>NC_133023.1:15910000-17261250 GCF_048564905.1 Vicugna pacos | reverse complement strand
TGCTTCCATCTCATTGGCTACCACTATCTATAGTAGGCCAAGAATTGTAGTCTTCCTCACTCGTTCCTTTTCCCTTTTCTCTACCTCTCCATCCCTCCCTCTCTCTTTTCCATCCTGTATTGCTACAATCTATAATACAAGATTTGTTATAAGGAAGAAGGAAAATGAATGGGCATTCTCTGCTGCAGATACACTTTTGTTTAATAAATTATATCTTCTTCTAAACCTTAGTGGATAAAAAAACTTACAAATGATAAAAGAAAATGATTTCTGTAAAGTCTTTTTATTGGCTCCATTGCAACTGAAGATAACCATGTGCTTACCGTATATTCTGGGGTGGGAATGATTAGTAACCTCGATTTTTCTTTAATTTTTTTCTTTTTAAAAATTATCTCTTTTTATTGTTACTACACTTCAGGGATTTTTTCCTTGTCCTGTGACTAATGTCTCCCAGAAAATAAATGCCTTAATTTTGTATAGTTCTTGGTTGTTCACAAAATACATTTACGTTTATTTTCTGGTTTTCCTCTCAACGACCCTGCTGAGGAAACTGAGTCTCAGAGTTTTAGTGGCCTGCTCAAGAGGATCTAAGTAGTAAGTAGCAGACCTGGGATTTGAAACAAATTATTCTGTCTTTAAGACTGCCCTTCTTTCCTAGAGACCAAATTACTTCATTTTTGACAGGGTTCCTAGGTGGCTCGTGCCAATTGTTTTCTTTGAGGCTCCTCAGTGGTAACTGTTCATTGCTGAGCTCCCTCTGCTTCCTGATAGTCTACGCTGTTCTCTCTTAGACTGTTTCTTTTTTGTGACCTAACTGAAGACTATGGTTTAGCTAACCCTGAACATGAAATTTTGAAGTAGACTTGGAGGGTTGGTATTCCCTTAGGAACTTCAGTTCCCCCAGCTATTTATGTATTTTGAGACATTCTTAGGGACAGGACCAAATAAGGGCAAGACATGACTAAAAATTATTCTTGTGCAAAATGCCTGAAATTAGGCTTGGCCAGGGAAATTGCTGGATGGACTTATAACTTGTGTCATTTCTCCTTGGCATGTTCCATGGAGATGACCATGTTTCAAAGGCTTTCACTAGACTAGTGGATTATGTTTCTTGCTGAGAAGAGCAGAAAAATATTGGATTGATATCTTACTAAATGGTAGAAATGAAATCAGTCTTCTTAAGCCTACTTGGAACTATCTTCCGACTCCCTGACATTTGCTTGTGATTAGAATACCGGCTTTAAATGCCACTTCAGAAATCAGGAAGAACACATGGATTGAACAGTGTTTTGCATCTGTGCTAATGCTCCTCTCATTGTCAATCAGAAGTTGACTGTCAAAAGAGGACAGGGACTGAGAGATTATAAAACATTATTGTTAGTCATGGAAAACAAATTTAAAAGATCATCTTCCCCAAACTCACCTTCCATATATGTACGGCATATTTTGCATCCATTACCTAGAAATTTCTTGAGTATACTTTCATATTTTTCTGGAATATGAGATGCTGTTTATGAAGGGCATCTTCCTCTTCCTCGTACTGCAAATTATATTATGAAGTAGAATATGGCTATAAATATGGTTGTCTGTTTTAATGAAATAATAATAGATCCAGTGTCTCTAATCATACTAGAGTTAAGCAAAGCATATCATTTGAGTCACATGGCTCTTTTCAACCTGCTGCGCATGATAAGGTAGCCAGAGGGTGGGAGACTGATGTATTGGGAGTTTCTAATAGGGGATTGCCATTTGAATAGCAACAAGTTTTGATGGCAGTATTTGATAGAAGCAGAATAATTCCATATGATGATAACTTTTCATCAAACAATGTAGTGGTCAGGCATTCTGTTAAGATCACATATTCACATTTGAGTTCAAATTACCTCTATGAAGTTAAACAACTTTCAGGATTGCAGAAATGCACGATTCCAGTGGCTTCCCATTCACATCCTAGAATGTGTGAGTGCTGTACCCCAGATTAGCCTAGTGCACGACTTATACAATGGTATGTAGTGACCTTGTATACTTACGTTATACATGTCCCGTGATGTGCTCAGTAACTTTCAGGATTAAAGAAATATACATTGCTGTAATTCCAACAATTAGCTATGCTTTTTTTTTTTAATTTGGGGAAACTAATTTCCCCTGCCTAATTAAAAAAATTGTTTTAAATTTATTTTTTGAGGGGGAGGTAATTAGGTTTATTTATTTATTTACTTACTTACTTATTTTAATGGAGGTACTGGGGATTGAGCCCAGGACCTCCTGTATGCTAAGCACGCACTGTACCATTGAGCTCTACCCTCGCCACTAGCTATACTTTCTTATAAGAACCATCGTAACAAAAATTAGTGTCTAGAATTATAATGGTTTTATTTCTTATTTCCTTATTTCTATATACAAAATACTAGGAATATGAAGAAAACCAAGAAGGAGATCTATACTAGTTTGCAGTCTTCTAACTTTTCTAATATTTTTGAAGATAAGAATTAAAATGCAAACTATTTATTAGCAGGATGGTCAGATGCAGTTCAGTGGAAAGTACTTAATACCACTTTCACACGATTCTCTTTGAGTTAATGAGTATTGAGGAAGTTATGCATGGGGGCAAAAGGAGTTGTGTAAGACAGCCAGCAATGAAATGCTTTTTATGAATTCTCTTCAATGTGTTCGTATATATTTTTCATCAGAAATAGTTCAGTGATCTCATTCAAGATAAAAATATATTCACTTTTATAACTTTCCAGTACCTAGCACAGTGCCTTCTAAGAATAAACACTCAATAAGTTATTGTTTTTAGTTTTATTTAAGCAATATCACTTACCGGGTTTATTCCACACACCAGATTTCTCTAGGCTATTGTCACATTGCCAAAAATTCATCAAACTTAATAGTATATTACTCCTTTCTCATATTATTTTTCTGGCACCTTAATATATTGCTGATATTAGTTAAATGTTTTAGCATGGCTTGATTGTGTGAATTTTTGAAAAGAATCTCTAATTTCATTTGGAAATTTTATTGCAAAAACATTCTTTCAGTTGTCTATCCATCAGTTGAGTGAATATACAAAATCTGAATCTAGGATTTTAATCTATAATGTTCACTACACTATTAATTGATTTAGAAGGAAGGGCCTTGGTTATCATTTTATTTCTTAACAGCTCCACTGAGTTATTTTCCTTAAGGCACAAAAGACCCCTTTAATCTTTAGATTGCATGCCCTAGAATCAGAAATTCCTTTTATTTGTTTGTTCTATAAATACAACCAAGAACAAACTATGAATTGAACAAGAAGGCACCTCTGCAGTTTTGGGTTTCAAGGCAGGAGGGGAAGGTCGAGTGGAACAAGCATGCTGGTCATGGTTTTGATAGGTTACAGGAAGCCTGCAAGTAGTCCCAGAGGTTTCCTTTCCTCTATTCCCAAGCTCTTTCCCATTGTTTGCTGGAGTGAGATGATTACGCCCTGCAAGTCAGAAAAACTCCCATGAGGGAAGCCAAGGTGTCATTTCCTGGGACCAAATGGTCAGTGCTCCCTTTATTTACTCTTCTCCAGAAAGCTGCTGTGGAGGTCATCTGGCAAATGCACTTTTCCTTTTTAGATCCAGTCTAAATGTACTCACAACTGACACTCTGAAAATGGCAAGCCACACATAATTGCCGGTGTGAGTTGCCAATCGATTTTGTGGGTGACCAGTCAACTTTGATTAGGGTGCAGAGTAAATGCAGCCAAACTTACTGGTTGGTTTCTCCTTTGTGGTTACATACTGGATCACCATCAGGCTCGAGTTGTCAGACCCAAGGACAAATGCCAATAGAAGATACAATACTGTATTGCAGGAAAACAGAGGATCTCAGGTGTTCTGATATGTGGGCAGATCATTGTAATAGAGAATCTGGAAAGAGAGAAAAATTCAAGCAGGGTACAGGTTTCTAGTCAATTTGCTGAATTTCATGCCAATAATAGGCACAGTCAGTAGGGTGAGAGTTAGGAAGACAGCCCCTTGGAGGTCCTGGGATATTAGAATCATCATCAAAACAGGGATGAAGGCAGATGTCCAGTTAACGGATATGGGATATTAATATGGGTACTAAAATAAGGTGAATGAAAGAGCTCTAGACTTGTTTGCAGTATCACAGCTGAGCCTGTCTGCTATAATACTTTTGCACCCAGGACTTGGGGAACGTCTTAGCCTTCATATCAGAATCAATGGCTCTTAGCTAAAGATGGAAGAGGGATGCGACTGTTGGGAATCACATTGGATCTGACAGGTTCTGGTCAGTGGAGCTGCAAATACGGATCCTTAGCAAATACGTACTTAAAAGGAAAATGGATAAGCGTGTGTGTAGTTCAGCAATTCTCAAATGAGAACATGCAGCAGATAATCTTGAGGTCTTGTTAAAATATAGAATGTTGGGCCCCACCCCCAGGGTTTCTGATTCATTAGGTGTAGTACCAGAGAATTTGCATTTCTAACCTATTTCCAGGTGATGCTGATGCCAATGTTCTATGGACCATGCTTTGAGAATCACTGGTATAGACTAATGCTATTTTATCATTGAAAGAACAATAGAATAATCCTTCCTGGCTTCTGGTTCATAAAAGCACACCAGGCTCTTGTGTTTTTCCTTCTTCCTTCCTAAGAGGACAGTAAAATGATGGTTTAAAAAAAAAAGCCCCAAATACAGAAGAGAATCTCAAATTTCAAGAAAGAAATGTAGGCCATCCAAGAAAGGGGATTTATGGCTGTTTATGGATAAAATAAAATGGGAAACAGCAGGCTAGGAAATGCAGAAGAGATCTGCATAATTTTCTCAGGTAATCCTTGGAGAGCTCCAGGCTCAAAGTTAGCAGCAACAATGGAAAATGGAAGTTGGAAGGGTAATTAAAAATGCAGGAGGACTGTGAAGGAGGTGATTATATGAAACATTACAGAATAATTGGCTCCCCATAATCCAGTACCCTACCCTCTCAGTGCTCAGTTGGCAGAGGGTAGGTCACCCAGCATTTTTCTCTCAGACAAAAATGAAAACAAACCAAACAAAAACATATGAACAACCCATAAAAACTTGAAAGGCTTTTATTTAAGGAAAATGAATAAATTCCCTGGGAAGAAATGGGACTACTGTAGTAGGTGCTGATATCCTCATTCTTGAATTTGGGGGCTTATAAAATGAAGTCTGCCAACTAATAAGCCCCAACTATGTACAAAGAGTTATTTATCCTAGATCAGCAACTGATTTTAATTATGAAAATATAATCAAAGATCACCAGGCACGTAACAAAAACAGCAACAGATATAAAAGACTAATGACCCTAGAAGAAAGATTCTGTTCTGGAAAACAGAATAAGACAATGGAATCTCTAGTTGGTATCTTCAGAGCAATGAGAAGATACTGACTATAAACAAAAGCAGAAAAATATGAATAAGAAAAGAAAATTAAACAGTGAGCTCTTGGAAATTAAACATATTATTTCCAACATGTAATTTTGAATTAAAGTATTAGAACATGAAGTCAAGCAGAACTCTGAGAATACAGAGAAAATTTGTAGAAAATATGAGTGAACACAGAGGATCCATCTGAAAGGACTAACATCTGATTTGTTCTAGAAAGAGTTCTAGAAAGATAATGGAAAATAAGGGGGAAGAAATAATCAAAGACACACTAGAAGTACATTTCCTAAAGCTGAAAAAAAAATGTTTATCATACTGAAAGAATCCAATGAATTATGGAGTAAAGGAGAAGAAAAAGACAGATAAAAATGTTATATAATGTCAGGACAGAGCTGATAAAAGAAGATCATAAAAGCTTTGAGGACGGGGGCAAGAGTTTACCTGCAAAAAATTATAGAATCAGATATGCATCAGATTTCTCTTTAGCAATCTAGAAGATAAGAGACAATGAAGGGAGGAATCAAAGAGAAAATCATTAAATTAAAAAAAAATTCTACCATTTAAAAAAATTGAAGTATAGTCAGTTTACAGTATGTTAATTTTGGGTGTACAACATAATGTTTCAGTCATACCTATACATACATGTATTTCTTTCCATATTCTTTTTCATTATAGGTTACCACAAGATACTGAATATAGTTCCCTGTGCTATGCAGAAGAAACTTGTTGTTTATTTTATATACAGTAGTTAGTATCTGCAAACCTCATATTTCCAATTTATCCCTTCCCATCCCCTTTCTCCCCTGATAACTATCAGTTTGTTCTGTATGTCTCTGAGTCTGTTCCTGTTTTGTAAATAAGTTCATTTGTGTCTTTTTAAAAAAAGATTCCACATATAAGTCATGTCATGTGGTCTTTCTCTTTCTGGCTTACTTCACTTAAAATGATGATCACTAGGTCTATCCATGTTGCTGGAAATGGCATTATTTTATAATTTTTTATGGCTGAGTAGTATTCCATTGTGTGTGTGTGTGTGTGTGTGTGTGTGTGTGTGTGTGTGTGTGTATACATCATCTTTATCCAGTCATCTGTTGATGGACAGTTAGGTTGCTACCACATCTTGGCTATTGTGAATAGTGCTGCTGTGAACATTGGGGTGCATGGGTCTTTTTGAATTAGAGTTTCCTCCAGATTTATGCCCAGAAATGGGATTGCTGGATCATATGGTAAGTCTGTTTTTAGTTTTTTTTTTTTAAGAAACCTCCATACTGTTTTCAATAGTGGCTGCACCAAACTACATTCCCACCAACAGTGTAGGAGGGTTCCTTTTTCTCCACACTGTCTCCAGCATTTATTATTTGCAGATTTATTAATCATGGTCATTCTAACTGGTGTGAGATGATACCTCATTGTAGTTTTGATTTGCCTTTCTCTATTAATTAGCAATGTTGAGCAATTTTTTTCATATATCTGTTGGCAAATCTGCATGTCCTCTTTAAAATATCTATTTAGGGTTTTTTTTGCCCATTTGTTGATTGGGTTGCTTGTTTTTTGATATTAAACTGTATGAGCTTCTTGTATATTTTGGAAATTAATTCTTTGTCAGTCACATCATTTGCAAATATTTTCTCCCATTCTGTAGGTTGTCGTTTCATTTTGTTTATGGTATCCTTAGATGTGCAAAAGCTTTTAAGTTTAATTAGGTTCTGTTTGTTTATTTTAGCTTTTATTTCCATTACTCTAGGAGCTGGTTCAAAAAAAGTATTGCTGCAATTTATGTCAGAGTGTCTGCCTGTGTTTTCCTCTAGGAGTTTTACAGTATCTATCTGCTCTTACATTTAGGTCTTTAATCCATTTTGAGTTTACTTTTGTGTATGGTGTTAGAGAATGTTCTGATCTCACTCTTTTACATGTAGCTGTCTGCTTTTCCCAGCTGCCCAGTTTTCCCAGTGCCACTTATTGAAGAGACTGTCTTTTCTCCATTGTGTATTCTTGACTACTTTCTTGTAGATAAATTGACCATAAGTGCATAGGTTTATTTCTGGACTTTCTATCCTGTTCAATTGATCTATGTGTCTGTTATTGTGCCAGTACCATACTGTTTTGATTTCTGTAGCTTATAGTATAGTCTGAAGTCAGGGAATGTGACTCCCCCAGCTCTGTTCTTCTTTGTCAAGATCATTTTGGCTATTTGGGGGTCTTTTGTGTTCCCATACAAATTTAAAATATTTTCGTTCTACTTCTGTGGAAAATGCCATTGGTAATTTGATAGGGATTGCATTGAATCTGTATATTGCCTTGGGTAGTATGGTCATTTTAACAGTATTGATTCTTCCAATTCAAGAACACAGTATATCTTGCCATTTGTTTGTGTCATCTTCAATTTCTTTCATCAGTGTCTTATAGTTTTCAGAGTACAGGCCCTTTGCCTCCTTAGGTAGGTTTATTCCTAGATATTTTATTCTTTTGATGTGATGGTAAATGGGATTGTTTTCTTAATTTCTTTTTCTGCTATTTTGTTGTTAGTGTATAGAAATGCAACTAATTTCTGTATATTAATTTTATATCCTGCAACTTTACCAAATTCATTAATGAGCTCTAATAGTTTTCTGGTAGCCCCTTTAGGATTTTCTATGTATAGATTCATGTCATCCACAAACAATGACAGTTTTACTTCTTTTCCATTTGGATTTCTTTGTTTTGTTTTTAATTTTTGGAGGAGAGGTGATTAGGCTTATTTATTTATTTATTTTTAATAGAGGTACTGGGTATTGAACCCAGGACCTTGTGCATGCTTGGTGTGCACTTTACCACTGAGCTATACCCTCCCCCCCAATTTGGATTTCTTTTATTTCTTATTCTTCTTTGATTGCTATTGCTAGGAATTCCAAGACTATGTTGAATAAAAGTGTCAAGAGTGGGCATCCTTGTCTTGTTCCTGATCTTAGAGAAAATGCTTTCAGCTTTTCACCATTGAGTATGATGTTAGCTGTGGGTTTTTCATACATGGCCTTTATTATGTTGAAATATGTTCTGTCTATGCCCACTTTCTGGAGAGTTTTTATGGAAGAAATAGAAAATATGAATAGATCAATTACTGCTACTGAAATCAAATCAGTAATTAAAAAACTCCCAACAAACAAAAGTCCAAGATCAGATAGCTTCACAAGCAAATTCTACCAAACATTTAGAGAAGAGTTAACACCTATCCTTCTGAAATTACTCCTAAAAATTGCACAGGAAGGAACACTTCCAAACTCATTCTGTGAGGCCACTATCACCCTGATACCAAAACCAAAGATACCACGAAAAAAGAAAATTACAGGTCTATATTACTTATGAATATAGATACAAAAATTCTCGAGAAAATACTAGCACATTGACTCCAACAATGCCTTAAAAGGATCCTACACCATGATCAAGTGGGATTCATCCCAGGGATGCAAGGAGTTTCCACTATCTGCAAATCAAACAGTGTGATACACCACATTAACAAATTGAAGAATAAAACTATATATTCATCTCAGTAGATGCAGAGAAAGCTTTTGATAAAATTCAACATCCATTTTTGATAAAAACTCTCCAGAAAGTGGGCATAGAGGGAACATATACTATAACATAATAGAAAAAACGATTTGAAACTTAGAATGGCATAACAAGATGACTAAATTTAGTACTACCCAAAATTGGAAGGAGGGTCGAGTGAAATAAATAAAGTGTGTAGATTTGGGAAGGTAACTACTGGAAAAAATTAAAAATTAAGTCTATTACAAATATGTTGCTTCTGAAGAGTGGGACTGATACATATGTGTAGCAGTGGGTACAAGGAATTGTTTCTCACAATACATCCATCTGATAACTATTTTTTTTACGAAGTATACATATTATTTTTCCAAAATCAAAAAGGAATAAACAAAATTCAAAATTCTTTTGCCACTGAAAGGGGACTGCAGCTTTAAGATAACATGCATGATGAACACACATTTTTTATTATGAATTCTTCCATTAAGGAAACATTGGCTGAAAAAGCTTCCTGTTTTAGAAAAATATCTTAAGAATTACAGTGGAGAACTAGCTGTTTATATCAGCAGCAACAGCCCTTTCCCCAGTTCTTTTAAGCCCATCTGCTTAGCAATATAGGAAACCTGGAGTCAGATTAAAGGGAGGTACTTTCTTTTCTACCTGTAATAAGTGGGCTCAAGGCTTAGTATAATTTTGAAAACTCATGAAGTATACAAATACAGATGGAAAACATTCTAACAGACATTACCAGTACTTAAAAGGAAACCAGAAATCAATGAATTAGCTTTTTATATGCCTAAATAAAGGACTGCTTCACCATAGGATCAAATTGTATATATCCTGAAAAATGGAGCATATTGGTCAGTAACTAGTGTAGCTTCAGAACAAGTAAGCACTCACAAATCTAAATTCTTTCTGTGGCAGAGAGTTGGCTTGGCAAATGAAAGAGAGGCAAAAAGAGTAGTTTCAGCTGTCTGAATGAAAGCTTATAGGAATGGAGGTGACCATGTGTATGCTAGATGAGTATGAACTGGTACTCACTGTCCTGAAGAATGTAATTCAGATAGGGAGTTATTAATGCTCTGCTGTCCCCTAGAAGAATTGTTAAGTGAGATCCTTTAATTGTTAAGTTTGGGGATAAGTTATTTGATATACTCACCTGTGACTTGTGATAGAACAGAGAATGTTTCTTAAAAGGGCAATGGAAAATAAGCTGAGTGGGAGGGCGAGAGTGAGCAGAAACATTTGACGAAGTCTATAGGTAACTATATACATTGGCCAGTTCTGTCCCCACCAGTTCTGACCAGTTTGGCTCTATTAGATTACTTACATATTAAATGGATGACTGTAATAATGGTTGAGTTGGCACATTTAGACACAAAGATTAGAATTTAAAGTGAAGCTGATACAATGGAGAAGTTGGAGGAAAGGATGACCAGGGAAGAAATAAAATAGGCCCATAGAGAGAGAGAAGGGAGCTTCTCTCTAGATACAAGAAAATCTGAAAATAATATCTGGGTTGTAACAAGTAATAAACTGATGTAATATTGGGAGATATCCTTCGATTAAAGTGTGCTTAGTTGAGTGATATGCAGTTTATTACTTATACAGCATAAAGGATGGGGAGAACATTGATGGGGTTTATATTAAACAAATAAACTTGACCTATGAGGAGAGAATGAAGAAAGTGAAATTTTTCAGAAGAACGTGAAATTTTTCAGAATAAAGGGGACAACACCTGATGAGGATTTATTAATGGTCTTTAGGAATATAACGGAATCTTCTATAGAACATGGGCCTTCTTTGCTACTGAGGAAAAAACAGTAGGAAATACTCAGTTAAGATCTAGGAAGAAGCTCTGCTATTATTACTAACAGAATGGCCAGCGGTTGAGCCTCTTCTGATGTTTAAACCACATGGCAGACGTCATTCTCAACAATAATCAAATTAATTCAGGGTTGCCAGAGAATAAATTGGTAATTTTCAGTTTGCAATTCTTGTATTAGTCAGAGAATGAGAGAAAAAAATATATTTAGAGAGAGATTGATTATAAGGAAGGAATTGTATTACATGATTATGGAAGCTGACAAGTCCCAAGATGCACAGTTGGCAAGAAGAGTTGATAATATTGTTCAGTCTGAGTGCTGGCAGACTGGAGACCCAGAAATAAATGTTTCAGTTTGAGTCCAAAGGCAGGAGAGAATCGGCCTTCTGGCTCTGAGCAGTCAGACAGGAGGAGTTCCCTCTTACTCAGCCTTTTTGCTCTATCAAATCTTCAGTTGATTGGTTGAGGCCCACCCACATTAGTGATATTTCCTGACTACTCAGATGCAAAATTAAGACAGGGGAAGTATTGAGAATAGCAATTGATATTTCTATTAGGAAGTATTGGAATAATTGAATTAAAATGCATACAGTGATGCTCCATAAAAATATTTCATGAAATGTAAACCTTCAGACAAATGTGAGTGGATATAATGATGTTAGAAAACTAGATCAAATTATATTCTGACTCAGTCTAAGGATTCTGAAGTCATCTGCAGAAACAGATTAATACAAAGAGCAAGTCAATAAAAACAAAAAATGAACACAGAGTGATAGAGAATGATATAAAAATCAATCATAACATTAAATGTGAACAAGAAAGGTCAACAGCTATATTAAAATATTGAATCAAAACAAGACCTATAAAACTAATACACATTTACAGACAAATAATTGGATCATCTAAGGTCTTTTCTATTAATGCAGACTATGAGACTAGTTATTTTGATATTAGAGAAAGTAAATTTTACAAGCAAATTGATTATCACAATAAAGGATAAATTAAGCCACTGAAACCTGAATACTGAATTCATGTATAAAAACTATGGTATCCCAAACACCTAAAAAAAGAAGGTAAAATTAAAAACCTGGCTCCTATATGTACAGAATTCTGATTGTTATCAGAGCTCTGTCTTGCTCACATTTTACTTCCCTCTTTGACTTT
Organism: Vicugna pacos; assembly: GCF_048564905.1. Lineage (NCBI taxonomy): Eukaryota > Metazoa > Chordata > Mammalia > Artiodactyla > Camelidae > Vicugna > Vicugna pacos. The sequence continues at coordinate 17,249,343 of NC_133023.1, read as the reverse complement.
TATATTTTTCAGCCACTGTCCTGTCACTTGACGTTACACCCACAATTGTTTTCTATGTTTGCTATTAGAATAGGACAAACTTAGAAAATAAAGACTCAAACTAGGAATTACTTTATTGAACAGTACGAAAAAGAAGAAAACTTTGTCTTATGGAATAGAAAAATGTATTTTTTAAGCTTACATAACTTGTATTATGGAAAATAATTACAGGTATGGCCACAAAGATACTGAGATAATCTACCACATTTTAAGATAGGTAAAAATTTTAAATGTCATAAAACGGGGCACTCACATAGAAATAGAGTACTCTATAAATAATTTCTCAATTAGGAAGGAAATCTAGTACAATACTAGCAATAAAAAATGAAAATGTAACATCAAAATTAATGTGTTTCAGCCAAAACAATAAGTAGAGTTAAATTCCTTTCTCTGTGAATATGCATATTAATTAAAAAAACTCCAAAACATGAATTTAGACTAAAACACATAAGAATAAAAGTGAGTAAAAAATAGAAAGGGAAAATTCACACTGAATAAAAGAAAAAATTATGAAAGGATTGATAACCAGTAGATACTTTACATCCAAAATTGACAAAATGTATACATCATTGGCTCAATTTTATTAAAAACATAATTTGATAATATAAAAATAGTGTAATACTAGTATAATGCCATAGACAATAACTGATGAATGTGTCAAAGATCTACCCCTAAAATAGCTACCAGATCCATATACTTTCCATATTATAGAAACTGTTTCAACATACATCAGAAGGATAAAAATAATGATAATGCCATTCACTGAGGTATGAAGTAAAACAAAGAGCAAAAAGCTGGGGAGTGAGAGATGAATTCAGTTTTTAATATACTGAGCTTGCAAAGTCTCATAGACTTTCTGTTTGGGGATGTCTAGTGAGATATTGGCTATTCATTCATTTGTACAGAAACTTTTTGAATGCCTCTTTGTCAGGCGCTTAATGCAAAATGGTCTGCAACCTCAAAATTATTATGTAAATAAAGGAGACAAAGAATTGACAGCTACAAACAATGTACTGCTATAAATGCTAAAAATACAGGTCTGCAGCTTATAGTGAGTAGTGGGGGAACCTTGAAGAGTGATATTAGGGCTAATTCATCTGGCTGTAGAAATGGTCTTGACATCTGTTAATCTATTAGTTAGTCTAAAAAGCTTAAAGCCTAAAGAAGCTTTGGTTTGAGTCTGATTTAAATGCCCAAATTAACCAGTCTATTAAGGAGGACAGAGGACACTATAGTTGGTCTGTTTGTCCTGACTTTAGTAGATCTTTGGCTTTGAGCTAAGGGACCTAAGATGGGGTCTAACCCTGGAAAGAGAGAATAATCACAGCTAAGAAAATTACAAAAAAAAACTTCTGTTGTCTTTAGATTCTCCCAAAGCAGAACCGGAGTTAAGGCTACGTGTGCAAGCAGTTTATTTGGGAGGTGATCTCAAGAAGTATGATGAGAGACTGAGGAAATGACGGGAAGGAGAAATTCAATAAAATGGAAAGCCTGTGGTCAACTAGGCTCAGACTCTGGTGGGGCAGGGTGCTCTGTGAGACTCGAGACTTGGGATCATGTTTCAGAATTGATGGTCCCACTGAGGGGTGAGGAAGCTGGGATATTTATCCAGCAGCCCTCATCCCTCATTGGTTTAGGAATATTTTGTAATGCTACACTTTCGGACTGTCCCAGGAGAAGGTGCAGCAGACTCCCACAGCCAGAGAATCCCTGCAGGCAGATACAAAGGAAGCAGTTTTTATAGGAAATCACTGTAGAAGATCTCCAGGATAGGCTCTGGGGCTGTATGTTGGGCACTGACAGTTTCTGCAAGGCCTAAAAAAATCTCCCATCCTGGGTAATGCTCCTGTTGCATTAAAGGAGAGATTCCAGAGACAGAAATCATGCCAGAAAACTCTGTTCTATGAATGGTGAAGACAATGGTGGTGGTAAGATTGAGTTTCAAAGAAAGCTGAAGTTTACTCAGTGGGTGGGCCACAAGCATTTGTCTTAAGCACACTTCATACCAGACTTATGTCAGCAAGACAAATATCCTTCTCCAGCCTTCAAGGGCCTGAGTCTCCTGACTCAGTGGACTATAACTGAATGAAGGCCAGAAATATAATTGGTTTGCCTTTGAATTTTCAGTGCCAAGTCAGTGCCTGACACATGCGCAGACACTTAATATGCGTTTGTTGAACTGAATTGGTTACTGTCATCTTGGTTAGGAAGCAGATGGGGTTATATCTGCAGAAAGGAATTGGGAAAAACCCATGATGACACATTTTTACTTATAACTACCTACAGGGCTAAATTGTCAGTCAGATTCATGTGAAGCAGAAGTCTTACCTGGAACTATGATTTGCTAATGATTAGCAAAGGATGTATGAAAAGAGCCTCAGCAAACACCACATTAATATCTGGGGTGCCCAGATCTATTAGCTGCAGCTTCCTAGTCCCTTTTCCATGTCAGAATATGTTTGTGGTAGGAATAATGAGGAATAACAGTGAGTAGTAGAAGTCAGCCCAGGAAATCCACTTAGTTTGGGGATCTCATTTTTAGATCTTGCTAGCCATATAGCCAAAATTTACAATAAACAGTCCAAACAGATCATGTATACCCAGGGCAAAGGACACCTTAGATAAGTACTAGAAGAATTTATCTTCTAGCAAGTAAATTACATCAATATATTTATAAAGAAGTATGGTTGAGATCAAAATGGATGTACGTATCCCCCAAGGAGGAAGGAATCAAGTTATAGACCCATTGTGAATCCTTCTTCCCTACCATGGATCCAGAATTCTTCAATACAATTTTAGAATATAGAATATGTCATAGAGTAATTTTAGAATTAGAATAATCTTCCATTTGAGCTAAGTAGTTACCATCCTAGTGAAAATTAAGCTTGATGAGAGCAAGGACTTCATCTGCTTTGTTCGCCAGTGCCTCTCTACCAGTGCTGACAACAGAGCTTAACAAAATTTGTTGAATGAATACATGAATGAACGCAGGCATTCTTTACGGTTTATCTTTATAGTTTATGATGTACTGAAAGTTAAAAAAAAATCACATTATCACAGTAGATGTCAAGAAGTCATGTAAGAAAATACCCATTATTAACTTAAACCAAAAATCAAGTATCAACAGATTTTATTTAAAACTAAAGAATGGTATAGAAAACAATGGAGTTACTGCTTTAAAAAGAAAACTTTGAAATTGCCCTTTGAAACAACCCTCATTAGACAAAGTATTAGAAATACTAGCAATAGTTCTAAGTAAAGGAAAGACAAATTAAAAGTATATCTATAAAAAGGATAGCAAGTTTATCCTATTTTTAAAAGGAAGCCAGTTGTCTGCTAAGACTGTCCTAGGGTATTAACCAAAGAAATTATGAAGGAGTAATCTGGTATAGGAAAGTTGAAGATGATAAAATGAATTATAAATATTCATTTTATACTGATATATTAAGGAAAGACAGCCTCAAGATACAATGAATACTGAATCTATTCACAGTAACTTTAAACTGACTTGGTATTAGTACAATTCAGGGAACATGGAATTTATTACAGAATGTAACAAAAATTATGGTAGAATGAAAAAAGCTGTACAAATAAGGTGATATATCTTAACTAGAATTTATATAATTTTTCTAAGCTATTTTATAGACAGTGTAATCTAAAACCTTTGTAGGATAATTAACAGATTTTGAAAGAAATATTTTCATCTGGAAGAATACATTGCTAATAATACTAATAAATATTTTAAAATGTAGTGATGGTAGGTGGTCACCATCATATTTAACAAATTTGTTCAAACCTCAAAATATATTCTAAATAGACAGATATAAAAACTGACTAGTACTGAGTTAGCTATAAAATCATTGAATGACAGAGTGGAATAGAACTTCCTGAAAAATACCCAGGTCACTATGTTTATCAGGGTGGAGTAATGAAAAGATTCTGAATCAGGACAGCAATCATGGTTCTTGTCATGGCTCTAACTGCATTGATGGTGTAACTTTGGGCATTTTATTTAATCTTTTTGAATTTATGTTTTTTCTTTTATAAATTGGGATATTTCTGCCTTATCTATCACAAAGAGCTATTGATATTGCATGAGATTGTGACATGCATAATAAACCGTATGTTAACCATATAATTTATATACTGCTATAACTTGTGAAAAATATATATGTGAAAAGCTAGAAGCAACTGAGTTATGGGAAAAGGAACACAAATTTAAAATACCTGATTGGGAAAACTGGAAGGCAATATGGAGACTCAACATAAACTTTACAAGCCAAATCTCAAACTATACATTACGATAAATTTGATTTGAAATAAAGGGTTAATATAAAATAACATATAAAAAGATAGAAAATGACATATATTTTATGCTATTCGGAGACTAGATGCATTTCTGATTATTGAAGAAATGGAGATTTTGATTACAGAACAACTTTAATGTATAGAACTAAATAACTTTCATTCTTTAAAATGTAATACAACAAGCACAAAAGGGGAAGAAGCAGAAGAGGGTGGAAAAAGCTCAATATGTGTCCAACATATCTGCTAAATTCTCTTAATACTTTAATATATAAAAGTAAACATTCGTAAAATTCTCCCCCTGATAATAAATGAATGTGAAAAGCCAATTTACGTATGAGGAAATTGTCCTGTAGAAAAAATGCTCAGCTTTAGTAGTAGTTAGAATGCAAATTTAAATATTTCAGGAACATCTTACACACATTAAATTTAAATTATCAAAAGAGAAATGTTGATACAACCAGTATTAGTGGAGTGTTGAAAATGAAAATGATAGTAAGATGCACATTTCTTAACATTTTTTCTTGGGATAAGGATGTCTCTCTTATGATAAATGGCACTGTAACACTGAGCCATTGAACAGGCAGCTCTTTTTACTTTCTAAGTGGTACAGAAGACAGTGGTTTACCTTACCACAATGGTGTGTTAGATTTTATTAAACACAGTGGGCATTGCTACCTGCACTTTACGTTGACTTTTATCTTGTGGGGAGCAGCCTGGCAATCTATTATAAGAGTCATGATGCTTGTCTTTGTATATATACCTTGAGGAACATATACAGGTGAAAAACCTCAAATTAAAAAATAGCTAAATTACATATTGGACAAAAACAGCACTAGTTTGGAGATGTCAAAATGTGTGGTACGTTAATACAAAGAATGATGAACAAACATTAAAATGACAAACGTGTAGGTAATGTTGATCCATGGACATGTGCTTACTAATCATTCAAACTAAAAAAAATTAAGGACTATGTAAACATCAGTTAAACTTAGTAAAAGTAATTATTATGTATAACATGAGAAGTAACTGAAATTGTAGAAATGAAATGTAATGTACATAAGACTTTTTTCTTTTAAGTCAATTGAGTTCACAAAAATGCATTTTTACCAGATAGCTCTAGGGTAGCAAGGCTATTTCTTTTAATATATCCATGAAGCTATTTAAATTTTTTCTTAATCTGGAAGAGGACAGTACTTAAATTTTTCTGTATTTCTCTGGAGGCCAACTATTCAATTTAGAAAATCTAATATAGAAACAAATCTCAAAACTTTAAACATGTTGCAGAATGCTATGTTCCAATGATAATGCTTAAGTCTATAATTTCTTTTGCTTCAGATTTGGAAGAAATCTGAAAATCACTTTGATCAAGTAGTTAAAGTTGAGCATTTTTTTCTTCTCAGTGTAGCTAGGGCTTAAAACCCTGTTTAAAATGTCCCCAAACTCTTATTTTTGGATCTGAGGCAAATGGCAGAATTTACCATTTTTTGATAGTTTTGGTACCATGATAACTAAAGCCCTAATGGATTCTCCAGAATCATCCTTGGTGATCATTTCCATGTCTGAAATACCACGTGTCAAAGATAATTTGGCTCGGGAAACTCTGACAAATTCTAATAACAAATGCACTGATTACCAAGATAGTATAATTTCTTTAGAAGCCCATTTATTGAGCTGGTTCTATTATCTACAGATAGTTCATAATAGGATGAATTATTTACCCACGTTAGGTGCATAGTTCTCAGAAGTTAGATTTTAAAATAATGGTGTGATCAGAACAAGAGAGGCCTAATGGATGAAATTATGTTTTAGTCAACAATGCTGATTTGCTTCTAAGGCATATATGTATGGACACCTCAGAGAAAGAACCTGGGAATACTTAGTACAGGTTAAAATACATGTAAATTTGTCTAGCTAATGGAATCAGTTCTTTTCGAATTTAAGAATGTGCTAATATTGTAGCCATTTTAGTGCCAGGGTGGGGCCACACTGAAAGGATATTTTTCTGTTTATTTGCTGTCTTGTGCTGCTCTGATTGGGGTACAGGGAATGCCTATGCCTGGCTGCAAATATTTGTCATTCATCCTTCCGTCCACCTGTTCGTTCATCTGATCCTTCCAATAGCTCTTCTAGGCACTGAGCTAAATCCCAGAGATAAATACAGAGTTGAACAAGAGGTGGTCCCTGCCATTGAGGAGCTCACAGTCAAGTAAGGGTCTTAATCACTCTGCTCGCCACACGACAGGCCAGGACAGGCCAATAAATGGGGAGAGGAGGTGTTGAGGGCAAGGAATAATGACGTTATTTGGAAAGCCAGGAGATCGAGAAGGTAGGGGACTAACGTCCTAGAGAACCATCTTACCCAAGTCAGAATTCAGACTCCTTTTATACTAAAAGGAGGGGATGTGGTTGGTTGTTGCAAACTTCTTGGTGTCGGGAATCCTTTGTTCTTGCAGCCATCTGTGTAGGTCAGGTCTGATGTTCCTGTAAACCTCCAACAAAACAAATGTTATTCTCTGTTCTGCAACTTTTTATCTCTATATGAATGGAAAAGTTTTATACCCTTAAAGGTCAGAGCTTTGAGAATGGGCTATCCTGTATATTTCAGGCTCTAGGCAACATTCTTTTGAAAAGAACCAGCATGGCTAAGCACGAGAAACAGAGCACAAAGTTAGAGCTGAAGGAACAAATCTAGTATGGAGTCAGATTGGTTCTCCCCTATTCTAGGAGGAGCAGACAGATGATGTCAGTGTAGTTCAACAGGAAGTGTTAAAAGAGACAAGAGACAAGTGTCAAGGATACACAGAGGAGGGAACAAATCTATACTGTCTCTAACAGGATTCCCTTGTACAAACCAAGAACAAAACTGTTTTCAATAGAGAGTTACTCCTGATTCTTTCACCAATTCGGTATCATGGGACTTCATTGTCCTCTTGAAATATTGTCCTCACTTTGCTCTGTCTACCTAGACCTGTAGTTCAAAGTCCAGGTTGGATTATATCTTTTCTTGAAGCTTCCTGTATGCCTAAAGCCCATGCTGTTTTGTTGCTACTGTGAGAGAGGGCAGGAAATTGCCTAGATTTGTGTTGGTGTTTCCTACACTGAATATTTACCTGACAAATACTAATATTTATTGATTATTCAATTCATGTTGGGCCCCCATATACATTTCTACCAGAAATGAGGAACTTTCTTTCCATATTGTATGTATTAGATATCGTATGTGGATTGTGAATAGTCAGTGGGCTTTCTCATTCAAAAATACAGGGTTATTAATTGACACAGTCTGTCATTGAGTTGAAATATCAAAATTGTGGTTTGCTTTATAAAATTTAGTTTTTGCCTAGGGTTCATTCCCAAGGATTTTGTAGCTCTCATCTTTTCTCAGTAAATTGATTCAAGAGCTGGAGGCAATGGTTTGCATGTCACTTCTGATGAAATATTTTTTAGTTTCTAATTGCTTGATGAATATTTTGTAGAGTGAGTGAATGAAAGTTTTATACCATGTGAAAGGAAGAAATGAAAAGATTGTGAAGAGGGTATTTGTGTGTGTGTATGTGTATTCCAGTAAGTCTGTTATGTTAGCTTCATTTCAAGAAGTTAGTACAGCATTTATTCTCTCCTGGGAGCATGGACCTGCTGGAATGTCTGATGTGGAAAAGGACAGATGACCCACTCTAAGTCTCCTTGGTGCAGAATTCCATTTTCTCTTTGAATGCCAGCAGGAAAAAAGCTTTCTCTTGCTCTGGCATTGCTTAACAATGTGAGTTTCAGGCAGTTTCAGTTGTGGGAAGATTGTGACTGACAACTCTGGAATGAGAGAAGCCTCTGCCTTTAATCCCCTGCAAATAATGATGACAACTGTAGCATATTAGTTAAGGTAATGTCAGCTGCTGAAAGAGAAACCTCCAACTCTCAGTCCTTTAAGACAATAAAAATTTATTTCTCATTCACAGTGCTGCTCATTAGCAGGCAGTTAAGCTCCTGTGATGATTTGGATACCTGGACTCCTTCCATCTTGTGGTTCCATTGCCTTCTGCTCTTAGCTTCCAAGGCCACACAGGAAAGGGTATGAATTATTATGTGTGGGATGGCTTTTATGGGCCAAGCTTGGAAGTGGTATTTATCTCCTTTGCTTACATTTTATTGGATAAAAATTAATCGAGGGGTGCACCTTATAAGGACAGCTAGGAAATATAGTCTAGTTGGATGTCTCAGAAGAAGAAATGAATGGTCAACTAGCAGTTTCTTTTAGACATAGGGGCACATTTTTCCAATTCAAGCCCAGGGTAAATCACAAACACTTTAGCCTTTGCAGAGAGAACCTAAATTTAGATCTGGAATTCTGGCTCAACCTGATTGCGCCCTCATACTCAAAAACTATGTGATTGCATGGCAAGGGTTAAAGGCTGTTACTTGTTGGTAAGTAGCATGAGAGGCAATCAGAACTATTTTGAAGGTCAGGCTTCCAGGAAAAAGAGATTGGTTGAAAGATGTGACAGGATTTCCCTGTCTCCTAACAGAGTACTTGAGAAGAAATTTTCCCCAGCTTGGATCAAAAGGGTAGTCTTCTGTTAATCAATATTCAGCCAGCATCTCTTTTTTTACAGTGGTTGCTTTTAGCTTATTACCTCACTATTTTTGAATTATCTCCTTGCCCTCTGAGACCCTTTTAAATTTTAACATATTGTGGTTAAGTTTCTTTTTAATCGACTATTATTAATTTGTTCCTCTTGATTGTCTTATAAACATGCTTGCTTAGTTCTGTGCATTATATATATGAAAAAATATCAACACAGCATACCTTAGGGATAAAAGAAACCACCAGTGGGTTTTTAAAGGCCCTAAAGTAAATACAAATGCATTTTAAAGTTGGACGATGTTAAATGAGGGGGAAATTGCTTTATAGGCCATTGGCCAGGGCTTTCCAATTTGATTAATACCTCACATTATTATTGTGGAACAATCATTACATATAGACCTGGTATAATGGAATTTCACTTTCTAGAAGAATGATCATGTAATTCCTGTGTTCAACAAAAAGTTTTATGAAACCTGGATCATTGTGTAATGCCTGATATCAAAGCCTTTCTGTGCATTTTTGCTTTCAGCATTTGAAACTTGTTTGCCTTCTCAGAATAAACATCAAAATGATTCTTCTCTGACATAAAGTCAAAGTAGAAGCTACATGGAATTACACTGTTTTCTTCTTTACAAAACACGACAGAAAATAAATTCTTAGAGTAACTGATTACAAGGTCCCCACTTAGGTTCCTAAATTATGAGGAAAATATAAATAGCAACAAATGGTATACATAGAGAAAAAATATGCATGTATATATAGAGAGAGCAAGGGGGTGATAGAACACCCAAGACTAATCATGGCTTCGTTCTTCTTTCTAAGGTCTGAAAAGAAGTAACTGTTTCTTCAGAAACTGGAACTGAGAAAGAGTAGGACATATTGTGACACTAACCATTTTCCTTACTGAGAATATTCACTCAGAGTAAGCAAGAAGTTTCAGAAAATCTCCTGGTCAAAAGTATCCGAAGCCCTTTGGTTGGGAAGGCTGAGGACCTTTAAGCAGGCTAGTTAATCACACCTTCTTTGACTCCAGTAAACCTCTGAATTTAGACTCCCTAAGTCACGTGATTTGGAGGAATTTTGATGATGTGTTGACTAGGGTCTTTTAAATTAGGAAGGGACACATCTGGATGGAAAGCCCCAGTCAGAAAGGAGGAAAACACAGTAAAGAGTGAGGATAAAAGTAGGAATACAAAGCACAGAATACCTCCCAATATTTTGCTGCCTCTCCTGATAATTTCCTTTCCCAGTAGATGGGGAAGACATAGAGGACCTGCTATGCTGGACTCTTGTTTAACTACGGCCAAGGGATGTTTGCTGATATGTAGGGAATGGGGCAGCAACAAGATTGAACATGGTGTCTGAAAATTCATCAGCATGGTTAGACAAGGAAAGATGATTTCCAAAAAGCCAGGAAATAACATATAACTCATACAGAAACTTAAAATGGGAATATGGATCAAAGGCATTGATCTGTGAAAACTGAATTTCCAATTTCATGATTGTGTTTCCTTCAAGGAAGAAAAAGGAGCAGGGATATTTTAAGTAGCTAATGTGGATACCCTTAAATTTTGTCTGTTGAGTGCATGTTTAAAATTTGTGTTCACCAATACATTTTTATCATAAAACAATTTCAAACTTTCAGAAAAGTTGCCAGTTCAGTACAAAGAACCTTTTCTTTTCTGGAACCCTTTGAGAGTATACTGACAACATGATGTTCCATCCTTCCTGAACACTTTAACATGTATGTCCTGAAGACAAGGACATTCTTCTACATGTCTACTATACAACCATCAAAATGATTAAATTATCACCAACACATTACTACCATCTCATCCTCAGACCCCATTCAAATTTCACCAACTGTCCCAATAGCTTTATAGCAAAAAGATTGAGTCCAGAATCATGTTGTGCACTTGTCATGTATTTTTCTTTAGACTGATGAGCTCAGATTTAAAAAGACATTTTCTAAAATAAAAAAGAAAGAATATATGACCAAGGACAATTTTATGAGTGATATAATCCCAAAAGGATAGAATCAGTGAAGATAAAACCAGAAATACAAAAACCAAAATGATTTTTTTAAACACTTTATTTTTTAATGCAGTTTTAAGTTTACAAAAAAATTGAGAGTAAGGTACAGAGACCTCCAGGATACTCCCTGTCCCCATATATGCACATACTCTTCTATTACCAGCTCACCACTCCCCAGGATGATACATTTTTTTTGCCAAAGGTGAACCTACATTGTCACATCATAATCACCCTGAGTCCACTCTTGGTGCTGTACATTTAATGGGTTTGGACAAATGTATAATGACATGTATCCATCATGTTAATATCACACAGAGTATTTTCACTGCCCTGAAAACCTATATTTTGCCTATTCAACTCTTCCTACCACTTCTGGCAACCATTGATCTTTTTACAGTCTTTGTAGTTTTGCCTTTTCTAGAATGTCATATAGTTAGAATCATATAGCCTTCTCAGATTGGCTCCTTCTACTTAGAAATATGCATTTAAGTTTCCTCCCTGTCTTTTAATGACTTGATGGCTCATTTCTTTTTAGCACTGAATAGTATTCCATTGTCTGGATGTACCACAGTATATCCATTCATCTACCGAAAGACATCTTGGTTGCTTCCAAGTTTTGGCAATTATAAATAAAGCTGTTTTAAACATCTGAGGGCAGGTTTTTGTGTGGACCTAAGTTTTCAACACCTTTGGGTAAATACAAAAGAGCACCATTGCTGGATTGTATGCTAAAAGCATGTTTAGTTTTGTAAGTACCATCTTCCACAGTGGCTGTATTATTTTTCAGTTCCACCAGCAACACATAAAAGTTGCTGTTGCTCCACATCCTCACCAGCATTTGGTGTTGTCAGTGTTCCAGAGTTTGGCCATTCTAATAGGTGTACAGCTATATCTGATATCTTGTTATAATTTTAATTTCCCTTATGACATACCATGTGGAGCATCTTTTCATATGCTTATTTTCCATCTGTATATTTTCTTTGATGAGATGTCTGTTAAGGTCTTTGGCCCATTTTTTGATCAGGTTGTTTTCTTATTGTTGATTGAGAGTTCTTTCCATATCTTGTGTAACGGTTCTTTATCAGATATATTTTTTGGAATTAACTTTCTCCCAGTCTGTGGCTTGTCATCTTCTTTCAACATAGTCTTTCACAGAACAGAAGTTTTTAGTTTTAATGAAGTCCGTGCTTATCAATTATTTATTTCATGGTTTGTGCCTTGATGTATCTAAAATGTCATAGCAATACCCAATGTTATCCAGGTTTTCTTCTATGTTACCTTCTAGGAGTTTTATAGCTTTGCATTTTACATTTAGGCCTATGATCCATTTTGGGTTAATTTTTGAGAAAGGTATAAGGTCTGTGGTCTAGATTTATTTTCTTTGCATGTGGATGTTCAGTTCTTCCCGCACCATCTATTGAAGAGACTGTCTTTGCTCCTTTGTATTGCCTCTGCTCCTACATCAAAGATCAACTGACTATATTTATGTGGGTCTACTTCCAGATTCTCTATTCTGTTCCATTGATTTATTTGTCTACAAAATGTGTTTAGTTATCTTTTATGCAACCTGAACAAAGAAGGACTTCAGAAAGATGAGTTAGTGATAACCTATGATGGGAAGAGAGAGCTACATACCTTTGCAAGTTGGAAGGGGTAAGAAAAGCTCCATTTAGGACAAAATTCTCAGATATAAGAGAAGATAATTGCAGAGTATTTCTTGATTTCAAATGAATTTAACTTTGTCCAGATGAACTGCCTCTGAGAAACTGTCAGAATCTGCATATGCATGTACATCATCTCTGTTTATTTTGAAGAATTATGGAAAACAGTAGAAAAGCCAAATGAAAGCCCCAGTTCTTGAATCAACCTCTATCTGCGGGAAGTTTCCAGTGGAATGCTTCAGGACTTGTCAACATGCTCATTGAGTGTTTATTGGAGAATATACTTATTAAATTATTGTTTATTCTGAGATATAAGATAAACTAGCTGACAAAAGGAAGACATAAAACTATTCTGATAAGATGGAACGATGGGTCAAAATTAACAAAATAAAATGTAATAGGAGATATAGTTAACTGATTTTTTATAAAGGTACAAAGATTGCAGACAAGCAAGTATTAAAAGCTAGAATGATCTGTATGGTAATGGATTAGATTTGGAGACATCAGTATGAACTCATATTTAGTTCTTAATATAGATGCAAAATGATGCTTTTGAAATATCTATAGATATATGTAAATATACAGGTTCCTATATACATATAATATTTCTTTTCCATGTTACCTGAGCGGGCCTCAAACTATAACACTCTGATGGAAATGAGCAAATCCAGTGCTAAGCTCTTGGTTTCAAATATCATTTTCTAATAAAAGGAGCCATGGCTTCTTTGAGAAGTGGTTGATTTTAGGACTGGGCAGGGAATATTCAAGATGACGCTGAAGTATCTTGTAGTGCCAGAAAGTAAGAAAGTACTAAAAAAACAAAAAGAAAAACAAAACAAACAAACAAAAAACAAAACCCAAAGCAAACAACAGTGGCAACAACAATGGGGGAGTATGTCAAAAGGACATAGGGGCCAATTAAAAGAGCTCACAGTGACCAAAGCTGAAACAAAGTGAGCAACAAAATAAATAATATCATATTGAATTATAACCCAAAGTAGAAAATAAATACCCTTGAGTCCAAACTTTTATTAAAAAATAATTGAATGAATAAATAAATGAAGAAAAAGAGACAAATCTCTTGTACAGAAGAATCCTAATTTTTTATTTAATACTCCCCTGTCAAGGAGGTGGAGTTCAGATCTCCAGCCCTGAATGGGGGGGGGGGAGTTGTGAATTGTGACTTCCTTCCAGAGAAGACTATATGGAAAGTGGGAAAAAGAACAACTTTACAGTGGAGAAACCTGAGAAACACTACTGCAGCCAGGTAGTCAAAGTTAGCATCACTAGTGTTAAGTTATATTGAAAACATGTATTCCTGATAAGCCAGGATGAAAATAACACACTATCTATGTGGTCTTCTCCCAAAGCCCCATTACTCAAGTTTAATCATGAGTAAAACATCAGATGACTAAAAGATCAGATTCCCATTTGAGGGAATCCTACTAAAGACCTGAGTAGTACTCCTCGAAGCCATCAAAATGATCAAAAATAGGAAGATTCTGAGAAACTGTCACAGTCTAGAGGAGCCTAAGGAGACATGACAGCTAAATGTAATGTGCTCTCCTGGATGGAATCCTGGACAGAAAAAAGGATATTATGGGAAAACTCAAATCTGAAAGTGTGGACCTAAATTAATATTTATGTATCAATATTTTTCATTTGTTGTGACAAAAGTACCATGCTAATGTAAGATGTTAATAGGAGAAACTGGGAGTGGGGCATATGGGATCTCTCTGTACTATCTTTACAACTTTGTATATTAATATCAATTAGATTTTAAACAAAACCCTCTGTACTTGGGTTAACACTCTAATCCAAATGCTCATCTTTTTTCACTGGTCTGTTACAGAAGTCTTTTGTTCAGTCCTTCTGTTCCCACTGTTGTGTCCTCTCCACAGAGGAGCCAGAGAAATTTCTTTTCTGAGTGTAAATCACATCACATCATTCTGCCCCCAAGCCCTGTGATGTCTTTTCATAATACTTGGGATGAAATCCAAATCCTTTACCATGGTATGCAAGACTCCACATGATCTGGTCACTCATTTCCTACCAGTCACATCCTACCATCCTTCCCCTTATTGTCTCTTTATTGGCCATAGTGGCCTCTTGTTCCTCACATATTCAATTGTATGACATAGCATATGTATTTCTTTTGCCTAGGAAGCTCTCTCTCAGATCTTTGCATGGCTTTTTACTTTATATATGTCAGATGTTTGTTCAAATATCATCTCCTAAAAGAGGTCTTCCCTGACACTTCAGTTTATCATAGCCTTGGTCTTATTCTTTTAAACTTTTTATCTTGCTTCATTTTTAATAGTACTTATTACTGATCGTTATAATAATTTCAAACTTTCAAAAAGTACATGTTCATAATAACAGGTCTTTGGTTTGTTTTACACATGCTATGCTTTCGTTGTCTACAACCATGGATAGTAAGTTAGTGAATGAATAGATAAAAACCTGACTGCTTAAGTGCTATGTGAGGTTATCAGACATGCTAACACATACTTAAGATTCCATTAATAGAAATACATCTCCTTAAATAAAGGAAAAAAAGAATAGACTGATTTGGCCATTGTCTTATCAACCTATTTCTGGAAATATTTGTTTAATCCTGATTATCACATTTTCAGATGTTCGTGTACAAATTGAATTATCCAAATGAGTGCAATAAATTATAATGTGTTTAGAAACTATCAATTGACGATTAATAGAATTGGGCATGATTGTCCTGAAGACCTGAGGAGATCTTGATAGGTGTCTTTAAATATTTTACTCATTTAAATTCTACAATAAATTTGATAGCCACGTGCCAGGTACAGTGTTCAGTCCTGGAAATGAAATGAATAAACACATGAAGGAAGAAAAGATTGCTTTTGCCTCCTACGAGTGTTATTGGCTCCAACTTGTGGATGTTTTAGTTGTGAAGATTTTGATTTAACATAAGGAAACAGATTTTTAATAATAAACACACTATTAATGAAATAATTAAAAGCTGGTATTAAGTTCCCTGACTCACAAGAAATGCTTAATCAGTGAGTGCCTGGCTACCTTTCCTAGATCTTAGAGGAAAAGTCCTTCATTAGGAAAAATAAATACTGAACCAGTTACCTCTATGTTTCTAAGTCTAAAATTCTGTGATTCTAGAGGATTGCAGATATGATGCAGATGATAATGCCACATTTTTCCTACTGCTGGGAATAGAGTGCTTAGTCAATATTTTCTCTGTGTGGCATTCTGACAACCTCAGGTGCATGCAGTATTTCAGCAGAGAAGCGATTAGATTAACTATTGTTGAAATTCTTTACAAGGAAGTGGAGGGGGTCAAGACCTGATTTACAATCTGGTCTCCCTGGCATAAAAAAAAAAAATGAAAGACATAAAAAAAAAAAGGCCTTGAAAATAGTCTCTTCATGCTCCAATTAGAACCACGATCTCTCTTCAAATAGAAAAGCTAACTGGAAAAGATATTGACTACTAGACTCCTAAAGTATCCGGTTCCTTCAACATCCACTCTCACGCAAGATGCCCCATGGTATAGTAGAAAATACTAAGCATTTACAGAGTTATTTTCAAAACAATGTTTGGGTGGTGATGGAGGAAAATAGAACACATGGTTGACAACCTCTATGATGAGAGAAATTTCAGAGTGGAAAGCGTGTGTTTGGTGCTCTTTCCCTGTATATTGATCAGGATCTCAGCAGGAAACAGGTGACATGCCCCGAGGGGTAACTGAAGGGTTTTTGTGTATTTTTTTTTAATGAAGGGACTATATACAGAGGAATAGGCAGGGTTAAAGGAAACAACATGGGATAGTCAAATACTCAGTGTTGGTAACAGCAAGAAACCATTGGTACCCCTAGGTCTGAAAGGGAAAGGGGATGAAGTTGTTACTGGAACCCACTGAGAACTATGACTATGCCTTTGGGCCTCCCTGACAGGGTCTTTGATCATAGGTAGATGAATTTGGCCACTACTGAACTGCATCCGAGCAGAGAGGAAGCAGGGGGATAAATACTCCAAACTTTCTCTTCTGTTCTCTGATCTCCTGCGGGTGCTTCCCACTATGCAGACTTACCTGGAAGTCAGAGGACAAGGAGGCCTGGTTGATAATCCATGAAGGTCAGCATCCTGGGAGACAAAACAGTATGAAGGACTGAGAATGGATCTAGAGGGACAATTGGAAAGGAACTTGCACTCTCATTATCTCCCTGAACATGACCTTCACGGAATCCAAAAGCAAATAGTAGCACTTTTGTAGACAAGTTCAGGTTCTAGGCATCATATTGTGTTTCCATCACCTGGAGTGCTGTTCTTATTTACACAGATACTATTGTCTCATCAGTTCTAGATCCTTGTTTCAGCCTGGGAGAAAAGGAAAGAGGAACCAAGGCACATAGTTTTGTGTTTAATGGAATTATCAAGGTGTTGTACTCATCATTCCTGTTCACAGTCTATTGCCATGAAATAATTCACGTTCATTTATTCAGCACATATTTATTGAATGCCTATTGCATGCCAGGCACTCTACGCACTTGATATATCAGAGAACAAAACAGAGATCCTTGTCCTTGTGCAGTTTCCATTCTAGCAGGGGAGGCAGACAACAAATAATAATAAATTAGTGAACCATATAAGGAGGTGATAAGTGCTATGGAAAGAATTAAAATTAAAACAGGGTAAGAAGTAGTGAGAATATTGGGTCAGAAGCATTACAATTTTAAATAAGGTAGTCAGGCCTCTTAGAGAGGTAAGAGGGTCCCAGATCAAATACAGTTTTGTAGGGTATTGCAAGCATTTTGTCTCTCACTCTAAGTGAAATGGGAAGTCATTACAGGTTTTGAGAATGAGAATGAATGATCTGATGTATTTTTAAAAAATTATGTTGGGTGCTCTATAGACTATAGAGGATGACAGTAGAAACAGAGTCCTGTTAGGAGGCTATTGGCAATAATCCAGGTGAGAGATGACATTAGCTAGAACTGTACCTCTTTGGGCTTCATACCCCTTTTAAAATCTCTGCAGTGGCTTCCCATTCACTCAGGGTAAAAGGCAAGGTATGGTAAATATGTGGGTATAGAACAATGTGGTATAAAACCACAGTGATGTCTAATTTATGGGATTAAAATCAAAGTAGAATGATCATACTGGAAAATATTAGCAAATTTTGTGGGGAGTATGGTTGGAGTTTGAACATTTTAGAATCTTTGCATTGTCAGGGAATAAAGGATATTGTAGTAATTATTTCACAATGTATATGTATATCAAAACATCACATTGTATACATTAAATATGTCCAATTTTTGTCAATTATACCTCAGTAAAACTGGAAAAAAAATTTGAAAGGAGATTGATTAACTTTGGAAGATTTAGTATGTGTGCTATATTATCCAGAATGACCACTGAATGAATAGACAGTCTATTTTTCCAAAAAGTAGAAAGAAAAAAAAAATGTAAGAAAAAGGCACCATAATCAGTTTTTAAGAAGAAAGGGCAAAGTGGGTAGGGAGGAACTAGAAAAGCAGGAAAAATAGCCAGGACAACATAAAATTTTGAAATCCAAATGTGCCTATATAACTGTATCACATTTTATGTAAATGGACTAATCTTTCCAGTTTAAAGAGTAAGACTGAATTTTAGAAAATCATCCAGGTAAATTATGTTATGAGAATCATATCTAACTCAAAACAAAATACAGATTCTTGAAAGTAAAATGGTGGAAAAGCATACACCATTCAAATACCAACCACAGGAAAACTGATTTGGCTCTCAGAATATTGGCCAAAATAGATTTTAAGATAAAAATTATTACTAGATATGAATAAATTCACTACATATTAATAGAAGGGTGAGCTCAACAGGAAAAATACAGCTTATTTTTACTTGTATGCTGCTAATAGCATAGCTTTAAATACATAAAGAAATATGTCAACAAATAATTCTTTTAATACTTCATCAGTTAAGCAAAAGAACAAATTATATTGCAGACTGAAGAATATATATTGCTTTCTTAGTAAATATATTTGAATTGAACTCATATTAGACTATTAAAAATGTATCACCAAATGTTAAATGAATCGATGTCTCATTGACCACACTGTCCTATCACATTAACTTGCAAAACAACTATACTTTTGTATTTAATAGTACCTTTAAATTGCTTGAGTATCAAAGAAACCATAATAGATATAAAATAAAAACAAAAACATAATTATAATGCTATATATCAAAATTTGTGTCATGTAACTAAAGTAATAGAGGGACATTTATAACCTTAAATATGTATAGTAGATGAGAAAAAATGAAATGGTTTAAGCCTCTAACTTAAGATGTTAGTAAAGAAATAAGACTAAGCTCAAAGAATGCAGGAAGAAAATAAATACAAAAAGTAGAATTAAATAGGAAAAAAATATATAGTAGCCAAAAGCCCTATATTGTATTTTTGAAAAGAGTAACATTTACAAGCCTCTGACAAGACTGATGAAGAAAGAGAGATAGGACACAAATAAGCAATAAATTGAATACTTTAAATAACTATAAATGCCAGGAAGTTTGACAACATATGTGAAATAGACAAATTGCTAAAAAAAATTTCCAAAACTGAGTCAGAAACACATCAGTGGTCCTATAACCATTAAAAAAATGTTGAATAATTAAATGTAAAAATTCTTACCGCAAAGAAAACACAAAGCCCAGATGATCTACTAAATACTGTAGGACCTAATAAATCTAATCTTTCACAGATTTCCCCCAAATTCTTCAACTCATTTTATGTAACAGGTATAACCTGACTATCCATACTAAATAAGGAATGTATAAGAAAGGAAAAATACAGGGCAACTTTACTCATGAATATGGATGTGAAAACCGTAAATAAATTATTAGCAAATGAAACCAGCAATGTACAATATTCATAATATGTCATGACTAAGTTGGGTTATTTTAGGAATGCAAGGTTGTTTCAACATTGGAAGCATCTAATAATGTAATTCACCACATTAACACATAAAAGATGAAAAAAAATCACCTCAGTAGATGCAGAAAATAGACTTAATAAAATTCGACAGTTCATGATAAAAAAAAACTCTTAACAAAATAGATCTCGAAGGGAATTTCCTAACTCAGTAAAGGCTGGTATGAAATAGCAAGAGCTTGCTTAGTCATGATGTGTTGTCCAGACAAGACTGCCCTTTCTCATTCAGTATTGTAATGGGGGTCCTAGGCCATCCATTTGAGACATCTAAGGCAAAAGAAGATACAAAGATTATAACTGAAGAAACACAATTACCATTCTCAGATGAAGCAATTTCCTACACAGAAAGAACAAACGAGAACATGCAGACACACTTTTGAAATAAACAAGGATGTTTAGCAGGGAGACAACTGCATTTAGATGCACTGCAACAAACAGAAAATAAAATAATACGAAAGAAAAGATAGCAAGTTTCAAGTTTTCACACTTAGTGAAGGAGCACAGGTACCTAGCTTTCTACCCCAAACTTAGACCTATACAAACTATAGAAAAGGAAGCCAGGCATGGATTAGTGACTAACATAAAATCTGTGGGCATTCCCAGGGGAGTCTGAAGGCTGTTGGTTGAGTGGTGGTAGGCTGGAGCCAGGGTCAGCAGATGGAGTGGTGGAACGATACTTGGGGTAGAGGGACAGCTTTCAAGTTCACTTTTTGTCTCCCTCACATTGCCTGGAGAAGATTATTTGCTTGTTGTACCTCCCCTGAGACAAAAATCAGTAGTGATTGTTCAGGTGTGACCTTTGTATGAAAGTATTATGGCAGAACCACAGCCCTGCTGGAGGATGAGGAACAGATGAATGTAATTGCGATTTTCAGCATCTCTTGGGGGAAAGCCACTCTTCTCCTGCCAACGCATAGGGCTATGCACTGGTTCTTCAGAGTGTTTATAGGAGACTCATTGAGCCCGGTGGAGAGGCAGCAACGGTGGTACAGACAGAGGAAGAGTGGGTAGATGGCAGTGAATTAACTTGCCTCTCCCTTGGAATCTTTCCTTATGGAATTACTTTTGGATACGTGTTGGACCTTTGAATTACACTCTCCCAGTCTTTTAACCTCTATAGAATATTGTCTATTTCTCTCTCTCTCTGTATGTATATACATATGTATGTATATCTGTATCTATATATTGCTCTGTGGCTTATTTTTCTATATTCTCTCTTTATCCTTTTTTTAAAAAAATGCTGTCTACCCTTCCTTTGATTACTTTCAGTAACTATTTTTTAATTTTTATTTCTGGAAGTTCTAATTAGTTCTTTTCCAAATGTGCCTTTTTGTCATAATATCTATTTTCTATGGCTTTAAAAATTTGTGGATTGATCATTTTAAATATACATATACTTTAAATTTTCTCTCTCATTGCTAATCTGTTATCTCAAGTTACTGGGTTTTACTTTCTCTGTTGTGTGTTACTGCTAATTCTCACTAATGGTGATTGTTTCCAATTTTTGTAACTTTGGATTGTAAATTCATATTTAGTGGGATTTTGTCTTTTTTTTCCCCCTCCTTCTGTAAGAATTCTGTGATGCCTTACAGAATGGATGATGGAAACATTCCTCCAAAGTAGTTTTGCCTTTGTTTTTGCCAGAAGTCCTGGTATATCACAATCGTAGGACCAATGTTTATTGTTAATTTCTTAATTTGAGGGTTTCTAGCTAGTGCAGGTTGTAAAAATTAGTACTTAAACCTTCATGAGATGCAGAGCTCAGGCAGAGGGAGCTTCCTCTTTAACCTTCTTTACTGGTATGCAGACTTTTTCTTGTAGATCCTTTCACTGGGAGTGTAGTCCTTCCATGTTCCTGGATTTCTGTGAGTCTTAGTTCCATGTTGATTTTCATAGAGGTTAGGGTCTTACCTCCTTTTCTCTACATGGACGTTAAAATCCAGTCTCCTTCATTACTGGGGCTAACAATCACCACTACTTCCATTTGCTTCCATTTTAGATACACAAAAAATATTTTTCAGATGATGAATGAATTATGGTTGATACAGAGCAGCATAGAAAGCAAGGCCAAGATATTATGGGGAAAAATTTATTTCTTGGGTCTCTCAATCATATGTCATAGTTTCTCATTCAGTAAACATGGATTATCCCTGAAGTGTATTTTTTATTCTGGGAACAGGGTGTCTTGGGACAATATCTTTAATCATATATCCAGAGTCTGAGTACCACACAGATATGCTAAATATAATACTCATTATGATCATAGTTCACTAAGCAGAAAAATGGTTTATTTTCTTGATAAATCCAAGTGTTCTAAAGCTCTTGTCTAAAAGGTAAAATGGTTTGAGTGATGAGAAAATTACATAGTTGAATTATTCCAAGGTAATTCAAATACAGTAAGAAAAAGAATTGTGTGTGTGGGTGTGACTGTGTGTATCTAGGTAAGGCAGCCCAACTTTGACACACTACTCTGTATGAGTATATTAGAATTTTGATTGCTCAACTGATTTAAAAAAACATACAGTTACAAAATTTCAATAATACAGATGGAAATTTTATTTGGGTTCTTTTTTATTTTTCAGATAAAATCTATGCCTCTAATAGTATTACTGCTACTAAAAACACATCCTATGGCATTTAATTCTTATTAAATATTGTATGTATGTTTTTAAAAATGTTTCTCTAGTCCAACATTGTATATTGTTTTAGAACTAAATTATCTATACTGCATTTTAATGGTCAAAACATGGGATGACACTCCATTTCACCAGTTCTTTTCTTTCCTGTTATGTTTTTTACCTTTTATCTTTTTTGAATCTACATATTTACACTATTATTATGTCTGTAAACACAATTTTAAGTTATCTAAAGCTAGAACATGGAGCATTAAACATTATATTGCAATTATCCCAAGTTTAGGACTACATGTGGAAAAAAGAAGTTAATATCCAATTAAAATGGCATTTATTTTTTTGTAATATACTTTATTAAATCATTTTGAAAATTTTAAAATTTGACTTTATTATAAATAACCCTTAGGTAAAACACACAGGCATATCACAGTCTTCATTATTTATGAGGTATTTATGTGTCTAGGAAAGCAACCATGCTAAAATAATATAGTTTGAGTCTGTGGTGAGTTCTAGATTAAATGATGCCTGGATTGCTGCCAATATGTAGATTTTTATCAAATTTATATCCTCATTTATATTTATCTCTCAAATGACTATATATTAGATCAGTAAGCAGCCTTTGTATGGCTACAGTTGTGATTCTGAATAATTTCAGAAAGCTGTCCTGAATCGGTTGGGAACAATGCTGTAGAAAGAATATCATGATATAACAAACATGGACATCGATATGTGTGTTCCATTAGCGTGTTTAGAAGTGACAGGGTTCTAGAAACCAGAAAGAATATATAAAACGATTCCTGTTTTTTTACGTATGTGAGTGTTGGATGGGGAAAGGGGACTGAGAGTATCCTCACCAGCTAGGAATCACTTATTTAGTGGGCCAGGGGTATGATGACTTGAAGACTGTGTGTTTGCAACCTCTGAATCAGAATGGTTTGTTGATGTAGTTATTTTAGCGCTTGCCGTTTATTCATGGGCTTTGTGGACTTTGCTTATAGATCTTTGAGATAAGTGAGATGAGATCCCTAAATGATACCATCAGTCTAATGGCAGCTATTTACTTTGATCCTAAATGGGAAATAACTTGTGGCAGGGTGGAGTAGTCCAACTGAGAATTTTTAGTAAATCAGTGTAGACTTTGCTTTCCAAATTAGGCCAACACATTTTATTCTACCATTAAAAAAAATCATAAAAAATGATTGCCTTAATAATAGCTAGGGTTTACTCCTCTGTGAACCAAGGGTTTTATGTTGGATGCTCGTTGGTTGGTTGGTTGTTGGATAAAAGAGCAGTGTGAGTATTTTTCACTCTTTGCAATATTGTGAATGTAAAAGCAAACACAAGTGAGCAATCACTCTCATGGTTGTAATTTATGCCCTAGTAAAGAACAATTATAACCCAAGAACTAGCAACCAATTAGCAATTCTTTATTAGGGCACTGTGTCCATTTCTTCTTTTACTAAATCAAGCCATTGATGCCCAAGAGAAAAGAATGAAGTATTTAAGTCTTACCTTTCAGGGACGAGGTCCAGAATTATTTAGCTTTTCAAGTACTGATGCCTATAAACAGGATTTATTTATCCCTATTTAGGTCATTGACCTATGATAGTTTGAAAGTTCCATACATGCTAGTATTTGTAACTTACAGACTGTCCCTCATCCCATATCTGTCATTTTTGAAAGCAGAGTTGAAATTTTTAATAAAAATTAACTAGACAAATTAGAAAATAAATGAAGATAAAAGTCAGAAAAATTCAAGGTAATTGTAAAGAATAAGAACTAGAGGTCACTGTGATTCTTGTTTATAATGGGCTGCCTTTAGGATAACGTAGTTTTTGTAAAATTTTATACAAAGTAGAGTTTTCCCTCATTAAAATACACTGTACTTTAAAAGAGAAATCAAATTTAATACATTTCAAAAAAAATTAAATGCTAGCTCATTTTCTTTTAAAATTTCAAACTTTTTAACTTAAAAAACATTTTGCTTAAAGGAAACTTTATCTTTGCTGTAGCTGTTTCAGAACAGCTTCATGGAGGTATGAAACATAAATTTGAGCTGTAATAAACATATGGCATTTAGCAGACAATTGGCTTTTCAACCTTAACCATAGCAGTGTCTTCCATAGATGGCATTATATTTTATTAACATAATTTAAATAGAGGTGTTCTGGGTTATATCATTTAAACAGATTAAATTTCCCACCTAATCTGCATGTAACTAAATGCACATTTACCTACATAATAGCTCTTGGTCAGTTTTTATGGTGGTCCTTCAGCCAGAAAATAGGGCAGCAGCTCTTCATGTGTACTTGTAGAGGAATACACATATAAATGCTACTTCACAAACCATCGGGCTAGTGTCGAGACTCCTGGCTCACTCTGCAGTGTGAGGCTCTTCAGACCAGCTCTCAGGAAGCCCTGCTGATTGGTTGACGTTCTCCCAGAAACCTGCACCAGCCCTCCCTCCCTCCGATCAGCTGCTTCAGATTACAAGGAATTGATAGTTTTATTTTCAGAAAGGTGTTTGAACTGAAAAAATTGCAATCAGAACTGTTCCCCCACAATGAGCAAAAGCAGAATTTTAAGAGTGTGCATAGTCATCCAAATTGAGGACTACATCCTGTAACCTTTTTCAACCGGACTAAATTAAATATGTAACATCCCCAGGAGCAATTTTTAAGAAGAGCACTTGGCTTTACCTTGACTACTGAATCATTAAAACAGAAGTGGAAACATTCCATATTACTTTGATCCAACCCTTTGGCAGTAAGTGGCCACCTCCTTGCAATTTATATTGAAGTCTTTTTCTCAAAAATAATTTACTCCCACCTGGTCTGCCTTTAGGCATTTTCCCATGTGTTCAAAAACACTGACATGTGTCCCTGAATTTATATAAGATCCATATTTTTTTCTCTTGAGTCTGCTTCTAATTTCTTAATCTCTTATCTGCAAACTATCTAAGTGCTAATGACTTGAAAACTCAAGTTCTGTGGATTTAAAGAGGAGAATATAAGCTGTTTGCCCTTTAATTAATGAACTTTTAAGTATCCCTCCTTTGTTACTTAAATGAGCAAAGAATAAAAATGGCACAGTTTTCATTAGTCCTGGCTTAGAGGAAAACTAGTTGCTGATAGTCTTTCCTTTGTAGAAATCTTGCTTGTTGCTTAGAGACCAGTATAAAATTCTGTATTACATAAATATTTCTAAACATACACTCCTCAAAATGAATGAAGTATTCACATAAAAACTAGACTAGTAGATCAATGTAACGTTATGAATGTAGTACATCTGAATTTCAGCAGGGCCTTTGATAAAGCCTCTGATGATAGCCACTTTATTTAGATGGTGTGAATTATGGCCTATCACCAAAGACAGCAAAAATGTATTGGACCTCTTGGTGTCTTTGAACCATCTCCTGTTCCTTGTCTAGGTTGAGAGTTTGATCCTCTAAAAGTCTCTTGTCTCCTCCCCCAACTCCTCCTTGTTCTTCTTTTTGCTAGATTCTCATTGTCCTAAGTTATTACAAACAAAAAATTAAAAGGGGTATTGCAAATAAAAATGAGCGTTACTGAACTGTTGGACAGCTTAGGAGAAGATATGAAGACTGAAGCAGAGAGGAAAAAGATGAAATGTAAAGTTAAGAATGTAAGAGGCTTATAGGTGTGAAAGAAAAATACTGCAAACCATGTCAGTAAACAAAGAATGCTGAAGCCATCAAGTCATCAGCCGCTGCCGCCACCCCCCAGTGAGCTCTGGGTGCAGACAAGCCTGCAGCCCAGCCCCAGCAGCCTGAGGGGACTCAGAATAAGAAAGGAAAGGATACTGGCCCTAGATAGCTAAGTGCTTGTCAGAGGAATGAATTCAATGAGCCCAAATGTTTGCTTCCTCCCGTATAAAGAAAAGCGCTAAATTCTTTAACTTGAGATCTCTGATTTTCTCCAGTTAACAAGTCATCTTTTAATGTTCCGACTACTGGTCTTTGTTGTAAAGCTCCTGTATATCCTAGCTCCTCCCCTACGTCTTCAGAGCAGTCCTTCAGAGCGATCTGAGAGGCTGTCATCCTGGGCTCCGAGGGGTTCAAGTCCTCAGAAGTGTCTGCCAAATAAAATATAAATGCACAGCCTAAACATTGAGAGTTATTTCAGTTGACATAGGACATGGTGAGAACTTCTAGCAAAGATATAATTGGAGTCAGAAAAGGTATTATATTTTAATATAATTTTATACAATTAAAATTTATTATTTTGATATGCCATTTTTATTTTTCAATATTTTAAAATTTAATTTGGTGAAAGAAGTGAGAAGAGGGATTGTCTTTTTAAAAAAATCATTAGTATTCCTAATGTCGTTTATTATATAATTAACCCTTCCTTCAAGATATTAAAATGCCATCTTTAATATGTGTAAAATATTATATACTCTGGTCTTTTTGAGCTTTCTATTCTGTTCCCTTGATCCATGTGTATAATCCAGGAATGGCTGGGTTTTAATTTATGTGGTTTTATAATTATAATAATTGATAGGACGAAGTCCGTTCCTGTTCTTCCCTATCAAAAGATCCTTGTGAACGCTAAGCATGCATGCTACCACTGAGCTGTACCCTCTCCCTCATAATATTTTTTAACTGGTTATTACTGGTATATGGGAGAGATTTTTTAAAATAACCTCTAACTTGACACCCTATTGAATCTCTTAATAATTTTAATTGTTTTCAGATGACTCTCTTGGAATGTATAGAAAGATAATCATATCATTTGCAACTAATGACTGTCATGTGTCTTTGCAATATTTAAATTCTTTGGTGCTTTTACTTATCACATGGCATTTTCTAGAGCTTCTGAGATAATATTGAATAAAAGTGATAATTCTTAGCCCTATATTCTTCATAAATTCTTTCGTTCACTTATTCAAAAGATTCGTTAAATGCCTACTATATCCTTGTCTATAAGGTTAATGCGTTTCCAATAAAAATTCCAACAATATTTTTCATATTGACCAATGACTTCAAAGGTCATTTCAAAGAATAAATGCACAAGGCCATGAGGGAGCTTGACTGATTAAAACACACAAAATCTTTGCTTTTGTGCATACGTTATCGTAGAAGGAACTTAAATTCTAGCAGAGGGAGACAGTCAACAAATAAGTAAACAGTAAATACAGATTTACGTATTATGGTTATGAAGAAAATATAATTGAGTAATGCAATAGAGAGAGACTATGGGCTGGGGGGAGGTGCTGTTTTATAATTGGAAAGGACCTTTCAGAGGAGGTAACATTTGAGATGAGATTTGTTAGAGGAAAAGGCAATCATATGAAAATCTGGTGGAAGAGTGTCGCTGGAACGAGAGCAGTAAGTGCAGGGACTCCGAGATAGAAGCAGCATGTCAAGTTGAAGGGTCAGGAAGCTTAGTGTGGCTGGATGTGGTTGGTGGGTGTGAAAAAGGTAGATTTTGGGGAGCGCGAGTTGAGGTACAGGTGCTCAGTGCCCTTCTCACTGGAGAATTTTAAACCACTGAAAGATACAAATTGGGTTTTAAGAATACTCTGGCTGCTGTGTGGACAAACAGTAGAGTATCAAGAGTGGAAATGGGGAGACTACCCAGGCTATAAGCACTGCTAATACGAAAGATGGTCAGACTCAGCATACATTTTAGTATTAATGCCAATGAAATGTGCTGATATGATAGATGGCTGGTTATAGTGAATAGGTGGTAAGTTAAAGTGCACATATGGAAAGTGCATAGATCTCTGGCCTAAGTAACTGGTTTTTACAGTGGACCACTTGCTGAGAAGGGGGAGGCTTGAGGAAGAGTGGATATTAAGGGCAAAGGCCCATAGTTCTGTTCTGGAAGTGTTAAGTAGCAAAATGAAACGGTTGAATCATCATGAGAAGGTTATGAATTACCAGCATACGGAAGATCTTTAAAGCCAGGGAACTGGATGTCGTCACCTAGGAAGTGTATATAAAGAGCACGAAGAAGTGTTCAAAACAATATTTAGAATTGGAACGATAAGGAGAAGCTAGTGAGACAGAAGAACTAGGAGTGTCAGGCACTGTGTTAGGCACTAAGGATACAGTGGTAGACAAAGCCCCCCACGGCCCTGTCTCAGAGTGCTTACTGACTAATCTAGTCTATTTCATTTGTACTGATGATGGTAGTGCCGCTCATATTTTACCATTAAACATAATGATGTTGGTGGCTGTTGGTTTTGATATATTTTTGATATTAAGCAAGAACCCTCCAATTTTTAATATACAAGGAGATTTTATTTTAAAATCATGAATGCTTGTTGAATTTTATCAGATGCCCTGTCAACTTCTATCAGGCTGATCATACATTAATAAAGATCAAAAATTTAAACCAATTTGCATTTCTGAAGTAAACCAATTTTGGTCGTGGTGAATTACTTTAAAGTCTTCTGATGGATTGACTTTGCTGTTAGTTTATTTTAGGTTTTTGCTTCCATGCTTGTATGTGTTTTGGCCTCAGTTTATGCTACTATACGTTTTAAAGTTTGGTATTATGGTTTTGCTAACTTCATGAAATAAATTGGGTGACTTTATTATGTTTAGAATCCTCCCATTTTATCATAGGACATCTGGATCCTAAACTTTTTTCTTCTATCAGTATTGTTTTATTTAAAATTTTTATTTTTTCTAGGTCAGTTTTGCCAGTTTGTAATTTTATTTGAAAAGGTATCCATTTCATGAAGATTTTCAAATTTATTAGAATAAATGAATTCATATAGTATTTAAAATCTCCATTCTTGTGGTTAAATCTTGTTTTTGACTTCTCATGTTGCATATT
The DNA here is from genome assembly GCF_048564905.1 of Vicugna pacos. Lineage (NCBI taxonomy): Eukaryota > Metazoa > Chordata > Mammalia > Artiodactyla > Camelidae > Vicugna > Vicugna pacos. The sequence goes on along the minus strand of NC_133023.1, from coordinate 17,220,304 downwards.
TGCAGTTTATCTTTTCTTCATCAGATTTCTAGAATGCTGGCAATTTTATCAGTGCTTTAAAAATACTAACTCTTGGTTTTAACATTTCTAGTCCTTATTGTTTTATTTTGCTTTCTAGTTTTTTCTAGAAACCTTCCTTCTTCTTTTAGTTTATTTTGCTGTGGTTTTTCTAAGTTCTTTAGTTGACTTCTTAAGTTCATTTATTTTCACATTTTTATATAGCCTTAAAAGTCTTTTAATTCTATAGTTATCTGAGCAAGCTTTGCCTATATTTCATTTATTTCATATATAGACTTCTTAGTGTCATTAATTTGTAAACAGTTTACACATGAAATTTGGGTTTTGTTTTAATTACAGTTATTCCGAATAGAATATTTACATTTCGAAGTGGCTAGAATTCTTTATTTTTTGTTATTAATTTCCAGTTCTATAAAAGTTCTACAGTAGATTTTTTTTAAGGACCCATTTGATCTTTTTTGGTTAATATTCCATATATTTTGAAAAAAAGAATTTTTCTACCTTTATAGGATGTAAAATTTTTGATACTGAAACTTTAAGCTAATCTCATTTGTAGTGTTTAAGGTCGCTGTTATTCTTTTTTTGTTTTTTGCTTATTTGATTTACCGATTTCTTATGGAGATATAGTGAATTCTCCATCTTGACTGTGTTTTAAACGTTTTCCTCTTATTTCTAATTTTTTTACTTCATGTATCTTGAAATATTCAATGCTACTTTTCCATTGGCTGAGTACAAATGGAAAGTTGTATTTAATTCTAGTTCCAGTTGTCACTTTTAAGGAAAATAAGATGGATCATAGCTTAAAAAAAGAAAAAGAGTGATCAGAGTAGTCAAGGAACTCAAGTCATGTCACTTAGTCACTAGTAAAAGGAACTGGGGGCATTTCATTTGGATGTTAAATGGGCATAACTTTTTGATAAGCCATTTTATAGCGAGGTTAAGGCTGATGTGAATAACTTCAAACAGCAGAACTGGAAAATATTTGGAAAAATAATAAGGAAACTGATTTTGTCTCAGTATTAAGGACAGTATTCTGGTAAAGTAGTTCCAAAATGGAACTGAAAGCTGCTGGAGGCGGTGACATTATACTGAGCTAGATCAGCAGAGGCTAAATGACTACTTGCCAGGCTACTGTGAAAGGTTTCAAGTGTTGGCTCAGAGGTAGGATTAGAAGATAGTTATCAAGGAGTGTTTCTGACAGACCTGTTCCTTATCATTATGTGTTTCTCATTCACACCTTCTCATATGTAAATGATCAGATATTTTGAAAGGCTCAACTTGGTATTGCTGGTCAAAACTCTTTTGTCTCAAGTCTGCAACCTTTTGGGACATTAAACAAGGACAGAGCATATACAGACCTCTTACATCTGTTTGGTATGATGGGCAGTATCTGAAAATGGCAGTAACTTTGATTGTGGGAAAAAAATGACAGCAGTAAATTGGATTTTAAAGACCATCTCAGCTCACCTCCCAGTCAGGCAGATCATAGACCTCAAACTGTATTTCTCGTCATAAAAGTCATTCTGTTTATTTTTAAATCTGACAGTTTTTTTTAATAGAATAGTGTTCATTCCTTGTAGTGTCCTTTAAGAATATTTTTCTATTAACTCAAAGATTTTGTGACTTATTCCTCCTTTTACATATCATATAATATATCCTACCCTTTTTTGTCATGTGAGGTTTTTCATGATGGATCATGTCTTCATTTTAAAGAAAAAAAATCTCAACATCTTCAGCAGGGTGTTTTTCCAGTGGGAATGAATGTGTTTGGGCTATTGAAACATGTGCAGAGTGGTTTTCTGGTTGCTTATGTTAGTCACCCCAGAGTTACTACCAGCTCAGGACTAATTTTTATGTTAATATCTCAACTTAGAAAATCCAGCATCCTCAGGAAGGACACATTTGTGGACTGTAAATCTATATGTGACACCATCTTGAAATTTTACTTGCTCATCAGACTTCTGTTTTTTTTCAATTTAGAGACAAAAGGCTGAGGCAATTTTTCTTGACATTTTCTTGGGATGGCAGTGTCAGTCTTTCACTGTATATGTAGCCCTTCTTTTGAGGATTCTGGTTTTATGAAAATGTCTCAATGCCAAATTCTTGCCTTCTAACCATCTAAGCTTTTATTTATTATCTTGTTCATAGATTACAACAAAAATTCCATATCAAGACCATATAAAGAAATCTTACTAATCAACAATAAAAGCTAAACAACCCAATGTAAAAAAAAACTAAGCAAAATATTTGAACAGACACTTTACAAAAGGAGATACACAAATGATCTATGAGAATATGCTCAAATCATCATTCATCAGGGAAGTACAAATTAAAACCACACCGACTAAAACGGCTACAATTCCAAAGGTTGACAACACCAAGTGTTGTTAAGTATGCGGAACAACTGAAAGTCTCAGCCATTGCTGGTAAAAGGTGAAATGTTTAGAAAACAATCTAGCAGTTTCTTAAAAGGGTAAATATATACTTACCAGCAATCCCATTCCTTTGTATTTTCCTAAGGAAGGTGAAAACATGTATTTCCACGAAGATTTTATGAGTGTTCATAGCATCCTTACACATAATATCTAAAAACTGGAAACAACCCAGATGTCCATCAGCTGGTGAATGGATTAACAAAATACTGTGTATTTATTTATTTATTTTAAAGCAGATCAGTGGGAAAAAAAAATAAAGCAGATCAGTGGTTGTCTGGACTGGGAAAGGGAAGAAGAGTTGATTGAGTAGGGGCATGTGGATACTTTTTGGGGAGTTGAAAATATTCTGTATCTTGAATGTGATGGTGGCTACGTGGCGTGTACATTTACCAAAATACATTGGATTGTGCATCAAAATATATGCATTTTATTATACATTATATCTCAAATGTTAAGAAAAACATAAAACAAAGGCAATATCTACCTTTTTCCCCAGTATAAACCCCTGGAGTGGCTACCATATCAGCTAGTATACTACTTTGACTTTCAAATCCTTCTGCATTTCTGGTGTATAAAATTTTTCTATTTTACTTCTTGTACACTGAAAACTATAAGGCTCTGATTAAAGAAACTGAAGAAGACACAAAACAAATGGAAAGACATCCTGTGTTCCCTGACCATGGGGAGGCAGCCGCTGCCACTGGGCTTTCCAGTACAACCCCTAGCTTTCTCTGGCAGCCAGACTTAGGAAAACCCTCAGGGGAGACGAGCTAAGGGATTCCGTTAGAACCCAGGCGCTGCCGACCGTTGGTGGAACCTCCCCATGCTCAGGATTCCAGAACACTTCTGTGTGAGTGGGGGAGCTCGAGAGAAACCTCCACCCAGCTATCTTCAGTCACAGGTGTTCCCTGCTAGGTTAAATTTGCTTTTAACTTTTAATGCTGTTTTGAATGAGATATTTTCTTCATTTTTCAGAAGTTTCGTTCTTAGTACCTAGAAATGTTTCGGGTTTTTTTGAACATGGTAAATGTTACTGTAAGAGCAATTTCACATTAGCTATATTACTAGTTCTAGAAATTGTAGAGTCCTGTGATTTTTGTCTTCGTTTTTGTCAGATGGTGAGTTTATTGTGGGAATTAACTTCTACCCCATGAAAAATACCCTAGATGATGGATATTTGAGGAATACAAAGAGGACGGTAGTATTTATTTCGTATTTATTGTTTGTTGGGCACTTTTCTAGATGCTTTCACCACTGACGGCTAATTCAATTCTCATACCAACATTTAGACTAAGTGTTATTAGCCACATTTATCTGTGTGGAAACAGGGAACTTGGTTTGGTTCCTGCTGGCAACAAGTTACAATCTGAAATGCAGACCAAGCCTTCTGATTCCAATTTCAGGTTTTTGTTTGTTTGATGTTGAAATGTATCACATTCTTAACATTGATGCATCACTTATAAAATTAAAATATGAACATATTTTTATTCCTGCAAATACTCTTAAAGACACTGTTTATAATGTAGTTTGATTCCCGTTATGTTATGTCCCTGGTAATAAGGTCATTCAAACTGAATACCAGTCATATATTTATCCTTTAGAAAAATCTATCGTAATATGCTAGTTGCCTGATTTGTCCTTATATTTAGGAAGCATTCTCATGACTCCTGCCTAGGATGAAGTTCCCCTCACTGGGGTTAGGTGTGGTAGGTGACAGGACAGATTTATGACCTCACCATTCAAGAATAAGGGCAACTGTTGTCTGTATCCCGGGTGAAGAACATCTGAAAACCCAGGAAAAGTCTTAAACATAACACTTCATGTTTTCGATAGAGGAGTACAATGCTTAAAGTAATTTATATGGGCTAGAGTCTGGAAATAACCTATGAGGCATCATACTTGGGAGGGGGCCTTTTATGGAATACCTGCTCTTAAATCTAGGACAGAAAAGGAAATTTAAGATGGACAACCACTGTATTATTTAAGTGAGGAAATGGTATGGTAATTTGTACTTAAAAATTGCTCTATGTCATTTTGGAGGATAAATTGGAGTGGGAAGACCCAGAAGTTAATAAGACCAATGAAAAGGGTATTACATTAATCTTTTAGAAAGGATACAGATTTGACCTATAGCGTCAGCAGAGAGTCATATAGTCACTAGGGGGATAATAGAGAAAGGATTCTACATTTTTGGCTTAGACAGTTTAGTAGATTGAGGGGCTAATTAAAATGCTTACGTCATGCAGGCAATGAATGTGGATGCCCACTCAAATATAAGCTATGAGCACATTAGAAAGCCTTTGTTATGGTGATCCAAGCTCTAATGAAGAGAGAAAAGGGTTTCTCAAATTTTAATGTGAGTATGTAATAACTGGGGATCTTGATACTATGGATTCTAACTCAGTTGGTTTGCATTTTTAACATTTTCTCAAGAGATCCTGATGCTGTTGGTCCTCAGAACTCACTTTGAGTGGCAAGTCCCTAGCCATCTACTTCACTCTGAATATGTAATCTTTGTTCTCACCTTCTCTGATTCTCTTGTATTTGTTTGGTACCATATATTGGCTCTAACTTCTCTTTGCTGGGTCCCTTTTATGAACAGCTGACTTTAAATGACAATTTATGGCCTCACAATGGAACTGAACTTTTCAGTATCGTCCTTCTACTAAAGTTATAGATTTGGGAATCATTTCACATATGTTAGAGCAGATTCTATAGGTGTCCTGCCCACGTATCCTTGTCCCTTAGCATTGTAGTACAGACTTCCAGTTGTGTTTTTATGACTAAGGAGTTTTCCTAGTATCTAGTGCATGCTTTACGCATGTATCCATGTTCCTAGCAAACTAGAAGAGCCAAACCAGTAGGCCATGACCAATGACTGCTGGGAATTGGTATATAAATAACTAAATTCTCTCATCTCTCAAGTTGGATATCTCTGGGGCATGTCTTCTACCTAGTTTCTCAGAGTTCTCCAGTGGGCTTTAAATCCAGTTACCTCCACTGGTATCTCGCTTAGAAAAATCACCCCTTTTTATCTGTTTTCTTTTCCCTATCTCACTTTGCTGCTCGGTTGATATTTCCCAGGATCACCTCCCAAACAAATTGCTTCTTTGGGGAATCTAAAGACATATCTGGTAGTTAAAATTGAGTGCATACATGAAATCACCAGGAGAGAGTGTATAGAGTAAAAAAGAATAATGTCTGAGATGGAGGCATGGGAAATATGATGTATAGCTGTGTCAAATAAAATAAGTTTAAAGAAGCAGCAGCCAAGGAGGTAGAATGAAAACTTTGCAACCCAGTTCTTTCTCTTGAGCTCCAGACTTATATATCCAACTACCTTTTGAGCAGCTGAACTTGAACATGAAGATTTCTGTGAAACAACCCAAGGGTCATCCTTAACTTCTCCCTCTCAATTACTATTCACATCCAAAAAACCAGTAAAACCTACTAAAACTAATGCTTATACAATCTCACATAGCTATTAAATGCAGTCATCCCCTTCTCCATATTCTTTACTGCCACCACCCTAGTTGAAGCCACCATCAAAGGCCCTCATTTTGACTAATCAATTCTCCAACATGCAGCCACACTGATCATATGTTCTTCTGCTGAAAGCAGTTCAAGGCTCTCCATTCCTTTTGAAAAGAATCCCAGACTGCCTTGCATGACAAGTATGCTCAGACCTCCATCCCACTCTCTCATTGATTTGCTTCTGATACTCTAAGCTCTAGCCATCCTCAGCTACTGAAAGTTACCCCAACTCTCTATTCTTTCTTACCTCTGGGCTCATGTACATACTGCTCCCTTTTTTGGAATTCTCTTTCCCCAAATCCATTTCCCAGTGACTTGAGTAATTCTTTCACACTCAGTTTGAATGATACCTGCTATTGGAGTCTCTCAGCCTCCAAAGTCTGCGACAGGAGTCCCCTGTTATTGAAATATTTTATTGCTAGTTTGTGTTATTACTTACAACTCTGCATTATAATTGTCTGGTAACTAGTTTTTGTTTTTTTTTTTTGCACTAGATTCTAAACTCTGTTGAGCTTAGAGACTGTATTTTAAAACTGATTATTGTATTCTGACTTCCAGGCATAAAGTAAGTGGACAGTAATTTTTTGAATAAATGAAAGAAATGACCTTGTAGCTTCAAATACTAGAGAGAGTATTTAAGCAAGATAAGACTTAAAATAACTGAGATAGTTCGTGCAACCAGGAGGGTTATCAGTGTCTTCAGCAAGAGCAGCTATATTTCAATCTGTGGTATAGTATTTGTGATGCTTTGGAGGTCAATTTTGAACTGTGAATTAAGATAACAGAAAACATGGAATTTTGAAAAAGTCACTAGCCATGGGGGAAGATGTTTAAGAATTACTTCACATGTTTGTTTTGACCCAATTAATGTTCAGTTTGAGGTAGATGATATACTTTGTCACAGTAAAAAACACATTTCATGTAATGATAGTTTATTTTGCAAACCTGTATTTTTATCCTGTAGCAAGTGATCAAAAACTAGGAATAAGTTAAGCCAGGCAATTCTCCTCCCTTTGGCACTGCTAGTAAGTGATTGAGTGATATGTGTTCATATATACAGAGTGTGAGAACTCTTAAGCCATGTCACAGCATCACTAAAGAGTAGCAAGTTTTTGCTTGAGGGGCTGTTGGTTGATACGAATTTTTGAAAATGTCATGTGTGGAGAGAGAGCAGCCGTAACCCACTTTTTGGTAACATGGCACACAGGCTTGGAAAATTTACGCATCCTGTCTGTAGAGGTTTTCTAGCTTCCTGATATATAAGATTGAAAAAAAGACCCTCAGAGTATGAATTACTATTGATGTGAAGTGTCAAAAATGTGCTCTATTTCAAGTATGCCTGAGGTATACTTCTTACGAATTTTACAGACGCTGCTACATTTTATTCATGAAGTGCCTTACCAGAATGCTTGCAGCATAGCACATGAGTGATAAAAATGTTGGGTATATAATGAAAAGGTTGTAAATTATATAAAGGAAGGAAACAATGTCTTTTGAACAGCTATCAATCTACATGTCTGTCCTTATTTTTAAAATACAGAACTAAAATGAATTAGAAACAACAATGCTCGTTAAACAGTCGTATCGATCATTTAGATAATCTTGTCATTGAGTTTTGTGAAGAACAACTGTTGGTCTAGAGTCAGAGTTCGAATAGAAGTTTATTTCTTAGGGGCATGATTACATCAGGGTGAGAAAAAAAATTACAAATAGATTCAAAGTAATAATACTTTTTAAAGCCAATTATAATGACTTATGAATGGAGATCAAATTACAGGTCACTGAGTTTAATTATATGCCATATATAATGCACATGTATTATATGCATTATATGTAACATAGTTTTCAGATATTTAGAGTCTCTGTCTCCTTTGTCTGTATCTCTTTACATGTGGAAAAACAGTTTATTTTATATCAGGGAAATGCAAATCAAAACCACAAGGAAATATCACCTTACACCTGTCAGAATGGCTATCATCAAAAAGAACACAAATAACAAGTTTTGGCAAGGATGTGGAAAAAAGGGAACTCTGTTACACTGTTGTTGGGAATGTAAATTGGTGCAGCCACTGTGGAAAACAGCATGGAGGTTTCTCAAAAAACTAAAAATACAACTGCCATATGACCCAGCAATTCCAATCATGGGTATATATCTGGAAAAAAATACCAAAAACACTAATGCAAAGAGATATATTTACCACAGTGTTCATAGCAGCATTATTTACAATTGCCAAGACTTGGAACCAACTTACGTGTCCATCAACAGATGACTGCATAAAGAAGATGTGGGGTGGGTGTGTGTGTGTGTGTGTGTGTCTGTATAAAACATATATACAATGGAATACTTCACAGTGATAAAAAGAATGAAGTTTTGCCATTTGCAGCAACATGGATGGACTTGGAGGGCTTTATGCTAAGTGAAATAAGTCAGACAGAGAAAGATAAATACTGTATGATATCACTTATATGTGGAATCTAAAAAAAAAATACAACCACCTAGTGAATATAACAAAAAAGAAGCAGACTCAGATGTAGAGAACAAACTAGTGGTTATTGGTGGGGAGAGGGAATGGAAGAGGAGCAATATCAGAGTAGGGAGGGGATTAAGAGTATAAATTATTATGTATAAAATAAGCTGCAAGTATATATGTATAACATGGGGAATATAGCCAATATTTTATAGTAACTATAAATGGAATATAACCTTTAAAAATTATGAATCACTATCTTGTACACCTGTAATATGGTACATCAAATATACCTCAATTTAAAAAGTTTAAAAAAAAGAAAAACAGTTGATCTATTTTCGTTCATTTGAAAAGAATTACTTGAGGCCTACTATGCACTAGGTACTGTTCTAGCTAAAAAGGGTTATGGAAAACAAGACAGTCACTGTCCTCAACAAATTTCTATTTGAGGTAAAAACATATAAACAAATAAATATAGTATATAATATAATGGTAGGTAATAAGAAGTACTATGGATAAAAATAGAACCAGGTAAGAAGACAAAAAGATTGAGAACAGCATGTAAGAAGAGTGGATATTGTGTGGATAAGGTGGCCAGGGAATCACCTTATCTCCAAATAAGTCACAATATCCAGAATTCCAATTGATGAGTTAAATAAAGGAAGTCTCTTTAGAGGAAACCAGAAATTGCTATTTTGGTGGACTTTCATGTTTTGTAACATATTTAAATTTTGTATGTTTTATTCTATTTTTCTATTTTTTCCAGCTTTATTGTGGTGTGATTGATAAATAAAAATTTTATATGTTTAAGGTGTACAATGTAATGTTTTGATACATGTGTAATTTATTTTTATTGAAGTATAGTCAGTTACACTTTCAGTTTCTGGTGTACAGTATAATGTTTCAGTCATACATATACATATATATATTTGTTTTCATGTTCTTCATTATAAGTTATTACAAGATGTTAAATATAGTTCCCTGTGTTATACGGAAGAAATTTGTTTTTTATCTATTTTATATATGTTAGTATTTTGCACATCTTGAACTCCCAATTTATCCCTTCCCACCCTCTTTTTCCCTGGTAACCATAAGTTTGTTTACTATATCTGTGAGTCTGTTTTTGTTTTAAAGATAAGTTCATTAGCATTTTCTTTTTTCTTTCTTTCTTTTTTTTTTTTTTAAGATTCCACATATGAGTGATACATGATACATTTCTTTCAATACATGTGTAATTTCCAAGACCACCATCAAGGAGCTTGCCTCCTGGGTTTTCTTCTAGGAGTTTTATAGGCTCATCTCTTACATTTAAATATTCAGTCCATTTTGAGTTGAGTTTTGTGTTTAGTGTAAGATAAGGATCGGTTTGATTCTTTTGCATGTGAATATCCAATTTTCCAAACACCATTTATTGAAAAGGCTATCCTTTCCCCATTGTGTATTCTTGGCACCTTGTCAAAAATTAGTTGATTGTATTTGTATAGATTTATTTCTGGACTCTTGATTGTTTTCCATTGATTTATTAATCTGTTTTTATGCTACTATCATGCTGTTTTGGTTACTGTAGCTTTGTAATATAGTTTGAAGTTAGAAAGTGTGATACCTCCAGCTTTATTCTTCTTTCTCAGGATTTCTTTGGTGATTTGGGGATCTTTTGTGGTTCTATAACAGTTTTAAGGTTGTTTTTTTCTATTTCTGTGAAAAATGCCAGTGGAATTTTGATAGAGATTTCATTGAATCTGTAGATTGCTTTTGGTAAAATGAATACATTGATACTATTTATTCTTCCAATTCATGAACATGGGATGTCTTTCCACTTATTTATGTCTTTTTCATATTCTTTGATCACTGTTTTACAGTTTTCAGTGTATAGTTCTTTTACCTCCTTGGTTAAGTTTATTCCTAAGTATTGTATTGTTTTTATGCTATTGTAAATGGGGTTGTTTTCTTCATGTCTTTTTTGGTTAGTTCACTGTTAGAAACACAGTTGATTTCTGCATGTTAATATTGTATTCTACAACGTTACTATATTTGTTTATTAAGTTCTAATAGTTTTTGATGGGTGCTTCAGGATTTTCTATAAAGAAGGTTGTATCATCTGCAAACAGAGAGTTTTACTTCTGCCTTTCTTTCTTTCTTTTTTTTTTTTTTTTACTTCTGTCTTTCTGATATGGATGCCTTTTATTTTATTTTTTTGCCTAATTGCTCTGGCTAGGACTACCAGTACTATGTTGAATAGAAATGGCAAGAGTGGACATTCTTATTTTGTTCCTGATCTTAGAGGAAAAGCTTTCAGCTGTTCACTGCTGAGTATGATGTTAACTGTGGACTTGTCATATATGGCCTTTATACCTAATTTGTTGAGAGTTTTTATCATGAAAAATGTTGAATTTTGTCAAAAGCTTTTTCTCATCTACTGAGATGATCATGATTTTTATCCTTCATTTTTTAATGTGTAGTGTATTACATTGATTGATTTGCATATGTTGAACCATCATAGCATCCTAGGGATAAAACTCACTTCATCATAGTTTATGATCCTTATTATACTGTTGAATTTGGTTTGTTAGTATTTTGTTGAGGATTTTTGCATCTATGTTCATCAGGGATTTTGGCCTGTAATTCTCTTTTCTTGCAGTGTCCTTGTTTAAGTTGGTATCAGGGTAATAATGGTGGGTATGTAAAGTGAGTTTGGAAAGGTCCCTCCTCTTCAAATTTTGGAAGAGTTCAGGAAGGATTAGTATTAATTTTTCTTTTAATGTTTGGTAAAATTTACTAGTAAAGCCATCTGGACCTGGACATTTCTTTGTTAGGAGATTTTTGATTACTGATTCCATCTCCTCATTTGTTCTTTTTTTGTTTTTAAAGAAAATCAGAGATTGGATCACAAACGTTGGAAGTAATGTGTTGAAACTGAAAATAGATGAGGGACGACAAGATCAATTGATCTTATATTTCTAAGGCACAAATACAATATCATCATCATTTTAAATATTATTATTAGCTATAAGTTAAATATCAGATGTTTGAGAATAATGACTAAAAGGACAGACTCTGCTCAAAGATACTTGGGTTCACCTTGTAGATATACAGCTTCCAAGTGCGGCAGATTATTTTTACTTTGCCACGTCTCAGTTTCGTTATCCATAAAACAGATATTACAGTAACAGTGCTTATTTTACAAGCTTGTTTTCAGGATTAAATATGCATCAAAGAGCCTGATACTATTTTTCACTGGAAAAATTAAGGAATTTATAATAATGTTTTACCACATTTTTTCTCCTTTTCATTTTGCATAATGTAAGCAGTTATGAGATATAGATCCTTTTCAAATTACAATGCAAATGAATTAAAGGTAAATACTGTATTTTATTAGCATAATTCTCATTTATGTCCACTCACTAAACTAAATATACAGCCATCATCCACTTCTTCTTTCCTAATTAGGGAAATGTTGAAATGGGTAAGGTAAATTTTTCCTATTGTAGATTTTAAAAGGCATTATAATATATAATCTCTGGTTTATGTTGAAAGGTCAGAAAAAGTCCAATTTCTGATCCTTTGTATGTGATCTAGTTTTTTCACCCATCCCTCCTCTCTGGGAGCTTGTAGTATATTCACTTTTTCCCAGTGTTTTTAAATTTCCTGGTGATGTCCCTTTGGTGAGGGCCTGTTTTAATCTATTGTGCTAGATAGTTGGTGAGTCCTTTCAATCTGGAAATCCATCTGGAAAGTTCTCCTGAATTTTATTTTTGATGATTTTCTCTCCTGTGTTTTCTCCCTTCTCTTTTCCTGGAACTCTAACACTGTTAGTCATGTTGAATAGTAGAATTCTTGGCTTGATCTGCTTTTCTTATCTTTTCCTCTCATTTTTCATTTCCATCTTTTGCTTTACATTTGGGAAAGTTTTCTCAATTTTGTCTTCCAAAATTTTAATCTAGCTTTTTTATTTCATTTTCATTGCCCAGATATGTACCATCCAATCTCCTGACTGTAACGTCAAAGTCTGGCTGCTGGCATTCTGGAGTTGATGGTGGGGAGATTAGTGATCTCAGCATTCAGTAAGTGAATTTTCTTTTAATTCCTCTATTTCCTGTATATTGCCTGTACCTTCTCACTGTGCCTGGTGTTCATTTCGTGGTCCTGCAAGTTCCATCTCTATGCTTCTCTACCCTACTTTAGGAGTCTGACCTCTGTGGCTAGTATCAGTCGGGATAGGATTTGGCCAGTGGGAGGGAAGTGACTATATTTCGGTATTAAAGGGAACAGGGTGGCCCTTCTGTACAACCACTTGTCTTCCTAGGTTCTAGGTAATGGATCTCTCCCCTTGACGTTTCAGTCCTGCTGCTGGCAGCCACCTCGTGCTCTTGCTAGGCCAAGTACTCCCCCCTTCCATGGATGTTAATTTCCCTTTGTTGAATTAAACATAACAGAGATACTTTGAGTCATGTATAAAGTGAAAATACAGTTACAACCTGCATCAAAATAATGAGATATATGAGCATAGAACTTGCAAAGTATGTTAGCAGGTGTTTGGGGATAATTATTCATAAAGAAAAATTTATTTCTTTACATAGAATTCATCACAGAAAACATGAGCTTATTTTAAGTGCATTTAAAATAAGATTTCTCTCATTAAAATTTAGTTTATGCACAACTTTGTACAGTATATCAACTGATTAAAGAAGTGAGGAAACTGAGAACAAAGAGAATTAATGACAGTGGTAAAATTAAAGGGAAAATTTTCAAATTTTCTGTGAGGGCCAACAGGTTTTGAATACTGCCATGGAAAAACATATGCTGTCTAATGACTGTAGTTCTATCATTTTGGTTTAGAAATTATACTCTTGAATCCTTAGCCCAAGTAAGTGATTAGAGTCGCATGAGAATGGATCGATGAGAATGCAGTTTTATAACTCTAGGGCATGGCTAAAATCTAATGTGGCAAGCACTGGAAAAACACAGCTTCTTTTACTTTTAAGGCTCTTCAGTTTGTCATTACTGATTGAGGGTTGTCTGGATTGGCTCTCCTGGTCACTCAAATTATCCCAAGAGCTATGTCATTACTGGCAGATGCTCACATGAGATGAGAATGTGTTCTATTCCTATGCATTATGGACATTTCAGCTTTGCTTTGGGTGGGGCTATCGGACTCTACACTGTATCACTAACTGTATCTTCAGTAACATATCTCAGAAGCCACATGTCAATTGAGTCGTAGAAAAAGGAATTTTTAAATGAAGAAGTGTGGCTTAAACATAATTTCTGTCATCTGCCAAGGACATTATCATTTCTTAATCATTGCATGAGCCACATTTTGTATAGTGATTAAATTCGAACTAGCTAAAAGTTTCAATCCGTTGAAAAGTTGTGTAGTAAAGCACTTATTCTCTTAAGTGAAAGATGTTAATAGGAAAAAATCTCCATAACTACTGGCATAGGAGAAATACAATAGCAGTTAATCTTAGAAATTTTGCTGATGGTGAATTTTTGTATTCACAATGTCTGCTAAAACCTTGTTACCCAAGATGTGGTCTGCAGACCAGCAGCTTGGACATCGCCTGGGAAACTGTTAGAAATTCAGACTCTCTATACCCATCCTAGACCTACTGAATCAGAATCTGTGTCTTGAACAAGACCTTCAAGGGGTTCATGTGCCTGTTAAAATTTGAGAAGCCTGATACTAAAGGCCAGTTTGGCAGTCATTGAAACTATGCTGATGCCTTCTCAACTGGCTCAGGAAGTTCATATTTTCCAATGGTAGCAGTGCTTTCAAAAGTGACATCCCACAGCACAGAGTATTTTTTTTGCTCTTAATCCAAAGATTACATGGTTGATTTTTAACTAAAATATTAAGGAACATGCACTAAGAAGGGATTGTATGATATCATGGTAGATGATGTTATGATTTTGAAAATGTATAATTAGAATTCTTATATGAACAACTTTCTAAATGAGAAAAATTCTTCCCTCCCTAATATTCCCTCAGATCAATACATCTGTGTTGTATTTGTAATATTGAATTTTTTTCTCTTGGTCAAGCCCAAGCTCTCCAATTCCCCAGAAAGCACAGGAGATCACATTTAAGGGCTGAGAGTTTCAAATAAACTGTGTCTCTTTTCACAAATCTCTAATGTGAAGTGTTTGGAATAATTAATCTAATTTGCATTGCATTTACAAACAACTGATAACACCTTTTAAACATGCTATAGAAAAATTAATTGGGGATTTTGTAAAGAATAGTTTTTCGTTATTATGTTTTTCCTTTATTTGAAATCCCTGATCACCTAAAATTAACTAGAGCAGTGTAACTCTATAAGTAGCAAGGTCCCCTGTAACCTGGACCTCCTGTACTTCTTCTTTGCTTCAACAAACGTGCATTGGTTATCTACTGTGTGCCATGAACGAGAGTGCAAAGACTAAATCTCCACCTTAGAATTGCTCACAATCTCATGGGGGAAAAGGTCAAGAACAGCGTTGCAATGCTGAATTATAAATGCTATAAAAGTGTTGGCAACACATGATGGAAAGTAGAGAAGGGGTTAATTCAGTCTTGGGAATCAGACTGATTCTAAAAGAGATGAGTGCTTTTGGCATCTTAGTGTGTGATTTATGATACAAATATGCACAAATGTTGGCTTGTGCTTTCAAAGAAGGTGGTTGAATGAATCTTTAAGTGGAGCCAAGCCTAATTTTGGCAGGTTTGATTAAACTGAACTTTGTCCAAAATGTAACCTGATGGACAGGATTAGAATGAGATGACCTCTGCTAACATAGTAAAACAAAAGTAAATTGTCTCCTTCATGAATCTGAATGATTAGCATTAAAATACTCACTCTATCCTGAGCAGTTGTAGTATTTGCTGCAGTGGAGATAGCCGGGCACTAGTGGGATAATCATAATGATAACAGCTGACATGTACAGTTTACAAAGTGCCTTCATACTCATTATCTCATTTAATTTTTTAATAACAACAACCCCATGAGGTAGGTGTCATTTGCATTTCTTAGTTGAACAAAAATTATCAAAGTAAGTGGCAGAACCTTGATGAGAAACCAAGTCTTTAAAACCCCAAGATTAATACTCTTTCTTGTGGAACTAGAACTTCCAAACCTCAGTAGAAATCTATCTTCATTCCAGATACTACACAGAAACTTCTCTCTTGGCCTGGGGGAGCTTCACTAACAAGGGTTTCTGAAAGGCTGGCGTTGAAAGCTGGGCTTTTCCTCTAAAATAGAAACCGTATTTCCCCTGCCAAACCCTGTCCTCCTTCCATAGCCTTTGTCTCAGAGTATCCAGCACAATATGGTGATTGAAAGTGGGGGATAAAGGCAGAGTGGAATTGAAAATTACTGCAAAGTTTTTAACTTGAACATTGGACAATGGTGGAGACTTTCAGGGAGATGAAGATAACATAGAGGGTTGGATTTGGGGTGCAGACCAAGCCATAATTCTGTGAAATTGGGGAATATGGGCCAACTTAAATAGTTTGTCATCAGTAAATGATTGGACATAGCACCAGGTATCTTGAGTAAGTGGCTTTTCTGGAGCTGAGAGTTTTGGGTTATGGTTGGATATTGTCCATCTCACTTGGAGGAAGGCCTGACCAGTGCCTGGAACACAAGCACAATTGGAGAGATAGGCAAGGGTCAGAGAACATGTCAGCTTTTCAACTGACACTCTGATCGATGCAAGGAGATTGAAAGGCAAATCAGAAAACCAAGGCAGAGGCCCAGTCAGGTGGCCTGGGCTAACATGTCAAGGTCAGGGACAAAACTTCAGGTCAATGATATATAGGAATCCCATTTTTTAGGCAGAACCCAGAGCAAAGTATGTGTTCTAAATGGAAAATCCCTCCCAGATATGTCAGGCTTATGATAAAATAATATTCTTTCAATGTTCTTAATGTTAGGTAAGAGTTTCTGAAACACTGGCATCATTTAGGACTGACTCAAAAATCATCAGGCCTAAATCTACAGGTTTGGGTAAGGCTGGGGAAGGTGTAATTTGCTCTATCTGATATGAATGAATTAGCACACATATTAAAATAAATACAATTTATATCTTGTATCAGATCACTAGAAGTATAATCCAGTGGCAAAAATCAAATTCATCAGATTTAATATAAAATCCTATAATGGTATTTGTAGTTGACAGAATAATAGTTCCTCAAAGATGTCCATGTCCTAATCTCTAGAACATCTGAATATGTACCCTGCATGGCAAAATGGACAGGGAAGATGTGATTAAGGCTAAAAACACCTTGGGATGAGGAGATTATCCTGGATTATCTACATGAGCCCAATCTGATCACATAAGTCCTTAAAATCAGAGGAATCCCCCCATCCCACCCGCCCTGCTATAGGTAGAGAGAAAGAGGGCAGCAGGAGAATGACTTAATGACCCATTGCTGATTTTGAGATCTAAGGATCTGCGTTTAAGGAACTGAATTTTGCCAAGAACCATAGGAAAGAGATCCTATGGAAAGCAACACAGCCATGCCAATGCTTTCATTTTAGTCTGACGAGTCTTGTGTTGGACTTCTGATCTACAGAAGAGTAAGATAATACATTTGTGTTGTTTTAACACACAGTATTTGTGGTAATTTGTTATGGAGGCAATAGAAAATTAGTACAGACTCGCTGTATGATTTGGGGATTTAGAGATTTTTAAACCTCTCATCGGCTGTGATTTTCTATGTTTTGTTCACTGATACATAACAAGTGCTTGTAACCTGGGAAATAGTAGACACTCAATAAACATTAGTTGAATTAATTTATTTATTGGTCCTTCCACCAACAAATATTTATTGAGTGTGTATGAATACATGGCTTCGTGCTAGATGTTGCGTCTAGATGTAAAGATATAAAAGACTTTTTTTCCATAAAATCTGAATCAAGAAGTTTGGATCAGTCTTCAGTAATCAGGGTCAAAAAAGTATTGTCTGCAGGCCAAATCTGGCCCACTGTGTTTTTTGTAAATAAAGTTTTACGAAAAAAAGCTATGCTTATTATGTAGTATCTGTGGCTACTTTTGTGATAAAACTGCAGAGATGAGTAATTGCAACAGAGATCATATGACCTGCAAGCCAGAAATGTTTACTATCTGGCCTTTTATAGGGAAAGAAAAAAAAAAACAAAACAATTGTCAAACCTTGAGTCAGAACTCTGTCTTTATGATTTGCTCGGTCCTTTGGGCAAAACGTACAATCTCTTCAAGCTTCCTTTTTGTCTTCTATAAAATTGAGATGGTAGTACTTTTCTTACAGAATGGTTGTGAGAATTAAATGTTGAATGAGAATTAAATGATGGCTTCCAGTGCTCAGTATAGAAGAATTCAGTAAGTGGTAGTTAAGATTTTTTTTTTGATTGATTCAACTACTGCTCCTTCTGCTGTCACCATCACAACCATAATGAAGTTGAAAAATGTGTTCTGGAGAAGTATATATACTACAATTATTAATTAAAACTCAAATATACTTTGCTACTTTGAGTTTATTATGGTCCAGGACCTACTATTTAGCTGATAACTTTGTAGCTGGTTTTATCTGTATCTGTTATTTCACTGTGATGAACAGCAGGATAGATCTTTACTTTCTCTGTCTGAACTAATTTTTAATTTCTCATTAGTCTTCAAGAAAATTTATACATGTTATATCATGTTGCGTAAGATTTTCATCACTTTTATTGTTGAGCCTTGAAGTCTCTGTGTGTGGGTTAGTGCCTAGATTTGTGTTATTTTCAGAGGTGGCCTCAACTATATCTCCTGTCTCATATACTCTTTTGCAATGTGATTTTGCCACTCCCCCACCAACAGGTAGAGTCTGTTTTCCTCTGTTTGAGTCTGGTCTATCCCTGTGACTTGTTTGGAATGGAGCACAGCTAAAATGATACTGTATAACATCCAAGGATGAACCTTTAAGAGATCTGAGACTTCCTTATTAACCTTTTAGAATGTTCCTACTTAGAACCCATATGCCATGTTGTGAAAAAGCCCAAGTAGCTCTGTGGAGGACCCTCCAGATGAAGGCCCTGGCTCAGCAGCCACCTGGCAGCCAACCATGTGAATGTAGCCATCTTAAACTTTGAGATATCCCTGTGTCTCAGCCAACATCATGTGAAGAAATACCTGGTCTATTCACAGAATTATGGAAGATAATAATTTGCTTTCGTAAGCCACTAAATGTTGGGAATGCGTGCTACACACCAATTGATAACTGAAATACTAAGTTCATATGACAGATAGTTTTCTTCTTCAGGATCTCTAACTGCCCAACTGCCCAACTGCCCATGGTAATCTGTGACTGTAGAGTTTTGTAATTTCAGCTGAGGACCAGCAATACTGTTATTAAGCTGCCATTTGGAATCATCTTGGAAAGTTTCAAGATCTCTTTAAATAGAAGTAAAGGGTGGAATTTGACACAACATTGTAAAATGATTATAAATCAATAAAAAAAATTAAAAAAAAGAAGTAAAGGATGAAGTGCGGGAGGGGGCAGAGAAATAAGCAGGTTTCCAATACTGCAAGAGACATTATTTAGAAAATTGTCTGAATAAAAGTAGTGTTTCCTTATCTTGATGTTAAAGGCTCCATAATTTAGCAGTGAATTTTTCAGCTTGACATCCTCACGATTCACCTTTTTCTTTCTTACTAGCATTTCTTCACTCATGTGGTTTTCTCTGCTTAAAAGGCCTTTCTACTCTAGAACTAACTGATGAATACGTAGTTATTGTATGAAGGCCAGTTCAAAGGCCACCTCCACCAGAAAGACATCACTGATTCTCTTAGTCAAAAATTCTGTATATGCTTAAATATGAGATAATATTCAAATTAACTAGTGAGCAGAATCAAAAATACTGGTTGACTTGAATACAGAAACTGTGGGGATATAGATTGATGAAATATCTACTGATAATATCAAATATATGAGTTACACATGCATATTAAAATCACATTAGACAAAATATCGATTATTTTACAGATACTGCTTTGTTCTAGTCTAACATTTTAAAACAATTTTACTCAACTCTGCACTTCAGCATCATAGTCTTCATGATCATTAGAGTCACTCTTTTATTTGTCTCCTTGAGAACAGGGGCAAATAATTTTTTTTTAGAGAGCGAAATGGAGAAATGAAAAGATAAAGTTACTGTTTTTAAAGTCACTCCTTTTGGTTCTCTTATCATGGTTTTCCAGAAGATAGCATCTTCTCTTCTTTAGCTCAAGCTGCAAAAATCCATACCTGTGTGATTAGAACAGTGTTTTATTTCTTTATTTTCCATTCTTACCTGTAGGCATATATTAGTGATTTACAAAAATTAACCATGTATCATCATTTGCAAATGTAAGGTTACATGCCCTGGGAATAATTACTGAATCTAGGTCAAAGGTATTTGCTTCTTTAAGAAACTAATTATTTTAGCTGAAATTGATTGGCATTTATCTAAAACAGATGTTTTCAACCCTGGCTTCAACCCTGAATCACCAGAAAGGCATTAAAACTACAAGTTACAAGTGGGGCATCCTGGTGGGCTCTTACCCAGTATTACAATTTAATTTATATGGGATGGAACCCCAGAATTTAAGTTTTTGAAATGTTCCCAGATAATTCTAATGTGCAGCCAGAGTTGAGAACCACTGATCTAAGTAGTGGTTCTCAAAATGCGGTCTTCAGATCAGCAGCAACAGCATCACCTGTTTCTTGGACTCTACCCTACACCTACTGCATTAGAAAGTCTAGGGAGAGAGCTCAGCAATCCAGCTTTAACAAGTTCTCCAAGTAATTCTGATGTACACTTAAGTGGAAACCTACTGATCTTGCTAACATGTCTTTATCAAATAGTAATTTGTTCAAAATAAGGTACTCGATAGAACAATATGTAGTATGACAAATTTACAAGGAATCTAATATGAGGGAGAGGTAATTTGGGAGAAAGATGACCTGCCTAATATGCAAGTATATACAGTAACCTCTTCTATAGTGCTTTCATTCTTGTAGGTGCTTTAATTGTACATCTTTTAAGCAATGGGCAGTGGATTGGTCAAATTGTTCTTCTGTGAGTGGTGGCCAGCTCTGTGCATTTTCAAAAGGCAAGCAAGTGCTTTCTACCCCCAAAGTACCCAGTATCTCTGAGGACGCATGGATAGATGCATGTACAATACAGGTATTTTGGCCTTAAATTCCCATTTCTTTCATTTTTAAAAATAGCTTTTAGGATGGTGCCATTCATCAAGATATCTTAGCTCAAGCAGAGATAGCTAAAGCTCAAACCTCCTTTATAGTGGTTTTTAGGATTCAGCCACACATAGCTTCTTCAGTTGTACAGATAAAATTACAGTGTTTTAATGTTACCTCAAGGCCTTAATTTAGGAATTGTAAACCTTTGGTTTCCATGCTGGAGAAGGAATCAGTAATAACTTTAAAATACCCTTGAGTTTGCCTCTGCTCATTTATTTCCCAGATCTATACTTCATGTTTTCTTTCAGTGATACCCTTTTTCTTCTATTAATTGACTTCTGAGATTAATAAATTCTTGAAAGCATAGACAAAAATGAAAATTTGTCTCCTTGAGAACAAGGGCAAATAATTTTTAAGAGAAGGAAATGAAAAGATGCAGTTATTGTTTTTAAAGCCAGCGGCAGCTTGTGCTGGCAATAAAGGAGAGTTTGTATGCTGCTTTATGGAACTGAAAGTTTTGTCTTTGCTTTCCCTGCACACTTAAAGAGCCTGTTCATCTGTTCTTTTAACACCACCAGCATTTTTATAAACATGAAAAACACAACCCCAAAGTCTCTACCCCTTAATTGCTGTTGAAATAAGCTGTAGGAAAAACATAAGACTTATGATGTGTACACTGAACGTTCATTGCTCTGTAACATTATTGGAAAAGAACAAACACCTTGAGATGGCACCAATTTTGATCACGTCTTTCCTGGGGAGTGCGTGCAGGAGCAATCCCATGAGTTTGCATGAGATGTGAATTGAATTTCTTAAAAAGGATAATGGGAGTCTAGAAAATAGTTCTCTGCTGTATATCACTTAGCAGAGTTGCTTGCTAAACACCACCCCAATCTACTTCTGGTTGCTTTCCAGTGCCCCAAAGATGGCAATGTTATAGATTACATTGCTTCCATTCCTTTGAAGCTGGTGTTTCTCATGTGGTCTAGCTTCTTCCAAAGGGATATATATATATATATATATATATACAAATAAAATATTTATATAAAATATCTATGTAATATCTATGTAAACACTGGAGATCAGGAAGGGCAGAAGCAAGCACCATATGGCACAGCCCAGCAGTTCTTTTGATGGATATGGTGGTGAAATCATAATGGTTCTTTTGAGGCATGTGTGGAGAGGTTGCAGTGTCTAATCCTAGCTTTATTGGTGTCAAGTAGAGGGCAGTAGTAAACACATCTAAAGTTTTTCCTGGGACATTCCCGTAATATGATTGAAATTCTTTTGATTGCATGGCTGTTGGCTATGTGTCATCCAAACTCATTTGCTCGAGTCCTTCCCAAAATTCTTAAAACCTCTGGCCTCTACAGGTTAGAAGGAAAATTTAGCACCCAGGACAACTTTGAGATTCTAAGAAGGAAAGGGATATTGTGAACATGAATATAAATATTTTTAAAAGATTAAAGTGCATTTTCCACATGCATCTCTACATCATCCTCAACTCCCACGTGCCCTTGCCCTCTGCAGTTCTCTACATATATATCTCCAAGGCTTGTGTCTTGGTTCCACACAATATTTGGAGTCCTTTAAGCTGAGGTGACATCCAAGCTCCACTTCTTACTATCTTTGTGACCTTTGGCTAGTCACCACCCCTTTCTGAGTCCACATTGCAAAACTATACCTTCCCTGTTCATATCTATGTACCACCATGTTTTTTCTATTAAACAAATCAGTTAAAATAGGAATCTTAATTTGTTTGAGTTGCCCTCCTCCATCAAAACAAAGCTAACTCAGCCAGCTCACACGTGTCCATTCACATGCATGCATGCATGCACACGTGCACACACATGCCCGACTGTGTCAAGTTCTGTGCTTCTCTGTTGAGGTCAACATAAATTGTGTTTAGAACCTGCAGCTCACAAGCACTTGCTGACCTCAGTTCCCTTACCATCTCCGTCATTGGTTTCAGGAGAGGCTGGTGTCACCTAGAGTATTTATATTTACCATGTAGGCTATTAAAGGGGGGGCCTATGAAGGAATGGTGAGAAGACCAGTGGAGAACCGAGGAATCTGAGAGCTAGGATTTGTGTGTGTGCATGCACATACATGTGAGAGATGGTTGAGTCTGTTTTGATATGATGGCATATCAGGGCAATTCAAATTAAAATACCCATTTGTTTTAACTTGATTCATTATATGTGAATTATATATGAATATGAATGGGGAAAGTGTGGTGTTTTATAATGTCACAATAAGAGAAGGAACTTCTTTGTAACAAAAAAGATTATTATTTATTCCAAAATGTTTTCAAAAAGGAATAAAAGGTTTTATCTCATTGCCAGTGATTTTAAAGCAGAATTGAAATATAATTGAGAAGGGACAGGGATCTACAGTGTACTGATGGAGAGGCAGCCATCTACAGAAACTTTTGTGACTATAAGGGAGCTCTCTAATCAATCTAGATTTTTAAAAAATCATTCCCCAAAGAAAGATGATTTACATAAAAAACAATAACCATAATTACTCAATTCCTATGTTAGGGTTTTTTTGTGTAATTTTAAGGATAATGGTACTAAAAGCATAGCAAGTAGAATGAAAATGGCTAAGAGGAAAGTAAACAAAGAGATATCTCAGGAATAAGGTGTGCCTAGCTGCTTTAAATGAATGTGTCTTCAGAACTTGATGAATTACCTACAAAGATACTGGAACAGGTGTTTGTATATGATAAAAAATATACGACATTTTTGAGAATTTTGGAAAAAATATGTCTGACAGTCTCCAGTCAGAATACATATGCTGCCAGTGACAATAAAACTAATTCGTACTTGTTGAAATTACAAAGTAGATTGTTAATAGATTGCTGTTGAGCACTTAGTAAAAAAACAAACAAACAGTTATTACTAGGAGATAGCATGGGTTCACTAACAATAAGTCATGCCAAACTAATCTTGTTGCACTTTTTAGTTTGAGTTGTACGTGGAAGGATAAGAAAAGAAACTCCATAGACCTAATATATTTTGATTTAAATAATATATTTCACAAATATATTTTATGAAATCTGTGTATAGAGAAAAAATGGGGAAATGTAGCTGGATGATATTCAGTTAAATGGATTTATGGTTCATCAAACAATTTTAGCTTCTTCCCCCACCCCATGCATGGTCCTTATTTCAAAACAAATAAAATGTATAATATCTCTGCCCTTGGTCTTGTCCTACTCAACATTTTAATGATATGTATAATGACATAGAAGGCATACTTATCAAATTTGCAGATGACATAAAGCTTGGAGCAATAGCTAATACACTGAGTAACTGAATCTTAATTCAAAACAATCTTGACAGGCTGGAACTCTGGCCAAAGCTAACAAGATGAAGTTTAATAGTTATAAATGTTAAGTCCGGTATTTAGGTTCAAAAAAAATCAACTGTACAAATGCTGGGTGAGAGGAAATTTGGCTTAGGAGCCATTTCTATGGAAAAAAAAAAAGCCAGTTATTTTTTCTGCCTATAAACTCAATATGAGCCTCCAACTTCCATTGATAGAAGCCTCTTCATTGAAAAAATATTTGTTACATCCCCACTATGTGCCCACTACATTCATGATCTTATATAACTCTTATAGTATCTCTCCAAGATAGTCATATTTATCCCTACTTTACAGATAAGAAAACTGATGAATTTGTTCATCTGTATGCTGCTATTAAATGTTAGAACTGCAATTCAAATTTAGCTCTCCTATTTCCAGATTCAGCATTCCAGTATGGCTTTGCTGCTCAATGTGTGGCCCATAGGTCAGCAGCTTGTTATAAATGTAGACTCTCAGGCTTCACCCCAGACCTACTGAATCATAATCAGAATTTGCATTTTAACTAGATCCTGAGGGGACACGTCTGCACAGTAAAATTTGAGAAGCACTGTGTTGTATCACACGTGCCTCAAGTTACCATTATAGACAGAAGAAAGTAACATCATTTTGGGAGGCTGGCTGGTTCACCAGTGGCTTGATCAGGCCTCATGGGATGGCATTATTTTATTTTATCATGTCTGTCAGTAACCATATCTGCACTAGTTGGATAATACCTGAGAACTCTTGCTCATTTCTGTGTGCCAGATTTTAAGACGGAATATTAATAAACTGGCAGATCCAAGAGACATAATTAAGTGATGAGAGATGTTAAAAACAGATTCTAAGAAGAAATGAAGAATTCATGAATGTATAACTTTGAGAGGAGTCTTAAATAGGGTAGGATAATTGTTTTCAAGTATTTTGGGGTGATGTCATTAGGAAAAAGTATTATTAACATTTCATTTATTCATCTTCTCCATTCTTTTATTTCATTTATCAAATATTTATTGAGTACCTATTGTGTACATGTCATTGAAATATTCATGTCATTAAAATATTAAGTAGGATAAGACCAGAAATATTCTACCTTTAATTTGTTTTGGAGGGAGCACATAGACTACACTTGGGGTTTGATAAGCAGCTAGGCATTAAGATTACAATCATAATCTTGAATAAGAAAGGCAAAGTGCTTGTTTTAAAGGAGGCAACAACCCAGTGATTACACAGTACATAATTTATTACATGTACAGATAATATGCATGTAAATAAACACATACCAATATTATTTCAGAAAATTCTAAGTGCTCTTTGGTTAATAGAGAGACTTGGAGGAAACTAGTTTAGTTTGAAAGTGTCAGGTGGTCAGGGAAGGCCTCTCTGATGATATTTGAGCTAAATCCTGAATGACAGGATGGAGCCAGTCATGTGAAGAGCTAGTGGAAGAGCCTTTTAGGGACAAGGAAGAGTAAATGCAAAGGTTCTGAGGAAGGAGCAAGTCTGGTGTGGTCTAGGACAGTCCTAAATGGGGCAACATGAGGATGAAACGGCAGGTGTCCAGAGGTAGATTTTGATTCATGGTTTTTGGAAGACCTTCCTACTAATGACAACACACAGCAATGAAGTGGATAAAAAGCCCCTTGTCACACATATATTCCAGTGCAAGCTAGATGACTCATTAGGGAATTTACAAGTAAGAGATTGGAAGGGATGTCCTCTAAGTCTTGACCATTTTAAAAACCAAGGCTCTGATTGACTTTCATTTTATAGGTTTATAAAAAAATTTTTGTTACTTTTCACTATAGCTCTTCCTATAAAAGAAAACAAAATTGCTAGCTTTATATGTCTATTTTATTTGTGTTTCTCCCTCTCCCCTTACCCCTTTCATAATTACATGCATAAATCAATCCCAGGGGAAAATGTGGCTATAATTAAAACACTATATTAGCTTAATGAGAAATAATTAGCCCCTTTGCAGTTATCTCAAGATTGAGTGTAGATGATGATGGCTACAGTACCTTATTTCTCCTCTGTGCCACTCTCAGCTATGATGGCAGACTGAAAAGTGACTGGTTACCATGGTTTCCAGTGAAGGCAATGTACCATGTAATTATTGCATACAGCTATCATTACTAAATTTTGTATAGCATTTTGATGTAATTTAATAAATAGTTTGAGTCATAGCTCTAGAAGGACGTGCAACTGCTTATAGGGTAACGTTTCAGGGAATATTACATGAAATTTTTTTTCTATACAGGTTGCCTATCAGGGACACTGATGAATAAAATTCTGTAGTAGTTCTAATTCCTTTTCTCCTATCACAAGAAAAACTGGTAAAAGGAAGTTTCAGGTCTGCCTGGGTAGGTAAAGTAGTGTTGATTCAGGTACTAAATGAACCAAAACCTTCATTTGGTTTTGAGCTCGGTACTTAGTGAATCTTATTTCTTTAGCAGTCTTTAACAATGAAATAAAAATGCATGCTTTGTGAAACATATAATAGGGAAGAAAAGAGAGACTTTTAAACCAATCTACCATCTCCTCCCTCCCTACAGATTCCAGAGCAAGTTTCCCCAATTTGTCACCAAGCGCTAACTAATTAAGGAGTTGTCACTTTCCTGGCCTTCTCTCAGTGCTGTGCACACTATAGGATATAAATGTGGGTGTGAGGGTAATCCTTCATTATATAGTCAAGGGAACTGCCAAGTGTTTCCATCTGTATTGTTATCATTTGAAGATAAATCATTTCAATTTATTTTAATAAAAGGCAAGCAGACATGTATCTATGCTAATCTTCTTCATGCCTTTGATAACCCCTACTTTTAATCGATTTTCCCAATCACTTGCTTTCTGTATTACTGTGTTAGAAAGCCAAAGTCTTAACTAAGTCACAAATTGGCACCAGCACATGGAAATGGAGAAAGACTGATGCAAAATTGTCCTTAACCTTTTTATGAATAATGTATCCTTCTATTAAATTTTTAATTCATCAGAAATAATGTGGGATACTTGTAGGAAGCAACTCATCGACTTCGCTATCTCATATGTTCTCCTTGTTTTTCTCAAGCGTATGTATGACGTTATGTCCTCTCTGTTACTCAGCATGATGTGGAGTGGATATGAAGAAGTACAAGAAAGGGGTATTTTACACAGTTCCTTCTCTCAGGAATTCTGCCTGAGGGAAATGAGAAGTGCACACAGTACTGGCAGCATAGTAGGAAGAACACAGACATCGTAGTGTATCTAACGTAGAACAAATAAGACCTTCTTGCCATTTTACCTACAGTGCTAATTCACCTCTCTGGGCCTCTAGTCTCCTATGTCAAGTGGAGGTACGCAAAGCTGGCTGAGAGGGTACATACAAGGATTCAGTCTGATAAAGTAGTATGTAAAGTGTATAAGTACTGTATGTGGCACATAGTGGGTATTCATTATAATACAATAAAAATAATGATGGTCACATATTTTACAGCGATACTGAGCATTATGTCGTTGGGTGGGAAAAGGAATTGGAGTGATTGGGGAAGACATGGATGAAGTAGGATTTAAACTTAGACTGGAAGGGGTAAGCATGCTCCAAAGGTATGGAAGCAAGGGGAGTGTTTGAAGTGAAGGAAATAGCATATGCACGTATGTGGCTATCTTCACAATTGATTTTTTCCTATCAATTTGACCTTTAGAACTCAATTGTGAAAGAATTGAACTTTGTTTTAGTTTTCAATCTATGTTTGCTTTTCTACATCTGTAAGGTCATGTTAAGATTTTGTCATGTTGTTTTCTTGTTATTTAAAAAAAATAGTAAGCACATTTTCTATTCCCACCAAGTATTGGGTGAAAATATCCTGTGGACCACTCCTAGGACTGCCAAGAAATCAGTACACAAAGATCCACATGTGAGCAAAATTTGGAAAGTGGATCTATTCTGCAGCGGTTTTTCTTTAGCCCATTCTGCTCCTGTGTTCCGCCTTCCCATCTCTCTATGGTTATTCCTTTAATCCAGTTGCTTTATATTGTGCCCTGCTTGTGCTCTCCCACCCCATTAAAGCAATCTGATAAATGAATGTCACTGAGCCCAAAAGATGTCTGGCCATAAATGTAGCGCCACTCAGGAAGTATTGCATTTTCAGAGTCAGGCCAGAAAGAAAAAGTGAACCCTTCATGGTAGGTCCTGTTTTAGGTGATAACTCAGTACTCCTTAAAGTATCATGGATTGATGACAGTCAACCCCAGCTTTGAATAAGGCAGGTAAGCTAGACATCTGTATTAAAAGTGGGGGCAGTGGTTAAGCCAAGTAAGAATGGGGAACTAATGAAGTATGTTTTTAAGGAGATGAGAGTGTAGTTGAGTGGACTCCTTCCTTGGGAATGGGCCTTCATGGATATCATGTTGGTGTGAGAGTCAGCTTTGCCTTCGGAGTCATGGAAGTGTGTCTTTCCCTGTCCCTTACCCCATTGTTCCTACTGAGAGGTGCTCTGAAGAAGAGTGTGTTGCACGTGAACGGTGCTGAGCCAGATGAGCGTTTAAGAAATCTGGTCTGGAGATCTGCAGTAGACACTGATGTGCTTCCCAGATCTCTCTTCGCTGAAAGATTTGTTTTATCAATTGCTAGGAGGGCTGTCAGCAAATAGCCTTCAGGAATTGCCACAATTGTGGAGGGCAGTCTTGTTTAAAGTCACATCCCTTCTTGTGGGGGCTTATATCCACTGACTGATTGATGTTGAAGTACAAAGGTGTGGGCATCTTGGCTGACCTCAGGACCACTCTGTGGGGCAATTCTAGCTCCACAGTTCAACGTGGGTTCTGCTGAGGCTGCCATTTGGCCTGGATTGTAGCTTGACCTCTCTCCCTGCCCACTCCTGGTTCCTCCCTCCCTTCCACAATTGTTGGTACCAAAGATACTTCTTAAATAAACACCCTGCATGTGGCAAAACTTTACCTCAGAAGGCGATTACTAGGGAACCCAAACTGCAACAAGATCTTTTCCTTTAGATTGTCAGTTCCCTGACCAATGTAATGTGGGACACTGATGTGCAATAAAGGAGATTATGTGTGTTGAGATACTCATTTTTTGAGCATTCAGCATGACGGTGTGGGCCTGGCCTAGAGCAAGTGGAAACCCAGCTGGTCATCCAGAGTTCCTAAATACCTTGACCACTTATCCCAGGTGCTGTGCAAACAGTTTTTATTTTCTATATAATCTATTCTGTGTATAGGTTCAATAAAGACACTGTGTTTTCAGGAATCCTCCAAAGACACCATGTTATTCTAGGAGGTATAGTTAGTTTTTGCTATTATGCATTATCACCTCAAGGTTGACATATTTATCAGTTAAACAGTTAGAAACTGAAAGGAAGAACCTAGAATTCTGAGGGACTGAGACATATGATAGTTGAGTTTTGTTTGGGAAATAAAAAAGTTTGGGAGTCGATACTGAACATGGAGAAATGTCAAGTTAGGGAGACTTTACAGATTCTCTACAAATAAATCAAAATAGCTGAAGTTCTCGTTTAGCCTGTGTTCTGCTGTTGCTTTCTCTTTTTTCTACCACCCACTCAGATTTCTGCATCTCCAAGAGCTGCACATAACATTTTTTCATAATACATTATATTAATTTCACAGCTACACTTTAAATAGAGGCACAGCTGCACTTGTCATTGAACAGTGTATGAAATAACCTTGGAGTAGTAACTGTTATTTATTCTTACTGTGGCTTCAGTTTAATTGTATGTGGGCTTTGCCTTAACTTATAAAAGGTATTTGTATAATCCTCATTAATAACTGTAATTCCAGAAGTTAAAAGTTATAATAAGAGTTTACATTTTGATAATACTGTTCATACTAGTACCTGAAGTACTTTAAAAAAAAAAGAATTCTAAAGGGCAAAACTGCTATTATTTGGGTTTTAAATATTTGTAGGCTTTGGATAGAAGGAATTATTCCAAAGTCATTTGGGGATAGAAAAGGGTTTTTCTTTGTTTACTTCAGCTCCCAACAAGGTTGCTTCCTTTAGAAGAGAAAGAACAACATGGCAGTGCTGGCAGGGAGGGCTAATCTTGCATATATTTAAGCTATTCTTGAAGTTATTGCAATATTATATTTTAAGCTGTCTACCAGTGGTGTGCTGGAGCTGGTTCCCACCACCTGGAGACTGCTCACTGTGGCATATCTTTTCTCAGTGCTGTGTCCAGTAGCATCATGTTGGTAATTTAAAATTAGTTATGGTCAAAGTATTTATACCAGTGCAAAAGTTTTAAAAATCAGGGCTTTCCCCTACCCTATCCCAAGAGAGCTAGTTGTTAAATATTTACCAGTATATTACTGCCATCTACTTATATCCTGCATGGTACAAATTATAGTCTTACATGGAAAAAAATTTAAAGACATAGTATATAAAATGCAAAAGAATGGGTGATTAGTCCTTTCTAAAGTTCAAATGCATCCAGAATCTGGCATCTTGATGAAGACTGGATGAACACACAAGTTTTGGGTAACTTCAGGAAGGTAACTCCTCTGCATCTTATCCTATGCCTCAGATTCAACACTCTCCAACATTAATGCCTCTTTTTATGAGTTTTCTATGGCCAAGCTTATGTTCACTCTAAGAAAGGAAACAAAGCACTTTCCTCAGGGGACTGAGGTGACTTTGCTTTTGAGTTTGAAGCTATTGTACCTTAGGTGAACAAGAATGACTTCATTAATGTGTGATTAAGCTCACTTGAATTTTGGCACAAATCATTTGCTTAGCTTTAAGTATGTTTGTTCAGGGTGCAGCTAGAGGGTGATGAAGGAGTATCTAGCAGTTGATGGGTAGGGAGAGATCATGATATGCCCATTCAGAAAGATGGTTAGAAATCTGAAAATCCTTCCACTATCCTATGAAGCCACCCTCTTTCCCTGATCAGGGTGTGTGAATCTAGCATTATAAGACGCTTCTCAGCATAGAAATTTTGCAGGTGATATTTTAACACAATTTTAACATAAAATATGAAACTTTCCATGTATCTATACTTTGACTATTACATTTAAGAGGTTTATAGTCATTATATGCCCTCCATATTGCTCCTCACTGAACCCTTGATAGTTCTTTATCTTAATAGGTATAATTACCTCCATACAGATAGCCCAAAATATTATAAAAAGATTATAAACTTGCCAGTGCATTTGATTGTAATATCTATTATACTATACAAAACAAATGAAAGCTTGAAGTAATAGACAGTAAGTAAAATAATGATGCAAATAAGACTGTGAAACAATGGGTTAAGGCGGCAAGATCACAGAAAATTCCTCTCCTAAAACCTCATAACTAAACAGAAAAAATAATTTTTTTGTCCAAGAAAGGGTCAAAAATAAATAAGCAGAAACTAGGCAAAGAAAATAAGACAAGCTTATGACATCAAGTTCAAAAGGGGTGTTATAGTTGAAAAATTGTGTTCTAGAGCAGCAGAAGGTAACACTTAGCAAAGGAGGATTCAATAAAATCCTAAGAGCTCCCCTTAATACCACTCAGCTTGGGGGAAAATATAGTAAGGAGATAAACAATACTGGGAAAAATCAAGGTAAAAATCTATAACTATATGCTCTTACATTCAGGGGCAAGAAGACTGAAGTTTTTTTTCCAAGGAATAGCAAAATTAAGAAAACAGTCTCAGTGGATTGGGCCTTGGTACAGGATTTCAGAAGAGAAAAAGGAGCAAAAAAAGATAGTATGTTTCTAGCTTACAAATAAATGAAAAAGAAACAGCCTAAAATGAAATTAAGTATAAAATCTGGGGAAGAAAAATATTTAGAGATATAATAGAGGAAGATTACCTGGAAGTAAAGATTAAAACTTAAAGGAGCATGCCTCGTAGCAGGAAAAATTTTTTGGAGTTAATGAAACTGAGACATATTCTGGTTAACCTGTTGTACTTCAGAGTAAAGATGCAGTTCTTAAAGAATCACAGTTCATATATTCAGGCAGATAAATTAATTCACAAGTAGAAAAAAATCAAGTCCGTCTTATAGTTCTTCATAGTTAACATTTAATGCCGTAAGACAATAGTGAGATTCCTGTAAGTTCCAACAAAAAAGAAAATGGACCCAAGAATATTACTCATAGCCAAGTAATTTTTCAAAATGCCACAGCAGACACTCCTAGACTGAAAAGAACTTGGGAAGTTCTTAGAAATCAAAACAAAAACTCTCAGAAATAGTATCCCCAAATGAGATTAAACATTTTAGGGGCTGCAGATGAAATGCTTTGGGCAGTGGGAAGAAAAATGTTAAGTGTGATAACCACCTTACCTTCCATACTGTCTGGTCACATCTGAAACTGAAGCAAGTACATTAAAAAAATAATGATTCCAAACTTTAAATGTTTCCCAATTTTTTTCCTTAATATTTTCAAATTTGACACTATTGACGTTTTAGGCTGGATGATTCTTTGTTGTGGGGGCTGACTTTTGCATTGTAAGTTGTGGTGTCCAAAAATGTCAGACACCACTAAACATTCCCTAGGTGACAAAATATCTGTGTGCGAATCAGTGCATTAGATGCGTCTTTTAGAAACAAGTTTTTTTGTGTGTGTGACAAAGGAACAGTTTTATTCAGCATTTTCTTGAACTTCACTTTTGTTCTGTTAAGTTTTAGTGGAACTAAATTTAGTATTTCAAAAAAGTAGTTTGTCGTTTATATGAATCCATTGTTAAAGTAATTCTGCCTATTTATCTATGTCAATCAATCATGTGCCTATTAATCTCTCTTTGTATCTGTATATGTACAGGGAGATGCTCATAAAATTAAAAGAGTAGATATGTGGTTGATGACATTTTAGTTTAATTTCTTTTTAAAGTATTGCTTGATTTTTTTAAAGGTTAGCAAAATACATATTTTGGTAAAAAGTGAAACTATTACTCTAAAAATTATATAGATATGCTTCATTTTATAATTCATTTATATAACAAAGCCTTGTCATAGTCTTTTGAAATATACATAGCCTTTAATACATTCTACTTTGTGCAATTCAATTGAATAGAATAATTGAAAAAATGTATTAAAAGATTGCAACACCAAAATTTCCAAAGCAGCCCAGATACCCTCCCTATTAGTAGAAAATCAGCTTAATAAATGGTGATATAGCCTATTCAATAGAATTATAGTCATCTATTGATAATAAGATTGCAGATGAATATTTATTACATAGAAAGGTATTAATGTTACGTTAAATGAAAGAAGTAGGTTTTTAACATTTAAAAACCTACTTTTAACCTACTATATTATTCCTTGTTCATATAAAATGTTATATTATAGGTATAAAAAAAGCTGCTACTCTACACATCAAAGTTTTTATCTCCAGGTGATAGGTGGCTTTTATTCATTATTTTTAATATTTCTATTTTTATTTTCTATATTGGAAACTTTATTAAAATCATATTATAAATTTGTAGTAAGAAATACTATCAAATACTTTTAATCTCAGAATGAAGATACTATCATAGGTATCCATGTTCTTCAGGTACCCTTGATTTCCAGTATTAAAATATTAACCTAAATTTCCTCCTGACCTTCTTTGCTCAAGATTATATGATGGGGATGGACATTAGACAAGATGAGTTTACAGGAATGAATGCTGATCATTTGTTTTGGACCAAAAAATTATATGACAATCCAATAAAACAGAACAGATCCTGAGAATAGCTCCTTAGGAAAAACAGCAACATCAAAATCCTAAGGAGGAGAAGATGGGCAAAAACATTTCAATACCTAGATTAATTGTGGAAGAGAGACAAGGACAGAACTAACCAGGAGAGAAGGATTGGTTTGGGGGTGAGGCACTTATGTGCTGGGCAACCATATGTAACCAGTTTTCTGCTTCTTTCTGCTTCTGCTTCCTCACCTTGCACATGAGTGTGCCAATGCATGTACAGATCATTGGTGTGCAGAACCCTATTAAAATGCAATAAAGCAGTCAGGTCCAATACCCATGGTACCCTGTGCACATCAGAGATGTCTCATAGAATTTCTAGGGCATCTTTTTCTGAAAACATTTATCTTAAAACATTTATTTTACAAATGAATCTTATTTTTTCCTTATTCATATAATGAACACACACATTTATACATATATGTACGATTGTATACATACAATCATATGTATATGATCACTTGTATAGTAATGGATCCATTGGCAATTATAAACTATCACTCTTCAACTTAATAATTTTTGTAACTTTGGTTTTTGCAAAGGATATTTTCTTAAATCAGCATTTATGAACTTCGTTTTTCTTTATGTAACTAAAAGGAAAACTAAAGATGTGGGAACTGAGAAACCTGGGTTCTATTCTTGAAATTGCCATTATGATTCATGAAGTAGTGATTTCTTCAACGAAACTAAAATATTGGCTTAGTTACTTTAAATTTCAAAATGGAAAAAAAAATGATCTAGTACATGACATACTTCTATTCACATAGTCAATAGCAGAGTTTACACTAGAAATCAAATATTCTGATTTGTGGAGAAGTATATGGACCACTAAATGGGTAGCCTCTTTCATGCATGCAAAGTACCATAACGTTTTTCTTCATTCTGTGTCTTCATTCACTATTGATTACCTTTGCCCTCATCTTTCAGCAAAGTCATTCCAAGCATTACAGTCAACTATATAGTGAAACCTTACGTTTTTCTGGAAAGTTGGTGCCTTCCTGGACACTGTCCATAACTATTTCTGGGTAAGAGTAGTTCAAAGTGGAGACCAGAAAAAGTACCTGCAATTCAATGTCAAGGGCATGGACAGTAGAATTTGACCTAGCAGAAAGCCCATGATCAACCTTCCAAGGCACTCAGAATAGTCAAACTACGGAAATAAAAGCCTATAAATTCAATGAAAAAAGGTCATCATATGAACAAAGCAGTATTTATTTTTTGTTAATTTCTCTAGACTTTTTAATGTAATTATATTAGTTGCCTTAGAGAGAGAACATAAGAACATAATGCTATGAAGCAGCCTGAAATTATAATTACAGATAATTCTGTACTATCCCCCACACCCCATTTACCCATTGATATTAGATCATCCTGGTTATTTGTAAGTTGCTGTTAAGTTTCTGTTGTAAGATTTCTGATTTGAAATGAAGAAAAATAATACAGTGCTAGTTCTCACTAACCAACCATGAACTGTGTTTTGGGTATTGCCTTTGAATTTTTTGAGCATTGTGACAGGCTATATAGATCTATTAAATTTCTTTGCTGATAGTAGCAACATTTTATAGACTACTTCACTTGCCCTCTTCTTTGTTAGAGTTGAGGACTGAAGAAGCTTATGTTATCATGCAAAATAGCTGTTATACACAGGCCATGTAGTAGGGAGCCCAAATCCAACTGCTAACTAATTGGAATGTCTGTTTAACCCAAATTATGGGCAGATTCCTGCCAAGATCTGTCTCTAAGTTTGTGATGATGTGAACATGTTCCTGAATACAAAGAAAGAAAAGCATTTGTCACTAAAGGACAAATGAATTTTTATCTCTTCAAATAGCTTTTTTTAAGGTTTCTTGTGTTTATTTTTCCTGCTTAGCTGAAATGTTGGTAGTTTTTATACTTTTAAATATAAATTATTTTGTAGTTTAAATCGACATTTTCTTCAGTAGGAACTGGGACAGATGATATTAGTTTATTGTTGTTGAATATTTCTATAAGAAATGTAAAATGATTTTCATCTGTAGCTACAATTATACATCTGAATTAAATATAACTCTTAATAAGGTATTATGTATATCTTCTTTAAGAAAAATAAAAAATATTAATTACTACTTACAAATAAACCAATAGCTTTAGGATTTGAAAAACTAATAATCCATATTAATGATTATTATCAATCATAAAAATTTATATTAAGCCTACTATGTGTTAGGCTGGAGATATAGTAGTGAAAAAGACAAAATCCATGTCCCCACTGCCTTTCTATTCTAACTCATTAAAAAGTAAGTCCTGAACAAAGAGCCAAAGACCATAAAATGTCTGGGGAGTTCTGGTACTAGGTAAGATTGAATAAGAAAATCCACTCTGTGTCTTGTGCTAAATACGGCTATAAAACTTGGACATAATGTATGGAGCAGTTATTTGAGGGCTCTGAAATGCAAACAATAGCAGGCAGAAGGGGAAAGAAGATCAGAATTAAAAATAGCGCTGAACTGGCAGTTAGTTTACCACTTTTTCTTCCTTGAGTTTCTCCCAGCATGAAGACAATGCAGCCCAAAACCCAGAGCAGGATTGGGGTGAAGAGGGAGAGCTCCAGGAAAAGACCTCTATTTTTGCCTCTAGAAGTGGGAAAGAGGTCTCCTAATGCTGAGAGTTGGGCAATCTCCCACTTGTTTTTTTCTTTTCTTCATTTTCTCATCTCTCAGCCCAAGCAGTCCCATGGCATCGGATGTGAGAATACAGAGAACATGTGGGAGAGGGGAGTCTTTCTGATGGAAAAAGCTGAGATCCCAAGAGGGCAGGAGCAAACTCCTTTTGAAGTGTTTCTTTGTACTCTTGTCACTTAGTCCTAAATGCAACACAAGTGGCAGGAAATATGTGGCAAAGTAAGATAAATAAAGCCACAACCTTCTGGCTAAAGGGCCATAATGAAGGGCACCAGGGCACCAGAAAGTCCTGGGGAAATCATAGAGGCAGGAATTTGGGAGACCAGCCTCTTAATGTTTGTTATGAACTCCCAAACTCATCCATGACTGTGTGCATGGTTCTGTCTTACGCAGCCTACCGTAGACTTTGAGAACTGAACAACAGGGTAGACTGGCCACTGGGTGGTGCACATGAGGGACAGATCCAAACAGCACTGAAAAGGCTTTGAAATTGGAACAGTCATTGAAACTATAATCTACGGAAGGCTGGCCAGAACTTGTGGCCTGAACCCAACCGGGTCAATTACCTACTAAAACAGTAACAAAAATTCTCCATGTGATCTAAACACGATCCTTTCTTATAATGTGGTACTCAAAGTGTCTAGAATATAATCCAAAATTATGTAGTATCCAAAGAGTGAGGAAAATTTAACTTGCATGG
The DNA here is from genome assembly GCF_048564905.1 of Vicugna pacos. Classification (NCBI taxonomy): domain Eukaryota; kingdom Metazoa; phylum Chordata; class Mammalia; order Artiodactyla; family Camelidae; genus Vicugna; species Vicugna pacos. The sequence goes on along the minus strand of NC_133023.1, from coordinate 17,183,281 downwards.
GGAAACAGAATCAGCAGACACAAACACTGAGATTACACAGTTGTTAGAATTTTCTGATAAAGACTTTAAAGCGCCATTATAAAACTGCTGTAATAAGTAGGGATGACCACTCTTGAAAAAAAAATGAAAAGACAGAAAATGTCAGCAAAGAAATAGAAAATGTAAAGAGAAACAAATGAAAATTTTACAATTGAAATAAAAAACAACTGGAAGAGTTTAATAGAATGAAAATGATAGTGGAAAGAATCTGAATTTGTAGGTAGATTAGCAAAAATTATCCAACTTGAGCAGTTGAGTAAGAACAGATTAAAAAGTGAACAAAGTCTTAGGGACCTCTGAGATAATAACAAAAAAGTCTTTGTGTCACTGGAAGCCCACCCAGAAAGAATAAAAGAGTGAAAATATTTGAGGAAATAATGGTCAGAAACTTTCCAGATTTGTCAAAAGACATGAACCGACTGTGCATTCAAGAAGTTCAGCAAACTCAAAACAAGATAAAGCCAAAGAAATCCAAACCCAGACACATCATAATGAAACTCCTGAAAATTAAAGTCAAAGAAAGAATCTTGAAAGCAACCAGAGAAAAACATGACATTATTTATCGGGGAAGAGTTACTCATTTAAGAGCTGATTTCTCATCAGCAACCATGGATGGTAGAAGGAATTAGAACTTTTTTAAAGTGATAGAAGACTTGTTCAGCCCATAATTCCCTATCTAGCAAAAATAATTCTTTAGCAATAAAGGTGAAATAAAGACATTCTCAGATGAAGAAAAACTAAGAAATTTTGTTGCCAGAAGACCTGTTAAGAAAGAATTGCTAAAGAAAGATGTTTAGAAAGGAAGGACATGGTACCAGAAGGAAACTTGGAATATCAAGAATAAAGAGAAACATAACTGCTAAATATCTGGGTCTATATAATAGACTAGTCTTCTCCCATTGAGTTGTTTAAAATGTTTGATGGTTGAAAGTAAAAATTATAATGTTGTCTGATGAGTTTTCAATGTTATACATAAGACAATTACAACATGGGGTGGGGTAAAAGAACATATATGATTCAAAGACTTTTTCTTACCACCTAAAGTGGCAAAATAGTGATTCAGTGTAGACAAAATAAGTGCAGTATATATAATACAATTCTTAAAACCACTCAGAAAAAGCAACAGGATATACAGTTTAAAAAAGAAAATAGAAACATTTTTTAAATGGGTAAAGGATCTGGATAGATATTTTTCCAAAGAAGACAAGTAGCCAACAGCTTCATTAGAAGGTACTCAATGCTGCTAATCATAAGGGGAATGCAAATCAAAACCACAGTAAGATATCACCTCCACTTGTTAGGATGTCCATAATCAAAAAGACAAGAGATAACAGATGCTGGTGAGGGTGTAGAGAAAGGGGAACCCTTGTACACTATTGGTGGGAATGTAAATTGGTGCAGCCACAATTGAAAACAATATGGAGGTTCCTCAAGAAATTAGAAGTAGAGCTACTTTATGATCTATCAATTCCACTTCTGCATGTATCTCTGAAGGAAATGAAATCATCATGCTAAGTGAAACAAGACAGATAAAGACAAATACTGCATGATATCACTTATATATGGAATCTTTTTAAAGTTGAACTTAAATGTTATCACAAAAAAGGTAAATACCAAAAAAAAAGTAAATATGACAGGTGATGGATATGTTAACTTGATTATGGGAATCTCTTCACAATGTATACATAAATCAAATCATGCTGTACACTTTAAGTATCTTAAAATTTTATTTGGCAATTATACCTCAATAAAGCTAAAAAAACCAAAAGATAGTAAGAGAGTACTATGAAGAGTTCTCCAAATGTAATTTCAGCAACTTCAATGAAATGGAGAATTCTTCAAAACTCAAAAATGATCAACATTTTCTGAAGATGAAATAGATAACCTGAGTAATTCCATAACTATTAAAGAGATTGAAGTCATAATTCTTCAAAAAAGGAAAGGCCAAGATCATTTCACTGGCAAACTCTACAAAACATTTAAGGAAGAAATAATACAAGTTGTACACAGTGTTTTCCAGAAAATCGAAAAGGAGAGAACACTTTCAAACTCATCTGATGAGACCAGCAGTGCCTTGATATCAAACCCATACAAAGACAGGACAAGAATAAAACTATAGACTAATATCCCTTATGACCAGAGACCTAAAATTCCTTGAGAAAATATTAGCAAAAAAAAAAAATCCAATCCACCAACATATAAAAAGAATAATACACCACATCAAGTGGGATTTGTTTCAAGAATGCAAGGCTGTTTTAATATTTGAAAATCAATCAATGAATTCTACCATACTAACAACCTAAATTTAAAAACTCCATGTGATTATATCAATTGACATAGAAAAGCATTTGACAAAATTCAACATCCATTATGAGAAAGCTCTGTGCAAACTAAAAATAGAAAGCAATGTCCTGGTAAAGGGCAGCTACAAAACTCCCAGAGCTGACATTACTTCCCCATGAAAGACTGGACACTTTCCCTCTAATACCAGGAACAAGGCAGAGATGTCCCATTCTCATCACTGCTACTCAATATCATACTAGAGGTCCTGGATAGTGGAATAAGGAATGAAAAACAAATAAAAAGTATATAAAGTGAAAGGAGAGAAATAACGACTTTCTCTATTCCCAAACAACATGATTGTTTATGGAGAATATCCCAATATCTACAAAAGCTTTCAAAACTAATAAATGAGTTTAAGGAGGTCACGGGATACTAGGTAAAAACACAAAAATCAGTTATATTTCTATGTACTAGCAATGAATAATGGAAACTGAAATTTAAAAAATCATAATTTTAATTACTCCAAAAAATGAAATACATATGTATAAACCTAACAAAACATATGAAGGATACATATGCTGAAAACTACAGAACACTGATAACAAAATCAAAGAAAAACTAAATAACTGGAGAACATACTATGTTCGTAGATTAAAAGACTCAACATAGCAAAGATTTCTGTTTTCCCTCTATTGATCTATGTATTTAACAAAATATCAGAATTCCAGCAGGAATTTTTAGTATTGATTATCTCTTGCTGTGTACCCAAAATGTAGTGACTTAAAACAGTGCACATTTATTATTCACAGTTTGAATCGGGAATCTGGACAGGGGTTATCTGGCTTCTCTTTTACGAGTCTCTCAGATACTGCAATTGAGATGTAGGCTGGGCTATTGCCATCTTACGTCTTGACTGGAGAAGGATCCACTTCTAAGCTCATGTGGTTTTTAGCAGGATTCTGTTCTTTGTGGGCTGTTAGACCAAGGGTCTCAACTTCTTTGTGTTTGTTGTCTGGAGGCTATCCTCTTTTCTTTACCTTCTAGGCTTTTCCAACATGGCCGCTTGTTTCCTCAAAGCTAGCAAGAGAGAAAGAGTGAGAGAGAGGAGAGAAGACAGAGGGCTAAAGAGGATCAGTAAATCACAAAAGGGTGATAGAAGCTGTTGAAAGGTATGGTGGCCAGGGAAGGCTTCAGTGAGAGGGTGGTTTTAAGAGTAAATGTCTGAAGGAGGAGGAGAAGTGACCCAAGTGTCTCTCTGTAGGAAGAGATTTTCAGGCAGAGGAAACAGCATGTGCAAATATCTGAAGAAGAAATATGTATGGAGGTACAAGGCAGAGCAAAGAGGCTGGTATGACTGGAGCACAGTGAACTCCAGGGAGGGAAATAGGGGATAAGTAAAGAGGGGTAACAGGTGGCAGGGGAGATTTGCTGGATGAATGTGCCAATGAAGCTATAGAAAAACTTTCATCATCTTTCTTCTACAACATGTTGATGTTTTTCATCTTTATTTTGGAGAGAAAATTATTTTGTGTCTGTTTTTGTGATCCATTGTCTACAATTTTATACTGTTATTTTAGCTCGGTCTACATTTCAAGTGGCTTCACTATTCCTTAATGGCTCATCATTTTTTGACAATTGAAGTTGGTTATTAAATTGTTCCTTAGTGTTTCCGTTTTTGTTTCTCTGTTAAGATACTGTTTTCTAACCCTGTTGCCATTGTTGCCATTCTTGTTTCTGGACTGTTTGATGATTCCCCAACTCCCTCTCTGTTGTACAGTCCTGGGCAGGACTTGAAATTTTCTTAGGAATCTGACCTGAAGTTGTACATAATGACCAGTATATTCTATTGCAAGTTTGAAGAACACAAAATTAAAGCCCATGTGTTTTCAGTTAATTTTTTAAAAGCCTGAACTTTTATGATACAAGAGATATTTTACCAGTTTTAGGGATAGTTAATTTTGTAATTGATGATCAGCTCTTGAAACTGCTACCTGAGGTGAAAATAGTGCACTGGTTCTTTAATTTGAACTTGTAGGAACAGAGTAGTAGTTTTTTCTCTGATCTTCTTACAGACTTAATGCTGAATATTTATGATTTTTTCATACACAGAACTCCCTAAACATAGCTGAAGGAAACTCAAAATGGTAAGAGATGATCCAAGTTGCAATTCTTTTCAGATGTTGGAAAAAAACAGTTTTAGTGTATGAATAATGATGTGTAATATAGAAACCATTTATTTCACTAAGTGCTAAAACAACATGTGTCAAGAAGATAAAGTTCCACTTTCCCGTCTTCCAGAGCTGGAGCAGTCCTGAATAAACTGTTGGGCATGTGTTTTATTGCCAAAGAAGAAGGGGAACCTTCTTGGCAGTGGTAGGTTCTAACCCCAGAGATTAAGTATCAACTGAATGGGAGGCAGAATCCTTACAGATCCATTTAGTGTGCTCATTTTCCTCTCTTCATACTGTCCCATGCTGAGTATATGCCAGGCAGATAACAGCCTATCTTATTTTTAAAGACCTATTTCTTCTTTCAGGCAGGATTTCTCTATGGGAGGGGCATTGCATGTAGATCAGCAAATAAGCATGCCACAGTACTGCGTTAGAGAGAATGTTTTCTCTTTGGGAATTCTGTCAGATAAACTTTTCAGATTGGTTTTCATTAAATGTTAAAGATAAGGTTTTATATACAATTTCCTGCTAATACCATGTATGTACACACATATATAAAATATACATTGTATCCAGTGTTGAATTTTATATACACGTACAGTGCCTGCGCGAAAGAACAAGAGTTAAAGAGTTGGAGTTAAGGAATTGGCTCACATGATTGTGGAGGCTTGAAAATCTAAAATCTGATGGGGTAGGCCAGCAGGCTGGAGACCCAAGGAAGAGTTGAAGTTGGGTGCAAAGGAAGTATGCTGACAGAATTCCTTCTTGCTTGAGGGACATTTGATCTTTTTTCTGTGAAGGCCTTCAACGTACTGGATGGGGCTCACTAATGGAATAATCTGTTTTCTTTGAAGGCCATCTATTTAACTGTCAGTCTTATCCAAAAACCATCTTCATAGAAACATCCACAATACTGTTTAACCAACTGTTTGGATAATGTAGCCTAGCTAGGTTGACACCTAACATCAACCATCATGATAATTTTGCTTAAATTGTTCATTAATATTGTGTATGTTCTTACAAAAGCTGTAAACATAACTTATTCCTTTTGTTAGTTTCTTTAATGTCAGTTCTCAGGAGATGAAAAATGTTTTTTAAAAATGAGTAGTTTATAGATTGGTTAAAAAGTGTTGAATACAGATAATGTAAAACGTGACCAGCAGTTATGACATGATATATTACTTTTCAGAAAAGTCTGGATTAAAATGCTGTGCAGAGATATTTGTGATTTATGAAGTGTATTTGATGCTGAAATGTTACAGATTCTAACCCTAAAATGATGACATGAAATTATTTCTAGCTGTTTCCAGGGCTACTGCCAGCACTAGATGTGATGATGGAAACTCAGGGGAACTCTCTCACTTAGAAATTTATTAGAATTCACCAGTTACTTCTGAGGAGCTTTTTTTTTTTTTCTGGTAGGGCCCAGGGCTGAAGTGGACCCATGTGTGGCATCTGATGACATTTTTCCATAGAAAGTTTAAGAAAACCAGTCTGGAGCTGTTCTATAGTTAGATTCTCATCTCCTGGTGATATTTCTTCATAAAAGTATCCCAGAATCAGGCCCAGGCATGGTTAGTGGTCCTCAAGAGGGTAAAGTTCGCCAGTACTAGCTGCATATAAATAGCCAATTATATAGAGGTGATGGTTCAAATGGATTCTTCCCAGGAGGAATAAACTTGGAGATGAGAAAAAGAACAATGACTAGATATTCTTTGTATAAGAAATTGAGAAGTGGCCCTCAAAGCAATATCAAGCTGGCCTCTGGTGAGCTTGCTGCTTGCTATAAATTGCCAAAAATTTAAAATGTTAATGTCTGTGTCATGTTTTGGGTTTCCTCCTTCATGCAATGGATAGCTAATAGTTGCATTAGAGAAGAAAGAAGGTATATTGTAAATTGTGGGGAAAATTATACTAGTCTTCCCCTTTCACCAGGTTTGTATTTATTAATTCATTTGTATAGCAAAGCACTATTAAGGTGAAGTTTATGAGGGTTGTATTTTTTTTTAAACTGGTCCTTTGTATTTAAGAAAATCACATGAATTTTACTTATCTGGAAATGGAAATAAAATAACTAGTTTTTAAGAGCTATAAGTTCTCAAAATTCAGAATTATTTGGACGGTGTATTCAAAGATAGGTGGGCCCTACGAACAGAATTTCTGATCCAGTAGCTTTGGCACGAGGCCCCAAATTTGGACTTTGAACATGTTTCCAGTTGATCTGATGCTGCTGGTTTTGGCAGTATACTTTGATAGCCAGGGCTGAAGGTTTTACACATTCAGCACTGTGAGCTATTGACCTTGAAGAAATTCTACCAAAGACGAATATACATTCCCTCTTTCCTAGAAAGATCTTATTTTACAGGGGAAATAGCTATTTAGGGTATTAATGCAAGGTGGCACAGTATTATTATTATTATTATTATTATTATTATTATTATTATTATTATGCATACCATATTTAGATATGTTTTCAAAATTTCAACTTGAATGTTTAGAGTTGACCCCCTCTGTCACCAAATAATGATACTCTTAAAAAAAAAAATCATGGGGCCAACTACTTTCTACCCAAGCCATTTGATACTTTTTCATCTACAAGTAGTAACTGTTCTAAACACACTCTTTATATATACATATATTTCATATATACCTCACATATATTATATATGTATGTTATATATATTTTATATATAAGAAAAGTATATTTTAATAACATTTAAAGCTGTAGTTGCCTTCAGCCTAGGACTTTGCTACTAAAGTGTGATGCTAGGATCACCAGCATCAGCATCACCTGCTAAGTGCACAATCCTGAGCCCTGCCTCAGAGCTACTAAATTCAAATCTGCATTTTAACAAGACCTCAAGGTTATTCATTTTCACAACACAGTTTGGGAAGATCTGTTCTAGGAGTAATTTCATAACAAGTCGAACTGGTGATTTCCATGCAGAAGCAGAAACTTTTTGAGAAACACAGTGTGAAGCAACTGTGGATTGGCAGACAGGCTGAGGTTATCAGATCTAATAAGGTGTTAGAGCTGGGAGGCCGGGAAGTGCTGAGCTGTTGACCACTCTGACTTTGGTCATGCTGAGTTTTTCTATTTGTGTAAAAGAAACCCATTAATTAAATAGCCTTAGATTCTAAACAACAGGGAGAAAAATCAATTAGAACACCTTGGAGAGTGAGACAGTATTGGAAAAATTCATTATCAGATGGCCAGCATATCTTGAGAGGGAAAGTTAGTTTTGACCTCTCCACATCACCAAGGAGTAATGCTCAAAAAGTAATCATGGGGAAACTACTGCTGTTACGTAAGCCATTTGACACCACTTTATCCACAAATAGTAACTGTCCTTAAATAGGCCTTGATTTCTTTGAGCCAAAGAAAATACACAAACTGGCCAATACAGATGAGAAGCAAACATGTTTAGCACTATTTTTCCATCACTCTTTTTTTCCCGCCATCCTTATGTTCTTCTGGGTTTTGGGTTAAATACGGCTTGTCTGATAATAGTAAATAGAAATAACACCATTTGTTGCATTTGAGATTTCAGTTCAAAGTAGATTATTTTTATCAGTCCTGGGAAATAATCAGAATAGCTTTATTAAGCTTCAGTGTGACAAAGACAGCCTCCTATGGTCTCCCTACTCCTATTTCTCCTCCTCTACTCACACAGCTCTCTCTTCATCCTTTTAAAACCTAAGTTATAACATGCCATTCCTCTGCTTAAAACCCTCCAGGGACATTCCATCATACTTAAAATTCTATAGAATTTTTTTCATGACCTCCAAGGTCATTATCAGGTCCCTGGTTACTTCTGTCGCTCTTTCTCCTGTTTCCTTCTCTCACACTCCCCTTGTTCTCCTTGATTGACAGGTATGCTAGAGCCTCAGGGTCTTTGCACATGCTTCCTTCACATGGCTCCTTTTCCTCAATTCTGTAGGTTTCTGTTCCATCTCCTCCATGATGGGACTTCTCTGGCCACCCAGTTAGAAGATACATGCCTCTATTTTTGTAATTCCCCTTGAATTTTGTTTTATTCATCCTGACATTGTAGTAAATTTGCTTGTTGTCTCTCTCTCACAAGAGAAGCCTTGGTCTGTTTTCAGTCCCATTCCAATTCTGTGGCTGGCACATAGGAAGGGTTTAATAAATATTTATTGAGTGAGTTATATAATTCAGTCAACTTATCATTCTGTTTAAGTATCGACATGATTTCTTTTTCAACACATCATAGCTCAGTGAAGATATTTATATAGTGGTGGGCTCTTGTTTCCTCCTTCTGTCTGAGGGTAGGGCCACAGGAAGAAAACTACTATTTATTTATTTATTTAGTATTGCTCTATACATTTATTATCTCATTACTATTATTCACAACAATCTTGTGAAGAAGGCATTAGTGTCCTCTTTTCATAAATGAGTAAATAGAGACTTTAACAGTTTACATGATCTACCCAAATATATAGAGTTAAAAAAGATGCTATTCTGTAGAGTAAGTATCACCACAAAGAAAGTGAAACATGAGGAACAGATAGCAAGAAGATCCTTACAACTGGCAAAAGATTAATACGCAGAATCAATGCAGAACACTTACAAATCAATAGAGAAAGACGACCCCATAGAAAATAGAGTAAAGGCTGTAGTTAGGCAATTTATAAAAGAAGAGTTCTGAATGGCTGATAAATAGATGATGTTTCACCTGATTAGTAATCAGGAAACTTCTAATTTAAACAAGATACCATTTCATACTCATCAGACCACTGAAAGTTAGAAAGCCTAACAGTATCAATTGTGGGGAAATAAGAATGCACATATTAAACCATTAGTGGGAATGTAAGTTCGTTTAACCACTTTGAAGAGCTATTTGATAATATCTAGTGAAGGTGAAGCTGCACATACATTATGACCCAGCAATTGCTCTTCTAGGTGATATTCAAAGTATTTGATAACTGCTATCAGAGGCACCAACCAGTCAGAATAAACATATGTTGCAACTGGCTGGCATGGTCATATTGGTATATTTCATTTGAATCACAGTCCTGAATATGTTTTAGAGAAACTCCTACACACATGCACAAAGAGATGTGTATAAGAATATTCAGTAGAGCATTGTTTGTAATATGAAAAAAAACCCCTGCAAATAACATATATATAGGGAGATATATATATCCCTAGGGTAATGAATAAATTGTTGCATAGTCATAGAATGGCATGCTATTCAGCATTAAATTCATTTAAATATGAATGAACCCGACTTACATAAATCAGCTTTGGTAAATTTTACTACATAATGAGAAAAAAATTCAAAAGAGTTCATATGGCATGACACAATTTATGTAAAATTTAAAGCATGAAAAAATACTGTATCTTGTTTATGGGCACATGTGTAAGTAGTAAACATATAAAATATAAGTGGGAAGAATACACACCAACTTCAAGTGAGTTGTTACCCCTGGAGTGCAAGGAAGAGAAATAGGATAAGTTAGGAGTTTTTATAATCTTTAATTTCTATATCTTTAATTTTTTAACAAAATAAATATGACAAAATATCAACATTTGCTAAATTTAGATGTAGATGACTGTTATTTTAAAAAATGTATGAATTTTTTTAAAAAGGAATATAAGTAATATGGTGGAGCTTGTACTGGACCCAGATCTGTTTGCTTTCAAAGCCAGAAGGCTTTTAATTACATAAGCTCCAGAAGAAAGACCCTAGCCCGACCTCACAAATGCAGCTGTCTCTTACTAGTACTGTCAGGAACATGGCTAGATACCAGTGTCGCAGCCATTATTTTTTAGTGATAATCTCCCTGGAGGCCTGTGGTCTATCTTAGGCTATATGATCTGATAGCCAAGGAGAGTTCAGGTGGTTAAATGGTGGGATTGCTGGCAAAATAATGAGTGCTTTCTTTGCACACCCCAGAGTCAGATGAATTAGGGTGTAGGTGCTAGATTGGGATGTGTATACTTGCCAGAGACTCCATATTTCAGAAGTTTTGTCATCACTCTAAACATGGGGCTTTCTCTGTGCATGTACATTTCCTCACTTGGCTATTAGTCGGTAAAGCAATCGGATGGAGGACTTCTGCCTGTCTTGTGAAGCCCAGCTAGTCTTCTTGTCCTTCCTTCTGCTAGATTTTGCACAGGAGCACAAGCATTTAATTTAGATATGGTATTTTTGCAGCACCTCATTCATGGCTGAGGGCTCAGGAGGCGTTACGATTTGCCATGAAAACCTACAAAGTTAGGTTCCGGAATAAACCATAAGTCTTGCTGTTAGTGATGGAGATGATTTGCCCTGATGGTCTAATCATGTAAAACTAGTGATCTGGGTCATTTCTTCTTTTCTCTACACAAAATTTTGGTTGAGTTAGGAGCCTCTGTTTAGAGTTGGAGTTGACAGGATATATGTAAAAACTTCAGGGTCAGAGAAATGGGGAGATGTTGGTCAAGGAGTATAAACTTCCAGTTATGAAGTTATGGGGAGCTAATATACGGCATGGTTATTATAGTTAATAATGTACTGTATACTTGAAAGTTGCTAAGAGGTTGGATCTTAAATGTTCTCATCATAAAAAAAGTCGTGATGGAAGTGTTACCTATTACTATGTGGTAATCATTTTGTAATATATGTGTATCAAATCAACATGTTGTATATCTTAAACTTACACAATGCTATATGTCAATTATATCTCAATAAAGCTGGGGGAAAAGCCCTGGTATAACTGAATATCTCAAAAATATATGGGAGCTATCTATATGACAGCAAAGAAAATATTTGGCAAGAAAAATTCCATGAAACTTTTCCTCTGAACCAACCGATTTTGCCTCTGAAACATCATTCCCTCAATAGTTTAATCCATATTTAACCACATAGTTTATTTTCCTTCTTTTTGAGGTTCTTTGACCTCAGTGATACTTCGTACAGTTTCAAATTTATATTTTCTGCTGCATCCAGTGTTGTACTCTATTTTCTGAAGCAGCCAGTGTGATTAATATTTATTTAGTTTTCTACATGGACTACTTAAATCTCAGTATAGAAAACTGATATATTGAGCTAAAACGTCAATAATAAATATGATAATGAATTAGATCTGTAGTGTAAATAAGAAAAAAAATCTGTTGTATTTGAAAGAATTACCTTAAATTATTTTCTTTGTGGTTTAGGATGATACAAAAAGTAGATAGTGCCAAGAGACACCCATGTAAAGCTCAATATATATTTTTAGTTCTAATATGTGACTATCTAAGTATGATGATATGATAATGAAACTAAGTTTCACGTAAAAGTGTTTTGGGGGCAGACAGATTTAAGTGATATGAGTTGTCTTAGTTTAGACATGAAAGTTTATTAATTGAACGAGTTCAGATTTTACAAAGAATAGGCTTGGAAAATGATGATGTAAAAGTTACTGTGAGTACTGTCCTTGGGAAATGGTTATTAAAATTCATTAGAAGTAGATATTGCTCATCAGATGATCTTATGAAAGTTTCCAGAAATGGGATAGAAAAAATATGTGATAAATAATAATGGATATACCAATGAGTTGATTCTCTAGATAGTATGAAAGTGCTTGTATTCCAAAGAAATTCCTAAAAAGAAATTAGGTAGGCTCTCCATGACCACTAGAGCTGCTAACTGGATCTATAACATGATAAATACATGAGCTTTTTTATAACAAAAACAATGTAATACCTTTAAGGACCCTTTTCTCTGAAGTTTACCATCTCTCAAATACAGAGATGGGCTCCTAGCAGCTATATTTTTCATAAAGGTGATAAAGGGCCCTACTATCACCAGTCTTGGCAACTGCAGCATTTGATTGGACCATAAAGGGCCACCTGATCCAAATTGGACCTATCAGATCATCTCTTACAGAAATATAAACTTGGAGCTGAGACAATCTAAATCTAGACTGATGTCATGAACAGATGTAATTTAAACCAAAGAGTTAAAGAGTCAGCCAGCTTCCACCCTCTGCGTGGCAAAACAGCAAAAGGCAGCCTGTAGAGGGAGAAGAATGGAGCAGATGTGCAGAGAGAGAGAAATGTCAAGAACATCAATGATCTGCAGGTAGAGAGACCCAACAAGTGTCCTCGCCATGTAAACACCTCCCAAAACAAAACTACGACATTTTTGAACTCCTTTTGTAATACATTAATATTTATTTGTAGGAGTGACAGGTTGAATCAGCTCGAGTGTGACCATCACCTCCCCATATTATCTTCTTTTGTTTTAAAAAACTATTGAATATAATGTTAATATTCTTTTATCCTGGGTGCTTTAAATGTATATCATCTGATCTTCATAAGTAGAAATTAAAATTACCATCCATCTTTTGCAGGTGATGAAACCAAGACTTAGGGCCTTTATAGGACCTATTACCTAAATTCATGTAACTGGCTATAAGTGGCAGAATGAGACTCATGCAGGTCTTTCAGACTATTAAGACTTCACCCTTAACCGTTATGTTATACTTGAATCTAGGGGCAGCAACCAGTATCTTCTATAAAGAAGAAATGATCTTTGTCCCTCCTCTATAGGAACAGTAAGTTCAGCTTACTCTGCATCTTATGCATGATGTTCTGAGCTCTGAATGACAGTGAGGTCAGGAGGAGATAGTGGTCTGGCAGGCTGTGTGTTCTCAGCAAAATTGGACACCCACACGTGTGTGTGTGTGCGCGCGCGCTGTAGAAGGGAGGTAAGGAGGAGACTCTTTCTCAGAAGCAGAAAATGCTTCTTCCCTTTAGTTAACATCATTTTACACTGTCTTATCTGTGAGAGAGTAAAGTTAAAATGGAATGTCACATGGTGCTTCATGGGAAGTCACTGTGAGAGTGTGTGTGTTGTAGGAAAGGTATAAACAAGACAAAAACTAATGCCTAGAAAGAGATGTGACAAGGCCACATTTATTGATTCCAGAGAAAATTAAAATGTTTATGTAAAATGCCATATGAGTCTTCATAAGACATAAGCCTAAAAGCTATTAGTTCAGGCTTCAGAGGGATTTTGCTGAGTCTGAGAAATGGGTTCCATTGAAATTTTAATTTGGACCCCCAAACACATCAGTATACTTCTTGTTAAAAGCTCATTGAAAATTACAGAGTTTGATGATCATATGGACTTTATTTAAAATGGGTGAACATCTTTGCAAACATTTCACCCAGTTGAAAGGGCTAGAAAAAAACCGAAGTTTGCAGTGGGAGAAGGGACCTGAAAGGTAACATTTGCAGGTGGCGCCAAACACTAACAGGCTTTCAGTATTGTTTGTGTGCTTGGTTAGGAGATATCAGAGATTACAGTTTTGTGAACTTGGGTGGCACTGAACAGCTTCAGCTGTATTTGGGAAGTGAAACGAAGACGTCAGCATGAAGAGAGGACCTGGTTCTTCCACCTTGTCACTTAATAATAGATTTTCATCTAATCAATACACTCAGGAATTGTGAATTATCATCTCTTTTTTTTTTGATTAAGAGAAGGGCGCTTGGGTTATAGGAAGGGAGGGGAGACGGAGAGAAATGTTTTGCTGACTTAATATTCTTTTAGAAAATATGTGCTCTTTGCTTTCTTTTTTAATTGGATTTTCAAGCTTAGGTGGAAAACCAAAGACAGCCCATCAGTTCCTCTCTCCTTATTCCCCTTCTGTGTGAAAAGATGTTTTGTTTTTTAATTCCTTGGGTTCAAGAGAAGATTGCCATTGCTTTTGGCTATGTAGCTCCATTAGCTAGACTTATTCACTCTGAGCCCCTCAGTGTTGTTGACTGCAAGAGATTCTTCTCTGGTCGGCTACATTTCAAATCTGTCAGAGTCAGTGATGTAGTTCAGGGTGCAGCCAAGTGTGAATGCCGGTAAGGCTCTTGGTTCAAATGACCTTGATATTGGGTCTCTTCATGACTGCTGCTCAAGTTTTCTACTCTGCTGGTTTTTCACATTTTCCTCTAATTGCTGCTGACTGTTCAAAAGCTGGGTTTGTTTGATATGCTTCCAATTTTATTATAAAATTATAGCAATTCCCTGTAGAATCCTGTGTTTTTAGTGTTCCCATTTAATAAACATCCAGGGGAAGAGTTTAATTTGCTTATTACAGTCAACTCTCACCCTAGTAAAGCATACCTCATTGGAGCCTCTTCTCAATAATGGAAAATTCACTGCCTCAATAGGAGGTACTTTTTTTGACTATATTCACCGTTTATCAGTTAAGATGCTTTGGGTAATACAATTCACAACTAATAATGACTTAAACAGTAAAGGCATTTATTATCTCATATTATGCAAAGTTCAGAGGTAGGAGATTCCTCGGTGCTTTTGTTGGGTCCAGTATTTACGGGATGGGACAGCTAGAGGAAAAGGATCAGAAGTGGTTAGAGAAATCCTTAACCACCACTCGCATCTGATACCTTTGAGAGAAGAGGGAAAAGGAAGAAGGATTGGGTAGGAAGAGCCTAAGACTACAGTGAGGCTCTGAGAAACCCACGGCCAGCCTAACGTACCACAAAAATATGGTCCGGAGTGGAGTCCCATGTTGGGTAGAAATGACTGGGGCCCTAGTGCTACCTGTCTAAGGGCTTCCTGCAAGAGCTTGGCTTTAGCTCACATGAGGCCACAGATTGTTCACAGCTGGGGCTGCCAGCTAACTGCACTCCTTGCAACTGATCAGCAAGCTCATTCTTAAACAGAGACCCGAGTGGCACACCTCCACTGCTGCCACATGGGGTTGAGTTCAGCAGCAGTTATGCCACCCAGGATCCTGGTGCTTTCCACATTTACGTTTGGTCATGCTGAGCATGTTGGTATCCTTCAGATTTATTTCCTCATTGTCTAAAAATGACTGTGACAACCGCCTGTCTTCACACAGCTATGTACAAAAGCAGGAAGGAGAGCTCATCCTCACCTCCCTCTGTACTGAAGGGACGAAGATCTTTCTTTAAAGTTGCCAGACAGACTTTTTTTGTCAGTCCCATGGGCCAAGTTTGAGTCATGCGCCTAATGCTTTAGCTGCACGGGAGGCTAGGAAAGTGAATTTGTGGCTTTTTCAACCTAATAATGGAAAGTAGGTCATGCCAGCAAGTAGGCAGGGGCAAAGGGGGGAGGTGGTGTGGGTAACTGTTTGATAGGTGAACCACCAGTGCCTGCCACCCGAAATATTGCTTAGGTGGCACTTCATCATTTGATTGCCAGAAATTCAGATGTTAGAGATTGTAAATTTGTCACTGAATGTGTGACTTGTTATACTGGCAGGTTCTTTTGCTTCTCTTGTACTCCTGTCCCTTCCCCCAGACAAGAGTATGAAGGCTTTATTGTAGATTGCAGTCTTTCTTCATATCATTTCTTACCTTCTTATATCGTTGCTGTGATACATAGTTTACAAAATACCTGAGTGGACAGATACCAGCCATACTGTTGAGACTCATCTTTTAAAAGGACTTCTTCAACAGTACTGCAAGATCGTTTGTTTCTTTCAGCAGTATCATCTGATCATTTTTGACTTTTTATTTTGATATGAGTTAGAAAACTATGACGGTGAAATCCATGTAATTATAAAAACAAAAAAGCAAAGAAACAGAATTGGAGTTCTTGTTGGTTACATGTAAAAGGACAACATAAAAACATCTTTTTATTATAATAAAGGTGATGCTATTTTATAGAAATTTTAGAAAATAAAGAATAAAACCACCTATAATTGCATGATGTAGGAAACTATGACTATCATTGATGTGTGTCTGTGTGTGTCCAGTTCATCTGTTTCTTTCTACATGTAATTTTCTAAACACAAAAGAAGTGATTTTATAAACTACTCTTCCTCATACTTTTAAATATTCTTCAAGGACATGATTTCTACTATTCCAAATCAGGAATAGATGTGCTGCAATGATAGGGAACGATAGTCCCTATCATTGGACTTTGAGGGGTTTTTTTTTCCCTAAAATTTAACTATTTTAAGCACCTCTATGGTAAATAGCCTTGTATATACATCTTAGTATGTATATATAATTATCTTCTTAGGGTGAATGTCTAGATTTGATTATGTTTAAGAGTGCAAGTCTCTTAAACATAAGCAAATTTTATATATTATCTCAGCTGTCCCTCCAAGGAATATAATTTTACCAAATTATAATTTATTAATGTTTGTTCCCTGCATTGCTGTTTTGTATTAGATATTCCTTTTTTTTTCTAATTATAACCAAGTTTTCTAGAGAAAAAGTTCTATCACTGGTTTAATTTTTATTCATTTGATTATAAAGGAGGTAAGCACTTTTTTACAAGTTTATTATTCATTTGTTTGTTTGGTGAATTGACTTTTACATTTCAGCCTATGTATCTATGTTGAGATTCATTTTTTATTTTTAGTTTTTAAAAATCTCTGTGTATTAAATATAAAAACTATGAGTGTATTCTACATTTTAAATCATTTTTCTGGTGTTTCCTTTTTCTTTTATAGTATTTTTGGTATTTCAGGTTTACATTGTTAAACCTGTTAATATTTACCTTGAATTTTCTGTGGTTACTTCTATGTTTACAAGTTTTTCCACTTTGATATCAAATTTTATTCCTATATGAGCTTCAAGTTCTTTTACTTTTTATGAAATGCAAGAATCTAGTGGGGACATTTTTAATAGTAGGAGTTTTATGGTTGATCAGTTATTCTGGTATGTATGTATATATGTATGGTGTATTTTTTAATTTTAAAAAGTTTGTTTTGAAACAGACTTTTCTGTCTTCACCAATTTAAAAATTCAACCTTTATTGTATACCAGTTTCTTATGCAAATTTAGCTCTGGACAGTTCTCCAACGATTTATCAATTATACAGGATAAAATTGTTTAAACCATTATATTTTTATAATGTCTTTAAATACTTGATAATGCAATTCCTCCTAATTAATTTGAATTTTTCAAAATTGTCTCTGCAGGAATGCAAACAGTATGGTACAAATGTCAACATTATTGGTAGATAGCAAGAATTACAGAAGTTTTGAAATGGAGGAGAGCAGATGGGATCTTGGGGAAGATGTGGCACTTTGGCTAGACTTAGAATGTTGAATCTGATTTGACCTGGCAGAGAGGAGGGAGAAAGGGCATTACAAATGCCGGAAGCAGTGTGAATAATGGCACCTGGAATTGTGAACAAGCATTATATAATGGGTGTTGGAAAAGGCAGGGTGGAAGGGGTCTAATATTTGTTAAGTACCTACTGAATGTAAATCACCATGGTAAGTATTTTATAGGAATAACTGAGGTCAGCTGAATCCTCATACTTTGTCTCTGGTGTCAGTGCATGCTCAGTGTCCTTCCTTCTCTCTGTTCTAATTTGCACGCAGAACTCAATATTTATTTGAGTTTCTATAAAACAATTCACTCACAAATACTTTGTTGGTCAGTGTAAACCATGGTTTCTTGGCCTCAATACTATAGACTTTTTGGGCTGCAAATTCCATTGTTGTAGAGTATTGTCCTGTGTATTACAGGATGTTTATTCCTGACTTCTGCCCACTAGATGACAGTTGCAATCTTGCTGCCCAGGTGGGACAGCTAAAAATGTCTCCAGACATTGCCATATGTCCTTCAGGGGGCAAAATCAACTCTGATTGGCAATCACTGATATAGATTATACCAAAGACAATGCAAGTTGATGGAGAGTTTTATATTGAACAGTGTACAAAAATATATATATATCCTTTTATTGTTTTCCTCGTTGAGCTCCCTTTTTGGTTTCTCTGCAATTGAGTTTTGAAGGGGGTATGTTTCACTTAATCTATTGCAAGGTTTCTTAACTATGGCACTACTGACATTTTGGCCACATAATTCTTTGTTTTGGGGGGTGTCCTGTGCATTGTGTGATGTTTTAACAGCACCACTGCGCTCTACTCAACAGATGCCAATACCCCTCCCCCTGAGTTAATGGCAACCAAATCTGTCTCCAGATACTGGCATAATTGGCCTTTGTGGAGAACCACTGATGCAGACTATACCAAGGCTAGGAAAGCTGTAGGGTTATATTCTGCACAACCCACATGATACAATTTTAAAATCCTTTATTTTTTCCTCTGAAGTTCTTTCTTGGTAACTATGAGATTGGTTTTTGTTGTTTTGCTTTGTTTTGTTTTGCTTATGTCTCTCAGGGATTCTCCATCTCGGCACTACTGATGTTTTGGGCCAAATAATTCTTTGTTGTGTGGGGCTATCCTATAGGTTGTAGGGGGTTTAGCAGCATCCCTGGCCTCTACCCACTAGGTGCCAGCAGCACCCAGCACCAGCCCATACCCCTAGTAGTTGAAACAACCAATAGTCTCTTCACATATAGTTAAATGTGTCTTGGAGGGAATGGACAAAAGTGCCCCTGGTCGAGAACCACTATTCTATTTCTGTTTACCTTCCCTCATACAGTAGCTCTTCTTTTCAGCCTTTTCTTTAAGACGAAATGTCTATTTCTTTCCTCTTCTTACTCACTGAGTGATAACTTTTTGTTATTGTTACTCGAATATGATTGAGGAACCTCACTTTCTCTCTCAAGTGGTTTGTTATATTTTTCTCTAACAAATACAGCATTGCCCCTAAGAGTAATTCTGGCAAATAACATATACTCCAACTTGCTAAACATTTGTTATTTCTCCTCCAAGTGAACAGGAACAGGCCATTTGAGCTTCTATCCCGGGTTCTGCTATAAATTGCTTTTGCATTAGAGTAAATTGGCACATACTTCTCTGTTTCACTAAATCTGAACATGTAGGCGACCTCAAGACAAGCGTATTGTCCTGCACATAGTAACTATATTGACATGAAAAGAATGTAAATATTGCAAACAGGCACTTGTGGGTTAAAATATCACATTATTCCTCTTTAACCAGATTTAGTCACCTTAGGCAAGTTAGCTCCTCTGACATTGTTTCACATTGTACAAAACAGGGGTAAGATAACCTAAATGGATTTTAAATAAAGATTACAGATTGTAAAATAAAGCACCTGGTATATATCGGGCACTCAAAAATGTTAACCATTGTTCTTAATTTTATTAAGAGATATGGAGGCCTTTATAAAGAGCTTTTAAAGGCAGACTTTAAATTTCAAACACCTATACATAGAATGTTTACCTCTTTATTTCACGTAATTTCTGACTTTTTGTTGTGATTATAGCTGAGGCATGTTGAGAAAAAAGATTGCTGCATTATTGATTTTTTATTTGCCAGAAATTTTAAGGCTTGACTAATTCTAATGTTCTCATAAACACTTAATTTTAAAATTCAGCATCATTGTGAGGATGTCTTCTTGCAATAAGAGAAGATGTATATTGCTTCTAAATAAAATGTAAGAGAGAAAATTATAAAATTAGGAATTTTACTAAAATTGGTTTCTCTGGCAAAGATGTCATTTGGTTTTTTTAGTGTTTTTCCCAGTATATAAGAGAGATTTTTATTTCACATTAATCTTTCTTGTGGTGTGTATAAGTGGTTTTGACCTTTTCAAGACAAATTGAAAAATAAGATGAAAAGAAATTAAAGACAACCTGTGAATCACATTTCAAAAAATCAATGAAAATACAGAATGCAGTATTCTGGTCATTAAAAGGGGTTTCATTGTTCAATTTGTTACACAAGAATGTGATTTTCCTCTAGATTAGAAAGTAAAGTGTCAATATAAGGCTGAGGTACACAGCCTGTTATAATATCATAGAATTTATTGGTGTAGGAGACTTCAAAATTATTTAATATAACCATCCCAATTTATTAGTGAAAAAAGTGAGGTATAGAGAAGGCAAGTGACCTCCCCAGAATTTTAAACCATTTGTTAGTGACAGAGTTCCTTTGAGGATCTGATTCCCAGTGAGTCAGATCTGCTGTATTAGTCACACTTATCTGAAAAAATAGAACTGTGGAATCTTCTCGAAGGTTTAGCATTTATTTTCTAATGAATTTTACAAATTAGGAAATAATAGTGGAGATATTTTCAGGGATTGTTGTGTTACCAACCACTGAGGGAAAATAAAGTATTTTGACTGGGATAAGCTTGATAAGAACTATGTTTCAGTTCAATACAAATATGTTAAAGCAAGTAAAAACACCATTGTTGTCTTCTACCAGGTCTTTCAGAGAAGACACAGATGGACATGGCAAGCTGTAAAAAAGAAAGCAGACTTTAACAGACGCATAACATTTAAGTTTTACTCAGACAATCTCTCATTCTCATTTTCAAAACACTTCGGATTTTATTGAAGAACATATATTGAAAGCTTAGTGGTGTTATTTAAGAACTGGTCAAATATCTTCAAACTGCTGGTATGTTTCTCATACTGCATAACTTTAACATATCTTGAATTTTCTAGTAGCCTGGTACAAGTTTTCAGTGCAAACATCAGTAAGACTCTCTGCATGCTTCTTGAAATTTTCTTGTTTTTTTCCCTGGGCCCCCTTTTTGTTTATGCAAGTTGTATGGTTCAGCCATTGTTACAAGATCTTTTGGGACACTCTGATTGGCTCTTTGCAGAATTTTAATCAATTCACCGGCAACTTTGCGGTCATCTTGAGTCATAAGGGTAATTGATATGCCTGTCTTCCCTGCTCTTCCAGTACGCCCTACTCTGTGTACATATTCTTCAATATTCCGTGGAAAATCGTAATTATATACATGTGTGACATCGTTAACATCGAGACCTCGGGATGCTAAATCAGTAGCAATCAGTATTTTCACTTCCCCACTTCTAAAGTCCTCTAATGCTCGCTCACGATCACTCTGTTCTCTGTCACCGTGCAGAGACTGCACAGGTATGCCGTGGATGCATAAATCACTTGATAAGTCATCAGCAACAAGTTTTCTGTTGACAAACAAGATGACTTTGTCTTTGGGTGACAGGCTCTGTAGGAATTCTTGGACAAGAAGTCGTTTTTCTTCTTCTGTGGTAACAATTACATTTTGCTTCACTGTGTTTACGGCAACTAGGTCTAGAGTACCAACATAAACAATCATAGGCTCTTTCAAATAGGATCGTGCAAGTCGACAAATGCTATCTGGCCAGGTTGCACTTATCATAACAGTCTGCCGGTCTGGGCGCACGTCTAATAAAATCTTCATTATTTGGTGTTCAAACCCCAGATCCAGCATTTTATCTGCCTCATCTAAGACTAAGTAGGTTATGCTTCTTAGGTTGACGAAGTTATTCATTTGCAGATCATTCAGTCTTCCAGGAGTTGCAATAATGATGTCTACGCCTTCAGTAACATCTTGTATTTGTTCTGTTCTGTTTCCACCACCATATATACAAACAGTTTTAAGACCTTTATATGAATACTTAGAACATTGAGCTTCCACCTGAAGTGCTAGTTCTCTAGTGGGTATGAGGACTAGCATGCCAGGTCCATTCCTTTGTTCTCTAGATATTGGTTGAGAACTGAGATGAATAAACCCAGGCATTAAGTAGGACAATGTTTTGCCTGTTCCAGTTTGGGCGACTCCTATGAGATCTATTCCTTGTAGAATAATTGGCCATGCCTGTGCCTGAATTGGTGTTGGCTTCTGAAAACCAGCTTTTCTAATGTTTCTCATAAGTTCAGGATAATGATGGAAAGCATCCTCAAATTTATAGGTTGGATTGGGAATGGGACGTTTTTCACCATCTTTTAAGTCATCACACATTATGTTGAAATTGTCCTTTCTCCAAACATCTACTTGCTCTTGAGACAATGAGCTTGTTGCTTTAGATTCTATGTAAAAGTTTTTCTTAATTGGTGGTAAATTGGCCCATTTTTTTTTCTCCCACTTCACCACTTCTGCCTTTATGTGATCCCAGTCTATCAGTGGCTGACCTCCTCTGATAGTGGTATCTCTGCCTGAGCCTCTTCCAACAGAGGGTCGGGATGCATCATTACCAACACTAGATTCTGAAGCGTAGCTTCCTTGTTTTTTAACCAGAATCTCTATAGTTTCTTTGGCTTTTGCTTTCATATCCGTGCTGCCAAAAATTTTTACCTCTGCTTCAGAATCACCTCTTATGATCTGTATTTTGGTGTTTGTCATAGCCTGGATTTCTTTTATTTTTGACCCACCATGACCAATTACCACACCAATCATATTGTTCTTTAATTTAAAGCAGAGAGGTGGGTCTCGGGAGCCGGAAGCCCTAGGCTCAAGATGGCCGAAGGTGCCGCTCCAGCCCCTGCCCCAGCCCCGGCCCCGGCCCCGGCCCCGGCCGCTCCTCCCATCTTGGCTGGCCCTGAGATCTCTTGGATTAGGCTCCGCCCTCCTCCACCCTGGAGCCCAGGCCATTTCTGGATAGCGATAAGATTGTTGGTAGCCTCTCACCTACCACAAGTTGGGAAAAAATGTGGCCTCAGGAATTTGTCTTGTCAGGTCAGGCTCTCCCTGAACAGACAGGCTGCCAGGAGGAAGCTACACAGCTGTTACTAGGAAATTATTCTTTGACGTAGTTTTGGGGAGGGACTTTGATGGGCCTGACCAATCACAGATCTGGGACTTGGGTGAGGTAAGCAGGCACCTCTGACACATAATTTAAAGTGACACTCACTCTCAGGGACTGACCCTGTTGGCATTTAAAGGGGCATGAGACTGCTCAGCTTTTGTGTCCTAGGTGCCTTTATCAGTGGCCTTATGCTGGTTCTGGCTCAGTGTGGGAGGAGACTTGAAGCACGCCTTGAACTTATCCACATAGTTTTTTCTTTTTTCAATAAGCAAGTTATTTCCATGGGAGGAAAAAAACAGTGAATTAAAAAAAAATCAACTTACTTGTTTATATGTTTGTATGTTCATTTCGGTGAATTGTTTTTTGAGTAACAACAATCCAGGGTCCAGCTAAATTCATCCTTTCCCTGTCCTCTACTGTAACTTAAATTAAACCATCGGAAGTCTCTTAGGTGCACGCTTATGGATGGCATTTTGCCTCTGATTCTTCAGTTAAACTCCAGCATTTGTTCAGGCAGTTTCTAGTTATTTCAGGGATCCTGGTTAGAAGAGAGGTAGAGTGTGTACTACACTAACTTTGGAGGTGTTTTCAATAATTTGACATTTTTCTCAGAGCCTCTTAATTTTTTTCCTTCCCTGTAGTTTCATAGGTTCAGAAATCTTAGCCCTGGAAGGCTATGTAAAAGTCACTTATTAGGTGCAAAGTAGAGGGCACCCTGGCAGCAATCTGGGCAGGTGGATATCCAGCTTCTATTTAAACAGTCCCAGAGGCAAGGAGCTCACTTTGCTTCAAGGATCTCCATCCCATTATGAGGCAGTTTAATGATTACAAAGGTAGTTTTGAACTAAAATGTTCCACTTCTTGCTTTCTTAGGTCCTTTTTCTGACTTCTAAAGTTACACAGAATCAGTTTGATTTCCCTTGTATCCTTATGTACATCAAATCTCCTTAAGTTTTCTGTTCATCAGAGTAAAATTTCTAGTTTTTTCCCCCAACATTTCTAGAAATGACATAGTTTCCAAGATGCGTACTATCTTGTTCCTTCTTCTTTGGAAATGATTCACTGTGGCACATAAAACTAAACAAATTCTGCAGAAATTGTCTTACCTTTACTATTCAGTTCTCTTCACTGAGCATGACAGTTCAACTAATTCTGCCTACGATCTCAACACAAAGCTGCTCACAGGCACATGATGGACATTTAAGTCCACTCTTCCTCATCTTGTACTTAGATGGTTGATTTTTGTTTTTTTCTTTGTTTAACTAAAAATACACTAAATATTTATCCTTTTGTATCCCTCCTATTAAGTTTGGTCAATTGAAGCAGCATATTAAATACACTTTTTTTGTTTTGAGGGGGCTTGGGGGAGGAGATACTTAGATTTTTATTTTTAGTGGAAGTATTGGTGATTGAACCCAGGACCTTGTGCAGGCTAGGCACACACTCTACCACTGAACTTTACCCTCACCCCTAATTTTAATGCTACTTCTCTCCATCATATTACCATCTAGTTGCAAGTCCCCTGCCAATTAAATGTTTGTGGCATCTCTCTTCAGCCAAAGTTGCTGATTAAAAATGGAACGTGGTCAGATATATCGGGTAGAAGTCTGTGACACATTGGGAAAAACCTTCTCTATGTCAGTATTTACTCTGCAAAGATGCTTTTTGAAGGAAAAAAGAAAGGTTGCTGGCAAAATATATTTGGGAAATAATAGCACCCTGTATCCTCTCAGAGTCACAATGTGTACTGGTATCTCAGAAGCTCTGATAATTAGAGGAATTAAGAAACTAAGCTGGGCATTGTTTAACCCAAAGTTTCCAAAGGAATTTGCCAGTGGAATCTGTTCTCAGTATTTTCATTAAATTTTTTATATGGGATAACTTTAGATATATAGAAAGATTACACAAGTAGTACAATGGGTTTCCATATACTCTTCAACCAGTTTCAGGTTCCTCTAATCTTATCTCACAGTACCATGGTATACTTGTCAAATATAAGAAATCAACATTGGTGTGTTAAGATTAACCAAACTCCAGATTTTATACCATTCATTTTGCATTAATATGTTTTTTCTGTTCCAGTATCCACTCTAGGATTCCACATTGCATTTAGCTGTTATGTATGATGTATGATAGTCTCTCAGTCTTTCTTTATTTTTAATAACCTTGCCAGTTTTGAGGAATAATTGTCAGGTATTTTGTAGAATGTCCTTCAAATTGGATATGCCTGATAACCTTTCTCATGAAGCATACAATCTTGGGACCACTTAACAGGGAAATTGGAGGGGGAGTCATCTGTAGGGCAAGAAGAGGAGTTTGGTTTCAGACATGTCCAGTGTGTGGTGTTGTCAGGACATACAAGTGGAAATGCTAAGGAGAACTGGAGATCTGGGACTGTAGTTCAGATGAGAAGACAGGAGGAAAGATACGAGAATAGTCAGCATAGAAGTTATAGTTGAAACTCAGAGAATGAATATTCTTCCCAAGAAATTGAGAGTAATGAAAGACATATTTATGAATATCTTCAGGAATCAAGAGGATTCATATGATTAGATAATGAGAATAGGAAGATAGGGAGCCAAGTGTAGAAAGAAGAAAAACTCAAGAGAATCAGAAGAAAGCGCTATAATAGGAGATAAGGCAAGAGAAAATGAGAAGGCCTGGTAAACAGTATAAAATGCCTCATGAAGAACAGACGGTAAACAGACTACAGAATTTGGGAGAAGGAAATTATCAGTGACTTTCAAGAAGGCTCTTTTTGTGCAGTGATAGAGGAACACATACTGCAAAGGAAGTGATTGGGATGAGAGACAACTGGACTACTAGGGAACTTTGCAGTGTTGGGGGAAGAACTTTACATCTTGGACTGATAGCTGAAAGGCACTGTCTTGATTTTTAAATAAAGCTTCAAGAAACCATGATTAATGGGCAAGTTACTGGGATTGTTCTGTGAATGATCCAGTGGATTCTGGGAAGATTGCTTATCATGAATATTGGAAGAAAATGAACTTTAATAGTCTTTCAAAATATGTGGGAGGATAGGGTGAGGGAGAGAATCACAAGGAAACAAGAACCACTCATTAGCTGTTTCAGAAAAGGAAAGTCTTTCTAAAAGGAGAGAGAGGGAGTACTGGGAGTTCTTTCCAGGAGATTACACGGCTATTTTTAGCTACCCATTAAACCTCTCTCTATCAAATTTAGTTTACTCTCCACAGAGTGGGGGGATGCATTATTTAGGCGTATGAAGAAGTGAGGCTATTGAGGTAATTAATTCTCCTTTCAGCACAAACAGTAAAAAAGAAATATTGTAAGCTGATTAGCACCTGCAATAAGCTCCTTTGGAGAAGTTCTTGCTTACCAACTATTTCCTATGAAAATTTTAACATATTGGCATTCATTTAAAAAATAATAGCCTTCAATTATCCCTTGGCTCCATTTTGAGGCATTTGAAGGACTGTTTCATTTCTGAAAGCTGTGGTGTAGGTAAGTGGAAAGAACAACCATATTATCTACATCGTTTGCATTGTATACAGAAGCTAAATCCTTAGAATCATGGATTTTAGAGGAGGAAAGGACTAACTTTGGAGAGCATCTCTTACAACCTTCTCATTTGCAAGTAAGAAAACTAAGATTTACAACAGCTCTGTCCAATGGAAATGTGGTATACGTCAAAGATACAATTTTACGTTTTCTAGTGGCCACATTATTAAAAAAAAAAAAGTAAAAAGAGAGACTTCTGATTCTGGACAAGGCAGTGGAGGCACATTTCTCCCTACTCCTCCTCTTTATTTATTTCATATATAAAGCAAACAATAAGGCTCAGAAATCTGGAGAGAGGAAAGCAGACCAACTAAAGAATGACTTGAGGAATGACAAAATGGTGAGTTTCCTGGGTTTTCTTTTTGCCTCCCTTATATCCTGGACTGAGTGGTGGAGAAGCCTACAACCGAGAAACACCCACAGGCATAGCCAAAAAATTTCCCAAGAAAAACTTGTTGTTTTTGTTTTTTTTTAAGCCAAAGGACCAGGAAAGAAGCAGCCTAACAAGAAAGAAATATTTTTAATAGTAACTGCCTTGCTCCTACATCACAGAAAAAGCAAAAACACGGTGTGCCTTCCTTGACCCCACCAACAAAGGCCAAGCATGAATCCTAGATTTCCATCCTCGTCTGTTGGTAGTGAGATACACTACCTCTCCCCACTAGCATGGTATGTAAGGAGGCCAAGTCTCCAAGTCTGTGTTTTAAACACTGCTGAGAGATAATGAGATGCCTTCTTTATCCCCATTCTCATCATGTCAGTAGAAACCATACGGGGACCCTGGACTGCCACCCTCACCTAGCAGTTATGAGGCAGGGCTCAACTTCCCACACCAGCATGGTGTCAGTGGAGGCCTGCTAAAATAAAAGATTCAAATAATATCTTAAATCTCATAATACACAAAATGTCTAAGACAGAATTAAAAATTACTCATCATATCAAGAACCAGAAAAATCTCAACTTGAATTAGGAAAAAAAAAACATTAATGCCAACACTGAGGAGAAACAGACATTGAAATTATCTGAAAAGAATTTAAAGGCAACCATTATTTGAAGGGGAAAAAAAGCTTCAGTGAACAATTACGAAGACACTTGAAACAAATGAGAAAAAAGTCTTAACAAGAAGTGGAAGATACAAAGAACCAGACAAATTTTAGAGTTGAAAAATACAGTAATCAGAATAAAATTCCAACATTGGCTCAATAAAGGAAGATATATGATAGAGGAATGAAGCAATGGACTTGAAGATACAACATACAAATTACCCAATCTTAATAACCTAGAGAGAAATGGACTGAAAAAAATTAACAGAGACTCACAGACCTGTAGACAGTAATAAAAGTTCTAATATTCATGTCATTGGAATTCTAGAAAATGGGTAGGAACATGTATTTGACAAAATAAGAATAGAAAATTTCCCAATTTTATGAAAGGTTGAAACCTACAGATTAAAGAAAATTAGGAAACCCCAAACACAAAAACCCCAAGGGAATCCGTGCCATTACACATCATAATCAAACTTCTATAATCTAAAGACAATGAAAAACTCTTAAAAGCAGATAAAGAGAAACGGCACACTGACTATACGGGAACACCAGTTCAAATGATAGCAGATTTCCCATGAGAAACCATGGAGGCCAGAAGAAAGGAGCATAATATTTTTCAAATGCTGAAAAAAGGAGTGATGATCCCGGAATACCATATTCAGAGAAGATACCTTCAGAAATGAAGAGAAGGTTAAGATATTCTCAAATAAAGGATAACTAAGAAAATTTGTTGTCAACAGACTTAATCTAAAATAATGGCTAAAGCACATTCTCTAAATGAAAAGAGAAGGATAAAAGAAGGAACTTTGGAATATCAGGAAGGAGGGAAGAAAACAATAAGCAAAAACATGGGTAAATACAATAGAGTATCCTTGTCTTCTTGAGTTTTCTAAATTATCTTTGACAATGGAACCAAAAGTTTAACAATGTCTAATGTGGTATTAAATATGTACAGAGGAAATAGTTGAAACAATTCTAATTGGAGAGAGCAAGGTAACATACAAAGAGGTAAGGCTTCTACACTTCATCAAACAAAAATAATACCAGTTGACTATGATTAATTATGGATAAATAAAACAATACCTGGAGCAACCGCTAAACAGCTATACACACTCAAAAGCACTACCAATAACTGTATACAAAAGTCCAAATATAATGTACATATGAAACTTATGTAATACAAACCAATGTTACCTCAGTAAATTAAAAAACACTGAAGATAAATTAAAATGGAATTCTGAAAGAGTTTTCAACTAACCACAGGAAATACACACCCGGAAACGTGCTCAAAATAATTTGTCATAAGGGTAATAGAAATCAAATCCACAATGAGATAATGAGATACCACTCCACCCCAATCAGGGTGGCTATAATAAAAAAGGTAGACAATAACAAGTGTTGGTAAGGACGTGAAGGGGAAATTTGAATCCTCAGACATTATCAATGGGAAAGTAAAAGGGTTCAGTCACTTTGGAAAACATTTTTATAGTTTTTCAAAATGTTTAACATAAAGTTACCTTAAAAATAAATAAGTAAAGTTACCATATGCCCAGCAATTCCACTCTTAGGTATCTACCCAAATGAAATGAAAACGTGTTCACACGTAAATGTGTACATAGATGTAAATAGCAGCATTATTCTTGGTAATCAAAAGGTGAAAATAACCCAAATATTCATCAGCTGATGAACTGATAAACAAAATGTGTTATATTCATATAGTGGAATACTGTGAAGAAATAAAAAGGAATGAGGTACTGATAAATGCTGTAATGTACATGATCCTTGAAAACTTCATGTGAAGTGAAAGAAGCCAGTCACAAAAGGCCATTTATTGTATTATCCCATTTATATGAAATGTCCAGAATAGAGACATACATACAGAGAAAGTAGATTAGTGGTTTCCTAGAGCTGAAGACATGGCAGGAGGTGAGGTGGACTTGGGAGTGAGGTGGGATGGATAATGGGTAGTGACTGCTGCAGAGTTTCTTTTTGATAATGAAATATTCTAAAATTAAGTTGTGGTGATTGTTTTGAAATTCTGCAAATATACTAAAAAACATTGAATTGTTCACTTTAAATGCACAGATTGCATGGTATGGACTTATATCTCAATAAATTATTAAATAATACACAGAATGACATGACCTTTAGGTTTATAAGCACTTTGTCCCTTTTCTTATGTATTATTTAATTGCATCATCTAATTTTCCCCTCTAAAAGCAGTACAGTTTACAAGTGAGAAAACTGAGGCACAAAGGTTTTGTCATTTTTCCAAGGTCGCACAGCTAATTCCCGAGCTCCACGAAGCAAACTTAAACAGATTTCCTGACTACACACAAGGGCGATTAACAATAGGCTGGAGAAACATGGGGAAGGCAAGAAAAGGAAAGCATTTCCAATAAACATATTCAGTTGTGATAATCTGGGATAAAAAAGGCAATCCGGTGTGACAGAAGTTTTTATTGCCTTCCTCAGGGGCTTCAGAACTGCTTGTACTTGATAAAACCATTCAGACTAAGGATTTGGGACAAGGGCTTATGCTCAATTTTTTGTAGTGTGCATTACCATTGAGAGAGAGAGCAGGTGACTGAAGTCTTTTAGTAAGAATCATTGTAGGGGAAGAGAAACACAAATGACAATGTTAACAACTGCCAGACTTCTCTTTGGGAGTTTATTGATATTCCTAAATGATGGGAGTAGAAAATTGATGGAAGAAAAGGCAACAGACTTTAAGGGTGGATTAATTTGGCATCTTGTTTTTCTGTCAATCTCATTATAGCACTTGACAGGAAAATAGATGTATTTGATGGCATTTACTCTTTTCAACACAGCCATTACTTCAGAAATATTATCACTTTTGATTTTTCAATTTTTGTTGAAATGGTGTTTGATATAGTTTTGTTCTCATTATGGAGTCTCTGTCTCAATTTGCTGAAAAAGATTGCAACCCCAGTGAAGTATGGCAGAAAATTAATTGATGTGTGTGGCTATTTAAGGATCATTCAGGGAGAACATCAAGTGGTATTTTCTAGACTCTCTGACTTTGATCTGAATATTCTCTTCCTGGAATGACACAGATTTTGTCATTTTGGATGGCAGCTGTGAGTTAAATCCTGGGAATTTTTGAGACTTGCATGTCATGCAGCTCAGACAGGCTGGGGTCCTCACAGATGGGCTAGTGGGGAGGAGAGGCAACTGAAAGAAAGAGGAATGGAGGTGGGGAAACTAGCTTGGCTACTAAGGATGACTCCAAAAGAGAGTCAGGCTTTCTAATATGCAGTGTCCAAAAAGCATGCTTATCTTAGGCCAGGTCCAGTTACATGGTGGATAAAGTTGTTCTAATCCTATAGCTGTAATTTATTCAGCTGGCAATATAAGATGTCTGGTATAAGCAGCTGCTATGGTTCAGGCAACTTGCCAGTCAGAGCCTTGAGATGATCCAGCATTCAGGAACAAGTAATTGGTGAGGTGTCAGGACCCCACCTAAGCAGGCTGTGGATCAGGGTGGGATTTTGTTGCCAATGGAAAATGGGAGTGTTGGGCAGAAGGAAACAGGATGAAACTTTACTATGTGGACTCTTGCAGTATGGGCTGGGGCTTACATGAAGCAGAGCACATGTGGTATACTTGTTAGTGTCTCAGTGACAGCAAGGCTGTTTCCAGCCCCAGTGGAAGAAGGTAGGCCAAGGTTACTGGTAAAATTCATGCCATTATCAGGCCTTATGGAGGAGCCAGCTTTTGATGAGTCCAGGTTGGGGTGTCTGGGAAAGACAGGGGCTGATACCCACTCACATACGGGGCCAGCAATCATCATTGTATGTAACCAGATCCAGACAGTAAGACCCAATAGAGTGTAATGATCATGAGCAGACTGTATCATATAGATCGAAATTGGAATTTCACTTCTACTTATTATTTGTATGACATTAAGTTACTTAAGTGCTCTGTGCCTCAGTTTCCTCTGTTGTAAAATGGGGTTAAAATGATAATCTATCTCCTATGGTGTTTGTGAGGGTAGAGTGAGACAATTCACATCCCGTGCCCATAATAACACATCAATAAGTGTTAGCTATTCTTACTGATGCTTGTATTAAAGTAGTCCTTCCAATTCTGGTCAGTGATTTTGTCAGGCTTTGATCTAGCTAGAAAGATAGAATGTTTTCAGTTAAGTCAGCTCAACGTGGTACAGTATGAAATAATACCTTGCTACTCAGTAAGGTCAGCAAACCAGCAGCATCACCTGAGAATTTGTTAAAAAGGCAGAATCTCAGGCTTGTTTCCAGTACTCCTGAATCAGAATCTGCAGTTTTATAAGGTCTGCCAGATAATTCCTGCATATGTTAAGATTTGAGAAGACCTATGATGAAGGAGGCTAGAATATACAATGGGGAAAAGACAGCCTCTTACATAAGTGGTGTTGGGAAAACTGGACAGCTACATGCAAAATAATAAAACTGAATTACTTTCTCACAGCATGCACAAAAATAATTTTAAAATGGATTAAAGACTTAAATGTAAGATCTGAAACCGCAAAACTTCAAGAAGAAAACATAGACAGTATGCTCTTTGGCATCATCTTAGTAAAAGTTTTTTGATACATCTTCTAACGCAAAGGAAACAAAACCAAAAATAAACAAATGGGACTACATCAAACTAAAAAAGCTTTTACACAGTGAAGGAAACTATCAACAAAACAAAAAGCCTGCCTACCAAATGGGAAAACATTTTTGCAAACAATTTATCTGATAAGGGTTAATATCCAAAATATACAAAGAACTTATCCAACTCAACATCAGAAAATTAACAACCTGGTTAAAAAATGGGCAGAGGATCTGAATAGACATTTTTCCAAAGAAGGCATACAGATGGCCAACAGGCACATGAAAAGATGTTCAGCATCACTAATCATCAGGGAAATGCAAATCAAAACCACAATGAGATATCACCTCATACCTGTCAGAATGGCTATTGTCAATAAGACAACAAATAACAAATGTTGGTGAGGCTGTGGAGGAAAGGGATCCCTCCTACACTGTTGGTAGGAATATAAATTTTCTGTATGGAGAGTCCTCAAAAAATTAAAAATAGAACTACTATCTGATCCAGCAATTCCACTCCTGGGTATTTATCTGAAGAAAATGAAAACACTAATTTGAAAAGATACATGTACTCTTACATTAAGTGCAACATTATTTACAACAGCCAAGATATGGAAGCAACCTAAGTGCCCATCAATAGGTGAATGGATAAAGAAGAGAAAACTGAGGAATAAAGAATTTATTATTTTTCCCAAGGTCACATAGCTAACTCCTGAGCTCCACAAAGCAAACTCAGACAGATTTGAGTGTGTACAAATAGACACACACACACACATTTATATTTATATCTAAGATACATGGTGGAATATTACTCAGCCATAAAAAAGCGAAACCTTGTCATTTGCAGCAACATGGATGAACCTAGAGGGTATTATGCTAAGTGAATTAAGTCAGATAGAAAAGGTAAATACTGTATGGTTTCAGTTATATATAGAATCTTAAAAAACAAAGCAAATGACAAACATGACTAAACAGAAACAGAGTCATAGATACAGAGAGCAAGCAGATGGTTGCCAGAGCGGAAGGGGTGAGGGGAGAAGAGAAATAGATGAGGGAGACTAAGAGGTACAGCCTTCTAGTTGCTAAATAAATGAGTCACGGGTATGAAATATACAGTGAAAGGAATATACCCAATAATTATATAATACTTTTGTGTGGTGACAGTAACTAGACTTATCATAGGGATCATTTTGAAATGTATAGAAACATTGAATCACTATATTTTGTACCAGGAACTGACATAGTGTTGTAGGTTAATTATACTTAAGAAAACAACAAAAGATCTCATAGAAAAAGAAATCAGATCTGTGGTTACCAGAAGTGGGGATGGTGGGAGGAGAAATTGAATGAAGGCAGTCAAAAGGTACAAAAACTTCCAGTTACAAGATAAATAAGCACTAGGGATGTAATGTACAGGATGGCAAATATAAATAACACTGCTGTCTGTTATATATGAAAGTTGTTATGAGAGTTCTCATCACAAGGGGAGAATTTTTTTCTAGTTTAAAAATTTTTATCTGTATGAGATGATGGATGTTCACTAAACTTACTGTGGTAATCATTTCATGATGTACATAAGTCAAATCATTGTGCTGTACTCCTTAAGTTTATACAGCACTGTATCTCAATTATGTCTCACTAAAACTGGGGAAAAAAGATTTGAGAAGATCTGGACAGTAGATTACCTTAAGATTTTATATCCTGTTTTCACCAATTATTGGCTGTATAAAGTTGTTCAAGTCACTTAAATAATCGAATTCCCCATCTATAAAAATACAATAATATATGTTACGATTGTGAAGAGTATATGAAATAACATGTTAGAGTCAATTCTCTTACGAGGTACAGGCAGTCCAATCTCTGATTTCTAGGAAAAAATAATGACAAGTAAATTTCAGGGCTTCAGGTGTGGTCAGCCATTGCTAGGCCTTTGACTTTGCAGGTCCCTCACCATGATCCTAACACAAGGAGCAGCAGAGCTCTAGTGAACTAAATAAACTAAGTAATTTCTTTTTTTTCCAGCTTTATTGAGGTATAATTGACAAATAAATTTGTACATATTTAAGGTATACAAGTGGTAATTTGATATGCGTATATATTGCAAAGTAATTACCACAGTCAAGTTACTTAAGACATCCATCACCTCACAAAGGTGATATGCATTCCAAAGTGATTATAAATAGGAGTCAGCAAACTTTTTCTGTAAGGGCCACATAGTGACTGTTTTTGGTTTTGTAGGCCACACGGTCTCTGTTGTGACTACTCAACTCTGCCCTTTTAGTGAGAAAGCAGCTGCAGCCGTTATGTAAATGAATAGGCATAGTTGTGTTCCCAAAAAGAAAATAATGTACAAAACAGGTAACATGGTGGACCAGATTATAAGGAAACAAAAGGGAAATCTGAGGCAGCTCTTGAAGTTCATTCCAAGCTTTTCCCTCGAGGTCTCTGGGAACCTAAAAAGGAAGCAGAGACGATCATAGCATTGGCTGCCTCTTTGAACTGAGAAGTGTGGCGTGAGGAGGAGGATACAGCTTTTGAGTGAGATGAGTATTGCCTCTCAGTTACCACCAAGGTTGTGCTTGGGAGTGGATCTATTCCTGGGGCAATGCCTCCTCGTTCACTGTTCACTTATGCCTAGAGTCTTCCTGGCCCCAGTTTACTCTGCTAAAAACTTGCCAGAGAGTCACATCATCTTCCCTGGAAAAAAAAAAAAAACCTTTGAACAGTGTGGCTCATACATAGATGATTTTTCCATAGCCACACATTGCAGATCCCATTGGCTCCAAATATGAGTCTTTGGTAAAGGGTAACTAAGCAAGGGAGTGTATTGTCATAAAACTGCATGTTTCTAGTTGGCAGGCCTGCTGGACTTCTATGCCTCTGTCCTTTCCTGTTCAAAGTTAAGCAGATAACCCGAGGGCCGTAGAAGGATTGACCCAGTTATATAATCAATATCTTAGACTTCAGTAAATTTATGTTAGGAATTGGACTGCCATTGTATCCAGGGGATTCTGGGAGATGGTTGGGTCTTGCAGCAGGAATCTCTGGGTTGTAATTTTCTTTGCAGGGGAATTGATTGAGATTGAGGCAGAGCCTGAGCAAGTGGAAAGACCAGGCTCCAGATCTTCAGGAAGGGAAATTGGCAAGGGATTCTGGCCCCCACGCCAAGGTGCAGCAAACCCAGTATTGGAGCTGAAGCTCTGGAACAGGGAATGATGAGTATGCCAGTGGGAGCCGGGGGACAGCTGCAGCTCCAGGAGGATCCAGGTACTACCATCAAGCGTGTTTTCATTGAAGACAGATTGTAAGGCTTCTATGTCCACTATGGGATGTGGGAGTATCAAGTAGGGACAGGCTGGCACAAAGTCCCAAATTTGTATACATAATTTGAGCTTTTCTACATTACTGAATACTGTAAGTTACTATATATATTTTAAGTCTCATAGCTTTGCCTACTCCTTCAAAGATTGCTGAGGATATTGTGTTTGGTAAGAAAAAGGGAAATTCACCCATGTGAGTGCTCAGTGGGCTTTTGTTTAGAGGGTTTGCGAAAACCTGTTGCATTGTAAAGGCTGGGTACTCTTGGGATTGTGTATCAGTCAGGGTCCAGTGAGGAGGCAGAAACCTCATCGTTTATTTTAACAGAAAAAATCTGTACCTAGGTCTAAAGAATTCTTAAAAATGTGTAACATTGTTAACTAAGACACTAACCAGGGGAAAAGAAAACACTAAGGAGTCAGAGGAGGAAAAACTATTGGAAACAACACGAAACCTCTGGGGCTTGGGAAACAAAAAGAAGTTGGAATTCTTAAAACTTATTTTTAAAATTTAGCAGCTCAGAGGAGGAGGACCTCAGTGGAGTTAAAAGTACATCTCTGAAGATGGCTGGTTCTGATGTTTCTGAGGGGAGAGTGATAAAGCTAGTTCAACTAGGTTTGGGAAAACCGCAAACTGCATCCAGCTGCTGTCACGGGAGGGCACTACCACTACAGTGGAGAAGAAATGTTAGTGGAGAAATCCTCAAGGGAAGCAGACAGGACAGAGCACGCCCCTCCTCCTTCCTCCAGTGCTGCAGGCCCCTCCGGAGCCTAATAAGTCTCCAGCCAGCAAAGCAAAAATGTGGTTGCAGAGTCCCAGCCCCCACATCACAGCTCAGCCCAGCTCCCAGCCCGAAGAGGGGAGCAGTTAGGAACTGAGAGAGAATGCATTAATAACCCACAGTGCTTGTTGGATTTTCTGGGACAAGCTTTGTTGGTTTGCTGGGCCTGTCTGTCCACTGAGATGAGAAATGACTCAGGAGAACCTTCCCAGTTTCTCTATCATGCTCCCTCCCAGCACCTCTGCAGTGATCCAGAAAGTCCCATCGTGGGTGCTCAGGAAGCTGTGGAGTGACTAACTGGCAAGATGAAATTAGGACTCTGGAATTCTCTGTCCCTGGTGATGGGAATGAATGCAAGGACAAAATTTTCTACCCAGAAGAGTAAAATTCATGCTACTTTAGCCCACACACGATCCGGTAAAAAATGACTACATGGCAAACTTCACTGTAGTCAGAGCAAACGTTCGATTATGTGACAAGAAAATCAGAGGCAATGATTTCTGCTGGGGAGCTCTTTAGA
This sequence comes from Vicugna pacos, assembly GCF_048564905.1. NCBI lineage: Eukaryota > Metazoa > Chordata > Mammalia > Artiodactyla > Camelidae > Vicugna > Vicugna pacos. The sequence goes on along the minus strand of NC_133023.1, from coordinate 17,146,578 downwards.
ATGACACACATGCTAGAATGTGTTCTACCTCTTTCAGAAATTCCGAACAGTCAGAGCTCCATTTCCTACATTACCGTTCAAAGAGAGTAACCATTCTGAGATAACCATGAGTTCTTTGCAGCCCATACGTACAGGGAATACTGTGAAAGAGAGAGAATCTGCTTATAGCACTGAATTGAGTTGAAGCCAATTGGAAATGGTAAGAGCTAGAGAATGTAAGACCACTTATAACAGACTGAGAGTTTTGTAGAGTTAAACAGCTCTACAGTCTGTTACAAAGAGGAGACCATTCTAAATTGCTATGTAAATAAGCAAAGGGCATGGAAGTAATGCCTCATAGACCCAAACACTGAGAGCAGGACTGAAAGAGCACCGGCTAAGGCCTTCACCTTTCCTTTTTTGAGGAGCAGTTGGAGTTCATGCCAGATTTATCGTGCATATTATTTACTAGTGTGTATGTATTTGCTTACATCAATTAATTGTTTTATAAAGCAGACATTGGGGTTTTTTTTTTTTAGCATTTTTTAAAAATTGAAGTATAGTTGATTTACAATGTTGTATTAGTTTCTGGTATAGCAAAGTGATTCAGTTATACACACACACACACACATACATATCTTTTTCATCATAATTTATTATAGGATATTGAATATCGTTCCCTGTGCTATACAGTATAAACTTGTTTATCTATTTTTTATATAGTAGTTAGTGTCTGCAAATCCCAAACTCCTAGTTTATCCCTCCCTAACTCCCTTTCCCCTTTGGTAACCGTAAGTTTGTTTTCTATGTCTGTGAGTCTGTTGCTGCTTTGTAAATAAGTTCATTTGTATCATATTTTAGGTTCCACATATGAAAGAGATCATACGGTATTTGCCTTTTTCTATAAATCAGACATCATTAATTGCTGTTATTTGCGCAGTCTATTTTTCTTGACCTCATTTTTTGCCTTTCAACCCTTTCAACACATCTAGTTTATCTTTTGAGAAGTGATCTTACAAGTTCGGGAAAATTACGTTCAGTCCCAGACTCTCTGTGTGGAATAAATTCAGATTAATTTTTTCTCTACTATGTTGTAATCACAGCTCCTCTTAATATACACTGATTTCCTCAATTCTAGCTGGCTCTGCATCATGGTTTTTCAGATAACTCATTATTGATTCTCATTCCTGCCTTTATTACCTAACTGACCCTTTTTCAGACAGCAGCCCTGTTTGATTATACCTTCTGCCCTGTGACAAGAGGTACGGAGCGCATGCCCATTCCAGTGGATCCGTGCCCCAGCTGAAGTCAGAGGTGTGGCATCAGACATTTCTTAAATCATCCCTCTTTAATCTCAATATAAGCTCAAGGAAGAGTAGCTGCATTCCTTGTTCTGTCACCCATGACAGCTGCAGTTAAGTTCTAATGCCCTGAATGAGGAAACCAAGTAACAGTTGCCCCCTACAGGACAGTATCTAAATTATGTATATTCAGTATTGATCTGCCACATAACACACTGCATTGCATCAGTGATATGTGTGGCTGCAGGCAACATGGAAGGAGAAGCAAACGCCTCTAATTCCGTGGGTAGTAAGGAAATCCTATTCACTTTGTGTTCCTGTGCTCTCCTAAAGCTTGGGAGCATTTTTTCAGGACCACATGAAATTGGACTCACTGGAATTGCTAAGAGCACAAATGATGTCAGAAATGGAAAATGCAGTTTCCAGGGAAAGCAGTGATATATGGGCCAGTGTAATAATGGCAAGTTTGGTCTGCAATGTGAAGTGTCATTCCTGAAATGAAAAACTAAAGATTATGCACCATCAATTGGTTAGCTGGAGTGTTAGGATTGCCTGAAAAGGTTAGGAATTACTGAGTTAGATCATAACCGTGGGATAAAAATGAAAACTATGGAAGGATAGGCAGAGTAAAGACAATAAACATTTTTTATTTGATGACATGGTCTTGCAAAGAAAAACTTTTGGACAGAAATAGGGGGAGTAATGTCCAGAAGAGTATAATTTTCTCTGCATATTTGCCTGTTTCTTGACAATGTTTCTGATAGGTAGCAATGGAGACTAAGGCAGAGTGGATTTCCAACGTATGCTGGGTGCACAGAGAGCTCCTTTATAAAGCATCATAACAGGCTGCTTCAAGTCTCAAGGTCAAGACCGCTAAGAATAATGAGATGATGTGAATCCATGTTAGAAATACAAGTGCATATAATTCAAAGAGCAGGGGACCAAATTAGGTTTTCTTTTCTTTATGGAGGGACACAGGTGAAATAATGAAGATTTTGTCATTTTTAGCTATACTGTATGTCCCAGGTAGGATGAGGTTAAGTCTCACTTACTTGTTTTATGGAGAGGCAGCATGCCTTGCCCCTCAAATTTCAGGGTGAATTGTTCAGTTCAATGACTCATTCACTAAAAAAACCATTACTCATGTTGCCTATGTGCTTAGACTTGTGTTAGAGAACGTCACACTCTCTGTCCAAGAAGAACTTCTCCCCTGTAAATTGTGGGGCTGTAATTGTTCTTTACATTTTTTAAAAACATTTTTTATTCAGTTATAGTCATTTTACAATGTTGTGTCAAATGTTTTTTGCATTTTGTAATTGATGAGATACCTATGAAGCTGAGTATGTTGCTCAAGACCTTTGCAGTTCTTAGTTCGTATTTTCCTAACTGGATGAAGCATTTGAGGATCATATATACCCATTACTTCGGCTTTATGGACTGAATGTGTTTGGCTTAGAAGTGAACATAAGTTATCTGGTGGGAGATATACCTAGATATTGGATCACACTACCAAAAACAGGGATCTACTGATTTCATTTTGCTGCCCACAATGGTCAATTAGTTGTGGCTGCCTCCAAGGGCTGACTGAGGAGAATTAATTATTAGGGCTCTGATTGATTTCTGGTGTCTGTCACATGTTAGTGAGGTAAGGCAGCACATGAACACCGTGTATTTGCTCATCTCTGTCCTAAAGGAAAGCACCTAACTGGGCAGTTTGATAAAAAGCCTGGCTGCTGAAGAGTTATATTAGATAAACTTGGTAAGCCTTTCCCAATGACCCTAACTGCTTGTTCTCTGGATATTATGGGGCATGAAAGAATCATCAATATTTTGAACATGAAAATTATATACTGTTCATTGAACAATCCTACTTAGTGCTGTAATGGCCCAGTAATTTTTAACCTTGTTGCAAAGGAGATAATCAAAAGTTAATGACCGTTTGTAATAAATGCTGGAGACGGTGTGGAGAAAAGGGAAGCCTCCTACACTGTTGGTGGGAATGTAATTTGGTACAGTCACTATGGAAAACAGTATGGAGATTCCTTTAAAAAATTAAAAATAGACTTACCATATGACCTAGCAGTCCCACTCCTGGGTATATATCTGGAGAAAACTCTAATTTAAAAAGATACATGCACCCCAATGTTCATAGTACCACAATTTACAATAGCCAAGACATGGAAACAACCTAAATGTCCAACAACAGGTAACTGGATAAAGAAGTTGTGATATATTTATACAATGGAATACTACTGAGCCATAAAAAGAATAAAATAATGCCATTTGCAGCAACACGGATGGACCTGAAAGATCGTCATCCTAAGTGAAATAAGCCAGAAAGAGAAAGAAAAATACCATATGATATCACTTATATATGTAATCTTTAAAAAAAAGTACAAATGAACTTATTTGTAAAAGATACAGCCTCACAGACATAGAAAACAAACTTATGGTTACTGAGGGGTGAAAGGGGTGGGGAGGGTTAAATTGGGAATTCAGGATTTGTAGATACTAACTACTATATATAAAATAAAGAATAAGGTGCTACTATAGAGCACAGGGAACTATATTCAATACCTTTTAATGGCCTATAATGAAAAAAATGTGAAAAGCTATCTATCTATCTATCTATCTATCTATCTATCTATCTATCTATCTATAAAACTGAATCACTATGCTGTACACCAGAAACAAGTACAACATTGTAAATCAACTATACTTCAATTTAAAAAAGAGAGAATTTTTTAAAAAGTTAATGGCCAAAATATTTTAAAGGAACCAAGTAACGTGTTGCTCTAGCAATAAGTTTGTACATGACAGTGAGAACTCAAACTGCAAAATACCTCATAGGGGTTGATATTTTGAAAGCTTTGTTTTTATTGAGAACCACAGTTCATGGGAAGAAAATTTAAAGCAAAATATGTGATGAATGCTGTCTAATATTCCGATCTGTATAACATAATCTAATACATGAATGAAAAAATGAGGGAATGTCTGGTAAAAGATATGGCAGAGGGCTTTCCTTCTTGGCTTGCCTCACAGTGCTCTCTCCTCATGGGGCTTCTCTGATTAATTGGATTGCATGTCCTGATGGAATAAGCCACTTTCCAGCCTTGTCTTTCCTTGAGAAGAGAGAATCTCTTTCTTGTTGAAGGAAAGATATTGATTCTATTTATGTCTGTATTTCCAACATGTCTGTTGTGTGTCAGAAAATCATCCAGCATAGGAAATAGGAGAACGTTAAAAATGTCCTTTTTAAGAACCCTAGTGAGAACAAAATTTGGCACAGTAAACCCTATTGTTCCTCCCTGCTTTTATTTATCAAGGAGTAACTCGTATCTTGGGGTATCAGTAAAGGCGTATAAAACCAGAAGTCCTCTGGAAATGAGACAGTGAAGATTGCCAGCTGAAATCTTCATGGCAGAAGGAAGCAGGCCCCAAAGGCAGCGTTTTCTTGAACTCAGGGATGTTTCCCTGGTGAAGGGGATTAGATGAAAACTTACGACCAGCATGTCCTACTTCTGGCTTATTGGAAGAAAGTGTAGTAGTAGTCTGTATTATGTGGAACAATCAAGTATTTTGATGAAAAAGGCATTTTGAAAAAGCAGTTTTGTTATGGTGAGGTACTATGGCTGTCCGTAAAGCTGGGGTGATTGGGGAGAGTCTGCTTAATGAGTAGCTAAGTTGGATTTACTTAATAACATTTGCAGACATACGGCTAACGTGACCTGGGGGGAATAACTCCGTAATTTATCATGCCCCTGTGGCCCTTTTTGTCAGGTGCCGAGGGGAAAGTATAATGGTATGTTTTTCACATTAAGGGTTGTTGGTAGACAAATAATCAAGTTCCTCGGTGGTTTATTTCGTAGGGAACTCCTGGAGTTCCCAAGAGAGATTTTGCCTGGGTCAGCCATAGAGGAAACATGACTGATAGTGCTTTATTACATACTTTCCCTTCCCTGCCTACTTTCTTCATTCTATTACCAAGGTTTCCTAGGATCACCTCCTACAATACACTCATACTTGCGTATCTGTCACAGTCTGCTTCCAGAGGAACCCAAACAAAAGATGCATATCAATAAAAAAATACATTGCATGAGACTGAGAAGGGGGATGAGGAAATACAGTTTAGGATGAGAGACCTGAGGGTTTTATTTTACTATAAACTTAATATGAATCACTGTGATGTGGGAGAAGAAATTATTCACATCTCACATTCCAAAAATGGAAAACCAGTGTCCAGATCAAGTGAGGTTTTACACTTATTATCGTTCAAGCTGTATGTGTGAGTAAGACCAGGCCCCTCAGTTTAAGAAAAGCATCACCGAGTGAGGTTAAAAGATAAGGATACCATGTCACCTAAGGAAGTGTTAAGGGAATTGGAGACATTCATCCTGTAAAAGAAAAAAAAAAAGAAAATGTGAGATATCAGAGCTATCCTGTAATTGTAAAAGAAGAAGAAGTGAGCTTGTTTTGAATTGTTCAGTCAAAGAAGGACTGATGAGGGGCTCAGAGAAGGGAATTAAACACTCGTAGTATATTTGGAATGAGACAAGCATGACTTGGAATCTCTCATAGACAGTTTACTAAGCACACTTGCTGAGCTTGTGTTTTCTCATTTGGAAAAAGGAATAATACTACTACCTCCTGGGGTTGAACATACAGCGCCCAGTACCTTATCCCCCTTCGCAAACTGAATAATAACTGAAGATTGCAAATAATGGCCTTGTTAGCCTTGTGAAGGAAAACCTGTAACAATCAGTGTTTACATAGTGCCTAAATCTGTAATATATATTGTGTATCAAAATCTTTTGATTGAGAGAATCCATTCCTGGCTCAAGATTCTCTTATTTTAAGAAGGTAGGTATACTTAAAGCATCCATGTATTCACATTAGGAAATGCAATCGTTTCATGCCATCTTTATTGCCATTGTGTGCCATGGCCATTTGTGGCCATTTTTGTAATCTGTCACATATTTTTGTCCTTCCTTGTCTAATTGGCTGACATGTCTTTTAATGAGCCACATACCTAGAGCCAGGTGGTTGCTACCCGACCTTCCCTTCAGAGCTAAGGCCCTTTGTGGGATCGTTCCCTGCTTCCAGATCATTTTAGCTCTGACTCTGGAGAAAGAAACAACAGAAACCATTTTTTTGTATCACTCCTCCCAGTTTTCCCATCTCAGGTAATAGCAACTCCACTCACCGTTTCCTCCATTCAGAAGACTCTTCCTGCAGATACCTTCTTGAATGAAGTAGCAGCAGGAGTGAGTGCAAAGGCCCTGAGGCAACAGTGTACCTGGCTGGTTACAAGAAGAGGCTAGTGTGACTGGAGTGAAGTGAGCTACGGGGAAAGAGGTGCAAGATGGAGCTGGGAGGTAGCTGGAGGACAGAGCAAATGACAGGTCCACAGAGACACCTTCCCAACTCTTATCTAAAACGGTGTCCCCACCCCCTCTATCACTTGCTAATGCTCTCACCCCCTTTACGTTCCTTCTCTGCACTTAACACTGTCTGGTATGTTTTGGGTTTCTTATTTGCTTAGATTTTTCTTCACATCTATATGTAAGCTTTATGGGAGTAGATACTTTTATTCTTTTTATCATTCATATATTCCCTAAACCCAGAACAGTGGCAGACCATGGTAAGCAATCAACAAATAATTATAAAACATAAAATGTGTGTTGATCCTAAAGATCTATCAGGGTCTTGAGAATGGTAAGCTTTTGCTGTATCACAAAGCCATCCCAAATCATGTGATTTAGAACAACCACCATCTGCCAGGCAATTCATCTGTTCTGGGTCAGGCTCAGTGTATCTCTTGGGCCTTCATCATATGTCTGCCATGTCTGACTGGAGATGGGGGCCAAGTGGGAAGAGAAGTAGGTTCAGTGTTGCTCTTAATCCTACAGATTTCTGCTTGTGTTAGGTTTCTATCCCATTGGCCAGGATTCAGAGAACCAGCCCATGTTCTGAATTCCACCTCATGATGGGTAGAGTTACAAAGACACTTTTATTGCAAGAGTGTAGTGTCGAGGAGGGAAATATTTGTGGCCATTTTTGCAGTCTACCCCAGTTCTTTGTTCTTCCTTGTCTAATTGGCTGATCTGTCTTTTACTGAGCCACATGCCTATTTCTAGAGCAGCCAGTGAACTGTCTTCTCCACCTGAATATTATCTAGTGCTAACTTTTTTTATCATTCTCTGGAAGGTCATATCTCTCCATAAAACTTCTGGACATCACCAATTGCTCTGATATTTTTTTTTACCTTGCCTTTTTTGTAGATTAATTTTGAGACATGTAAGATATTTTAAATCCAGATAGCTGTCACTTCTAGGTGACTCTGACATATGTTTTTCTTCATAATTTTCATGAGTGGAATGAGCTAATGCTATTTCTGTCTACTGCAGAAACGTTTTATCATTGTGGCATTTTAAAGCCAACATCTGGTGTACCTGCTGAACAGTTTAGTCACTCTGTTTTTCTTTTCAATAGGTTTTTCTCTTGCCATTTGGAGAGTCTTTTTCAATTCACTGTTGGCCTACTCTTTTTTTTTTCCCTGTGGTACAGAGTTTCTTGTGCCACATTTATAGGAGCATTTTCCATCACATACATACATACTAAAACACAGACCCTAGAATACACATACACACATTCTAAAAAACACACACAAGCAAACTTTTTTGTAGCATGTGTCATTCATGTCCCTCAGCATTTCATACAACTCGAAAGCAACCACATTTAATAGTCTGCGAATTCTCTCTGGCCTCCAGATCTTATTTGCCCACCTGTATCAGGTCATAAAAAGTGTCATGAAATTACTCACTTCCAGCCCCTAGCCCTCACCCAGTGACCAAAGGGAGTTGTATAAATCCCCCACCTCCTTCACCTCTGGGTTGGGGGTGATAATTCTGAGTTGCCCGTCCTATACTAACTCCCAGATTTTTCCAGAAGGCTCAAGCGCCACTGTCTTACAGCGTAAACCCACTCATTCCTGTACTCTTCATTGGCTTCCCTCCTTCCCTGCTCACTTCTGTTTCCCTCCCCAATTAACTACCTGCCCTCATATCCTTATCTCAGGTTCTGTTTCTGGGAGAGCTCAAATTTAGAAGGATGTACATATCTTTCTAATGTTTATAGTAATATTTAGTCCTAAATATTTCTTTACTTACTGTTACACCACATTTTCTTTCCTGGGAACCCGAATCTCAGAAAGACCAAATTTTGCCAGATAGATTGCTGCTTCTCTGACAGTTCCTATTCTTGCCTCCAAGTATGTAGGTGGTGAGGCGGGGAGGCAGAGGGTAGGTGTGTTTGTGAGCATGTGTGTGTGTTTGAGGGGATGAGAAATGGTGAGTGTGTGTGTGTGTGTTTGCATATGTCATGTGCCAATAATACGGTGAGGGGAAATGATGGCAGCTCCTATTTTAAAAGGATGTGAAAATTCAAATGTTATCTATTGTATTCACTGTTGCCGTTAATCTTTAGAGTGGAAGGGTGATGTGACTATGTTTTAATGCTTTTAACTTGTTGGGTGCTATGGACAATTGATAGTGAAAAGGGACGCACAGTAACAAGAGATCTTGTTTGTATTATTAAATTATAAGTCAAAGCATCTGTAACAACAAGTTGAGGTTTTCCCTGTAATATCGCTAAGTGTTGTCAGTGTCACTAGGTAAGGACAGAGAAAATTGCTTTGTTTTCTGTGCTTTCCTGTAGGGAAGCAGGATTATGGACTCAAGTCTGCTCAGACAAGTGTTTCTGGAGTACATGTATATGAGGGGGTTGGAGCTGAAGTAGGTAGGTGGAGAGCATATATGCCCCACGAAAAGAAGTCATCTTACTCTCATGTTCAAATGCTTGTTGCATTGCCTGCTACTCCCCTCAGCCCCCCATATCCAGTGATGGTTTACTTTGTGTGTTGCTATTTTCCCCTAGCATCTGGGGAGGGAGGAGTTGCTTTTATCTTTGTACAGGCAACTACAGAAGACTGGAAGACATATGGAATAGAGAAGTATTAGCATAGTATGATCATACAGATCACTGCATACACTAGAATATCATCACCCCAACCTGTATGATTGGTAGTAATTATACAAACTGTCTTTCTGACAGTTGGTGGTATTTAGAATTTTAAGTAAATAATCAATATCAGAATTTTTGTCAAAGCATGCTATTTTTTTCAATGGTTATAGTTTAAGAATAAGACGAAAGATCAATGGAAGAGAAGCCTAGAATAAATTATTGTCTGATAATTCAGAACATGGTCCTGGGAAATACCCCAGCTCTGTACTCAACCCTTTGATGGAGCTTCTGTTTGTACATCAGCCTTTTTAATGGACAGTGGTGCCAAATCTGATTGGTTGGTGAAACTCAGAGATGGAAAACGAAAATGAGGTCATTGGGGTGGAGGTAGATTGTATGGCTTGGGGAAAACCCTGGGAAGCAGCAAATTCTGCCAAGCCTTATCAGCAGGCCTCAATACCAAGCAGCCAGCTGGTCCAGAGAGGCCTGTCTTGGATTTATAGTGCTGTGGACCAGCAGCTCAAATTTCAAAATAATAACATGGCATTTGTCTGCCAGCAGCTGCCAAAACTTTATAGATTCCATCTAATCTCTGTCACTTCAACTAGAAGGTGACTGGAGAGGAAGTGGCAGAAATGATTCCAACATAAATTGTGAGCTTTGTGCTTATCCTTGCCAATGGGTTATGCTGCTCACACATCTATTGTGGCCTAAATTCAAAACATATCCAGTGTCAATATTGGATGTTTGGTTAAAATCACTACTATTGGAAGAACTATCAGAAAATCGAAAACTCAGGACCTCTGTTTATTATCACTTTAAATATGTGAGTGACAGCCTTACAGTTAAACTCATGAGAAAATGTTTTCTCTGTTTTCAAGAGATTTATCTCTTTATAGAGACACATCTACAGCAGTGACCTGCTCTACCCTTCAGGTAGTCAGCGGCATTAATTTCTCACTTACTAGTAGGCCCCTATATTTTAATATTCTGAGGGCACTTCCTATCTGTTGGGAAGAAATAACCTGGAAATTAAGCCCAGTGTTGTATGTCAATGGCACGCTTCTGTGAGGCCTCTTGGGACTTTAGTAGAACATGTATTTGTAGAAGGAAAGAGAAATCAGGAACCTTGTGGACCTAGGCCTGAGCCTAGGGAACTGATGGTTCCTAAAAGGCATACCCCCAAGGGAGTTAACATCAGCCCTATCCACAATGCCTCAGAATGGCTCAGCATAGTAGGGGTTAGAAGCTTAGAGCATGACAGGGGACTTCAGCAAAACTGGATCCCAAACTTGGTTACTCTCCTTATGAGCTGTCACCTTAAGTCTTTTAAGTCTTATTTCCTCCTCTGTAAAGTGGGATAATTGGAGTACTGTCCTTATAGGGTAAGGATTAAATGAGGTAGTTTATAATCCAGTACCTGGGTATGAATAAATGTCTGTTAAATATCTTTCTTATTCTTGCCAATACTGATATCCCAATATATGCAGTCTGTTAGATGGGGCACGGGAGCAGGGTACACAGGCAATGTTTGGTACTTAGAGTCACCCAAATATAGGATGAGATGGTTAATTAGGATAGGATCCAGGAACCTTGCAAGAGGTTGTGATGGATGTAGAGGAAGACATGTGGCAAGTATCTATTTCTGTAGGGAAGAAGGATGTACTTAGGCTTCTTGAAAAGTATTAGGGCTCTGGTGCAGTGGGCTGACATTTTGAGAAGTGCTTAATGCCAATATTGTAGTAAGGTAAAAACTCAACCCTACAAGATGAACTAACAGCGAGAGTGAGGGCAAGGTATTGGGTAACCACAGCTCACCTTATGCATATCTGCTGCAGGGTCTACAATAAGATTAACTTCAAATCCAAATTGTGGGATGGATGTTCCTGCCACAGTTGGAGTCTGTTGGAGACCTGGTTGGGGGACAGGTTTTCAGGAGAAAAACATCAGTGAGGACTGGTAAAGACAAGTACCTAACTTCTGGCCAAGTTTTAGGCTCAGGCCTACACTCTCATCGATGTTTCTGTTATCTGACTTTACTTTACCTAAGCTCTTTCCTTGGACAGCAAGCCTTGTCAGCCTTTTCCTGTGCCTGAGTTGGATTTCCAGTTCCCAAACTCTTGAATACCCAGCTTCCTCATTTTCTGTGTTAGATCTGGATTTTATGACTGTGAGCTCACTGAGAGCTCCTTAGGGACGGGGAAACATCTTCCTAATCTTTGAATCTGGAGCCTAGACTCTTTGCCAGATATCATAGAAGTTCAGCAAATATCCTTTCGGTGAAGGAATAACTAAATCTCCCAGGATCTGGCCCAACAAATCTTCACCCTCTTCTTCCTTATGTCTTTTTTTTTTTTTTAACTGAAGTATAGTCAGTTTACAATGTTGCGTCAGTTTCTGGTATACAGCATGATGCTTCCATTTAAAATATTAATTTAATTTAATTAACTTTTTTAATTTTGGGAGGGAGGTAATTAGGTTTTAATTAATTAATTAATTGATTAATTAATTATAATGGAAGTACTGGGTATTGAACCCAGGACCTTGTGCATGCTAGGCACACACTCTACCCCTGAGCTATACCCTCCCCCTTCCTTATGTCTTAATATGGCTATGTATATAACTGTAGATGGTTATTTAAAGAGAGATCATGTGTAAAAGTAATAAACAAATAAGAATCCAAAATTAAAATAAAACACAAATAACAAAGCCTTACGCATCATATCTTGGCAAACTTCTAAGAAGATGTTCCAGTAGCCCTTGTGATTTATTCAGTGGTGACTAATTTTAGCTTATTAGGAAGGTGAAATAAATTTAACATTTTTTTTTTACAAATGTGACATTTTTTGTGACATTTCTTAAATCCCTCATGTACTAAATGTTTTTTTTCCCATTATCTAACCGCCTGAGGAGGCAAAAGGCAACATAAGTCAGTCCTATCACCATCTGTGCTCTAGAGGCTTCCTTAGTTCTTTCTCTTGTTTTCTCTTGGATGTGTCAAGTCCTTACTAAAAAAGAGATCACGAAGTGTCCAGAATGCCTTTTGGAAACTCTAGGGGAAACAGGAAATGCTCTTATTTTGAAACCTACACATTCTTTTCCATTTCTTTATTTAATTCTAGTATTTCTTTATTTAATTGTAGTATTAAATAAAGAAATGGTCTCGACGTGAATTAACCAGTGTGCTATAGAATTCTTCATAAAGTGGTGTCACAGGTGCTGTTGGTGCCAGGACCATATTTTCCCCCAGCACTCGACATGCCAGAGGGCTCTCACACAAGCGATTGTATCTCTCTACTTGAGAACTTTTTCTAGTTACAGGAGCAGGCTTGACCAGTGATAGGAGCAGACCAATAGTAAGTACCAGGAGTTAATGCTCCTAGGAATGGTCCTCCATAAATAATGAGTAGGGAGTTGGTACATATCCATAGTATTGCCAAGAAGTCCCCAGAGAAGTTCCTTCTTATGCCCAGTTGCCCACAGTGCATGCTGTAGCTACTTCTTTCCCATCCCTTCCTTAAATCCCCACTCACCTCTTGTGCTTTCTGGCCACCCAAATAAACTGGTTACCTTCAAATCTTTGGCTTAGGGTCTGTTTCTGGGGAAGTCAAACTAAGGCAGTGACTAGAAACAAACATGGACAGTCAATGTCATTTTCTACTGAATATTAAGATGTACTCATGGGGGTAGAACCAGTGTTCCTGAGTCTTAGAAGTCAGGCGGAACCTGTAGGCATAGCAATTGGCTGATAAACTGGGACAAGATACAGAAGGCCAGTGGGTCCCTAATACTAGTCCACATTTCTACAATTTAAATGAATGTCCTTTTGTCTGAGGTTATGTCTTTTATAAAATGATAGTCACAGTAGATGACATTTTTTCCTGTTTTAAAATAAAATCACTCAACGAATGATAGGCTGGCAACTATGTAATATACCCAGCAACCAGCAATTTTCCTTTTTTAAAACTGAACTTGTCTGTGAAAATCCAAAAGTTTTGGAGCACAGTTGTCATGGAAGATGCAAGGACAGAAAATTTATGGATACTTCCATGATTGCTGGTTACATATTTGTGAGAAAATCCATTAAACCCTTTTGAGTAAAGCAAGGGTGTCTGTGACCTCAGAGGCTTCTTTTAAGACCCAACAATCTTTGACTTCTCTGGCTGCACAGCCTCTCGGACTGTAAATCTGCAAATCTTCTCTTTGGTGGCCTTTCATCTCTCCTTTTCATGTCTTTCTACTTCTCCAAGGCCTGTCTAAACCTCAATCAGCTGTTTTTCCTAATAAATGTATCAGTTCTGAAGACATGAAGCATCTCTTAATCATCCTTTAATCTGTGATTTGGGGGAGGAGAGGTATTTATTTAATGTGGATTAATTAAGGCATTTTCAAATGGTGTATCAGAGTCATTTGGTAGAGAGTGGCTGAGTTGGTTAAGAGCTGAGTGGGACATGAGGCCCAAGGAGAGCTATTGCTCAGAAGTTGGTTCCAGAAGAAAAGTTAACTTGAGGCAGAAAAAAATCTGAGCATAAGCCTGTTGCTCTGGGAGATAAGAGGGAGGCAGACTACGTGGATTCAGGGAGGACCCCAAACAGAGGTGTTCTGAGGGTTGACCACTTGTACTCACATGGTTAATTGAGCTTCAGAAATCTAAAGCAAAGAGAGAACAGAAATATCTCTATAGACTTAAGTGAGCAGGTCACCCAGCTCTCTGGGGGTCTACCAGAGCATTAAACCGTTGCCTCCAACCTGGAAAGAGGAAAATCCTTGCTCTCCAAGAATGAAAGAGAAAGGGATGTCCAGATGGAAACCTGGCCTCAGGCTACTGGCTCAAAGAGGGGATTAAAAGGAGAGTCCTTGTCAACATGAGTAGAGAGGGAGGGACACAGAATGGTGGCTCAAAGGTCAGCTTTGAGTCAGTGAATTTGTCAGATACTCGAAGTCTTTTACCTTTTATTCTTTTCTGGTGTTGGTATTTCTACGAGCCCTTCAAACTTTTGTACTTTTATATTTTTAAAAGTAACAGATTTTAACTATTAAAAATTTGGTAAATATGGGTAAGCAAAATCAAGTAAACACATCATCAATAATTGCATTTTTTTAGTTAATTATTTTTCCTGTTTTCTTCCCCTTTGATATTTGCATATGCTTTGGGGGGGTTATAACTGGTGTCATAAAATATATACATATATTTATTTATTCCATATGTACCCTGATTTGTTTCACTTAATTTTATGTTGTGAGCATTTCCCTAAATCATTAGTTTTCAAAAACAGAATTTGTTAAATGATAAAATATCACTTCACTCAGCCAATTTTACTAATGTGTCTGGCATTTTGCTAGATGCTGAGGTTACAGATGTAAACAGGACAGAACCAATTTCAGGTTTCTTGATGATTATGACATGAGGGCTCGATGTCATAAATATGATTGGAATTAGAGATTGTTCCCAGTGATGTCTCATTGATCATGGCTTCGTGCTTGAAGTAAGCATTGTTCGTGATTTCTATTTCTTTATAGAAACACTTGTGTGTACAGAGGGGCACATCAGAGATGTTGTCAGTCTTGTCTTGGCCTGTCCTTCTTTAACGCCTGTGTAAACTGGAATAACCCAAAGAGAGGCCATGCTAAGGGTCCAGGATTATTGTTTAAAAACAAATGCCCTTTTGACACAAGGCTTCCTCAGTTCTTAATATTGCATGTGGGTTTGGGGTGGGGAGTCCTTACATGTGCCCTTCACATCTCTATGGTTGTGTAGATAAATTTATTAAAATTTATTCATGTGATAATATTTTGTTTGAAGTACCTAAAGGCTTCTCAGACAAGTGCAAAAATAGAGCATTATCAGCACCTGAGAAGCCTTCATCGCACCAGACTCCAGACACTAGTCCCCCTACCCAGGTAATCATTTTCTGACTTTTAACAGCATAAGATAGAGTGTATCTTTTTTGAGCTTTATAGAGTTTGTTCTCTTTTGTATCTCGATTGTTTTGCCCAATATTATATTTGTGAGATTGATCCATATTCTTGAATGTAGTTCTGTTTTTTTTCATTCTCATTGCTGTGAATATTCCATTGTAATGAATATGTCACAGTTTTTTTTGCCCATTCTACTGTTGATGAACACTTAGGGTTATTTCCCCCTAGTGTTGAGCTTCTTAAGTATAATGCAATAAAAATGCTTGTAGAAGTCCTTTGACACACAATATGCATGCATTTCTGTTGAGTATATACTAGGAGCATAATTATTGAGTCATGAGGAATGAATATACTAAGCTTTGGTAGATATTGTTTTCAAAGTGATTTTACCAATTTACACTCCCACCAAACAAAGCATGAGAGTTCTGGTGGTTCCATGTCCTTGCCAATGGTTGATATTGAGAATACAGCTTTTGTCTTTGTTTTTTTTTTTTTTAAATTACAGTGTTCGTAGAAAGTAATCAAGATTCAAATTTTAGGCAGTATCTTCAGAGAGCTTTAAATCTTTTTTTTTTTGCTAGTAATGTTTAATCAGATGACATTAAACTAGGTACTTTATTAATATTCTATTCTTATCAAAGATGCAAATAATTTATTTCAAAAATTAATAGTGTTTATGTGAGTTTGTCTTCTTCCCTTCCCTCTGAACAGAATTCAGGCACCAATGTTAGTTTTCCTTAATATTCACTTCACAAATACCTAAATAGTAACAAACACCTGCTGTCCCTCTTTACTCTTTGGAAAATGGTTCACCTAAGCTTTGCTAAGAAAGCACAATGACCAAAGACAATTGGGAAATAAATGTTAATGTCTCTGTCATTGATCTTTGCCCTGATAAACCTGTGACAGAAAATTACCAATTACATTAAGCTAGGTTCTAAAGGTACTTTTATGTTTCTCCTATGATATCTTTTTCTTTTTAACTCAGATTCTTGAAAAGATTTAAAGGACCAGTCTCTAGACCCAGCTAGAAATCCCTACCTAGGAGCTGGTAAGAAATCCAGAATTTGTCCTGAATGTACCTGAATCTGCATTTTAGCAGGATCCTCAGGAGATTGCTGTGCGTAACAAAGTTTGAGAAGCAGGGTTGGCACTCCATTTACTCCTTTTTTTTTTTAACTTTGGTAAAAAAACAAAAACAAAAAGCAACAAGACTCGGTCCTCATTTGTCTTCAACTAAAATAGATGCAGGAGTCAGTCAAACCTTTTGTGTAAAAGGCTGGATCCCAAATATTTGAGGCTTTGTGGGCCACATGGTCATTGCCATAGCTACTCAACTTTGTAGCATGAAATAAGCTGTGGACATATGTAGACAAATGGGCGTAGCTGTGTTCCAATAAAACTGTTTTTATGGACACAATTTGAACTTGATATATTTCTGGAGTTTCATGAACTATTCTTCTTTTAACTTTTTCCCAGTGATCTAACCATGTAAGAATCATTCTTAGCTCACGGGATGTACAAAAAGAGACAGTGTGCTGGGTTTGCCCTGCCTGTCACAGCTTGCTGACTTCTACTCCAGGGTTTGAATTGCTGATAAGCCTGTTGAGGACAGAGACCATGTCTTGGTTTCACTGTTGGTTTTCTAACCGTGACACAGACTACACTCAAAAATTTTGGTGGAATGAAATACTCTTGCCATTTTTAAAATTACACATCATAGCAGAAATCCCAAGTTGAAATTGAGGGCTTTATTTCTTTTATTCAGCATGTAGGTATCACATGCCTACTATGTCTGCATTGTGCAAAAAAAAGAATAATATTTACTGGACCTGATGCCAGCTACTTGGGAGGGAAGCTCATTAACTTGTCATTCATCTTACACCACTAATGTCCTACATTCAGGACACTGAGTATTGGTATAGTAATTGCATGTGTCTGTGAATACCCACAGTTGTTATCTGTCAGGCATTCTGATAAGAATATTAGAAGCATAACTTAGCAGTGAAGTGGGAGATAAATATTTTCCTCTTTCCCATGAGCAACCATAGTACAGCTAACATTTCTTTAGATAATGCATAATAAATTATGCATAAATGCAGAATTATAAACAAGTCAAATCTCAGTTTGCAGCATGAGTTGATGTAGTACATGCTGGTAACACTTGAATTTTCTTTTATCATTCTCGTTCTTAAAGTAAATAGTCATCAAATAAACATTTTAGACATTCACAGAAGGAAGAAGAAAATAACCAATAAAATTATTGCTAAGGTTACCAGTTTTGACATTTAATTGCATCTAGCCTCTCTTCAGCATCTCTGTCTACACTCAGAACACAACAAAACTGCAAACTTTAGAGTCCAATTTAATGGTATTATATCTTCTTTTTGTTACTTAATAGTAGTGTGACTTGCAGTAATTACTTAATATATTTCATGCCCATCAGCAAATATAATATTCCATTGTGTGTGTGCATATACATTTTCTTTATTTATTAATCCATCTATAGACATTTAGATGATTTGCATGTCTTGGCTATTGTAAAAAATGCTGCAATGAACATGGCATGCAGGTATGTCTTAAAGAGAGTGATTTCATTTCCTTTGCATGTATACCCAGAAGCGTATTGCTGGGTCATATGGTAGTTTTATACTTAATTTTTTTTTGAAGAATTGCCATACTGTTTTCCATAGTGGCTATACCAATTTACATTCCTACCAGCAGTGTGCAAGGGTTCCCCTTTTTCCACATCCTCACCAACACTATTTACCTCTTGTCTTTGATAACAGTCTAACAGGTGTGACCTGATATTTCATTATGGTTTTGATTTGCATTTCCTTGATGATTAGTGATGTTGTGCACATTTTCACATACCTGGTAGCCATTTGTATATTTTCTTTGGAAACTCTATTCAAGCAAGTCTTTACTAATTTTAAAATCAGAGTATTTGGGTGTTTTGTTGTTGTTGTTGTTGTTGTTGTTGTTTTTGCTGTTCAGTTGTATGAGTTCCTTAAATCTTTTGGTTATTAACTCCTTATCAGATATATAGTTTGCAAATATTTTCTCCCATTCTGAATGTTGCCTTTTCATTTTGTTGATCACATATTTTGCTGTTGAGAAGCATTTTAGTTTGGTGTAGCCCTATTTGTTGATTTTTGCTTTTGAGTCTTGTGCTTTTGGTGTCATCCAAAAAATCATTACTAGGACAAATGTCAAGGAGCTTTTTCTCTGTATTTTTTTCCAATGAGTTTTACAGTTTCAGGTCTTACATTTAAGTCTTTAGTCCATTTTGAGTTAATTTTTGCAAGTTTTAATAAGATAGGGGTTCAGTTTCATTCTTTAACATGTGAATAATCCATTCTTGCAACACAATCTGTTGAAGAGAGTATCTTTTCCCGTTAACTATTTTTGACTTTCTCGTCAAATATTACTTGATCATATATGCATGGTTATATACTAGAGGGGCTCTCGAGTCTGTTCCTTTGATCTTTGTGTCTGTTTTTATGCCAGTACCATACTGTTTTGATTACTATAACTTTCTAATATAACTCAAAACCAGGTCGTGTGATGTCTCTAAATTTGTTTGTTCCCAGCATTGCTTAGGCAATTTGGGAGTCTTCTGTTGTTCCTAATGAATTATAGGATTATTTTTTTCTACTTCTGTAAAAAGTACTTTTGGAATCTTGATGGAGATTGCATTGCATTGATAGATGGCTTTGGATAATATGAACATTTTAATAATATTAGTTCTGTTGATGCATTAACATGGGATATATTTCCACTGATTTGTGTATTCATTGTTTTTTTTTTTTGGTCAGTGTCTTATAGTTTCAGTGTGCAGATATTTTACCTTCTTGGTTAAATTATTCCTAAATATTTTTTATAAATGAAATTGTTCTCTTTATTTCTTTTTCAGCTAGTTTGTTGTTAATGTATAGAAATGCAGCTCATTTTATATGTTGATTTTGCATCCTGTACCTTTAATGAATTTATTTATTGGTTCTAGTAGTTTTTGTCAAGTCATTAAGGTTCTTTATATATAAAATATGTCGTCTGTAAGCAGTGACTTCTTCCTTTCTGGTTTAGATACTTTTTATTTATTTTTCTTGCCTGAGTGCTTTGGGTAGGACTTTGAGTATTATGTTGAACTGTAGTAGTAATAGTGGGCACACTTGTCTTATTTCTAATCTTTGAGAAAATTCTTTGACATTTTCACCATTGAGTATGATGTTAGCTGTGAGCTTGTCACATTTGCCTTTATTATGTTGAGTTACATTTCTTCTAAACCCATTTTTTTAGTTTTTATAATGAATAGATTTTGTCAAATGCTTTTTCTATATCTATTGAGATGATTACATGGCTTTTATCTTTCATTCTATTAGTGTGGTTTATCACATTTCTTGGTTTGCATATGTTGAGCCATCCTTGTGTCTTGGGGATGAATCTCACTTGATCATGGTATATCGTCCATGTAATGCAGTGTTGACTTTGGTTGACTAATATTCTGTTGGAAATTTTTGCATCTTTATTTATCAGGGATATTGTTCTGTAGTTTTCTCTACTTGTAGTGTCCTTATCTGTCTTTGGTATTAGGGTAATGCTGGACTTGTAAAATGAGTTCAGGAATATTATATTCTCTTCAGTTTTTTGGATGAGTTTGAGAAGAATTGGTGTTAATTCTTTAAATATTTGGTAGAATTCACTTGTGAGATCATTTGATTCTGTACTTGTCATTGCTAGGACGTTTTTGATTACTGACTCAATCTCCTTACTCATTATTGATCTGTTCAGATTATCTATATCTTCATGATTCAGTCTTGGCAGGTTGTATGTTAATATTAATTTATACATTTCTTCTATTTTGTTCAGTTTGTTGGCATAAAATTATTCATATTGGTCTGTAATGATCCTTTGTATTTCTGTGGTATCAGTTGTAGTATCTCCTCTTTCATTTATAATTTTATTTAATTGAGGCTTCTCTCTTTTTTTCTTGATTAATCTAGCCAAGGATTTGTTAATTTTATCTTTTCAATGAACCAGCTCTTAGTTTTGTTAATGTTTTATTGTTTGCTTATTCTCTATTTCATTTGTTTCCACTCTAATCTCTATTATTTCCTTCCTTCTGCCAACTTTTGGCTTTTTTTTTTTTAGTTCCTTTAGGTGTAATGTTAAGTTCTTTATTTAAGATCTTTGTTTTTTATTAATGTATGCATTTATAGCTATAGATTATGTTGCTTTTGCTGCATCCCATAAATTTTGGTTTGTTGTGTTACCATTTTTGTTTATCTCAAGATACTTTTTTATTTCTCTTTTGATTTCTACTTTGTCCCACTGGTTAAGTTGAGCTGTTTAATTTCCAATTATTTGTGAATTTTCCAGTTTTCTTTCTGTTACTGGCTTTTAGTTTTATACCATGGTGTTTGAAAAGATACTTGATATAATTTCTATCTTTTTGAATTTGTTTATACTCCTGCTATTGGGTGGAATGTTCTGTATTTGTTAAGTTTATTTGGTCTATGATGTCGTTCAGTTTCACTGTTTCCTTATTGATTCTCTGTCTGGATGATCTATCTATTGTTGAGACTGGGGTATTAAAATCTCCAACTATTATTGTATTGCTGTTTATTTCTTCTTTTAGTTCTATTAGTATTTGCTTTATATATCTACTATATATATAAGTAGATATTGATATATTTCCACTAACTTTTGAACACATACCCTGTTTCACTGCTTGTTAAGTTTCCTTCTATTAAAAAATACTACATTCTCATATATTTTAGGGTCCACTTTTATTTTTTATTTTTATTTTTTAGGGTTCAGTTTTAACTGAATTATTCTATTACATTGATCCATACATTGATTCAAGTTCTGTTTATTTCAAAAAAATCACAGAATGCTTATTATGAGCTGGATACACTTTTAATTGTTGTGGTTTTGTAATGTGTCAAACATAGAGTACGTTCTCCCTTTTTGAAACCATTGTTTTACCAAAATTTAGTCACTTAATACGATATTCTTCCATTTGCATTTATTACATTTTGTTAATGATAAATCTATTTTATAATTACTTAAATTTATAAATTAATATGAAGTAATTGACTTGTTTTCATGATTCACCCATTATGGGTGGATCACAGTATCTATCTCCATTTTTGCAAATAATCTTTTCTGGCTCTCTAGAGTACATATATCCAGCAGTATCTGAGGTATTTATTTATTTTGTTGCTATTATCACATAGGTATTACTTTTGATAAATAAAACATTTTATGTTTTCTCTATCTGTTCATTATTTTTTGACTTTACTAAATTTTGATTGATTTTAAGAACTTTTCAATGGATCATCTTGCGTTTTATAGGGAAAATTTTGTCTTTTTTCCTGAATGATACAATAGTTATTACTGTTACCTGTTTTATTGTATTGTCTAGCACTTCCATATCACTGACAAAAGTACAAATAGGATTTAAAAAGACACTTTTATTTAGGAACTAAAGGGATGGTTTTTGTATTCATTTTTAAGTAGTTTAATGTTTTTTAACTAAGTGAGGTCACATTCTTCTCATTTTTATTTAATAAGAAATATCTCATAAATTGATACTGAAATTTTATTAAATGCCTCTTGAACATACATAGTGTTTCTTCTTTGACCTTTTGGTGTGATATTATTTGTCTTAAGTCATAGTGCATTCTAGTGAAAACTCTACTTGTCCTATTGTATAAGATTGAAAGTTGTTATTCAAATTTTTGCTACTATTTAATGTAAAACTTTTATGATAATGTTCACAAGTCGGATTGGGCCTTAATTCTCGTTTGTGTTGCATTTTTCAGGTTTAAGTATGAGAGTTATCTAACTTTACAAAATAAATTGGGTAGATAGTTCTCTATTTTTTTTCTGTCATTTGGTACAGTTTATATATCCTGGGAATTACCTAGTTTTGAATATTTTAAAGAATAGATAAAATAGTAAGATAGTGTATCTTACAATCAAGGGGATATTGGAATTAAGTAAATAATGTATTGTTTTGTTGTCATTTATTGATGAGAAACCTGACGCAGAGAGATATTAAATAACTGACAACTACTAGTTGGTAGAATAAAGATTTGAAATGAGGTGGTCTGGGCCCAGAGTTTTGGCTCACACTCAGTGCCCCATAGTGCTATAAACTCTCTACAAGCCCCATTACTGACTGCATCCTTGACTCTTAGCTCCACGTGCTGCCTGGCTTCCGGCACATTTGGCTGTTCTAAGCTTTATTACTTAGATTAAAATAACTTGCTGCATTTTCTGCACCACACATCACTGATACTTAAGTGCTGCGCTCATTTGCTTGGCTGCTCCAGGCTGTTGAGTCCAGGGTCAGGCTTCAGGCCTGTCCCACTCCCACTCCCTGCAGCTAATCCCTCATCAGCTTATCCTCAGCCTTGCCTTGGCCTTCGGTTTCCCATGTACAATTCATTTGTTGTCTCAGTGCTGTGGATACCCATAGTAATACCAAGAAGCATTTGTAACAATGGGGTTCCTAGACAAGTGCCTCCAAAGGAATTCTGATTAGCACACCAACCTGTTAGTGAGATACGAGTATAGAATACAGAGATGGATTACGTGTTCACCCATTTGTTCACTATATGCAAGCATGGTAGTGCTATTATTTTATATCTAGTGTTTGATCCCTCTCCAAATCCTAGAATACCCTTAAACTATTAAACTAATAATTTGTCCAGAGGTGGGGGGCCAGGTGCAGGGACCTTCTCTTGTATTCTCTCGCTTCCTTTGTACTTACCATAGATTCATACATGAAGTGGGTACTCAGTGCATTTTTAAATTGAATTTATTACCTTGCAGTGCATTTGGGGCCAAGAAATTACATTATATCTCCCCTGTATTTTTCAGTGTTTCTGAAGTGTCATTTCCTGCCTAAGTGGGAAACATTTTTATAAACAGAACACTTTCTTTCTGATCGAGGCCTGTTCTATACAGTAAGAGAGAAAGTTTTCTCAGTGTGGCCTCAAGGGCAACTCTCTGGATAAGGACGATGACTCATCCTCCCAGGGTCTTCCTGCTGAAATGCTGCAAATAAATATATTCTGCAGAGGACGCTGAGTACTGTGGTTTGGATAAGAGAAAAGCCAGCCCTCTTGGACTGGGAAGCTCTGCAGTCACAAAGCTGTCAGCCACAGCTGAGAAACCCCTGTGAGAATTAAGTAGTGCCCCTGGGTGTTTGGGCATTTTAAAACGTGCAAGCTTATTTGCTTGAAATCCTAAAATTTGCTTAATTGCAGAGCCTGGAAGGTAATATTGAAATGCAGAGATAATAAGAAAATGTCAGGGCTAGAAAGCTAAGGATCTTGGTGAAACATATCAGCAATGCTAAACCAGAATTGGTGTTTGGCTATATTTATTCAAATGGCTTAGTTTCTGATAATGCTTGTAATTATACAACAATTATTGGGAAATAGAAGAAAACAGTTTTGTCTCTCCACCTAGATGGTAAACTCCCTGTTGAACATTTTCTTCAGAGAACATAAGGGATAATGGGTCATGGAAACTATATCCTTTCCACATACCTTTATTGACTTGCTGCTATTTGTCATGCCAGGGGTGTTGGTAAGATGGGGGATGGGCATATGACTGGAGAAGGACCTGAGGGAGCCCATAATCAATTGCAGAGCAGCTTTGTAAGCACAGGATGGCGTAAGAACACATGAGAGGCCCTTACTTTGGGGGGAGGGTGATGTGATGTCAGTGATCAGAGAAAAGGCAGATACTGAGTTGCACTTGGAAGAATGGTTAGA
Source organism: Vicugna pacos (assembly GCF_048564905.1). NCBI lineage: Eukaryota > Metazoa > Chordata > Mammalia > Artiodactyla > Camelidae > Vicugna > Vicugna pacos. The sequence goes on along the minus strand of NC_133023.1, from coordinate 17,122,565 downwards.
GTTTTCCAGGTGAAGAAAGGTTGAATTAAAATGGATTCTTCCACATGAAGTGAGCAGCATCTGCAAAGGAACAAAGTGTCAGACACCATGTTACCTTTGGAGAACTATATATAAAATTGTTCAGTATAGCTGCAGCTTCGAGGGAGAAGGGAGAAATGGCGAGGCTGCAGCAGAAAAAAGGCAGAACATGAGTGCTCATGTATTAGGTTGGGTTTCCCAAGAAACAGACCCTGAGGTAAGGACCTGAGGGCCTGTGATTTATTTGGGAGGTGATCCCGGGAAGCACTGGCTGGGGAGAGGGAAATGAGAGCCAGTTGCCGCTCTGGGCAATTGGGGCTCAATCCACTGGGGAACTCTGGAGAGACTCCATCTCTGAGTTGTCCTATCTGAGGGGTGGGCACTGGGATATACATCCAGCCATCTCCCATTTCTCGTTGGGTGAGGGCTGCTCTCAGGAGACTTAACTCCATGGCTCTTTGGGCTTTCCCCTGAGACTGAAGAAAGCTTTCCTTCAGGAAGACACTTACAGGTGCGTGGGGTAACAAACTGTTGGCGTGTAGAAGAAAGGCGCATTTCGAGGGGATAAGAATGGGACACGAATGGCATCTACTGTAGGCCATGTATGTCATGCCAATGATTTAGGCTTTTAACCCAAGAAAATGGTGAGCTACTGAATTATTTTAATCTGAGGAGTGGTTATATGATGAGGTTTGTGTTTTAAAAAATTATTTCTGGTATCAATAATAATAATAATGGATTAGAGTGGCTCAACAGTGGTGGAAATAAACAATTGGGTTGTTTTGCAGAAACTTGGAGGAGAAATCATGAGGGCCTGAATGTTTAACAACTGTCTCTTCAAAAAAAAAAAAAGGTTTCTCATTTATGGAGTTTGCTGATTCCCATGGTATAAATACTCCCATACTAGCCAATGTCAAACTACTAATGTGATGTCACTGAATACTGAGTTGGGAGGAGATGTGCGCAGTCAGCTGTCACTCCAGCACACCATGGGCCTGACTTGAAACCGTGGTGGTGGCATGAAAAATAAGGAAAGCATCTGAAGAAAAATTGAGTAGAATAGTAACTGATAAGAGGGGATCAGGTGTAATGAGGCAAAAAAAATGACACTCAGATTTTTACCTTCTGTATCTAGTTAGGTGATGATGCCCTTCACTTAGATAGAGAATTTAGAATAATGATATTATTGATGATAGTATTATTATTAGTAGTAAATAGAATGCTTACCATGTGCCAGGCACTACTTTAACCATTTAGACATATTAATTTATGTAAGCCCTTTATGCATATTAATTTATGTAATCTTCATACTAACAATAATCTTATAAGGAACTTATCATTATTATACCTATTTCAGGTGTGGCTGAATCAAGATTTCAAACCCAAGCACCCTGGCACAGAGTCCTTGCTCATACTCGCACACTAGCAGATTGAATAGAAGGAGGTGAGTTTAATTTTTGACATAGTGAGATGGAGTGTCTACAGGTGATGCATCTGGAAAGATTTACCAGGGAGTTGACCCCATGAGTCTGAAGCACAGAGATGGATTTGGAATGAAGATAATGTATTTGTAGATCTTTAGTACACAGGCAGTTGAAGCCCGGAGAGAAGATGAGATGCATAGAATGAGATAAGGACTCTTTAGGGCAGGGCTTATAGAAAAGAACATTGATAGATTTGATGAGAAAGAGATTCTTATAAAAGAAAAGGAAAAGAGCAATCAGAGGCAGGATATAAAGAAGGAAGAGGAGGGTTGTGACAAACTAGGAAAGCATTTAGGAACAAAGGAGTAGACAATGAAGTGTCACAGAACATTTAAGGAAAAAAAACCCTCTGAAAAGTGTCTTTTGGATTCAAAACCTAAGAGCTCATTCTCAGGGAAGGGATAGTGGGAAAAACAGGAGGTGATGGCTGAGGATGAGTTGAGAAGTTTGGACATGGGAGTAGCTAGTGTGGACTATTTTGGCTAGAAATTTGTTTGAGAAGCGTCACCAGTGAATGGTTCTCAACATTGGCAGTGCATTACTGAGGAGTTTTTAAAAATATTAACCTCATCCCTCGAAATTACGATTGATATATCTAGGTATAGTCTGGGCATCAGAAACTTCAAAAGTTTTCCAAGATAACTCTAATATGCAACTAGGGTTAGGACCACTGGGCTAGCGGGAGTCAGAGAGAGGTGATAATTGACGGAGGGAGGTCCTTGAGGAAACAGTGCAAAGGACTTTTCCAATGGGGATGAGGAAGTTAAATGAGTTTCTCCCTTAGGCTGGGTGCCAAATACAGGCTGTTTGACTGAACCTTTATTATGTTCATGTTTTATCCAAAGACCTTAAGAATGCTCCCTTAAGGAAGTGGCTAATTGGTTATAGTTGTGTAGCCGGAAAACTGAGGAGTTAAAGAGGAGTGCAGGGGTGGGTGGAAGTTGGGGTGGGTGGAGGAAGAAACCAGGTCATTTCACCTTCTAAAGGTTGTGGATGCTGGCTCCTGTTTTAGCCTCTGTGGAGCCTGTTCTGTGTGAGTACTTGTTTATCTGAATGCTGCACTTACGGCTTTCCTTGCATTCACAGTCTTCCCATTTGTCCAGTCTTGCCTGGATGCTTGGAAACTAGCCCATGTGACTGTTCTGACCTTCACTCTTTCTTTTTGTTCAAACTCCAATTGCCTACATGGTTTTGACCCTTGGACATGCCAGGGTAATTCTATCCAGGGATATTCCTTTCATTTTTTAGCACACATTTTATTTCAGAATTGTTTTATAGGAAAAAATGTGACATACTACATAATTCCCATATGCCTCACACCCGATTTCCACTATTAATATCATACATTTGTAAGGCATATTTGTTACAATTAATGAACCAATATTTGTACATTATTATTCACTAAATTCCATACTTTTTCAGATTTCCTCAATGTCCTTTTTCTCTTCCAGTATCCTTCCAGGATACTGCATTACATTTAGTCATCTTATTTCCTTAGGTCCTTCTTAGCTGTGACAGTTTCTCAGACTTTCCTTATTTTTGATGACCTTGACAGTTTTGAAGAGTACTGGTCAAAAATTTTGAAGACTGTCCCTCAATTGGGGTTTGTCTGACATTTTTTTCATGATTAGATTGTGGTTATGGGTTTCTGGAAGGAAGATCGTAGGTAAGGTGCCATTCTCATCACATCATGTCAAGGATGCATGCTATCCACATGATTTACTACTGATGATGTTCACCTTAATCACCTGGCTATGGTAGTGTTTGCCAGATTTCTCCACTATAAAGTTACCTTTTCTTTTTTAGTGCTATTATTCTTTGGAATGAAGTTGCTGTAGGTTATTTCTTTTTTTTGCTTTTCTTTTTCTTTTACTTTTGTATTTGGAAAATTTCAAACAGAAAAAAAACATGCAGAATAATATAGTGAATTCCCACATACTCAGCCCAAAATTTCAACACTTATGTCATGCTGATCCTTTTATCTATATGGGTGGTCTCAAGTTCTAGCATGCATCAGAATCACTTGGAGGCTTTGTTAAAACACAGATTTCTGGACTTCACCTTAGAGTTTCTGACTGAGTAATTCTGGATCGGTGCCAAGAGAATTTGCATCTTTAACAAGTTTCCAGATGTTGCTGCTGGTCCAGGGAACTACCTTGAGGACCTCTGACCTATTACCTTCCCCTACATTCGCTCCCTCACTTCTACTTCATCATTTTGAAAGTAAAATAAAGCTCAGGTATGTTATTTTATCTTTAAATCCTCAATGTGTAACCCTAAATAAAAGGGGTGATAAAACAACACATATTTACATTACCATTTTCTTATCAAAAATACTAATTATTCTAATATTATATACCTATTTAGTGCTAAATTTTGCCTTATTATTTCATAAATACTTTTACAGTTGGTCATTCCAATCTACATAAGCTCTACATACTGTATTTGATTGATATGCCTCTAAATTCTTTGTTATTTCCATTATAGAAGTCAACAAACTGACCCATAACCTGTTTTTGTAAATAAAGTTTTATTAGGATACAGCCATACCCATTCATTATAAGTGTTTATGTCTGCTTTCCAACTGCAACAGTGGAGTTGAGTGGTTTGCATTGTGGGCTGTAAGGCCTGTAAAGTAAAAAAATATTTACTATTTGTTACTTTACAGAAAAAGTTTAAGCCCTTTCCCCTATGCTCTTGCTTCTCCTAATTTTTCTTTGCACATATCTGTTGAAGAAACCAGGTCATTTTTCCTACAGGGTTTGCCATATTCTAGATTTTGCTAACTGCATTGCCCCCACTGTTATTTATCATGTTCTTCTGTCTCCTGTATTTCTTACAAACAGATACACAGACCAAAAGGCTTGAGCAGATTTGAGTTCAATATTTTGGCAAGAGTTGATTAGTGGCTTTAAGTGTTACCAGTCAGATCCATCTATCTTCAAGTTCATAATCAGGTTTTCACCTAATGATTTTAGTAGCTATTAATCATCATTGCCTAGATTGATTATTTCATTAGGTATCACAAAATGATTTTATGGTGATTTTATCATTCCTTTTAATTTATTAGCTAGAATGCTTTTGTAAATGAGAACTTTTCCTCATCAATTTTTTGGTTACTTTGATATATAGTTTTGTGAAAGAAACGCAGGATAAATGCTTGGTTCTGTCCCTTCATTGCCACTCTGAGAATAATGAGTGGGCTCGCTAACACCTCCAAAGATAACCACTGAATTATTTTAAACTATCATATGAATGCCTGAATTGTTTTTAAGAACTTTATTGAGATTTATTTTACATGCCATAGAATTAACTCTTTTTAAATGTGGAATTCATTGGTTTTTAGTATATTTGCAGAGTTGTGCCACTAGCACTACAATTAATTTTAAAATGTTTCCATTATCTTAAAAAGAAACCTTATGAATACATGGAATTTTTAGAATGTAATTGATGTGTTCCAATCCATTTTAATACTCTTTTGAAGCCCAAATCGTCCCATTTTTGGTTGGTGGGAGCCCTTTTGAGATTGGTTCTTATACCAGGTTATTATGAAAATAAAATGAAGGAATAATTTTCAAGATTATGATACTTAAGGGATGCTACATTGCTATTATAGTGGTTATCAACCTTGGATACATACTAGAATCATCTGAAGAACCTTAAGACATCTTGATGTTCAGTCCATTCCCTATACTAATTACAGGAGACTCTCTGCAGGGGAAACCCAGGCAGCAGTGCTTTTTAAAACCCACTAGGTGAATTCCAGTGTGCAGCCAATTTTTGGAACCACAGACTTTTGAGGATATGTGTTAATTTTTTTTCCCTTCCTCCCAAGCCCTTTCCCTGCTTTCATCTTGGGCAACTATAATACTTTATTTGCCCAGTCACTCAAGCTAGCTACCTCAAGTCATTTGACTCTTTCTTACTAGCACTCTTTAAATCCAAGGGATTTTTTTTTGAAGAGAAATGGCTGGCTCAGATCTGTGTTGTACAGAAATACTTCTGGCAGCAATATGAAGGAGACATTGATGAGGCAAGTGAAGACTACTCATTGTTTAAGTACTTCTTCAGGACTCATAGTGACAACCTTTGCATTCCTTACCATGGTATTCTAGGTTACCCATGATCCAGTCTTCACCTCTGTAACCAATCTTATCACATACCCTAGATCCCTGTACCTGACAGTATGGCCATATTAATACACATTTTCTCTACAACATTGCCACAGAAAGGGTGGCCCACCATGAACCTGTTACATTGGAATCCCTTGGGAGCTTATTAGCGATGCAGAATTTCAGGCCCCACCCACAGGCCCACCTGAATCCCAACCTGTTTTTTAATAAGGTTCTCCAGTTGATTCATAGGCACATTAAGTTGTGAGAACTTTGTTCTGACTCTTTCCACTCTTTTCTTCTTCTTCTGATGCCTTGATCTCTTTATGCATGTCAGTTCTTCCTCTCTCTCTCTCCTTTGATCCATCCTTCAAGCCTTAGTTCAAATGTTTTTTTGCCCTGGAATCCTTACTGATTTTCCCACCTCTGAATATAAGAGCTCTTTCCTTCTTCACAGCTTTGATGCTGTGTTTGTCATGCCACTTTCATAAAACAGTAATTTCATTTTCTTTTTAGTGATTCAGGTACATGAAAAATTACTACATGTAAAGCTGTTGAGTGCAATAACCATGCATCATTCATTTCTGTATTCACCCAGCACTTTACTTTGCAGATATTAGAATTTCTATTTAGAAAACAAAAAGTAGAATACATAAATGAATAAGGTTGGTTAGAGGATGCCAGTATTTGCTTTCCCTTGTCCTTTGCAGCAGAAGTTGATATCTTCAGCTGGCAAATTTAGCCTTACTTATTTTTGTATGCATTCTTGATCAAGGCAAGCAGCTTATATTAACATTCACACCCACCATATATTGGTGTTGAATTACTGTTGATGTGAACTCAGTACCACATGTGCCTGATGTGAGCTCTGGGCACTGTATGCCTGCCAGTATGTTCCCTTTTCCCTATTCCCACCCCTTCTCAATAGCACTGTGTGTGCTCAGCTTGTAAAATTAAATTCATCTCTGTACATGGTTTGAAATCTCATTCTTCTTCTGTCTTGTGGTTTAACCAATCACTAGAGTCAGTTTACCCTACCTGGATACAGATGTTACCTATGATCACCAACACAGCTCTTTTGGACACTGAAATTTACACTACTAGTCAGTGCTGGCCACATACACACACATGCACACACAGCATGGCTAGATTGCTTCCTCTAAACTCAGTCCTACAATTATCCTGCTTTCCCCCCATGGCTTGTGGTTGAGCTTGTTATAGAGAAATGCAGTCCCTGAGACTAACTTGGAGTTCAGTGACGTGGGGACTGTAGACTGACCAATTGTGGCTTGACCAGGTGCTAGGAGAACTGGTCCCTTTTGGCAAGAAGGGGATAGTAGTGTTTTTATCAAGAGCCTTAGGGCTATGCTGAGGTAGTTGTACTCAATTGCATTGTGCTGGTATTTCTACTTATGCTTAGTACAATACTATAGCTTCTTACACCCATTCAGAATTTACATCCATTCGTATCTCATTAATTTTTTCAACTTAGTTCTATAGGTCCACAAGTATTAGCACTATCAATATACATCCTACTTGATTGTTCCCCTTTATCTATGAATTATCGCAAAACTAAGGGAGCTTACCTAGCTTCTAGGAGCAAGGACTCAGTCCTTTTCTACATGCTAGAGGGAGGGAGAAATTCTATCTCTAGTATTGCTGCTGCTCTACTGCTTTTTGCTATTATATAATATTATATGGTATTATATGAAACATTATCCTGTGACATCCTGTGAGTGTTTATTTCCCCTGGGTTAATATATCAGGTCCAGGTTCCTGCGTAGGCTACAGTGGTGTTTGTTCCAGACTTGGTCTCCAAAGTGACAACTCTCTTGGTTCGTACTCATATGTTTATCTCTTATCTCCATCTCACCACTACTAGGTATCTGGGTCTGAAGGAGCTTCCAGCATAAGCTATATGCTAATGTGGTTTTTGGTAACTGCCCACTTATGGCTCTAGATATCCCTGTTTTCTTGGACTAGATTTACTCTCTGTTTTCCTGTTCATGTATGTGATAAATTCTCATCCCTAAATTTGACTTAAGACCATCCCCCAATACCAGCTGCTGTTCTTGGCTCAACTGTTTTTGTCCTTATTTTACTGTAATACTCAGTATTGAGATATCATCACTTTTGCATATTTCTGGATTCATATGAAAAATTATTTTAGGAATGGGTGGTAGGTTTGCATGCTTATTAAATAATTGGAAATAGCTAAAATACTGATAAGCTAAATATAATCTGGCCAATCATGAATATGTCATGAAGGAAGTGTTATAATGAATCCAATTTTGTGTATATGGGTTCTAAATAAATGCAAATGCATTTCAGTTTTGCTCAGACAACAGTTTTTTCCCCTTCATAATTCAAGTGATATCCAACAGAAAAGTAGGTCATGATTTTATCTTAGAAAATGTCATATTCGTCTTAGAATACATTAGCCTCATTAGTAACAATCTGAATTGCAGTAATCCATCTCCCCTTTGGCAGATGACAGTCAAACCATACACTGTCTGAGGGTGTGGAGAGGAGAAAACCTTTCCTTGAAAATCACACTTGCAAAGCCAAGGAAGTCAAATGCCTGTCTAGCCCTATGCAACTTTGGGTTGAAATCACTTGAGATCCCATTAGAGAGTTATTTCGTTCAATATTTAGCTAAATATGTGTGAAATATTATAAATAATCTTCAAGGGTAGCATCTTCTGAAATCTGGTCCCAGGAGACTATTTTGAATATTTGTAGTAGAGAAGAATGTCACCTCTCTATTGAGATATGCATGCAGTGTGCATATTATATGCACATCTCTGACGTTCCAGAAAAGTTCCTAGCTTTAATATTTGTTAAATTTGATGATTGCTTTCAGACTGAAACTCTTCCATATAGAGGAGTTGGTGTTGCTGTATCTTATTGAAACCTCATCTAATTTCAGCTATTTGTTGAAAAACTAAACCCCACACCCACAACCCACTTCTCTGGGAGGAAAGCACATTCTGCCCAGTGTTGCGCTCATTACAAGTGACTGGCTATGGAAATGCATGAGCACTGGCTACCACATGGTGCTTCTCTACTTGGTTTCTTCGTGTTAGAAGAGGAACAGCAAGGACATGCTTACTGTTGGGGCATTTGTATATCCAAGGAGTTTAGCTACATTTGCCCCAACTTGATTATTTTCTCTGAAGAGCACAATAATACATACTCACTATAAACATTGAGGAAAAGCAGAAAAGTTTAAAGAAGCAGAAAAATAAGACTTGCCTATAATCCTAACTCCCAGAGGTAATAACTTATCAGTTTTGCCATATTTTCTTTTGGTCTTTTTCTATGTGTTGCTTTATGTAGATATGTAACAGAAGTTGAACTTTGAGCCTAAGTCACATCCATTTCTTGGAGTCAGACAGGGTGCCAGCATGGTTAGGTGAGGGCCCTCTTCTGGGTCACAGACCTCTTGATGTTTCTTCACATGGTGGAAGGGGCTAGAGAGCTCTCTCAGGCCTCTTTTATAAGAGCATTAATCCCATTCAGGAGGCCTCTGACCTCATGACCTAATCACCTCCCAAAGTTTCTACCTTCTAACATCATCTCCTTGGACCTCAGGTTCTCAACATAAGAATTTGGGGAACACACAAGCATTCAATCTGTACCACTGTGGTATATCCATACTATGGAATACACACAGCAGTTTCTATGAATCTCATATTTATGCTGACTGAAAGAAGCCAGAAGAAAGAGTCCACAGTGTATGATTTCATTTGTATAAAATTCTACAAAATGCAAACTAATTTTTAATGAAAAAACAGATTGGTAGCACTAGAAGTTAGGGATTGTAGAGAGGTGAGGCGGAAGGATTGCAAAGGGATATGAAGAAACTTGAGGATGATGGATATGCTTAATATCCTCCTTTATGTGACAATTTCATAAGTATATGCATACACTAAAATGTGTCCAGCTGTACACCTTAAATATGTGCAGTTTATTGTATATCAGTTACAGCTCACAAAAGCTGTAGAGGTATAGTCTTTATTGGGTGAGACTGGATATATCAGTCATGGCTCATTGTTTGTAAATCATAGAAAATGACTTAGTATAAATTAAATTAAAAAGAATTCATTGAAAGGGTAAAGGGAGCTCACAGAACTGTTAGGAAGGCTGAAAGAGCTAGACCTGGAATGGAGCAGGACACGAGACAACTTCAGAGGCCCAGGAAGCAGGGAGGAGAAAAGTACCTCATGTCTGACAGCAGCTGGTTAGGATGCCTCTTCTGCTCACTGAATGGATTCTACCATTATCAGGCTGGGGAAATGGGATGACGAACTTCCACCATTATTATTCTGTTTAAGAGTGAGATTCCAGAGAGGAGTGTTCCCCTTGGCTGAGGGAAAGAAGCTATGGCCAAGTTTTAAAGTAAATTAGAGTGTTACTAGGAAATAAGAAGGAATGCCGAGTACCATAAAAATCAAATGCCTGCCACTCAAGGACTTTCATTTCTGTTCTGGTTACTGTATTTTTATGGGATTAGTACTAATGTATTAATAACTGAATAGAACTACATAAACACTATTTTAAAATGGAAATAAATTAATATAGTAGTTTTTCACTGTAATATTAATATATATGCATTACAGACCATTTGGATGATAGTAGAAAACTAGAAGGAAAGAAACGAATCATCTATAGACTCACTACTGAGAAGCAATCACTCTTAAAATTCATTAATTTTTTGACATAGGTTATGTTTCTTTAATGAACCAAAATATTTTAGTTTTAAATTAATCTTCACAAAGTATTATACAGGGAAATAATTGGACATAAATTCCAATATGTCGTCTGAATTCAGTGCTTCCCACACTTCCGCTATTGGGAACACCACCATCAACACCACCCATTTTTGCAATATGGGATGTTTAAAGGTGACTGATTCAATATCAACCCGCCTTTTAAAAATTAAGACTTTATTCTTTGAGAGCAATTTTAGGTTTACAGCGAAGTTAAGGGGAGGTCAGATTTTGCATATACCTCCTGACCCCACACACACATAGCCTTTCCCTGTATAAACATCCTCCACCAGAGTGGTACATTTGTTACTGATGAACCTACACTGACACATCATAATCACCCGAAGTCCATAGTTTACATTAGGGTTCACTCTTGGTGTTATACATTCTATGGCTTTGGACAAATTTATATCCAGTTACTAGTAAATTGGTGAATAACAAATCACTCCTAAACTTAGCACAACAAATCTCATTTTTATTATTTCTTACCTCGATCAAGAATTTAGGAAGAAATTGAGTGATTCTGGCTGGCTCCGGTCTCTCACATATTTATAATTAGATGGAGCTGAAACAATGGGGGCTAGAGCAATTTGGGGCTTCCTAGGAATGTCTCTCTTCATGTAATCTCAGGTTTCTCTATTTGATCTTCATTCATGGGCTAGTCTCGGTTTACTTATGGCCGGCAGTCTCATGATGATTGAACTCTTCAAGAGAGAATATTCCAGTTGACAAATGAGTTTTATTGCCTTTTGTGACCTATATTCAGTGTCACTTCTGCCTCATTCTAGTGGTTATAGGCAAGTCAAAGCCTATCCAGATTCAAGGACATGAGATAGATATCCCATCTCTCAGTGGGAATAGCATCAAGATCGCATTGCAAAAAGGCGCATGGGATGGGAGATACTGTTGTGTTATCTTTGGAGTATATAGTGTGCTATACCTTCTGTAATTAGTAAATTTCAGCTTTTCTGGACTCAAAGCGTTTAAGTCGGTACACTGAATTAACCTTTTGTAGGAGGGTAGCTCTACAAAATGAAATCAGTCTTTCTTCTGCTTTTATAGAGGAAACATAGCTTCCCATATAATTCTTTAAAAATCTGCTGAAAGCTGGACTCCAAATTTTTCCTTGGTAATGCCTAGAGAAGAAATTTTATAGTAATGAAAGAGCAGTAGATTGATAATCATAAGTTCTGTGGTTATACCCTGTCCTTGCCACTATCTTTGGCTACTGAATCTCAGTTTGACTCTCTGTGAAATGGAAATAATATTTCTCCTGTGAACTCCATAGCTTTATGTCGAAGAGCAAGTGAGATTGTTAGTGTGAAACTGAGAGAAAATGCCAGGTAAAAATGAGATATTGCTGTTGTTCTTCTAAATAATTGTAATGTTTTATAGCCTATAAGGGGCAAGAAGCTCTTCCTAGTATCTGACTTAAATGCGTTCATTTGCCACAGCTCCCTGTAACTAACCAAATTGAAATTGATTGTGTTTATTTCCCTCTGGTAAAACGGTGACAGAGTCACATGCAGAGGTTTTGATATGTTACCACTGTTATTTTCACAATATCGTGCCATATAATTTGATTTGTATTCTGTGCATCACATAAGCCTTTTGCTCAGCGAGCAAACAGTACTGAGCGTCTAGCTTCTAGCGTTTTTACTCCAGAATCCCTAAATCATTTTCCTGATCATTGCGTTGCATTGCTACCACTTAATATGGATCTTCTGTTTTGGTTCATTGTCTCTAGACTTATTATTTTACATTTGTCTGCATTTAACTGCATTCTCGGTTTATTGGTCCAGTCACCATGAGGTACCAATCCATCTGAATCGTGCCATTGTTCTTGTTCCTAAATTCTGTATATATACCATATAAAACTAATAAAAAATCTATGTACCTTAGAGAAGGTTATGAATATTTTACTGGTTATACTTCAGGGTCAGACTAACAACTCAAAATGGGTCAAGCCAATGTTCAAGGTACCAGGCCACTGAACAGAGCTTCCAGGAGGGAAGGAAGCCAATATTTTCCAATGGAAAGCTTTGATAAAATCTGGTTCACTCTATAAAGTTGTGCCATATTTACTGGTGGCCTAGGGCTCATACTTTTAGAAATCTCATTTTATCTTTGTTTAAATATCCATATTATAGTCCCTTTAAAAATAGTTTTCTGAAAAGAAGTGTGATCCATTCAAAAGTAGACTGCCTATGTCAGAAAAGTGATTAGCTTGGACCACTGTTAAGAAATTTGCTTAAAAATTAGGTAAACACATTAAATCAAAATTAAGTTCTAATGACGTCTAGTTTTGTCATGCAAACATGCAAAACATGTTTGGGGCCTACTATGTGTCAGGAAGTTAGCATTCCATTCTATATGGAATGTCTTTATGTGTTCCTATAGAGAGATGTTAGACGTACAGCATAGGATATGATTAATTCTGCCTGGGAAGTTTAGGAAATGTTGAAAAGAACAAGAACTGGGTTTAAGAGACAGTAGAGTATTGAGCCATTTTCTTGTTTGGCTGTGAGACATTGCAGAGTATGAAGGGAACACATAGCACAGAGAAGATACAGTCTGTTACGTCCCTGGTCCTTCTTCACCTGCCAGAGCTTCTGGAAGTGATAGGAACACCTGCAGGAAGGACTCCTGGGGAATTAGAGAGATGATCAGGGATACTATCTAAAGTTTACTGAGGATAGTGAGATATTCCTATTGAACGGTCACAGAGAAGAAATCAGCAGGAGACCGTGAGGTAAGAGCTCTAAAGAGCCAGGCATTAGTTAAGCAGACAAAAGCAGCCAGTCCCTGTGTTCTTTTAAAAGATGCATAGATTTGTGACAGGAGTTTGTGTGTGTGTCCGTTTGCAGAGAATCAGAAAAAAATTATCTATGGTAGTGCTTCAAAAGAAAATTAAGAAAACTTGAATATAATATTAACGCTATATTTTACTAACTTATTTTGACAAAACCTTAACGTCACTGAATGGAAGAGAATATTGTGATTTCTTATTGGTTCCTTTAGCAAAGCCAAGTGACAGTATAAGTTAGTTTTCTTCAACTGATAATTATCCATGGCAGAGGAAGTATTAAGGCAGCAAAAATGTCCCTTTCCCGAAGGAGTTGGCCATGACATGGGAGACAGTCAGTCATAAACACAAGGAAGAATAAGCGATCAATCTGAGCTCGTTTGGTAATTTATCTCTCCCTTCACTTTGAATGGCTATAGCATTTATCGTATGTTCTGCCTAATTTAGCACTTAATAACATAGTTTCTCATTGTCCTCTAATTGTTTGATAAATGAAAGTCTTCTTTCTCCAACCAGACTGTATTCTCCCTAAGGGCAGGGGACTTTGTTTTTGTCTTGTCTACTCTCTCCTCATCTACCAGTGCCCAGTGGAATGATTAGTAGGCAGCTATTAAGTGTCCTGTGAATACATACTTGTTGAGGTCTAAGGGACCATGTAATCAGGCTTAGTTATTTTACTTCTTCAGCCGCAGCTTCCTTTTCTAGAAAATAACCAAGTTAAACTCAGTGATTTCTAAGGCCTTTTCCAGCCCTGAGGATCTTTAAATTAAGATTTTAATCTGCCTGTATTTTACTGGATGGAATAAACTGACTATTAACACCCATAATCAGATATTAACATTACACATATATCTGACAGTTTTCTTAATTGTGAAGTCAGCATATTACTTACTTCATCCAACTATCCATAAAACTGTTTCAACAGATATACAGTATGCACATACTGTGGGCCAGGTATTTTAGGAGATGCTGCAGAATTACTGGTGAGGAAGGTTGATACAGATTTCGCTTTCCCAAAGCTTATAATTACCAAGGAATAAAGGAAGACAGATAATTAAACACTAGCCACAGAGTGAGATGAAGGCTATGCTGGGAGTAAGGACCCAGTTATGGGGCACATATCTGAGTGCCCAAACCTGTCTCTTGGGCTTCTGAAAGTCTTGCTTGCTAGTGGTATTTGGTCCAAGATGACCAGAAGGATTAGGATGGATCAGCCAGTCGAAGTGGAGGAGCAGAAGGAGAAGCTGTGGAAAGATCCGGAAGTAGGAGAGAGCATGAATACTGAAGGAATTCCAGTTAGGTCTGGAGTGAGATTTTAAGGAAGAGGTGAGGTGAGATATGAGTTATGGAGATGGGCCAAAAGTCAGACCTTTGAAGCACGTTAGAACTTCTCTTAAGGAGCATGGAGGCTACTAGAGGATAAAGAGGGATGACATGAACATATTTGTTCTTTTAAGAAAAATACTTCAATCGTCCTTTCATGCTTTATGTTCCAGCCATTGAAATCCACATTTCTGACATAATCTAAGATCATTTGTATCTGACGTAAATATGAAATGATGACTTTTACTCTGTTATAAATAGCGAATACTCCTAACCAATTCTGACATATTTTAGTGTTTTTCAGCAGAGATAGACCATAGCTGTTTTAAGTAACATCAGTGCAAATTGAAAAAAGTTAGTGCCTATAATTATTTTTATAACTAACTTGTTGATACCCTCAATAATGTGTTTTTTTTTAAAAATAGTTGCTGATCAATAAAATTGTTCAGTGCTGAGTTGATATGAAAGAACAGCCAAGTTCATTGGAAAGTGCATAGACTGTGGATTTGGATGTATACTACACACTAACTCCTTAATTGTTAACAGCGAAGGCTTGAGTAATTCATTTGACCTCTCTGCGTTTCAGCCTCCCTTCTGGAAAATGGAGACAATAAATCAGGGTTTTTGTAAGGATTAGAATGATTTTTTTGTAACATATCTAGCAAATGATCTCACGTACAATAATGGACTCAATAAATATTAGTTCCTTTTCTCTCCCTCAAAGGCTCTTTTCTCTCCAGTAGGAAATGGAAACCATTTGGTATTTCTGTTTATTTTATATCAAAAACTTAATAAGAACTACTGCATGACAAACATGCTTGCTAGGAATTAAGGAGGGGAATATGAATTATTAGTATCTGCCATGAAACTCAGCCTAGTGGGATATAAATGTGTATTATAAAAAAATAAGATAATGTTTTCCTTCTCCAATCCCTAACCTTCCCTCACAGGACAAAGAATTGCTTAGTGTCTTTGGAAGTAGATTTTGATCATGTCTCAGATTAATCAGACAAGCAGAAGATTTGAAGAGAGTCATAGACATGCCCAATGGGAATGTTTTTAGACTTACATTAAACCTTTTATTCAGGTCAAGTTTATAGGAGCCATAGTTCAAACAAACCTACCTCCACCAATTCCACATAAAACACGTTAGGGGAAGTATGTAATTCTGTTTGAAAAAGTCAACAAGTATAAATGACTAATACCAGGTAGAAATTGAAAAGTGTGGATCAATAATATTTATTCAGAGCCTACTATATTAGTAATAATAGCATTATATGTAATACTTGTATTTTAGAAACACTTAAATAGCCTTTTAATGTTTGATTCACATTGTAAAAGTAATATTTGCATTTTAGAAACAAATATGTAAGCAGCCTAATATTTACTGGCATTTACTGAACGCTTCATATATGCCTGGCTCTTTGCTAACCCCTTTATTTGCATTAGCTCATCCACACATCAAACCTACAAGATGACTATTATGATTATTTTCATTTTATATGAGGAAACTAAGGCACTGAGAGGTAAAGTAACTTGTCTAAAGACACTCAGCTAATAAATCTGGTAGCTGGAATTGTAACCCAGGCAGTCTGACCCCTATGCTCATTACCTCTATGCTCCGCTGCCTCTGTATGTGATACTGGACACCACATGCAGCTCAACGTGCCTGATGCGATCTGCCAGGTTTTCTCTCCATCAGGACAACAAAGAGGAGAATATATGAACCGTGACCTCCAAGAACACAAGATCTAATTGAGAGACAAACTCACTGACAAGCAATTATGGTACTACCTAATAATTCCTAATATACTGTTTATTTCCCCGGATGCTGGGCAGGAGGGGTGGGGATACTCAGGGTGAAAGATATAAACAATGCACTCAAGTAATGTACCCTGTATTACCTAAGGCAAAGTTTGCAAAACAGCAGCTCCAGTTTTGACTTTCAGGGTTTTTTTTCAGTTGAATTAGTTGCCAGCATATAAAAATCAGATTTTTCATAAAATTCAAGATTTCTAGTTTCTTCTGAAAAACTAGAATATCTGATAATACTAGGTCTATAGTAGACGATGACAAAACTCACCCTGAGTTGAGCAGCTGGTACCTGCTTTAAAAAGGCCCTGTTCCCTGTAGGTATATCAGTTTTGCAACCTACTTTTTCTAAGGGTGCAAGCTTCCCCAGGGCTTCATTATTTATCTGGGTATGTAGTGGCATCACTGATACCTAAATAATTGGAGTAGCTTTGTCCTGGTCACTCATAATCAGAGATAGACTCACCATTGAGCTGATGAAGCGTAAGCTCTAGGGCTCAGCTCTTGTGTGACGTCCAAGACTCTGGGAAGGTTCTAGTGATGTGTTTACATAATCATGTTTTTGAAAAATTCTGGAAAAGTTGGCTATTTTAACTGCAGTTAGTTAATGCTGTCTCTGTTCTGAGTTTCTTTCCTACACACTCCCCTATGTTAGGAGTATTGGAGCGGCTGTGGGAATTCAAAATAAATATTCTCTTCTAAATAAATATTCATTTTGCATCCATTTAAGCTTTCTTTTTTCTTAAAGAGGGCCTCTACATTATGTAAGCTTCAATTTCCCTCTGCCCAGGATGCTTCATTCATACTCTAAAGGCAGTGTGTGCTGAGATCAGTCTGTATGCTTGTAAGAGCTGATGTTACATTATCGGGAATTTTATGAGCAGGTTGTAAACTCAGGCATTAGGAATGAAATTATATAAACTTACAATTAATTATATTATACAAATAAAATGACTCTTCAAAACTTATCAATTCCTAATTATTTTACTACATTTTATTATTATCTGTGCTCTTGAGGTTATTTAAGTCTCTCTTATCTGTATGGTACTATATAATGGGAAATACTATATAATGGGAAAGTGTACATCTCTTCCCAACTCTGTGTACAGTGGCATCCTGTTGATAACTTGAACTTGGCCATGATAAGAATATTTATACCATATAAATTGGACAGCTACAAATCGAGGCTTTTTTTTTCCCTGGGGAATCAATTTTCACATGTTTACCAATATACCACTCTCCCAAGGTTGGCTGGTAATCGATACGGAGACTGCAGCATTGCTGATGGCCATCTTCCCTAGGGCAAGCAAGGACATAGATCCAAGCTATCGAAATGGCTCGTGGATACCTCATTATGCATTTGGGTGCTTAAAAATGTTTTTGCTTCTTCCCTTGTCGTAGATAAAGGGAGAAATCCAAGGATCGGCTCCTGTTCAGAAAATTTACGCTCTGAATAGAGGTATATTTTAAGTGTAGTGGGAGCATAGCAGAAGAGGTACCTAACTCAGCCTAAGAGGGAGGTAGTATTCTTTGGGGAAATACTCTGAAAAATAGGGTAAACACCCAGAATTTTTGAATAAGATCAAAAAGTTCTACAATGCAAAATAGAAACTAATAAAATAATTAGGTTGACAGCAAGTGGTGGATGACAGCTTTCTTTTATTGAGCTTTGAATACAGTAGGCTTTTTGCTAAACATAGTAGTATTTGATTTCATTTGACTCTCAAAATAAATAACTCTCTGAGGTTGATATTATGCCTATTTTACAAAAGGAACCAAAGGCTCAGAGAATTAAAGCAATTTTAAAAGATCACTAGCTAGTAAAATGTTTAAAGTTAGAATTAGAACTTGGGTTAATCTGACTGTAGACCCCCAGCCAGCTCTTAAATACGATGCTATGCAGCCTGTGTGGCAAGCACAATGGACATGACACAAGAGCATTTTTCAAATAATTTGTGACTCATAGACTGCAAACTCTGATGCAATTAATTATCACATATTCAAACTCTTGTAGGAATTTGTGTGATATCGAGTTAAGCAGACTTGAACAGTCAATATTCTGTGCTATACACCTGAAATAATATAATATTGTAAATCAACTATATTTCAATGAAAATTTTTGTGATCTTAAGCAAATTGATTAATCTCTCTTTGCTTCAGTTTTCTGATCCTTAAAATAATCACCCCTTAACATCGTTGTGAGGAATAAATCATACAATAAAATGCCTTGCATAGGGTCTGTTACACTGTAAGGGTATAACAGTATAGCTAACAGATATCAAAGGTTTTCTTGCTGTCAAGCACTACTCTAACCACTTTTCATATATTACCTAATTCATTCCTATCAGGCAAATACTACTATTATTTCCATTTTATAGATGAGAAAACTGAGGAACAGAGAGTAAATAAGATGCCCAAAGGCATAACACTTAGTAAGTGTAAGACTGAGATTCAGCCTCTGGCTGTCTGGCTCTTAACCACTATGCTACAGGAAATATTTATTATTTTATTATTACTATAAATAATAATACTACATTTGGGGTTAGAAGATTTTTTTATCCAACAGTGAGTTATCATCATCATACTTGAGTTTATAATATGAAAAAAATGTGGTTTCAGCCTTAAAGCTGATAGGCTAGTTGGAAATTAGATTTGCAAATGAGCAGTTATAATACTGTGATATATATTATAGTAGAAGAGAAAACACTTAACGTTGTTGAAGACGTTTAGTATGTTCTTCACAGGGTATAACACAAGGTAATACTAAGAAAGAGAAGGCTCATGTCTCATAGAGAAGTGAGAAAACAGGCATTAAAGGAAGAATATACAAGAGAAGAGACATAGAGGTATTCATTTATTTCTTTAACAGGTATTTGTAGAGCTACTACTATACCAGGCAAATTCTGAGTGTTAGAGATATAGTGGTAAATAAGATAGAAGCTTTCTGGAGCGCATCCAGTAAGAAATAGAATATTCAAGGGAGGACATGTAATTCAAGATAGTTGGGCCGTGGGACATTTGAGTGGGAGTGGTAGTAGACGGTGATGCTAGAAAGGTAGGCAAGATCCACGTTAGCAAGTGCAGAGGGACAGAAAGACTCCTTGACTCTGGGTACAATCTCAGTTTCCCCTCCCACTCATTTGCTGCCCAGAAGCTCAAGACCACTATTGATAAGAAATGAGGGTGCTCTTCTACAGAGGGCTGCTACTTTTGTAGGCTAGTATAATGCCTTTCACTGTTCCCCATTCCTGTTCGTACCTTTCTTCCCACATTTCTTTATAATTCTACAACTTCAAGAAAATAATTGAGTAGCAAGTGGGGAGGTGGCAGTAACACATCCTTGGAAATATCGACCGCTTGGGCAAAGCTAGGTCTGAAATAGGGGATCCATGGTGACAATATGTGTTAAAAATTAGAATTTATTAATATTATTAATGTATTAGTAGTATTAATTTCTTGTCCTTAAAGATACAAGGGAGTGACAACAATGGGGAAATTGAGATTTTGTTTCAGAAGGCATAGAAGCACTAGGTGAAGAATGCAAGATGAAGGATTATCAATGTCTCCAACTTGCCATTTTAACTACAGACATAAGATAGAAATTTGAATCGCACCCAGGTGAACAGATTATTCAGCCAAGGAAAAGCCACATAGCAAATAACTACGTAAATGGGAAAAATAAATAAAACACGAGGCACTCATGGAAAAGATACTACCCAAGTGAGTGAAAAACAATATCCTTCTGAAAACTTAGAGGAGGAGTGGACCTCTGAAAATTATTTATTACAGGAGTTAGGAGATTATGAAAATTTTCTGAAGGCCTCTTAACTGTTAGTTTTTAAACTCTATTCTATGGAGTTGTAGGATTTTTAAACATTGTTCAGTGTTTCAGCAAAGATAACTTTCACACGAAGATGGAAACACATATATGGCATCATTCAAATGAAGTTACATAATAGGGAAATTCAGATTATTGGTGAAAAGCTCATTAACACCTGTGATACTGCTATTGTCCTTGAGGAAAATGTGAAGATGAGCAGTCTGATACAAAAGTAGTAACATAACTAATGTCTCGTAATAAAGCCCAGAGAAGAATACTCACAAAATAAACCTGAATTCATTTGAATGCCGAGATTATATGAAATTTTTGCAGTTTAGCTAAGAGTATGATTTTTATGGATTGCTCCAGTTTTCCTTTTTTTAAAGCTATGGTGTCTACAGAAAATGTTGCTGTTTTGTAAAACATTTGATATATAGTCAATATAACAAAAAATTTAAGGTGTTTTCAATGTGTTTTTAACCATCACCAAATAAGATGGAATATGTTCAGTGATAGCTGTATTGCTAATGGAAAAACAATGGCAAGAAAAATAGATAGAATGGCCCCTTATAAAAGTAGTTTTTAAAATGTCAAATATTCACTGTCTGTTGTGAAGATAAATAGTAAGATGCCAGCATCTTTCAAAATAGTATTGATTGGTGTCATAAATATCATCGTTTTATTTCAGCTCATGTTCACCCTCATTCTCCCTCTTTCCTTCTCTCTTTCCCCTCCCTCCCTCCATCTTTATTTTTCAAACTAGAGATAGGTTTATTTTCTGAGTGTACATAAGTAATACATGTTTATTGTTAAAAAAGAAAAAATATCAAGAGAACAGAGAAAAATAAGGGAGAAAACCAAACTATTGCCCACACAGTACCTCTGCTAATGTTTTGGTATTTATAATTCTAGACATTTTCTAAGCATATATTCCCAAACATTAAAAAACACATTATATTATAACAGGCCTTTTCAAATTTTGATGCCAATGTGTGATTGCATTGTAATTTTCAACGAACACCTAATATTCCATTGATCATCATAATTTAATCAATCCTCTTGATTGTTTAGTGTTTTCTGTTTTTTATATTATAAAAATCAATTGCCACAAATATGTTTGTGCACACAGCCTTTAGCATTTATTTTACTATTCTTTAAGATAAATTACTAAGCAAAATTGCCACCTGAGAAGGTATTTACAGGATTTCTTGTTTTAATAATAATTTAAATATTTAATTGAATATATACATAACCATTCTTAGAGAAGAAAAATTAAAGCAATAATTTAACAAAAATCCCAATATCTGAAGAAAGATGTTTAATACTTGGAGAGCTTCCTTCTTCATCCCTAATATCTTTGTCTGCATGAATTAGATAGATGGATATATATAGAGGTGAAAACGAGGGAAGGAGAAAGGATGGCTGTCTGGATATGTGGGAACATCTGGGAATCAGAAAGCAGATGAGAGTAAGTGAAAAGATACATTAAGCATAGATGATATCATGCTGTAAGGGCCTTCACAGGATTAGCAGACAGATCCTGGATTTGGCATTAGCAGAGTAGAGGGCAGAGGTAAAAAGTAGATATGAAAATTGGGGAGCTAATTGAAGAACAACTGAAGTTTCTTTTCCTCTCAAACACCCCCACCACCACCACCACATACACACTTGGAGGGGGAGGAGGATGGAGCGGGAGCAAGGGTGGGGAGAGAGAGAGAAAGGGAATAGGAGTATGAATATGAATGAAGAAGAAATAGGGGACCATTTAAGATACCGAAGTAACTTACATGATTTATTTAGGGGATAGTTGGTTCAACACATTCTTTGGGGAAAGGGCTAGTGTTGGATGTAATGAAAGGTGGTTGCTGGAAAGGGAAATTAGAATTCTGATGTTGGAAGGCTTGTCTAATGAAATAGACAAAAGCGTTTGGGGTTTCCAGTATGCATGTTGCTGACCCTAAGTCAAATCCTTCTCACCTGTAGCACATGAGAGTTTTAAGACTGACATTGGCTTCTTTTTCTAATACCTTAAAGTAGAGGTGGGCAATTTATATGCCCTATCCAGACACATAGAGAGCTCCAAGTTAGAATTTGCACTGAAGGGTCATAATATCTATAATATTATAAATTGTGAACTTTTTCATTTTAAAATGTCTTCTACTTATTTTATATATTTTGTTTTGAGTACTGCTTGTGTAAAAAATAAAGTTGAAAATTATTTTTAATTCTAATTTTTCTAGTAGTTAATTTCAATTACTTCAAAATCATTTCTTAATTTATTTCCTTCTATTTATTAGTTGTGGTGAGATTTTTTTTTTTTTTTGCATTTTCCTTTTTTTCTCTTTTATGCAAGAATTTTAACCTGCTTCACCTTCCCTACTTGTTTACATCTTCTTGGTCTTTATTAAGAGCATTTTCAGTATGAGGTTATTGTTATATTTTTACACTAAAGGTATTTTCTTTCAAAGTTATATTTGAAAGAAAGTTTCTTTTCTTTCAGAGTTATATTTGACTTTTAAATTCCAATTTATATTTCCATTATAAATAATTGTTTATGTATTTCTGTATTAACTGGCTTTTTTCATTTTCAAACGCTATATTCCATCTTCTCTTCATTCTTGAACTTTCATTTTTTTACTTAATTTTCAGTAAGTTGGAAAAATATCAAAATGTTTTCTTTAGAAATGGCATGAAATACTCAATGTTGTCTGCTCTTCAATACATGCAAACATCTTTCTGATGCCCTTTAACACTAGTCAACATTTAGTTGGCTATAAAATTTGAAATCTTGATTTTTTTTCCATAAAATTTAGTGGGAGTTACTTCTTTGTCATTTGCTGTTTGTTGTGGAAGATATTTCTGAGATTAGCGTGATATTTTTCATTATATGAAAATATTATAAAATATATTTATAAAATATTTTAAAATATCTCATTGTGTATCCTAGAAATATAAATAAATATACTCAAATAATACAGTTTATAATATGTATATGAGTTAAATTGATGGCCCTCTTAGGTATAAAAAGTCACCTTTTCTGCTCTTTCACTACTTTTCAGAGGGAGCAGTCTTCTTGATAATTGCCTTCCAGGATAGCACATATTAGTTTCATCCACTAATGATAATTTTAAAATAGACTCCATCAAGTCAGTTTCTTTGTTTCTCATATAGCATCTTCAGTATGGCAAGTGCTATCTTTGTAATGGTTTATGAGGTTATTGTAACACCTTCACTTGCTGAAGAGCAAAACGTTTTTCTTTGCCTCAGACTCTATTTAAATTTCCTCTGTTATCTGACTAAACAACGTTCAGGAAGGATATCACTCTATAATGTACTTTATCTGCCTAAAGGTTTTTAATGGACAGTTCTGTGGAGTCTGTGCAGTACCTTTTATGTCAGAACATCTACAAAGGTTAATTAAAACTACTAGTTTAATTACTACTGCCAACTCCTTTAAATCATGGGCTTGGTTTTGTTGTAAAAAGAGAGAATGTATGCAAAAATGCTTGTGAAGAGAGGCAGTGGGTGACGTAGTAGAACACAGATGAGCTTTGATATCAGAGAGTTTGGATTTGTAACAAAGGACTGGAAAATAGCTACTTGCAAACTAATAACTTTGTTGTTTTTTTAAATAAATAGGGACAATGAAAGTACCTACTTGATATACTTTTATGATAATTAGATTAGAATGTATATGAAGCACCTAGCACAGTGTCTGGTACAAAGTAGCTTTTTCATTAAAGTTAGTTCTCTCTCATAAAGGGACAGACATCCTATTAGCGGCTATTGTGCTAGAAAGATGAGTAACTTGATGGAGAAAAGTGGCATTTCCCAGTGAAACTGACCTCCATCTAGGCATTCCTCCTATAAAAGCCATGATTACTAGTAGAGGAAACCAATTTGTGCTACCCTGGAGGACAATTATTAAAACACCTTCTCTCTAAGAAGGGTAGTAAAATAGCAGAAAAGGCCAGTAGTGTCAGCCAGGAGGGCTGTCAGCTTAACTAGGCACTTTCATCTGAAGTAGTGACAATATTCTGAACTCCAGACCCTTGTTGATGCCCACTTTAACTCCTTAATAGCCAAACTGGGCTCAGTGAATCTCTAAAGACTGCTAGGAAGTGGCCACAAGATTCTTGGATGTCAGGTAGTTGTCATGTAGGAGGGAGAGCACCTCTGACTTTGGGGATGTGGGAGTGGGGAGATTGATTGCTTGATAATACCAGAGTCTAGGAGGACTTCTAAATGCAAAGAGACATCCATCCGGACAGATAAATCAAGGTCTTACTCCTCATCCCTTTCTAGTATCCTGTAATGGAAAGAAGAAAACTTGTCAATAGTTAGATGACCATGTGAATTCATACTCTCAGCCCAACTGCATATTGCTTATTGATGGTTTCATGTCTCATACCAAACATAGTGTCTCAAGGCTTATGAAATTGTCTGAGATATGAAAAAAGTATTGGCTCTAAAATATGAAAATTTAAAAATCTCATTTTGCTAGAGTTCTTGGGTATGCAGCATCGTTGCTGAGATGTCATGTCTAATTATAAATTAAATAAATTATGCAAAGACAAATCATTTAAAAACCTAAATTAAAAGTTCTTTGAATGTTATATAGCAAGACATGTATATTGACTGTGGGATATGAGTACATTCTAATACATTTGGTATTATGTGGGCTGGAAACTCTAAGATGGTTTAGAGCCTACCTAGATTTTAGAATTACTCTGTTGCCCAGCAATTCTATGTCCTTTGTAATTGAAGGCTCTAAAATTTTAAAATGTTTTACTATTTCTTTGTTTTTTTTAGTAATTTCTACAGTCCAGAAGCCTAAATATTATAGAATTGACTTATTTCTGTGATAGAATGTATTAAGGAAAACTTGAACATACTCCCTAAGATCTCAGGTCCCATGTTGAGCAACATTTGTAGTGCATGAAAATAGTCCACATTTCCTGAAATCTGAAAGGCTACAAATAATTAAATCCTTGAAATGAAATAATCACAAGGGAATCATCAGTTAACATGCCACCCAAGTCTTTCATTATTATAGGAATAAGCGTAACTTGGGACAGTGATTCAGGCTCTTAAGCTTGATATTTCCCTAATTTATCATCTTGTTTGTGACCAGATTAATTTGATGGGGGTCTGACATCTTGTCCAGGTTTTATAATATTTATGATGATTCATTTTTATAAGTTGAAAAATTCCACTAATTATATTGCAGAATTTGCCTGTTCATCTCTGTTTTGTCTTGGCATCAAGGAAGATGTTCACCAAAGTTTGCTCAGCTGTTCCATTACTGATCCCATGTCTCTGAATCTCAATATTTAATCCATTTGTCAGAATTCAGCTCTGGCTATAAATCACTGCTGTCAGAACTCCCTTTAAAAGCTCTTGTGGATACTGTTATTCATCCTTACTTTTCTGTCCTTGTCTATGCCTCTTAGATCACTGGCTAAGCCTTGCTCAGAAAACAGTAGCTACTCTAGGTATTTCCAGCAGAAAAATGTTTAATATTGGGAATTAGAGGCTCACACAACCATTGACTCCTAGGGGAACAGAAGTCAGGAGGGTAGATTTCAGGAAACAAGCCATCTCCTGATGCCCACGTTCCTGGATGCAGTTGCCACAGAAAAATAATACTCTCCTTGTCTTGTGCCATCCAAATCTCCTGCAGGTGCCTTTCAGTAACAAGATGTAGATGCAACTCTGCTGGCAATGGAGTCTGGGAAATGTAGTTTCCAGATTTTATGCCATCATCACACAGGGGAGAGACATAGAGGGGTGGGAATGGTTCCCGAAGTCAACAAACTATATCTGGTTTACAAGTATATCAATATTATTTTTGCCCAGTCATTCAAAATATATTTGAGAAATAGCTAAATAAGCCCATGTTTATCAAACTGGACAGCATCAGAAATACTGGTGATCTTTATAATCCTTTTTTTGTCAATCTTTCAGTCTTATAAATATAATAAGCAAATTTATATTATATTCTGTATCTTATAAAAACCAAAATCTCCAGTCTTAGTGGGTCTGATTTTTGCACTTAGCTTTTTTCTTAGTTCTTCCTCATGATTTACTTGTCTTATTCATAAATTTAGTGATTTCCTTTTTATTGTGAGCTCATGTTTTTTGGAAATTTGGTACCTATCTTTATGGCGCATCATTCCCATGAGAATTTGTATTTGCTTTTGCCAAGAACCCAGAGACACCATCATCCTAGTATTAGACAGTCTAATTTTTCATCTTGGGTTTTTTCTGCCATACAGATAGTGTGAATTTAGACCCCAAACCCACATGAAAACAGACAAATGGTTAAGCATTTGGGGGTTTTGTTTGTCCCCTCTATTCTATGCGAAGTTGTGACTAAGACAAACAGGCATCCCTACTGTTTTTTACTAATTTATCCACTGAAGTTGTGCTCCTGAGGAACTCTACCTATATGAGGAATCTTTAATCTGACATACCATCCTTCTTGGATCCCACACATGTAGCTATTAAAACTCAGGCTATAAGTCAGTATTCAAGAGAGCTTACTGTGTTGGATTTGGAGTCTCTGTTTGGTATAGCTGATTTTGTCTTTTATGCTTTTAATAGAGATTTTATTTCTTTTTCTTGCAGTATTTCCTTGTTACCTGTTTTCTTTTCATTAAGACTCAACTTTAATGTATCTGAACAAATGTTCCTTTGTCTGAGAGGCCTTTCCTGACTCCATAATGGAAGATGCTCTCTCCCTATTCTCTTTCTTTTACATGTTAACTCATTTTATCATACTTACAGTAAACCATCATTATCCTGTTTATATTTTTTGCCTCTTTGTTTATAGTCTGCATCTCCCAACCCAGAATGTGAGTTCTATTAGTGCAGGGACATTTTCTGCCTTGTTCTCCCTTGTAGATGTAGTACCCATCCCAGTGGTGACTTCACAGTAGATGCTCAGGTCTCCTAGAATCCCTTCTACTATTTCTGTGTGCCTATTCCCCTAGCTACTCTGTGCTTTGCTTCTAATATCTGCATAGCGTCTAAACCCTTTGGCTCTCGGAACTGCTTTGCTGCACACAGAGGGCTGGAACAGCCTGGGAGTTTACATCCCTACTCTGGATGAGCTTTGGCCAAAGACTCTGTAAGAATAATAGAAGTGCAACTTACACTTTGGGCTGAAACTTAGAGCTTGCTTGAATTCTCCCCTTTCCATCTCTGGCTTTCACCACTCCTCCGCTGGTCTTCTCTGGGAGCTCTTTCTTAACAACACACTTGCATAGGAATTCTCATTTCAGAATCTGCCTGTTAATATTTATTGAATCAGTTGAATTTTTCACTGTCATCAAACTCTTGTCAGACTGTTGTGCCAGCTCATGTTTTATCTCTTGTTTTAAAGAGTATTTTTAAAATTTTATTAAAGTCACAAGGTAACGCATTATTTAGCATACTTAATAGCAAATATTTTTCTGCTTCTCAAGTGTTAAGCTGTAGTATAGAATATTCTTATGTCCTTTACTCTGGGGTTTTGTTAGTTTGTTTACCTGTCATTGAATGAGAGACATTCTTCAATCCCTGCCATTTAACAGGGTAGACTGATCATCGCTGGTTGCCCTCCATGTTCATCTGGTTGCCATTCTACACAACCTTTATGGTCTAAATCAGAAGGCATTTGTATGTTCAAAGCTCCACTTGGATTCTTCAATGCTAACAATTATTGTTTCTTGTTGGTACTAAAACTGGAAAGGGCCTCTGCTGCCTGGGTAGTGATACATGAGGTGTTTGTAGGTAGAAGGGGATAAATTGATTTGTTGATAATTTCGTGGAATCTATGCTTTATCATTTACTTCATGCCAGACACTTTTCTCTCCCTGAAGAGAAAACAATTTTGACTCATTATCCCAATTTAGAGTTCAAGTTATTGTAAGTACATTGTGCTGCTCTAGATTTCCCTCTGTTTCTATCACCCATCCTCAATACTTGCACAATTGCCTTCTTTAAATAAAATCCTCTTACTTCTTCCCCTTAAAGCCCTTGTTAGATATAGATTTCTTCATAGGAGAAATTCCATATTTCTTGTCCAAGTTTACTTTAAAATCGTTTCCCAAATCCCTTCTTTAGCCCCTTCTTCTCCTTCTCTAACAGTTATTCTAAGCTCTACTTTGATTAAATGTTGACCTTACTCCCATTTGCTTTGCTCTTTCTACTTAATCATTAATTTATACATGTTCCTTCTGCCTGGAAAGTGATTCTGTAGCTTTTTTACTTGCGACAATCCTCATCAGAGTCCAAATTTCAATTCAGATTCCATTTCAATAACATTATACCCAACCTGTACTTTCTACCACCATCACACAGTTCATTCCCTTCAACTAAGCCCCCTAGCTCTCATGGAGGCTGTGCTTTTTGCTTAGATTCTCCTTTAGGACTGAATGAATTATTTCCCTTGCTGCAGAGAATGCTGCCGCTGACAGCCTTTAGCTGTCAACTCTCTTATCTGCAAAGAGCTGCTTCACTCAAACTCTTGCATCCTTCTCAGGGACTGACTGCATCCGATGACTTGTTGATATAACTGGGGTTATAAAGATCCAAACTCTCATCCCTGTTTAGGACAACTCTGAAGGGCCATGCCATCTTCAGAGCTCCCACTGGGAGAACAGCTGAGAACACTGTTGAGACTACATGGCAGACCAGCCTTTTCTTGTGTCAAATCTCTCTTCCTCCCCTCCTCCATAGCTGTTTATCTATAGAGCTCTCCCTAATAAAATTCTTGCATAATCAAGCTCTCAGAATCAGCATCGCATGGAAACTATCCTGTAATACCACTATTAAGGTTTATCGAATTTAATTTTTATTTGTTGCCCATTGCTTTCTCCACTTAAGTGTGAACATCTTTAGGATGGCATGGTGATGCCCTTTTTTATTTCCTAAACATTTAGCATAGGCCCTGATGTATAGTGGATGATTAATAAGTATCTCCAAAATGAATGGATGAATGTTCTTTTATTCTATTGGATAAGAAAATAAATTTTGTCTAGTTTTTCTCCTTATCATTTCTATGAGCTTATATGCTATCATTAGCTTGCAAAAGTTTCTTATGCCCAATATTAGTTATAGCAGTGTCTACGATGTATCACATTGATTCTGCTTTCCCCTTAAATATAATTAACTGGATAACATTGAATTTATTCATCTAAGATTAAAACAAATGGTCCACATAGGAATAAAATCTCAAAATCCATATGAACAAAGAATTCATTTTTTTCTTCCAGGAAAAAATCTGCAAGTGATTTCTTTCTGAAGTTAAGCTTATTATTTCTTTCTGAAGATAGGCTTATATTTAAAGAAAAGCTATTTGTTTGTATAAACTAATGATACAGATGACTTGAATTACTTAGAAAGGCTTATGCTTTTTGTTAAGTTACAAATTTCCATTAGAACTTTTTGAAGGACTACACTGAGGTTTATTCTGTACTTGAAAGGGCCTCAACATTTACATTTACTCAGTGTATATGAGAACATATACGTTCTTCTCTATTGATAGAGATATATTTTAGAGAAGGAATGTTATCAAGAGGTATCTAATTAGGACTCAGATCGCATACATTTGATCATCTTTTTCCTCTTAGTTCTTGTTTCCTTTTCTGAAAAATAAGCATGGTCATACAGGCTTACTCGTTTACTGTGTGTCAGGGTTTCTCACCTCAGCACTGTTGGTATTTTGGACTGGGTAATTCTTTTCTGGTGGGGGAAGGGATTGTCCTGTGCATTATAGGATGTTCGGTAGTATCCCTGGCCTCTAACCACTAGATGCCAGCGGCATTCCCAGACTTAGGACAACCGAAAGTGTTTCCAGACTTTGTTGTGTCCTCTGGGGGACAGATTGTCTCCAGTTGAGAACCACTTCTCCTTGATCGAGGTGATCTGTCTTTCACCCTCAAATTAACTGGAACTATTCTCTCTAGAGTCATCAGTAAAATTTCAGTTGCCATATTAATGATACTTTCTTGGGTCTTTTTTTTTTTTTCAATCTTAATGCTTCTGATTTATCCTAGAGCATATTTTTAAAAAGTTTCTATTTGTGATAGTCACCTTAGGGGACTGTGATTCTGAAGGATAAATTTGGGTTCGTCTGTGAATTGGGAGCTTTCCTGTAGAATAATGCTATGCTTTTCTCCCCTTGAGGAAAGTAGCAAGGATTACATTATATTCAGGGCTTAAAATGTGACTGTTTGGCATATAAAATGTACCTTAGGTCAGAGATAACTTTATACACATCAGAACAGTCTGTCCATAGAAATATTTTCTCTCTCTCTTTGTAAGTAAGCTAAACATTATCTTCCTACCCAAGATGATGTAGGTGATTCAAAAATGATTAGAAGCCTATATTAGTTTCCTATCACTGCTACAAAAAATTATCACACATTTATTGACTTAAAACAACACAAATTTATTATCTTACAGTATGGACATCAGAAATCTAAAATCAGTCTCACTGAGCTAAAATACAAGTTGTCAGCAAGGCTAGTACCTTCTGGAGGCTCTAGGGGAGAATCCATTTTCTTGCCTTTTGCAAATTCTAGAGGCTACATGCTTTCCTTGGTTCATGGATCTTTCTTCTAAATGGAGTCACTCCAACCTATGCTTCTGTAACCACATCTTCTCTATCACTTTAACTCTACTGCCTTTCCATCTTAAGGACCCTTGTGGTTACATTTGATTCAGCTGGAAAATCTAGGATACTTTCCCCATATCATGATCCTGAACTTAGTCACATCTGTAAAATTCTTTTATTCAGGTAAGGTAACATATTCATGGATTCCAGGGATTAGGACTTGGCCATCTTTGGGGGACCATTATTCAGCTTACCACAATACTCTACTCCTCTGACTGGTCCTCATATACCAAATGAAGAGAGACACACTTCTGATAAATCAACTTTGGGAAATATGAACTATTTATAAACAGATGTGCTTTTGATGAACAAGAATGGTCATAAAAAGGAGGGAGTGGAGAGGAAGGTGCCCAGTCAGACTTTTGGAATTACTGCAGGGTATATCTTGCTTCAAATGATGTTTTGAGTCTCAAACTTAATCCCCAAATATTTCCCCCATGAAACAAGCCAAGGACCCAATATACAGGAGTCTTGGCACAGAAAGATTGTGACTCAAAATGGGTCAATAATATAAAATCTGTCAATATACACATTTGTCACATTTTGTGACCAGAGAAGGGAGAACAAAAGAGAGATCATTGGGACCACTTTTGTGAATTTCGGTTATTCTTTCAATCAACCAAATTCTCCACATACTCTGTTCATTCTCAGGGGACTTGGTAATTGCTTTGGTAGCTGATTTACGTATGATACCAACTGTATGTCTGTATGTCTCTACATCTCCAAACATGGATTATGTGTGCATATATAAGTGTGAGATAGTGTGGGTGTGTGGGTGTATCCCACTAACTCCTTTGATTCATTGGTCCTTAAAATTCATCCTATGTCTAACTCTAAACTTGCCTTTTTCTGTCCCAGACAGTACCTTTCAATCAGCCTAAAAGCTACTACTTTTAACTCCTTAGTTTTATAACTAATAAATCTCTAAGAGCTTTTTATTTTAATTATAATTTCACAAGCATCTGTTCAAGCCTTTACAGTCTTCTCACCACTTTTGCCTGAATTATTACAGTCATCTACAAGATCTTTTACCTAAAATCTCATCTCTTTTCTGTTCTCCTACATACTGTTTACTAGATTAACACACTTACATCATCTTATTTAATCTACCATCATTTCCTTATTATGGCATGAAATCCAAATTCCAAAACCTTGAATTTAGAACTTTCCAAAGAATAATTACAACTCCTTTTTCTAACAGCTGCCTTTCATTGCATCAAATATAAGTCCTTGCCTCAATGGATTTGTTCCATCCACAGTCTGCTAAATGAATCATTTAAGTACTGAGGTAAATTAAATGGTCGGATTGTTAAATCACACACTCTAGAACTGGAGATTTTACCTTGTATCAGACTTGACTAATAACTTTAAGGATACAGACAGTTGCTAGAGACGGGTGAAGCATGAAGTCTGAGACTGCTAGTGCGACTGGCAGGTTCTTCCTTTCTGTATTAGTATTTGTCCTGGATCAGATTTTACATGCAGATTGTCTAAGTAGTACATATGAGGCATCCATTACAAAGAGCGAGTTTTTTCAGTCATAAACATCTCCATTATATACTATGATAATTACATAGCTAATGCTGTCATTTTCCAGTATGCTGTGCTGCATAAATAAAAAACTTCAGATTTGCTCTAGAGAGACCAAGTACATCCTGACAAAAAGCACCCCACAGAAAAGAACTCCCCATTAGTTCTCCGTTAGTAAATACCATTAGGTGGTCTGATGAGATTAGCATGTTGCAAGGAGATTCTTAATGGTTCCTTCTTTTTTCCCTTTCTCTCCTGAAGGTATCCCTAGACCAGATCCTTACCATCTCCTTCCCTCTACCCTTTCTAAAACTTACTCCCTCTGTCTCAAAGTCTCTCTGCCCATTCCACTATCTATAAAAACCCAACCTCAGTCCCAGTTACTCTGTGATGGTCCCAATTTATTCTATCTCCTAGTAATTTCTTTGAACTTTGAATTACTATTTTACTTGTTATATTCACACTATCATTTAGCATTTATACTAGAAAGATTACAAAATTAATCTAATCATCAGAAAACCCTGTATGTTATTTTCATCCTCATCATGCAAAATCATTAAGAGACTGAAAGTCCAAGCAACTTGCTTAAGATCACGAAAGTAGAGGAGCTGGTATTCGAACCTGGGTCCGAGTTACACTTAGCTTTACATTTCCTTTAGGGCAAAAATACGAAATGGGTGAAACTTGTCTCTGAAGCCCACCCCCGTACCCTGCCATCACTCCTGCTAATAGTTTTAAAGGTATTAACTGATAGATTCCTAAAACATCACTCCATGCAGGGTTTGTTAACATTTTAAAAATGAGTCATTTAAAAAGACTAGCCTTTAGTTTTTGGCTCTTTGCCTTGTTATACAGGTGGGGGATGGGAGTGAAATGCACAAGATAACACTCAGACTCTGTTTCCTGTCACTCTTCCTCTCCCCTCTCCCCTCTCTGCTCACATGAAAAGGTGAAGAAAAAGAGTCTGACTGTAACACTTTGGTTTTACAAAATCTTATTTAACGTGTGTTTTTCCTGTAATTATAAAATACTAACATCATGCTGAATATGATCAGAATGCCTCATTAATTCCCACCTTTTCTATATACCATCCAATTCTGCAAAGGCTAGAAACTAAAGACTGTATTTCCCAGACTCCCTTGCAGCTGCAATTCTACATTTGAATTAGCTCCCTTCAGCTAGATTCACTCATTAAGAGACTTAGAATGCAGACTTCAGGCAGAGGCTAGATTCCAGATGCCCTTTCTTCTGGCCTGCAGAGGTTGTGAAAACAAGAGAGTGTCTAGAAAAAGCTCTGGCAATCAAAATTAGGGTTTCAGAATGAAATAACCAACTTTGTGGTTATGCAGAGGCAGTTATCCAGAGCCAGCCTCCTAATCCTTGGATCACATCTTTGGTAGCATGTTTTTAAATCCAAGAGTTTGAGTGATGGCCCCTGATTTCTGCTTCTCCAGGGCTTCCAATGATTTCGTAACACCTAAGACCCTGATTTAAATCTTTTCTTTCTTAAAATAACTAGAATGATTTGTGTTTCCTGCTAGGAATCCTGACTTATACAAACACAAATTATAAATACTTTATGGCAGCAGGTTTTTTTCCTTGTTGTCCCTGAAGTTTAGAGGGTAAATCTTATGCCAGTGAATTATTTACACTGAATAGCTACAACTACATAGTAATAAATTGTCAGTATTGCCAAAGATGGTATTAAAAAGTCTTTCTTTAAATCATGCGCTAAAAAGTGCTGTTGCTGTTTAGCTTTCAGTGCTAAAGTTTGTTCTAAGAAGAGGTTCCTGTGATGCTTTTATCTTCATTCCCTCTTTTGACATCACTTTTTGCCAATGTTGAACTGGAGTGAGTGAGGGAGCAGGCTTAAGAGTCAGAGAACAGAGGTCAGATGATTGGCTTGAAGTATACAGCTCAGCTTCTAACCACTTGTGTGACCTCAGGTGAGTAAATTCCTCATTCTCAGGCTGTGTTTGTATCTGAAAAATGAGGACACCCATAATGTCTGAGAGCAAGATACACAATCCCACGTGATGACTAACAATGTGGTCACTGGTTAAGCTGGCATGTGAATCCTGAGTATCTGTGAGTGTTTGCACTGATTAATTTTTGGTCAGTTTCATGTGGCTACAGATACTGGGGTAAAATATTGTTTCCAGCTGACCTTCTGAGACACTGCAGTTGACTTCCACTCCTCCATTATTGGAATATAAGACCAGTTTGCTTCACAGCCTCTACTGATGAAACCCATAAAAGCCACATTTGAATAGGGTTTAGCTGTTATTAGAATGCCAGTTGTGATCCCAAATATTAGCATTCTTCTGAAATTACATTCTGGTTACAAAGCAGAAGCATCTGGTAATCAAATTTAATTATTAACAAAATCATGGTTTTTGCCAAGATTATCTGGATAGATACATTTTTAACTTGCTCTAGAGCAAGAATAATCAGTATGGAGTCAGGTATTGAAGAAACTTGTCTTAACAACTAGAATTGTCAATCTGGATCAGCTCTTGAATAAGCTACATAAAGTGCTGGTTAAGAACATGAACTCTGGGATCAGGCTGCCTGAGTTGCAAGTACCACGATTTATAAACGGCGTGACCTTGAGCCAGTTACTTAACCTTTCTGTGATTCAGTTTGTTCACCTGTAAAATGGGAATAAAAATGGTAGCCATCTCATAGGGTGGTTTTGAGGATTTATTAAGTTAGTATTTGTGAAAATTTTGGAAAATTCTTGGCACACAGTAAATGTGAAATATTTTGTTAAGACCTCACTGTCTTAACATTGCTTTGTTAAGAGATACTTGTGTTCTATTTTTCTGTGCCTTGGCCTCTCCTGTGACTAAGAGTGAGCCCTCTATAGTATGCTTTTATTTGAACTTTTCATGAGCTTGCTAAAATATTTTAAGCTAGCGGTCCTTCTCTGGTTTTAATGAATTCTATGCATTTGCTTCCCACATATATATTTTTTTTTCCTCTTGGCCAGTTGCTAGATCAGTTGAGTTAATTCTTTGTAAAATATGTGCTAAATTTAAGGTAGTACTTCATTTTTGTATTTTTAAATTCAATTCTCAGTGGAACATTTAAATAATTTTATAAATGTGTACTTCACTTTAAAAAGAATCCTATATGTGAATCTCCTTTTCATTGCAGTTTCCAGCTCAGTTGAACAAATTAATCTTCCAGTAATCTGTACACTTCCTCTCCTTGACCTTGGGATAAATGCAGCCCAGACTGAGAAAACATTAGGCAACTCCTCCAAATACCTAGTGAGAGGGTAAAGAGAAGGCTCTTAATGGTCCGCAGAAATCCACAGTAGGGGAGAAGTTGAAGTGACTGGAAATCAACTAGCCATAGGCATTCTCAATACCCTGGTGACACTTTTGGAGTCTAATCCCTTTGACCTCTCATTGAGAGGTTAGAGGTTTATCTACCTGTCTACTTGGGTCTTTCAAGTTTCTAGAGCATAGAAGGGGACAAAGGACTCTATGCTGGCTTATTGATCAGAGCCTGATTTTTCTGCCTTTACAGAACTAGCTATATTTCCCCGAACTGAGACCTTGGCTCCACATTTTCCTGTCTTATCTCAGATAAATTTCCCTAGATACAACTTACTTCTCAAGGTGTAGTACTGTTATATCTAAGTTCACGCCATTAGCCCATTCTCCCAGATTATACCACCCATTTGATTTCAACATCTGTCTACAATTATACTAGATTCTGAATCCAGTGAGTTGTATTGCTTGTTGGATCTTACATTTTGCTTTAGGCTTACATTTCAGTTAAGACTTGTTTATATTCTGATTCGGATTGTAATTATCGATCGCTTTAGGGCTACTATTTTTGTCAAGGACGTCCCTGTATGCCAACTAACTTATTCTCTTCAGTTTGATACTTCATCTGTGCCAGCATGCTGTGTGCCTGCTGCAGCATCCGGGAGCCGTCCTGTGAAACTTTCAGAGACACTATATTCTTCGTGTCTCTATATAGCCTTTGGCTTTGTTTGTAGAAATGTAGCTGAGTTGGACAAAACTTAACATTCAGGGGATCTGATTCAAAAAACTTAGCTCATTTGCCTCTAAAGAACCAGATCAACTGAATAGTTGCACAGTTCCTGTTCATTTATCCTATATAAGCCAGACTTTTATTTTGGAATGACCAGAATGCAAATAGAATTAAATTCCTCACATAGTTTTATATATAACATCTTGTCCTGTTTTCAAAGGATCACATTAAAGCTTAGTCATTACAGTAACCTGGGAATTTGAATCATTTTGTCTATTAAGCTGTATTATTATGTAGTATTTGATATTGTCTAAGTCCTTTATGATAATTTCTTTGAATAGTTATTCCTCACAATGATCCTATGATATAGAGCATTACTCTCCTATCATCTTCCCTCTGTTTTCTTTTGGGAGAAGTAAAAAGCAGGCAGTTTATAACTTGTCGTATGTTACCAAGTGAGTCAGTGGCAAAATGGGATTTGAAATCCCAGTGTCTGTGTCCCTGATCAGTTATTATTTCTGTTCTACCCAGATAACTGTACCGTTTCTCTATTTATTGTTTAGTCTGTCATTTCTTACTTCAACAAAATCCAGTTAAATTGTTCAGTGTTTTAACTCCCTTCTCCCATACTAATTGTTTCTTCTTTGTTTACATAACTTTATCATGGGCATTAGGTGAAGACTTGTCTAACAGCAGAAAGATGTATTAAATTATTTCTTTATACCTTTCTAACTTTTTCAGTTTTTGATTTTACCTCGTAAAACTGGATTTTAAAATATATAATATGTGATGGTCACAAGCTAAATGATCAAGTCTTTAGTCTCCACAATTATTTATATATATTTAATTTTGTGACTATGAAGTAAATTTTATGATAGTATGATTTGTCTATAAAGTTATGGAAGCCAGAGATTTTGGCTTGTAATCAGGAAGGGAGTATGATGTGAGCAATAGACGATCTTTGGGTTACCGTTATGCCTCTATTTCATACCAGCTATGTGACCTTGGGCAGTAATTTATCCTCTTCAGCCTGTATTCCTCTTCTATTAAATGGAGATAATATTTACCTCATACATTTCTATAGTAAACCAAAGAAACATATGTTAAAAGTATTCAGCTACCATATAGGGATTAATAAGCATCTGTTTCCATCAGTCTCATCTTCTAATTGCTTGTATACACCCAGACTGTAAGTATGGGGCTGATTACTCATGATGGGTGGCCAGCAAATTTTGTTCATTGGCAAAATATTTTCATAGTCAGCCAGAACAAACTTTATTACAGAGTATTCTTTAACAAAATTCATTTCCCTGAGGCAAATATTTATAATTATTGAACAGGTATGTCTGTTTTCATTTTTAGAGTTCAAATAATCATTTCAGTGACTTGGTCCCTTGCAGATTTTTCTTTTCACACAAAGATTTTTATTAACTATAGTAGTTTTAATTATGTTAGAATTTTTTAAACTTTTTTATTGAGTTATAGTCATTTTACAATGTTGTGTCAAATTCCAGTGTAGAGCACAATTTTTCAGTTATACATGAGCATACATATATTCATTGTTGCATTTTTTGCTGTGGGCTACCACAAGATCTTGTATATATTTCTCTGTGATATACAGTATAATCTTGTTTATTTATTGTAGATATACCTGTCAGTATCTACAAATTTCGAACTCCCAGTCTGTCCTTTCCCACCCCCTACCCCCTTGGCAACCACAAGTTTGTATTCTATGTCTATGAGTCTGTTTCTGTTTTGTATTTATGTTCTTTTTTATTTTATTTTTTTTAGATTCTACATATGAGTGATCTCATATGGTATTTTTCTTTCTCTTTCTGCCTTACTTCACTTAGAATGACATTCTCAAGGGACATCCATGTTGCTGTAAATGGCGTTATGGTGTCGTCTTTTATGGCTGAGTAGTATTCCATTGTATAAGTATACCACAGCTTCTTTATCCAGTCATCTGTTGATGGACATTTAGGCTGTTTCCATGTCTTGGCTATTGTAAATAGTGCTGCTGTGAACGTTGGGGTGCAGGTGTCTTTTGAATTAGGGTTCCTTCCATGCCCAGGACTGGGACTGCTGGGTCATATGGTAAGTCTATTCCTAGTCTTTTGAGGAATCTCCATACTGTTTTCCACAGTGGCTGCACCAAACTGCATTCCCACCAGCAGTGTAAGGGGGGTTCCCTTTCCTCCACAGCCTCTCCAGCATTTGTCATTTGTGGACTTTTGAATGATGGCCATTCTGACTGGTGTGAGGGGATACCTCATTGTAGTTTTGACTTGCATTTCTCTGATAATTAGTGATATTGAGCATTTTTTCATGTGCATGTTGGTCATTTGTATGTCTTCCTTGGAGAATTGCTTGTTTAGATATTCTGCCCATTTTTGGATTGGGTTGTTAATTTTTTTCTTATTGTGTCGTATGAGCTGCTTATATATTCTGGAGATCAAGCCTTTGTCGGTTTCATCTTTTGCAAACATTTTCTCCCATTCCGTAGGTTGTCGTTTTGCCTTGCTTATGGTCAGATTTTGTTTAAGGGACATATATGCACAAAAGATACTTGCTATCAAGAGGAGATACTTGAAAAATGATTTTAGAGTGCATTCTGGAAAAAAGGTCATTTGTATAATGTATTATTTATGATCCAGTTTGTTAAATAGAAACTATACTACATATTCAACAGAAGGAATTTAATATAGGGAATTGGGTGTACAAGTGTTGGAGGGCCAAAAGAGCAAAAAGAAAATAGGTATACCAAAGATAATAACTTCAAGAAACATTTACCATCTCTAAGTCTGAGAATATAAAGGAGAAGAAATTGGGGTAGCTAGAACCTAAGAAGTAGGGATGAAGATGGGCTGAATTGGAACTCAGACTTAGGTTACTAGAAACAGTTGTGTGGTGATTTACAGTCTCAGCGGAGGGTCTCAATATAGCTGGAGATCAGACCTCTGAGGGTATAGGAACACCTGGCTACTTCTGGTTCCTTTGAGTGGATACCATGAGATTGGTGTTCTGGGAATGCCAAAGAGAAATTAAACTGGAAAGAGTTGCTGATGCTGGGGCGTAAAATAAAACCACAGTCTTTACCCCTGCTTTCTGACCTCCCTCTCTCTCTACCCCCCCTCTCATATTCTATTAGTTGAATCTAACAGGAAGCCAAATGGCAAAGGAGTCTAGAAAATACAGTTTTTAGAGTTCCAGCACTTGTAGAATACAAAACAATATATTTGTAGCTGAGAGACAAAAGAGAAATAACTGGTATACGTAACTTAAAAAAATAGCAGTAGCCACAAAAATTCCTTTGGGTTTCAGGTAACATTTCTGAAGTCCATCCAAACCCATCAGTATGTGATGATAAAGTTACCTTCCTTATATAAATTGAGGCTTTTAATAATGACAGAAAATAGGTTGTTATATAACTCTTACATGGACACCCCCCCCAATAAAACCACATTCATTTCTAGTGGTCACTTTCTCTTCCCCTTCCTGAATGAAGTATGTTCCAGTATTACTCTGCATCTAAATGAGCAGATTGTTTTTTCTTTGTGATGCATGTATTTCATAAAGCCCAGAAAACTGTAGAACAGCTGAAGATGGGTGTCTTGAAACTCCCAGAGAGATTGTTGAATAAGCAAGCCTCCCTGTGAGCAGGAAGATTCTCAGATTACTAGGACTTATTTATTTACTGAATCAGGATGATGTTGAGGCATGTAAATACTACCTTTGAGAATTGTGTAACAGAATCTTATCCCACTTTCCTGATGTCTCCTCCATTGAATAATCTAGTGTTCTATTGGGCAGCTAGAATTAATGGAGTATAAAATTATTTTCAGTATGCAAACCTAACCAGTAATGCTTTTAATGATTTGCTTATTTCAGGGATTGTATATTTGGATTTCAATAAAAATTAAACCTGAAAGAGATTAGTATTCTCCAAATTTTTCTTTTTCTAAGTTGACAAAACAAATATTGAGACAAAATAAAGGAGCTTTAGAAAAAGGAACCTGACCTGAGATAGCTTAAAGTGATTGGCCATTATCAATTAGTTGATATTTTAGCAACTGTTCATCTATTTGGGAGAACTCATGGAGAATTAGCCTTCTTGTTATTTCTGTAGGGGAACACCAAAATTTTATGTCACTTTGATTTGATGAAAAAAGAAAATACAGAATTGGATAATTGTACACTTAAGTAGGTTTGCAGATGTTTTCAATGGGTATATTCAAAGCACATTGCATAATGGACCATATCAATATTTGTGTGATGGGAGATTTAGACATCCCCCAGTATTTCTACCTTCTCTTCTAGTCTGTTAAATAAAAAATACCCAAAGGGAGGCATAAAAGATATGATGATCAATTCTCAGATGTTAAAAATCTGGGGGGAGAGGCTAAGACTGGATGTCAAACAAGTGTAAAATACTCTTGATAGTTTGGAATGATGAGAGTTAATCAAGGTGAATTTTAGTGGGATAAATACAAAAGAAAAATATGAAATGTGGGAAATACGATTTAACAGTGGAATTTTTGCAAAAAAACTGATTACAAGAACAAAATGATACAGTTATGGAATATGTCTGTCAATAAAGTCAATACTGCTTTGGCCACATCGTGCTGATGTCCATACCAAGGGAGAAAAGAGTCCCACAGCTCTTCATATATGAGGTAGCGTGTGAGAAGTAGTCTCTCTTTCTGGTGATCATCCATATTCTAATCAGTCCACTTATAACCAATTTTTATTGTAACTCCCAAATGCACCATTCTGAAGTGTCTTGACAACTATAGCTAAGTATCTAACTGTTGATCAGGACTGGTGATTCAGAAACACATTTGTTGGTCTTATTTTACTTTGATCAAACTTATTATTCATGAGTTTTAGGCGGTAACTGCAGAATGTTTCAGAAGGCTGCCAGACAATGAGTTCCACCCCCTCCCCCATTATGACATCCCTAAGAGTTTTATAAAATGTCAGATGCCCCATATTCATGAGAATGTATGCACTGGAGCCCCTCTATCAGCAAAAATGGCAACAGCAATAACACCATTTATTGTGACTATGTGTTGTTGAGTATTTGCCAAGTACACCCAATAATGCATTATGATGATAAGTAAACTAAGGCTTAGGGACATGAGCAATATGCCTAAGGTCGCTTAGCTAGTCAGTGGTGGAACAAGAGCTTACCTTCAGGCCATCTCACTCCAGAACTAGAAGCAGCTCTGCTTATAGTTTGGAAAGAGCTAGCACTGGATACGGAAGGATAAGGTACTAATACATGTGTGTCTGCCTTACCTAATTTGGTACTGAAACACTTTCCTTTCCTGGGTTTCTACACTTTATCATCTATGAATTGGGTTGGCTGGATGAAATGGTCAGTAAAGTCTCTTGAAGATTCAATCCTCTAAATCTGCAGTTCTTTGAAAATTTGAATGTCTTTTTTCTTTAACTCAGTGGAAGTGAAAGTTCAACCAGAACCTGTCTCTGAAAATAATTACTTCTAGGAGAAAATTTCAGTGCTAATCTCCCCATTTTTAAAGGCAAATGATAATAAGAACAAATGGAATTAATTCCTTGATATAATTTTGAGGAAAGATATCAAACCTTAAGTGTGTAAATTAGAGTTATTTTTGTTTGATTGGATCTCAAAATTATTCTAAGAGGCTTGGTCTTGTACTCCTATAGATACGTCAAATGGGATTATTTTTAGTTTCTCAGAATTTTGGCTAAAACTCAAAACAAGAAAAAAAAAGGTTATAAGTGCCTACACATTTTATAGAGAGCTGTTAACTCAGAAAACTAATATTTGGTTTGAAAAGTCAGTGACTATAAGGGAGCATGATGGGGGCCTTTGTGGGGCTACTAGTGTTTTAGGTGCTGGTTATATGAGTATTAATTGCAAAAATTCAGTGAGCTGTACATTTATGAGTTGAGCACTTTTCTGTATTTATGCTGTATGTTAATTAAAATTTTACCAAATAAAATGTGTCAGAGAGTTTGAGCTACTAACAACTTCAGTCACTTACCTCCAGGATATATAAGAGAAGATTAAATAATTTAAAATGTTACTGAATTAGATCTTCAAGGTAGAGAATTGTCAGTCAGCTATAAAGTGCCTGAAATTTGATGACCCTCCCTCCAATATATTTGAGTCTTTTATCTTCTGTGTCATATATGTATAGTACCAACCAAGAGACTGAAAGTTGCACCAAGATGATTTCAGTTTTGAGTTTTTGCCAAGGAAACCCAATTGAAAAGTGAAATGGCAAAACTAATTTGCACTGGTATATTCTAGACACTGAATATCCCCTCCCTAGAGAATCTGCATTCTAAAATAAGACCATTGGGAAAAATAATGCAGAAAAATAGAAGGAAATCCTTAGACAATGCAGTATGAGGTACCACAAGGGAAAATATTAAACATTCACTCTGCTTTGCTACAGATTAACCTTTTTTATGCTTGGTAAAGTTTTAATATAGACCCAAAGTCCCAATTTTGTGAATACTTATGTATGAATTAATATATTTGAGTATAAATAATTGAGTAGATAAAAAA
Source organism: Vicugna pacos (assembly GCF_048564905.1). Taxonomy (NCBI): domain Eukaryota; kingdom Metazoa; phylum Chordata; class Mammalia; order Artiodactyla; family Camelidae; genus Vicugna; species Vicugna pacos. The sequence continues at coordinate 17,079,652 of NC_133023.1, read as the reverse complement.
ACAAGGAATTATGACCATTGTCAAAATTGTATTGAATAAAAAGTATAGGAACTTATTCATCTAACAAGTGTCCTATTGAGGACTTAGAGTGTCCCAGTCACTTGGGACGGTGTCATGAACAATAAGTGAAAGACAGTCTCTTCTTTCATGGAATCTTAGATTTGACAAGGGGGTGCATTAAAAAATTGTCACCCAAATCATTATTTCATTATAAGCCTGGTTAATGCTGTAAAGCAAAGTGTAAGCACAGTCGGCCCTCCGCATCCACAGATGTGGGACCTACAGATACTAAAGGCAGACTGTACTACACCATTTTATATAAAGGACTTGAGCATCTGTGGATTTTGGTATCCATGGGAGTCCTGGAACTAGTTACCTACAGATACTGAGGGACGAGTTTACTTGGTTTCTTTGAGAAAATCATGTTTAAAAAGCATTGGCTATTGTAAACTTAGAATCTTATTTTTTTTTAAAAAAAAACAGAGAAAAATGCCACACAACAAAGCTTTACCATTACACTCAGTGTTCTTTATTTTGTGTTTGTGTGTGTGTGTGTCAAAGAGGTATGGTAATACTAATGTTACTATATATCTGATGATATAAAGAAAATTCTTTCTCTTTTAAAGAAAACATTTCTATTTATCTTTATATTATTGTGAAAGTTGTGTTTCCATAGCTACAAGCTATTTATTTGGATCAGTTGTCCTTAATTGACATAGAGGTTGCAATTTGGCAAGAATCAATAGTTTTGTCAATTAACTGAACTTAATTTCTAAATGAGTGAATGTTAAAGTTAGTTTTCAGTAATGAACTACTATTTTGGCTTCATGTTTGTTTTCTATTTCAGTATAATGCATGGCTGAAGAACACTTACATACAGATTAAGTTCTATATTATTCTGCTTTTAACTTTTTTTTCAGGAAAAACAAAATCTTAAATACTTTTTAATCACTGTATTTTCTAAATACTCACAAAACCCACTGCATAGGATATTTATTTAAAATGATTATAGGTTTCTTAGAAATAAAGACAGTTAAAGGATTAATGACTGATGAAGATGGGCCCAAATACCCAAATTGTAAATTCAGAATTATGCTGTCTCCTGATGACTTATTCTAGGTTTATTCACTGAAAACATAAGTTTGTTGATCAAAATTCAAGTTCATTGGGCATCTATTTTTGGTTTACTTGCCAAAATGCTGTGATTCTTGCTATTAAAACAATATGTAAATTTCATGTGATAAAATATTATCCAGTGATCACAAACAACTTTATGAGGAGATATTTAATCAGCCATCCATCCCCATTTTTTTTTTACTGTGTGAAATCCTTTTCTGAGGAGCATTTGACACCTCTGAACGTCACAATCTGTTATATATGGTTAAATTTGTCTCATGTTATATAATATATAATATTCTATTATTCTCACTTGGTAATCCTTTTGATATTTTTTTCCTCATTGGTCATTGTGACCAGTGTCTTTTGGAAAATTGTTATTTGTTTTTGTTACTTTAGGTCATACAGCTTCACTGCAAAGTAAAGAAAGTAAGCAAACAAAACTATTTCCTTGTCTTCTGCTGACCTCCAGATTCTTCTAACATTACCCTGTATAATCAGGTCTGAACTCCCCTAAGCCTCACAGGTCTGTGACTGTAGATGAACAGTGATCTATCCATTGTTGATGGCTTCTTCTATCAGTGGTAATGGAGCACCTTTATCCACAAGTCATCCCCTTTCCCTCACTGCCTAATATTCTTGTCCAGGTATTTTCTGGAAGTCCCCAGGACTTCTTTGGAAGCTCAGGAACTATAGATCTGGGAGTATATCTTTGGTTAACCTCATCCTTCCTCAGCTACCTTCTTTCCTATAATTAGGAGTTGTCTGTGAAGTCACTTGAAGATGGCACCTCATCACTGCCATTGTTTTCAGTACCTTTCACAAAAACGCTGATGTCTGGACCAAGAGGGTTGTTACTCATTATTCACAATGAGAGATCCTTAAGGTGCCAAGGAGGTTTCGTGTTCCTGAGAGTTCTCTGGGACCTGAGATGAGGAGAATGGTTATTAACCCTTCTTTTTCAGATTTTGTTAAGAGGCACCAAACCAGCGTTTCTTTTGATACCATTGTCACTCAGAATTCTTCATAAAAACAAGTGAAATCCCTTTGTGTGTCTCCATCCCACTCACATAAGAGTTGCCATGTCACTGGGCATTTTGGCTTGGAAATTAACATTTTAGAAAAAATTCTATCTAGCCTTTACCATCTCAGTTCCTACACCCACCTCCCATAGGATGAACACCCTGCTCCACAACAAACCTCATGACTTTAGGCAAAGTGTGGCATACAAATAAACTAAAGGGATTCTTAGCAGCCTTACCCACTGCTAATGAGACACTTGAACAAGTAGGGAGTTTCTCTTTATTATCATACCCTTCTCTCAATTCATGCTCAATTCATGTTTAAAACCACTTCATTCTTTGCCTTATTTCCCCAAAGCCAACTCTATCAGTTTAGAGCTCCAATGTATCAGTATCTGACCTTCATTTAAAACGTGATAGATACAACATAGCCAAGACAATCATAAAACAACTTAAAATAAATAATTCCAGAAACCAACAAGGCTTATAGGTTCTTAGAAGATTTACTGAATCCATGGTCTACCCCAACATCATGAGAGTATGTAATTTTTTTTCCAAAGGGTCAATTTTCATGAACACTCATAGAAGATAAATCTCTGTATTAAAACATTGTCTCTAATTTTAAGTTCAGCTGACTCCAAATTCATACCCTCACACCTATCACCCTCACAATGCACATTATAGTAGTGGTTGTATCCCCATTGCCTATCAAGAGAAAAGGAAGTATGAAACTGGAAATATGACCTTCCTTCACAAGACAGAGGAGGTACACACATCCTCGTAAAAGCACAGTATCAATAGGTAAGGTAAGCATCCATGTTTTGAGGAAATATGAGTAAAGTAAATAATTCTAGCTAAGTTTTAAAATCTTAATCACAAAAGAAGATAACAAGATAAAAAGGGATGTAGCATGCTGTTATGATTGCAAGATGTTTCTGATTTATAATACTACACTCTAAGAAGCAAAAGGTTAAAAGAGATAGACCAATGTGGGTTTGAAATAGCCACTGATCACAGCTGAGTAACCCATAAAAAATAGATATGCCTGAGCAATATGCTCTATAAAGTTCCCCAAAGATAAGAATACTGATGTAGAAATGGAGGAACAAACCATAAGAACCATATTATAGCAACTATTCTCAAGACACAAAGTTTTAAAGCAGTGATTCTCAAAGCATGATCCTGGACCCAGCAGCATGACCTGGGAATTTGTTAGATATGCAAATCCTGATATTGTTGCCGAGACTTAATGATTTAGAAACTCCAGGGGTGGGGCCCAGAAATCCATGTTTAATCTGTTAATCTTCCTCCTTGTCATTCTGATACATGCTTAAAATTGAGAACCACTGGTTTAGAGACAATTTATAAATGATTTACTTATATGTATAAACATTGGCTAGTTGTCTAGATTTAAGAATCTACAGAGATAAAAGAGGCATACAGCAAAACTCATGCTCTTTACGGTCATAAAACTTGGTTAAGAAACAACAAATAATTTACAGATTTTTAGAAATCCAATGCAACAAAAAGGAAAATGATATAGAGCAGTCAGGTTTAGATTAACTTCTAATTTCATAGAATTAAATATTCCTAATGCACTTCCAGAAGAAGGAAAGATCACTTCCTCCTGGTAGGATTCAGAAAGACTGCTAAGAGGAAGTGATGGTTAGGACTGTTAGGAGGGTTTTGAATGGAAATTATGGAAGTTAGGAAATTAAAGGGAAAGTAAGAGGGGACATTCAAGACTTGGAGAAAGTACAAATAGTATTTCGATGACTGAAGTGATTAGTTAATTGAAACAGAAGTTTCATGTTCGTTCAAGACATAAGGAAAGAGGTTCAACCTTGCCCTTAGAGTTTAGCCTTGGAATTTATTGGTATCTTTGTAGCATATGATGCTTTGAAAATTTTTCTTTAAATATTTTATCCAGTATTTGTTTTAAGTAGGAGGGTGTTCTGAATAAGTTGTTCTACCATTCCTGGAAATGGATCTTGAATAACTTAATAAGATGTCAGCTGTATTTAAGTCACTGTACTAGACTGAAGAGGTACAAAGCTGAACTAGATGCAGTCCCTGCTCTCAAGCTTATGGTCTCCTAGAAAAGATGGTACAGTGTGATGTATTATACTTTGGGCATGTAGGGTTTACTGATTTTATACTGTTTGAGATCTAATGATTGGGCGTTCACTATATTAGATCTCTACTACAAAATAAAAGATTTAAGGCAATTATTTAGGTTACAGACCCATTAGAATATGTGCACTCATTGGTATTTACCCAAAATGTTGAAAACTTATGTCCACGTAAAAACTTTCACACAGACATTTATAGCAGCTTTAGTCATAATTGCTAAAACTTATAGGCAACCAAGATGTTCTTCAGTAAGTGAACAGATAAATATACTGTGGTATATCCAAACAATGGAATATTACTCAGCAGTAAAAAGAAATGAGCTATCAAGGCATGAGAAGGCATGGAGGAACCTTAAATGCATATTACTAAGTGAGAGAAGCCAGTCTGCTTGATTCCAACTATATGAGATTCTGGAAAAGGCAAAACTGTGGAGTCAGTAAAGAGATCAGTGGCCTGCCAGGGGTTAGGAGTGGAGTGATGAATAGGCACGGCATAGAGGACTTGTAGTGGGGAACCTCCATACTGTTTTCCATAGTGACTGCACCATCTACATCAAACTAAAAAGCTTTTGCACAACAGAGTAAACAGCAGAATGAAAAGCAACCTATGGAATAAGAGGAAATATTTGAAAAACAAAAATATAATAAGGGCTTAATATCCAAAAAAAATAAGAGACTCCTACAACTCAACAAAAAATAAACAATCTGATTACAAAATGGGCAAAGGACTTGAATAACCATTTCTCTGAAGAAGATATACAAGTGGCAGACAGGTTTATGAAAAGGTGCTCAACATCACTAATTATCAGGGAAATGCAAGTCAGAATCACAATGAGATATCACTTCACACTTGTTAACAATGGTTCTTATCAAAAAGAAAAAACGTAATGAGTGTTGACAAGGATATGAGAAGATTGGAACTCTTGTACATTGTTAGTAGGAATTTTATGGACTTTTAAATTGAAATATAACATACATAGACAGCAGTGAAAACCAAGTGTTCAGAGAGTTTTACAAAGTAAACACACCCTTGTAAACGTACCAGAAGCAGAAACAGACCGTGAACAGGGCTCTTGAAGCCTCCGTTGTTTTCTCTTCTGATCACCACCACCACTTCCTGGCCAGAGATAACCACTGCCCTGACTTCATGGGATAGTTTTGCCCTTCTGAATTTTATATAAATGGAATAATAGAGCATGTATGCTTTTGAGTCTGGCTTTCTCCACCACATGTTGTGAGATTCACGTATAGCAGTATATCATTAATTTTCATTTTTGTATAATATACCATTGTTTGATCCTATCCAAATTATTTATGCATTCTACTATGACAAGACAGGTAAGATTCTTACAGTTTTTGCTTGTAATGAATGAAGCTGCTATTAACACTGTAGTAGATGGATTTGGGAGGCATATATTGGAAATTTATTTAGATATGCCTGTGGTCCACTTGTATAGACACTGACAATCATTTTTACATAGTAGTTTAGTTCTTTTACATGGACTCTAAGCAAGAGTTTATGGAAATCCTACTTGTCTCATATCCTCATAATATTTAATATTGTCAGTCTTCTTAAAAATTTTGTCATTCTCTTGGCTATACAGTAATGTTCTATGGTGGTATTAATTTGCATTTCTCTGACTAATGATGTGGAGCACCTTTCTATATATTATTGGATACTTAGATACCCCTTCTCATGCCTGTTTAAATATTTCCCCATTTTGCTATTGAGTGGTGTTTCTGTTGTTGATTTGTAGAGTTACAGAATTGGCAATACTTTTAGTGGAATGCTGAGGAGCAATCATAAAATTTAGCAAGGCAGAAAAAGTGTCAGAGGAAGAGGAAAATGATTATGTAAGAAATTTGGGGGGTCATCTTTGGAAAAATGGTAATCTGCCAGTATGAAGTGGAATTATGTCTGGAGTAAAAATACAGAATTATTTTCTAGACTCACCTGCTGCTCTCACATTACATAGAATTATGGTACATTTTCTAAATCTTGCTTGGGAAATGAGAGAAACTCATCTCTAGTCAATCTGTCATTTGCTGTTTCTCTGTTATATAGACATTTACTGTGTGTCAGCTTCTAAATAGTAGAGAGAGAAACGGATGAGAGTGGGGAAGAGAGAGGAGTTTACATTTCACACTCTCTTCTGAGCATGGTTGTTGATTTGAAAAATCACAACAGCCACAACATGGCAGATTTTCAGCCTTACTCAAATTGCCTTTTGAAAGTGCAATTTTTCTGTATAGTGAAACCTTCCTATGTGAAATTGACTAGGAAAATGTGAGGGACCGTCTCCCCCCCATAAATATTAGTTTATTCATGATAAAGGATGAATGCTAATTTTCATTTATTTCTCCTAGAATAAGTTATGCTCTTAACAGTAGGAAATACTGTTTAATCAAGATATATATCAGTCTTCCCATTTTATAAAGATAAATCTTTTCTTTCCTCTTAACTAAATATTGTATATGGTTCTTGAGAATCTTGCTTGATTATATTTCATCTTACGGAGACTTTACAGAATTCTAAAAATGCATTTCATAGTCAAAAGAGTTGCTTTTCACCAGAATTGAATTTTAACATGGTATCCATCTCTCACTTATCTTCCTCATCAACTTGATTTTCACTTATTTCTTTTTGTAAGGTCCTCCTGCTCTTTCTGATCTGAGATATGGATAACGTTTATACCTGGGACATGTAGCAAGTAGTTTCCCTTCCTGCAACGAATCAGAAAAAATAAAAGAAAAGGAAGGGAAGGAAGAAAATGGAAATTGAAATATGTAGGAAAATCGCATCCTTTACTTAAAATATGGCCTTTTGAAAATCTTTTTAGATACATATGATTTTCCAAGGCTAATATTTCCTTTGGGGGAAGAACATTCTAGGTCAGATATGGAAAAGGAGATCCTATATTAATATTAAATCTCTTGAAATTCTTTGGCGTACAAAAACTTTGGTTGTTTTACCAAAATAATCTGTGGAATGTCACTGTCTTCCTGAAAAAGGAAGCATACCAGTAATCAAGTTATTGCCTCTCAGTTCCAAGCCCGCCATTCCATTCCCTGCTTTGTTATCCAGGGCTGGAACTCAACAAAAACACCTTTGTGCTTTGCCAGCTGCTCCTTGATAGCTTCTCCCTATGAGGGTTAGAGAGAGAGAGAGACTCTGGCAGACTCTTACTGACTACAAAGCTGGAGCAGGGAGAAGGGACTTCTGTCTCTTTGTTTTTATCCTGTCAGCATCAGTGCAACAGCTCTTCTTTACCCAAGCAGCCGTAGTTCCTTTCTCTAGGAACAGCTGACAACAGTGCAGGTTTTCCAATATTTGTGTAGAGCCAGCCTCAGCCTATCCCCGTTAGAGACACCAGTGCCAGCTGAGCTTTCTAAGAGGTTCCTCCACTAAGCAACTATGTTTTCTCAGTTTCAGTCTCTTCTCTTTGTTCCTCCAGCCACATAGGTGGTAATTCATGAAGTTTCTACCTCTGTGATACCTCAGAATTTTCTTTCTGTCCTATCAGTTACCTAGTTAACAATTATATACCTAGTTAACAGTTCTTAATATCAAATAATACTTACATTCTCTCTGTTAGATAGCTGTTGTGCTTTCGTCTCTTGACTACACACACACAGACACGCATGTACAAGATGTATATATGATGTATAATATATGTGATGTGTAATATGTATATGTGATCTGTAGTATGTATATAGCACATATATAATATATATGATATGCATGTAGCATATATAAATGATATAAATTATTTAACTTTTTTCTTGTTATATAATCAATCGAAAATAGAGGGAAATTAGGGGAAAAATACCAAAACATAAGTATACACACATATGTGCTCCTGAATGAGGCATAGTTAGGTCTATTTGCTCATGTTGAAAGATCTTGTATGACAGATTTTTTAAATGTGGTGAGTGATTTCGTATTCAAGTAAAGTAAATTGATCACTGAGGACTTTTTATTTATTATGTGATGATAACAATGATAATGCTGATGATAGTTTTTATTGGATACCTGCTAATGACAGGGATCTATTCCTCCAAGATTTCTTTGGAGCTATGCACGTGCTTTGGAAGGATTTTATTTCCTGGAGAATTCTCAAAGAAAGATAACAAATTCCTCAGAAGTTGCACTGAGTGGAGTGGACATGTTGACTATTTATCATGATGATTTTTGACATAACCTTAGAGGAGAGAAAAGAATGTTTGAAGGGTGGGAAATGGTTCCATCTATTTAGGGAGATAGATAGGTTTGACTTGAGCTGTCATTTATATGAATATGTGCTATAAAGGGCCCAATTTTGATGCTAGCTGAAAGCACCTGACAAGAGTAATTACCCATCACCAGTCCTCTTGGACACTGCACTTACTTTAGTTCTAGTGAGTGTAGCTGGTAGAGTGGAAACAGTGTCTCTGCATTGAAAGAGGTTCTATTATCCAACACAGGAAAAGAAAAATCTTTAACCTAAGAATGATGCAAGTTGAGACTTTTTTAGTTAATATTCAACAACTAAATTTTCATAAAATTTGAAACTACTATGTGTTAGAAAATTATGCTAGGTATGGGTTCTACTCTCAAGAAGAAACAGAAATGTAAATACAAGAAAGTCCAGTGTGATAAATGTAGCAGTAGTGCTATATATAGAAACTAATCACTGAACAAGTGATTAACGTTCCAGCATGAAGTAGATTAACATCCAAGTCACCTGCACTAGGTTTGGAAGTATCTTTTTTTTTTTTAAACTGGTTGGGGAGGTAATTAGGTTTACTTCTTTATTCTTAGAGGAAGTACTGGGGATTGAACCCAGGACCTCATGCATGCTAAGCATGCATTCTACCACTTGAGCTGTACCCTCCCCCCGGAAGTATCTTTAATTTTGTCAGGTGGACAAAGGGAAGAAAAAAAATCCCACAAAAAGGAAACACTATGTGCAAAGGCGCCAAAATGTTAAGTGGGTTGGTATGTTAGAAACACTAAAAGCAGTTCAGTGTTCTTAGAGGGTTAAGTGTGAGGGACAATAAATGGAAAATTAAATATAGTCTATAACCTCTTGGTAGAGGCCTGAAAAATCTACTCAAGATTGGCTTGAGGAACATTGAGAAGGAAGGCTAGCATCAACCATAGTCAGTATTTTCTTCCCTTTACACCCCATTTGCTTTTCCAATGCATTTATGCTTATGACTCAATACTAAGTGTTGTCCCCTAATAAAATGTAGTGACAAATAGTTTGAAGATGTTCATAGAACCTGGATAGACATATATATTTGAGACCATAAAGAAACATCAATAAAGCGTATTTAACCTATTCTGTTCAAATCGTTTTCTAATATATTCAAAAAGAAGAAAAATTATTTAAGAAGAAAATTGGAGGAAAAAAAAAAGAAAAGAAAAAATAGGCTCCGGGCTTTCTACAGCAAGAGATCCATCTATGCAGATTCATCATCCTTATGGTAACAGAGTAACAAGTGGCAGTAGCAAATTTTCCATAGTGCCAACCTGTCCACTTAGCAAAACAGAACTCTTGGAGGATGAGTTATGCTATGGGCGTGGCACTATGACCTCCTTTTGTGTTTTAACCCCGCTGTCAGGTATCAGGGGAAGAGTAGGATATGAGAGCTCGCAGAATGAAGACATACAAAGAAAGCCAGTTTGCCTCGGGCAGGAACTTTGCTTCACTAAGGCCAGCGGGATATAAAGATACAAGGCCCTAGCTAGGATGATTATAGGAAGCGTGTGGTTAGAGATGTTTGGCACCAGAAGTGGCACATTTTCAAAACAAAGTCTGATGTCTCAAATCAGCTAGTATATCTTCATGTGTAGAAGAAAAAGAATAGTTAAAATGTATGCTTGCTTGATAATCTGCTTCACTGAATTTTTAGAAAGATTACATAATATATTTAAAGTCAGCACAATGCCTGGCACAAAGCAAGTGTTTTTTATGCTTAATAAAGATCACCTTATTCTTCATCCTACTATTATTTTTGCTTTCTTTAGTTTGAGCTGAGGCTCAAAGTAAGAAATAGTATCGATCTGTACAGAAGCTTTTTCTAATTTGATAAATACTTTTTATATTACAATGATGTTAATTTATAATCTAATAATTAAAATAAGCAATTTGTATATTAATCTTGAAGTTGTATTTAACTGAAATATTTGAGCATCTCATAAACACAAAATAACAATATGGTGGTGGGGCAATATCAATATTAATAAATAATACTAGGGTTTACAATTCTGTGAGGGAGGGAAATATTAATAAACAAAAGCAAAACCTACAGAGGTTAAGTGTTCACCATGGCTGTGGTATTAGAATAGAGGAGGATTTGATAGATGATGTAGATGCAGAATTGACTGGATTTAATGATAAAATGGATATAATATTAGAAAATGGAGGCAATCAGGATGAATCTTAGCATGCTACTTTTTAATGAACTATGAGAGCAAAGGTTGGGGTGCTGCTTCTACTATATACAAATGGAAACACTGGTAGAGAGCTTGGAACTGGGTGTAGGTCTGAAGCAAATGTCAAGGCTGGACATGCACACTTGGGGGTCATTTACAAGACATGACAATCCCTGACATACAATGTTTTCATGTTTTACTTTAAAGGATGTAAAAATCTGAATTATGCATTTATACTTTTTAGTCACTCTGGAATATGCTTTAATGGTTAATCGACTCAACCAAACCCAAGACAGCCCTCTCCATTTAGTGACGGGATATTTTTTATTTTTTCCAGATTAATTGAGATATAATTGACATATAACATTGTGTAAGTTTAAGGTGTCCAATATAATTATTTGATACATGTATATATTGTGAAATGTTTACCACAATAATGTTAGTTAACACCTCCATCTTACTTAATTACCATTTTGTTTTTGTTGTTATGGTGAAATCATTAAAGCTCTACTCTCTTAGCAACTTTGAGGTATACGTTACAGTATTGTCAACTTCAGTCGCCATGTTGTACCTTAAATCCCGAGAATTTATTCATCTTATAATTGAAAGTTTGTACCCTTTGACCAACATCTCATTTCCCCCACCCTTCAGCCCCTGGCAACTACCATTCTATTCCCTGTTTCTATGTGTTCAGTGTTTTTAGTTTTCACATAATAGTGAGATCATAAAGTATTTTTCTTTGTCCAACTTATTTGACATAGCATGGTACCCTCAGGATCCATCCATGTTGTCACCACTGGCAAGATTTCTTCTTTTTTACAGCTGAATAATACTCCTGTGTATATGTGCCTCTGTCTGTGTGTGTGTATGTGTATCACATTTTATTTATCCATTCATCTAATGATGGGTGCTTGGTTGCTTCCCTGTCTTGGCTATTGTGAATAATGCTACAATGAATGTGGGAGTTCAGATGTCTTTTTGAGATAGTAATTTCATCTTCTCAGATATATACCCAGAAGTGGGATTTCCGGATCATACAGTAGTTCTGTTTTTAATTTTTGGAGAAACTTTCATACTGTATTCCATAGTGGCTTTACATTTCCACCAAAATTACCCTAGAGTTCACTTTTCTCCACATCCTTGCCAGCATTTATTATCTCTTGTCTTTTTGATAATAGATATCCTAACAAGTGTGAGGTGCTATCTCATTGTAGTTTTAATTTACATTTCCCTGATGATTAGTGATGTTGAGCACCTTTTCATGTACTTGTTGGCCATTTGAATATCTTGTTTAGAAAAATGTTTATTCAAGAATTTGGACCATTTTTAAAACAAAAATTTATTGAGTTATAGTCATTTTACAATGTTGTGTCAAATTCCAGTGTAGAGCACAATTTTTCAGTTATACATGAAGATACATATATTCATTGTTGCTTTTTTTTTTTGCTGTGAGCTACCACAAGATCTTGTATATATTTCCCTGTGCTATACCGTAAAATCTTATTTATCTATTCTACATATACCTGACAGTATCTACAAATTTTGAACTCCCAGTCTGGTGCCTTCCCACCGCTCTCCCCCTTGACAATCAGAAGTTTGTTTTCTATGTCTGTGAGTCTGTTTCTGTTTTGTATTTGTTTTGTTTTGTTTGTTTGTTTTTTAGATTCCACATATGAGCAATCTCATATGGTATTTTTCTTTCTCTTTCTGGCTTACTTCACTTAGAATGACATTCTCCAGGGACATCCATGTTGCTGCAGATGACGTTATGGTGTCCTCTTGTATGGCTGAATAATATTCCGTTGTATAAGTATACCACAGCTTCTTTATCGAGTCATCTGTCGATGGACATTTAGGCTGTTTCCATGTCTTGGCTATTGTAAATAGTGCTGCTGTGAACATTGGGGTGCAGGTGTCATCCTGAAGTAGATTTCCTTCTGGGTACAAGCCCAGGAGTGGGATTCCTGGGTCATATGGTAAGTCTATTCCTAGTCTTTTAAGGAATCTCCATATTGTTTTCCACAGTGGCTGCACCAAACTACATTCCCACCAGCAGTGCAGGAGGGTTCCTTTTCCTCCACAGCCTCTCCAGCATTTGTCATTTGTGGACTTTTGAATGATGGCCATTCTGACTGGTGTGAGGGGATACCTCATTGTAGTTTTGATTTGCATTTTTCTGATAATTAGTGATATTGAACATTTTTTCATGTGCCTATTGATCATTTGTATTTCTTCCTTGGAGAATTGCTTGTTTAGGTCTTCTGCCCATTTTTGGATTGGGCTGTTTGTTTTTTTCTTATTAAGTCGTATGAGCTGCTTATATATTCTGGAGATCAAGCCTTTGTCGGTTTCATCTTTTGCAAAAGTTTTCTCCCATTCCGTAGGTTGTCATTTTGTTTTACTTATGGTTTCCTTTGCTGTGCAGAAGCTTGTAAGTTTAATTAGGTCCTATTTGTTTACTCTTGCTTTTATTTCTATTGCTTGGGTAGACTGCCCTAGGAGAACATTTTTGAGATGTATGTGAGGTAATGTCTTGCTTATATTTTCTTCAAGGAGATTTATTGTATCTTGTCTTATGTTTAAGTCTTTGATCCATATAGAGTTTATTTTTGTGTGTGGTGTAAGGGAGTGTTATCTAATTGGAATTTTATGAATTTAGGCCTTACACTTAAGTTTTAATATATTTTGAGTTAATTTGTGTTAGTGGTGTAAGATAGTGATTTAATTTCACTTTTCTGTATGTGGATATCCACTTTCCCCAACACCATTTATTGAAGAGACTATCCTCTCCTCATTATGTATTCTTGGCTCCTTTGTCAAACATTAGTTGACCATGTATGCATAGTTTATTTCTGGGTTCTTGATTCTCTAACATTGGTGTATGGGTCTGTTTTTATGTGAATACCATAGTGTTTTGATTTGTAATATGGTTTGAAATCAGGAAGTATGATGTCACTAGCTTTCTTCTTTCTTGAGATTGTTTCGACTATTTGCTTTTTTGTGCTTTCATACAAATTTTGGAATTATTTTTTCTAGCTGTATTAAAAATGCCATTGGAGTTTTGATAGGGATTGCATTGAATTTGCAGATGGCTTTGAGTAATAAGGATATTTTAAAAATAGTAACTATTCTCATCCATGAACATGGAATATTGTTCCATTTACTTGTGTCTTCAGTTTCTTTCATCAGTGTCATATGTTTTTCAGTGTTTATATATTTGTCTTCCTTAGTTAAAGGCGATAGAGTATGTGGATGAGAACAGATAAGTAAAAATAACCATCCTTTCTAGAGTTGACCAGGTAAAATCAAATATAGGAGGAGATGGTACTTCTTTAAAAATAACTTAAAATGCTAGCAGAGTGAAAATGATACATATTTTGTGTAAGGTATCCTTCCCTTGAGAATTCATTTATTAATATTAAAATGGCAATTTTCAGAACATCTTGTCTTGAGGGGTATTTGATATTAGGGAACTTAAACTCATTTAAAGAAACTGAGGTTAAAAGTGAATATTCCACAAGGGTACAGAGGTTCTCCTGGAATCTGATTGCTAGAGTTATCCTCCCGGATTAAAGTTAAATATTGTAATTTGTCTTTGCTTTAGGTTTTAATAAAACCATATACATGAAAGCCTTGTTCTTAGGGTAGGAGCTCCAAATTAAATACTTGTTAATACATGTGGTAATGCAGTGCTGTTGAAACCATACCATTGGCAAGTGTGAAGTAAATCATCCCTTGATTAAGATTGCGCAGTGTTTCAGAGGCCATCCTTAGCAGCCATCTTCTTTAGTAAGATTTCCCATTAATACTTTGTAAGATTATAGGTGTGTTGAATTCTCACACAACTTAGAACCTTCCTAGGACAGACTGTATTTAGTCATCAGATGCATTCACTGGTATTAACATTGGTACTTACTTGAAGTCTTCATCATTTACAGCTCAGATGCGTAAAATATACCTGCACACAGATGTAGGCCTAATGGCCATGTGACAGGAAACCCTACCATTTTCTTTTTTATTTAAATATCTTTACTTCTTGTCTCTGATGGCTTCCCCTGTCACCTCATGAATAAGTAGGGCTAATATTGGCTGCAGCAAAATCGCACTCCCCATTTATCATGCTAATTGCAGTTTAATGAGGAGAGGCCTGAGGCTAGAAGACTTGTCTACCTTGAGTCCTATTGGAGTGGAGTTTATTATGGTAATTAATACAGCCTGTGATAATTAAACTGCTCTTCTGGATAGGTACTGTATTTATCATAAAGATTCACTGTAGCAAAATATTTTTGAGGATATTGAAAGAGCGTTTTGAAAATCAAGTTCTATGGGTTTTTTTTTTTTTAGGAGAAACTGTAGTTTGGGTTCTACTTTCACATATTTCTCCTCAGAGCAAGACTGGCTATGTAATTTGAGGAACCCAGTTCAAAATGAAAGCGCTGGGCTTCTTTTTCACACGCAAAAAAATAGAAAGAGCCATAAAGGTACCAAAATGTAAAGCTTTTTTTTCTTTTTTCCACCTAGTCTCTTTGCTCGTATGCATGCTCCATTGTCCTACTGAAATTTCCCTACAAAACCCAAGTTTAAAGGTAAAATTAAGAATTTCAAGATGGTGACAGCAAGAGAACTAAGTGAGGGGGGCTGTGCTCCCCTGAAGTCAGCCCTGCCTAAGAGAGCAGAAGTGCATAAAACAAACCATTTTGTTCAGCATTTTATTTTATTTTTTATTGAAGTATAGTTGATTTACAAGTATACTTACAACTATACTACAGGGGAAGCCATCAGAGACAAGAAGTAAAGATATTTAAATAGTTTCAGGTATACAGCATAGTGATTCAGTATTTTTGCAGATTATATTCCATTGTAGGTTATTACAAAATAATGGCTATAATTCCCTGTGCTATGCAGTATATGCTTGTTACTTATCTATTTTATGTATACTAGTTTTTGTCTGTTAATCCCATACCCGGAATTTGTCCCTCTCCACTTCCCTCTCCCCTTTGATAACCACAAGTTTGTCTTCTATGTCTTTGAGTCTCCTTCTGTTTTGCATATATATTCATTTGTACTGTTTTTTGATCCCACATATAAGTGACATCATACAGTGTTTGTCTTTCTCTATCTGACTGACTTCATTGAGCATAATATTCTCTAGATCCATCCACTTAACTGCATGTGGCAGTATTTCATTTTTAATAGCTGAATACTGTTCCTACACACACACACACACACACACACACACACACACACATGCACACGCACACCACCCCCACATCTTCTTCTTTTTTTTTTTTTTTGAGGTAGAGAAAATGAGGTATTTATTACTTCAGAATATATAAGATGATACCCTAGGAAAATTTGAGTCCTGTTTAATACCACATCACTCTTCTTTTTTTTTTTTAACATTTTTTATTGATTCATAATCATTTTACAATGTTGTGTCAAATTCCAGTGTTTAGCACAATTTTTCAGTCATTCATGGACATATACACACTCATTGTCACATTTTTTTCTCTGTGAGTTATAATAACATTTTGTGTATATTTCCCTGTGCTATACAGTGTAATCTTGTTTATCTATTCTACAATTTTGAAATCCCAGTCTATCCCTTCCCACCCTCCACCCCCCTGGTAACCACAAGTCTGTATTCTCTGTCTGTGAGTCTATTTCTGTCCTGTATTTATGCTTTGTTTTTGTTTGTTTCTTTTTCTTTTTTAGATTCCACATATGAGCGATCTCATATGGTATTTTTCTTTCTCTTTCTGGCTTACTTCACTTAGAATGACATTCTCCAGGAGCATCCATGTTGCTGCAAATGGCATTATGTTGTCGGTTTTTATGGCTGAGTAGTATTCCATTGTATAAATATACCACTTCTTCTTTATCCAGTCACCTGTTGATGGACATTTAGGCTGTTTCCATGTCTTGGCTATTGTAAATAGTGCTGCTATGAACATTGGGGTGCAGGTGTCATCCTGAAGTAGGGTTCCTTCTGGCTATATGCCCAGGAGCAGGATTCCTGGGTCATATGGTAAGTCTATTCCTACTCTTTTGAGGAATCTCCACACTGTTTTCCATAGTGGCTGCACCAAACTGCATTCCCATCAGCAGTGTAGGAGGGTTCCCCTTTCTCCACAGCCTCTCCAGCATTTGTCATTTTTGGATTTTTGAATGACGGCCATTCTGACTGGTGTGAGGTGATACCTCATTGTAGTTTTGATTTGCATTTCTCTGATAATTAGTGATATTGAGCATGTTTTCATGTGCTTTTTGATCATTTGTATGTTTTCCTTGGAGAATTGCTTGTTTAGGTCTTCTGCCCATTTTTGGATTGGGTTGTTTATTTTTTTCTTACTGAGTCGTATGAGGTGCTTATATATTTTGGAGATCAAGCCTTTGTCGGTTTCACTTGCAAAAATTTTCTCCCATTCCGTAGGTTTTCTTCTTGTTTTATTTCTGGTTTCCTTTGCTCTGCAGAAGCTTGTAAGTTTCATTAGGTCCCATTTGTTTATTCTTGCTTTTATTTCTTCTAGGAGAAAATTTTTGAAATGTATGTCAGATAATGTTTTGCCTATGTTTTCCTCTAGGAGGTTTATTGTATCTTGTCTTATGTTTAAGTCTTTAATCCATTTTGAGTTGATTTTTGTATATGGTGTAAGGGTGTGTTCTAGCTTCATTGTTTCACATGCTGCTGTCCAGTTTTCCCAACACCATTTGCTGAAGAGACTGTCTTTATTCCATTGTATATTCTTGCCTCCTTTGTCGAAGATGAGTTGATCAAAAGTTTGTGGGTTCATTTCTGGGCTCTCTATTCTGTTCCATTGGTCCATATGTCTGTTTTGGTACCAATACCATGCTGTCTTGATGACTGTAGCTCTATAGTATTGTCTGAAGTCTGGGAGAGTTATTCCTCCAGCCTCTTTCTTTCTCTTCAGTAATGCTTTGGCAATTCGAGGTCTTTGATGGTTCCATATAAATTTTATTATGATTTGTTCTAGTTCTGTGAAATATGTCCTGGGTAATTGGATAGGGATTGCATTAAATCTGTAGATTGCCTTGGGCAGTGTGACCATTTTAACAATATTGATTCTTCCAATCCAAGAGAATGGAATATTTTTCCATTTTTTAAAGTGTTCTTTAATTTCCTTCATCAATGGTTTATAGTTTTCTGCGTATAATTCTTTCACCTCCTTGGTTAGATTTATTCCCAGATATTTTATTACTTTGGGTGCTATTTTAAAGGGGATTGTTTCTTTACTTTCTTTTTCTGTTGATTTATCGTTAGTGTAAAGAAATGCAACTGATTTTTGAACGTTAATTTTTTAACCTACTACCTTGCTGAATTCTTCAATCAGCTCTAGTAGCTTTTGTGTGGACCTTTTAGGGTTTTCTATATATAGTAACATGTCATCAGCATATAATGACACTTTTACCTCTTCTTTTCCAATTCGGATCCCTTTTATTTCTTTCTCTTGCCTGACTGCTGTGGCTAGGACTTCCAGGACTATGTTGAATAGGAGGGGTGATCGTGGGCATCCTTGTCTTGTCCCAGATTTTAGTGGGAAGCTTTTGAGTTTTTCACCGTTGAGTACTATGCTGGCTGTAGGTTTGTCTTATATAGCTTTTATTATGTTGAGATATGTTCCCTCTATACCCACTTTGGTGAGAGTTTTTATCATAAATGGGTGTTGAATTTTATCAAATGCTTTTTCTGCATCGATTGAGATGATCATGTGGTTTTTGTCCTTTCTCTTGTTGATGTGATGTATTACATTGATTGATTTGCATATGTTGAACCACCTTTGTGTCCCTGGGATGAACCCCACTTGGTCATGATGTATAATCTTTTTTATGTGTTGTTGGATTCTATTTGCTAAAATTTTGGTGAGGATTTTGGCGTCTATGTTCATCAGTGATATTGGCCTGTAATTCTCTTTTTTTGTAGTGTCTTTGCCTGGTTTTGGTATCAGGGTGGTGGTGGCTTCATAGAATGAGTTTGGGAGTATTCCCTCCTTTTCAATCGTCTGGAAGAGTTTGAGAAGGACTGGTATGAGTTCTTCTTTGTATGCTTGGTAGAATTCCCCGGTGAAGCCATCCGGTCCTGGACTTTTATTTGTAGGGAGGTTTTTAATTGCTATTTCTATTTCCTTTCTAGTGATCGGATTGTTCAAGTGGTCAGTTTCTTCTTGATTCAGTTTTGGTGGACAGTATGTTTCCAGAAACTTGTCCATCTCCTCTAGGTTATCCAGTTTGGTTCCATATAGTTTTTCATAATATTCTCGTATAATATTCTGTATTTCTATTTTGTTTGTTGTAATTTCTCCATTTTCCTTTCTTATTTTGCTAATTTGTGCTCTCTCTTTTTTCTTCTTTGTGAGTTTGGCCAGAGGTTTGTCGATTTTATTTACTTTTTCAAAAAACCAGCTTTTGGTTCGGTTGATTTTTTCTATGGTCTTGTTAATCTCTATTGTATTTAATTTCTCTCTAATCTTTATTATTTCCTTCCTTCTGCTGCTTTTTGGGGCTTTTTGTTGTTCTTTTTCTAATTCATTCAGGTGGTGGGTTAACTTGTGTATTTGAGATTGTTCTTCTTTTTTGAGGAAGGCCTGTATCGCTATAAACTTCCCTCTGAGCACTGCCTTTGCTGTGTCCCATAGGTTTTGAGTGGTTGTGCTTTCATTATCATTTGTCTCAAGGTATTTTTTAATTTCAGCTTTGATTTCCTCATTGATCCATTGTTTTTTCAATAACATATTGTTTAATCTCCATGCTTTCCTTTTTTTCTCCTTTGTTTCTCTGTTGTTGATTTCCAGTTTCATGGCATTGTGGTCAGTAAAGATGCTTGAGATAATTTCTATCTTCTTAAAATTGTTGAGGTTTCTTTTGTGCCCAAGTACATGATCGATCCTGGAAAATGTTCCATGTGCACTTGAAAAGAATGTATATCCTATTTTTGGGGGGTGTAATGCTCTGAAAATATCCACCAAATCTAGTTTTTCTATTGTAGTATTTAATTTCTCTGTTGCCTTGTTTATTTTCTGTCTGGAAGATCTGTCTAGTGATGTTAATGCAGTGTTAAAATCTCCAACTATGATTGTATTCCCATCAATATCGCCCTTTATCTCTGTTAGTAATTCTTGTATGTACTTAGGTGCTCCTATATTGGGTACATATATATTAACGAGTGTAATATCTTCATCTTGTATCACTCCTTTAATCATTATAAAATGTCCCTCTTTATCTTTCTTTATGGCCTTTGTTTTAAAGTCTATTTTGTCTGAAATCAGTACTGCAACACCTGCTTTTTTGGCTTTTCCATTTGCATGGAATATCCTTTTCCATCCTTTCACTCTCAATCTATATGTGTCCTTCTCCCTAAAGTGGGTCTCTTGTATGCAGCATATTGAAGGTTCTTGCTTTATTATCCACTCTGCCACTCTATGTCTTTTGACTGGAGCATTTAGTCCATTAACATTTACAGTAATTAGTGATAGATGTGTGTTTATTGCCATTTTGAACTTATCTTTGCAGTTCAGTTGGTATATCCTCTTTGTTCCTTTCTTGTTCCTTTTGTGGTTTGGTAATTTTCCTTTGTATTATCATGGATTTTATTTAATTTTTGTGACTCCCTTGTAAATTTTTGACTTGTGGTTACCCTTTTTTGTAAATCTATTAGCCCATTACTATACCTGTTTTTATTAAACTGATAGTAACATGATCTCAAACCCATCCTACTGTTAAAAAAATTTTAAAAAGAAAGAAAAAAATTTCTATATTTCCCTGCCTCCCTCTCCCACTCTCAGTGATTTGTATGTTTTCTTTATTTGTAATTCATGAGTTATCACCTTTCCAGTTGTGAGTTTCTCATTTCTGTAGCATCCTGCTGCTTTTCTATTTAGAATAGCCCTTTCAATATTTCTTTTAACATGGGCTTACTGTTGCTAAACTCCTGCAGCTTTTTTTTGTCTGTGAAACTCTTTATTTCTCCTTCTATCCTAAAGGATAGCCTTGCTGGATAAAGTATCCTAGGCTGCATCTTTTTTTCATTCAGGGCTTTGAATATATCTTGCCACTCCCTTCTGGCCTGTAGTGTTTGTGTAGAGAAATCAGCTGAGAGCCTTATGGGGGTTCCCTTGTAACTCACTCTTTGCTTTTCTCTTGCTGCCTTTAGAATCATGTCTTTATCCTTGACTCTGGCCATCTTAATTATGATATGTCTTGGTGTGGGTCTATTTGGGTTCTTCCTGTTTGGGATCCTCTGAGCTTCCTGTACTTGGGTATCTGATTCCTTCTGTAAGTTTGGGAAGTTTTCAGTCATGATTTCTTCAAAAACCTTTTCAATCCCCTTTGATCCTTCTTCCCCTTCTGGGACCCCTATTATGCGAAGATTGGGACGCTTTATATTATCCCATAGGTCCCTTATGCTATTATCATTATTTTTTATTTGCTTATCTTGTAGTTCTTCTGAATGGGTGCTTTCTACGGCCCTGTCTTCTAGATCACTAATTTCGTTCCTCTGCATTAACTATTTGGCTTTGCACAGTTATTAGATCATTCCTCATCTCTGTCAATGAGTTTACCCATTCTGCTTGGCTCTTCTTTATAGCTTCAATTTCATTTTTGACATATTTTATCTCTCTAAGCACTATCTCTTTTAATTCCTTCAGCAATTTGATCACTCCTTTTTTGAAATCTTGATCTAGTAGGCTATCGATGTCTATTTCATTGATCTTTCTTTCAGGGGATTCCTCTTGTTCTTTTAATTGGGAAAGGTTTCTCTGCTTCTTCATCTTGCTCATACCTCTCTGGCACTGTGGTTTATGGAGTATCAGTTGTCTATTTTGGATCTTAAGGATTTTATCTATCTAATGCCTATTTAGGAATAGAACTTAGGAAAAAAAAAGAAAAAAATAAGAGAGAGAGAGAAAGATTTTTTAAAAGAAGGGAGAAAGAGGGTTTGAAAACAGTGTATAATGAATAATAGAAGAGCGAGTTGAAGCAGAGTATTAATCGGGTTGAGACGTCCTTTTAAAACCTTTGAAAAAGAAGGGGGGTAGATGAATAGATGTATCTGAAACCTGTGACTAATCAATAACAGGACATCAAAACCCAAGAGAAATAGAAATGAATTAAGAAGTAAGAATTAAGAGAGTAATAGAAAATAGAACAGGTAAAAACATTTAAAAAAAAGAAAAAAAAGGGGGGTGGTTGTCGGTGTTCTCCTGGAATCTGTGTGCTTTCAATGTGAAGTCTTTCTGTCTTCGTCCTGTTTTGGAAGCTCAGCTTGTTGTTTTCAGAGGTCCTCCGTTGGCGCCCTCTTCTATGCTGCTTCCAGCACCTGTCAGCAAGCAGATCGCGCCTCCTCCTAACATGGGGTCAGGTGCAGCTCTCCTCTGCTGTGGGCGGGCGGGTCACTGCCCCTCTGGATGCCGCAGTCAGATGTTGCAGACTGGCCAGGCAGGAGGGCGGGTCGTGCCCCCTCCCAGCACCTCAGTTAGGGGCTGTGTTCCTGCCCGACAGGCATTGGGGGGGGGGGGCCGGGGGGCAGCTCTCCCCCTGCCTGCGCCGCCGGTAGCTCCGCTGCTCTGTGCGGCTGCGCGCTCCGCCCTGGCCGGCGCTCCGCCCTGGCCCCGCTCCGCGGGTGGGCTCGGGGAAGACCGAGGGGCAGCCTCGTCCCTGCTCCGAGCCAAAACCGAGCTCCTTGTTTGTCTTTGTGGAGCAAGTCCTCTGAGGGACCAGGATGGAAGGATCCTATCTGCCCAGGGCTGTAGGCCCATCTCAGTCTGGCCCTTGAGGCTGCTGAGCCCTTCGGTGCGGATGCAGGTTTCGCCCCTGCCCCCGCCTGGGTGCTCAGCGCCGGAGAACATGGTGGCTGTGCCTGGCCCCTCCCCTCTTCCCCTGAAAAGTTTCCGCGGGTTTTCAGAGATGGGGGTATGCACCCTTCCCCCGAGAGCACATCAACCTTGCTGTTTTATGGAGGGCCCAGGTTGTTCTGCCCTGTGCACCCACAGCCCCGGCGCCCAGCCCCTTGCAGTCCCCCGGGGCTGCCTCCGTGCAGCCGCCCCCGTCCTCCGCCCGGCTTGTGCAGCCTGGCCCTGCCCGCCGCTGCCGGCCCGCGTCTCAGGCTGGGTGTCGGGGGAACGCTCTGTGCCCGTTTAACTTAGTTCTGTCAGACAAGGGCTGCTCTGTAGAGATCCGAGCCTCGGAGGCTCCCCTTCCGTCCCGCTGGCCTCTCAGTTGGAGAGGGGAGACCCAGCGAGCGAGCGCCAGTCCTCCTTTGCCGCTCCCTCCCCGCGGGACCCGTCCCGCGCTGCTTTGCCTTTTGTTCTTTCTTTTTTCCTTTTCTCCTACCAGATTTTTGGCGTCTTTATCTTTTGAAGAGGGCGATGTTCTGTCGGAGTTCCGCAGGTGCTCTGGTTGGCTGAGCGGGTCTGTAGATGTGGGTCTTGGTGTATTTGTGGGAGAGGGTGACTTTCCAGCGTCCTTCTACTCTGCCATCTTCTCCGTCTCCCCCCCCCCCACATCTTCTTAATCGAGTTGTTTGTTGATGGGTACTTGGATTGCTTCAATGTCTTGGCTTTTGTAAATAGTGCTGCTGTGAACATTGGGGTGCATATGTCTTTTTGAATGAGTCGTTTTGTTTTTTCTGACTATATACCCAGGAGTAGAATTGCCGGATCAATATGGTAGTTCTTTTAGTTTTTTGAGGAACCTTGGTACTGTTTTTCATAGTGCCTGCCTCAGTTTGCATTCCCACGAACAGTGTTTGAGGGTTCCCTTTTCTCCACATCCTTTCCAATGTTTGTTATTTGTAGACTTTTTGATGATAGCCATCCTGACAGGTGTGAGGTGATACCTCTTTGTGATTTTGATCTGCATTTCTCTAATAATTTTTACATAGTTGAGACTCAGATAATCTCATGCTAGACTTTGTAATGCAATAAAGTATGAAGGAAGTCCAGCCAGATTTGGGCCAACAGATACCTGGAGCTCAGGCTATGGAAAACCTCAGGAGAATAACCTGGACAAGAAAAATGGACCAACAATGAGGACTCCAGTCTCCATCAGGAACCTGCCTATGTTTCCTGCTACAACAGGACATGTTCACATCAAAGCCCATAGGAGGGAACAGAAAAGCTAAAATAAGAGAATGATGAATAGTTTAAACTTGTTTACAATTATAGGTAGCTGCTGCATTAATACAAACATGCTTACATACTCCAACTGAATAAGAGTAAACTTTTCCAAACTTTCCATTTTTTCCTTTACACAAGTTTTTAAACTGTTGCAAGAATAAGTTTGAATAAAAGTATTCCAAAAGGTATTGAAGAAGACGGAGCGGTTTTTGTTCTAGATAGATGGGTTTTCTCTTTCTTTACTTACTTTGATGACTCATTTGTTTCTTTCCTAATCATTGAATAAATTTAATAGGACCTAGTATATTACCCTACACAAAAGTGGTGGTCAGTAAATGCTTATGGAAAAAAATTAGATATAATTTACTCTCTATACTGACTAACTAGTAATCGTCTTAGGTATGTTCCCAGGAACTGAACATTCATTGAAATCAGAGTACTAATAGCACTCTATCCCCACAATAAATTGGTTGAATATTGTTGAAATGTGGAACACCAGTCATAACAAGCAAACAACAGCTCAGTTGAAAGACTGTTCTGCTCCAGTTTCCTCATGTAGGTTATGATTTAGGTGAGAGTGTAATACCTTCTTGTCACAACAACATCATTTTTAATCATCGTCATCATCATCATCATCACCATCACCATCACACAATCTCCTGTGAATGTCCTCCTCCTCATAGTTTACTGTAGAGCATCAGTTGAATTTAAGTCATTTATTTAGTTTTTAGTGGTAAGATAATAAAGAAATACTATTGCAAATAATTTTTACGGCTTTCTGGAGACAGACATTTATTTATTCACTTCAAAGATACATTATCAAGTGCTTGAAGAGTACTAGGCCCTCGGGATATAACAGTGAATGAGACAGGGATGATCTCTCTCTTCATGGAGTTTGCAGACTGGTGGACCACTAAAATAATGCTTCATACTGTTCATTTCAGCCAGGCCCGCAGTCCTAGGCCTTAAGAAGAATCATGCATTTAGAGATAGAATTGAACTGATACTAAGCTTAGAGCAACTAGACATACTGAAAGCCAATTTCCAACAATTAATTATTTTAAGTGGTTGCCCTATTAGTTAAAAGGAAGAGGAGATAATACGAAGGCAAGAAATACTGATAAATTTCTAAGTTGAACTAAGTTTGGTAAGTATAAAAAATGAAGTGTAGTTAATAAAGCATAAAGCAGAAGATTTCCTCTTAACTCATAGTTATTATACATCATCATTAGAGAGGGGACTTGCTGCTCCCTGTACTAGATTAATAGCCTGGGCATTCATCTCTTTGACCTCAGCTGAAGTAGAAGCACCAGGCAACAGAAGCAGAAAATGGAATTGAAAGAAGTACTATCTAGTATTTTATCTGGGCAGGAAAATTAAAAAAAGGAAGCCCTTAAATTGTAGATGAGAATGTGAAAAGAATGGATGGTGCTCTTTTCTTTCCCTTGACAGTCCTACCCTTTGAGAACCAGCTGGCAGCTCTGGGGTCACTAAGCTTAGTCATTCGTCTTTTCAATTACAAGAACATACTATTAACAAGGACATGGTGTGGGGAGAGCAATTTTTGGAAGAGAGAAGAAAAAGAGAAGGGGGATATTTTTCACATGGAGAAAGTGGCATATCTGTCAGGAAATAGGGAGTGAAATGCAAGGTAACTTCTCCCTGCCCCTGTTATTTTCATTCTAAACATTGTGAAAGGACCCAATGTTTTAAGAGGTTTTAAAAAAGTAATGGAGGGCAGGCCTTGGAATATATAACTGTTAACTGGAGATTTTATATTCCATTGTAGGATATGTAAATAAATGGACACATTTGAGTATATGATAGTAGATGTCTGAGGTATATGTTTAAAAGAATAAATGTGCTTAGTGCTGCTGTCGGGAAAGAAATAATGGATTGAAAGTACCATAGGTTTTGCATATAATTTACCCAGAATCTCAGCCACTATTTATGGCCTTTAGTATATGTATGAGAAGTGCACATGCATCTCAAATTATTAGTACTTTCATATGGCCATGAGATACTGATCATTATGATCCAGGAATCTGTAAGACGATTCTTCCATGTATGTCTCCAATATTTTATTAAAATACTTACTGCAAGCGAATGTTGCTTCTGACTCTGGTGTTGTCATATATCAAGCTAAAAAAGGAAACAACACTCTTTATGTTTTCAAACTTAATCAGATGATCATTTTAGAAGCTCTTTCCTTATAATGAAATGGAAAACTATCAGATGCAGCTCATGTTCTTTCTGTAGAAACAGAATTGTTTTTAGTAATTTGCCAGACGTCTCGGGAGGTTTTCTTTTTTGATTCCACCTGTGACATCAGAGATTCATTATTTGTATGTGCTGATAATATTTCAGAATGCTTCAGGTTCCGAGGAATTGGTTTGTAATCTTGGTTAGGTCCAGGGCCTCTATGTGGGCACTTCAGTCAGTTCACCTCTGTGAAACTCCCATCTCTCTTCTTAAACTAGCCAATAATAAACCTGACTCATTTTTTGACTTTATTTTTTGAAGAAAAACTCATGAAGCAGTTTGAAAATGTGGTCTCAAATACTCAACAGGATTAAAGTCATTAATAAAGCAAACTATAATAACAATATTTCTTTCTTTGTGTAACAGAAGTATTCCCAAAGAGCTGTGTTTATTTTTTAATTGAGTTATATTGTAATAGTACTAGAAAAATTAGAAATGTGATTCTTTTAATTGGATGACTTTTAATTTAAATTCTAATGAATCAGAAGTTGAAGGTATAAGTTTTACTTAACCCAGCTCAGATGTGTGCATGCATGTGCACATATGTAAGCTGGGTCAAAATACAATTGTTAGAGACCTTATCCCTGAAAAGCCTTATGGCTGCCATTCCTGTATATAATTTAAAATAAAAACAATATTAAATTGGAGAAAATGATTATTTTTCTTATGCGGATGATAACTAAGACTTTATTTGAATTATAACTGATAATTTTTTTCAACAAATATCTTCACAGAACCTTGCTTTACTAATGCCCCTAAGCATATAGCATTGTGTGAATGTGGTTATCCACATCAAGATTGCTCAATTTTAATAAAATTAACCAGATATTGACAAATCTCTGCCTCAGCTCTAAGCAAAGCCTCAGAGTGCATCTTCCAAGCTACTTGATTTTATAAGTGTTTGTTTTTAACCTAATTTATCCTCTTAGTCTCAGTGGGAAAGAGAAAATTTCAGTGAAATATGTGCTCAGTTTCTTGTTTGGTCCCTAATGAAATTTGTACTCAAAAAGGCTTAGTGTTTTGGAAAATTTTAGCATTAGAAAGAAATATTTGACTCCAGTTATTTTTTTAAACCAAAATAAAATATCCCTAGTGCAAAAGTCCAAATCATAGAGTTGAAGAACTTTCCAATAGTAATCTCCAAAGATAAATTAAAATGCTTTGTTTTCTATGTAATTTTTTTTGAATAATCTCATAGAGCATAGTATGGGTAGAATATTATGAGTGTCTCCATTAAATCTGTTCTCACTGAACGTTAATGCCTAGTGTTTTATGGGCTTGCAGTTGTCCTTTTTGGGAGGTTTACACAATTTCCAGCTGACATGATGGTGAGCAAAAGCTAATGAACTAAACTCAGTACTCACCACCATCCCTGCATTTGCTTGATTTACTCTTCTATGTAGTTGTCTGCTCTCTCCCTTGCATATTGGCTTCCAGGGCAAATAAGGGTCAATTTTGAGCACTGCCTGCAGTAGATCTTTGGCCTAAGGTTATTAAAAAAAATATATGGCTCAGGCTGGACCTGCTGGAGCAAATAACAGGAAAGAGGATGAAGTTGACAGCCATAGATCAAAGCCAAAATCGAGAACAGAAACTATAATCCGGAACATTTTGGGGGAATTACAGCAAGTTAAGGCTGAGAGCAGCAGCACAGGTGAGGGAGGACTCTTAGAACAAGAGATAGAAGCAAAAATGGTATAAGGGCAGAAACAAATGAGGGAAAGCCAAGGAGTCTATATAGAACTGAAGGAGGAGAAGCAGGGAGACAAAGAGACTTTAACAGCACAAGTGAATACCAATATTAGAATGGGCCCGTAAGAACAATAGTAATTTTAGAATAATACAACAATAATACGAATAAGAATAATACTAATAAGTATAAGAATATTATAAGAATAATATCAGTATTAGAGATGAGCTTTTAAAAATGTTAGGTGTGAGATAACACACTGTAACTCTGTCACAGAAAGCAAAGGAAAATAGCACAAGGGAGAGAGGGAGGGAGGGAAAGAGAGCAGGAAAAAGAGAGTGAATGATGACAAATGGTGTGTCACCTGAGGTAAACTAAGAACAGTTGGCTTTGAGGCAATGTGACAATTCTGGAATACATTTATTCATTTGTATTTTTATTTATATTATTCTGTTTCTACAATAAACTGGGTCCAGACACAGGAGACCAAACTGCTTATCAACGGAGTAATACTTCTTTGCTTTGTAAGTATGCTCATATCTGGGTCTCAGTTTGCTCATTTGTAAAATGGGTTTGGAAGAGACTGAGACTTCGGCACATGCATGTGCATGTGTGTATCTGTGTGATAAGAAAGCTGAAAGATTTAAATATAATTTATACTTCATCTATTTCCAAAAATGATTTGAAGATTTCATAATTTTAAATATACACAGAATAAGAAAAGTATATGGTATAAGAGCAGAAATATGAGACCATACCGAAAGAGATTTATATACAAAAGAAAATGAAAAGCAGTACTTTTGTGAGCACTAAATTTAGCTCTGAGCTTCCTGGTATCAGAGAAAAGGGTAAAACAGGATGAGTTACAGAGTTTTCACTGTAAATAAAGAGGAGTATACAGGTTCAAGTATGGAGACTAATTCTTTAAAATTTCCATGTACAAATAACTTATCATTTAGAGCACAGGTCAGCAAACTACAACCCATTAGTCAATCTAGTCCTTCACCTCTTCTTGTAAATAAGGTTTTATTAAAACACAGTCATGCCTATTTGATTACCTACTGTCTTGGACACTTCCTTGCTACAACAGCAGAGTTTATTTGGTACAGAGACCCCATGGCCTACACAGCCTAAAATATTTGGCATCTGTCGCTTGACTGAAATAGTTTACAACTTCCTGAGATAGAACTTTCTAAAAGGAACACTGAGTAAAATAATGCACATTCTGCCAAATGATGGCTGAAGTTACTCAGACTTCTCTAAGGAGATTTTCTGTATTAATACCATGTAAATATCCAAGATAACAGTTTAGCTCATAATTTAGTGAAGCTGTGAGTGTTAATGTGTGCATGTACGTGTTGTTGTGACAGGGAGGGAAGGCACTTAAGACCAATATACTCTAGGATCTTTGCTCTCTTCCTATTGAATATGTGGTGGAGCCCTAATTAGTTCTGAGAAAAAATTTTTTTTTAATTTTCACATTTATTTAGATACAATTGGCATGTAACACTGTATAAGTTTAAAGTGTGTATGTTGATTTGATACACTTAATATATTGCAAAATGATTACCACTATAGCCGTAGCTAACCCTTCATGTCACATAATTACCATTTCTTTTTTGTGGTAAGAACATTTGTGATCTACTCTTTTAACATCCTTCAAATATACAATATAATATTACTAATTATAATCACCATAACTACCAGATCCCCAGAACTTATTAATCTTATAACTGGAAGTTTGTACCCTTTGACCAACATTCCCCATTTCCTCCATGGCCCCAACCCCAGTAACCAGTTTCTGTAAACTATAAACAGTAAACCCAGTAAATAGCAAGTGTTTCTAAGATTTCAGCTTTTTAGATTCCACATATAAGTGATATTACGCAGTATTTGTCTTTCTCTGCCTGACTGACTTCACTTAGCATAGTGCTCTCAAGGTTCATACACACACATAAAAATGTTAGAACTAATCAATGAATTCAGCAAAGGTGCAGGATACAAAATCAACATATGAAAGCAGTTACATTTCTATACACTAACAATGAAATATCTAAAAAAGGAAATAAAACAATTGCATTCACAGTAGCATTAAAAATAATAAAATACTTGGGAATGAATTTAACCAAGTAAGTTAAAGATTTGTATACTGAAAACTACAAGACTTTGAAATAAATTGAAGTCACAAACAGATGGAAAAATATTCCATGTTCATGGATTGGAGGAATTAATATTGTAAAATATTGATACTACCCAAAGCTATCTGTAGATTCATTGCAATACCTATTAAAATCCCAATGGCATTTTTCACAGAAATAGTAAAAAATAATCCTAAAATTTGTATGGAATCACAAAAAAAAACCCAAATAGCCAAAACCATCTTAGAAAGAACATAACTGGAGGCCTCACATTCCTCATTTCAAACTATACTACAAAGCTCTAGTAATCAAAACAGAATGGTACTGGCACAAAAATAGACGCATATACTGATGGAACAGAACCAAGAGCCCAGAAATAAACTTTTGTTCTCTGGTTGTAGTGGATATTTGCTATTCTGAGACACTCAGTGTCAACACTTCCATGTTGATGAAAGTCTTCTAATTTTATTCAGATATCTGGGCCTCTCCCATGCCCTCTAATTGCTTCATGGGTACTCACCCCCATATTTCTATCTCCCCCTCCACCCATATTCCAAGGGGTAGACTCTGATTAACTCAAGTCACCCAGTATATTCCATCCCTCTGGCCACAGGGCTTGATTGAGGTTTTAGGCACAAGTCCCAGTTCAGGACAATAAATATGAGTAGAGATTTTTTTTTTTCTAGAAGCTACATAAGATGTATTTGTTTCATGCCAGACACAAACAGTTTGTAGAACCCATAGCTGACATTGTGTGTCATTACAGAGAAGAAATCTTAGAAGGAAATAGATACAGGGAGAAGGCATAGAAAAAAATGGTAAATAAAGGAATGATTCCTAGATTAAGCCTCAACTGAAACTTACTCCATCTGTGGTCTTATTAACATCATGAAGTTTAAAAGTTGTCATTGTATAAGCCACTTTGAAAAGTTTTATGTTATTTTTGAATGAAAAATTATTAATAAACTAGTCATCTTGCAATACATAAAGAGATTTGGGAGAATTTGAAGAAATGGTTAGTTAACAAATATTAGAAGTCTCACTTGAACTTTTGGTTAAATCAAACTCTACTCATAGTGCAAATCTCTGAAAATGCCTAGAAAATAGAGATAATGTGGGCTGTGCTGTTGTGCTATATGTGCTTCATGAACAGGTAGCAAAGAACATTGTCTTAGAAAAACTCAACGTATTTCCCTTGGAGAGCCATTTCACTTTGTAGAAAGGAGAGTTTCAAGGAGTATTGCCCATTATTATAAAGAAAAGAGCTTTATCAGCACCTTCATTGAATAATAATGATTGCTCATATTTAGTGCAAATAAGGTGCAGCAGGGAGCGCTGGGAAAATAAGGTTGTCATGGTAACTGATAACACTTTTCCCCTACAGGAACTCAGGTTAGTCAAAGAGGCTACAGGAGGCCATGTTTCCTTAGAGACTTTTCCCAAGAAAAGAAGATAAGGAAAAGGGAAATAAAAGGAAGATCTGGCATTTAGCTGAATTCTGTTTTGCTCACAAAGATAAACAGACTTCTAAGGAAATGCTGTTTTGAGTAATTAGCTGAGCCCAGTAGGTAAAAGTGGCATCTCTCATGTATAATATACTTGACCCAATACAGGTGGGCAGATGATTATTTTATAACTGAAGTCTGAGAAAGTACTGCCCAGAAAAAAATCAGATTAAGTTCAAAATAAAAATTAAATGCTTTAATGGCAACATTTAACAGCATGAAGAGGGATTTTTTTTTCTTTTGAAATTGGCTGTGGACTTAAACTGAAAAACAATGTTTAAATGCTTTTTGAAAGGCATGTGAACTTTCTGAAACTATGTTCTCTTTCCTATGAAATGAGTAGTTTCGGCAAGATCTCTGTTTTTCACCTATTCCTCTCAATAAAAACTTGTAAGAAATGAAACATGTCAAGAGATAAAATTGCAGGGTTTCAGGATGGAGCCTAAGCAGGAGGCTCAGAAACAGAGCTGCTGGGCTTCCTTTTCTCTCTCTATAATAGTTCTTAAGACATTTTATAGAAAATAATTGACAGACACATGCGTTTTAAAGCTTCTGCCTTTTAAATAGTCAAACATAAAATATCGTAATTGCCCTTAACAGGAACTATTCTCCATCTGGTAGCAGCTTTCCAAATGGCTCAAGAAGGAGGAAGGAGGCACCAACTCGATTCCACTCTAGGGTTGAATGGATTGATGTTTGACATAGACAATTCTGACTACTAGTTGTGGAAGGAAATAACCAAATTTTAGAGATCTTCCTTTATAGATCTGTCCCTGTTCTGTGAAAACAAATCTTATGAAAACCTATTCAAATTTCTACTCTACAATCTGATGCAATTATTGTGAAGTTAAGAGAGGTAAAATTAAATGCTGAATATGAAAGCCCTTTGAAAAGCTAAAGAGACATTTCAAATATAAGCTGGTGTCTATAATATAATATATTGGCATTTTAAGCATTTTAAGACCTGAAGTCTAGCTTGTGGGCAACATTATAAGAATGTATTGACCAAATTTAAGATCCTCTTGTAAATTGTGTGAAATGAAATTGCATGTGTAGAAATTTTAACATATTGTTCACATATGGGTTCTACTTTATTGTCCAAGCTTGGACATTTTTGAGAATGAAAAGGGGAACTATATATAAGTAGCAAGCATTGACTGACCTACAACAGGTATAAACAGGGACAGTTTTAGGAAAGTCAGACATATGGTCACCCTAATTATAGTACTTTTAATGATGGCAGATCAACTGCTCTGAGTCCTATAACAACAGCATCATATGACCCTAAGTAATTTCTTCTAAATATTCAACTCTGACCTTCAATTTTAAAAGGTTTTAAAAGACTTTTGAAACTTTGAGACGTATCCTTCAGTTATTTGAAAACCTTTTCAGATGCTCATGGAATTCTGAGTACTTAAGAGCTCTACAGTGAGGCATTTATCATAGATCCATTTGACATCCCACTGGATCTTACTTAGCTAAAATTAACTCACTGACCTATTATATCACAAAAACATTGTGTGACTTCAGATATTAGTACTCTTCTCCATTTTAGGTCTTCTTGCCTTAGTATGATCCTCTTAAATTTCTAGAAGATTTAGTTAGTACTGTTTTATGTGTCTCTTCTTAATCTTGCTGCTTCTTATGTTGTGCTTAGAAAGGAAATTATAAGAGTAGATTTATGTTCACTTCATTGATTCCATTGTCATCGTTTTCTAGTATAGGTCATTACTGTGAAAGATTATGTTTCAGTGACTCTTGTTTTAAAATATCAGAACATACTACTCTTACAGATGTTTTTCATCTGCTTTCTGTATCTTTCTCTCTCTCTCCCTCTCTCTCTTCCAGTTTTATTAAATGATCAATCACTAGTTAAGGATAGACGATTATAGCAATGGCAAAATGCGTGATAGCAAAAACTCTCAGTGGTTCTCCAACCTATCTGCACATTAGAATCTTTTGGGGGACTTACAGAATCCTAATGTGCAGGCCACATTTCAGACCACTCATATCAGAAATTCTGTGTGTGGAACCCAAACATAAGTACTTTTTTTAAGTTCCCAAGTGATTCCAATTAAGCAGGGAAATTTGAGAACCACCTGTCTAAATAATCCATAACATACACCAACCCTTAGGAAAATTTAGCTGTTTTAGGGACATAGTTGTGAAAGCGAGTGTGTATATATGTATGGGTAGGTTCAAGTATGGGAACAGGTGTGTGTGTGTGTGTGTGTGTGTGTGGTATATATGTGTGTTTGTAGTATTTGACAGTAATAAAATTAGGAGTTTTGAGGAAAAATCTGTGTGATTAAAAAAGAAGTAATGATACTTTCCACATCAAGATGGAGAAACTTAAGAAAATGAATATTATTGTTTGCAATATATATATGTCATCTGGACAAGAAGCTTGGACAGCACCAATAAAATACTGAAAGAATTAAAGTCAGCCCCCTAAAGCCACAATAACTTATTGTTATATTTCCTTTTACTCTTATTTCTAGACATGGTTGACATTTGATAGCATGGCTATAGTCAGGTTTTATTTTACTGGTGATGAACTCTGTCTAGGAGACACTTTACTAGAGTAATGCCTTCTGTCCATTTCAATAGTGTGGTAGGATTATTGCAGCTCCATTTTACAGCTTTCTGGGGTCTCACTTTTTGGTAGTACATACCCAGACTGACTTTGGACTTGGCACATGACTTAATTTGTTTAATGAAACAGTAGCAAACTTGATGCAAGCAGTCTTGAGAAATTATTTGTACACTTTGGCTTCTCTTCATGTTCCCCTGCATCTACGATGAAAACCTGCCTATGCCAGCCTGCTGGAAGATTGGGAAAGATACATGGAGGAAAGCTGTGTTATAACAGACAAGGCCATCTTAGATCAGCTAGACCTCAACCAACC
The DNA here is from genome assembly GCF_048564905.1 of Vicugna pacos. Classification (NCBI taxonomy): domain Eukaryota; kingdom Metazoa; phylum Chordata; class Mammalia; order Artiodactyla; family Camelidae; genus Vicugna; species Vicugna pacos. The sequence goes on along the minus strand of NC_133023.1, from coordinate 17,045,324 downwards.
TGTCAGCTGACCAAAGACACATGAACAAGCCCCACCAAGATCAGCTGAGTCTGGATCAAATCACCAGAACCACCCAGCTAACACCTAGCCTCTTGAGAAATAATACATGTGTTTTTTTTTTTCATCCATTGAGTTTTGAAATGGTTTGTTATGTAGCATTAATGTGGCGATAGATCAGTGATGCAAAATGCCTGTCAGTGTGTTTAGTTATAAGATGTCATGATTGAGTGACCAATGCCTTTAATGCACTATGTGTTTATTTAGCTTTGGATGGTAGAGATAAAGATTTTACTTAGGCTTCTTGCTATGAGCTTGTAGTTGTGACTTCCATAATAGTATCAGTCCTGGATATTCCCCTTGCCCCCAAACTAAGTATTTCTAGGCTTGCTGGAGTAATTCAGTGATGAATACATCTTAAAGATTCTATCTTTATTTGCCACTTGTAAGCAGTCAGTAAAGTAGCTGCATACATTCTTATAAGCCATTTAAAAATTTATAAGTCTCTCAGTCCATTCTATTCTAAGTGTTCCTAAAAGCTCCCTTGCAATCATTGTCCACTCCATCCCACAATATGTGCCAGCAGAGCATGCTCAGTATCCAATATCTCTGAGAGAAAGGGAAAAGTTGTCCAAGACAACAGAGGAGTGGAGGGTGGAGTATACACATATAGTTTTAGTCATTCCTTCCTTTCTAAAATTTTTGAATAGTTTATCGTCAGCTCCTGAGTACAGTTCTGTTTTAGTTTGGAATCAATGATGTTCCCCAATCCCTCCTAAAGGCCCCTCTTGTCTAGTAGCCCTGAATTTAAACTGACAATATTCCAAGTAAACGTGTCTCTCCTGCAGTGTCTTCTGTCTACTTGATACTTGTTATTAACTTTTTATAATCACACAGTCTCACAGTGGGGTCTACTGGGGTTCTTCTATAAAAACATCCCAATATCTGATAGGTTTATTTGAATAATCATGTAAGAAGCTATGGTTAAATCATCAGTTTTTATTTTTCAATGAGGAACATAGATGTTTTATGTTCTGAATCCAGTTTTTTGTTGTCACCATACATTCATTCATCATTCTTTTCATTCATTCAATAAATATTTATTGTGTTTTGGCTAAGTACCAGGCATTGTTTTAGACAGAGCAGAAAAATCTTACCTCAGTCTTACTCTTCTGTAGTTAATCTGTGCTATACAACATGGATACTTAAAAGCTTTTTTTCCAAATGTCTGTAAAGTTAAATATTTTGTCATTATGTGGTTGAAATTACAGTTCTTTAATTCACTTTTGTCTGGCATATGGTGAGCCCTTAAATTTGCTTTGTGCGTTTTATCCTCTTACTCATTTTGAAAAATTGTGATTTTGATTATTGCTTCTATTTCAATTCCTGTTTTCCAAAAAAAGACTTAAAATTGTTAAATTGGCTCTTCAGTCTATATTCTATACATTATCAGCTAGTTTAAACTCTTTTTCCTTTTTTCCTGCTTTTTGTGAAAACTCCCCAAATATATCTACTAATTTAGTGTCCACTCCATTAATTTGATGGTTTTCCAGAATAAATTATGCTCTTTACTATCTGCAATGGGATTCAATTCTGAGCTGCTTTCAATTTCACTGTAATTCTTTTCTATCTCATCAATTTTCCTTTATATATAGTCCTGCTGCGTTTTCTTCTCTGCCTGTACCCTTAATTAGATTGAGTTGGTATCTTCTTGTTATCTTTTAACAATTTTAGCTTTGCCTTTCCTGAATTTTACAGATGGTATGCCTTCCCCTTATGTTTTGTGGACATTATGTTGTTATATATTTCTGTTTTGCTTATGTTCACTTAACTAAAGAAATATCCTGAGATGATGTTTGTGAATTGACAAAATATATGAGGCCTTTGGCCTCACTATTTGTCAAGAACCTCCTCATACCAATTGCTGGAAGACTGGTTGATGTCTACAGACCAATTCTCAGCAATTATACTATTTTCTAACACAGGATTATTGGACTGATTTGGAATATTCTCCTACCCCCATTATCTGGGGGAATTAATGCATAATTTAAAGAATACTCTAATTCCCTTTGTGTCCTCTCTTTGGAACCTTGTTTTATTTATTCCTGTCTTTGGTGTTTTATATGTGAATGCCCTGTGTTTTAGAAGTCACTATGCTGTTGAAAGCTTCCTATCCACCTTTGCTCCCATGGCCTTCTGGAAGTTTTAGTTTCAAACAAGTTGTAGCAAGATACAAGATACGCACTAGTTGGTGGAAGGGGTGGGGACAGAAAGATGAGCAGTCAGTAGAAGGGTGGATGCCCAACTCTTTAGTGAGTATAGGCTTTACATTTCTGAATAAAGAATTCAGAGGAGCAAAAGGTCTTCCAGCTCACTTTTAGAAGAGCTTAGCATGGTGCACCAGCAACAATGTTTTCAATCTCTTTCCGTCAGCCTTGTCTTAGTTGAAATTCCTCTCATGTTGTATAGACAGATTGACAGTTAGGGCTAGTTTTTCATTGTTTGGAGTTGTCTTTTCTCATATCATCAAAGTTACTTTCATTGCAGGTTAAGAGACGTTTCATCAGAGACTGCTAATCAGATTCTATTTTAAACTAGGAACTCTATTGTGTTGAAGGTAGGGAATAAGGTAAAGGGACAGATAGAAGCCACACTTTTCAGAACATACCTTGCTTATAGAGTTGAATTTAAAACTATATAAATGTCTTATATAAATAAAACAAAAATTAAATTTTAAAAATCTTTTCCTTTTCTGCCAGTGTAGTCCTTCCACTTCCTTGTCCACTGTTGTGCATCCTTTACTTATGCTCATCACACAGAGGTGTCCCGTGGCAGCCCAGTCCAAGATATCCTAGGTGGTTTCTCCTCATCTCAGCCTCATTGTCACTTTTTCTGTGATTTCTCTCCTTTCCTAATTGTTCCTGGGGCTGCTGCACCTTATCCATTTCTTTTCCACAACTCTGAGGTTGGAAGATAAAAGGGATGTGTAGAAGAGAGAAAGAAGAGCTATCTTAGTTATGTTTCTGTTGGTTGCGATGTTAGTTTCATTGCCCCAGCTGGAGATGAGAAAAGCTTTGGGGGTTTATATAGCTGTGGGAAATTAGGAAGTATTAATTCACTGTTTTCCAGGGACATTTTTATATAGAGGCATTTAAAAATTTTAAATATTATTTTATTTTTTGACAGTTTCAATGTACATTTTATAAAATATTGACTATATTCCCAATGTTGTACAATATACCTTTGTAGCTTATTTGTGCATGATACTTTGTACCTCTTAATCACTTGCCTCTATGTTGCCGCCCCTTCCCTCTCTCTACTGGTAATTACTGGTTTGTTCTCCATACCTGTGAGTCTGCTTCTTTTTTGTTATATTCACTAGATTTTTGTATTGTTTTAGATTCCACATAGAAGCGATATCATACAGTATTTGTCTTTGATTTATTTCACTAAGCATAGTATTTTCTCGGTGTATCCACATTGCTGTTATGTGGCAGTATTTCATTCTTCTTTTCTGGCAGGGTAGCGTCCATTGTGTATTTATTTACCACATCTTCTTTATTCATTCATCTGTTGATGGACACTTAGATTGCTTCCATATCTTTGCAATTGTAAATAATGTTGCTATGAACACTGAGATGCATTTATCTTTTTGAATTATTGTTTTTGTGGGTTTTTTGGGTATATATACCCAGGAGTGGAATTGCTGAGTCATATGGTAGTTCTATTTTTAGTTTTTTGAGAAACCTCCATAGTGTTTTTCATAGTAGCTGCACCAATTTACATTCCTACCAACAGGGTAACACAGTTCCCTTTTCTCCACATCCTCCCCAACATTTGTTATTTGTGGGGTTTTTTTGATGATAGCCATTTTGACAGGTGTGAGGTGATATCTCATTCTGGTTTTGATTTGCATTTTCCTAATGGTTAGTGATGTTGAGCTAATCCTCAATAGTAAATTCATGCTATTCTGGATTTTTAAACTATTAACACATTTGTTCTAAGCATGAAGATAAAGCAATATTTTAAAACATTCTTTGTATTCCACATGGTACTGAGGTCTATGAGGAACACCGAAGAAGTGATCTTGTTCTCTTAAGTACTAGTTGAGAAGATAATGTTATGCTTCAAGCAACAAGACAGCATGATAAAGGCCCAAAATATAAGGCAAAGACTCAGTGTATTATAAGAACAAATGATGAGACCCATTAAGGTATTAAAATATGAGATCAATTAAGTCTTAAAAGTTCAATGTAATTTAGTAGAGCAAAGTGAATGAGTGACTATAGCAGAATGATTCTGAAAATGGGGATAACATTTAATCTCCACTTCTATTTATTTATTTTATTTTGAAAATCTCTCCAACTTCATTTTTAAAGTCCTATCCACAATTATAAATAGGGAACCATCTCTGTTGAACTTCCCAAGGGTTACATAGTTTGGAGATAGAAATGGTGCTGAAAGTACACAGTTCCCATACACCCACTTATCCCCTCCCTACAGTTTTCCCTCTTATTAACATCTTGCATTAGTGTGGTACTTTTGTTAAAATTGATGAGCCAATATTAATACATTATTATTAACAGAAGTCCATAGTTTACATTAGGGCTCACTCTGTGTTGTACATATTATTGGTTTTGACAAATGTTAATGATGTTTTCTGCCATTACAGTAGAATACAGAATAGTTTTCATTGCTCTAAAATTCTCCCACACTCCACCTATTTATTCCTAATTCCTTATTTCCCAAACCTGTAGCAATCTCTGATCTTTTTTTGTCTCCATAGTTTTGCCTTTTTCAGAATGTCACATAACTGGAATAATATAGTTCATAGCCTTCTCAGATTGCCTTCTTCACTTGGCAGTGTGCATTTAAGTTTCCATCTCTTTTCGTGGCTTCATATCTCATTGCTGTTTAGCACTGTATAATATTCCATTGTATGGATATACAACAATTTGTATATCCATTCACCTATTGAAGTACATTTTGGTTGTTTCAAGTTTGGGCAACTATTAATAAAGATGCAGACCTTTATGAGGACCTTTGTTTTAAATTCATTTAGATAAATACCATGGAACACGATTTGATGGATCCTACGGTAAGAATATGTTAGTTTTGTAAGAAACTGCCAAAATGTCTTCCAAAGTGTCTGTATCCTTTTTAATTCCCACAAGCAATGAATGAGAATTCTTATTGCTCTACATCCTTTATACCCTTTGGTGTTGCCAGTGTTCTGTATTTTAGACATTCTAATAGGTGTTTGGTGTTATTGCTGTTTTAATTTACAATTCCATAAAGACATTACATGTTGAGCATCTGTCATATGCATATTTTCCATCTACATTATCTTCCTTGATGAGGTGTCTAGTCAATATTTTTCCCATTTATAATTATTACATTGTTTGATTTTTTTATTGTTGAGTGTTAAAATTACTTTGTATATTTTGAATACTAGTCATTTATGAGATGCTTTGCAAAATTTGCCTCCCAGTCTGTGTATTCCTTTTCATTCTTTTTTCAGTTGAAGTATATAGTTGGTTTACAATGTTGTGTTAGTTTCTAGTGTATAGCATAGTGATTCAGTTATACATATATATTCCTTTTCATATACTTTTCATTATGCTTACTATAGGATATTGAATGTAGTTCCCTGTGCTATACACTCAAACCTTGCTGTTTATCTGTTTTATATGTAGTAGTTTGTATCTGCTAATCCCAAACTCCTAATTTACCCCTCCTCCACTTTCCCTTTGGTAACTATGTTTGTTGGGCTTTTTTTTTTTTAATTTTCACTCTTATTATTGAAGTATAGTCAGTTTACAATGTTGTGTTAGTTTCTGGTGTACAGCATAATGTTTCAGTCATACATATACATACATATATTCCTTTTCATATTCTTTTTCATTATAGGTTACTATAAGATATTAAATACAGTTCCCTGTGCTATACAGTAGAAACTTGTGTATCTGTTTTATATATAGTAGTTAGTGTCTGCAAATCTTGAATTCCCAATTTATCCCTTCCCACCCCTTTTACTCCCTGTAACCATAAGTTTGTTCTCTATGTCTGTGAGTCTGTTTTATAAATAAGTTCATTTCTCTTTTTTTTTAGATTCCACATATAAGTGATATCATATGGTATTTTTCTTTCTCTTTCTGGCTTACCTCGCTTAGAATGACATTCTCCAGGTCCATCCATGTTGCTGTAAATGGCATTATTTTATTCTTTTTATGGCTGAGTAGTATTCCATTTTATATATTTACTGCATTGTCTTTATCCAGTCATCTGTCAGTGGACATTTACATTGTTTTCATGTCTTGGCTATTGTAAATAGTGCTGCTATGAACATTGGGGTACATGTATCTTTTTGAATTAAGGTTCCCTCTGGATATATGCCCAGGAGTGGGATTGCTGGATCATATGGTAACTCAATTTTCAGTTTTTAAGGAATCTCCATACTTTTCTCCATAGTGGCTGCACCAATTTACATTCCCACCAGCAGTGTAAAAGGGTTCCCTTTTCTCTATACCCTCTATTATTGTTTGTGGACTTTTTAATGATGATCATTCTGGCTGGTGTGAGGTGATACCTCACTGAATTTTTTATTTGCATTTCTCTGATAATTAGCAATATTGAACATTTTTTCATGTGCCTATTAGACATTTGTACAGCTTCATTAGAGAAATGTTTGTTCAGGTCTTCTGCCTGTTTTTGGATTGGATTGTTTTTGTTATTGAGTTGTATGAGCCGTTTGTATATTCTGGAAATTAAGCCCTTGTCAGTCACATCATTTGCAAATACTTTCTCCCAGTCCATAAGTTGTGTTTTAACTTTGTTTACGATTTCCTTTGCTGTGCAAAAGCTTTGAAGCTTGATTAGGTCCCATTTGTTTATTTTTGCTTTAATTTCTATTGCCTTGGGAGACTGATGTAGGAAAACATTGCTATGATTTATGTCAGAGAATGTTTTGCCTATGCTCTTTTCTGGGAGATTTATGGTGTCCTGTCTTATGTTTAAGTCTTTAAGCCATTTTGAGTTTATTTTAGTGTATGACATGGGAGTGTTCTAACTTCATCGATTTATATGTAACTGTATAGCTCTCCCAATGCCACTTGTCAGAGACTGTCTTTTCTCCATTGTATATTTTTGCTTTCTTTGTCAAAGATTAATTGACCATAGGTGTGTGGGTTTATTTCTGGGCTCTCTATTCTATTCCATTGATCCATAGGTCTGTTTTTGTGTCACTGCTGCGCTGTTTTGATTACTGTAGCTTTGTAGTTACTTCCATTCTCTCTTCAGTGTCCTTAAAAGAGAAAATTTTCATTTTAATGAAATCCGTCTTAGCATTTTTCTTTCATAGATCACACTTTTGGAGTTGCATTGGAAAAGTCATCACCAAACCCAGGGTCACCTAGATTTTCACTTATGCTATTATATTCTAGGAGTTTCTTAGCTTTGCATTTTACATTTAGGTGTAGGCTCCATTTTGAATTAATTTTTGTCAAGGGATTTTTTTTTTGACTACGTTAATGAGGGATATTGGTATGTGGTTTTTTTGATATCTTTTTCTGGCTTTGGTATCAGATTAATACTAGCTTCATAAAATGAATTAAAAGGCATGTTTCCTCTTTCTGTACTGAAAGACCTTGCAAAAATTTTTGGTTTTATTTTTCATTAAATATTTGATATAATTCACAAATGAAACTATTTTTCTTTGTGGGATTAAAAAACTTCTAACAGCTTTGTTTTGCAATAATTGACATAAAATAATCTATACATATTTAAATCCTATAATTTAATAAGTTTTGACATATGTATAAATCATTACTACAATAATAGACAGATATATTAGCTCCAAAATTAAATTGTCCTCATGAATCTGTCTACCCCTCTCTGACCCTAGATCCCCTGAAAAACACTGATGTTCTTTCTGTCAGTACAGATTAGTTTCCAGTTTCTTCAATCATATAAATTGAATCATACATTGTATGTTCTTTTTGGTCTGATTTATTTCACTCATCATATTTACTTTGAGGTTTATCTCTGTTGTGGTATGTATCAATAGTTCATTCCTTTTCATTGCTGAGAAGTATTCTATCATATGGGTATACCACAATTTTGTTTTGTTGTTTTGTTTTTAACTTTCTTTTTAAAATTATACTCAGTTTACGATGTGTCAATTTCCAGTGTAGAGCACAATTTTTCAATTATACATGAACATACATATATTGATTGTCACATTCTTTTTCGCTGTAAGCTACCACAAGATCTTGTATATATTTCCCTGTCCTATACAGTATAATCTTGTTTATCTATTCTACATATGCCTGTCAGTATCTACAAATTTCAAACTCCCAGTCTGTCCCTTCCCACCCTCCTCCCCCTTGGCAACCACAGTTTGTATTCTATGTCTGTGAGTGTTTCTGTTTTGTATTTATATTCTTTTCTTTTTTTTTTCCTTACCTACTTCTCATATTTGGGTTTTTTTTAACATTTTTTAATTGCGTTATAGTCATTTTACAATGTTGTGTCAAATTCCAGTGTAGAGCACAATTTTTCAGTTATACATGAACATACATACATTCATTGTCACATTTATTTTCCCTTGTGAGCTACCATAAGATCTTGTGTGTATATTTCCCTGTGCTATACAGTATAATCTTGTTTATCTGTTCTACATTTTGAAATCCTAGTCTGTCCCTTCCCACCCCCCTCCCAAACTTGGCAACCACAAGTTTGTATTCTATGTCTATGAGTCTGTTTCTGTTTTGTATTTATGTTCTTTTTTTTTTTTTGATTCCACATATGAGTGATCTTATATGGTATTTTTCTTTCGCTTTCTGGCTTACTTCACTTAGAATGACATTCTCAAGGAACGTCCATGTTGCTGCAGATGGCGTTATGGTGTCTTTTTATGGCTGAATAGTATTCCATTGTATAAATATACAGCATCTTCTTTATCCAGTCATCTGTCGATGGAAATTTAGGCTGTTTCCATGTCTTGGCTATTGTAAATAGTGCTGCTATGAACGTTGGGGTGCAGGTGTCTTTTGAATTAGGGTTCCTTCCATGCCCAGGACTGGGACTGCTGGGTCATATGGTAAGTCTATTCCTAGTCTTTTGAGGAATCTCCATACTGTTTTCCACAGTGGCTGCACCAAACTGCATTCCCACCAGCAGTGTAGGAGGGTTCCCTTTTCTCCACAGCTTCTCCAGCATTTGTCATTTGTGGACTTTTGAATGATGGCCATTCTGACTGGTGTGAGGGGATACCTCATTGTAATTTTGATTTGCATTTCTCTGGTAATTGATGATATTGAGCATTTTTTCATGTGCCTATTGATCATTTGTATTTCTTCCTCGGAAAATTGCTTGCTTAGATCTTCTACCCATTTTTGGATTGGGTTGTGTTGTTTTCTTATTAAGTTGTATGAGCTGCTTAAATATTCTGGAGATCAAGCCTTTGTCGGTTTCATCTTTTGCAAAAATTTTCTCCCATTCCGTGGTTTGTCGTTTTGTTTTGTTTTGTTTTGTTCTAATCTATTCATCTGTTGATGTACCTTTCGGTCTCTTTCCTGTTATGGGCCATTATAAATAAAGCTGTTATAAACAGTTATACAAGTCTTTGTATGGAGATATGCTTTCATTTTTCTTGGGTTATACCTAGGAGGGGGATGGCTGAATCTTATGTTAGGTGAATGCTTGGCTTTTTAAGAAACTTCTAAACTTTTTTCCTAAGTAGCCACAACATTTTGTCTTCCATCCATCAGTGGATGAGAGTTATAGTTATTCCACATCCTTGCTAACCATAGGTATGGTCAGTCTCTTTAATTTTAGACTTCCTCATTGGTCTGTAGTGGTATCTCACTATGGTTCTTTTTCCTCATGACTAATGATGTTGACATTAGTCAACATGTGGTTTAACTTCATTTTGTTTCATGTGGTTATTTACCATCCGTATGCCTTTTCTGATGAAGTGTTTGTTGAAATTCTTTGCTTGTTCTTTTGTTATTGTTGTTAATATTGTTGGATTAGATTTGCTAAAATTTTGTTTAGAATTATTGCATTTTTGTCCTTGAGGGATATTAGTCCTTAGTTTTCTTACAACATTTTAGCTGTTTTTGGTAATAACATAATGATGGTCTTAATGATGGTCTCAGTGGTGAGTTAAAAAATACTCCCCCCTCTTCAATTTCTGGCTGATTTTGTATAGAATTAGTAATATTCCTTCTTTAATTGTTTGGTTATTTACCATTGAAGCCATCTGATCCTGAAATTATCTTTGTAGAAAGGAATTTAACTTTCAATTTCTTAAATAAAGGGTTATTCTCTAGGTCTATCTGTGTTACTGCAAATGGCATGTAGAGATTATCATACTAAGTGAAGAAAGTCAGAAACAGAAAGACAGATACCGTATGGTATCACTTATATGTGGAATCTAAAATATGCAAATGAGCTTATTTACAAAACAGAAACAGACTCATAGGCATAGAAAACAAATATGGTTACCAGAGGATAAGGGGTAGGGGGTAATAAATTAGGAATTTGGGATTAGCAGATACAAATTACTCTATATAAAATAAACAACAAGGTCCTACTGTATAGCACAGGGAACTATATTCAATATCATATAATAAACCATAATGGAAAAGAATATGGAAAAGTATTTTACATATGTATATAAAACTGAATCACTTTGCTCTACACCAGAAACTAACACAACATTGTAAATCAACTATACTTCAATAAAAAATAAAATCTAAAAATAGGGTCATTCAGGTTACCTATTCTTCAGAGAACTGTGGCAGCTTGTGCTACCAAGTGATCTGTCCATTTTATCAAAGTTTTAAAATGTATTTGCACAAAAATATTTAAAATATTTCTTCACAGGCTATTAGAAATGTGATATTTAGTTTCTGAATATTTGGAGATTTTATAGAAATCTTTTTGTTACTGATTTCTAATTTCATTTCATAGTGGTCAGAGAATATATTTAATGTGACCTGAACTCTTTTAATGTTGTTGAGACTTATTTTCTGACCTCGAATATGATCTATCTTTGTAAATGTTCCCTATTCACTTGGAAGTAATTTGTATTCCATTACCGCACAGTTAAAGAGATTCACTCTATACTGACCACATCAGTGAAGCTGTCAGCCCTCTTGGCCTGCCCTGCTCTGGCAGAACCTCCATGCCAGTGAGGCTGAAGGGGTGTTGGGAGCATCCCTGGCAAAAGTGCCCCAGACCCCTACTATTTCTACTCAATATTCAGCAGTTTTTCAAGCATAAGTGCTTCTTACATTGTTATATGCCTTTGGACTACTGTCATAGTACTGAAATGGTTGTTTTTGTCAATTTTCTTCAGCTTTTTGTTTGCTTTTGGGAGACAGGATTTGCCAAACTGCCCATAGCTAGATGATTTTGGGCTATGGTGTTTTAGACGAGTGGGGAAGTTTTGAGGCAGTACTCCTTTACAAAATTATTTTGTTACTCCAAAATCCAGGGTAGTTTCTCCAAGTTTTGCACTAACAGCTGAGAGAAAAAGACACCTCCCTATAGATAAAATGTAACTACAGTTATCCTGTTTTGCAAAGTGTGCATTGGAATTGACAAATTCCTTGTTAATTAGCAGATTTTTTGCATATATGCTCAGTAATAATTAGCAGTTGAGCTCCAGAAGTAACAGAAATTGTACAGAAAAATACAGTGGGCATAGTCTCTGTTATTTAGTCTGTACTTTTGAGCATTTGCTTACAGTATGACTAAGATGTCAGTGTGGCATTTTCTTTGAGGCAAGTTTTAAGAGATCTTTTCCCTGTAGAGTGTCATGGATGGTACACTGAGCTGTGATACGGATAAGGATCAGTGGATAACAAAGAACCAGAACAAAGATAGAAGCAAATCAGGACATAACATTTCCTTCAGCTACTCATAGCTAAGTCTTTTTCTAGATCCCAGAAAGTCTGGATTGGAGTTAATACCATTTACACTATACCAGTACTTGCTAATAATTATATTTCACATATTTGTACGAGATATTATTTGCATATCTTATATACAAATGTATGATCAAGACTATCAGTTAAAGTATCTGGGTGTAGTGAGGTTACATACTAAATTGCATGTTTTTATCTAGTAGAGGTGCAAATAATTTCTGTCTTGTATAATGGGTAATGCCACAGCTTACAGTGTATTTCTCTGTAGACATATACCAGTTTTGTATTTCACTCAGCAATCTTATCCTAATATTCTTTATTGTATTGCTACCGTTAGCTCCTCAAATGTTCTTTGAATTGGTCTTAACATTTTATTAGTTCCTTCACTGATTAATTTTTAGTGAAATTTTTGACATGAGTTATAATTTTAACATTAAAAATTATACTTTAGTAATACATATGTAGATAGAAAGATTGAGAAAGAGGGAGAAGAAAAAGGAGAGAGAAAATGTACATTATTTAGTGCACTGTGAATAATTACATTTCTGTGAAATAGATTTGTTGACTAAAATAAATGTGCAGTCTAAAAGTTGAGAGTTACGTTTTATTTGGCTGGAGGACTCGAGCCAGGATGATAGCCTCTCAGATCCTCTGAGGGACTGCTCCGAAGAGGTAGGGGAGGAGCTAGGATATATAGGAGCTTTGCAACAAACACCAGGTAGTTGGAACAATAAAAGATGACTTGTTACCTAAAGAAAACAGGCATCTCAAGTTAAAGAATTTAGTGCTTTTCTATGTATGGGAGGAAGCAAACTTTTGGGCTCATTGAATTCATTCCTTTGACAAGCACCTAGCTATCTAGGGCCAGTATCCTGTCCTTTCTTATTCTGAGTCCCCTCAGGGTGCACCATTGTGAGTGGCTGCAGAGGCTGGGCTGCAGGCTTGTCTTCACTAGTGGGTGGTGGCAGTGGCTGATGACTTGATGGCTTCAGCATTGTTTGCTTACTGATATGGTTTGCAGTATTTTTAATTCACAGATTCCGCTATAATTTTTCATTTTAAGACCCTAAGTTAGAAGGATCCTTTCAGATACAGTTGCTTTATATGCCCGGGTCCCAGTGACATGTACATGAGCAGCCCCTCTTTATAGAGCAGAATAAGGTTGACATTAGAATTCCCCAGGGAGCAATGTCAAAAATACACTTATTCATGTCCTCCCTTCTCCTTCTCAGTCTGCTTCTATCACACTTGGAGGGTTGGATTCAGCTGGAAGTAAGAGAAACCAAATTATGTGACTTGCCTAGCTAGGAGTTTCCCTATAATTTCTCACTAACCAAGAAATTCAAAGCTGTACTACCCAGGGGAAGTACAGCTGCTCAAGGAAGTCATTTTGACTCAGTCTCCTTTTTCGCTTCCTTCTCCTCCAATTTTTAGAGTGAGGCTTTATTCCTCATGGTGAAAAGACATTGGCACTGCCTTTAAAAGCTATCATTCCCCATTCCAGGCAAGAAGAGAGAAGGATAAAGAGCAAAACACATACCAGCTAGATGTGTCTCTCTTTTCAGGAAAACTGTAGATTTCCTAGATGCCCATCTCAGCAGATTTCTACTTGTGTCTCATAAGGTAAACTGACTCACAGAGTCAAGTAAAGCTACAGAAGTCTAGAGAGGTATTAATGGACACAGCACTTTCTCAATAAAACCTGTGTTCTCATGAGAGGAGAATCCATATTGGATAGGCAGCTAGGTATTACAACCACCAAAAGGATATTTGAATCTGGAGGACGAAGTACTTCTATATATTTTAAAAATTTTTCCCCAGCTGATTCTGGTAAGTACTCACCTTAAGCAGATTCACCATTGCTTGAATAATGGCGTCTGAACAAAACCCGTTCGTACTGAGTTTCTGCGTTACAAGATCATTCAGTACTAATCATTACTTTCATAATTGTAAATACAAATTGTTGCTTCTCTCATATTTAAAATTTCTCCTCTTCTTTTTAAATTTGTATTTTTATTCTTTGCCTCTCCCAAGTGGCTCGCTGTTTGATGATGTTGTTTTTGACATTGCTTCCTTAATTGCAAAAATTTAAACGAACAAACAAAAATCATAATCCCATTGTCAAGCTAATATTAACTTTTCATTAAACTGTCAGTATTTCAAAATATATAATTAAACTTTAAGTTCTAAAATCCTTTTGTAGAGAGACTTTATTATAGTTTGGTTACTTAGCTTCAGTTTACTGGTTTTTAATTTGTTTTCTCTCTCTCTTCATACAAATGCCAAGTAGACAGCAGCTCACAAAGGTAGGGATCCAACTTGTTTGTTGTTTATATTAGTGTCACCTGAGTCTACCACATATGTAGGGCTCTGTAAATCTTTAATAAATGAATGAAAACAGTATCAAGATTGCATTGGAGGGGTCATTTTATATAGTTACCATATGAATATTATTACCTGTCTAGCTATTGGGAAGATTTCTTCTTTACTGACGCTCTGCACCTAAGATCATTTACTCAGTAACTTTTCCTTCAAAATCAAATTTATATAGTTCTTATATAGTTTCCTGGCAGTTAGGATGATTCCTTGAGGGATAGACTCATATTTCAGAAATGTAGAATGGCATATTTTGGTCTGCTTTACAGCGAGGTGAACACAGCAGGGAAATACTGCTACTGACTTTATTTAAGTATTTGTGAACAATTTTTGCCATGTTATCTGATCGTAAGGTTTGTTTTCTTTTCTTTTCTTTTCTGGAAGCAAATATTGTTCTGCAATTGAAAAAGCCATAAGGCTAAAAATAACCTTTCGAACCTGCATTTGTGACAATATCAGAATACCTCCTGCATGAAACAGTACTCTGGAAAAACGATGACTAAAGCCTTCTCAGGCTGAATATAAAGAGACTTAAGGAAATAGCCTACCTGCTTGTTGTTTTATATCTTAATTCCCAATGTTTATAGTAATAAATAAAATTTTCCAGTTTAAGTTTTTCACTCACGTTTGACTTAGAAAATTATCCAAAACTTCCAAACTTCAAGTTTACTAAACCTTGGTAAAAGAGTTTGCTATTAACCTTTTAGTTCAGTTTTGGGCTTGACTTTCTATTGTCTGGCCTGTCGTATGTCTCTGGAGGGGCAGAGGCTAATTTGTTCGTTTTTATCCAGAAGAAATGCAAATAATTTCTGTCTAATGGAACAGATAATTCCATTATATAGTTGCTAGAATTAGCCAATAAAATGCATGCAATATTAAGACATACTTAGACTGAAAAAAATTATTCATTGTTTATCTGAAATTCATATATAACTCTCCATCCTATATTTTATCTGGTGATTCCATTCTCAAAAGTTTCAGTTTATGGCCATGTCAGTCATTAGCCAGTTTTGTATCTAACTCAGCAATCTCATTGTAACATTGTCTATTAACACCTAAGTTCTCAAATGTTCTTTGGGCTGGTTTTATCATTTTACTGGTTCCCCAATTAATTAATGGATTTTAGGAAATATTTGACAGATGTTAGTTTTATATGTATGTAAGTGTCCCAATTAGTCTTCTGTGGAATTATACTTTAGCAGTTTTGTAGGTCATCCACTCAGATGCCCATGTAACCTGACTTCATGGAGCCAAGTAAATTGCATTGTTTTGGAGCATATATACCTCATGCACAGTTTCAGCCCAGTTAGGTCTTTTCTTAATTCTCAAAGTAAATCCCAAGCAACAGTAGAGGTTTAAATTTGTTTACTCTCTTTTTTGTTTGTTTATTTTTGCTTTTGCTTTATTTTCCCCATTGACTTTGTAAAAAATATATTTTTATTGAAGTATAGTCAGTTTATAATGTTGTGTCACTTTCTGGTGTACAGCAGAAACTTCATATAAGGACATACATATATTTGTTTTCATATTCTTTTAAACCATAATTTACTATAAGATATTGAATATAGTTCACTGTGCTGTACAGTATAAACTTATTGTTTATCTGGTTTATATATGTTAGTTAGTTTCTGCAAATCTCAAACTCCCAGTTGATCCCTTTCCACCCCCTTTACCCTCTGGTAACCATAAGTTTGTTCTCTATGTCTGTGAATCTATTTCTGTTTTATAAATAAGTTCATTTGTGTCTCTTTTTTTTTTGGATTCCACATATGAGTGATATCATATGGTATTTTTATTTCTCTTTCTGGCTTATTTCACTTAGAATGATGATCTCCAGGTTCATCCATGTTGCTACAAAAGGCATCATTTTATTCTTTCTTATGGCTGAGTAGTATTCCATTATATAAATATGCCACAACTTCTTTATCCAGTCATCTGTCAATGGACATTTAGGTTGTTACCATGTCTTGGCTATTGCAAATAGTGCTGCTGTGAACATTGGGGTGCATGTATCTTTTTGAATTAAGGTTCCCTCTGGATATATGCCCAGGAATGGGATTCTGGTTAATGTATGGCCAATAAGTTATTCTCATTGCTGGTAATAGTAACTGGGACTTTGGTTTTATCATCTGACCATTTGGTGATCTCTATGGGATGAATAATGGATATCTATTTTCTGTTGGAAATAAGTGCTTCTATCAAATGAAATCCCATACATAGGAAATAAATTGAACTTCTAATATTGTAGAAATTACTTGTTTAGGGACATTTAAAAAATCCATGTTAATAAAGATTAATCTTTGACACATTTGACTGAATTAATCATTTTGGTTTAAAAATGATAGTTATGCATCCTTTCCTTGAGTTTATAAAAATGTAGTATAATACAAATGTGCACTTTATATTTTAGTAAGATTTTGATTTCTTTTCCCTCATAAGAATAGTTATTCTAAATTCTCAATGAACTTCTAATAATAGTTTAATAATCAAATAAACATATATTACTCCTACATAATTAAAATTATGACAAGTGTAAATTTGTGTTCACCTAAATTGTTTAATTATTCTGACAAACTTTTTTTTCACTTTTTTTTATTGAGTTATAGTCATTTTACAATGTTGTGTCAAATTCCAGTGTAGAGTACAATTTTTCAGTTATGCATGAACATATATATATTCATTGTCACATTCTCTTTGGCTGTGAGCCACCCCAAAATCCTGTATATATTTCCCTGTGCTACACCGTACAATCTTGTTTATCTATTCTACATTTTGAAATCCCAGCCCTTTCCCACTCCCCATCCCCCTGGCAACCACAAGTTTGTATTCTATGTCTATGAGTCTGTTTCTGTTTTGTATTTATGGTGTGGTTTTTTGTTTGTTTGTTTAGATTCTACATATGAGTGATCTCATATGGTATTTTTCTTTCTCTTTCTGGCTTACTTCACTTAGAATTACATTCTCCAGGAACATCTATGTTGCTGCCAATGGCATTATGTTGTCAGTTTTTGTGGCCGAATAGTATTCCATTGTATAAGTATACCACAGCTTCTTTATCCAGTCATCTGTTGATGGACATTTAGGCTGTTTCCATGTCTTGGCTATTGTAAATAGTGCTGCTGTGAACGTTGGGCTGCAGGTGTCTTTTGAATTAGGGTTCCTTCCATGCCCAGGACTGGGACTGCTGGGTCATATGGTAAGTCTATTCCTAGTCTTTTGAGGAATCTCCATACTGTTTTCCACAGTGGCTGCACCAACCTGCATTCCCACCAGCAGTGAAGGAGGGTTCCCTTTTCTCCACAGCCTCTCCAGCATTTGTCATTTGTGGACTTTTGAATGATGGCCATTCTGGCTGGAGTGAGGGGTTACCTCATTGTAATTTTGATTTACATTTCTCTGGTAATTGGTGATATTGAGCATTTTTTCATGTGCCTATTGATCATTTGTATTTCTTCCTTGGAGAATTGCTTGCTTAGATCTTTTGCCCATTTTTGGATTGGGTTGTTTGGTTTTTTCTTATTAAGTTGTATGAGCTAGTTATGTATTCTGGAGATCAAGCCTTTGTTGGTTTTATCTTTTGCAAAAATTTTCTCCCATTGTGTAGGTTGTCATTTTGTTTTACATTTGCTGTGCAGAAGCTTGTAAGTTTAATTAGGTCCCATTTGTTTATTCTTGCTTTTATTCTGGCATAAGGGAGTGTTCTAGCTTCATTGATTTACATGCTGCTGTCCAGTTTTCCCAACATCATTTGCTGAAGAGACTGTCTTATTCCGTTGTATGTTCTTGCCTCCTTTGTCGAAGATTAGTTGACCAAAAGTTTGTGGTTCATTTCTGGGCTCTCTATTCTGTTCCATTGGTCCATATGTCTATTTTTGTACCAGTACCATGCTATCTTGATGACTGTAGCTCTATAGTATTGTCTGAAGTCTGGAAGAGTTATTTCTCCAGCCTCTTTCTTTCTCTTCAGTAATGCTTTGGCAATTCTAGGTCTTTTGTGGTTCCATATAAATTTTATTATGATTTGTTCTAGTTCTGTGAAATATGTCCTGGGTAATTTGATAGGGATTGCATTAATCCTATGTGACCATTTTAACAATATTGGGCAGTGTGACCATTTTAACAATATTGATTCTTCCAATCCAGGAGCATGGGATATCTTTCCATTTTTTAAAGTCTTCTTTAATTTCCTTCATCAGTGGTTTATAGTTTTCTGTGTATAATTCTTTCACCTCCTTGGTTAGATTTATTCCCAGATATTTTATTACTTTGGGTGCTATTTTAAAGGGGATTGTTTCTTTACTTTCTTTTTCTGTTGATTCATCATTAGTGTAAAGAAATGCAACTGATTTTTGAACGTTAATCTTGTAATCCGCTACCTTGCTGAATTCTTCGATAATTTCTAGTAGTTTTTGTGTGGAGCTTTTAGGGTTTTCTATATATAGTATCATGTCTGACATACTTTTTATATAACCAGATTATGTTTTGTAGTTTGAAAGTTTAAACATAATTTTAAACATCCTATTGTAAATCTTGGATTAATTTTAAATTGATTTAATTTGTGGATAGTTACTAAATATCAAGACAATATTTAAGAATGATTAAGTATTAAAAAGTTGATTACAAAGCTTATATACCTTTACTTTTGAAATATTTTCTACGGTGCTCTGGAATGGTTCTATCTTTGAGTCAGGTTAATGAACATGAATAATGAGTCATGTTACTGTTCCTTTTTGCCATTTTAACTAGGTGTAAGAGATGTGAGTGGCTGTGGAAAGTGGTGTAATTTGTATTTATGAGCTTTGATAGTCTGCTTGTATAGGACAGAATACTTGTATGGGACAGAAAGTCCTCAAATATCTACCCTCTACCCTTTTTTTTTTTGGTAAAAGTGCAGGTTTGTTACTTGGATTATTGTATGTGGTTCAGGATATAGAAGGAGCAATACAGAGAAATACAAATGCTTATTTGCAGTTGTAAATTAAATGAGGTTTTCTACACAGAGAAATGGGATTAGTTTAATCATATCCTGAATGGTTGTAGAATATATGTGGAAAGTTTAAAAAGTTTGCAAAGAGGGAATTTTTATTGCATTGTTTATAATATCTACAAATACTAAGTGTGAAAAAAAAGCACCAAAATGTATTTAAATTTTGACAAAGTTGACTTGGTTGTGGTGGGCTTAAACATAAGAAAAAAGCCTATAAAACCTTTACTGCCAAATATCATCTTAATGGAAAGCAAGAATTTGGCTTTCAGTCTGTCTAAGTGATAAATTTGTCTTAGAACTCCTAATAAGAGTATTATTAGGTGTTATTCTTTACCTTCCTTATAATCTGCCCAGACAACACAGATGTCAAATCTCACCAAAATAATATTATCTGATTTTTGTTGGCTTGATTATATTTGCTGTTATTATTAGTTTGTATAATATTGCTTTTATGAAAGAAAAAGAAAAAAAGAAAGAGAAAAAAGAGGAGGAAAAGAGGAGAGAGAGAGAGAGAGGAAGGAAAATCAGGCACATTTACAGGGTTTGTCCCCCATCAATAAAACCTGGCTTAGCCCATGTTCATTCTGGGAACAGTCAAGGTAGATTGCTTGGCTCAGAGGTATGGTTTGTGACAGTAGAGATGATCATTATTTTTTTAACAAAAAGCAAAGATTCCTTACTTGTGAAAGAGCTAAGTTTCCTCACAATCATGTGATCTTTTTCTCTGTTTATTTTATTTTATTTCATTTATTTATGTTTGTTTACATTTTGACTCCTTCATTAATGCACATTGTTTCTCGGGAACCTATGGTTCTATCTTAATAAACTGACCAAATGTCCTCTCAAAACTCTTTCAATTATGACTTCCCAAGGTCAAAACCTACGTTAAAAATAAATAAAAATTTTAGGGTACTTTTAACACCTAAAACTATCTTTGAGATTTCCCAGATGGCCCCTGTAAAAGCACAAAAAATTGCTATTTCACCTTATCGAAAAGGGATGCCAGTAATAATTAGGTTTTCTTTAAAAAAAAATAATAACTCCACATTTCTTAATTAGCTCAGCATTATTGTAGAAGATTCATGGAAAGAATTTCCAACTCAGAAGAGATGTTCAACCTTCCCAAGTTTAAGTTAGAATAAGTAAATTTTTATTAATATAAATATTTCATAGATTGTAAGCTTTATGATAAGGCCCTGGAGATTTGTCAATGCCTTCATTGTCCACAATATAATATTACCTTCAGGGGAATCCTTGTTCAAACCTTTATGAAATAGTTGTTTACACACCCCAATAGAGAATCTTACTCTTCTATATTCTTATACTATTGGTTACTATGGTAAATTAACCACAGCCATCCAGTCTTATTATTGAACAGTTTTATCCTTTCCCCTGATGCTTTCATCAAGGCTCTGCTATAAAGCTTCAGGCTAAAATTTGTAAAAACAAAGCAAAACGGTCTCAGGGCCTTGTGGAAATAACTTTTCCATACACCGTGAACTATGGCTACTCCAGGGAACACACTCTTGGGTAAGACTTCAAGCTGATGATGCTTAGACACTATCAAGCCATGCTATGGACTGTTAGGAGTTACAGGAATCTTTTTAGCCTGCAAGTAGACGTATGTCATGAATGCAGATTGCTGAAAAAAAATCAGAAAAATTAATGATCCAGGACTACATAATCTTTTGAGGAAAATAGAACTGTGACTGTTTGGAATGATGTTGATATCACTTTGGATTTTCTATTTTTTCTGATCTATGAAGCAGCTATTTTTTTCTTAAGCTGTTCTTAACTCTAAGTTTATTAGATTATGATTTTATAAATTGAAAATATCTTTGATGGTATTTGAGTCTCACTGAAACCCACTCCCAATTCAAAAACAAAACATTTTTATGAGACTTCTTAGTTTTCATGGGAGTATATTTACATAGGCTCAAATAGAAGATGTCCTCATTTTTACTGGGATGCAATAGGATATACCAGGTGTTGAATCAAGATTATACCATACCTTGAGTATCAATTTTTAAATTATACTAATCTGATCAAGTATGGAAAGCTTACTTCTAAATAAAATAAATTGACTTTATATGTAGAGCCCATGCTTAAAAAATCCTCCCAAGAAAACTAGTTTGGTAGTTGTCTTACTTAGGGTCTCAATCTCATAGGTGCTGAAGAGTTCTGTTTCTGTCAGGCAGTAGACCTTAAATTTGGGGGACTTTAAGAGAGAGGATGTAACTCAAATTTATAGATCCTGCAGAGAAATTTGGAGGAAAGTATGTTAGGCTTTATTTCCTAGCCCTGGGATATGACAAAAGTAGATAATTTTAAAGTCCAATCCAAGATTCCTTTAAAATTTCCAGACAGAAGTTCTTTGGACATAGTTTACTAAATACTGTATGCTCAAGGAACCTTATGTTAATTATTATTCTTGTCACACATGCATAAACAATCAGGCCAAACATAATGGGACCAGCTTTATTGTGATCAAGAGTAATCTTTGGAGAAAATCACAAATATGTGGAAACTAAGCACAATCCTAAATAATCAGAAGGATAAAGAAGAAATCACAAAGGAAATTAGGAAATGCTTTGAGATGATGGAAAATAAAAATATAAACAGAAACTTAAGGAATGCAGCTAATGCAGTGTTTTTAAAATTTTATTTTATTTTTTATTGAACTATAGTCAGTTTTCAATGTTGCATCAATTTCTGGTGAGCAGCATAACATTTCAGTCATCCATATACATATATATATATATATATATATATTCCTTTTCATATTCTTTCTCATTGTAAGTTACATCAAGATATTGAAAATAGTTCTCTGTGCTGTAGAAACTTGTTGTTTAGTATTTTATTTCTAAACCTACCAGGTACTAACAGTTATTTTGAAGGAATCTAAACCCAGTTAATCTGTGAATATGATGATTCTTAGATCTTTTTTTCGTCTTCTTTATTGAAGTATTGTCAGTTTACAATGTGTCAATTTCTGGTGTATGGTACAATGCTTCAGTCATACATGAATGTACATATATTTTCATATTCTTTTTCACCATAAGCCACTACAAGATATCAAATATAGTTCCATGTGCTATACAGTATAAACTCATTTATCTATTTTATATACACCAGTCAGTATCTACAAATCTCGAACTCCGAGTTTATCCCTTCCCACCTCTTTTACCCCCTGGTAACCATAAGTTTGTCTTCTATGTTTGTGAGTCTGTTTCTGTTTTGTAAATAACTTCATTTTGCTTTTGTTTTTTTTTTAATTCCAGATAAAAGTGATATCATATGGTATTTTTCTTTCTCTTTCTGGATTACTTCACTTAGAATGACATTCTCCAGGGCCATCCACGTTGCTGCAAATGGCATTATTTTATTATTTTTATGGCTGAGTAGTATTCCACTGTATAAATATACCACATCTTTATCCAGTCATCTGTCAATGAACATTTAGGTTGTTTCCATGTCTTGGCTATTGTAAATAGTGCTGCTACGAACATTGGGGTGCAGGTATCTTTTTGAATTAAGGTTCCCTCTGGATATATGCCCAGGAGTGGGATTGCTGGGTCATATGGTAAGTCTATTTTTAGTCTTTGAGTAATCTCCATACTGTTTTCCACAATGGCTGCACGAAACTGCATTCCCACCGACAGTGTAGGAGGGTTCCCTTTTTTCCATACCCTCTCCAGCATTTATTGTTTGTGGACTTTTGAATGATGGCCATTGTGACTGGTGTGAGATGATACCTCATTATAGACAGCTCACACAACTTAATAAGAAAAAAACAAGCAACACAATCCATAAACAGGCGGAAGAAATAAACAAGCAATTCTCCAGTGAACACATACAAATGGCCAATAGGCACATGAAAAAATGCTAATGCAGTGTTTTGAAGGAAATATATGCCTAGAGATGCCTATATTATAGAAGAAGAAAGAGTTCAAATTAATAACCTAACCTTCCACCTTAAGAAAATGGAAAAAGAGAAACAAACTTAACACAAAGCAAGCAGAAGGAAGGAAATAAAGATTTGAGTAGAAATAAATGAAATAGAGAATAGAAAATAAAGGAGAAAAATAAACAGAACTTCATGTTGAATCTTGGAAATATCAGCAAAGTGGACAACACTTTATCTAGACTGAAAAAATAGAAGATTCAAATTCTGAAATCAGAAATGGGAGGGGAGGCATGATTCCTGACCTTACAGAAATAGAAGGTATTCTAAGGGAACAACTGTATGCCCCCAAATTAGATAACCTGGAGGAAATGGAAAAATTCCAAGACACAAACTACTGAATGTGATTCAAGAATAAATGGAAAATCCTAATTGACCTATAAGAAAGAGATTGAGTTAGTAATCAAAATCTTCCCACAAAGAAACATTGAAGACCAAAATTCTACCAAACGTCTGAAGGTTTAACACCAATCCTTGACAACCTTCCAAAAAACAGAACACTTGACAGCTCACTTTATGAAGCCAATATTATTCTGAGACCAAAATCAGGCAAAGATGGCACATGAAAAGAAAATTATATAAAAAATTTCCTATGATTATAGATATAAAAATTCACAACAAAATGCTAGTAAACTGAATCTAGCAACATGTATAAAAATTGTATGCCACAAACAAGTGGGATTCCAGCAATACAAGGTTGGTTCAACATATGAGAATCAGTCAATTTGATATACCATATTAATATAATAAAGGACAAAAACCATATTACCATCTCAATAGATCAGAAAAGCAATAACCTAACACCCTTTCTTGATAGAAGTACTCAACAAAGTAAAAATAGAAGGAAACTCCTATGAAGGGCATCTTTGAAAAACCCACAGCAAACGTACTTATTGGCAAAAGACAGAAAGCTAGGATCTGAACAAGACAAGAATGTTTGCTCTTGGTACTAGTATTCAGCATTGTATTGCAGGTTGTTCTAATCAGTGCAATTAGGAAGAAAAATGAAAGATATTGGGATTGGAAAGGAAGAAGTAAAACTATCTCTATTTGCAGATGACATGATCATGAATATAGAAAATCCTAAAACATCAAACTTTTTGAGTTAGTTAACAAGTTAAGTGTGTCTCTAGGATATAAGATCAACATGCAAAAATCAGTTGTAATTTCCATACATTTACAATGAGCAATCCAAAATGAAATTATGATAACAATTTTATTTTCAACAGTATTAAAATAATAGGATGCTGAGAAAGAAATTTAATAAAATAAGTGGAAAGTTCATTGTCTGAAAACTACAGACAGAGGTGGAATAAATTAAAGAAGACCTAAATAAATGAAAAGATCTCCAATATTCATGCATTAGAACACTTAATATTTTTACAGTGACAATACTCTATAAATTTACTTACACATTCAACACAATTCCTGTCAAAATCCCATCTGTATTTTCAGGAATTGACAAACTTATCTTACAATTCTTATGTAAATGCAAGGAAATCAGAATGATCAGAGCAATCTTTAAAAGAATAACAAATTTGAAGGACTCACAACTAAAAATTTTAAAACTTCCTACAAATGTATAAAAACCAGGACTGTGACGTACTGGAATAAGGATAGACATATAAGACATGTAAGTCAAACTTCCTACAAATGTATAAAAACCAGGACTGTGACGTACTGGAATAAGGATAGACATATAAGACATATAAGACATATAAGACATATAAGACAAATAGAATTGAAAGTCAATAAATAAACCCATATAATTATGGTCAATTGATTTTTGAAGGGGTGCTAGGATAATTCAGTGAAGAACAAATAGTCTTTTCAACAAATGATGCTGATACAACTGTGTAGTGACAGTCAAAAGAATGAAGTTTTATCCCTCCCTCACACTATATACAAAAATAAACTCAAAATGGGCCAGACATCGAAATATAAGAGCTCAAACTCTAAAACTTTTCAGAAAAAAACATAGTTATAAAACCTGTGACCTTGGATTAGGCAATAATTTCTTAGATATGACAATAAAATCACAAACAATAAAAGGGGAAAAAGGATAAATTTGACTTAATCAAAATTAAATACTTTTGTGTTTCAAAGGGCACTATCAAGAAAGTGAAAAGATAGCCTACAGAATAGAATACGTTTGCAAATTATAGCTAATAATGGTCTAGTAAAGGTGATATGTAAGTAACTCTCACAACCAGTCAAAAAAAGATAGATAATGCAGTTTTAAAGTGAGCAAATGTGTCCACAAATGACATGATCATCTATGTAGAAAATCTGTAAGAATAAGCAAAAACCTATTATAAGTGGAACTAGTTAGTGATTTTAGCAAGATTTCAGGATGCAACATTAATAAACTAAAGCTAATTGCTTTTCTGTATACCAGCAGTGAACAAGTAGAATTTGAAATTAAAAACACATTATCATTTACATTAGCAGCCCAAAAATGAAAGTTGTAAATCTAACAAAATATGTACAAGATCTATATGAGGAAAACTACAAAACTCTGATGAAAGATATAGAACTAAATAAATGGAGAGATATTCCAAGTCCATGGATAGAAAGACTCAATATTGTCAAGATGTCAGTTTTTCCCAAATTGGTCTATAGATTCAATGCAATCCCAATCAGAATCCCAGGAAGTTATTTTGTGTATATAGACAAACTTATTCTAAAGTTTATATGGAGCGGCAAAAGACCCAGAATAGCCAACACAATATTAAAGGAGAACAAAGTTGGAGGACAAACACTACTTGATTCAAGACTTATTACAATGCTACAGTAATCAAGACTGTGTGGTATTGGTGAAATAATAGACAAATAGACCAATGGGAGCAGAATAGACAGCATAGAAATACACCCACATTAATACAGTCAGTTGATCTTTGACAGAGGAGCAAAGGCTATACAATAGGGGTGAAGATGATTTCAGCAAATGGTGGTAGAGCAACTGGACATCCACATGCAAAAGAAAATTAATCTAGACACTAGCCTTACACACTGTACAAAAAATTAATTCAAAATGGACCACAAACCTACATGTAAATTGTAAAACTAAAACTTCTAGAAGATAACATAGGAGAAAACCTGGATGATCTTGAGTATAGCGATGACGTTTTATATACAACCTCAAAGGCACGATCCATGAAAGAATGAATTCATGAAAATTAAAACACTTCTGCTATGTAAAAGACAGTATCAAGAGAATGGGAAGGCAAGTCATAGACTAGGAGAAAATATTTGCAAAAGAAACACATCTAGTAAAGAACTATTAGTCGAAATATACAAAAGACTTAAAACTCAACAATAAGAATATGAACAACCCAATTAAAAAATGGGCCAAAGATCTGAGCAGACATCTCACCACAGAAAATATACAGATGGCAAGTAAGCAGATGAAAAGATACTTAACATCATATACTATTAGGCAATTGCAAATTAAGACAAAAATTAGATACCATTAAAACCTATTAGATGGCCAAAATTCAAAACACTGACAACACCAAATGCTGGGAGAATGTGGAGCAACAAGAGCTCTCATTGATTGCTGGTGGGAATGCAAAATAGTAGAGCCACTCTGGAAGACGATTGCAGTTTCTTATGAAACTGAACTTACTCTTACCATATGATCCAGCAGTCTCACTCCGTGATGTGTACTCAAATAAATTGAAAATGTATGCCCATAAAAAACCTGTACACAGAGGTTTATAGCAATTTTATTAATAATTGCCAAAACTTGAAAGCAATCAAGATGCCCTTCAATATGACATTCTGGAAAAGGCAAAACTATGGAAATATTTTAAAAGATCATTGCTTTCCAGGTGTGGTAGCTTGGAGAAAGATGAATAGGCAGAGCAGAGAGGATTTTTTTAGGGCAGAGAAAATACTCTATATGATATTAAAATTATGGATATGTACCCATATGTATAAAAATATACATTTGTGCAAACCCATATGCTGTACAACACAATTTTGCTGTTTCAAAAGTGTACTTCAACAGAATTAATCATATTACAATTGAATGGAATCTTAGACATAGTAATAAACTCAAACCCCTAATTTTACAAATAAGGAAAATAAATCCCTTAGTAGTTTAGTGCCTTTTAAAAAGTCGCTAGTTAGTGCTAAGTTGTAACTTAGTCATTCAGTGCTAAAGTAAGATGTTAATTTCACTTCCGCCCCATCATCTCAGAAGACACTTTCACACTGTGATAGTTTACTGTTTGATCCCAAAACACTTCTATAAACAGATTTTTGATTAAATTTGGCAAATGTGGATATGGTAACCAATTGATTTATTTTTGGAGACCATCTCTGTTACCAGGATATAAAAATTCAGGTTAGACAATTGAAATGATTACAGAATAAAATCTCTTGTATTCTTTTAACTTTATTTTTACTCAAAGAATAAAAATGTAAAAATTTAGAATTTGTACCTAAGATAGTCATTAATAATGCCATTTTATTTTCCCCTAAGGGATAAGCTAACCCTGTTATGTAACTGATACTAATGATTATACACAGAGAGAAAAGCTCAATTTATTTTAAGACACAAATAATGTCAGAATCAGCTAGTTTCCAAAGCAAATGGTTTGCTGGTGTGATGTAGTCAAGTACTTTCATATAATTCTATGAAATGGATTGTAAAAATAAATCATTTCATTTGCCATTTATAGCTCAATTTAATGATGCTACCATTTCCTTGATAAATTGCGTGCGGGGAAATGAATGAAGCCTAGCTATTTGTATAACAAGAGTATAAATATGTTTGTATTGAGCAAATGGGAGTTTAGCTGATGTGTACTTGTGTTCTAGTGAAATGATCTTCACTCTCACAGCGAAGAACTTTATTGAAAACTAAGAATCAAGACAAGGTTTTTACTAAAATATCAACTTTTTCTAGGAATCATATATAATTCTCTTGCTTTTATACCTCCTGAGCAGGCAGAAGACACTTCTAGTTTCTGTTAAAAATGATATCTATGATTATTGTTAGTTTACAAAGAAGATGTGAAATGCAGTTTCATTCTACAGAAGGCAAGATAGATGCCTCTGCTCGTTCTTTCATGGATTCCATCATTATGTTTGTGAAATATTCCTTAACATCTAAAACTTACACTGAGAAATTGTGGTAGAAGTAGAAAAAAGATAAATCAATAAATAATGTTGAATGTTAATTAATTTTATCCCCGTGGACTTCTGTGTACTCTATAATATTTGCAAAACAGTTGCTCCAACTTTCAATGTCTACATCACAACTGAAATATCCACCAAGAAAGCCACGTACAAAGAGAAACAGAGGGTCATATGATTCTTATGCTGAATTTTGATCTGTGAACGACTTCAAGATTTCATGAGTCCTTAAGAAAATAACACAAACAAATGCAAAAAACAAAACCTCTCTATCCCATTGTCAGAAACTTTAGAGAACTCTGCCTTGGTAATACTGAGAACCCCTCTCATTTAAAACTACCTGTTAAGTTGTTTGAGTGTTTCATAAATTTTTTTTAACTTGACACTGATTTGTTCAGGCAAAGCACTTCTTTTATGCTTATAGTTTAGGAAGTGCTAACTCTGAGGTATGCAGAGTAAACAAATTTTGAATGCCGTACTTCTAACTAGCTTCATTTATGAAGTTAACGAATATTGAGTGCCTACTATGATAAACACTTTTTTTTTTTTAGAAACTGGTCATTGTTTATGTTCTTTTCTCTGCCTTTCAAAATCATCATAGCAAAATTCTAAAATCCTCAAATTCTGAAAACCAATCACCTTGTTGTACTTAGTTCAATTCTCAACTAAACGTTCATTACAGTAGGTCATTAATGACAGTGCATCCTCCTCAGAATTTAGGGAAGACCTGCCTTTTTTTAGTTCATAAGCAATGGCTTTCATGAGTAAAATACTTCCCAACAGTCCAGTCTGGAATCCTGTCCAGCTTTTCTTGGGGTTAAGATGCTGAAAGTTAGTTTATACTAATTGCAGACATGTTACCTGGGAGGAATAGTATGTTAGGCATTATAATTATTACAGCTTAGTAGGAATTAGCAACCTAATCCCTGAAAAAAAATCCTGAGAAGATGGAACAGAGGCAGGTAATTTTTGATGGGGAGAAGAGATTTCACACAGTTTCTTTTGAGTAGTGCTGTTCTCTGAAAAAGCCAGGCTAGGTGGTGGTCTGTTCCTGGGAGAAAAACCCCCAAAATGCATAAAAGAATAGAAATACTTTAAAATCACAAAGATTAAGATATTCAGAAATAACCATCATTAATATTAAGAGGCTATCGTTCTAGATATTTTTGTATACACATAGCAGAAAGATAGAAAATATTTTTATCAGACAGGGTTAAATTAAAGAATCCGTATCTATGACTTGTGGCGTAAAGGTTTTATTTTAGGAACTAGACCTTGTATTGGTGAGGGAGCAGCTGTGGAAGTGAAGGGACAAGCAACCAATCTGAAAAGCCAGGCAAGTCCAGTTAAGTGGGAAGCTGTGTCTGTGTGTAGCTTCTGCGTCAGTGCTCTGTCACCAGGTGTGTGCTAGTAAGTTCAGGGTTGCTGTTAGTCAACAGGGAGAACTGGATGCAGAGCAGAGGAGACCAAGGATAAGCTAGAAAGCAGCACCCTTGTCTCTATCAGTACACCTAATCACAATGACCTTCAGAGAATAATGGCTGCTGCATCGTTTCTGTCTTCCAAATCTTGTGCAAATTCATTGTTTGGACGACTAGAACTCAGACCATCCAGGGAGGAGAGTTCTGGGAAGTGTATGTCCAGCTTAGTCAAGTTGATACAGAACAAACTACCACAAAGTATTTATGAAAAAGAATCACATTACAAAGATGATTTTAGAATATGGTATTCAATTTTATTTTTCTTGAACAGAAGAAGAAGAAACTGAAGGAATTCAGATGTATGTTTCTTCATGACAAGATAGTTTTTATTCTAAATGATCTCTTTGGAGATCAAATAAATTTTGAATGCATTAAAGGATTGGAGCTATGGCAATTTTTTAAACTATATGGTTAAATTTTAAACAGTTGATTGAAATTATAGCATAAAAAAGAGTTAATTTTCTCTCTCACAATTTTTCCTACCCCATCCTCATTTTCTGATTTATTTTTAAACTTTAATTTTTAAAAATACATTACAATGCATAACAATTTTATTCTGTTCAGTACCATTCATTTTGGCACCGACTTAGTATTATTCTATGCTTACATGAATGCAGTGTTCATCACCTGGATTTTTGCCGTGCCCATTACTGCATTCTTTGTTCTAAGTAATTTGTTAATTGTTTGGATTTTGTCAATTTGTTCTTTTAAGAATGGCTTAGAGTACTGTCTTCCCTAGATCTTTACTTCTTGAGAATTAATGCTTGTTGCCTTTAGATTTGTAAAACTTCTTGACTTATTATAATGTTCTTGAGACATAATTTCTTTCCCTAAAAATGTGTGTCTATGACCCATTGTTTTGTGGCATTAAAGATTATTGTGGGAAAATCTGAGAATAGTATGTTTTTCTCCCTGTGGATGAGGTGCGTTTCCTGGATACTTGAGATTCTTTATTTACAGTTGAAGTTGAAAAATTTTAGCAAGATATGATCTTTTGTACTTTCCTAGAATGGTTGGTGAACTTTTAATCTAGATTCAGTTATTTCTACAATTCAGAGAAATTTTCTGATATTAATAGATAATCATATCTACTCCATTTGTTGAGTTTGATTTCATTCATTTTAAATAGACTATTTTTAGAGAAATTTAGGTTTACAACAAAACTGAGCAGAAAGTAGAGAGATTTACTTTACCCTACATACACATGTACACACACACATACATTAGTCACAATCAATGACTCTACGTTGACACAGAATTATCACTCAAAATCCAATTGACATTAGTGTTCACTCTTGCTGTTGTACATTCTGTGGGTTTTTACAAATGCATAATGACATGTATCCACCAATAATATAGTGTCATACAAGATAGTTTCACCGCCCTAAAAATGCTCTATGCCCTGCCTATTTATCCCTCCCTCTCCCCTAACCCCTGATAACCACTGATTTTTTTTTTTCGTCTTCATAGTTTTGCCTTTTCCAGAATGTGATATAGTTGGAATCATACAGTAGGTAGCCTTTTCAGATTGTCTTCTTTTACTTCATATTCTGTTTGCTGTTACACATTTTACATATCTGGAAGGTTTTTTTTTTTATTCATCTTGCCCACGTTTAGGCATGCAGTGCAGAATTCAATTTTTTCTTTGCCTGACTCTTTTCATAATATTTGAGCATCAGTTTGAGGACTAGATATTAGGGTGTGTGGTATCTTGGAAGACAGGAAAATTCGATTGAGACTCTGTGCAGTCTTTGTTAAAAAATGTGGTCTTTACTCTTTCTCTTAAGAATTCCTTCACCTTCTTAAGTCAGGATTAGCTCTCTCCTCTCGGGGTGTGTCCTATGTCCTGTGGAGGTACAGTCAGGCTTCAAATCACTTGCCCAGTTGTGTAAATGTGGAAACTTTACTTCCTTTCGACAGAGGTTTTAATTCTACTTCATACTTCATTTCATCACTCATTCCAAGTCAGAAGAGGAATTAGATAACAGCATCTGCTAACTTTGCTTCTCTCTCAGATCAGGAGTATTGGTGAGAGTTTCTATGACTGCCAATTCATTCGTCTTGCTCAGAAGTGGATCTCTGGTCAGCAGACTTTCAGTACTGCTCTGTTACAAGATTCTACCTTTTCTCCTTAGTCGTCAGTTTTTGAAGCTTAGTGCTTTAAGTCATGTTCCTTTCTTTCTTTGACTAGAACTAATAACTTCTTTTGCTGATGTTTACCATTATTTTCACTAATCTTATTAAATGTTGGAAGAGGAAAGTGATTTACTTTCATTCCACTCTGCTTATCTAGTTAACCGCCTCCAACTGAATTGAAGTCCTTGAGTATTACGTGGCAGATTCCGTTCTTTTTTCCGTTTACTAGTTGTGTTACTTTGGGCATCTTACTTAACCTTTGTGGTATAAGTTTATTCACCACTGGATGATATAATATCCATCTTATAGGCAGGATTCATTGGGATAATATATGTAAACACTTAACACAACCTTAATTAAGATACTACTGGAGTAGTGTAGGTAAGGGATGCTGCTGGTTTTGATGAGATTAATAGCAGTGGAGAAGGGCAGAAGTGGGCAAAGCTAAGATATTTTTGGAGATTGACATGACAGGACTTGGTTCAGGTTGTGAAAACTGAGAAACTGAGGTTTAAATCCTGACTCTACCTTTTAGGACTATGTGCAACTAACTGTATTAATAGCTTTGAGTCTCAAATTCATTTTCTGAAAGATGGAAGGTCTAATTGTGAAAATTAAGAGAATACATACAAACCTCCTAGTGTAGTGCCTGACAAAGCATAAATACTCAGTAATTCTCAGCTTATTAGCAATAATTGCATTAGCATTAATATAATTCATATTAGTATCAATATTTAATTCAGTTGAAAGAAAGGAGATCCTAATTGATTCTTAGGCTTTTGGTAGTTTGGTGAATAGGGGTGTCACTTACTGAAATATGGGAAACTGATGAGGAAATATTTGGGATGGGGCAGCAAATCATGAGTTCTTCTAAGTTTTCCATATATGACAAGGCAAAGTCTCTTTGACATCCTGGTCACATTTTCTCCACGAACTCCAGTTTGTCATTTTCCATTTTAAAGTTTTTTGTCCCAAAGCAGAGACAGAATTAATATATTGTCAATTAGGACCATGCCTCCCTTATTTTTAACACACTATGTTTATTGATCCAATTTAAAGCGTAATTATTCCCTTTAGAAGCAATTTCTCACTCTTGCATTATATTAGCGCTAGAAGATCTACAACCCTGATGAAGAATTCATGCTGAAGGATATGTCAAAGGTCTTGACCCTTGTGATAACTCATGATAAGCAGAAGAAAATCCACTTTCCAGGTCAAAGAGCATTATGGCACAAGTTCAGATCAGACATTTGATTAAGTTTATATGACTTCTAGGACTTGAATGCTGGCATGTCCCGTATTTTAAGTAGATACAAAATAATGAATTTTTATTTAAATGAAGAATAAATATTCTCTGGGATTCTCCCCAGAGCCTGGTTGTAATGTGCCATGCATAAATAACTTACATGGCGTAACTGGCCAAGAATAAGCTTTCCTAAAGTTCCATTCATTAATTGATTTGATTCATTCAGAAGTTATCTTGAGAACTTAAACCATGTGGTAGGCACTATTCTAGGAACTGGGGAAATGTCAATGAATTGAAGATTTGCTGCTCAACTTGTACATCCTCTCTGGCCAACAGAATCTTGAAGACAATGATCAATGAAGCCGTTTAGTTTGAATATTTACCCTTGACAACTGTTAGTCATGTTCTTTTCATGTAGGACCAGGTCAAGACAACAAAGTAGATTAGTTTAAAATGACACTGTCCACACTATAGAGTTAAAATGAGACAGTCCATGAAACAGTTGACTCAAAGCAGTGTGTGGTTGGGGTCAGGGAGGATCCAGAGGATTACACTAAAATATATTACACACTATAGATAGCATGCCTTTTGGTTCTGATATTTCCTTTAAATGATTCTCACTAAACTCTTGGTGAATTACTTAAAATACTTAAAGGGAAATGTCTCTGATCTAGTGTTATAAAGATTCTCTTTGCCATTCCAGTGTCCACACGGGTCTGCATCAGATTCCCACTTCTTTTTACCAGGTTTTTGTACTAACTGCAAAGGTTCTCAATATCCAAATTCAGTTTTTCTCAAAGCTTGTTCTTTAATACATAGTCTTCACCTGATTTTCTATAGCTCTAGCTACTGCTGCTCTGAATTTCCTAATCCGCAGATCCTTCATCCACTGCCAGATCTTCCATTGTGTCCTTGACAGAACATCTATTGTTTGTTACCCCAGGAAGGGCTCTTCCCTCTCTGTTTCCTGTCTGCTTCTTGTTCTCTGGGTTTCAGTGCTTTACATGTTCTTACCCAGACTGTAGTAGGTGGGAAGGGTTATGGCCTGCCCTCAATTTGACAAAAATAAAACAGCCTGCAAGTTTAATAATGTTTTTTAAGTCTTCCCCTCCTATTTATTGCTCACTCTTTGCACTAAGTCTCCTCATCCAGACCACCTGCTGTGACTAGCCAAAGTCCTTTTTCTCTTGTCCTACTTTCTCACTGACATATATTGAGATATACTAACTTATCTCTGAATATTGAGGTATTTTTGTAAATTTTTTCAGAATCCGTTTTTGATTAGCTATACACTGTTTCTAGAACCTTTTTACTGTTATCTTCATCTAGTACAGTTTATTTTATTTTAATCCCTTTAAATCATCTTCTTAATCACTGTTCATGGTGGCTGGCAGCTTTGCACAGAAATGCCTTATGCAACCCTAAATGAAGAGGCTGAGGGAAAATGACAGGTCCTTTCAATGCTGGGGCTTTCTCCCTGTCTTATACACATGGGAAGCATTTTTGCTTTCATGGTAGTTGCAGCAAACACACATAATCTAGATTTAAATATTTCTTATATTGCACACTTGTTAAGTTTAGAACCTATTACCTAATTTATAACTTATATAAGATCAAAATACTGTATGTTAAATTGACTTAGAAGTGACTCTTGTACGTCAAAAATTAGTTTGATAGTAAAGATTATTTAGAAATGAAGTTCAAGTGTATTATCTGGGCCCAAACATATTCATTCAAGAAAGCAGTTTTCAATTTTAGTAGTGTAATAGCTGAACACTACTGAAACAAATTTTATTTGCAAAACTTCCTTAGTCCATTTCCCTGAATCAGATATTCAAGCTCTCAAAATTCTGCCAGAATTATATTCTAAACTGCAGATCTAAGTAAATTATATCCTGTTTAAACCCTTTGATGTATTTCCTCCATCTTCAGGACAAAGGATAGAACCTTTTAATATGGACCACAAAGATTTCCATGATACAACCTTAGCCTGTGTGTCCAGTATCAACTCTAAGCACACAACCCCACTCAGACTCTAAATACTAACCATATTATTCTGCTATATCACTTCCTCTTATTACCCTGTCATCTGGTCAGGCATCTTCATCAAGAAACTGGAAATTTGTTTCCCGTACTTGTTTTCAATAATGAAGTTGGTATGTGCTGGTAAATAATCTCAAACACTGAGACACTGGAGAAAATCTCTGGTCTCAGTGGTCCTATGGTTTTTCTTTCCATAACCAGCAAATGCTCAACACTGAAAGCAAGTCTGTTATATTCTAAAGAGTGGGTACCATCATTATTCTTAGACAGCCTGGTCTAGACATTAAAGTCCAGCTTGGAGTCCATCTTCTGCTGCTAGTGTCAAGCTCAGTGACTGTCTGAAAATCTGTCATATCATGCTATTCTTGTTGTCAATGTTTGGAATATGTGAATTCTAACAAAATTAATATTTTGAAATAGAACCATTATGTGTCTAGTAACTGCATAACCCTACCTGTAGTTTGAAAATACAGCTAGTTAATAGGATTACCTGAATATTTATATCTACATAGTCCATTAGATTTACATGAAAGGATTTTCTTCTCTCTTGACCTAGGTTAGCCAAATATTGCCAGTGTTCAAACATTAAAATCCATAATTTACTCAAAAGTGAGATGTCCAAATTTTGCTAATGTATTTCAGTTTTGCACAGGTAGTATTCCATTTTTGACATTGTATTTTCTTTTAAATTGGAGTATCTTTTTCTTACTACCTCACCATTCTCTCACCCCCCCAGAAACATTTTCCACTTTGTGAATCTCTGTGGCTTCCGTTGCTTATTCTGCACTTGTTCCATGAAACTTCAAACAAAAGGTGTGTGATAGAGGAACAGAACAGAAATGAGAGAGAGAGCTTTGTGTCTAAGTTATCTTTTTTTTTTCCAGTCACAGTAATAAAAATAGATACCATTCATTCAGGAACAGATCACTTAGGATCAGAAAGAAAGACTTCTTTTACATTTGATACTGGAGAGTATTTTTAGGCAGAACTGGTCTATTTAGAATACCAAGGTACCCAGTGTTTCCCAGATTTTTTCACCAGAAAAAACTCATAAAGACTTCTTTTTACTGTGCCAAGACATATGACTTAGCATTAGTTTTTCAGTATATGTTGAATGACTGGGAATAGTCCTCTCTAATAACTCTGAAATCCTAAGAGCCAGGGTAGTATAATGTTTGAGAGCACAGACTCTGGTTTAATTCCTAGCTCTGCAACTTCCTCGCTGTGTGGGCAAATCACTTAACCTCTATATGCCTCAGTTTCTTTAACTGTAAAATGGAGATGATAATGGTATATACTTCATAAGGTTGTTACAGGTTTTTGTTTTGTTCCAGCTTTATTGACCTATTATTGACATACAATATATGTAAGTTTAAGTTGTACATTGTGATGACTTGATACACTTACATATTGCAAAATTATTATAAAATTTCAAAGCTCCATCCCTTCACATTATTAATATTTTTCATGTGGTGATAATATTTAAGATATGCTCTCTTAACAACCTTCAAGTATATAATGTAATATTGCTAACTACAGTCACCATACTATATATTAGATCTCCAGAACTTATTTATTTTGTAGCTGGGAGTTTGTATCCTTTGACCATCTGCCCATTTCACCCATCCCTGAGCCCCTTCCTGGCAACCACCTTTCTACTGTATTTCTATGGGCTCAGCTTTTTTAGATTCTCCCTATAAGTGAGAGCATATACTATTTGAATATTCTTGGCTCCCTTGTCAAGTATTAGTTGACACCATATGCATAGCTTATTTCTAGGCTCTCAATTCTCTTCCATTGGTGTATGTGTCTGTTTTTATGCCAGAGCCATAGTCTCTTGATTACTGTACCTTTGTAATAAAGTTTGAAATCAGAAATTGTGATGCCTCCAGCTTTATTCTTCTTTCTCAGGATTTCTTTGGTTATTTGGGGTCTTTTTTTAGTTCTATACAAATTTTAGGGTTGTTTTTTCTATTTCTGTGAAAAATGCCATTGGAAATTTGATAGGGATTGTACTGAGTCTATAGATGGCTTTAGGTGGTATGGACATTTTAACAGTATTAATTCTTTTGATTCATGAACGCAGAATATCTTTCTGTTTATTTGTATCTTCTTCAATTTGGTTCATTCATGTCTTGTGTTTTTCAGTGTGCAGATCTTTCAATCTCCTTGGTTAAATTTATTCCTAAATATTTTTTGATGCTATTGTGATGAGTTGCAAACCAGTTAATTTACATCAAGTGCTTAGATGAGTGGCTAATATATAGATAGCACCATGTAAATACTTGATATTATTACTGTCTTTACCCATTTTAGCTCTTCTCCCCCAAATAATATAAGGATTTAAAGTAGCCCTGTGTAGACTAGGACTTAGAAAAGGCACTCTTTCTCTTCTTCCCAGTAGTTGATTGTAGTTAACAACTGAAATTTAACCTTTGGAAAGTTACCGTAGTGTAATACAATCAGTGTAGAGCCTAAATTTGCACAGTCCAATAGGGTAGCCAAATATGGCTATTTAAATTAATTAAAATTAAAAATTTAGTTCCTTAGTTGCACTAGCCGTATTTCAAATGCTCAGTAGCCACATGTAGTAAGTAGTTACTGCGTTGGGTAGCACAGATATAGAACATTTCCATCATTGCAGAAAGCTTTTTGAACACTGCTAAGGATCAGATTCTGATGCTCTGTTTGTGTTTTCTTTCCTCCTAAACAAAAAATGGTGTGACTCATTTCTGTCCAGGCTATATCAAATCTACTTGGTCAAGGTGCACTTTCAGTCCTTCCCATTTTTCCCTCCTACAACTCTTCTCCCGTTTACAGTGTATTAGTCATCTAGGAATTACTCAAATTATAAAGAAGTAGATATACTGAACATAAACAAAATACTTCCTCTTGGAAATGGATACTCTTAACCCCTCTCCCAAGCAAGGAAAGAACACTGAGACTTGTCATTATATTGTCTACATATTCAAGTTCTTAGATTTTGCATTTTCTAATCAATAGAGTATTATGATATAAATATCTGAATTGAATTTTTGCATTGAAAGTAGAGGACAATTTTGTTCAAGTTCAGGTTAATTTAAATTATTATGCTATTACCTTATCTAATGACTTAAGTCCCTCTCCCTTCCTTACTATTACATAGTTCTCTGAAATTTTACTGTTAAGTCTTTACATATATTTTAGAGATCTTACTAATTCTATCTTAATCTTTTTCCAGTCTAAAAATAATCATGAAGCTAGAAGTAAAAGAAAATTGGAGGTTTTTCTAATTTGGGTTTTCTTAAAAGCAGACTCTTAAGGCAGGGATTTGGATAGAAGTACTTTATTTGGAAGGCGGTCCCAGGAAGGACTATGAGCAAGTGAGACAGGGAAGGGAATAAAGCCACTGTAGGGAAAGCCAGTAGGTTGTTGTCTGTGGGCAACTGGAGCTCAACCTGCTGGAGACCTTTAAGAGACTATATGGAACACAACTCAGAGTTACCCTATAGAGAGGTAAAAAATCTAGGGTGCTTATGTACAGACTCCTGCCCCTTAATGATGGAGAGTAATTCTCGGGATGGTCCCCCTACACACTTCCTGTCTGCCCCACTAATGGACTGAGCAGGATTCTGAGGCAGGAGAAGGTCCTAGGCAAAGAGATGCAAGTACCTGGGCATGAAATCTGTCTCTGGTGTAGGCAACAGGTTACAAATAGGGTATCAACACCATCTGCTATAGCTGACTACTATACATGGTTTAAGTATCAACTTAAACATGTATTTAAATAACGGTACAGGAATATGTATCAAAATCCTCTGAGTAGGCTATGTCCTTTTAACTTTACAAGAATGTTTCTGCACATTTATTTTAAGGAAACAGATAGGCAAAATACTAAATGTAATGTTATTTATAATTGTAGACCGTAAAGAACAAACTAATTCCAGAAATAGAGTATTGGTTAAATAAATTCCTCATATTCTTATTAAATGCAGTCAATAGAAAACATGATTATGAATACTTACATATGTGTTATATGTAATGTGTATAGAATGTCCATGGTGCATTAAAAAGCATAAAACAGATTGTAAAAGATCATATACGGTATAGCTCCAATTATACACACACACGCACGTGTGCACACATGACTAGGCAAGAAATAATGGCTGGAATATTACACAAAATAATTAACAGTCATTACCACTTGGTTATAGATTTAGAGATAATTTAAATTCCTTTATTAATGCTTTTATAAATTTTCTGCAATAAACATTATTTTTATAACAAGAAAAATCATTAAGTGCAATTTTAAAGCAAAATTAACCTATTTTAATACTGATACTTTCACACCTGAAATTCTATTGGTTTTTTATGTATAATTGCAAGTTAAATTCTAAATGTAGCAATTACACACAAGAGCATGCCACATTTCTTTTTCTCAGAGTAGAAATATGTATAATCTTTGGGAGAACTTGATTGTAAACATGTATGTGCTTTGAATGCAATAAGACAGATTGCAGCTAAAGTTATTTTCTCTGCCTAAGTGGAATGATGTTGTGATTTAGCCTGTAGGACTCCCCTGAAAATGGATTTTTGAAGGCAGATAAACTGTGTCCCTGGATAAAATAGGCTTCTGACATATATCAAAATGAGCTGGTTATTGACCTGTTTGTATGCAGCATATGCTATTTCTTATGG
The DNA here is from genome assembly GCF_048564905.1 of Vicugna pacos. Taxonomy (NCBI): domain Eukaryota; kingdom Metazoa; phylum Chordata; class Mammalia; order Artiodactyla; family Camelidae; genus Vicugna; species Vicugna pacos. The sequence continues at coordinate 17,005,336 of NC_133023.1, read as the reverse complement.
CAACATCATCTTCTCAGCACTGCCAACACTGTAGACAGTGATAAATTATTAAGAATGACTCTGGAGAAGGATAGTGTGTTGAGGTTTGTGGAATATGGCACAAAGCATATGGAGAGACCGTTTCTTAGCCACGGCCTACTTTTCTAATGTCACAGTCCTATAATACACTTAAGAGAAGAGTAAGTCAGTCCAAATCCACCATCTTATACATACCCTTTTCGTTCCTAATAGGAAAATAACTCAGAAAGAATGGATCAGTCATTCATCATCCTAACTGCATGATAATTAAAAATAAAATGAATTTTAAAATGCTATCCTATGTTGTAGGTGTCAAATGAATGATCAGGTTGGCCACGTCAATTGGAGAAAACCATTCACATAATTGTGTTTGATTCCTCTTCTGTTAATGAAGTACTTGAACAGGAAAATCCATGTTTTAATACTTCCACAAACAGCAAATAGAATTAAGTTTTAATGAGTTCATAGTTCTTCTCAGAATCTGATCTGAGGAAATGGCCAGAAATTTTAGCCATCTTAGGCACAAGAATTTTATTCACAAAAGTGTCTGTGACAATGAAAATTTGATAGCAATTTAAATAACAATAGCAAAATAGTTTAAATATGTCATTCATACTATCACATATTATTCATGTTTTAAAACAATGTTATTGAAAAAGATACTTAGTGGCATAGAAGAACATTACTGTGCAATATTAAATTAAAGATACATACAGTATTCACATGCATTTTCACCCCTGTTATGTAAAAATACATGTGTGTTTATGGGTAAGAAGAAGAACAAAAGGAAATAAAATACCAGCTACAGTTATGCATGGGTTATGGTTTTATTAGTGATAATTTTCTTCTTTGTTTCAGTCTTGGATTACTTGTATTATCTATAATGAGCATGTTTTATTTTTATTAGTAGAAAATGATAAGCTAAAGAAAAGATAATATACTAAGAATTTTGCCTGAATTCCTCTTTGACCCTGTCTCGGTGCATTCAGAATCGGCCATTTGAGTCATCAGCTAAGAAGCAGGTGCCCAAATGTGAAAGTAATTGGATTTCACACAGCATTTTCCATGGGGCAATTGAATCATGACTGCTTAAAAACATGCCTTTGGAAAATTTGTTCCAAAGAGTTCTTAAATCTGTGTATTAGCACAGACTATTCTTTCAATAACTATGTGTTCATTGTCCACTGTATACTCGACATTGTACTATCTCTTGTAACAAACAAGTAAAATCATCTCTACCTTTAAGGAAGTTGAAGTTCTAAAGAAGGAAAAAGATAAATAAAACAGTGGGTACACAATTCAAAAATTATGGTAGTTCTCTGCTAAATAACGTGGTGGACTCTGTTAATATTGAGGTTCAGAAAAGAGAATTGTGTAATTCTCAATGCAGACTGAAGTATTTACTATGCATGTTCAAAGGTATATACTTTTAATAATTTTCTCCTGCTACTTCTCCTTGTAGGAAATCTTTGAGTTTCTATCTGGACTACAGATAGTTGGAGATATAGGTTAGAGGACTTTCAGGCAAAGTACAGGTTAACCAAGTGTGAGCTATATTTAGCAAGAAGCGGACTGGGTAAATTGTCATGCTAGACTCAGCACTTTCCAAAAGAGCATTAAAGCAGAAGTCATGACACTTGGGTTTGTTGACCAAGCTCTGCAGGGGACTAAGCTGCCTGGGCCTGCCATTTAACTTCCCTAGAACTGTTTCCTTATCTGTCGCCTAAGGCAGCCAGATAATTGGCAAGGACCTTCCAACTTTTAACACTTTCAGTAAGTCATAAAATTACAAAAGGACTGGAATACCAAGTGTAGGTAATTAAGTGAGAGGCGGCATCTTCAGATCAGATTTCTCCTGCATGTATTATCTCTTCTTTCTCCTTGCCACCAGTGCCTACCTTCTCTAGATGGTAGTCTCCAACACATTTTCCCCTTTCTCATCTCCTACTAGATCCTGTCTACTCAAAATCTTAACCCTATCCCAGATTCTCTCTGAAAACCTGATTGCCAAATCTGTGACATTGCTTTTTGATAATACAGCAGTCCTTAGTCAGTAGTGACTATTTCCTCTTGCTTACAATGGAAAGAAAGAATAGGGATTTGGAGTCTCACAGAACTAACTTAGAATCCTAATTTTATCATTTCTTTTTTGTATGTCCTTGAGCAAGTTAGATTTCCTCCTTGACCTTAGTTTCTACATCTAAAAAATAGAAGTAACACACCACATGAATCTAATGAATTTTGTTAGAATTGACTGCTAACACATAAATAAAGTGTCTGGCACTTGATGCTCAGAAAATGAGACAATCCTCTCATTCTTCTCTTGGTTTCTGAGCTGCACATGTTTGGTTATACCTCTGTTTGCTTCATCATTGAAGCAGTCATTGCTCTGGTTGACTAATGTACCTCATCTCTTAGCCGAAATGCGGATGTTCTGTGGGTACTGTTAGTGATCTTCCACTTGAAAATGTCTCTCCCAGAGTTTACATCCATTCTTACAGTCTCCTGTCGCATTCTACACCTCTACAAAACCAGGCCAGATACTCTACCAACCCCACATTTCCAAATACCTAATGGAAGCTCCATTTGGATGTCCAATCCCACTCTAAATCAGTATATCCCAACCTATGTATTTCATCAGTCTTGCCACATTCCCCATACTACAGCAATTTCTTCTGTGACTTGACTTTGTCTTACTGTTATTACTATTAAACTTTCAATATTATTTGATTCATTCTTTGGCCCCCAATCCATATCCCAATGAGCAGTCTCATACTTTTTGTTGTTTTTGTGGGTGGAATATATGATAGGAATGATCACAGCATTCATTTGTCTTCAAGCTCTAGACCCAACACTTATTAGCTGTGTAGTTGTATAATTGTATTATCCTTGAGAAAAATAAATGACTTGAGCATCAATTTTCTCATCTGTGAAAACTGAGTAATAAAAGCTATTTCATGGGCTTCTTGTTGGTGATGTGAATATTCTTTTTGAACTAATAAATGATTATAGATAAATGAATAGGTAGGTGGGTAGGTATATAATTTGCAGTGCTTCTTCCTGCCCCCATCATAGTTCTGATCCAATCAATTTGATGTCTCTATTTAACCTTTTGAAGCAGCCTCATACCCAGTCTCCTCGCCTCTACTTCTTTCTTTATCAATTATCTAAAATAACATTAACTTTCCCAACTTAATACAGTATTTTTGATAGTTCCTCATTGCCCATGAAATGAATTCTAAACCTATTCTCCTAGTTGACTTTTGGGAAAACTGGTAAGGGAAGGAAAGTAATATTTATTAAACATATATTCTATCTGAGGCATCATGTAGGGTAGGCTTGGAGCCAAGATTCAAACTCCGGCTGCTTAACGCCAAAGCCCATAGATAGCACACTGCTTTCCAACAAAGTAAAGTTATAAAATATTTATAATATTATTACCCACTACTATAATGAGTTTCATTTGAACCAAACTTAAGAGTTTCTGAGTATTGAGAATAAAGTAGGTAGCCTACAAGTGTTCTTCTCTAATATGGTTATTTGCTTGCAGATTACTGAGACAATCTCACAGAAATTTCATGGTTCAGAGAGTAACAGTATTTCAGCTTGACATGTGGAAGTGTCAATAACCTGAGGAAGCGAGAGGATTTAACTGTCAATCAGAAAACTAATTGTAGTGGACAATATTAGGTGACCTTCGCCTGTCTTTGTAAAATCAGTGACGCTTACCCCAAAATCTGTGTAATAAGTCTCTAAATAACTACTTTTCAATTTGAAATAGTACACAAACATTATTAAATTAAAATGAACGTTAAATTATGGGGTTGTTTGAATTGCCTTTGTAGACTCTTTGACAGTGTTGTTCTGGTCCTGCTGATTACTGGTTCTAGGCAGAGGCTTCTGTGAAGTCTGAAAACTGAAACAAGCCACCAAATTGTGTATATTATTGTATTTGGTATTGAGCAGCTGCAAGAACAAAATTATATAAATGAAATGTGTATCCCAGCTTTTGTCCCCTAGGAAGGTGGCAAACAAAGCTACTCCATGATCAAGTATCTATCAATTTGTGTTAATAGTATATTAGGTCCAAAATCTGTCAGATGTAAGGGAAAAGCTGAGAATGGCTTACCTGCAAGGTATGACCTGGTACCAAGTGGTCTCAAGATTCATTATGAAGTTACTTGACCACTGCTGTTTCAAAACTAAATAATTGTGAACTTTGTATTTATACATTATTTAAGGAACCACCCTTCTCTAAAACATCAACATACACAGACACATAAATTCCACACTCATGGGGATATTGGTAGATTGTAGTGGGGGAATTGGAGTTCATTTAATTTCTTCAGAATCCAGTTCTTATGAAACTATCTTGTTTCCAGACAGACCTGGAAAGATCTAGAAAGTCCTTATGAATCAAACAATTCTCATTCCATTTCATTGTACATAAAATAAATAAACATTTCAGTTTATCATTTTTTTTCTCTATAAAAGTGAGATAATAGTTTGTAGAATGAGAGTGACTCTATCATCCAGTGTGATCATTTTACATGTAAGGAAACTGAGGGAGGTTTTACATGTAAGGATAATTGGCTGATAGGGTCATGTTGCTATTTAACAGTAGAACCAGACCCAGGATAGACTTTAAATTCACAGTCCATGTGCTCTTACAATGGTATTACTTTGCCTCTCCAGACAAGGTCCTTGCTTAGAGTCATAGCATTTTAAGAGTACTAGACAGACCTACATCACACTTTCGAATGATATCAAAGTGGTATGTACTTGTTGATTCAATTGGTAGTAGTCAAAATGTAACTGGGATTAAAAATAAGCTTATACAATGTTCATGTCCATCATTTCAGTGCACGTGTAGTGTACATTTCCTAGCTGAGAAACCCGGGATATAAGATCTATCTTTTCTTTTTAGAGGGTTCTCAGGCAAAAACAATTCACCATAATCTACATTTTTAAAGCCTGGTATGGAGTACCTTTGCTACCACTTCCATGTCTCTGCTGAATTCAGGTTCTTCATTTACTCTCTGGAGTCACTGATCTCAAGCCTTGTCTCTCTGGAGAGGGAAAGCCTTGGTTGAAGGTTGAATGAATGAGCTCAGATTCAGGGTTTTAAGCCCTAGCCTTGGTCTCTGCAACCTGTGGTGTCCTCTACCATGGAGTGGTGCTCATGGAGGCATAACTTGAAATGGAGGACCCTGCAGTTTCAAGGGGAGGAAGAAGGCTTCCTGTTCAATTTGTAACTGCACTAGAGAGTAGAACCTCTTCTCTATGTCTCCCAACTCCTTTGTCATTCTTCCTATACTCTTTTTGTCTTTCTTGCTCTCAGTGTTTCTCTGTGTCTCCCTTTACATCTCTCTCTTCCTGAATGTCTCTCTTCAGGATGGGAATGGTAATTCTCGCATTTCCTGAGTTATTCCAAGGTCCTATCACCTGATCCCTGCCTGGCCATAAAAACCCCAAGGAATAGAAGTTCCTGAGAAAGGCAAAATATCCTAGGATTTCCACATTATCAGTTCTTTTTTTAAAATTTCTTGGTTGAATCTACCTAGAATTTAGCTAGGCATGTAAAAGGCTGTCTGCAGTGGTATATGCAGTGTCTAGGGCTGTGCTGTCTAGTACAGTAGCTACCAGTTACTTTTGGCTACTAAGCATGTGAAATGCGGCTGATGCCCTATGTTGAAATAAAAGTTTGGATATATTGAGTTAAAAATATTATTCAATAACTAATAATGTATATTATTAAAATAATTTCACCTATTTTTTACTTTTTAAATGTGGCTACTAGAAAAGATAAAAATATATATGTGGTTCATATTATTTTTATTTTTATTATTTTAAAAATACATTGTTATCAACTATAGTCATGTTTTACCTTGGATCCTTATACCTTATTCATCTTATAGCTGAAAGTTCATAGCCTTTTACCAACCTCTCCCTATTTCCCCCTCCCACTAGCCCATGGAAACCACTTTTCCACTGTTTCTCTGAGTTTGACTTTTTCTATAGATTCCATGTATAAGTGATACCAATATTTGTTTTTCTTATATTTAGATTAGACAGTGCTAATCCACTTCTTACTGTAGGCTCATAAATTTGCAAGGGTATTTGTGGTTACTTATATAGAATATAGCTACTGTGAAGCTGGGAATTTTTTCAAAGTATTTATTATGCTCTATTTTCCGAATTGAATCTTAATCCTTTCTTCAGCTGTGTCTAATCCTCTGTTTAATCCTTGCATTGAATTTTTTTTAAACCTCAGTGACTATATTTGTTTGCAGATATTCTATAGTATTTTGTTCTTGGTTTATAAGTCTCTGCTCAAATATTACCTTATTAGTGAGACCTTCATTGATCACTTGATAAGAAAAGAAATAATACCTCTACAACCAGTATACCACACGCGTGCGCGCGCGCACACACACACACACACACACGAGTCCTTCTTATCTGTGCTGCCCTGCTTTTTTATTTTTTCCTGCAGCACATGTCACCGTCTAGCATAATGCTTTCTTGTTAATTACCTGTTTCTCCATGCCTCTTCCTCCTCTTCCATACACATTAGTACTTATGCCACATGAATACAGGGACTTTGTCTATTCAATGCACCACAGTTTTCTTAGTGTCTGGTACATAGTAGGTGCTCAGTGATTCAGAGTTGACTGAATGAGTCACATCACTCATTTTATACATACTTATTTCATGACCTGCATGTACTAACCAATATGTTAGCCACTAACCACACGTGGCTATGGAGCGCTTGAAATGTGGCTAACCCAAATTAAGATGTGCTGCAGTGTAAAATCTACACTGAATTTCAAAGACTAGTATTTTAAAAGGATGTTAATTAAAGTTAACTAAAATAAAAGTGAAATAATATTAAACTATTGTTTAAAATAAAACACTTGTTTCTTTTACTTTTTTATTGAAGTATAGTCAATTTACAATGTTGTATTACTTTCTGGTATATAGCATTAGTAGCCAAGACATGAAGCAACCTAAATGTCCATTGATAGATGATTGGATAAAGAAATTGAGGTGTATATATATACAATGGAATACAGTCTTTTACTTTTTTAATGTGAGATTTTAATTACATTTAAAATTATATAGGTGATTCACACTTGTGGTTTTTATTACGTTTGTAATAGATCGGGTGATTATAGACTCATAGCAGAAAAGTCTATAGGCTTTTTCCCAAATTACTGGAATGTTAATCCTCTTGTTTGTAGTATCGCTGGTCTTGCTATGTTTGTTGATTTCATCTATATTTTTTACTTTTTGTTGTTAGTCTGTCTTAAGGGGAGCTTGTTTTTGTAGGAGGAATTCCTTGTGGCCTAGGTTATTTCTCAAGAGAATTTGTTTGTTTCTGTTAGGCTTTCTAGGCTGTCCAGGGTGTCAAAAGCTCAGTACAAATGTCTATGTTAATTTATTGGATTGCGGGGTCCTAGACTGTAAGTTTAGGGTTAGTAGACTCTACTTTCGTGGGGGTCTGTCATAGGATTTAATTTTCCTCTGAATATATATTATCATTACACTGCATAGGTGCGTGGAACATTTTTATTTCTCCTTCCCTAGGATTACCGTCTTTAGACTGTCTCAGTCTTCTCAGTTCCAGTGTCCTGCTGTAAGTGAGCAAAGCTCTTATCACTTGCACCTTTTTGTGCCTTATAATCAAGACCTTACTATTATTGGGCTAGTAACATGCCCAGGGCTGCAGCGAAGTCAGCGTGTAGTCCTGGAATTCTGGCTCTCAAGAGCCTGTCCAGTTTTGGTTCCTAGAGAGTTCACTTTTTTTTTGAAGTCAACTCATGTGTATATTAAAAGGCATTAGGTTTCTCTAACATCACTAGGTTTTATAGGGAGAGAGTTTTTGCACCAGCCAAGTAAATCATTTTTTTCTGGAAATCTATCTTAATTTCTTTAACATTTTTCTGTCAGTAAATATTAGATTGTTTTCAGTTATGCATTATATTAAAATGCTGCAATGAACATCCTTACCTGTGCATTTTTCCATGTATGTCTGTCTCTTATGGAGAATTTTTCTCTTTATCTTTTATGGATAAACTCCTGGAAGTAAAATTGTTGAGAAAAAAGATATGAACACAAGACAGTGTCTTACAGAAAAATGAATAGGCACACAGATCAATGGAACAGAATAGAGTCCAGAAATTGACCCACAAAAGTACATCCAACTGATTTTTTTGTCATTGACAAAAAAGCAATTTAGTAGAGGAAGGATGATCTTTTCAATAAATCATGCTGAGACAATTTGTCAGTAAATAAATCTGAATCTAAACTTTGTACCTTGCACCAAAATTAACTCAAAATGGATCATAGATCTAAATGTATACTGTAAATCTATTAAATTTTTATAGGAAAACACAGGAGGAAATCTTTATGATTTGGGTTAGGTAGAATTCTTAGACATGACACCAAAAGTACAACCCATAAGAGAAAAAATAACAAATTGGTCTTTAACAAAAGTTTTAAACTTTTGTTCTGTGAGAGAATCTATTAAGAGGATGAGAAGACAAGCCACTGACTCTAAGAAATATACAAGTCACGTATCCAACAGGACTTGTGTCCAGAAAATTCAGTAGTAAGATATCCCCATTATAAAGAAGGCCAAAGAGTGGACCAGACACAAAACCAAATAGGATATACAGAGGGTAAATAGGCACATAAAACTATGTTCAACATCATTAGCCATTAGATACATGCAAATTAAAGCCACAATACCAGTATACATCTATTAGAATGACTGAAACAGAAAATAGTGGTTAACACCAAATGCTGTGAGGATGTGAACAAACTGGATATATCATGCATTCCTGGTGGAAATGTAAAATGCTACAAACCTCTGAAAACAGTTTGGTAGTTTTTTAATTAAGTTATACCATATACTTGCCATAGGACTCAGCAATCACAATTCTGGATGTTTATCCCACTGAATTGAAGACATATATCTGCACAAAAATCCATACACAAATGTTCATAGCAGCTTTATTTGTAATAGCCCCAAACTGGGAACAACTTAAATGCCCTTTGATGGGTGAATGGATAAAGAAACTTGTTCATCCATGTAATGGGAATACTGCTCAGCCATGGAGAGAAACCAATTATTGATGCCCACAAAAACTTGGATGGATCTCCAGGGCATTAGGCCGAGCGAGGGGAAAAAATCCAATCTCATTAGATTACATACTCCATGATTCCATTTATATAACATTCTCAAAATGACAAAATTATAGTGATGAAAAATGTATTAGTGATTATCAAGGCTTAGAGTTGGAGGAGATAAAACTATAAATGGATATGATGACAGAGTTTTTTGTGGTGATAGAACACATCTGTGTCCTGACTGTAGTAGCTGTTACATAAATCTATACATGTGAACAAATTTCACATTACTACACACCAAAACCACAGATGAGTTCATGTAAAAACGAAAGAAATTGAAATAATGCCTGTAGTTTAGTTAGTAGTATTGTACCAATGTCACTGTCTTGGTCTTGGTATTTTACTATGACTATGTAAGACGTTATCACTGGGGAAAGGCAGGTGAAGCCATCATAGGAATGCTCTACCATATTTGCTGCTTCTTGTGAGTCTTAAATTATTTCAAGGTAAGAAGTTTTTTAAAAAGCTATGAACATTCCTAAATTATTGATACACATTGTCAAATTAGCCTTCAAGAAGATCATGTTGATTTTCTCCCATTTTAATAGTATCCCCAATGGGTCTCTATCCATTAAGCCTACTTACATTCTTCACATACTTACCACTATCTGAAATCATGCTGTTAACTCTTTCATTTGATTACTGTCTATTTCTTTTTCATGAGGGTAAGTGTATTGTCTCATTCACCTTTCTGTTCTTAGTAACCCACAAAAGTACCTGGCATGAGATTGGTCATAAATAAATATATTTTGAATGAATGAGTGAATGTAGGTAAAATACCTTAATTTATTTCAATATTAGTGAATTGAAATAATTTTATGTTAATTTATTGGCCAATGTAGTTTTTCTTTTTGTTCATCGCCCACTAATGTTATTTGCCCCCTTTTTTCTGCTTAGTGGTATTTCTCTTCTTTATTTTAGAAATTACTTATATATAAAACATGTCATCCTTTGTCGTTTTTCAAATATTTCCCTAGCATCCATTTGTTTCTTATTTCTGCTTGTTTTTCTTGTAACTTAAAAACGAATATTGTGAAGTTAAATTTACTCTTTTAAAAATGGTTTCTCTCTTTTTATGCTGAGAAAGATTCCCTTGGACCTGGGATAATGCACTATTTTTATAGAAAATATAAGGTTCTGTTTAAAAACACAAATCACTCGTTCACCTATAATTTATTTTGGGGTTAAGCAGAGATTAGCTTTTCTCCAGTACTGCTCCTTCAGCATCATTTATTACACTATGTTTTATTTCTTTTTTAGTTTAGTTTATATTAATATCATAACTTATTAAATATATATTTCCCCTAGAATTTTTACCCTTTTTGTTTGGTTGGTTTATTCCCATAATAGTACTACAGAGTTTTAACTGCCAGAACTTTTGAACACATTATGATATCTGATTAGGCAAGTACTACTTTAAAAATGTTTCTTGCTTATTCTTACTTCTTTATTGGTCTCAGTGAACATCTTGTTAAGTTTCAGTTAGAAATCCCTGGCTTCTTAAATTTGATTTAGAGAATACTTTGGAGAGGGTTGACAACTTTAAAATATTTAGTCTTTCTTACCAACAACCTAGTGTGTCTCTCTTCAGTTTATTTAAGTGTTCTTTATGATCTTTAGTCAAGTTTTATAGTTTTCTGCCTATGGATCGTATGCATTTTTTATCTACTTTACTCCTAGGTACTTTATATTTTATTGTTAAGTCTGACGACAGTATATTTTACATTATACCTTCTAACTGGATTTTTCTGCCACGTTTGCAGTTTGTTTGTATATTTATTGTATAACTCACTCCCTCATCAGTATTTTAATAATTCAAATATTTTTCCATCAATTTTTATTGTTGTAGTTATTGTAAGACAAGTAATATCATTTTCAGTCAATGGTACTGTTGCCTCTTCTTTTTCTATATTTATAACCTATTTATTTCTCTGGTCTTATAACTTGAGTAATGTTAAATAAAGGTGATGAGAATCATTGTATTTCTCACATTCCGGACTCTGGTGGGAAGGCACATATTGCTTTACCATTTAGCATAAGAAGTATATATGATGTACTAATTTATAATAAATACATATAAATAAATATATAAATATATATAAGTGAGAAGTATATAAACCATCATGTTTATAAACTGATGATCTTTTTCTCATTTAATGAGTAGGGATTTTTAAATTTTCAAAACATGAATGTAACTTTCATCTCACCAATTTCCATTTAAGCCTTCTATTGAATAATCATTGTTATTCCATGACATAATGATATGATCCATAGCCTTTCTAATACTGAAACATTACATTATTATAAGAAAGTATATGATATGCAGTGGTGTTTTTTCAACATGTTGCTGGATTCGATTTACAAATACCTTCTTAGGATTTCTTCAGCTATATTAAATAGGCTATTAATTATTTTGTTCATGTTTGTCGGGTGTTCTATTAAGCTAATTTTTTTGCCTCCAAGAGTTGGTAAAACTTCCCCCTGACCTCCCTTTAGCAACTCGTCATCTTGCAAATTTAAGACTCTTCCCACTACCTTACTTGCTTTCCTCCAAATGCATTCTAAATTGTCTGCTCTTTATACTCCAGTGACAGTGTTTGGAATTGCAGGGATGATAATGACAATCTGACCTAGAACAGGACCATTGCTTACTGGCTTCTAGATTATATATCGCTACTGACAAAGTTGAAGATAATACCAGCTTTTCCTGGTAGCCACATAATGGTCGTGGCTCTTGTTAGTCTTATAATCATGTAAAGCCCTGATTCTTTCTTACAAACTTCTGCTTAGCCAGTTGAAAACCTGTCCAGGTGGTTTATTGAATCTGCTGACAGTGTCTCACACCATTTCCTCTTAAATTTCATCTCATTAGATTCAGATCATTATTTTAGCCTATTTTCATTCTTTTTGAATCCTGCCTCTGTCATCCAATGAAGTTACTGTCCTTAGTCTCATGCCATTCATAAATGGAACATTTACTTGCTACCCCTTCCTCTTTACCACTGATGAAACCGTAGTTTTAGATAAGCATGAAGACAGAGTCTATAGCTAGGCGCTAAAATCTCCGTGCATACAGATATATATATATATTCATTAATCATTTTGTAAGATCATGCAAATAATTATACATTTGAGTTTATTCTTTCATCAAATAATAATTGAACATTGTCCCTCAGCCAGGCACTGCGGTCGATACTGAAGATTCAACAAAGAATAAAGCTTGTTTCCCCTACTTGAGGACTCAGTAAAGAAACAAGATGAATTCATTATGGTATTTGTTATGATAGAGAAGTATACAAAACTTTAAAGTCTCTCAAAAAAAATGTAAGGCAAAAGGGAATAGCTGATAATTATTTTTAAAATCTCATCGATCCATGTATATCTGGTCTGTGGTGGGTGCTAGCATACACCACTGAGATGCCTCAGCTGCTGGGAGGGCTGTCGGTAGGAAGTCCACAGCTGGCATCTCCCTGCAAGATGACTTTGCTGAAGGGAACCACTTTGTCCCAAATCCAATGACTGAGGAGAAGATGTAAGGGCCCAACCACCTTAACCAACTGGTAACAATTCTTAAGAGTCATTCATTCTAATTTCAGAATTCCCAGTAATGTCAGCTGAGGCTTCCCTTGAGACTGCCTTGCACTCCAGTTTCCTTCTCTCACTCTTTCTCTCTCTCTTTACTTCTCTCTCTCTCCACTTTCACCCCATTTATGCTTTCTTCTCTTTCCTTCCACTGGTGTTGATCCCAACGGTACTTTCTTATAAACCTCCTGCGTGCTAATCTCTGTCTCAGAGTCTGCTTCCCAGGGAACTCAGCCTGCATCATGGTGATACTAAAGACCAGTTCTGATACACACTTTTCCCCCCAGAGCTACAAAGTTTCTCAAAGCTAGTTGTAAACTAGCTTCATATTTAAGATTTGTATTATCCTTCTAGCTTCATTAGTTTTTGAGGGTTCAGAACCTGGAAGTAAAATACTTAAACCATTTCAATAATTTCTAAGTAGTCTTGTTTAGGAAAAATACAATTGAGTCAAATGCCTTTTGAGTTTTGAGTAACATAATAATATACTTAAAGGGAGCATTCAGAAGGTTTACACTACCAGGCATCAAGATAACAAACTACAATAATAGAGGCAGTATAGAATTTGTTCAAAAAGAAACAAATACACTATTGGAACTCACAAGAATCCAAAAACAAAAAGAAAACCAAAACCGACTGGCAACCTAAAAGATACATTATCAAAAGATATGAATAGTCCCTTCACAAAAGAGGATATCTAATGTGCAATGAGCATATGAAAAGGTATATAACTCATGAGTTATAAAAGAAATGCAAGTTAAAACCACAAAGAACACATGAAAAAATGCTCACTATCACTAATTATCAGAGAAATGCAAATCAAAACTACAATGAGGTATCCCCTCACATCCGTCAGAATGGCCATCATTCAAAAGTCCACAAATGACAAATGCTGGAGAGGCTGTGGAGAAAAGGGAACCCTCCTTCACTGCTGGTGTGAATGCAGGTTGGTGCAGCCACTGTGGAAAACAGTGTGGAGATTCCTCAAAAGAGTAGGAATAGACTTACCATATGACCCAGGAATCCCGCTCCTGGGCATTTATCCAGAAGGAACCTTACTTCAAAAAGACACCTGCACCCCAGTGTTCATAGCAGCACTATTTACAATAGCCATGACATGGAAACAGCCTAAATGTCCATCGACAGATGACTGGATAAAGAAGTGGTGGTATATTTATACAATGGAATACTATTCAACCATAAAAAACAACACCATAATGCGATTTGCAGCAACATGGATGTCCCTGGAGAATGTCATTCTGAGTGAAGTAAGCCAGAAAGAGAAAGAAAAATACCATATGATATTGCTCATATGTGGAATGTAAAAAAAAAAAAAAGAAGAACATAAATACAAAACAGAAACAGACTCATAGACATAGAATACAAACTTGTGGTTGCCAAGGGGTGTGGGGGTGGGAAGGGACAGGCTGGGAGTTCAAAATTTGTAGATACTGACAGGCATATGCAGAATAGATGAACAAGATTATACTGTATAGCACAGGGAAATATATACAAGATCTTGTGGTAGCTCACAGTGAACAAAATGTGACAATGAATATATATATGTTCATGTATAACTGAAAAATTATGCTCTATACTGGAATTTGATACATCATTGTAAAATGACTATAACTCAATAAGAAAAATATTTTTTTAAAAACCCACAAAGAAGTGCTTTATATTCACCAGAAAGGCTAAAACTACAAATAGCACAAACTATGGCAATATCAAGAATTTTCAAGTTTGTGGAGCAATTAGAGCCCTCAAGTACTGCATTTAAGAGTGTAAATTAACTTTAAATATGTGTTTGGTAATATTTACTATAGTTGAGCATACACATACTTTATGACCCAACCATTCCATTCCTAGTAATTCTAATATAAATGCATATATACATGAACTAAAAGATATGTAGAAAAAGTTCATAGCAGCATTACTCATGTTACATAGAATTGGAAACAATCCAGGTGTCCATCAGCAGTAGAATGAAAAAATGAATTGTGGTGTAGTCATGCAGTGGTACATAGCACACCAATAAAAATGAACCACAGCTACTAAGACTAACTTCGTAGATCTCACAAACATAATGTTGAACAAACAAAGCCAAACCAAAGGACATATACTTCATACTGTGTGAATCCATTCATATGAAGTTCAAAAGCAGGCAACACTAATTTATGGTGAGAGAAGTCAAATAGTAGGTCTGTTTTGGGGACAGTACCTGGGAGGGCAGAGCAATGACAGAAACTTCTTGGTTTCTGTATCTTGAGCTAGGTGGTGGTTTCGTGGGGTTGCTTTTCTTTGTGAAAAATTTATCTATCTGTGCACCCATAGGAAAGTTTGTTTTTTAAGAACTTAAGTTTTACCTCCTTATTAGGCTTTTTAAGGGTAAAATGAGTTGTATTCATCAGTATCACTTACCTGTTAAGTGCCTTATTCCCTAGGACTTTGATTAGAAGTTACAAGGAGGGGAATGTTAGGTCTCCATTGCTCTGAGTTTCGTCATGAGGATATTCATTAAACTGACCTCTTCCACACTTAGACCTACCTAACGAGGTATGGTGGCTTGTTTGAGTGTATACTTTAGGAGAGAAACAGTGCAGGAGCAGCTCAGTCTCTCTCTTTTAAGCAAACTGACCTATGCACATTGTGTTCTTTTTATCCATGCCAAATGTTTTACAGGGGTATCATTGGTATTGCATTGGTTAAGCACTGCCTGCTTTGGTGGGTAAATCATTCTAATAGTAGCACTCCATCTAATTGCTGCACATCTAAGAAAGTGTCTTAATTCAGTTTCTCCCTCAAAGCGAGGTCTTGGACAAGGACTTTGGTGCATATAATTTATTTGGGAGTTGACTCTAGGAAGCAGGAGTGAAGGAATGAATAGAAAAGACAGTGGAGGAAGAAAAATCAATAAAGAATGTGTTCCTAAACTGGTAAATGATTCGGGCCACTGAAGCTCAATCCCTTTAGGGGCCCTTTGAGAAACCACGTGGAATATTTAGAACTGGCCCTCTGAGGTGCAACCTTCAGCGACCAACTCCTATCTTAGTTGGTTGAGGGTTTACCCCTAGGAACTCCCACTCCTCCTGGCTACTCTGCTGGACTGCTGAGTAACCTCTTGGGGCTTGCACAAACTGTGAGTGAGTGAGGCAGGATGTTGTTCAGACACAGAAAAGACAAGTACCCCCTTCAATAACATGGGGTTAGAGGCAGCAACTCTATGTGTAGTCAAAAATCTACATATAACTTATAATGAGCTCTGCATATACACAGTTCTCTCTCTCTATGGTTCCTCTTTAGCCATAGGTTCAACCAACTGTGGGTATTGTAGTACTGTAGTATTTACTATTGGGAAAACAAATCTGTGCATAAGAGCACCACACAGTTCAAACCTCAATTATTCAACTGAACTTACAACAGGTACAACTAAAGTTTGAGGTAGGCTGAGTGGAATTGGCCTAGGGCACCAAAAGCCTCTGCTTTAATCACCTTCTCCAATATTAAAATTATCACTAATAAAGCTGATATTTTGGTCTCCATATACCTCACTTCTTCTTACCTATTTTGAGTTGATTTAAGATTGCAAGTGGGTGAATGTTGTTCCTGTTATTTGCTTTGGATTTCTTTTTTTTAACTTTTTTTTATTGATTTATATTTTTTAAACATTTTTGTATTGATTTATAGGTTTGGATTTCTTAAGATACTAACAGTAGCAACCCAAGATTTATTTCTAATTGTTATAAACCTTGTAACTTAACCGATTTTTAAAGTATTTTATTCTTCCAGCAATACAAAAATAAAGATATACTAGATTTATTCCAACATTATTTATAATTGGAAACAACTAAACTCCCATCCATAGGAGATGGCTGAATAAATTGTTTATGGTACATCTATGCAGTGGAGTACTATGGAGCCATAGGAAAGAATGAGGATTATCTCCATGAACTGATACGGCACAGTTTTCAGAATATGGTATTAAGTAAAAAACACAAAGTACAAAAGAGCATCTGTTATATGATACTTTTATATAAGATAGACCAGAGGTAAGAATATATCTACTCATTTTTACAAGAAGGATCACAGGAATAGTGAGCAGAAACTAATGGAATTAGTTATTTGCGAGGGTGGGTAATAACAGGGTGGAATGGATAGGAGAAGGAGTGATACCTCTTTGAATATATTTTGTATAGTTTTTACTTTTGGAAATTTGTTAATATATTGCATATTGGAAAATAAAATTGAATCAACAAGGGTAGGTTGAAAAAACTAAAAGTAAACTCAAACAGAAACAAATGTAACTGTTTTTCAAGTGAACAACATGATTTACAAAGAAGGAAACAAAAAAATTAATCAAAATAATTTTTAACATAGTACTTTGACTGTAAGTCTTCAATCTAAATACAAAATGAGCTGGAAGGAAATCTTGAACTCTTCAATGGATGCTTGTTTTCCATAGTGACATGGGTATAGCAATCCTGAAACCATTTTTGTGTAGTCTAGAAATTAAGAGAATAAAAATATATTTGTGTTTTAGGAAGCCAGACTTCTCTCATTTTAAGATGAAAGAAATATAATATGAATTAGGAGAAGGCAAAACAAAAAAGAATTATGGCATTGAACTCAAGTTAGAAATATCAGTGTGACAAGTAAGGTCCAGATCTTGGTTTCTAAATACCATTCTGCATTAAAAGCAGAAATGGCTGATTCTAGGGCTGGGGCAAGCAAAATAAAAGATGCATCTAGACCATCTTTTTGTGCCGTAAATTAAGGAAGCACTTAAAAAAGAGAATGGCATTTCAAAAAGACTTAGAAGTCATTCTGAAGAGGATCATGCTAGCCAAATTTGGGGAAAGTGAGCAAAAAAATGCTTGATGACAGGAATTAAGTATAACCCAGTGTATAAGATGAGAATTTATGAGTCCATAGAAATACTTACACACACACACAGACAAATAAATAAATGCAAAGGAGGGAAAGCTCTCCCTTGCAGAAGAACAGAAAACGTGACAGAATTAGACAGTGGCCATTTTGCAATCTTATTGTAATCATTTATTCAGACAAGAGTCATCAGTGGATATTAATGCTATTAGTTGAAAGTTTGATGGGTAACAGGATATTTACACGATCGAAAAATATTTCCCCACTTATATCTTATTAATTACAAAAGAAATCCACAGTGAAGAAAGTTGGTAGACATACCCTTTCCAAGCGATCAAAGTTAACATTGCCAATAATGAGACAGACATCATGCAGCTCCTGATATGAAGCACTAGGAACAGGACTATATACATGTAGTGTCCCTGCCGAAAATGTGTAACCTGATTCTAAAACCAAGAAATCATTAGATAAACATAAATAGAGGTTCAGTCTACAAAATAACTGGTCTGTACTCCAAGGAACTCTTCTGTATAAAAAGAGAGTAAAGAGACATGACACCTAAATGCATTTGTGATCTCAGACAACATCCTGGCCCATGGAGGAAAAACAATGCAAAGAATATCATTAGTACAATTGGCAAGGCTTGAGTGCACAATATATTAGATAATAATACTTCATTAGTATGAAAGTCCCAAATCTGATGATAGTACTGTTAACAGGATGTGCTTTTGCTTAAGGCTCTACGTGTTAAAGTATTTAGGGGTAAAGGATCACGTTGCTGACAAATGATTGAATTCAATAAATAACTCAGCAAAAGTAAGAGCAGTAATAGTTATTTTTGCTATAATATATAATATTTATAGTATAAAATATAATGTTGTTATATGGAGGGGGCAAGCAGATGTGGCAAAGTGAGAACAATGAATTATTCCAGGTGAAGAGTATTTGGGAATTCATTATATTATTCCTACAGCATTTATGTAAGTTTGAAGTTTTTTCAAAATACAAATGTAAAAATTAAAAGAAAATTCTTCAGTAACATTTATTTGTAACTTAGTATTTAAAATGTTTTTGTTTCACAAATTACTTAATGCTTTTTGAAACACAACTGATCACTGTGCCTGGGACTTACTACCTTCTGTAATAATTGGCATATACTGGATATCTCCAAAGAACTAGAAAAAATAACTTATGCCAAATATACTCTAATTGGCTAAATTTTGTGACTCATACATCTATTCTTGGAATATGAGCCCAAATAAGGGTTTTTCCTCAAGCCAATATGCATAACTTGTGCCAAACTTTACAAAAAAGAGCATTTCTCTCTAAATTGGGACACTTTGATCAGTAATTCTGCTTTTATTATATTTTTCCATTAATGCTGAATGATTAGAGAAGCTGTTAGTTGATGTTGGCCAATTATTTTAAAATTAATTTACAGAATAAATTCCTGATAAATTCAAAAGATAACTTAGATTTGTCAAAATGACTTTAATCTCCCTTAACCAAGATGCTTTAAATTAAAGACCTGGATGAATTAAATATAATTTCCTTACCATCTACAGAAGCTGTCTCAAAATGCTCCGAAGTGTACTTATGACAAGATAAAGTGTTTTATCCTATCAATCAAAATTTTAATATATACTTAGATACTGATGACTAATAGAACAAACTGAAACTCCTTGTTGGGAAAAAATATAGCTACACAGAATTTGACAAGAAAATTACAGGAATAGATACTCTTTATAAAGTATCTTGGATGGCTTTTTATATATATACTTTCTGAACTTATGTTTCCAGGAATATGGAATACGTCTGCTTTTCCTACTCTTCCCACTACATTTAACTAAAATCCCAGGATATATAAACAGATGTAGTGAAACTCATTAAGAATGAAAGAAGGAAGATCTGCTAGAGATCTCAGGACCTGAGGAATGGCATGGTGGTGAGTTCTTTGGGTTTTCTTTTTGCCTCATATATCTCAAAGTTAGAGCTGAAGAAGCTCACAACCCAGAAACACTAATGGGTACAGAGTTTTAAAAGTCACAGGGTGGATTATACCTTCCACCTCACCCATACCTAACTTAGATGTTTTGGATGATGAGAATTTGACTCTTAATCTTACAAGACTTAGATGAGAATTTGGACTTGAGTTAATGCTATAATGGATTGAAATTTGGGGGGACCTTGGAATAGGGTGAATGTATTTTGGTGAAGGAATGTGTATCTTTGGTGGTCAGAGGATGGACTACAGTAGATAGAATAATTTCTCCCCAAAGAGGTCCAAGTTCTAATGCCTGTAACCTGTTAACATCTTACTTTCTGTGGCAAAAAGGACTTCACAGAAGTAGTTAAATGAAGAACTTTTTAAATAAAGAGATTATTCTGGTTTTCTGGTTGGACCTAATGTAATCACAATGGATCTGGTCTGTATAAGGAAAAGAGGGAGGCAGGAGAGTTAAAGTCAAAGATGGAGATGTAATGGAACCAGAAGTCAGAGTGTTGGGATTGCTGACTGAGGACCACAAGCTGAGGAATCTGGGAAGCCTCTAGAAGCTGTAAAAGGCAAGGAAATGGATTGTCCTCTAGAGCCTCCAGAAAGAGCTAAATCCCGCTGACATCTTGATTATAGCCCAATAAGACACATTTTGGAATTCTGACATCCAGAACTGTAAGAAAATTTGTGATTTTTTAAACCACTAAGCTTGTGCATATTTATTTATAGGAAATTAATACCTATTTAAAACAAAAAGTGATGGAACTGAAAGGAAAAATAGACAAAGTACAGTTACAGTTGGATACTTCAACACCTCTCTCACTCAACAGTTGATAGAATGACTAGACAGAAAATCAGCAAGGATATAGAAGAGCTCAATAATATCTTAAATAAACAGGATCTAGTTGACATTTGTAAAACACTGAACACAACAGCAAAATATTTATTCTTTCCAAGTCCCCATGGAACATATACCTCTATAGATAATGCCCTAGACCATAAAACAAACATCAACAAATTTAAAAGAATTGAAATCATATGGTTCTCTGACCGCTATGTAATCCAACTAGAAATCAATAACAGAAATACAACAGATGAGTCTCCAATTACCTGAAAACTAAATAACATACTTTTGAATTATCCATAGGTCAAAGTATCAAGGGAAATAAAACATGCATTAACTTAAAATGAAATGCATCACATTAAAATTTGTGGGGCACAATTAACGCAATGCCGAGAGGGAATCTTACAGCACTAAATGTATACACCAGACAAGCGAAAAAAATGCCAAACCAATAATCTAAGCTTCATCCTCTATAACCTATGGAAAGAAAAATAACCCCCAAAAAACAGAAAGGAGGAAATAATAATAAGTAAAAAGGAACATGAAAACAGAAACAAAAGAAGAAATTAATGAAACAAAAGCGATTTTTTAAAAAAGATCAATAAAATTGCCAAATTTCTAGCAAGAGTAAGGAAGAAAAAAATAGAGATGATGTAAGTTACCAATATTAGGAATAACAGGGCATATCACTGCAAACTCTATAGGCATAAAAGGATAACAAAGGAATACTACAAATACGTGTACACATAAATTTGACAAATTAGGTGAAATAGACCTCTACCTCGAAACACACAAACTATCACACTCACCCAATATAAAATAAATAGTTTCAATAGCCCTATAACTAACAAGAAAACTGAATTAGTACTCAAACAACTTACCACATAGAAACTCCCAGGACCAGATGACTTGAATGGAGAATTCTGCCCAATGTTTAAAAAATAATTAAAAGCAATTCTATACAATCTCTTTCAGAAATAGAAGAGAAAGGGACACTTTCCAGTTCATTTATGAAGGTAGTAATAGCTTGACAAGAAAACGAGAAAAACACTGTTCAAAAAAAGACAAATACAGACCAGTATACTTCATGAATATAGACACAAAAATCCTTAACAAAATATTAACACATAAAACTCAAGATGTATGGAGCGAATTTTACCCTATAACCAAGTGGAATTTATTCCAGGAATACAAGGTGTGTTCAATATTCAAAAAAATAATCAATGTAATTCAGGCTAAAGAAGAGAAATCAGATGATTATATAAATCATTGTAGAAAAAAGTATTTGACAAAAGTCAATACCCACTTATGAGAAAAGCTCTCAGCAAACTGATAAAATATATCTACTAAAAACCTACAGCTAACATACTTAACTGGCAATATATTAAATGCTTTCCCCTTAATATTGAGAAAAAGAATCCCATTCTCACCACACTTATTCAACAGAGTGATGGAAATTATATCCCATGCAGCAAGGCAAGAAATTGAAATAAAAGGCATAGAGATATGTAATGAAGGAACAAAACTATTTATATTTGCAGATGATATGATTGTCTACATAGAAAGTCACTAAGTAATTCTTCCTAGAACTAATAAATGAGTTCAACAAGGTCACAAGTTACAAGATAAACATAAAAGTAAATTCCATTTCTACATACTAACAATGAATATTTGAACACTGAAATTAAGAATACAGTCCTATTTACAAATGCTCAAAAAAAGAAATGCTTAAGTGAAAAGTTAACAAAACATATACAGGACTTGTATACTTGCCTCTACACATTGCTTATGAAAGAAACTTAAGATCTAAATAAGAGAGGAGACATACTGTATCCATAGATTGGAAGACTCAGGATAGCAAAGATGTCAGTTGTCCCCAAATTGATACAGGTGCAATGCAATTCCTATCAAAATCCAAGGAAGGTTTTTTTTTGAAAAACAGATAATTGTGGGGAAAAAAATCAGTCTCTCCTACTTCAAAACTTATTCTATAACTATAGTATTCAAGACTGTGTGGTATAGATTGCATAGATCAATGGAACATAATAGAGAAATAGATCAACACAGATGTGCCCAACTGATTTTTGACAAGGGTTAGAAGGCAATTCAATAGAGGAAAAACAGCCTTTTCAACAAATGGTGCTAGATCAATTGGGCATCCATAAGGGAAAAAAAGAACACCTTCCGTCTAAGTTATACCTTAATTAGAATTAACTAAAAATGGATCATAGTCCTAACTATAAAACTTCAAGGGGGAAAAAGTCATAGAAAATATTCAGGCTCTAAGACTAGGCAAAGCACTTTTCGACTTGATACCAAAAGCATGATCCATAAAAGGAATATTTGACAAATTGTACTTTATCAAAACTAAAAACTTATGCTTTGTGTTAGACCCTGTTAATATGATTGAAAGGTAAGCTACAGAGTGGGAGAAAACATTTCCAAATCACATGTATGACAAAGCTCTAGTATCTAGAATATATAAAAAACTCACAACTCAACAATAAAAAAAAGAAAAAGATGATGAGACATTTCAGTGAAGATGGCAGATAAGCACATGAAAAGATGATCAACATCTTTAGCCATTAGGGAAAAGTAAATTAAATCCACAGTAATATGTATCTATGTACCTATTAAAATGGCTAAAATTTAAAAAAAAAGTCACAGTACAAAATGTTGGCAAAAATGTGGAGAAATTCATACATTGATGGTAAGAGTGTGAAATGCAATAGCCACTCTAGAAAAGTTTAGAATTTTCTAAACTTTCTCTGTTTTTTTTAAACATTTTTTATTGAGTTATGGTCATTTTACAATATTGTGTCAAATTCCAGTGTAGAGCACAATTTTTCAGTTATACATCAACATACATATATTCATTGTCACTTTTTTTTCACTGTAAGCTACCACTAGATCTTGTATATATTTCCCTGTGCTATACAGTATAACCTTGTTTATCTATTCTGCATATGCCTGTCAGTATCTACAAATTTTGAACTCCAAGTCTGTCACTTCCCACCCCCTGCCCCCTTGGCAACCACAAGTTTGTATTCTATGTCTATGAGTCTGTTTCTTTTTTGTATTTATGTTCATTTTTTAAAATTTAATTTTAAATTAGGAATAGCTGTGAATATGCATCGACTTGTGGGAAATAATGCAGGAAAATCCCATGAAACATTTACCCTGTTTAGGTATACTTTAAACTTTTAAATTAGTTCCATAAAATAAAACTACTTAAATAAAATATACAGGGCAAAATCTGCCATTGGATTGACATTTCTTCTGTTCTTGGTAGAAAAAAGTAAAATGCCTACGCCTATAAAATTTTTACAACACCACAAATAGAATGTATATTCCACTACTACTGAGGGGAGAGTTTTAAAGATACCAATTCAAGTTGGTTGATAATTTTGAAGTTCTGTTGTTAGGTACATACTAATTGAGGATTGATAATTCTTGATGGCTTGACTCCTTTTTTACTAGCTAATATCTCTCTTTACATCTAATAATATTCATTGTTTTGATGCTAGGAATGCAAAGATAGTTTGACATTTGAAAAATATCAGTATAAACACCATACTGACAGATAAAGGAGAAAATCCACATAATCATCAGATAAAAAATGCAGAGAAAACACTTGACAAAATTCA
Organism: Vicugna pacos; assembly: GCF_048564905.1. Classification (NCBI taxonomy): domain Eukaryota; kingdom Metazoa; phylum Chordata; class Mammalia; order Artiodactyla; family Camelidae; genus Vicugna; species Vicugna pacos. The sequence goes on along the minus strand of NC_133023.1, from coordinate 16,981,170 downwards.
GCAGATATTCATGATTTTTAAAAAAGAAATCCTCTGCAAACTAGGAATAGAAGGAAATGTCCTTGACCTGATAAAGGGCATTTATCAAAGACCCACAGTTAACAGAATACTTAATGATGAAGGATTAAATATTTTCACCCTAGGACAGGGAGGAAGTCATAGATACTACTTTTTAACATTTCTATTTAACATTGTACTAGGGATCTTAGGCACCGTAATGAGGCAATAAAAAGAAACTAAAAGGTATAATGATTAGAAGTAAGGAAAATTGTCACTATTTACAGATGACATGATTACATATGTAGAAAACACAATAGAATATTCAAATAAAATTCCTAGAACTAATGATTTAGTAAAGTAACAGGGCATAAACTCACTATATACAGTCATTATATTTTTATGTTCTATAAGCAAACACTTGGAAAATAATTTTTAAAAATGTACAAGGTCATAAATGATAAAATAACTAGATCCTAGATTTAATGAAAATTGATTTCTGTCAATCATTGAGAGAAATGAGAGGATATGTAAATAAATGGAATAAAATATCAAAGAATCATTATTTTTGAGATGTCCATTCTTTCTAAATTTATCTATAGATGCAACACATTCTGAAGTAACATTTGACTTGCAGGTATCTGCACATACACATACACACACGATGAAATTATATACACAGAATTACTTGTAGAAGAATATTAATAGCAGCCCTTCCATGATAGCCAAAATTTGGAAGAACCCAGGTGTATCTATCTATAGAAGAATGGATAAGTAGTATATATTCTTACACGGGTATACTAATCCAGCAATGTAAAAGGAGAAAATCGCTGAAAGACAGAAACATAGATGAATTTAAAAACAAACAAAAACGTCAAGTTGAGCAAAATGAAGCCAGAGATAAGAGACTGTACACTCTATTATTTCACTTATGTGAAGTTCAAGAAAAGCAAAACTAAGTTATGTTGATTGAAATCAAAAGTGGTTGCCTCTAGGGTGATTGTCTCTAAAGGGACAGAAGAGGACCTTCCGGGGTAATGGAAATTTTCTATATTTTGTTTTGAGTGGTTATTACTTGGATGTATGCAATTGTTAAAACTCATCAAACGGACTACGTAAGATCTCTGTGTTTTATTTTATGTAAATTGTACCTCAATAAATTAGTTACTGAGGCTATTGTTAATGACCATTTTATTGGCCTCATGGATTTTGGACTTTGAGGAAAAATATTCTGGGACATTTAAAAACTCACCAACATTATCTACTTAAGTTATAGAGATAGTGAACAAGTTGAGCTTTTCAAAAAAATAACTCGTTTTTTAGACACTAGATATTGGCAGAGAAAAGTTCATGAAAGAAGGTGCCCAGTGATAAACATTATATGGTGATTGCTTTCCTCCCCAGGGTTGTTCCAACTGCCTTAAGGCTGTATGGTTAGAATTCAGAATATCTGACAGAAATGTCCTTGACACAGTTATGACGATCTCCATCATTGCTTCAGCAAGAGTAATGTTTTAGTGTCTTTTTTCTTTCTTTTTAAATTATGCTATTAGCTTTAAGCCTCAGGGCAGAAGTACAGTAAAGTGGATAACTAATTGAAATATCTAAAATAGACAGCAGTATTCACGAACCATCACATGAAATAGCACAGAAAACTGCCACCTCTGTATAAGTATTGGTTAGATTAAGAAAGATGATTATCTTCAGAGTAAAGACTCATCAAGGACAAGAATTTGTCTTTTATTTCACATAGCATGTCATCTGTCACAATGTTAGAGGCACATGTGTTAAAACCCTCTCTGTTTTAATATAAGCAGAAGCTGTGCTATCTAGACATTCTTCTTGGGGGCATATCAGTTAGTTAACTATTGCCACAATGATGTTGGATAACAACCCATCACGAAACTTAGTGGCTTAAAACAGCATGTATTCTCATGGATCTGCTCTGCTGACTCCTGCACCAGCCAGGGAGGAATTGCAAAGTCACATAGCAAAGGGCTTGGATACCAGGAAGAGTCAAGTGTTGGAAGCAATGATGCACTCTACTACATGGGGATCTTGAGTTTTTAATAAATATTCTAGCAAGCCTGTTGGTAAAATGAATGTAAGGGCATACTGCCCTACTGAATCACCTTAATGATATATACCAAAGTAAACCAAGAGCTTTGGAATACTATTGCCTGGAATGTAAAGTCTTGCCTAGAGAATAAATTCTTCAGACTGCTTCAATATTTTTTCTATAGGTAAATTTGAGGATAATTTGAGGATAATCTAAGCAATATTGAATCTTTCTACCCATGAATACAGTGTTATTGCTCAATATATAGTGAAGTTCCTAATGTCTTTTGTTTTTAGGATGATCTTTTTTTTATTGAAGTATAGTCAGTTTACAATGTTGTGTCAATTTCTGGTGCACAGCAAAATAGTTCAGTCATACATATACATACATATATTCGTTTTCATTTTCTTTTTCATTATAGGTTACTACAAGGTATTGAATATAGTTCCCTGTGCTATACAGTAGAAACTTGTTTATTTTATATATAGTAGTTACTATCTGCAAATCTTCAACTCCTAATGCCTTTTGTTTTTAGTTTCAGAGTTTATTTGAAACTCAGCTATATAGAGCCATCTCTCTATCTCTCTCCTTAAAGGAAGGAGCATTTTGATCCTTTAGAGATGTATATAATTCCACTCCTCAATTTATTCCCAAGGTGGGACATAGGGTCCCTTGGGTCATAAGCTGTCTAAACTCAGTTGCTTTGCTTTGGAATGTGCTGTGAAATATGGAAACTTGATATCACAGATCCTGACAACTATGTCTAAACTTCAGTCTCATTGCTAACACATACCTCACCTCAAATAATAATTGACAGCATTCATGGTGATAGGTAAATGCAGAAAAGGGCAGAGTGATACGGCAACTGAAGACCTAAATATAAGCTATGACACCATAAAACCCCCAGAGGCGAACATAGGCAAAACATTCTCTGACATAAATCAGCAATATTTCCTTAGATCAGTCTCCCAAGGCAAAAGAAATAAAAGCAAAAATAAATAAATGGGACCTAATCAAGCTGAAAAGAACAGCAAAGGAGACCATCAACAGAACAAAAAGACATCGTAGGGAATGGGAGAAAATATTTGCAAACGATGTGACCAACAAGGGGTTAATATCCAAAATATACAAACAGTTCATATAGTTCAATATCAAAAAACCAAACAACCCAATCAAAAAATGTGCAGAAGACCTAAATAGACATTTTTCCAAAGAAGACATACAGATGGCCAACAGACACATGAAAAGTTGCTCAACATTGCTAATTATTAGAAAAACGCGAATCTAAACTAAATGAGGTATCACCTCACACCCATCAGAATGGCTGTCATCAAAAAGTCTGGGGGGGGGGGAGGTGTACAGCTCAAGTGGTAGAGTGTATGCTTCGCATGCACAAGGTCCTGGGTTCAATCCCCAGCACTTCCATTAAAAAAAAATTAAATTGATAAACCTAATTACCTCCCCCCTCCAAAAAATAAAATAGAGCAGGGCTCAGCAAATGTTAAAAAATAATAATAAATTTTTTTTAAGTCTACAAATAATAAATTCTGGAGAAGGTGTGGAGAAAAGGGGACCCTCTGCACTGTTGGTGGGAATGTAAATTGGTCCACCCACTATGAAGAACAGTATGGAGGTTCCTTAAAATACTAAAAATAGAGCTACCATATGATCCAGCAATCCCACTCCTGGACATTTTCTGGAAAGGACAAAAACTCTAAGAAAAGATACATGCACCCCAATGTTCACAGCAGCACTGTTTACTGTAGCTAAGACATGGAAACAACCCAAGTGCCCATCAACTGACAATTGGCTTAAGAAGATGTGGTGTGTATGTGTATACACACACACACACACACACACACACAGCCATAAAAATAACGAAATACTGCCATTTGCAACAACATAGATGGACCTAGAGAATATCATACCAAGGGAAATAAGTCAGACAGATAAAAACAAATATTATATGATATCACTTTATATGGGGAATCTAAAAAAAAATAATACAAATAAATCTATATACCAAGCAGAAACAGACTCACAGACATAGAAAACAAATTTATGGTTACCAAAGGGGAAAAGGGAATAGGGATAAATTAGGAGTATGGGATTAACAGATACAAGCTACTATACATAAAATAGGTAAGCAACAAAGATTTCCTGTATAACACAGGAAACTATATTCAATATTCTATAATAATCTATAATGAGAAATAATCTGAAAAAATATATAACTAAATCACTTTGCTTTATCCCTGAAACTAACACAATATTGTAAATCAACTATACTTCACTTTAAAAAATTCATACAAAAAAAAAAAAGAATGGCATATGGGGATTCCCTATGCTAGGAGTTTCCTTTATCTGAAAGGTCTTCAGAACTGTGACTCACCAGAAATTCTGATGATAAAAGCCACTCCAAGATAAATGAAGCTGCTAAAAATCACAGATACTTAAACAAACTACTGCTTTGGAAAACAGTTCACTGACAGGAACTATCACCAGAATTTCTTGTTGGCAGGAACCATCCCTGGGAGCATAAAATGCCCAGGAGTGGGATTACTGGGTCATATCAACATTCAGTTTTGTTCAACATTCAAGTAATTGTGATAGAGAAATCCCATGGGACTGAGGTACATGTTGGATCTCTGGGCACCTCTCAGTTTATTTGGGAAGGTAACCTGGATCTTTACAGAAAGCTGTTATTTTTCTCGTTTTGCAACCTTTGTTTTTGCGGTATTCTGGGTACCATTTTCATAGCATACCAGAAACAAAATATCTCAGTGTCAACGTGTTATTTTTATACCTTCTGAATTTCTGACTTAAGGCACAAATAGCCAAAGAGTATATGGATAATAGTTTTAACCTATCTGTAGGAAAGTAAATTTGAGTTCCATTCTAAAAATGCATCAATATCAGCTACAAGGGATGGGTGCACTCATCTTCTCCCTGTTTCTAAGCCTCATAGGATGGTTTCTATGTCTCAGATATGGACTAAAGAAGAGTAAGATACAGAAAAACAAGGGGCCAAACTAGCAGCAAAAAGGATTGATTAGGAAGACTTATAGGAATTATAAAGCTGAAATTAGCAGGGGGACTTATAAGCACTGATGAAAAGAAATGAGGATTGGTCAGTAAGTGGCATTTTCTCTTTATTTTTACCACCTGATCTTTTCTTTAGTCATCACTGCTTTTATTTTTGTCACTTTAGGGTCTTATTGACACATACCAGACTTACTTACATGATTTACTTGGAAATTCATGACTCTGGGGGTACCCACACTCTAGAGAGGATCAACTTAGAAAGGAGGGAAATGGAAGGGAGAAAAGGAAATTCCTAGCTGACATACAATAGAGGTTTTGTTGACACATACCTGGTAAGCAAATTAATTATGTATGGGGAACTGGCTCTTAGGCATTTTGCTGTCAAACATCCTATTTTCTTTTTAAAATTAAAATCCTTCACAAAAACCTTTTCTATAACTTTTTCCTCCAGATAAATAAATTGAACTTGTAATGCTCTAAGCTGTCAAGAAGTGCATTTTGGAAGTTACCTGCATTTCTATAAAATGCAATTAATACATAAAAATAAAGCTAGAGTACTGCTTCTTACTCTGTTCTTTTCTATGAACTCTGAACATCTAGAGTTAACTATTTTTATTTGTTTGATATAAATTATTAACTCTTCAGACCACTCTAGTTTTCTTGAGTGGTCAAATGTTACAGCAGTATGAAGCATGACAGCCAACCACAAATATCCGGGTGGCATATGCTAATATGCAGTTTTTTCTCACATGTCTGAAGGTTGCCTGTAGGTTGGCGGATCTAGACTGAGCCTGACTGTTGCGGTTTTGCTGGGGCAGCTCTGCTCTGTGTATCTTCAGTCCCCCTCCTGAGGTTAACAGGCTAACCTCCACGTGTTTTTTCACAGTAGCAGAAGTACAAGAGAGTAAGCCCAATCATAAAAGAGTCTGTCTAGCCTTTGCACACATAAATTCTACTATTATTCCATTAACCAAAACAAGTCATATGATCTAATGTAAAATAAAGGAGTGAGGAAAAAAGATTTTAATAGGTGGGACTACAGAGTCCCGTGGAAAACGGCCTGGAATCAAAGAGGGAAGAAGAATTGGAACCATTAATGTAATCTTCCATATCTGGAAAACTCAAATGTGACACGTCTTCTCCATTTCTCTTTTCAGATGTACATGCATATATATGTATACATAAATACATGTACACATGTACAGAATATCTTTTATTTAAACAATAGTGTTTTCTTATGTAGAAATGTCATTTTTCTCAACTAAACATACAACTTTGAGAGGAAGCCAATTGGTAAGGGAGGAAGGCAACAACAGACAAACTAGCCAGACAACCTGAATCCATTTTTGTTAAGAGAGGATTCTCTTCCCTTCCTTTCCCTTATCTCTCTCTCTCCCTCCCTCTCTGTCTCTCTCTTACACACACACACAGACACACACAGATTTATTTGAAGTTGTAGTGCATAAGAAAAGGACATTAAAAGTATTCAGGTAACCAAATAACCTTCTTGGACAAGACATTTTTCAGTAGTTTCTTTGAATATATCTGTCATATAAATAATCCTCCTTTCTTTTTGCCAAAAAAAAATCACAAAATGAATTTCAGTTGTTTTAGAAATGGCACTGGGAAATTGCTTTGAATAAATCAGCAACATAGAGGGAAGAAAAGCCCACACAGTCAGTAGGCATATCTTTCTCAGAATCCAATGTATTGCAAAGAGATAGATAAGTAAATGCCTCTAAGGAAATCTCTACCCAGCCCTGCTCAGTTACCTGAGTCACTCTTTAACATTGCCAGTGTGACACTTCCAATTTTTCAGAGCTCAGATAAATCACCAAGCCTCACAGAACTATGAATATCATACCGTTTTCTGCAGTGCTGCCAAATCTCACTGCCCTTCCCAGCCCAATCGCAGAAGGCAGAAGTTACTCATCAAGTAATCTTCTCTCCTTCAGCCTTGACCTTCAGTCATTGCTTATCTAGTGTCTCAGTGAATCCCCTCTGCATTCTATCCCCTTTTACTTGCTTGGGTCCTCATCACCATTTCTTGGGCTATTAAAAAAATACATTCAAGAGAACCTCTCCCCTCACCCCACTCTTCTCATCTAATCCATCCTGTATGCTATTCCCATAGTCTAATCAGCATCCTTCCCCAGAATACATCTACACATGTAAGTCCAAGATTTTCTATGATTCCTTTTTTCCCAGTTGAATTTCCCAACCCCTAATAACATATTCGCAGTCTAAACTGACGAGCTACTACCAGTTTGCCTGGATTTTCCAGGTTTTAGTAATGAAAGTCCCGTATCAGTTCTAGGCAAACCTGGGTGACTGGCCACTCTGACTGACAAGTACACCACACACACAGCACATAATTTATTTAATGAATACCTACCGAGCACCTAATATGTGCCAAGCACAGTTCTGAATACTGGAGATTCAGCAGTAAACCAAAAGACAGGGTCCTTTTTTGTAGGCCTCACAATTTTAATAGGAAGAGACAGATGTTACACAAATAAAAGATAGATAGATGTGTTGTGCATTTGTCTCCACTTAAGGTGGTAGTCGTCTCTTCCACCTGGAATAGTCTCTCCTTCTCTGTTGCTGTGTGTGTGTGTGTATAAATATCAAACGTCAGTGATGCGATATGCTCTGAAGATAAATAAAGGAGAGAGTGAAGAAGTAGGGGGTGGGGTGGGTAATATTTTTACACAGGAAAAGGGAAGTTCTCGCCAATAAAACTTCTATATATATTCGACAATTAATAGCTTGCATATCTCATCAAGTGCCCTAAAATATCCAATTCATTCTTTCATGCATTCATTAGTGTATTAATTCATACCACAAGTTTTACTGCAACACCCACTATCCACTAAACATGTTTTTAGAAATTGCAGCTGAAAGAGTGAATGAAAGTCACGTACTCCCCACTGTCATGGTTCTTATAGTTAGGTGCAAAAAAGAAACTTGAACAATCACAGAAATACATTTATAATGTTAAATTGTGCTAAGTACTAAGAAAGAACTAGTGGAAACTATGGGTATTTAACAGCAGGATCTAATTTTGATTCAAGAGTTAAGCATGCTTTTGGGGGAGGGTGTAGCTCAAGTGGTAGAGAGCATGTTTAGCATGCTTAGCATGTACGAGGTCCTGGGTTCAATTCCCAGTACCACCTCTAAGAATAAATAAACCTAATTATCTCCCCAGTGAAATAATAAATTAAAAAAATTTAAAAGAATGCTTTCAGAAGAATTGATAGAATTAATATTTGAGTCCTAGAAGAGTAGTAGAATTAGGCAGTGTAGGAGTGTTGGGGAGGAAAAACATTATAAGCAGAGAGAGGAGCATATGTGAAACTCTGAAGAAAGAAAATAAAGGCTGATTCTGGAGCAGAAAGAAAGCCCATATGTGTGGAACACACTGAGTGATAGGAGTGGTGGGTGCTAAGTGTCGAGGAGAGAGTAGCGCTAGATCAGGGAGGTCCTTAGAAGAATTTTGGTCTTGGCTGCACATTGAAATCACTTAGGATTTTATAAAATCCTGCTGTGTGGTTACCTCCTTAGAGATTTTGGTTTGTGGTACAGATTGGACATTAGGTTTTTAAAATTTTCCCACTGGTGAATATTTTTCCCAACTATAATTTTTCACCTGTTTCCTCAGACGGGAAAAGAACTCACTCCAGTTTTACTTACTGGAACCCTAAATATTTTTCCCAGGTTCAAGTGCAATCTTTATTTGGAGTATTTTCCTCCTTCTGAGGCTGAAGATACCCTCTTACTTCTCTTTGCCCTTTCATGTCTTGTTTAGATAAGCATTAAAGAGCATCAGAAACTAACATTCTAATTAACTTTGCAGACAACTTTGAACAGGCTTTCTCACACATCAATTGCTTTGTTTGTCTTTGCCTCCTTTCCATCCTCCTCCCTGCCCCTCAGAAACTTAGTACAGAGACTTGAATGCAGTAGATATTACGTATGAATTTGTTAAATTGAATAGACTACCACCTAAAGAGACGACAAATGCATAAGACAGTACAATATCTCTAAATCTTGGATTTACATTCATGAGGGTGAATAAGCTTACATCCAGTCACATGACTTGGCTGTCTTTGAGATAAGCACAGGCAAAAGTAATTGTCATTTTTGATTTAGTGTTCTAAGCCAAGGTGAAAAAAGATGGTGTTCTGCAGGCTCTAAATTTGATCTTACTTTAATGGTTTTATTTTCCATTATAACTTTTTAAAAGTTGGGAATAAACATGCTGAACTCTTCTTTATTCATATTTTTCTGGTGAACCTACGTCTAAATAGTGTTCATTTGTTTTGAATGTTCCTGGCATCATTTTTAGCTAGTGCCTCTGATCTTTTTCACAACAGAATCCATTTTTATTTTTTAATCAAGAATTCTGTCTTTGATAGTGAGTTACTGAGAAAGAAATAGATAAAACCTGAACTATCCAGGGGGAGTTTCCCTGGCCTGCTTTGTGGAGACAGCCCAACATGAGGCCAGGTTATTAATCATGCCTTTCTGTGTGGACCTCAATTTCTTATTCTTGATCCTATTGTTGAAGAAAAACAAAATCACTTAAATGAAAACTCAGATATTTTATATCAAACATTCTTGCCTGAAAACTAAACATGTATCATTAACTCAATAATCTGTAAGCACAAAGGAAGCGAGGAAGGCAGAATAATATTTCCATTCTAAAACTGCTGTATCAATCAATTGCAGTCTTTGACTGCAAGTAGAACAGAAATAAACTCAAATTTTGAAAGTAAGGAAATGTTTTATTTCATTCATCAAAAAGACATCTCCAGGGTTGGTTAATTCAGAGGCTCAATGACACCTTTAAGAATCACATTTTTCCAGTATCTGTTTTGCCATCTTTCCTGTTTCAAGGAGGTCCTTAGGCTAATTTCCCTCATAATAGTAAGATAACTGCCACAGTTTCCAGAATCACATCCCAACAATGTCCAGAGAAACATCCTTTGGCCTTCTTGGGTCTTCTTAAGAAAAGCAAGTATCACTTCCCCCAAAGTTACATTCCCTTTGCCACTTGGAAGACTTCCTCTCACCTTTAATTGACCAGAATTATGCAATAAGTTCAAGTCCAAGGCAAAGAAAAGGGTGCTACCACTATGGGGTCATTCCAATCAAGAACCATCTTTAGGGGCTGGTTCCTAAAACGCATGGCCCTGTGGAGGAGAGTAGATACTTGAACAAAACTGAGAAAAAATAAAAGAATGAGATCAGATGGAGGAGACCAACTAACAGTGTCTGCTGTAACTGGCATGAGGTTCAAGAAATAAAGAACTGTAGACCATTATATTTCTTCTTTAAACCAAGGTTTTAGCATTCAAATCAAAGTCTTTTGAAAGGCTACTTTAAAATTGTGTTGATGTCAAAAATGTGAGGAAAAACCTCTTTCAAGAAAAAGCATCTTTGAGATTAGTTTGTTTATTTGTTGTATTAAAAAATTAGAAACTGAGTCAGCCTAGAGGATTTTGAATAACTAAGCCTTACAAAAAACTTTAACAGTGGCCTCTGGGTTCCTTTCTCTTGTTGTTTTTGGTTTTGGTTTTGGTTTTCATAAAAAGAAACCTTAGCACTATGGCCATTTTTACACCATGGGTGTCTAGTGTGAAAATGTGATATTGATGATAGATTAGAAGACTGGGGACATGGTGTGGGTCAGGAGCTGGGGTCAGGGGTCAGGGTTTGAAGTTGGCGTTCAGGTTAAGGAAGATAAGCTGTTAGAGTTCCAGGAATTGACTCAGGCTGGGAAAATTAGTGAGTCTAAAATCGGGGGAGATCAGGGGAGGGGTTAATTGAATTGTGGAGCTGCAGGAGGGTAGCAGTTCCCACATTTGACAGTTTACTTCTAAGGGGTTATTGTCAAATAGGCTGATCACTCCGTAAAACACCAGGGTAGAAAAAGCCCTGTTTTCATGCCCAGAGGACAGTGTAGCACATAGTGAGGAGAGGCTTATCTATCTGTTTGCACAAGGAATACCAAATAACTGTGATATTCTAGCACCTCAAGTAATTAAGCACACTAGCCCAAATTCCCTTTTCTAGAAATGTGTTTAGGATCTTTGTACCAATGTTTTTTTTGTGTTTTTTTTTTTTTTACTGTCCTTGTTCAGTTTTGCTATTAAGGTTGTATCTTAACCACATCAAATGATATAATTAGCTTTCTCTTTTTTAACTCTTTGAAATATTTGTATAAGATAGGAGTTAAGTTTCCTGAATATTCAGTAAAGATTTGCCTGCAAATCATCTGGCTTTGTTACGTTTTATGAAATAGGAGTGGATATTTTTCTTTTTTCCCTAAAATTCACTTTCTTAACACATTACCGATATTTGGATATTTTCTACTTATTCTTGAGTTACTTTTGGCACTTGTAATTTCTAGATTGTTCGTCTATTTCACTTAATTTTTAGAAAGTATTGAGAATATTCTTCATATCAATGTAAGTTTTCAAATGTTTCATTGTAGGTTTATATAAGCCTAATTATTTCTCCAAAGATAAGATAATGAGCCCCAACATAATTGATGAGTAATATAAAACCATACAGTTAAGCTGGAAGTTGAATCAATATGGATATATTTTGAGAACCAGGGTTGGTATGGTAGATTTTTAGGGGAGGGAGTGTCAAGAACAATACTGAGCAAGACTGAAGCATGTCATTATTCAGAAAATGCTACAAATACTGTTTAACACATGGCAGAAGTCCATGGATGGAATAGTAATTTGCACTGTCCACACTTGGCTTCATTTCTTGCAACCCAAAAGGTGAATTGCAATTTATATTCATTTGAGTAGGAATTTACATGCATTGAAAGAGAGAAGCATTTAAATAGTAATTTGGTACAAAGAAAGTTCATGCTGAAGGTGAGTTGTGTGAGAGCAAGGGTTTTTGTCTTTTTTTATTTCCTATTCTGTTCCCAGAGACTAAAACAGTGCCTGGTACATTGTAGGTGCTCAATAGCAAGTGTTTGAATGAAGGAAAAACTGAAAATCTGATTTAGTCCTCAAGACAATTCTGTGATTATAATAGCATACACTTGCTGTGTGCTTACCCTATATCTGAAATCATTCTAAGTCTTTACATGTGATAATGTATCTAAATCCTTAGAAATACGAAATTGTATATAATAACCACAATTGTGTCCATCTTTATGGCAGTTCCATTCTTTTTTGATTACTGTGACTTTGTTATATATTTTAAAATCAGGAAGTTTGATGCTTCCAGTTTTGTTCTTCTTTCCCGAGATTGAATTGATTATAGTTCCACATGAATTTTAGAACTTTTTTCTATTTTTGCAAAAAATGCCATTGGTTTTTTTATGGGGATTGCACTGAATACGTAGATCACTTTAGGTAGTATGGCCATTTTAACACTATAAGTCTTCCAATCCATGAACACGGGATGCCATTTTGTATTTGTATCTTCTTTCATTTCTTTCATCAGTTTTTTGGTAATTTTCAATATACAAGTCTTTTAACTCCTTAATCAAATTTATTCCTAAGTATTTTATTCTTTTTGGTGCTATTGTAATTGGGATTATTTTCCTAATTTCCTTTCAGCTAGTTCATAGTTAGTGTAACTAATTTCTTCATGTTGCTTTTGTACCCTGCAACTTTACTGTATTTGTTTATTAGTTCTAACAATTTTTATATGGTGTCTTTAGGATTTTCTATATATAAGATCATGTCATCTGAAAACAAGAATGATTTTACTACTTCCTTAACAATTTGGTTGCCTTTTATTTCTTTTTCTTGCCTGATCGTTCTGGGTAGGACTTTGTTGAATAAAAGTGGTGAAAGTAAGCATCATTGTCTTTGAGAAAAAGCTTTTACTTTTTCACCATTTGTGATGCTAGCTATGGGCTTTTCGTATATGACCTTATTATGTTGATGTATTTTTCTTTTATTCCTAATTTTTTTTTAGAGTTTTTATCATGAAAGGTGCTGAATTTTGTCACACACTTTTTCTCCACCTTTTGAGATAGTCATATGATTTTCATCCTTTGTTCTGTTAATGTGATGTATCACATTAATTGATTTTTTGTATTTTGAACCATCCTTGCATCCAAGGGCCAAATCCCACTTGGTCATGTTGTATGATCCTTTTAATGTGCTGTTGGATTCACTTTGCTAGTATTTTGTTAAAGATTTTTGCATCTGTATTCACCAGGGATATTTTCCTGTAGTTTTCTTTTCTTTTCTTTCTTTTTAATAACATTTTTATTGATTTATAATCATTTTACAATGTTGTGTCAAATTCCAGTGTTCAGCACAATTTTTCAGTCATACATGGACATATACACACTCATTGTCACATTTTGTAGTTTTATTTTCTTATGATATCTTTATCTGGCTTTAGTTTCACAGTAATGCTGGATTCATAAAATGAGTTTGAAAGTATGTTGTCCCCCCTCTTCAGTTTTTTTTTTTTGAAAAGTTTGAAAAGGATTGGCATTAGTTCTTCTTTAAATGTTTGTTAGAACTCACTAGTGAAGCTGTTTAGTTTGTACCAGTCATAGAAAGATAAACACTGTATCATTCCACTTATAGTAGGTACTTAGAGTAGTCAAACTCGTAGAAATAGCAAGTAGAATGGTGGTTGCCAGGGGCTAGGGGGAAGGGAAAATGGAAAATTGTTGTTTAGTGAGTGTACTTTTAGTTCTGCAAGATGAAAAGATTGGTTTCACAACAATGTGAATGTTCTTTTTTTTAATTAACATTTTTATTGAGTTATAGTCATTTTACAATGTTGTGTCAAATTCCAGTGTAGAGCACAATTTTTCAGTTATACATGAACATATATATATATTCATTGTCACATTTTTTTCTCTGTGAGCTACCATAAGATCTTGTGTATATTTCCCTGTGCTATACAGTATCATCTTGTTTATCTATTCTACAATTTTGAATGTTCTTAATACTACTGAACTATACACTTAAGCCTAGTTAGGATGATAGCTTTTGTGTTATGCATATTTTACCACAGTTAATTTTTGAAATATGTATAAATCTACTACGTAGGGGTAGGTAAGATTTCTTTGCAAAATACTGTCTGATGATTGAAAAACCAAGGAGTTAAGATACATCACTGTTTTTTTCAAGCTTAAGATAAGTTTTAGGTCTGAAAATTAGTTCAAATATGCACTAGAACTATGCTGTCTTTATTTTAGCTGTGAATTCAGCCTTAATAAACCTGTCCAGTGATACTCCAAGGCATAAACCAATTACTGTTTCCTCTGACACCCAGCTCAGAAGAGTTTCTGGTTTTGAGTAGAATCCTGTGCATACTGCTAAACTAATCTACTTAGTTGTACATGTGTCTGCCTGTAGAGTTTAATGCCAAGGCTTATCTTCTAGATAACTTTGTTTCCTTGGTTCTTAGTATTATGTCAGGCACAGAGCCAGCAGGTAGTCTGTTTACTGAATTCATTGAACAAATATTTATTAAGCATTTAATGTGTACAATGACCAAGATAAATGCATTTTTAATGTTGCCTTTATTTAGTACTAGTCAAAACTTTACACAGAAAATAATCTGAAGCTTAACCACAGAGTTATCATTGACCAACTAGTTTTACTATGTTTTATTCAAAAGATGTTTAATATTTAGTAGAAGATAAAATGGTGATATAGCTTATGAGAATAGAATGCATAATTTTGGAATTACAGGCCTCTGAAAGATAGAGATACATGTTTTAGACACAAATATTCATCCTGATTTCTTTGAATATATACCATACTTGGTAGTGACAGTTCTTAAAATTAGACCTGGAAGGTGCCTTTTCTGCCCAGAAAAATGTTTCTGTAACTTGTTTGGCAATTACAAATTCACTCGTGATTGTATTATATTTTACCAACTAAAACAAAGAACTAGAGGGTTTATGGTTTGAGTGGTTGAGTCTCTTCTTGGAGAAGCCTAGTAGAATCCCTCTAATGACCCCTGATTAATTTAAATGTACACAGTAAGAGATGGTCATGAGAATCATCTGTCCTTATAAGCAGTAGATTAATTATTCTGTTACATGTTTTGACTTAAATTCTCAACTGAATTCAGAGCCAGGATAGGAACTGGGGATTGCCTATGATAATTTCATTGAATATGTCAGAGGTTAAAAAATGCTTAGAAGCCTGTTTCATACATCATGAAGTTCCTATACCTTTAACTTTATGAAGTTGACTGATTGTACGGTCTAACCAAATAAACTCAGAGGAAATGGAAAAAAGACATACAAAGTTGGGAGAATGATACTGCATTGATTGAAAACATTAGGCAGCTAAAATTATTATAATGGCAGAAAGTGAGTTATTTGGAAGGAAATAAAAGAAATATCCATGGATCTATAATGAGGCAGTGTGTTCTCTCCCCTTTAGCTACCACCAGGAAAGATTCTGGGACAAGAGTAGTGACTAGAATTATAAACTGAGGCACTAGTACCTGCCTATGATTGCTGGCTTCTTTCTGTAAGACTGCAGTGGAATGGTTATCTAGGGCTGTGATCATTACGCTACTCCTTCCTTACCCTAAGGAAGAGCTGAAGGCTGCTTAGGCTCTACTTTAGCCCTGTTACAAATGTTACTACAATGTAAGTTTCAGGTTGATGGAGCCTTTATTTTATTCATTGTTGTGTCTCCAGCACCTGCTACACTCCTGGACACATTCTGGGTGCCCAAAAATATTTCTTGAGTGAATTAATAAACTAACATGGACTCCTTCCTTGTTAGAAGCTCTTTCAAGGGAGGAATACAAATTAACTGGCCAACATGAGCAAGTGGGAATTCTGGGTGAGAGAATCCAGAGTCATTTAATATAACCTGCAAAAACATAAAAGTGATGGGGCATCCCAGTGGTGCAAAATACATCAGGAACAAGTGTTTTAGAAAGACCTGTTTACTAGGTTGGGGATCATCTAAATTGGTGACTAATGAGAAGAAAAAAGTTTAAAAATCCAGCTTTAAAAAGTACTTTTTTGGTTTCTTTCATACCTCTAACATGAGTTATGCTTAGTATCATCATCCCAAAGAGAGAATTCTGCTTTCTGCCTCTTTTTCCAAAGTCAAAAAAGAAAGTCTGTGTATAAATCACAGTAAATCCATATCATGATCTTAATTATGTTGTAAAGGAATCTTATTGCATTCCTAGAAATGATGTGTGTATATGGTGAGGAAGGAGAGAGTACTCAAATTTCAGTTTTGTTGGCTGGTTCTGTCTGTTGACTCTCTGTATTATTATCCTTAACTGTTTAGTTCCCATCAACTTCTGTTATAGGACCCCCGTACCTTAATCCCTAGACATGATTTGTGAGTCTAGCCCTGATATAATCTTCACTGTTTATTGCCAAAATGCTAGTCATTTAATGATGGTGCTGATATTGGCAAAATAAAATCCATTATAAACAAAATCACTCTACCAGAACCCCATGAGCAACATATGACAAATATAAGTGGAAATAGTGCTTTCAGTACAGTTTTAGAAAAAACCTGTGGTAATTAAATTAGGAGAAAATTGTAATCTATTTATAAATTAGAAGAAACAGTAATATACTTTAGAGATCTACTGACTATTTTATTTTTCTCTATTTGTATTTCTGTTACCTTGTTACCTACCACCAGAAATAATGGGGTTTAAGAATATTGGCTTAAACATTTGAGTATGGAAGTGATAACATATGAACAGAATGATAGAATAGGACTGAATTTGGCTGAAAAGAAAGATTTATATGCAAAAAGAGTAAAAATTAACTCATAGTATTATATTAGAAGTTGAGGAGATGAATTTACATCATGCAACATGTTTATTTTCTAATGATTACATGTGTCTGATAGTTATTACACATTTAGAAAATAAACTTGAGAAAATCGAATCAAACCCAAAATGTATTCTCAATACCAATGACTAATCAGGTACATTGATTGGTCCGTTTGATGTTTAGTTCCACAAGTAAATTTTCATAGTGCAAAAACCAGGCAAAATTGATCCCAGATCTCCTGACTTCCCGTGTAGTGCCCCTTCTAATACCCTGAGTTACTTTACTAAACAAAGTTATCACTTATGATAACTTCTATAAAAGATAACATTAGAGGATTTCCTTGTCTAGTGAAAACAGCCACAAAAAGCCACTGTAACACAATGCATAATGTACCAGCAGCATCAGTATCCTCTGGGAGCTTGTTAGAAATGCAAACATCTCATGCTCCACCCCAGACCTACTGAATCAGGCTCTGTATTTAAAAAAAAAAGATGTGCAGGTGACTAATATGCATATTAAAGCTTGATAAGCAATAGTATAGACAGATACAGGAAGGGCACCCAGTTGAATCTGGCTATGGGTAAGATGTGCAGTAGAGTGAAGGGATGCACATGGCAAGTTCCAGACAGAGAACAACATAGGCAATGGCACAGAAGAATTAAAATATGTGACAAATTCAAAGACTTCAAGATAGTTCAAAGTGGCCATAACATAGGATGCATAGATGAAAATGTGAAAAAGTATTTGTTGATATTTGTTTATACATATACATACAAATTGTCATTAATTTTCATTATTCACAAAGGAATGTTGGACATTTTATCATTTTGAGCAGTAGTTGGAGGATAACGTATTCATTTATTCAATAAATATTTATTGAATGCCTGTAATATGTCAGGCACTGTTCTAGGCATATATGATCAGTGTTTAGGAACAAGTAGCATAGACAATAGGTGGGGAAATGTTTCATCAGAGAGAGGAGTTGCAGGATCAGTTGTAGTCCAAGTGAAAAACAATGAAAGAGCCAAACCAATGACTGAGGAAACAGAGGAATAAATAATAAATTTAAGAGATATTTGAGATACGGACTGACTAAGACTTCTTGACTGATCAACTTAGGGGAGAGAGATATCAGGACATTTTGGGTTTCTGGGTTGGATAACGAGAATCAGTTTATATTTATCTTTTTAAAATAAAATCAAAGGTAATAATAAATATACTTAACCTAGCACTTATTAATTCCTACTGAGTCAAGAACTGTGTTAAGTGTTCACTTAAATCTCACGGAACAACTTTTGCAGTGAATAAAAATGTATTTCCTTTTAACAGATGAAGAAACTAAGGCTCAGGGATGTTCTTTAAGTTACCAACCTAAAAAAAAAGGAAACCAATGCAAAGCTAAACATAATCTTATGATGCAATTTAACAACCATACCTCCAGATATTTACCCAACTGATGTAAAAATTTTTATCCACACAAAAACCTGCACATAAATATTTATAGCAGCTTTATTCATAATCACCCAAAGCCGAAAGCAACCAAGATACCCTTCAACAGGTGAATGGATAAACAAACCATGGTTTATTCATACAATTCAATAATATTCAGTGATAAAAAGGAATGAGCCATCAAGCCAAACAAAGACATGGATGATCCTTAATTGCATATTGCTGAGTGAAAGAAGATAATCTGAAAAGGCTACATACTGTCTGATTCCATTTATATGACATTCTGGGAAAGACAAAACTATAGAGACAGTAAACTAATCAGTGATTACCAGAGATTTTGCAACCGCCTCTCAGTGAGGTTTGTTGTTGTTGGTTTTTTTTTTTCCAGAATGGCTTCACTTGAACAATTTTAATACTTTATTCTCGTATCAATTCCCCTAACTCACTTATAAGGTTACACTTATTTCAGCACTCTCTAACAATAGGCCTCACCAATAAATAAGTAGGCCATTTAACAGGCACTTGAGCATGGTGGAAAACATAGAAATGATACCAATTTCTATCTCTCATCACCCCTTTCTTCACTTCTCCCACTCTTGACTCCTAAGTGAAGGAATCTCATGTGTGTTTCTCCCCGGAGCAGCTGTGGATTGGTGTAGGTAGATTCACTACCCAGGGCTCCTCCTCAGTTATGGCTAAGCTGTTTGTACTAGCTGAGGAGTTACTTAATCTCCACAAAATAGAGATAACAGTAGTAGTTACTTGATTTTTTGATGCAGGATAAATAAGTTAGTATATGTGCAACCTTTAGCATAGTACCTAGTATAGTGTAAGCACTCAAGGTATATTAACTATAATAGTCCTCCCTTATCCATGGTTTCACTGTCAGCTTCAGTTACCCATGGTCAATCAGAGTCTAAAATATTAAATGGAAAATTTCAGAAATAAACATTCATAAGTTTTAAATTGCGTGCCATTCTGAGTAATGTAATGAAATCATGTGCCTTCCTGCTCAGTTGTACCCAAGATGTGAATCATCCCTTTGTCCAGTGTATCCCACCTGTTAGTCACTTAGTAGTTATCTCAATTGCCATACTGTTGTGATACTGGTATGAATACCATGGTGCTTGTATTCAGGTAACCCTAATTTTACTTTAAAGTGGCCCCAAGGTGCAAGAGATCTGATGCTGGCAATTTGGATATGCCAAAGAGAAGAAGTAAAGTTCTCCCTTTAAATGAAAAGGTGAAAGTTCTCAACTTAATAAGGAAAGAAAAAAATCATATGAGGAGCTTGCTAAGATCTATAGTAAGAACAAATCTTCTATCTATGAAAATGTGAAGAAATAAAAAGTAATTTGTACTAGTTTTGCTGTCACACCTCTAACTGCAAAAGTTATGGCCATAGTGTAGGGTAAGTGCTTAGGATGGAAATGGCATTAAATTCTTACAATTAGATTTTTGACAGAGAGATAGATCATATGTACAAACTTTTATTATAGCACTCTCTAACACTTAGAGTATATTGTTATAGTTTATTGTTAGTAATTGTACTATTTATTTATTGTTGTTAATCCCTTACTATGCCTAATTTATGAATTAAACTTTATTACAGGTATGTATATATGTAGGAATATATATATATATATATATATGGTTCAGTACTATCTGTGGTTTCAGGTATCTACTGGGGGAGGGTCTTGGAACATATACCCTATGGATAATGGGGGGACTGCTGTATTACCAAAAATCATCAATTCCAAAATGCACATTTTATCACATTTTGACTTCTCTAAAATTGGGAAATATTTTATAATTCCTGGCATCTTAGAGTCAAAGCATTGTGTTAAAAACTGAACATTGTTCTTCTAATTTTTTTAACGTATGAGTCTGAAGCAGGGAGGGTCCTACAAACAAGCCAATACCTAACTCAGTTTTAATTTTCTCTCCTCCATTCCTGCTCTACTCTTGCCAAGCTTAGGCAGTCATTAAATGAGAAATGTATCCACCACAAATGAAATGTTTTCCCACTTAATGCTCACCATAATCCAATAAAGTCAGGTATTTTTACAACCCCATTTCACAAGTGAATAAACCAAGTTTCAAGGTCAACTAATGTGGCCATAGGTTCCCACTGAGTAAATTACCAAACCTGCAACATTCAAACCCAATTAGTCTTTAAAGTATTTTCTAATTCCACCATACTGCTAGACCCTGCAGCATTTCATAATATTATAACAAAAGAGTTTCTCTGGGGGAATTAAAAGCATAAATGTCAATTAGAACTAACCTAATAAAAGGTTTCCATATTATGTTTACAAAACAGAAAACTACTAATGTCTATTAGGTTGGACTGATTTGTTTTCTTGTTGAAGGTGACTGGGGAGCCAAACAGTGCTGTTTTATTCATTGGGATGCTTTATGCTTCAGTAGCTGTAAATATTAACAGAATTAAAGACTTTAACAGCAGTCTAATGTGAATGCTCTGAAAAACTATTTTACCAGGTTCTTAGGCTAGGCAGGTTTTCATTTTATTAGAGCCTTGTTAATTTAAAATTTATTGGAAGTATTGATTTTACCTGCTATTCTAAGCATTCCTGTGATGTTAGTTTCATTATCTCAGTTTACTACAGTCTATACATGTTTAAAACAGATAAAGGTGGAGATAAATTATTATTATTTTTAATAGACACAAGCATACTAAAATGCACTGAATATTTATCTTTTTAACTCCTCGAAGTCATATTTTTGACAATTTAAATGAAAGCTTGCCTAGACTGTTTAAATTTTCTTTAATGATAAAAATGTGTTAAATAAATAAATATTATTAAAAGTTTACAAGGAGCATCTTTTAACCTGCTGAAGACATCAATTTTTTTCAAGCACATTACTAATACCATTTACATGTTTTATTTAAAAATATCTGTTAATGCAAGGGCCTAAAGCCTGATTGCTCTCACTTTGTTAGCCTCATTAAAATCAGCACCATAAGAATATTTGACTATTTTCCTATCTTTTCAGAAATCCAGATCTAGTTTCCTACCAGTTAGTCAAGTTTATGTTTAATTTGCTTTATTTTCATACATGATGACCATCAAATATAATGAGATGAAATGCTCCAGGTAGAACTAAACATTAGGGATAATAGAATATACAATTAAGAAAATGACCATAGAGGCTAATTCCTATATTAGAAAAGTACCTGAGTCCTAGGATTTCAGAGCACTCTGAACCAACTAAGCAAATGCCTAATTACCCAATGACTGGGCCAGGTCTAGTCATAAATGAGAGCATATGGTCCTTGGAGAAATCAAATGCATATACTGAATTCCATTCATAATGCTATTACTGTATAAGTATCTTTGGCAGTTTATTAAAATCTTTATAATGGTTATGAAACCCTTGTACTACTTGAACAAGAAAATAATCCACATTTCAGAGAGACAATTGTTTTAATAGAAATTACTTTCCTGATTACAGTTATTCAGCATAAGTTAAGAAAGGAATAAAATTTAATGAATTGGCTAAGTATAACCTGTGAAATAATATTAAAATGCATCCATTTATATAGTTATATGACAGAACACTTCTGTGAAACATTACGAAAAATTATATGAAAGAAATATATCATTTATGCATAGCATAATAAATGCATTGACTAGTTCCTTGGTATCTTCAAAGAACTATACTTAGGAATTAAAAACTGGAAATTGCATGATCTCTAGTACAAGGGGTTCAAAGCCTAATGAGGACATCAACATGGGAAAAGCATCATTATATTTCAGTGTGAAAAATATAATAATAATGATGATAATAATTATGGTGTCAAAATAATAAGGGAGCAGTAAACTACCAGGGAAATCAGAAAGGTCTTCAAAAAAGAGGCAATAGTTAGGGTTGCCCTTAGGACATACATTTCACCAGAGAGAAAGAGGTAGGACTGTGATACTGACAAAACAATAAGTATAGGGGGTATTTAATCAAATAGCACACTGGGCTAATTAAGCTACCTTTCTACTCATTAAAAAATCCCAAGCACTGAAACAAAGTATATAAAAATATATGCCACTGAATATATACATCTATATATGATATATATAAACATGTGCATATCCATATATGCACACACACACTTATAACTCAAATGATCATCAGTGGACAAGAAAATTTGGAGAAAGCTGAAAAATGGAAAGCAGAAGGGATTGGATCAATATGTTTTCTAGGAGAGCCTAAATTACTGAAATTTACAGGTGAAAATGTAGAAACAATAATAGATCAAAGCCATAAAAGAAAGTACAAAGGTAGTAAAAATTTCTGACCTTAAAATAGACACCAACCAACACTCAACTTAGGATGAAATAAATTTGAGTAGTCTAATAACTAATAAAGAAAATTAATTCATAGTTTAAAACCTCCTGAAAAAGATACCTTTATCCTCATACACTTTTACTGGGGAGTTCTACCAAACATTTAAAGAAGAATTAATACCAATTTGACACAATCCCTTCCAGAAAATAGAAGCGGAGGAAATACCACCATTTCACTTTGTGAGGCCAGCATTACCCTGATTCCAAAACAAGACAGGAGTCAAAAGCAAAAACAAAAATCAATGACCAGCATTTCTCATGACCATAGATCTAAAACTTTTCAATATTTATTAGCAAATGAAATCCAGCAGTATATTTGAAAATATGTACAGTGACCAAATGAGGTTTATTTCAGGAATGCTACACTGGTTCAGTATTCAAAAATCAACCAATGTCACCTACATATTAACAAACTAAAAAAATCATATGATCATACCAAAAGATGCAGAGCAATAATATGACAAAATTCAACACTCATTCATGATATAAAAAATCTCAGCAAACTAACAATAGAATGGAATTCTCTCAAGGTGATAAAGAGCATCTACCTAAAACTAAACCTAATATCATACTTAATGGCAAAAGACTGAACATTTTCCCCCTAAGAAGGAAGCAAGAAACAGATGTCCCCTATCACTGTTTTTATTCAGCATAGTACAGGAAATCCTAGAGAGTAAAATGAGACAAGAAAATGAAATTTAAAGGCATGCAGTTGGGAAATAAGTAAAACAGTCCCTACTTGTAAGTGATAGGATTGTCTATGTAGAAAAACCCAAGGAATCTCCAAAAAAGAAAAAAAGGAAAAGAAAAAGAAGGAACTGTTAGAATAAGTCACTTCAGCAAGGTCACAAGATCAGCACACAAAAATCAGTTAGCTGTATTTCAATGGATGAGCAACGAACATGTAGAAACTAAAATTTAAAACAATACCATTTACATTCATTCAAAAATGAAATATTTATGTATAGATCTAGCAATAAATATACAAGATTTGTATAATGAAATCTACACAACTCTGATGAAAAAAAATCAAAGAAGAGCTGCATAGATGTAGAGGTAAACCACTTTGATAGATCAGAAGATCAACATAGTAAAGTCAGTTGTCTCCAAGTTTATATACAGCTTTAATGCAATTTCTATCAAAATCCTAGAAAGGTTTTTTGTAGATATAGACAAGATAATTCTAAACTTTATGTGGAAAGTCAAAAGAACTAGAATAGCTAAAACAAATTTAGAAAAAAGAATTTAGTGTCACATATTTCTTAAAATCCTTTCACATATTTTTTGTACCATTCTTTCTTTCCTGTCCCCCTAGGCCTCCACATCCACATAAATTAGATTTGCTGTATGATTGTTCAGATAGCCAGTGATACTAGAGAATTCCTATACATCTGTCTCTGAATTTACTTACTCCTTCTCTGTCACCTCTAATCTATTAAGTGAATTTTCTAGCTCAGATATTATAATTTTTAGTTCTAGAATCTCCATTTGTTTCTGGTTTTAAGTAGTTTTTATTTCTTTGTTGAAATTTCCTTTTGTGCTATTTATTATGAGCATATTTCCATTTACTTCATTGAATATAGTTATAGGATCTGCTGTATTTTCTATAGGGGTAATTAGATTTATTTATTTATTAAGTTTTTATTAAGTTACTTTTTAATGGAGGTACTAGTGATTAAACCCAGGACCTTGTACTTGCTAAGCATGTGTGCTAACCACTGAGCTATACCCTCCCCCTGCTGTATTTTCTTAAGTCTTATAATGTTGACTTGCATCATGGAAATTTTATTGATACATTTCATAAACTTTGTATTCTATCATGTTCCCTGGAATAGCATTGACTTTTTTGCTTTAAGCAGGAAGTAGACTTGGTTGAACTCAGATTTCAAATTCTGTCTCCTCTGTGGTAGGCAGAAGATGAAATTTGTCATTTCTTTCAGCCTTAGCTGTGCTGCTTAGAGTCTGCCTTGCACATGGATAGTACATGTGAGTCAAGAATCAACCAAATATTTGTGCAGAAATTATATGCAAAATCTGGACCTTCCCTTTGGTGGCTCTCTATTTTCTCAGATTTTAACTTTGACTTTTCTCCTGCTGTGGTTTCCAAAAACTCTGTCCTTGAATTTATTAAGCAGTAAACTGTGGCATTTTATCTGAGTTTTGGATACCCAGCATTGTGCCCGGACCTGTCCTTAGGCAAAAGGCCATAAAAATGGAACGCTCTGTAACATTCCCTTTTCCTAATGAACCTACCTATACCTAAACTTTCTTTGTAGGAAAGTTTTAAATTAAGTAATGTTTAAAAGTAGAACTTCAAAAAGTAATCCCTTTAATCTTTTCACTCTATCTCTGTACCAGGCACATCTATAATTACCATTTCCTTAGCAGTGTGTTGCAATTTATCATGTTTCTTCTTAATTCTTTGTTAAAACAATCAATTTTGTGATTTACAAATTTAAATAAATGAACTCATTATTTTTGCTTTCTTACAGAATTGAGATAATTTTGCCTCAGTTATGTAATTCATATTCCATTTGTGTAATATTAAAAATTTGATTTTTGTGGCCTAAAATTGAAACTAAGTAGCACTGTATAATCAGTTAAAATAATATAATTATATTTTAATTTCTGTTCCTAATAGTACTTTTAAACCCTGTAACACTGTAACACTATTCTTTAATCTTCATCTTCAGATTTACATAGGATATTTTTTCAAATACTTTGACTATCTAATCCTCAGTAATTTAATGGTCATTTACACATGATTATAAATAAGCGGAGAAAATCTTGTTCTGGCTTTAAAATTCTATATTCATACATTTATGATAACTTTTTGCTGCAGTGACAGAAGCTCAACTCCAAAATACTTGAGCCAAGTGGAGAATTTATTAGATAACATAATTTGGAGCATCCTAAGATCAGCTAGTTTCAGATATGGCTCAATCCAGGGTTTGATCAGTGTTATCACATATCTGACCCTTTTCAGCCCTTACCTCTGTATTCATCCTCTATATTTGCTTCATTCTCAGGCATGCTTTTCCCATGCGAAGTTAGTACCAAAGATAATAACATTCAGATAAGTCTTTCAGCCATCAGTCTCTTCATTTTCCCAAATAGTCCTAGCCAAAATAAAAGAGAGCTCTTACTGGTCCAATATAGGACACAATGTAGGTATTTAAGTACAATAATCTCTGTAGGTAGGTTTTAGTGCTCTAATTGGCTATGTTTGGATCATTGTCTCATCCCTGGTTTGAAAGGGTAGGGTCAACTCTGAGACGACTGAAGTTGGAGCCTCAAAAGAAAATAAGGGTGAACATGTACTCAGTATAATCAAGTAAAATATACTACAATATCAGATGCTGTTAGATTGGATGGTTTCACTATTAAAGTACTTTCATTTTACTTATTTCTTTTCGTGGCTAAATAAATTTGGTGATTATTATATATTCCTTTTTATTATCTTCTACCAGAAATACAGCATGTGGAATAATACCCTTGTTCCGTGTCAGCGCACTTCTTACGCCTGTCACTGATTTTTTCTTACCTTCAGAGTCGGGCTAAACATAGTAAATTGTTGTTCTGTGTGCCAAAATAGTCCATGAAATATTGTTATTCTCTCATTTGAAGAAGACACATAAAAGCCAAGCTTTGTTCTTGGTATTTTTTCAAAATATATAATTAAATATAAATACATTTATAATGATGAGTATACACTGGCTAAAAGAATGTTTTGACATTCTAAGTAAGTCTCCATAAATAGTATAATTAGGCCCCAAATTCTCCTGGTCTTTTATAAGTAAGTAATTCTTCCAAAAATTCAAAAAGGACTTAATACCAATTTTTCATAAACTTTTCCAAAAATATCAGATGAGTGACTGTCCTGTGAATTCAGAACTACCCTTATACCCAAACAAGAGAAAACATCACAAGGAAAGAAAACTAAAGACTAGTAAGTCTTATGAATATAGATGCAAAAATCCTCAACACAGTATTAGCAAACCTAATCAAGTAACATATAAAAAGGATTATATACCATGACCAAATGGGATTTATCCCAGGAATACAAAACTAGCTTAACATCCCAAAATTAATATATCATATTAATGGAATAAAAGATAAAATCATAATCATCTGAAAAGATGCTAAGGAAGCGTTGATAAAATTCAACATATTTTCCTGACTGAAACACTCAACCAACTAGAAATAGAAGATAACTCCTTCAGCATGAGAAAGAGCATTTATTAAAAACCCACAGAGTAGCCCAAACAATATTGAAAAAGATGAAAGTTAGAGGACTCACATTTCCTAATTTTAAAGATTACAAAGCTATAGTAATCAAGATAGTATAGTACTAGTGTCAGGGTAGACATATAAATCAATACAATAAAGTTGAGAGTATATGAATGAGCTCTTACGTTTATATTCAATTAATTATGTTTGACAAGGATACCAAGAAAATAAAATGGGTAAAGACTAGTCTTTTCAACAAATGATGCTTGGCACAGCTAAATACCCACACACAAAAGAATGAATTTGGACTCTCACCTGACACCATACTCAAAAGTTAACTCAGAATGGATCATAGTACTAAATATAAGAGATTACACTATAAAACTCTGAAAAGAAGACATTTTCTCGGCTTAATCTGTAGTTTTTTAGATATAGCCACAAATGTGCAAGTGACAAAAGGAAAAAAAAATAGTTAACTTTTACAGCTTGAAAAACTTATTTGTTGCAAATGATACTATCAAACAAGTGAAAAAACAACCCACAGAATGAGAGAAAATATTTGAAAGTAATATCTCTGATAAGAGATTTTATTGAGAATATATATATATATATATAGTATTCTTACAACTCAATAGTAAAAAGACAATCTGATTTATAAATGGTCAAGGGATTTCAAAAGATATTTCTCAAAAAAAGATACACAAATGGCCAATAAATACATGAAAATATTCTCACCATCAGTAATCCTCAGAGAGATACAAATCAAGACTACAATGGATACCACTTCACACCCATTAGGATTACTATAATCAGAACAGACAATAGCAATTGTTGGTGAGGATGTGGAGAAACTGGAACCCCCACACATCACTGGTAGGAATGTAAAATGGTGTGGACACTTTGGAAAACAGTCTGGCAATATATGGGAGTGTGGTACAGTAATATCATTTTTTTCTATGTTGTAAAGCATGACAGATTTTGGAAGGCACTCACTTATCTACCCCAGTCATTATTTTGCCAAGAGTGGGTGCAATTTCCTTGGATCATTGGCTAGTTAGTCTCAGTCAAGTATCAGGCAGTAGAAGGAAAAAATCTAATTCCAGGTGTCTAGATTAGAATATACTAGCCTAACTTCAGTGAAATGAAGTGGAATTATTTTCCTTGGCACAATTCCCCATAGTGGTACAAGCTGAAAATGCAGAGTGTGTTGAAGAAGGGCAGTGTTCGCAGCATGCACGAGTAGCAGAGCTTTCCTATCTCCCCACATCCTTCAGTGTTTGATTTGTAACTGCTGCATACTCACAGGATGAAAGGTACACTAACCTGTATCACATCTATTCCCTTTTCTCTTATCTTCCTCCCCGCATCCCTTTATGCTACTATTCTGATCAGATAAAGAAAATTGGAAGGGCAGGCAGAGGTAAACAGGAGATTAAGTTATATTGATTAACTGAAAGGAGAATGCATTAGTTTCTAGGGATGTTATAATAAAATACTACAGAGTGAGTGGCATAAAACAACAAAATTATTCTCTCACAGTTCTGGAGGGTAAAAGTCTAAAATGAAGTTTTTGGTAGCACTGGGCTCCCTCTGAGGGCTCTAGGGGAGCATCTGTTCCATACCTTTCTCCTAGTTTCTGGTGGTTTCTAGCAATCCTTGATGCTCCTTGGCTTGTAGATACAGCATTCCAATCTTGGCCTCCATACATGATGTTCTCCTCTTTATGTCTCCATATTCAAAATTTATTCTTCTTATAAGGACACCAGTCATATTGGACCCTTCCTAATCCATTATGGCCTCATCATAATTTAAGCTAATTAATCTGCAAAACCTCTATTTCCAAATAAGGTCATATTCATAGGTACTGGGTGGACATTAATTTGGAGGGCTCACTATTTAACCCACTACAGACAGTAATAGTGCAGTACCAAAGGCTATCCACGTGTGTATGCATGTGTGTGTGTGTGTGTGTGTGTGTGTGTGTTTGTGGTGTAGAAGCTAGGAGCAGATTGGGAGGAAAGGAGTGTGTGTATCTTTAGTATGTTTATCACTGAATATTTTCTTTGCCCCGGGCTCTGCACTGTAGGGCAAACAGCATTTCATTTAACCCTTGCAACAGTCCTGTGCCATGGGTATTGTCATCTCAAGTCTCCAGATGAGAAAGTTGATGTTCGGTAATGATGTCTAGCAAGGTCACAGTGTTACTGAGTGATTTAGCCTGGTTTCATATGATGCATGTCTACCTCCAAAGCTCATCAAGTTAAGCACTAATCTCTATTGCCATAAATCTCTTAAGGAAAAGTGTTAGGCTGTAGTGACTGAAAGGATTTGAGGGAAGTCTAAGATGATGTAAGTCTTAGATTGGATAATTGGGGGACTAGCTGATACTGCTAATAAATATTAAAATGAGAAAATCATCAGGAAGCAGGCTATGGCTTTTTTATTGTTTTGGTTGAGAAAGGGAGTAAGGGATGTCAGTGGGAATCCAGATTAAAACACATGTTAATGTAAAGAATCTGAGAATTTGATTGAGGGTGATCAGTTTGTGATCTGCATTATCCTGCAGTTCCACACAGCATCATTTTTCAGTATCCAGCCACTATGTGCTTTTCATTTGATTCAGAGCCTAGAACAGGCATGAAGCCACCTGCCTTGAGTGCTCCATATACCACCACAGAAAATAATTTTTTTCACTCAGTGTTTTTTTTTCACTTTGTTCAAATTCACTTAAAATGTATTAATCATAAAAGGACAAAAAAGACATACCCCATGTTTGTTTGCTTTTCCTAATAAAATATGTGCTGCTGGATCTAGCTTCAGCCATTTGTTCCTGTCTAATCAGAAGTCACTGTCCTCAATTTAGCTTTGTTTTGGCCATTACACGCTGTGTTCTCTGCAGTATTTTAGTTGATTGTGCCTGGGTGAGTCACTCTTCAGGTGAATTTTTTTTATTAAGGCTATTTGTAAAAACCAACCACTACAACAAAAAGAGTATGGGATTAGCTTGGTATGTTTTAAAAAAAAAATTCATCTCAAGATTAGATGCAGTAACTCTAGCAGGAAAATGCTAATGGAAACATTGCACAAATTTTTCATGTTGCTTAAAACAAAAATAAACTACGAGATATTCTTAATAACTATGAAAATTATATATAATGGATTTTTAATCCTTGCAAATATGCTTAATTTTTCTTGGTGGTGCTTAGATTTTATTGCATACAATAGATTTACTGTCTATTATTAAAACATATTAAAAGTAGTATTGGGCAGTGTAATACTGTTTGCAATTCAGAATATAGAGAGACTCCTTTACCATTTGAAGAAAGTCAAGAATATTATTTTTTATATAAAATATGCTTCAAATAATGACCATTTTATTTAAGAGTCATATATATGTATATATGTTACAATTCAAGAATTTGTTCTGGGGACATAAGTGAGTACTACAGAGTATTTATTCATATTCTATTCAACTGGGGAGAGTAGATTTGAAAAAAAGAGTATTTTCCATAGTTGTGACTACAAGGTTTATCTTTTTCCCTATAATCTCTGCTTATTTTATAGTATTCTTATTTTTATGTTCTTTTTTTAATTACTAATTTACATTGAGCTCCTGGAGAGAAGATACTGATGGTTATTTTCCAGCAATGATATTAGAAGCAATTTGCAGGAGCTAGGAAACATATTAAATAAGTGTGCTGTCTCTAAAATGAATGGTTCAAATATGATTTGAATCGTTTTCATAGAAAATAAGCTTTTATTGAACCAGGTGTATATCAGTTATAGAATCAGTTAAAGAGGATTTGGCATATTGGTTTATATATCCCTTAACCGTCTATGTAAATTAGTGAATTTATTTAAATATATTATATGTAATTGTTTCTTATTTTTCACCAGTACACAAGAAAATAATGAGACTCATATTGAATATGTAAAATTATAATGGTGACATTTGGAAATAAGTTTTTAAACTGAAAGTTTTCTTTGTATAAAAATATAATTGATCAGGCTACTATACTCTGGTTGCATATGCAGATTACTGTGAGGTAAAATAGAGTTGGAAATAGTTTGTAATTCCAGTATCAAACTGACTACAGCATTCTTTATTATGACAAGTTTATTTTCATCTTCTGGAATTCTGTTTAATCAGCAGAAGAGTTGTAGATATAAGAATAAATAACATACGGTAATTAATACAGAGAATAGCTTCCAGCTGCATGATTTTGGGGTAGAAATTTTCTTACCATGGTTAGAAATTTTTGAGAAGGACTCGTGATGTATTTCAGGATGTGCAGTGCCTTCCTTCTGAAGTTTTCTTGAGCCATTCCCCTCCTTCCTTTACATGGTGATGTGGAAAGAGCAGTGAGTCTTACCCCTCCTTCAGCCAGGTCTAGCCCATATTCCCCAGAAAATGCTCCTCATTCATTCACCCATGAACTATTTTATTAAGAAATACTGTGCTAGGTGCTAGACATATCAAGATGGAATATTAGAGAGTCATAACTCTAGGTGCTTACAGATATGTGGAGTAAATGATGATGATAATTATAATAATGTGATAGGCATTGTTCTGAGCATCTGAGAGAGGTCCCGATGAGATCACACACCAAAGTGCTGAATTCTTCCAGCAGAAACATAGTATAACCTAGTAGGTAATAGCTTGAGTTTCAGAATTGGAAATATTCAGGTCTGAATCTTATTTCCCCCACTAACTGGTGGCAAAACCATGGGCAAGGTACAGAATCTCCCTGAGCTTCCCTTTTCTCATCTCCTAAATGTAAATACTACCAGATATGTCATGTGACTGTTCTGAGACTTGACTAAATCCAGTTTGGGCAGTGTTTAGAACAGCACCTAACATGTGGTAAGCGCTCAAAATTAGTAGCTACTTTTATTGCTATTGTTTTAACCAGCTATCTCAAAGCAGTCTTCTGTACTTCAGACAGTGCCACTGTAATTAACCGTCAATCCCTGCCCATCCCAATCCAACCCTGGGGAAACTAGATGCAGCACCCCACTCCACCAACACGACATCGTCTGCTCAGTGAAAAACACTTTTACTCAATCCTGAACATGTGAGATGAAGACTAAGACCCAGCAGTCAGTGTCTAATCAGGTTACTAAGAGTTCTTTTTCGCTGTTGCCAGTAATGGATCTAGAAAAAATTTGCAGCATTCCTCATTTCACTGTTTCATATGTGGATATTCGACTAAAGCCAAAAACACAGCATTAAAACATATTTTATTAAAAATACGCTTTTGGGAGAAATTTTATTTCAGAATTCTATCTCATATCCAATAAATAAGAAAAGTCTCAAAGGATGGACCATCTGTTGTGGTTCATCACTGACCTTCATTGTGTCCAGGTTTGTAAGAGACCACTGACTTACTAGTCAATGAATAAAAGCCTGGGCAATAATTATGATAAAATTCCATTACATATATATCAAGCAAAGCACTTCTCCATGTACTATCTCATTAGACTTCCCAACAATCCTGGACAAGCGTTATTTTCACCATTTTATAAATTTATCTTAAGAGAAATTACAGTGA
This sequence comes from Vicugna pacos, assembly GCF_048564905.1. Lineage (NCBI taxonomy): Eukaryota > Metazoa > Chordata > Mammalia > Artiodactyla > Camelidae > Vicugna > Vicugna pacos. Next base: position 16,948,695 of record NC_133023.1, on the reverse strand, counting down.
TGAGATATGAAATGTGTCAGCCCCAGGTAAAAAGATAATAAAGGTTGGAGTTCACATTCTAGAGAGATTAGTAGCATCTTCTAAGACTCATTACTCCAGTCAAAAATTTCCAAAGTTGTTTTTTAAAGAGTAAACCATTCTTAAATCTTGGAAACTCAATATATAAAAGAAATAGAGAGCTGTTATGGTTAAGTACAAATGGAATGGATTCCAACACCAGCTTGTATGTTGTTCCACCTCACCCCAGTGCTCTTCCAGGGTGGCCTTTAAAGCACTGATGTTCCTAAGATCCTTGCTCAACTTGAAAACCACTGGTCAGTATCAGTGAGATGCAAAGGCTTCCACTTTGGAGATAAACAGCACAATTTTTAAAAAGTTTTGTGGGACCTCGATTATTATTTGCTTTCCTTATTTAGTATAAGACCTAAAAGATTAAAATGCATGTTCTCAGTCTACAGATATGGCTGATGCTTCTTGATTGAAACATATACAAATGTATTTAAGAAATAAAATTTTGCATTAGTGAAGTATTATTCTCATCTACCAAACTCTTGAAAACCAAAAGGATTTAGCCATAATAAAAAGGCCACATATATTTATGCACATGTGTACACATACACACACACACACACACACACACACACACACACACACACATTCAGAACAGCAGAAACATCCTCCTTAGACTGATTACCTATATTACCTATTTGCCTTTACTGAAACTTGGCTATCTTCAGAAGATGAAGATTACTGAATTCCTTTAAAACAAAGCTATATTACCCTCCTCCAGGATTTCAGTACAGGTACCTTCCCTTTCTCTCCATTTTCAATTACAGGTCATGATGCTCCTTCTACTCTTTTGCTTAAAAAAAATTCTTTCAGGAGCTCCCATCATAAAGCCTTCTCTACCTTCTTGTTGCTACTCCTTTAGAGTTCTTGATCACTCTCTTTCATTCACTGAAGAATTTATCACCTGATTTATATTCTTCCTTCACACAAACTTCTGTTATCATTCTTGGCAATTTTAAAATCCATGTAGCCAAAAACTCATTCTGAATTTTTTGACTTGTCCCCATCACCATTGACCTGCTTCTCCATTCCACATCAGCCTGAACTAAGTCCGCAAAAATTGCACTGCCCTCAACATCAGAAATGCAAACATCCCACTCCCTCAACATAGCCTTCTTACCTTTGATGTTGTTTTCTCTCATACTCAGACTAGAGCAATTATTACCTCCAATTCATTGTTTCTATTGATAGTTCTTTATCCACCATTCCTCTTTTCATCGGTTTCCTTCATAATTAGCCTAATCCCATTGGTCCTTCTTTTTATGCACTCCTTTGAAAATACCTTCCATTTCCTTGCCCCATTTCACTCCACTGTATTTTCTTTGAAAACCCTCCACTCTGTTTAAAGAAACCATTTGCCTTTTCCATTCCTGCATTCCAGCCACTTAATCTTGCCAAAAAGAATCACAAAATAGCAAATTGTTTTCACCTTAACTTAATTAGATCAAACCTAAATAGATCCTTAGCACTGCCCAGTAACTTTATAGTTTTCCAGTCTCCAAAATAACTAGTTTAACCTTTCTCCTCTCTCTTTAAGTCTCATGCGGATCTAATCTCCTTATTTGCATCTATTCTCCATACTCTGAATGTATGATCTCACCTCACAGTTTATGGAGGAAAATAATAAGCATCAAATGGGCATTCTCTCCTCTTCCTACTACCAAATAATGAACCCACTGCATCTTCTCTCCTGTTATGTCTTAGGGGAGAGTCTTGCCTCTTGCTGAATGACAGTCCCGTGTATGTGTTCTTTGTTTCAGAAAATAAATTCCATGAGGGTAAATATTGTCCATTCTGTTTTTACCATCAATATGCTTCAACCTTGTAAAATGCTTGATATAAGACACACTTCTGTATATTATTCATATTTTTCTGGGTGTGCTTGTGAGAGAAAGACAGGAAAAAAGAGGTGCATGTATGCTATATTTCTGGGCTTATGTCAGAAAATTTAACAACCAAAATCCTCTTCCATTGCTCTCTGATATTTTAACTGAATAACTCTTAAAAGATTATGGCATCCCAAGCTACAATGATACCTTTTAATTTCAGGAAAAGTGCCAGGTCATCAGGTTATCATGCAGAAGAGATGGAGAAATTATTCCTAGTTTTCTATAGAAATCAGAACTGCTGAATATAACATCCCATGCAGACTAAGAATAATAAACCTATAATGTACTCACCGAGCTCTGAAATTGCATTCATTTGGAGCGTTAATTTTCCAGAATTATTTCAGTTGGGTCTAACATTAATAAAAGTGCATTACCTGTTTTAATAATTTGGGAGGAAAGAAGAATTAGTCTGACTTCTAATCTGCACATGGAGCGTATGAGCACTGCGGAGCATATAAGTGAATCTCACAGTGATTAAGTGCTCCTCTTACATGCAATTCAAATAGAAATGAAAATCTGAGGCAACTAGATTTTCTTTAAATGTGAGCACTGTACTTTAAGAGTATGTTATGATTTTTTAATCTTGAATTGGAGCTATTCAGTTGACCTATTCTGTTTCTAGACACCTACTTAAAGACCTAGCTGGAGAGCAGAGGTCAATTTAAAAAACAAACAAACAAACAAATTAGATGGTGGTGGATTATAAATACATGGAAGATAGCCAGGTTCTGTGAAGCCAAAACAGTAGCTTCTAGGAAGAAGTAAGGGATGGACCTTGGAGTTTCCAAAAAAACAGTGGTTCAAAAATGGAGCTGGAAAACATAAAGGTCAACATCAGTGTAAATCAAACTAGCCTTTCCTACATTTCTCAAATGTGGTAGAGGTAGAGAAGTATTTGGTTTGCAAAGGGCTTCCTGTCAGACTGCATCCTGAGTTAACAGAGAGGCTGTAATGATGTCAGGAAAGTAAGTAATTAAACAATGTTATTTGATACTGTAAAAAGGAAAGGAAAAATCTGCTATTAAAAAAACTTCAATGTGTAGTTCTTATTGGTTCAGAAATCTAATCTCAGCCTCATCAGTCATCTCCTTGGTCCTCGTAATGAAACTCCAACTGTAATTAATTTCTTTTTGTCATAAAAAATCTTTGTGAATATTGTATTAGATATTCTGAACTGTATTTCTTATTCATTTAAGCTTCATTCACATCATTAAACCTGAAATGTGCTTTTTCTAAAGAAAAAGGAAATATACAGAACAGAAATTTCCTTCTGGCCTACTATTATCATTTCTTCTTCATAGTCTCAGACATACTTACATTTCTCTTTACAGTAGTGGTTCATAGAGGGATTCAGTATTCTATAATTGCCCTAAACTGATAGCAGCATTTTGTGTGCATATGTATTTTTCCATTTGGGAAGAAAGTCCACAGCTTTCATCAAATTCTCGGAGGAGAGGGGGCCTATGACCTGAAAAAGATTTAAGGATCGTTACTCCATAGCATCCTTCAAGACTTTCCAAGACAATACGGTGAAATCAACCACATTTGTCTTTACTACATCCATTTCCCCTGTGCTTGGTTTTCATCAAGTCCACAATTCTCTTGTGATCTCTGCTAGATTTCCTTTTTAAAACTGTGTTCTTCAGTGTTGCTTCATTATAAGGAGTATGCTACTAGTAACAGCTTCAAAAGTTAATTGTGCTCTTTTTAATAAGTTATCTTAATGTTAAAGTATTAAACCCCTACATCATATTGCAAATAATAATCCATTTGAAGGGAACATTTTATAGGTAGAAACATATTGTTTCTACCTATAAAATGCAGACTTTTATTTTTTAAATAGAAATAAATGTTATCAGCCTTACATAGGCTCTGTTTTGTGTGAAAGTTCTAATAAACTGCCCTTGTCCAGTACTCAGTCTGTTCTAAATGTAGTATGAATTCCTGGAACAAGGTCACTAGATAGAATTAAAATAAGATTCAGGGGTACTTTTTGTCCAAGGAGCCTTAATTGTTGAGCTCCATTTTGTAATTTTTCATTGAATAAGCACTTCATATACTATACTAGCTAAATGAAATAGTAACAAAAAAATAAACTTATGGCTATATGAGCTTTTTCTTTCTGTAAAGCATAATAACCAGTCTTTTTTATGTGTGTTTATCAAATGCTTATTATGTGAAAAATAATCAGGGTCCAATGAGATAAATGATGTGAATGTTTTATAACCTAATAATGCCACTTTAATATAAAACTTAGACAGCGTGAAGAAGAAATAGTATATAACAGCTGTTGTTGGCACCCATCCAGATGGCCTTGACCAGGCCAGTCCAGCCACCCCATGGCTGCTGTGGTACTGGCTGCTACAGCTCATATCCCCTTCTCCAGAGGTTTGCTTCATCCAGAAAAGCCTGGAAATTTATGCCTCCATTTCCCAAAGTGGTTGTTGGCCAATGTCTTACTAATACGGAGATATAAAAGCTCAGAATCCTTGCTTCAAGGTAGGAAAGACTTGATGATACAATTTATGCTCTAGAACTCCCTGTAGGATCGGGCTGAGGCTAGACTTCTGAACCTGTATCTGTGCTTAGTTCTTTCCGCTGCCGCCTTGCTTCCCTCACTCCCTTACAGGTTTCTCCTGAGAACACCTCTTCAGGGAATCGCTTGCTAAAGTATCCTCATCTCAGGCTCTGCTTCTAGGGAACCTGACAGTATAGGGTAGAAGCAGTGTCTTAGAAGCTGCTCTTTTATAAACCACTCTTTTTACTGTATAATAATCATAGAATCACCAAACTATATAATTGCAAAAGACTTTAGAGTTTACCAGCTTTGTCTCTTTCAAATGGAATAATGGAGCCCACTAAGTGACTTAAACAAAAGCCAAAAATTAGTTTGGACATAGCCTGAGCACAGGCTTTCTGGTTTCCTGTTCTGTGGTTTCCATCTAATTATTACAATTAAGAGTATTGTTCGATTTATGAAGTTATGAATGAAAAGAATGGCTTTTTATATAAATAGAAATTTCTTGAATGTTCATTCAGCCAAGGATTATGAAACAATGTCAAACCATTCACATTTGTAATGGTTAGTAATAGTCCTGAAAACCCATGTTATTAATTATTGGCAACATCCTGTTCCTCCGCCTCCTAAATAAAGATCTCATTCCACCAGCCTCAGAAATTAGAAATTTTTTCCAAGAATGTACAAGTATTTTTAGAGTCAGGACTAATTTCCTACACAATGGGAAGATATTGAGTCCTGTAGAAATGCAGTTATTATGCAAAACATGCCTACTTGTGTACTAGCATACAACTTTTAGAATTCGTCCTTTTTCTGTGATCCTGCTTAAAACCACTTCAGGGAAACCTAAAATGTTGGCAGTGTTGACACCTATTAATATCACATTTGTTTACTAAATAAGTGTGCAAGATAAGCAAGGAAAAAACAAGATGTTGACTCTGCTTGGTACAGATACCGAAAGAAAAGTTTTTTATTTCCTACTCTGAAATGGACCATTCTGAGTGTTGGGGATGTTCTTGGTAAAGCAGCCTATTATGACAGAAAAATAAAGGCTAAATTACTGCTCCTATTCTTCTATAAATGTTGTATGATCCGGGCCTTCAGGAATCACAGAAGGTCCTCCTGAGCAAAGGCAAAGTAGCTGAGAACCAACAGACTGATTGAAAAGGCTTGCCAGCAGGGGGAGCTCTTTAAAATAGGCCTAGGCAAGAAGAGAAAGGGGTGAAGGGAAAGAGGGAGAGGGGGAGAGAAGGTGCTTTCCAGTTTCAGGCACAGCATACATTTATGAAGAACCAGAAAAGTAAGTGTGGGCTAGTGAGTGCTAAGGATGCAAAGAATCCTCAGCGGTCCTTAGTCACAGAGCAATGATAAAGAATCAGAGAGCCGACCTGGAAATTCCCAGGATGCCCTGGGCTCAGATTAAAGCAAAACTCATCTGGTTGAACCAGGTAGAAGGAGTAGGGAGTTGAAACTTTAGAGTTGCTAAGGCTTTATAAATTCTAAGTAAAATGCCAGAATCATTGGATATTCCATCTGTGGGTGCTTTCCTCCACTATCTATACCGTGCCAAGGCAAAGCCCTATTTCTCTCCTTTGCTTTCTCTCACACATTTAATGAGGTTTCTCTAACAAACTCTCAGGTTCCTAGGTATCAAATGTTGATGGAAGCCCTTTAGGTTTCTGTAAATTGGGTAAAAACAATCATCACAGCAAAAGTACAAATTCTAAAGGTGTTATTATAGCACAGAATCATGACTACATAGATATTAGTAGATAGCATTTCAAAATTTTTGAGGCTTGGTGGAATAATATTTTTTCTGAAGGAGGGGTATAAAAGATTAACAAGACTGAATCAGGACTGATTCTGGAAAAATACTGAGTCCTGGAGAAATTCAGTTACTATGCAAAGCATGCCTACATTGCTAAGTTCTTTTTTTCTCCTTGCTAGTTCATTCCTACAATTGGGACTAATATTAGGCCCAAAATGCTCCAAGATACGTCACTCATAAACCAGTAATATAATATGTTCACCTAAGAAAGAAAAGGGTGATCTTCAGTGATTGTATTTAGCTATTGCTTAGTTGCTTCAAGTATGGAGTAGATAGCTTTTCGAACTCCATATCATCTCCTAAGATAGCATAAAGAGTATATTATGAAGTTGTTCTGACCTGAATTCCTGTTATTCCTCTCCATCAACTTTACTCAAATAACAGACAATAGTGAGCTTACAGTAGTATTTATCCGGGTGAAATATTTATTTCAGAAGTCACTCATATCTTATATTATTTCAGCTTTCCTTGCTTCTGACTTCCCAAATGTGAGTATATAAATGGCCCAGAAAAAAGCCAGGTAGCTTTCCAGCTATATAACTTCACACTGAGAGTGAATGATAAATGTACGCTAGTATTTTCTCCTTAGATCTGTAACTATTTATATACCAAATTTTCTGCTATCTTAATACATAGAAGTATAGTAAAAGTCATCTAAATGGAGGTTCCTTATGTGTTCATTCCTTCAGGAACATTTTACTGAACACTTACAAGCACAAGACACTTTGTTAGAAACTAACAGTGTTGTGGTAAATTAAACAAGTATTGCTCTTTTTCTCACTGAGCTTATGGCCTAGGGTCCTGAATTATTCAGTATTTAAAATAGATAATTACATGGTTTGCATAGTTTGGCATCTGTTGGAGACTTGGATGGGGGGAAGGCGTTGGTAGGTCATTCGAATGAAATTTAACTCCTTCTAGGGTTTATTTAGCAAGTTAAACTTAATACCTTCAATATAGGCAATTAGGAATCAAAAGGTGGTAAAGGATATTTAGGCACAAAGTCATCTATCAAATTTAATTAATCTTTACAACTCATTGCTTTCTAAGTAAGTGACCCTCAAGAGTTGTAGGTATTGATATAGCCTAATGTTCAAATACGATTTAAAATCAAAATATTGATACTCTAAACAGGTCATACTTTCTTTCCTAGGGAATGTATCGTTGATTTTGGTCTTTTTCCTTTAAGTAGCATTAAAAAATAGCTATTACCTCTTTATACAGAGCGTAGGGCCATAATTCTTTTTAGACTATGTACCATTCTGTTTTAGAAATGCAAACCCCCACGTTATGAACTGGACAGTTCTAGGAATCCTATATCTCAGTTTGGATTTCCCCCAGAATACATCGTGAGACATGAAGTGGTTGCACGTAGTTAATTTGAGAGATAATTATAAGAAGTACACAAAATAAAGTAGGGAAAGTGAGACAGGGAAGCTGAAAATCTACTAAAAAAGTTTTAATGACCAGATTATCACACTGGGGATCAAATCCATTTGAGACCCTCTGAGGAACCATGTGGAACATGCTTCTGAAATATTCTATCAGAGGACAAAGTAAGATGAAATATTTATCCATCACTTCTCAACTCTCATTGGTTGAGGGTAGTCCCCAGGGCATTTAAGCCTCAGAGACTTCTAGGCTTCCCAATGAACAGGCTGAGCAAGCTCTCAGGGTTCCAGAGAAAGCCCTTGGGTGGAGAAGCAGTGGGAACAGACAGTTGATGTGAGAAGTTGTCAGTGCACTGGGAACGGGCCGCCCAACCTGCAGCTTCACTTAAAGATGGGCTGAGGGGATGAGAGGCAGAGCATCAATGGCACAGGTATGTGCTATGAATGAATTGCTGTAAACTGTATTTACTTGAAAAAGAACCATGGTCCATAAGATGGTCCAAAATGCACCTTAAACAAGTCTTTATTTTCTACAATACATCCAAAGAAAAATTGTGCATATGTGTTTATAGCATTTAAACTACCTTAGCACAATTATTGTTATTTTATCAGGACCAAAAATTGTAAGTTATCATTTTTTTTCTCTCCCTCATTCCTGACTTCTGAGGACGGAAGGAAGAGAGATGTTCCATGGAGCAATTTGCCTCTATGAATATCACCCACTGACAGAAAAATTAAGAGCTGATGAGTTCAGACTGGCATTCATGCCACATTCCTTTATTGGTGATGATAATACCCTATACTTCTTTACCAACTTATCCTATTTGCCCTTATGACACCTTTGGAATGTCAGAGCAGTTATTATTGCCTTTATTTTTACAAGTGAAGAAAATTTCCCTAAAAGCATGAATTGTGCACCTGGGATGTGCCAAATATTGGGTCAGACATTCTTCCTTGGGATGTTTCAGTTAATCCTACTCAGGAACCTGGAGGTATTATTGTCCTTATTTTACCGAGGAAAGCCCTAATCAGGGATTGGGGAAGCTTCTATGAGGCAAGAAGTTTTGGGAGGAAGACTCAATTCCTGGAGCTTCAGTTCCAGTGCTTATTCTCCTGTAACTCTGCCCTTTCTAGTTTGTCTCCAGATTCCCCCCAACATTCCTGGACAGACATCTGCTCTGACATATTACAACCTCTGTAGAACCCTACATGGCACCAAATTTGTTGACTGAATAAATTGCACACCATTGTAACACATTGAAAGTATTTTTATCTGCGCTAGCTTGATCTCCATTCAGATGGGGGTTGATTTGATGATAAGCTTTCTGGGGCAGCACCCATCAGTGGACTTACATCTCATGTGATCCGTCTCCTTCTCTTACCTTCTGCCACATTTCAGCTGGTTGGTTATGCTGGAAAATTATACCTATTGACATAGGCTTCAGGACCACGTGTGGATTCATCCTCATTTATATCTATAGCCTCATGTCACAGGACACTCCCTCTCATTCTCTCAGGTCTAGCCATACTTGGCTGCTGTCCATCTCGCGTACTTGCCATGTTCTGTCTCATCAGTGTAACTTTGCACATGATACTTCCTCCACTAAGAATGGTTCAAACTTTTCATCATCACCAAGTCAGTTCCTACTTAAACTTCAGATCACAGCTCAAGCTAAAGGTTCCTGGAGGAATCTTCACTAATGTAAGCAAATCTTTTTGTTAGGGACTCTGATAACATCATGTGTCTCTGTTGCTGTATCAGAGTTCTAAATTTGTCTATGTGTGTGTGTGTGTGTGTGTGTGTGTGTGTGACGATTTAATCAACATCTGCCTCTCACACCATGCTACATGCTCCATTACAGGAAAATCTTATCTGTGTGGACTCACAAATGTACTTCCCAGCACCTAGCACAGGGCCTTGCATATGGCAGATAAGCAGTAAATATATCTTGAATAAAATATGTGAATCTATAATATTAATGATTTCTCTGTGTTGAACCCAGAGTGTCATTCTTAGTCCCACTGGTCCTTAATTAGGGAAGAATTGCCCAACCCCAGGGGGGGATTTTGAAATGCCTTGAGGGTGTTCTCTTGTTACCACAATGACTAAGTGCAGCTACTGGGATGTGGTAGCAGGAGGAATGTTAAGAGTCATCCACTATGTAGAGTAGCCTAACCAAGGGATAATTGTTTCACTCAAAATGCCAGGAGTACCCTGAAAAACACTGTAAGAAAGATTACGTATTTTAATAATAGGCCTCTAATATGTTTAAATAATTGTTAGCATGATTTTGTATGTAGCGTAGTGGTACAAGAGCATGTATGTGTGTGCATGTATGTATGTGCATGTGTGTATGTGTAACTGCTTCATAAGTTAACGTGTGTCTATTAATAATGAGTTTATAGATTATTTTTGCAGTTTATGCCAGAAAGAAGGACTCCAGGAAGGCAGAGGGAATGGAGACAGGAAAACTGTCTGATGTATCAGAAATGCAAAACCTAAAAATGACCAGGGGGCCCAGTGTTAATCTAATTTACACTGGTGATATTTTCCTTTGTATTTTCTGTGTTCCTTCTTGCTTTTCTATTTCTGTCTGGTTTTTTATTTCTTCTCCTGGGTTAAATCCCCAGTCTGACACGTTCATATGTTTACTTTCTTCCTTTTAGTTCAAATAGAACATTGAGATTGGTTTTCGGGACTGTTTGTGTCGTGTCACGTTTAGCCTGTGGCTGCAGTAGGGAAGCTCAGTAAAGCCTCTTTCATTGTTTCTACTATAACATGAGAGCAGCCCAGATACCAGTGGTAAACCTCCCTTTACTGAGACCGAGAAAATGATTTCACGATCCCTTTCCTGCATCAGGTGGCTGGAAAAATATGAGGCGGACATGGAAGTTACTGTAACGTAATAGGACAAAGCCCTAGATGGGAATTCCAGGCACTGGAGAGCACTACCAACCAACCATCAGTCATTTAACCTCTTTGAGCCCTGGTTTGATCATTTTAAAAGAATGAAAGACCTAGAGGTAAGAAAGCCTCTAGGACTCTTTTCTGATCTAAAATTGAGTTTTCGGGCTCAAGAAAGAATGGGGAAGGAGGGAAAGAAGAGAAATAGATGTTATCTTAGAAAGTGGGTAAGAAGATGTCTCCCATGTATAAAATTATGAACCATGCCTTTTTCCTTTGGAATGGTACAGAAGCTTATGTTCTAGAGTGGAACAGCTGGTGTTCCAAGGAGCACTTTCCAAGGAGCAGGCATGAACTCCCCGGAGGATTAACTCAAGAATGATTTCAGAGGCAGTATCCACATAAGTGACCACATAAGTGGTTAGGTGTTTGGGCTCTGGGGACTAATCCATGCTTTAATACTGATGTCACTGCTTTCTGGCCCTATAAATTGGGCATGCAGTTAACCACTGAGAGCCACTGTTTCTTCATCCTTAAAATGGGAATAAGAATAGTACCTACTTCATAGTGTTGTTGTGAGAATTAAATGAACAAATGCCATGTAAAAGCATGTCTCAGCACATGGTCAGTGATCCATAAATTTCTAATGTAATGACTATAATAAGCAAGGTAAACCAATCAAGAATAGAGCAGTTTAATAAATTATTCCTTGGTTACCAGAAATCTCTCCCCGCTACAGCCTACCTTTTCCAGAATGGCTGATGAATCCTTGCATGAACTAGCAGTGTGCATGATGATTACCAGTTGAATGCTAATAAATATGCATTTCAAGAGCTATTATTTATTACTTTTTATAGATTTACTCACCTCTCTCAAAACTGCTACATATGGTTAAGATGTTTAAATTAATCATGTGTATCTAGGAAAGGGATAAATTTAGTATTTCACCTATTGTGGATTATAGATCCTCATATCAGACTCAGTGATAATCTTCTTTTTAATATTCCTTTCAGAGACATAGAAACATCAGTGCCTTAACTTTTAGTGTTTGTTTGTTTGTTTTTTTGGCCTGGTCCAGTCTACATTTTTATGAATAGCTAGGAATGTGTTTCACCACAAGGCTATAGGATGAGTTTGTATTTGACTTCCCCATTAGTTAGTACACTAGCTGAGCAGGCGGCTGCCAAAGGCATTTTCTTTTTCTGGATTGGTCACAGAGATGCCACTGTAATTTTATACTCATCATTTTTGTTAATTACTGCACTGAGTTCATCATTTCTCCTGGGAGTTAACCCCTGGCTTGGAATAAGCACTGTGAGATTTTGTGATACACCTCTATTGTAGGATTGGAATATTCTTGCATCATCCTGTGAGATGATTCAGGATTTCAGGTGTTCAGAGTGCTCTGATATTTCAGATCATTATGTGCACATTGTTTTCTGTCTTCCACTCCCTGAATTCATGATGTTTGTTTATCATATTTCCTTGCCTCATTTGTAGTTTTTTTTCCTTTTTCAGTTTTATTAGGTAGGATTATTACAGTTTGACTGCACATACACATTATATCTCATGTAAATACATATATACAGTATACTGCACATTTTTTACATTACATATGTGTGCTGATCATTGTTTCTAAGAACGATTAGAGCTTTATCTTTTTAAACGTACATAGTTATCAAAGGAATGCCTTATTCATAGTTTCTTAAACGTGGAGATATTCTAGCTTGTTGCACGGTAGTATTTCAATAGAGCTTTTCATTTTAGGCAAATTATTCTGATAATATTTCACATTTGTTCTTTAGCCTATTATACTTTAGTGTTTTTTGTTTCACAAGGATTTTTATAAGTTTAATTTTGTTGTGACATAGGGGTAATTCTGTTATATGTCAGATTGTGCATTTGACAGTTGTAGATTGAATTATTTCAATTAGTAAATTAAATAAACTAATACTGTAGCCTCAGTATTAGTATTCTTAATAGATATATTTATTTTAAGTAAAGATAAATTCCCTGTCCTAAATAGTTAGGTAGTAAATGAGACACATAAAGTAAAATCAGTGTTTATGCTTTCAAGACTTTATTGTAACTTGAAGCAGTGTAAGAAAATACAAGTGTAATGCCATATTGCTAATTTTACCAGTTCCATCATTTTTTAATAATGAGTATATACTTTGTTGAATAATGACTTCAGAGTCACTTATTTTTTATCAGTGTAAAACTGCTCTTCAAATTTATCATTTCATGTACATGCTTATACTCTGCCACTTCTGCTGTATCATTCACTTTCAGTAAGCCCATCTGCCATTTAGTTAAAAATATAAATGTAAATGTATATTAAAATATACATAATTTATGTCATTTAATATAAAATATAAATTGAAATGTAAGTTTAATAGCTGGGTATGTAAATTGTTTTTAATAAGATGAATTTATGCCCATCTCAGTAAATACAAGGATTTGAAGTAGCTATATTATAAGCAATAAAAATAAAATATAAATTGATAAACAGATCAAGAGGAAGGGACATAAGAGTAGACTAATAAAAAAAAAACGAGAAGATACAATTAGTTTGCAGAAATACCTATTATTAAATCTTGTTAAATCACTAGAAGTAGAATAGAGATTTAGCTCCAAGCTTCCCAGTGGCCAAAACAAAGAAAACAGCATTGTTTCCAAGATTTGCAATTTGGTAATATGTTTTTGAAGTTTGGGTCCAGGAAAGGCCCATTTTTTTCCTGGTACGAGTATTAAGAGATACATTTCTCTCAAGTTCTAATAAAGGGGTTGTTACAGGATATGAAACACATTGTCCTCAACATCATCTTAACAACAATTTTGAGGGCATCTTACCATATGATTGCTTTTTCAAGAATATGAATTGTGGCAATAATGCTGAAACAGTATTTGGTAAAACCAATTTTACATATAGCCAAAACAATGCAATACAAGTTTTTGAACAATTAAATGATCGTGTTTTATCCAAGAATAATATTTGGCCACTCCAGAAAAATGAATGATGTTTATAATCTTCACACACAAATATATATTCATATACATATGATACAGTTACAACATATATTTTTTAAATTTTTTAAACATTTTTTATTGAGTTGTAGTCGTTTTACAATGTTGTGTCAAATTCCAGTGTAGAGCACAATTTTTCAGTTATACATGAACATACATATATTCATTGTCACATTTTTTTTGCTGTGAGCTACCACCAAAATGTATTTATTATATGCACATGTATATATCCTGTACCATCCTCAATCAGATTGTGAATCTCAGACAGGTGTGTAGAATGTATTACATCCCCAGTGCTTACCACAGTGCTTTGTCAATGAAGAACTCACAATAAATGCTAACCATGGCTGACAAATTATATCAGACACCCCTTTATGCACCACAAATCCTCTCAGCCCACCACGTACTACAGTCACTGCTGTAGTGACCAGTTCAGCAGAGGCTTCAAACAGTCTGACAGATGCAACCTGACTGGACCTTGCCTCAGGCTCGCTTCATGCCTGGGGGCTTCTCTGACACCAAAGCAAGTGACAGTCAACCACAGGAAACTGCTCTGCACTCGTGAATGCAGAACCCAGAAAGCCTTGACCAACAGAACCACATTAAACAATTGACACCAAAGGATAATTTCCTCCTTTTTTCATCCTCAAAAAAAAAAAAAAAGGTTCTGAGATGGAGTTCATAAGGTTTCTCAGAAGGTCCATTGGGATCAAGTTCCAGTTACCCTGTTGGTGGCCAACTTGGTAATACATCCCTGTATTGGCTTTCCTTCCTTTCCAGAAGAGGGACGCACGCATGTCATTTAACCACTATTCCAAGAGATTACATTCCCAAGTCAACTATTTGCACAAAGGTCTTTCTTTCAGATTCTGCTTTTAGAGGAACCAGACTAAAAGAATTGTTGCCAAAGTGATAATATCCACCTTGCTTCTAGAAGCATCACAGTTACTAAGACTTTAACCCATCGTGCACTGGGACACGATGCAGGTGCAAGGTGGAAAACTGAGCATGTGATAGCAATGTAACAGGACAAGTATGAGGGCTAACAATAGTTATAATGATATGATGAAAGTAAATAAATAATGTAATTACTTCAGAAATATGGTAAAAAAAAAAAAGAGACCGGATCAGGTAAGCCAAATAACAACTCAAGAAACTAAAAGCCAGAGGGTCCCTATGGAAGCAAATAAGAATAACTGGATCTGCTGCAGCTTCTGAGAAAACCACACTAGAAATCAGACCCAAGATCCAATTTTAAAGATGGCAGAGATAGAGTGAAAGTTGAAATCACACCCTTGACAGGTCTCTGATGTAAAAGTCAGTATTCTGAGAGGCATGTGTGTGATTGTGATACATGGATGGGCACATATGGATGGATCAGCCTGAGACAAGCGATCCCCAGATTCCACTAAACCTTTCCAGCTGGTAGGATTATCCTGCTCTTTGCTGGAAGAGGGAACTTCCTGGTGCTTAGATATACTGAAAAGACCTTATCTGAGGCAAGTAACATGAACATGATGTCTTTTTTTCTCAAAAACTCCTCCTGCCATCCTCATACCTCAAGGCTGGAAACAGGGTCAGGTCATAGCCCAGCCCAAGCATAGAAACACAGTCTCTGTCATGTAAGCAAATAGTTTACACCCTGAAGCAATTGCAGGACCAGGTGATATTGGCTGGGACCAGGGACCTAATGTGAGAGTGAATAATAAGGGTATTAGACCAAGGAATCATTGACCTACAAGCACTCACCTGTGATTTGGGGTTCAAAATATTGGCAAGGACACCTGAATTCCTGAATTTTGCTCTGATATACTCCGGATTGGCTGTCTGGAGTTTTGAAACAATAATGGCCTGCAGTAAATGAGGTAGTGATGCAGGAATACCTGGGCATGATAGTGAGGAAGGAAATAGGAGACGTAGGGAGGCGGAATGTTAGAATGGATTTATTTTGTGAGATTAGTGAGCCCACCATTTGACCATATTCCCCAGAAGGGCCATAGGACAGTCCTTTCACTAAGGCAATAAGAAATGTCTTGGCAATAAGCAGTGACATCTTTGAGATGCTCAGTGGTATTTTCTGAAGGCCAGGGTTGACAGATATGCTACCATGGAACTGGGCTTCCAAATACTAATGGGGAAAAGAGCAGAACCCTGGAATGCAAAGGCCAACAGCAACACTTAACCTTCAGAGGCAAGGTGGTCCTTGTCCCAGACTCTGATTTTGGGAAACCCCAGAATAAGACAAAGATAAAGGCAAAACTCAACTCACTGTAATGGAATATTAATACTTTCCTTTCTGATCAGTACAATAAAAGATTGCTTGATACTTACTTTACTAGTTTCTTTGTGCCTGCAAGTTTGAATTTACTTGAGATTTTATAATCTAGAGATGCCTACGTATTTTCATTATGATTTTACAACACTTTATCATTAAGTAAGTCTTTTTTTCTGGTTTCTTCTCCCTGCTTCCTAAGTTTTAGTAATTGAACCCACTTTATTTTGATTATCCCAAGCACTTAAGTGATGTAAGTCTTCCAGCTTTTAGATAAATAATTTATTTGCAATAGTTGTAACTGAGTAGAAAATAAACAGCTCATTTGTTTCTTTCAGTGTACTCATTTTGAACTCTGTTCTTCATTTCAGATTCTTTTGCCAATTTAGAAAGTGAAAGTGTGTAGAGAAGTTGATTAAGTCTTAATGACTCTTACTTAATTCTTCAAACTGGGAAGTAGCTGGATAAATGATTCATGATGGAACTGTCTTTATCATTAGAAATACTCTTCAGCTATTCTCAGTAAAGTACTTTTATGAAGCACCTAATACGTATCCAGCATAACGCTAAACAAGAAAGAGCTTTTACCCTTAAGACTATTCATGATTGGCTATAGATTGTGCAAAGTTATCCCCCAAGATTTAAGCACTGAGATTTGATTTTTGAAAAATGTTCTTACTTCCATACGTTTGGTTCAACAAAAGTGCTTCACAGTCTTTTCCCTGGCCTTTGGTAGGTCTATAAGAAGACTTCAAAATAAACCACAGATAAGAATAAATAAGATAATGTATATTGGAAGGGTTAGCCCTGAGAAAGTAGGGGAGGGAGTGAAGTTTGTCTTTAGTTTACCTCCCTCTTCCTCTTTCTGTATCTTTCAGTATTTGAGATCCCTGCTATCTACCAAAAGCCTATTCATTACCTCATTACAGACCAGTCACTTCTTCACTAAGACTTCACGTTATAATGAATGTGTTGGGGGCTTGGTGCCAGGGCATCTTGAAAACAAAGAGGCCTTTAAACCTCAAAGCCTTCCTTCTCTAATGCAGGATGGGAAGGGAGGGATTTCAGGCATTGCAGCAAGTCAGATTTTTAAGGTAGGAAGACATTTTATTCTCCAAGATTTGCCAAATGTATTTTATAGCTAGAGTCAAAAGATTCCTAAAATCACTTCTTTATGAAACGTTCCTTGACATAGGGAGCTTACAATTAGCCTGTTAACTCTTAGCAACTGATAGTGGTTCTCTGGTGATTATCTTCGTTTCCTATACAATACAGCATTTTGAGGATTGTGTCAGTTTTCCAGTGTGTCTTTCTTAAACAGTATCCTCTTGTTTAGAGTATTATCTTTGCAAGAAGCTCTGTGCCTATTTGACTTCACTTGCTTGAATGAAAAACAAGTGGTCGAAATAAATTTAAAAGATGAAAGTGATGCTTCATTTGAGGTATTATTTTCGATCTTTGCATGTGTCCTTGAAACTAAGTCTTTGCTATTATTTAATTATTTCATTTTGTGGGTCAAAGAAGAGGAAAGCTCTGAGTCCTCCAGGATTTCTGTCAAATTTATTTTTAAAAGGAATACATGTAAGAAAGCCAGGGAAGAATTTTCCCTTATTTTTCCCAGTTACATATTCCATACTAAGTTTAAAATAAGGAGTAATAAGCATATTTGGAGTAATAGTTTATATGCAGATGTGCAGCTGGCCCTTCATATCAGTGGATGTAAACCTGTGGATATGAGGGGTTGACTGTACTACGCCATTTTATATAAGGGACTTGAGCACCTACGGATTTTGGTATCCATGAGGGTCCAGGAACCAGTCCCCTGTGGAGACCAAGGGATGCTTATATAAGGAAATTAGTATTTCTACTTCAAATTGGTTGCTTGAAAAAAAAATCTCCTTTCTTGGAGCAGTTCAAGGATGACAGATACAAATAGATGGAGATGTTTTAGAAGGGATGTAAACACTGGGTGATTGCTTGAACTAGCTGATCTTTAAGACCATTTCCAAACCAAATATTCTATGAATTTATGAAACCATATATTCGGCCTCGCATAAAATGCTTCTTGATTCCCTATTCAAAATTAATTACATTAAGTCTACAAATAATTATCCTAGCATGCTTCACATTGTCTAATGCCATGATATTTAGGGGAAATGTTTAATTTAGTTTAATTAAGGAACTAGATTTTCACAAATATATTGTACCTAAAACTATCAGAGAAACACTAATGACTAGAATTTTTACTTATTAATATCTTTAGTGCAAACAATAAGTGGTGTAAAGAGTTAAAGATCAGACGTGTGTGTGCTAAGGGAGGAAAGGAGTCAATCTAACCAAGGATCTCTACCTAGTCTATTGTTTGAAAGTCAATAGGGAAGGGTTATGATAGGGAAACCATAGGTTAGAAAATCATGCTACCTGACACAAATCTAAGTATCAACATTGGATACTGTGTTATAATGAATAATGTTGGCAAGAACTTATTTAATCAATGTGATGTTATCAAACACCATTTTCAGTATATCTTTACTTCACTTACACAGTTAATAAAAATCCAATAATTGGCATGTTTGTTACTAACTATCCTAATACAGGTTGTGTTGCTGGGCTGCAGCACAGCCAAGCGAATTGTCCTCCTTGACATTGAGCATCAGAAGTTTTTGTACTTGCCACTCATTTTGCAAGGTCTCAGGGGACAGACGTTTTGCAAACCCCATGAAATCTTAATAACAGCCTAAAGGAGAGACTGCAGATGAGAATGAACGGCCACTATCCCTTTAAACATGACTATATCACACAGCTACTATTCATAGCAACTGAAAGCCGGTAATGGTTCTGAACAGAACATGACTGGACGATTAAGGTCACCTCTGGCAGCTTTATAAGCAAGTTCATATCCTAATGGCCTCCTGAAATCCTTCTCCTATGACATAATTGTTGCAAGAGGTGAGACTCTCTTTGGCTTATGGAGCATTTTCTTCTTTTTGCCTTTTAGTCACATATCTGAACTTCTATTCACGGTTTCCTCTTTTGAGTGGATCCAGCCATCAGGGAAATGATTCAGTAGAGTAACTGCTCTAGAACTTGTTTGAAACCATTACCATTTTTCCATTACTGCCTATTATTGTCTATATATTTTGATTTCATATAGAAAATTTGAAAAATATAAGAAACTAATCACCCATCATCTCATGATCTAATGAAACTAATATTATTTTCTTCTAATCCCTTTCAGAACCTTCCCTGTGCATATACAGTACAAAAATAGAGCTTTACTTACTGCAAATAATTTTATGTCTTGCTTTTTCATTTTTATGATGAATTATTTCATATACAAAAAAATACATATAAGATATCAAAAAATGGCAATATAAATATGCTTGTGAAATGCAACATTTGAAGTTCTCTATGGGCCTCCTGTATGACCCTTTTCACTCCCTAGTACTTGCTGCAACAGGTATACAATAAAGAATATCAATATACAATGTTGGTTACAAAACAATGTATATGTCTTTCTTTGTTCAGTCTTACGAATGAAAAAAAATTAGGGGCATTATGATTCAGGGTCAGCATAGGGAATAGATGGTGGCTCTAAGGGAGACTGGAGGAGAGCTTAATTGAATGTTCTACCTGCAGATGTGTAAGCAGGGTTAAGGGAAACTAACAAGGCACAATAAAGTACCCCAAGACTAGCAACAGTAGGGAGCCATTGCCACTAGTTGGCTTGAAGATATGAGGACACCAAATGGTTCCTAGCACATAAGCCTGTTAGCATTCAGGAGAGAAATGGAGCCCCTGTTAATTGTATCAGACAAGGAAAGACCATCACCTCAGTCCTTGCTGATCTCCAGGAGGACTTTCCATTGTCTGCACCCAGCTGAAAGTAGAGGACCAGGAAACTCATTTGATGCAGTATGTAAAAGTCTTTCCCCAGGTCAGTGTGGGGAAAGTTGGAGAGTAGATCTAGAAGTCCTAGAAGAGTAAACACATGGTGGTTAGTTAATAAATGCAGGTTATTTGATTTGTCTCAAGTCTCAATTTGGATTTTTTTTTCTAGTACAGACAGGAAGATGGCAATGGAAGATATTAGAAGCAATGATTTTCAAATATTACCTTGAAAAGGATTTATTTGAATTTGTACAGGAGCTAAAACCAGCTCTTAATGTAAATGTTCAGTCATTTTGTTTCACTTGACATGTATTATCTGAGATTGTGTATATATTAAAACATGACTGCTCTGGAATTAAAACTCAAGCCAAAGATTTTACCCATTTTTGTTTATGTTTTTGTTTTGTTGGTTTATTTTCAGACCAAAAGAAAGCATCTTGAATTGCCCCATTTTAACAGGTCCCAACCAAGCAGTTGGATTATGTGTATAGGAAAACCTGTTCATCTATCATCTAGCATTAGTGATAGAGGATGAGCTTTTTAACATATATGTGTTTTTCTTTTCAATGTCTATATCTGTGTTTATATCAAAAGTAGATTGGTTTTTCCCAGATGCCAATGTAAGCCTTTAATGGACTTTCAAAATATTTTTCCTTGATCTGTTTTTTTCTCCAGGTAGCGCTTCTTGCTAGAAAATGTATCTATAGAGACCCACGAAGGAAGGAACTTTTACTTCACCTGAAAGAGAAGGACTTAGAAAAACCACTCCTTTTAACCTTCTTTCCTAAGATTAGATAGCACTTTACACTATTCATAAAAATGCTTGTCAAATTTTTCTTAATTCTAGAATGAATGATTAGCACAGCCCTTGGCACAGAGCAGACTAACTAAACATTTGTTTCTTTCTTTATATCCTTTAGTAATGTAATCTGACATTTGACAGCTCTCTATGGATGTCTATACAGAGATTTTGCTGTGATGGATTTCCTTCCTACCAAATTGATGAAAGGGTATTTTTCATAACCAAGATCTGGCTGTTGTGGTCAGGGATCTGGAATAGCAGAGTGACTGAGAACTGCATATGCCGTGTACCCGGGGCCAAAGCAGAGGCCAATAACACAGACCAAATAACACAAATAATCCCAATAACACAGACCAGTACAACCAAGAAAACAGAGAGGATCAAACCATCATGCAGATAAGGGAGAGAAACTACAGTGTTCAATTTATGGAAATTCTTAGCAGATAAGAGAAAAATTCAGTTGAGAAATAAGTATCTGAAAGCATAAATGAGAAGTCTGATGTAGAAAAAAATCTTTGAGGATGTTTAGCCTTTGGAGGGCTCTTTTAATTACTACTCCCTGCCTTTTTCGTGTTTGGATCCTGTTTGCCTTAAAAGGAGGCAAATAGTACAAAATTGTCAGTATTTATTTTTGATATTTTATTGTAAGGCTTCCAAAGAAGTGTCCCGTAGAATTCTTTCAGGAGATTGTGTGTGTGGGTATGTGTGTGTTGGTGGAAGGGTAGGTTCTTGAGGGAGTGGGAGGGATGCTAGGTTCCCATCCTCACAGGAACTCCAGTAATAAGTCATTGTCAAGCAAGGTTTTCTTGAACAAAGGATTCCAAGTTTTAAAAATATGTTTCAAAACTATTGGACTATCTTAATTGATTCCTGAAGTATCAGATAAGAATGGGTGTTAGCAAACTACAGCCTATAGTCAAAATCCAGCCTTCCACATTTTTGTATTATCTGTGAGTTAAGAATGATTATTACATCTTAACTGTCAAAAAAAATCAAGATATTCATAACATGTAAAAATTATTTGAAATATGAACTTCAGTGTTCATAAATAAAGTTTTATTACAAAACAGCCACACGCATATTTGTTTATGTATTTTCTGTGGCTGCTTTTGCACTACAATATCAGAGTTGAGTAGTTGGGACACAGATTCTATGGAATGCAAAGCCTGAAATATTTACTCTCTGGACCTTTACAGGAAGTTTTTCCATCTCTGGATTACAGCTTTCCAACAATGTGGAAAAAAGAGAACTACTGAGAAACTCCCTCATGCAGTTAGGTCTTCTGACTTCCTATTTTCATTTTCTAAAGAATATGTATTTAGCCTTGCCTCATGGAGAAGAAAGGTTTAGGGATGAGATGGGAACTAAACGTTTTAGTATCTGCTGTGACCAAGGCACTAGACTGAACACTTGAAACTGCATTAACTTGAGTAATTTTCACAGCTACACCAAGAGATAGATATCTCCGTTGTCATATCATAGCTTAGGAAATGAGTTCAGAGAGGTTATATGACTTGCATGATATCATTCAGTAGATAAAAGAAGACAGAA
This sequence comes from Vicugna pacos, assembly GCF_048564905.1. Lineage (NCBI taxonomy): Eukaryota > Metazoa > Chordata > Mammalia > Artiodactyla > Camelidae > Vicugna > Vicugna pacos. The sequence continues at coordinate 16,926,552 of NC_133023.1, read as the reverse complement.
TATTAACTCTACCCTTTTTATTTTCACTGCATAGATGCTTCTAAGAGCCATGTGTTCTCCATCTTCTCATTATTCCTGTCAATTTCTAGGTTCTTGACCCATCTAAGTTTTTGAAAACTGAAGCTGTACCCAGTGGCCTCATTAAGCACTGAATAAACAAATACTGTGTACTGAGTTCAACATAAGACTATCCAGTGATACAGGAGAACCTACCAATATCATCTCTATTCATTTCCCTACAGTTGTGATTCAACCCCATTAGTAAAGATGAAACTTAATTTGTTAAGCTAAAAGAAGGATATGTTCCCATTATTTTTCTTTGGAAACTGTCTTTGATCTTTCCACCACTCTTGGCTCTACCATTTAAATCTTCCTTACTTCTTGGTGTTTTATTTCCTTATTTCTAGGTGATATTATTCCCGAACATAATTTTTGAACTAAGTTAAATTTGTCTTTGACTTTTCTGGCCTTATGAATAATCACTCAGTATTTCATTTCCTCTTCCTCCCTATCACCCAGTGGTGTGCTGGTAAATATTTAAGTAGTGGCTCTCAGAAGTAACAAAATGTCCTAATTAGTAACATTTGTAGATTTCCGTGGTATAAATACTCCCATGATGTCCCATTTCAAGCTACCAAGCTCTTAACATTTCTGAAAACTCAACCACCAGCTCTTGTGAACTTATATCAGCCAGCTTCAGCATACCACATACCTTATCCGTTATTGAAGGATTTTATGTGACTAACACAATCTGCCTACCCCCTCAAACCACCTCTCCTCTGTCTGGTCTAATTCTCCTCTCCAGACACTCCATGCTCTTCCTTAGCAATTTAACTGCTGTACATCCATTTTTTTTTCTTCTTGACCCTGTCAAGTGACTGACAAACCAAGCTGAGAAATTGACACAAGATGAGGTGTTAATGAATGACAGATTCAGTGGGACAGTAAATGCCTCAAAGGAACAGTTGTCAGAAACAGAAAACGAATAATGGCTTCGAAATAGCAATGGTGAATACAGATTAGGTCTAGGAGGTAGGAGGAACATCTGGTGAAGAGGTTGGGATATAAGATGGTTTACCATGAAGTAGGAGTTCCCATGGGACCCAATAGGAAGGTTTAAGAGGAAGAATAATGTGGGGCATGGTCTAGATAGGCCTATATAAAGCAATATGGAAATGACAGTTTGAAAGAATGTGTATAATCCAAGGATTGGCCAACCTGGACAGTGGTCAAGAATAACAAATACGTGAACATGGCAAGTTGAGCTGATTTCAAGGCTTCCAGGAGAATCAGGTGCAGTGTATTAGGAGTAGACTAGAAAGGGTGGGTTGTGCACTCAGAATAAACTAGTAATGAACTGGATTAAGTTTGTTTCAGAGGGAGTCCTAACTCAGGGGAATAACTCTGACATGGGATTTTTTGGTTTCTCGGGATCTGAGTGTGAAGGAGAATCCACCTCTGTGGAAGAATTCAACTTTGGTGTGGAAAGGGTCAGTAGTCTGGATTGACTAAATGCTCTCTTGGAATAAGCTTAGTGTCCCATAATTCTCACTTAGAGCCCCTGTCTCTGTGCATGGAGGCTAAATTGCTGTCTGTTTTTGTCCTTAAATTCATTCGTCCCTTATTCTTGAGAGATTTGTTCCAGCATTTACCTGTTCCCTTACTAGCTTCTCCTTCTGATAGCTGCTTCTTTGACTTTAAGATTTTTCTTATTGGGTAAATAATCTCCATTTGATTATCTTTTTCCAGCTAGCAATAGCCTTGTGTGTTCCGTGTTCCTGCGTTTCAAACATCCAGCATTGTAAGTGAATTTGTAGACTGTCTTTCTCCATTTCCTTTCCAACCATTCCCTTATTACTCTTTGAAACTCTGCTTTGCTCCTTGAACAAAACTTAGCTCTCTGAAATTTAAAAAAAAAAACTTATTATTGAGAAATCCAATAGCTTTACCTCTGTCAACTTTTACCAAGATTTTCTGCTGACTTTTGGCATTGTTGACCATTTCCTCTTCTATACTCTTTTCTCAGATTCATTTAAAAAATGCTCCATCATTATTCTCTTTTAGCCAATCCAATGAAATATTTAAAAAATTATCCTACTTTCTCTTCTAATTTCCTAATATGTATATTTCCAACTCTTGATCCACAACTTTCATGCAAAAAATGAACTTTAACCTCTGAGTCCAAGTTTTTTCTCCTTAATTCCCAGTTCTATCTTCTCTCTCAAATTATGTGTCTAAATATTTATAGGAGGAAAAGGAAGGAAATAGATATGGTAGAAGCTGGCTAGATTCCTTATTTTATAGATTTGAATTTAGAACCATGTAAATATTCTGCATCATTATGAAGAATTATTTTAAAAGGCAGTTTGTAAACATCAAAACGAAATGAATGTAATGGTGCTGGTGATAATGTTTTAACTACTATTCTGAAACTGTCTTGTATGTGTTGTGCGATAAAGCAAATTAATAATTATATTGATGTCACTGAGAACTCAGATATCTGTCAGGCAAAAAAAGGGAAGCACATGTAAGTCTGATGAGGTTAAATAAAAATACTTCAGTTTTAAATTTGAATTAGAATTATCATACGTGATCTTTTGTCTTAACAACAACAACAAAAAAAACCCAAAACATTTCCTAGCTCTGCAACAAGGTCTAGGAACAATGAAAAAACAATAACGAAGAGCACTTTTAAGTACCCAGATTGTGATCTCAAAATACTGCTTCCTGTTAAGGGAACCAGGGCTTCTCACAGAAATGTCTGATCCCTGGTTTGGGACATAAAATGTAAAAGCCAAGCAAGGAACATCTTTTCAAGGCAGAAAACAAGAAAGCTATCATCACTATTAAGGTCATATCTTAAAGAGCTAACTTGAAGCATCTCCCACTGACTGTCCCAAATGGAAACGTTTACAAGGGATTTAAATACATCAAATATGTTTAATACATGAATCCGTACTGCTAACAAGAAAAGCTTACTAGTCACCTTTGGAGAATGCTAAAAATATAACACATAGTTTTTAAAGCTATTATAAAGAAGAATAATCAAGCATTTATTCTGCATATCCTATATGAACTGTATTTCAGGGTAATCAAATAGATAATAAAGATAAATTTCTCTTTATAGAATTCTAGCAAACAAATGAAAGAGTGGTAAAATTAGAATATCATCAATTTACAATGTTTAATGAATTATTAGATCTAAAACAGACACAATCAGATACTATGTTCTCCTGCATGGAAATTCACTGTAGCACTTAGGAAGTATTCTTGACAAGAAATAAAATAAAATCTGAGTCTGATGAAACCTCTTGTTCTAACTATTAATTTACAATAAATTCACTGAAGAGAGGAACATGTTAACACTATTGGGATGCAATTAGCAAAACTTTGAAAAACTGTACAGGACAAATGATCCAATTTCTTTAAGAAACTACAAGGGTGAAAAAGAGATGGAGAGGTAACCTATTGATTAATAGAGACTTCCCAATCAGTTGCAATGTGTAGACTTTATTTGTATACTGATTGGCATAAACAAATTTTTAAAGAATTGATGAGATAGTTGGAGAACTTTAATCATTGGCTGAATATTTGATAATAATGAGTTATTATAGTTTGGGTTTTTTGTGGGATAACAGTATTGAAGCTATGTTTTAAAAAGACTACTTATCTTTTGGAAGTGTATACTGAAATACATAGGTATTAAATGATATGTCTTAGATTTACTTCCATATAATAAAGGAGAGAGGAAGTAGATTGGGGTTTAGATGAAGTAAAATTACTAACAAAGTGATAATTGTTGCATCTAGTAATGGGCACATAGGGATTTATCATTTACTTCTCTCAATTTTGTATATGTTGGAGATTTTTTTCTAGTATAAAATTTTAAAAGAACTAAAATAATTGTAAAATAAATTTAAATTATTAATTACATAATAAAGCAAGGAACCTAAATGATAACCAGTTAGAAAATAGTGTAAGAGCAGATTCCATTTATAATAAGAGGTTAAATTATTTTTGTAAAAACCTAAGCATAAACACGACAAAAAGAGGCACAAAACCCATATAATGATAGATATAAAATATTCTTAAAAGACATAATAGATCTGAACATACATAAGGATATCCTATATTTATTAGAAGAGCACAACATGATAAAGATACCAGCTTTTCCAAAGTTGATTTATGTCTGTTTTCCCTAGGTTGATCTACGAATCTAATGAAATCCAGGCAAGAATACAATTTTTCCTATTGTTAGACAAGTTAATTATAAAGCTTATCTAGGAAAAAATACCTGGGAAAATCCTAAAGAGCAACAGATAGTAGAAGGTAGACCAAATGAGATGTTAAAACACATTATAGCACCTAAATAATTAAAATAATGTGGTATTATTATCACATGAACAGATATCCTAGTAAAACAAAAAAGAAATCCAGAAATGGACCTAAACATATATGAAAATTTAGACTTTTAGAATAATGAAAACTTTTCAAATAAGTGGGAAAATAATTTTTAATGTTATTGGGACCACTGACAATTATAAAAATATAAGATTATCTCAGTTTCTCAAACCATTTCAAATGGATCATAGATTTAATGTATCAAAACTATTCAGATAGTTTAAGAAGCCATAGACGGGTACCTTATTAGCTGTTGTTTTATCCCTTTGTTTCATTTCTTAGAGTGGAGAGAATTTCACGGTAAATGCTTTGATGTGCCGCCCAGATCCTCTTCAGGAATGAAGAGCTTATTCTCCTAGCACTGGGAGTCCTTTGATCCATAGCTGTTAGTCCCAGGGATTCTATTACAGACTGAAATGTTTGTGTCCCTTCTGTGATTCATACGTTGAATCTTTAACCTCCAAAATTATGGTATTAGAAGGTTTAGGCTCTGGGAAATAATTAGGTTTAGATGAGGTCATGAGGGTGGAGCCCCATAATGGTATTAGTGTCATTATAAGAAGAGGAAGATAAACTGGAGCCTTCTCTCTGCATGCATGCAAAGAGGTCACATGAGTACAGAGAGATGGCAGGCATCTGCAAGCCAGGTAGAGGGCTCTCACCAAAAACCAAATCTGCTGGCACCTTGATCTTCGATTTCCCGGCTTCCAGGACTGTGAGAAACAAGTGTTTCTTATTTAAGCTACCTGGTGTATGGTATTTTATTATAGCAACCTGAGCTGACTAAGACAGATTCCTTAATAAAGTGTAGCACTATAGTTTCCATCTGAGAGTTAGCTTCCTGGGGAACCTAACTTGTGACATTTTTGGTAATTAAAAATACAGAAACAATAAAAGAAAAGACTGATAAGTTTGATTAGGAAGATAGAGATATAGGTATACAGATATGTATTTTATAAAGTTGTTGCACAGCAAAAATAAATAACCACAAGCAAAGTAAAAACTGGGGAAAATATGTACAAATAATATCACAAATTATATCTCTAACATTTAAAGAGTTTCTAAAAATCGAGTGGAAAAATATCAACAATCCGATTTTTTAAAAAAGAGCTAAAGATATGAACAATAGTTCACAGAAAAAGAAACACACATGACTCTTACCTTATGAAAATCGAATACTATCAAACATTGTTTATTCTTTTAGCTTTTGACTGAGAGTTTCTACCAAGATAGGCATCTATCCCAAAGATACATTGGCAAAAATTATGGACTAATACATGCCCAAAGTTGATTGTAGCACTGATTGTAATAGGAAAAGATTGAATTTAGTTACATTTTAAAAGAAAGCATAGAAGAATAAGCAAAAACATTTTTAAAAAATGGTTGTGTACAGGGGATAGAGGGAAGATGGCAGAGGAGATGGAAGTAGAAGCTGGATCTCTCTGAATGAATGTATCTTACTGTATAATTTTGACTTTGAAACCATAAAAATGGTTTTCATAATTAAAAACAAAGTTAAAGTCTGAAAAAAAAAATTCAGTCTCTAATAAGAAAAACCAAACTAAAGCAAATGAGGTCAAATGTCTCTCTAATTGGTGGCATAACCATGATGAGAAAAGTTATTTCAAGGGACTAAAATACAGTATTTTGACTCTATTTCTAGGTGGCAAAAATAATTACAAATAAATGTTAATTGTGTTCAGAAGTCTTATTATTAGTAATTTTTGAATTATTTTGAAACTATGATACATAGATATAAAAATAGTAGGACAGAGCATATAAATAATTATGCTAATATCATATAGGAAACAAGATTTTAAATATAAGAAAAAAGATTCAGAAAATCAAAGTTATAAATAAAAAGCCTGGCAATCTTAAATTAAAATTCAAAATGCGAGTATGAATAAATAACAGACCAAGGTGCTGTGTCAAAAGGACACATCCTAAGATGGGAAAATTTGAATACCAAAAACTAAATCATTAATGTAATAGCTTGTAACATCATCAGACATACAAATCCAGTGACTTTATAGTGGTACTAAAAATAAACTTCCTTGATCACCTTTAGAAGTTACTACATCAACTCAATATGCCAAAAAATAGTTAACAGTATGAATCAAGAATTTGTACTGCTTTTTATGTAAACATGTATTTCAAGATAACAGAATAACTGATGAAAGTTTTCCTTCATTGACAAATTATAGCTGATAAATGCTTTTTAAAAAGTGATAAAATTTAAGTCACCACTTTGCAACCCTTTTTGGAATAACAGATGCAGGTTAAAATTATCGTTGATGCTAAAACTATGAGATAAATGATGGGAAACTTTACAGTAGATGAATCAGACTTGTGAAATTTCAACCCACTTACCAATATTAACATCACTAGAATTGCCTCCTAAGTGATGGAGGAAGGACACAGCACCACCTATGAATATTCCCTCTCAACACACACATGCACATACTATATATAATATGTAACATATAAATATATATGTGTGTGTATATATATATATATATATAGGTTTACATTGAAACTTATTATCTTAGAACAAAGACCTTAATTTCTTACTTCTATATCTTTAAAAATATTTATTCTCTTTATAGATGTGTTTATCACTGTATCTCTATTTCTAGTATTTTGTCTTAAATTTCAAATTTTAAATATCATTTGAAAGTCACCATTTTATGTTTGAAGTTGTATAACTCTTATTTTGACCTTTCATTTTTTCCCTTTTTGTTTTAATTTTGTCTTGCATTATTCTTAGTTTTGATTTTAGTATCTTCTTAATCTTATACTTCCCAGTTATTATCTTAGATGTTTGCCTTTTAGTTTTTGCTAGTTTCATTTTACTTTGATTTTGTTTATAGTGCCCAACAAAAGTGGGGCCCCAAGGAGAGTGGAACTGAAGACAGTCCATGCTATGAAAAGGAATCCTAGAGGTTTCTTCTCTGCAGGCACTCGTAGAGTAGTTCTTAGCACCTACTAATGATGATAATAATAATAATAATAATAGTAATAATACCGCTCATTATTTACAAGAATGTCTCTCCCAAACCACATTTTTGTGCAACTCAGTAGAGAAGCTATTAAATCTTACAAGGTAAAAGTTAATTCTCTGCAAAGATGGAATGCTTTTGGTACTAGAATCCTCCCGGTGTTACTTGGCAACCAGTTCTTATATGAGAAACTATGTATTTCAAAATCTACATAAATCCATAAGACAGGGAACAAACAATACTTTAAAGTAGGGAAATACGAGACAGGTAGTTATACATACACAAGGATTCATCATATGTCTCCCTTACTATGACCCGGGTGAGGAAGCAGGGAATGTTAAACAGCTTGAAAGATCATCAAGCTGAATTTAAAGATCAATATAATTTTCGTGTTTCCACTTTATCATGTTGAGTTGAAATAGACAGAATAATTTATTCATATTATCACTGATTGTAGCTGATTTCTTACTACAAAGCTGTATTCTGAAAGAAATCGGTTCAATTATAAATGTTTTAAACTGTCTTATGAAGTCAGACTTTTCTCAGATTTGCCTTTCCACTTTGGTGTGTTTTAGTTCCTCACCATAAACCTGTGTTTGTTGATATTATATGATTAGTGACTATTTTCCTCTAAATTACTTACAGAAGTTACATATGAGGAGCTAGAAGATTTAACAACAACAACAAAAGATTGATCAGTTAGGCTCTTAAAATCATATATAATAAGAGTACATCTTGTAGGCAGAATAAAACACTATGTTGAAACAACTAAATTTTATCCTAAATTTTCCGTAAGTGTTCAGAAAATCAGAAGCCTGGAAACAGAAGCTCATGTCGTGATATTTTATTTGTGATTATAGTTTATATTTTATGTATACTCTTTGTTAACAAAATGGTTTATAGGCATTTCAAGAATGATTATAGGAAAACAAACTAACTTTAAAAGCTGGGATGCTTTGCTGCTATTAAGCAAAGAAGAATTCAAAGATATTATTTGGAATGGAAATCTAATGAAGATTTGTCTAAAATATACATTGAAATGTTCAGAACATTTCAATTAATTTGGTCTTCTGTTTCAAAGCTTAATTATCCTTATGGAAAAGAATCTCAAAATCATTGGTTTTCAGTCCTGATCCACTCTTTTGATCATTGTGCTGATATTCTAAGACACTGACATTATGGCAACCTGAGAAAATAAACACTACTCTAGACATCTGTATCCTTGTTTTCACACCTTGAATGAAGCACATATGCTGTACCTCGCTTTCTTCTTTTCTATTTTAGAAAAGAACCAATCAGAAAGAAAAGGCATACAAGCCTTAAAATTGTTAATACTCTATGAAACAAAATTTTCACTTCTAGGAATTTACCATGATAAAAAAATTGGACAAGTATGTAAATATATGTATATGATTATAATGTGCTGTTATAGTCATGCTTACATATTACCATAGCACCATTTATAGTACAAAAATAAAAGGAAACAACTTAAGTGTCCAACTAAAGGGGATTGTTAAATAATTTAGGATAACCTATACAATGATATATAATGAAGTCATTGAAAATAAAGATAGCAATGCACTCTTGTAGAAAAGAAGTTGCTAATCAGTGGGTATAAAGTTTCAATTGTGCAGGATGAATGGGTGCTGGAGATCTGCTGTACAACATAGTGCCTAGATTTAACAATACTGTATTGTACACTTAAAAATCTGTTAAGAGGGTAGATCTCATGTTGTGTCCTTACAATAACAAAATTATTTTAAAGATCACAGTCATATGTAACCTTGAAAAGGAGAGTACAAATAATATCTGGCGAATAACACCATGTTTTTGTCTCTGTGTGTGTATGTATTGTGTGTGTACTTTATATATATATATAAATTCTTGAAGGTTATACAGCAAAATGATAAAGGTTGCTGTAAACTCCATGAGGACAGGAAATTTTGAATATTTCTTTTTTACTTCTGAATCTGCAGTGCCTAAAATGCTGCCTGGCTCATAGAACATATTCAACAGATATTTGTAGAATTAATGAATAAATAAATGGTTACATCTAAATGTTGAATTACAAATTATTTTTTGTTTCTCCTTGTTTTCTAATTATGACATATGACATAAAGTGTACTATGTCATAATTAGAAAATAAAGTTCCTCAATAAAAGTGTACTATTCATTATTTTATGTTTTGTTTCATTTTGGGAAAAATGACTTAAGAGTTACTATTAATGTTTTCAGGAGTCCCAGAAGTGGTTAAATACATACATACATATGTGTGTGTGTGTGTGTGTGTGTGTGTGTGTGTGTGTGTGTGTGTGTGTACATATATATATATCAATCACAGCTATTCCAAAAAGTATGTCACAAAATTTTTGGAAATATTTACGTTCTGAAAGACATATTACATTCGTGTTTATGTTATTGATGCTGTTAACATTTAAATTTTTGGAATGAATCTATCTATTGGCAAATCACTATGACTTCTTACTTAAAAAAAAGAAATATCTTTGAGGAAAAAGTATGTGTACTGTTGCTATTGTTAAGTAATTTAAATCAATAGTCCTTACTTAACAACTCAACTTTCCCAAGGGCCTTGATTTTATGTGGTGTCTGAGAGATATAGCATGCACCATTACTCTTTAAACATCTACTTTAATTGTTCTTTTAATTTTGCAGACTTTACATAGACACCCAGATCTGTTGACAGAGCAAATGAACTACAAATCCTATCCTTTCTACTTTGTCAGTCTTAACTGCTTGGTAAATTGGGTTCAGGTTTGCAAGGGGTGATGTTATTGCCAAAGGTCTTTAACCGTGAACAGTAACATGGATAGAATGCAAATATTTTCAGTGCACGGTAACGAAGTTTGTCTCCTTTATTTCTGAAGTAATGTACTTGTTAACAATGCTCTGTTCTAAAGAAGATGTGACGCGTTGTAAACTCTTCTGCCTATAACTGTCATTTAGAATTCTTCAGTGAAGGGACAGATGCCAGATTTTGGGTCATCAAGTTTGCTTGTAATTTTCCAATAGCCTACAGTTGGATTGTTAAATATAAAGTGGAATTTTAAATATTAGCAAAATCTATTTTAAGTCCTCCCCAAACCCATGTATTTTAATAACTGAAGTACCAAAGCACGTTATTATCTGGAGGCATGGTTAAAGAAGGCAATTCTGCTGTAAGGCTTCAGGATATATGAGAGTCAGGGTGTTTTAAGACATGAGTCGTTTACTTTAATGCTCAGGTACAGACTAGGAAAGCAGACTCTCAGGGAACTCTGAATTTAGAACTTACCAGGAAGTAAATATGTAAATTCCTGAGTTCACTCATGGGAAGAAGTTTCAAAAATGATTCAGGATACTACCATAAAAGAAAAATTAATGGAGGAAAATTGTGTCTGATCACTGAAGCACGGATATAGAATGAAACCATGCATAGATTAGGTACTCAAGAAAGAGACTCATGAATGTATAAAAATTCAAAGGAAATTCACTGAGGTTTAGGGATGTAGTTTTCCTCAGAGTAATACCATCTTTTTAAAGTTAGGTTTACTGAGATGTAATTTATGTACAATAAAACTCATCCTTTTTAGATAAACAGTTCAGTGAGTTTTGACAAATGTATTCTTTGTGTAACCACCACCATGTTCTAGATATGAAATATTTTAACTCCCAAGAAGTTCTCTTCTTTTGTGCTTAGTTCCCGCCTCCCACCCTCAGCCCCAGGCAACTACTGATCTGATTTCTGTCGTGATACCTTTACCTTTACCAAAATGTCATATAAATGGCATCATAGCTATGTAGCCTTTGTATTTTCACTTAGTAGAATGCTTTTGACATTCATCCGTGTTGTCGCATGTGTCAGTAGTTCATTCCTTTTTATTGCTATTCTGTTGCATGAGCGTATCCATTCACTGATTGGTACACATTTGAATTATTTCCAGTATTCTGCAGTTATGAATAAAGCTGTTAAACACATTTGCATACAAATCTTTGTGTAGACATACGTTTTCATTTTTGTGGGTAAATACCTAAAAATGGGATCACTGAGTTGTGTAGTGAATGTATATTTAACTTTATAAAAAGCTGCTAAACTGTTTTCTACAGTAGTTGTACCATTTTGCATTCCTGTTAGCAAAGCATTAGAATTCCTGTTGCTCCACAGCTAGGCAATTCTAGTTGTTCCACGTTTCCATCAGCATTTGGCATTGTCAGGATTCGTTGGGGTTTTGTTTTGTTTTCTTTTAGTTTTAGCATTCTTATAGAGCTGTAATGGTATCACATTGTGGCTGTGTTTTGCATTTCCCTAATGATTAATCTTGCATGGCTTACTTCTTATCCGTATCTCTTCAATAAAATGTGTATTCAAATTTTTGGACCCTTTAAATCAAGTGTTTTTTCCTTATTATTGAGTTAGAAGAGTTCTTTATATACTCTGTCTTTTATCAGATAGGTGTTTGCAAGTGTTTTCTCCTTGTCTGTTTATTTTCTTAATTCTTTCAAAGAAGAGACATTTTTAATTTTATGAAGTTCAAATGATCAGTTTTTATTTTGTGTTTTGGGATGTTTATATTTTATATGACAAATCTTTGCCTAACCCAAGGATTGAGAAATATCTTCTATGTTTTCATGTAGATGTTTCATACTTTTAAGTGTTATATTTAGGTCTGTGATCCATTTCAAGTTAATTTTTCTATATTCAATGAGAAAAGGGCTGAAGTTCCCCGTATCTCTCTCTTTCCTTGCTTCTTTCTTCCTCCCTCCCTCTCTCTTTCCTTCCTTCCTTTCTTTCTCTTTCTTTCTTTCTTTCTTTCTTTCTTTCTTTCTTTCTTTCTTTCTTTCTTTCTTTCTTTCTTTCTTTCTTTCTTTCTTTCTTTCATCTTAGAGATGTCCAGTTGTTCCTATACTGTTTGTCCACTTGTTGAAAATATTATCACTTATCCCTTGAATTATCTTTGAGTCTTTGTCAAAATCCAATTTGCCAAATATGTGTAGGTCTATTTCTGGACTCTCCATTGATCTATATGTCTAGCCTTACTACAAGTTTTAACTACTATAACTTTAGAGTAAATTTTGAAATCAAGTAGTATAAATTGTCCAGCTTTGTTCCTCTTTTACAAAGTTGTTTATGCTCGTCTGATTCCTTGGTTTTTCCACATGTCATTTTTAAGTCGTAAAATTCAAATAATTAAATAATGTGTAGGCTATACAAATTCACAGATTGTCAAGAGCATTACAAACAATGGCAAATGTGTTTGTGTATATAAACTAAAATACTTTTAAGCCAATTAACAGGTTATAGGAGAGAAAATTTAGGAAACTATAAATGTAAGAATATGTGTATAAAAAATATAGCAGAGAACCTCAGGGACCATAACTACTACCATGGATTCCAAATGTGCTTGAAATAGGTTTATTGGTAAATTAATCTCTTAACCTGCATTATTGTTAAATATTTCTGAGCAATATGTTTCTGTGCAGTTTGGGGAAAAGGAATTTTCAGATGCATAGTTACTGACAATGTTGGGTGTACTTTCCTCCATATCTTGTCTTCTTCTATTTTTAATGAAAGTTATTGTACACACTCCAAAATACATTTGAAGCTTTCAAATTATTAGCTATTTTATGACTTCTCGTGATATGTGAGCAGTAGAATGCTCATTTGATGCTAGCTTGATAAAAGAATTGTCACTTTGTACTATGATCTAGGTCACTAGCCAGCAAATCAGGGCCCACAGGCCTAATCTAGCTTGTGCCCATTTTTGTAATTAAACTTGTACTGGGATACAGCCATGCTAATTTGTTTATATATTATCTTTGTCTGCTTTCATGCCACAAGGGCAGAGCTGAGTAATTGCAACAGAGCCCACATAGCCCACAAAGCCTAAAATATTTACTATCTGGCCCTTTACTGAAATGAGTTTTTAAAGAAGCTTCAGGATTAAGTAAGGGAAAGAAGGTTGAAAAAATCTTCTGGGAAAAAATGAAGGTGTCTGGGTATCATTAACCAAAAACAAACAAAAGATGGAAAAGTCTTTGGGGTCAAGCTCTAGAGACCTTTGAACCCAAGATTAAGAGACACGGATTCTCACTGTGCTGTACACCAACCAATTAACACAACTTTTAAACTGACTATACTTCAATAAAATTTGTTTTAAATAAATCAACAAAATTTTTAACAGAGACACGAATTCTATTATTAAAGCAATGAATGCACACTGAATGTTTCTGAGAGGCAAAGTAACATCATCAAATGTGGTTACAAAAGCAATAACTTCTGAAATATGGACAAAAAGTAAAAATATGCTGTTACTATTGTCTTGATGAGTTATTATGGAGCCAGCAGGAATTTTAAAGATATTTTTGAGATGGAATTGACAGAATATATTGGCTTATTGGTTGTGACGGTAAGAAAGGTGATGCTAATTTTGACAGTTTTTGAGATTGGCAGTCCCATTAATTGGAAATATGGGACTCTTAGATACGCTGTTGAGTTGAGATACTTGTGAGAATTCTACATGGAAGTATCCATTAGTTAGTTGGAAGTAGAAATGTGGAGCTTAGCCAAATAATAGCTCTCCTATTAGTGCTTTGATAACTGTGCTAGCCCTGCATTTTGCTGTAGATTGTTAAAAGTCACAGTGATAAGTTGAGTGTTAATAACAAAATGAGCAATGTATTTTAAAAGTGCAGTACTGATTCAAATATGGCAACAGGTTGACCATTGGCAGAGTTATTGCTACTGGACTAAAAAAGTGAAAGGAAATGTTGCCTTACATGTAGCTTTTCAGCTCCAGTACTAGTTTTTGTTTATTTTATTGTTCTGTTTTGAAGGAGGTAAAGTCTAAATTCTTCATAGATAACAAGTAAAGGCAACTTATACTTACATATGCTCCTTAGATAATATAAAAGCCATGTATGTGCTTGATTCCTGGTTCGTTCACAATTGCTGTCTTCCTTAGTAATGAATTGTAATTTTAAATTTTATCTAGTTGTTTGATTAAAGAGATAAAAAGCTTCTGTCCTCAGCTAATCAACTCTGTCTATAACTGATACTAAGAGTGTCTGTATTGTTTTTCTTATAAAGACAGTGGATTGTCCTTGGCTGGTAGCTCTGTAAGAACCCTATATTCTCGTGATTTTTAGCAGCTGATATAAATTCAGTGTCAGAAGTCCAAAGGATTTTAAGCTCCATATAATGTTATTGTTAAAGTTTTTAATTTGCATCAATTTAATTCTCTTGTCAGTTGTCACACCCTATTAGAGATATGCCTCATCATATGCTGAAGAAGCAAATCAAGTCTGAGGTACAAAATGATGTGGCTTCCTGGGAAAGGCTATCCAGGGGTCCAAATTCAGCCATTTTGAGCTCACTGATCATTAATTTTTATATCTCTTGGGAATCTAGAATAGCGTCCTCTGGACATCAGAGATTTGTAAATGGTGTCAGGATTTTATAGTTCTCTTGAGGAAGCGTAAATGACACTGTTTTTAATGGTGAAATGTTTCTTTATCTTCTTCTTGCTATTGTCCTCGTGGTGCAAGTTTCCAGTACGTTCATTTGCATTAGCCTTTCCACCCTTACACAATAATCCTTTAAAAGCTAAATCAGATCGTGGCACTCTTTAAATTCAGCGGCGCTCTCACTTATGTCAGAGTAAGAGCACTGAAAAGGACCGACAAGGCCCTATGTGAACTAGCTGTTTGTTTCCTTTCTGACTCCATTTTCTATTTCTCTCACCTTCTTTCATTCTGACATGCTTACACTGACTCAGTATCCCTTGAAAATGCCAGGCACACCTCTGCCTTTGAACCTTTGTACATGTTTCATGCAACTACCTAGAATGTTTCACTCCCAACTATTCATATGATTTACACACACTGCTTCCGTTTCTTCTATACTTTACTCAGATATCATCTTCCTGCTGACAGTTTTCCTGAGCACGTATGAAAAATTGCACCTCCCTCTCCTCAACACTTCCGGTCTCTTTCTTTTTCTTGTAAGTCCTTATTGACTGTATAATAGACTATATATTTTACCTGTGTGTCTTTATATTATCTGCCTCTCCCCAGCTAGAATGCAAGCTCCATGAAGACAGAGATTTTTGTCTATTTTGTTAACTTCTGAATCCATATGCCAAAATAGTGCCTGATATGAAGTGAGATCTCAGTAAACATTTGCCAAATGAATAAATTAATTTGAATCTGCTGTGTCTGTTTTAGTTTATACAACTCTTACTTCCCTCTGTCCTTTCTCCCCCCCTTATTCCTTCCTTTCTTCCCAAGTGGGGCTATAGAACAACAGGGCCTGTCTTTTGCCGGGGTTATAAGTTTCCCAGAAACTCTCAGAGATAAACCAAAAGGAAAGAGAACAGTGTTGACTATACTAGAGGAAATATGTGAATACCTGTCCTGGCCTTGTAGGTGTCTGGTTTGTAGAAAGATGGATGCTATGGATTTTCTTAAACTAAGGCATTGTCATTCTTGGGGTGGGGAGGGTGCATAAGAGGCCAAGCCACTACTTGTATGCAAAGGGCATGAGCTATTCACGTCTTCACCATTTTATCCCCAATGCCTTGCATGAAGCCTGAAACTTACCAGGTAGTACTCAAAAACATGGTAGAAGAAAGAAGGCTAAGACTACTCTTTCTTTCTGTTCCCACAGACCTACCCGTCACCTGGGCAAGGGGTCTTCCTCACCTGAAACAAGCAGAATGGGGGTGGTTGGTGCCCATGTTCCAAGTCCATCCTTGATACTTACTTCGACTATGCAAGTTGTCAAGGAGTGCAGCTTCCTGGGAGAATACAGAATGGCAGCTCTCTGTGGAGACCTACCAGAGGGCCAAAGGTAAGGAAGTAAAATAAGCTGTCTTTGAAGTTTTAACAGTTCTATGAATGCCAAGTATGGTGACCTCAGACACTGTGTGGAATTTAACGAGGTCTATCACCATGGGAGCTAATTAGATATGGTAGGCCATGTAACTTTTATTTCATAAACCAGAAATTTTTAATGGGCCTTTTTATTTCCTTTGAGTGTTCCCTCCTTCCCTTCAACTACAGGTTGTTGCCCAAGTATCTCTGGCCATCACTAATTATCTGTTTGCCTCAGGCAAGACAGGATCTGACTGTCAGTCCAAGAGCAGCCTTGGGCAAAATAATTCACAACTATACTTACCAAAAATTGTTCTATCAGTGCATCTCTGCAACAACACTTTCCATCATCACAGTTGTCTTGGTGCTTTTAAGAGTTTTCATTCTTTGCGGTTGTTTGATCCCATCCATCCCTCTGGATTTTGAGCTCTTAGACTCTGTGAGTACCATGGGTCTGCATCTATTCTTAGCTAGCCCAGGGAATCAATACTCCAATATTTTCCAAGATTATCGAATTAAAAATGTATTAGTCTGAATTAGGGAACATCTCATCTGCCCTAAACTTTTAGAAACTTACTGAATGACTGCATAAATATTTTATCCTTATTTGTTCCAAAAAGAAGCTTAGGCACCTGACAAAGTGAATGCAGTATGAGAACATAATATATTGAAAATAAGTGATGGGGATTTGAGATGGTAGACTAAGGAATGCATATTTACCTCACATTCCTCTAGACTTCTTTCTATAGTAGTAGAATAAAGTTACCCCAAAAGGAATAAACCTTAAGAGTGAAGAAAATGGGAGAGGAGAAAAAGAGATTTCAAAAAATGTCTTCATGAATGTAAGCCAAGGGGAAAGAGTTAAAGGATACTTTAAAGGTTATCTAAGAGAGGATATGGGTAATCAGAAGAGTATTAAAAATTCCTGAGCAACACTACATGTATAGTAAGATGATGATGGAGCAGTTCCTTCAAAATTATAGCCCAGGTTCCTATATTGAGAAAAAACATAAGTAAATGTGAGGAAAGGATAAAAACATGCAAGGATTTATTAGTTTTATTTCCCACACACCTTTCCTAACAAGTATCTTGAGCATGTACTCTGCCAAAAAAAAAATTGTTTAAGGGTAAATCAGGAAGGAGGAATATATGGGAACTAGGAAACTGTGGATCCAACTCAAGAGAGAGTTGAAGTGACATCTCAACATGACAGCAGTTTGGCAGGCCTGGAGAACACCTGATCCAGTTTGGATCTAGTAGACAGACTCTAGGAGGAAAGTTTCCAGGTTGTAGGATGAGGGATGGGAGAAATTGATAGAATAGAGTGTATGATTGAACACTTGGAAAAAAAGAAGGGGCTGATAAAGTTAAATCATGCTTTAATAAGAACTAAGGAAAGGCCATTTGAAACTCTAGGGGGAAAAAAAACAGAAAGCTATATAAAAAGTCATGATCTAACTCTGAAACAAACTAAATCATACGATGATGTTCAGAAGTTAAAAAACTATAAGAAGACAATACCTATGTGCACTTGATGTCAGAACTATTCCCCTTCATGTGGCTTAAGGATCATAGCACTAAGCTCAGGGTGAAGGAAATGCAATTTCAAAATAGAACTTGGCCCACAGTGAAGGTGTTTACATTGTCCTAAAAATGAAAATGCTATTTTTGATTCTGAGGTTTTGCAATCATCCTATTAAAAAGTATTTGAAATTGTGACATTAGCTGCAAATAATTTAAATGTGAACAACTTGGTGATATAAAAGTAAGTATGTAATTCAAATTAGCTAGGACATAAGTGGAGGGTTGTGGGATACATGGAAGAAAGGGTCAGCATGCTAATGTCCGTAAAGTAAGGGAAAGGTCAAGAGATATTGATGGAAGTTAATAGAACAGGGGGTCAAACATTTTGTTTAATGTCACAAGTGTAATTAATTAGAAATTTAAGCTCAATAACATGTATATAAACATCTGTGGGAAGAAAGAGAAAAGAAAGTTAGCCAACTAAATACATATCCTTCATAGCTAAGAAAATGTATGTAGGAGATATGGAGATTATCATAAATTCTACAAACAGAAACACTTAAAATAAGTTGCTTTGTGGAAGTGGTACTGAGTTAGAGAGGTAAGGAGTGAAAAACTATTGCAATTGTACCTTTTCTGTTTCTTTTGTTGTTTTACCATGCCTGACTATCATTTTTATTCAAAGAACAAATTCAGTGCTGTAGCATTACAGCAGACTAAGTGCTCTGAAGGATTATAGAGTATTCAAATATAGGGTAGAACATACACTACTGGGCTTAAAGAAGGTAGGAGAGTACTCCAGTAAGACCTCTTACCCAAAAAGAGATTTGAAGTGTGATCTGGGAGTATGAAATGGAGGAAAGCTGGAAAAGGGAGAGCTCCTGAGTATGCATGATTATGGTTGTGCTTTCTGTGTGGGTACTATGTGCTTTGGTCCAGAAGGAAGGTAGGGAAACTAACGGTGGAACTCTGTACTAAGCTGAATTTTAAAGGGAAGTAAAAGCAGATCCTTCTTGATAGTGGTCATCGGTCATTAGCAGCAACAAAAGCATATCCTCTTTGGGGAAAATATTCTTAATTTAGGCAGCACTTTCACACAGTAGTATCAAGCGATGACCTCACAATCAAATAGCACCAATGAATAAAGAAGAAAACTGCAGTTAATAAAGATGAGGAGAAACAACCACCGTACATTGAGTCCCAAAATTACTGCTATGCAGATAGGACACATAATATAGAACTGTTATGTTTGAAATGATTTTTTTAAAGGAAACATTTGCAAACAACCAGAGGCCATTGGGAGTAGACTGGAAATTTTTGTAAATGAAATTAAAACTTGTAGAAATAAAAAATATAACTAATAGAATAAAAATGTGATGATATATTCGTAAAGTAGAATGCCATTAAGCTATGAAAATGCATGAACTACAGGTACATCAACAATTTGCCTTTCTTGATTCTATTTATTTCTTCTGAAATCCTGACCAGGATGTGAGTTTCCCAGGAGTGATGGAAAATGTGAATCCTCAGATACAGAAAACACAATGAATCTCAAGCACAATAAATAAAACAGACTCATGCCAAGGCACATTGTAGAGAACGTGCAGAATATCAAAGATAAAAATATATTAAAAAAAATCCTCCCAGAAGTAGGAAATCCTTACTGCCCACAAAGGAAAGACGATTAGATTCATAGCAGACTACCAAATAGCAAGATCAACCAGAAAGAGTGCTTAGAGAAAATAAATCACAACCTAGAATTGTGTACTCAGAGAACAATCTGTACAATGAAATGAAGATATTTGAAGATCAACATAAACTATGATACTTTTACCACTAATGACTTTTGCTAAGGGAATTTCTAAAGGATGCTCTTTAGGCAGAGGTAATATTATCACAGAAGGACAATCTGAGCAAATAAGAAGATAAAAAAAATAAACCCAAGAATAATCTATATAATAGTAACAATAATAACAGAATTACAGTATTAGAAAAAAAAACCAGCATTTAATTTTGGAAGGTTGTATTCAGAGTTAATTTATTCCAAGGTCTTTATATTTCTTGTTCAAGGTTAAGATATTGTTTAACTTAGTCATTGTTTAGATAAATATGCATGATAAAATTTCAAGGGTGAACATAAAAGAATAGAAATATAATTAGCAGAACAGTAAAGACAGAAAGTGCAATGGGAAAAAAAAAATCCTAAACCCAGAGTTGAAAGAGAAGAATAAAAAGAATCTTCAAAAGCATGATAAATAGAAATTTTAAAGTAAAATAATATATATATATCTTAATATATATATTAAATAAAAATAAATTAACTTAAATAAGTTAACTTAGCAGTCTTAATAAATTAACTTACCAGTCTCTGAAAAACAGATTGTCATATTGGGTAAAAATGGAAAAAAAAATCAATTGTCTCTATGGTCTTTATAATAGTCACACCAAAAGCATGTGATACAGAAGATAGAAAAGTAAAGTAAGAGAGAAAAATAGACTAGGTAGATCCTGACTGAAAGGAAAAGAATTCTGGGGTCATTGTACTCATATCTGACCCAAAAGACTTTAAGACCTAAATCCTATTAGAAATAAAGAAGGTCACTACATAAAGTTGAAAAAAATTTAATTCATCAGGAAAATAATATAATTCTAAACTTGCATGAACCTGATATATATATGTCAAAATTGGTAAGGCAAAAAGTTGACAGAATTACCCGGGGAAATTGATATATTCACCATTGAATACTTAGTAGAAAATTTTAACACACCTTTCTCAATAAAGTCAAAAATTTTAAACATCAAATATAATGAAAGGAAAAGAAAACTGGAAGCAACCCAAATATCCATTTAATAGTAAGACTGAGAAAAAAGTGTGGTAAGATCATGAAATAGAACACTGTACAGCTATGACAGCTATGAAAATAAATGAGCTATAGCTATACCAACAGTATGCATAAATCTCACAAACATAGTGATGAGCAAAAGAAAACAAACATAAAATACTATATACGGTATGATTCCATTATGTAAAGTACAAAGATTGTAGTTCAAGAAGTCAGCTTTTAAATTTAATAATGAGCTCTGTCAGTCTAGGGTGAGCTTTCCATTCCAGATATCAAGACTTATTTAAATCTCTTATAATTAAGACAATGTGGTAGTGGATTGAATTAAAACAAATTGACCGGTAAATTAGAATAGAAAACCAAGAAATGTGCATGAATATATAGAACTTTGTGTGACAGATGTGATCTTGCTGGGGAATAGAAGAAGACTCTTAGGTAAACAGTACCAGGAACAACTGATTATCCATATAGAAAATTTAAAGCAATTGGATAGATCCTTAAATTGCAAAATTCACAAAAATCAATTCCAGAAGTTTTACAGACTCAAATGTGCCATGCAAAACTAAAACTTCTAGAAGAAAATATAGGAAAATCTTTCTGACCTCTTTCAAGGAGATTTTTTTTTTAAGACACAAAAAGTCCTGAGCATAAAACCAGGTGTTTGTAAATTTAACTGCTTTGTAGTTATTCATCAAAACATACTGGAAAGAAAGGGAAATGAAGTCACTGAGTGAAGCTATTTGTAAAGCATGTAACTAACAAAGGATTAGTGTCCAGAATATGTGAAAAATACAAATGAATAAGAAAAAAGATAACTAAATAGAAAATTGGGATAAATATAGAAAACAGGCACTTCACCAAAAAATGAATTATCTATAACCAATAAACAGGTGAAAAGATTCATAAATCTTTTACTAATGTAAATGCAAATTCAAAGTGAAATAACATAGCACTACATACCCACCAGAATGGCAAAATATTAAGCAGCTTGGCAGAGGATGTATATCAACAGGAACACTGTTATGCTCAGTTAGTGGGAGTGTAAATTAGAGCAACTTTGGAAAATAAATTTTCTTTCTCAAAGCAGGACATTCACATACCATATGACTAAACACTTTCATATCTAGGAATGTGATTTAGAAAAACTTGCACATTTTCACCAGGAGACCTGTATAGGAATTTTCATAGGTGTACTGTTTGTAGCGGTCCCAAACCAGAAACAATCCAAATGCGTAGAGATCAGAGGGTGAAAGAATATACATATAGATAAAAACACACTGTATACAATATCAAATACATATACATATGATGGAATATTATTCAGTAATGAAAAAGAATGGGCATAGCTACATGCAGATACAGAAATTAATCTTAGAAACATAATATTGGTTAAACAAAAACATCAAGTCCCAAGAGAAACATACAGTATGATAGAAAAAAAAACTTTAAAACAAGAAAAATTAAGAAATGTGTTGTTGTTTGGGCATATATAAATATGTGATAAAACTATTACAGAAAAAACAAAGGAATGATAAAATTCAGAATAGTATTCATAGGGAGATGGAGCTGGGGAAAAAGCACATAGGTAGATGCAGTGTATGTGTATGGGTAATGAGCTATTTCTTAAATGTTAGATATATTATGATTTGCAATATATTATCTTATATTAACATTGCAAAGAGAATATGGGAAAATAGAATTCCAACAAATGATATCAGAAAATAAAGCAACAGGAAAATAGAGTTGGAATATAAAATAGAGTGAGTTAGAATCTCAAATATAAGAAATCCTATACCATTGCTTGGAAAAGGCCATCAATTTGGATGTAAACTTCTTAGCAATTGAGGTGAAGAGGGAGTAATTGATGACATGGGTCACGAGATTCATGAAACCAGATTTTGAAAGAGAAAGAACTATTCCTGGCATTGCACATCTGTTCTTGACATTGGAACTAAAGATTTACTTTGCTCCAAAAACTAAACTATATAAGACTATAACAAATACATTCCTGAGATCCCAGCTCCCAGCATATATTTCCCTAATTTCTCTGCACAGTCACAGAATCAGGCTTTAGGTCGTCTCAGACTGCAGTGCCTCAGAAGGAAGAATGCAGTGGAGCTTTTAGGAAAGCTGATCCTGCTTCTGGCTGAACCCTCAGGTTCCTCTATTCCTCTCAGTTAATATTCTGAAAATCCATGTGCACCTTTCAGATGACTTAGCTAGGTAAACGGTAATAGAACTGGGAGGCAACTACCCTGGGAACATTCCTGTTTGAACTCCAGCTAATAAACTCATAAGGCATGATAGTATTAGAAATCACAATTGTGCAATTCCTAATAAAATGCAAGATCCATCTATGGCTGCTAAAATTGTTAAGTGAAACATAGATGAGGAAACTTAAAATTAATGGATGGACTGAAAACACCTGAACCCCCTGATCCACCCTACCATCACTAAAAGGGGGGCCGTCAGTCTTTATGTGTCTCCTGAAGGGATGCAATGGGAAGTAATACAGCACTCTTGAAACATCCTTGGCCAAAAAGAAAGTGAAGGGAGGGGACTAAATTTAATCATGCCTCTACATCTAATTTCCAGTTTGCAGGAAATACAAAAGATGGAGGAACATGTTAAATGATACCAGGATGATAAAATCCAGAACATAGTTAAATCTACAGGGGGAAATGGCCTGCATTCTTTAACAAATTAGTTTCATGAAATATATTTTTAGAAAGGAGTGAAGGAACTGTTATAAAATAAAAGAGGCTTAAGAGATATAAAACCCAAATACAATGTGTGGGCCATGTTGAGATCCTAATTTGAGTAAATCAGCTGTAAAAAGACAGACAGTTTGGAGCCAATTATGGGATTTGAATGTGGATCAAATATTAGATGACATTTAGAAATTATTGTTAATTTTAGTAGGGTTATAATTATATCGAGGATATGTTTTAAAAAAATTCTTACTAAAATGAATCGAATTTCCTATATGTAAATTATATCTTCATAATTTTTTCAAAAAGCTAATTTTGGAAGAGTTGTCTGTTAGAGAAATATACATCTCATGTTTTCAGCTTGCTCCACAATATTCAAGTAGAAAAGAAACGAGGGTACAGATAGACAGAATTGGCACAGTGTATCTAAATATTGAAGCTGGATCATGGGTACTTTTGTGTATGTTTCTAAATTGTCATGATAAAAATAGTAGAAAAATAAGTACAAGAAAGCACATCGTATTAGTCGAATGCCAACCCAGCACTTCTAAACCTAATGCTCTTTATAGTAACTATCTTTAAGAACTTGAACTAACAGCAGGCAGACTTGTTAAATGTATAATACATCCGGACTTCCAGGACCTTACAAACGGCTTGGGAAGATAAGGATCATCCTCAGATAACTCTAATGCAAGGTACCTTGCCAGCTACCCGGAGATTTAGATCTGTTTCATATGGAAGTCCTCTGGTTATCAGCACATGCATAGGGATGCCTGGACTCTGGGACATGAATGACTGTAGGTGGCAAGGGTGTCTCCCCTCCTGCTGAAGTGCTGGGCAGTTTGGGTGAGTAGAAAAATAGGCCCATGCTTTAATATCTAAAAGGAATCTACCAAATAATTGCCCTAAGTCTGCATTAGACCCAATGTAGTCCCCATGTCTATTGTGCTGTAGATTAGTGAGAAGCATTTGCTTAGCCTTTCTGTGCTAAGAGCAGACCTGCATGTGTTAGTCCCTCCTCCAAGGGAAGAGTCAGCAGAACTTCTACAACGTAGGGGAGAGTTTGTTTTATCAACAACCTGAAGGACTAAGTATGGATAGGGGTGACAGTACTCCAGTGTATGTCTTAGAACTGATGGTTTGGGTTTGGGTGCCGGTGAAATTGGTGGCAATGAGATGTGTATGTGTTGGTGTGTTTTCTGCTACGTGAAAAAAAAAAGTAGACAAGATGTTTTGTCATCTCTTGGAGATAACAGGAGCAGTAGTGGTGCTGATAGCAAGAATACAACAGTGGCACTGGAAAGGGGACGGGAAAAAACAAGGAGCTTGAGTGTTAGCTGGACGTAGGCGGAGGGGATGAGAGGAGGCTGGGCTACTTGAATTGTCTGTTAGGACACCTGTCCTAACAGAACCAAATTAGACAATTGATTCACTGAGGAAATAGCAAAAATAGGAAAATAAATGACCACACTGAGAAAAAAAATTAACCAAACCCTGACTAGGGACTGGGGATAGATGAGCATAGAGACACTCAAAGTGAGTCACTCTTCTTGGTGATATATAGAAACCAATGGGTAGAGAGCAGAAAGAGATTGAAAGAGCTTGATTCTTTGCCCATGAAAGACTTTTAGATAAGACTACGGGAGCTAACCTCTGAGAAGCAGCTATCTTCCTGGAATAGGGATGTATTTAGATATTAAACTAACAGAAGGAAAGGAGGAACACTCTTTCCACTGTCACATCTCCAAGATTTCATTTTATTGCAATGATATGTTTTACTTTTTAAGTATAAAAATGGCTTATGAAGTATAGCTTGAGCATCGGCGAAGTTTAAAGCAACCAGAAATCACATCTTTGGGGGGAAATAACAGAAAGGATTCATGGATCACAAAGAATTAGGATTGAATCTCGAAGTATAGTGTGGTGATGTGATAGCTGGAACCAAGAGAATGGATAGTTTCTCTGAAATAGAGAGCGTATGAAGAGAAGGCTGGAGATAGAGGGCTGAAAGGGCTGTATTTTGATGAATGTCCATTGAGGACAAGAAGGCGAGCAGGAAAAGAAGAGTGAGAAGGAAGGAGTAAAATGGGTAAGCATCATGTAGTATCATAGAAGCCAAAAATGAAAGAGATCTGTGGATGGTTGGTAAATGATGCCTTAGGCCAAAAAAGGTCAAGAGCAGTGAGGAGGGAGGACTTCTCAATGACTGGCCAGCCTTTGACCTTGGAGGTGCATGTCCATGGTTCTGTTGTTTGGTTGATATTGTTATTGTACTGGATTCCCAGGCAGTGTTGGTTAATTGTCACTGGAAGACTACAGCTGGAGTACTTGCAAGTGGAGAGGAATAAGATGATGAATTGGATTTCTTTCCAGGTCGAGGAATAGAGCCTTGAGCCTAAAGTGTGAGACGCCCTCAGAGGGCATGAGAGACTGACCATTGGCGGAAAGGGGCTCCTGGCACAGAAATTAAACAAATAATGTGTATGTGTTCTCTTTTGTATCTCCAAAGTAGGTCAGAAGGGCACTTCAGTTTTAGACCCTCAGAATAAGCCTTTAAAAGCTACTAGAAATCTTGTGCTGTATATAGACTGCCAGGTAAAAATTTCCTGGTTAAAGAAAATGAAGTTACTTATTACTTACTGAAGTTACTTATTACAGTAAAGTTACTTTCTCTGAAGTTATCCTCCTTCTTAACAGAGCCTGCCTGCAATGCAAAGATTGCCGAGAGCCAGGCTCTATGTAAGACTCTTTAAAAAACGCATTGTTAACAACAGAACGTGTCTGTATGACAGTGAGGGAGGGATGCAGACTAAAAGCGTAGCTGGAGAATGTGCCAGATCTCTGGAGATTTTCCATGATGCAGTCATCCCCAGGCTATAATCACCCTCACTGACCCCTGCATCCCACTGTGTTTCTTCTCACTCACGCCACTTTTCATCAGCACCTTCCTGTTTAGCAGAGAGCCCCATTTCTGATACTTTGTGGGGGCTAATTATCTTCTGTTTATCTGTGCAGCCCTGCATTTGCCTTCTATTAGTCCAGAAACATAAATTCTGTAAATCCTTTTATATCTGGCTGCACCACCTAATTATTCCTCATTTGTTTTTATTCTCTCTCAATTTAGCATCATCTGCAAAGTTGGAAATCATGTTTTCATATCATAATTAGGGCTCTAAGAACCTCAGAGAAACTACCTGGCAAATACGCATGCCTTTGCTTTTCATTTTAATGGTGAATTTAAAAGTGAGAAAATAAATTAGGGCTGAAGGAAATAATAGACTGAAATGAAAGTTTCTGGAATATAGATGAGGATACGTGATAGAGCAACATGGGAAGAGAAACTTCCAGCATTAGAATGCAGAAGTCAGCCCCCAAAGTAAAGCCATCAAGTAGATAAGCAGTATTGTCTCTTTGCTGATGAAAATCACCTTTAGTTGTTCTACTCTGAGCTTTGGGGTATGCCAGGGGATGCACAATTTTGCTGATTGGATAAACACCTTTCCTTAAGTATGTAAAAGATTTACTTTTTTATAGAACAGCAATCTGGAGTACATTTAATAAAGATGTGTAATTTAAACTGACATGGCCACTAGTGAGAGGGAACAGAAAGAATCCATAGATCTAAAGGTCTAGGGGAAGAAGAAATGTGAACACAACAACCTGGTGAGGAAGTTCTTGAAATTATTATTGACATTCCTACAAACTCTCACCTTCTTGGAGCAGCCATTCCCATGAATCATTTGCCTCTTCGTCTTCAGAACTTTCTTCAAGATTCATGTCAAGGATTTTCTGAAGTAGCTTCACCTGGCTCTAGGTCATCTAGAATTTTTTTCCGTATGTGCATGTTCCCTTCTTTATTCTTCCTCCCTTAATAATTTCATCCCCATCCCTGTACTCTAAGATTTGAATTTGTACCTTTGAGCATTTTTGTATGTATTATATATGTAAGCATGAGCACATGTACTTGTCCTACCTACTGCATTAGTTAAAAGTCTCAACAGCAGGGATGTTGTATCAGTCATGACAAACAAGGTTATGGTCTAGTAACAAACAATCCCCAAATAGCAACAGCTTCAAGGAACAATATTTATCACTCATATTTCATGTCTTTTGCAGCTCAGTGGTGGGAGGCTGGGGGATCTCTGCTCGTCTTTTCTCACTGATCCAGGTTGATGGAGGATTCTAGATACTTGCTTCCTAATTCCAGAGGGAGGGGAAAAAAACTGGTGAACCATATCCTGACTTTTAAAGTTTCTTTCCATAAGAGATACATGTCATTCTGCTGACTACTGGCCAAAGAAACTCACACAGCCATGCCTGAGTTCAACAGGATGGGAATGCTTGTCCTATAGGTAGGGGTTCTGAATATTTGTGAAGAATAATACAGTGGACTCCAGATGGTGCTTTTTGTCTTTATTATATCTTTTCATAGAACTACTAAGAGTAGTTCTTTGCACACAGTAACCACCAGCATGTTAAAAAAATGCAGCTAAAATGGCTAAAGGAATAATTTGGATTTTTTAAAGCCATTACTACCTATTTGACCCCAAAGTCTACCTGCCAATTCTTTTTGCCCACTAACATCACTCAGATTGTCCTGAACCATGTTACATTTCTGTGCAATTGGTAACAAATATAAAGAAACAAAGTGAAAAGTCTATGTGTACATTTGACCAAAAGTGATGATTCGATGAAGTTTGAAATCATTCTTCCCCCTTTTTAAAGAATCAAGCAAAATAATTTTAATAAATTCAAACCATTGTATAGGTTGACCTTTGAACATTAGTATAGTGATTATCTTGATTCTATGTCATAAAAGTATAAAATGTTTAGATTTTCTTACCTGTAACTCTGTATCCCTAAGTGTTTTGTGCCTCGCTCTAGAAGGCCTCAAAATTGATTTCGACAGTCCGGCCAGCATCCTACCAGAGCTGCTGTCATCAGGAAATATTTTCACGAAGGGCGAGCTCGTTAGGGGAGGGAGAAGGAATAATACTAAGAATGTACTAGAGTATGTAAGAAAGTCACAGACCAGGCAGAGAACTGAAGACCGTTTGAGGGGTAACGTGAGCAGGCAAGACCTGTTTTCTTTTGTTTTAATTGGAAATGGCTTAAGTCAGAATTGGAAATGGTGGGAGATAGTGGGGATTAGAAAGGAATAGAACATCGTACAATTTGAGTTTGCCTTATTTTGGGATGACTTTCCATTCTTTGACAGTGCTACATTACTTAATCCTCTGAACATGATGAGTTCAGTCTCATAATCAAATGCACTTTTGCTTAAAATGTTTAAAAGC
The DNA here is from genome assembly GCF_048564905.1 of Vicugna pacos. NCBI lineage: Eukaryota > Metazoa > Chordata > Mammalia > Artiodactyla > Camelidae > Vicugna > Vicugna pacos. The sequence goes on along the minus strand of NC_133023.1, from coordinate 16,897,909 downwards.
TCTGGCATGGAAAACATGGGGATCTTATTTTGGAAATGTTGAAACCATTCAAAATACTAAGCCCTCAAGCAAAACTGTCGGGAAAGGCCTCTCATTTACCCCTTGTTCCCTACAAAATTTCCATCTCCAGCCTTGTCATAGCCCCACCACCTTGGGGTCCCTGGAGGGGGTGAGAAAACACACACTGCTTCTGAGAGTTCAGCTTCTGCCTTCACAACCAAGGGCACCTGCGAGGCTTGCGTCAGCCAGTGCGAGCTCCGGGCACAAAGGGAACCCGTGTGTCAGAACTGACATCTCCTGCGGCTTCTGCAGCCTTGGCTTTCAGCTGCCCATGATCACAAACGACGGGACTGGCCATCCGAGGTTAGCACGCTGAGCTGGCTGCTGCTTCCTGTCTTTTGGAGGAAAGGCATGAAAAACACAGCTTGGTTTCCCAAGTCCTTGCCATTAGGTAAAAAGCAGATGGATGCTTTCTGGAGAGATGCCAGAGCTTTCGTACTTAAAACCAAGAATACATACACACACGCACACACTCTTATTTTACTATTCCCACCCCACCACACACACACACACACACACACATTTGTGCTTAATCGTGTTTTAGGCATTTTACTTACTGAGATGTGTGAGGTTATGCAAGATTTGAAAATAAGATCTAAACTTTTCAAAAATGTTTTATTTAGAAAGAACTTAGTAGTGGTGTTCTAGAAGCTTAATCTAATTTCCAAAAATAGCCAAATCCTTGACCATCTGTATAGAATCACACAACTTTAAAGTTGGAAGCAACCTTGGCAGTCATGTGATCTGATCCATCCATTATTCAGATAGGTCCAAGCCAAGGGGTAAGATGACTTGCTAAGGTTCACAGAAATTGGAAATAGGGTTAGTAGAGGAGCTCAGAACCCCTGACTTCTTGTGCTTGCTCCTTCTGCAACACAACACTCAATATACCTATAAATATCTATTTACTTTGGAAATAACCTAGGAGTCTCTGAGAAGCAATCCTTACTTTAGGCTAATATTAAGAATTTTAGAAACAGAACGTTCAAAAGGACCATTAGACCAATCTCACTGTGTATTCTTGAAGTTCACAACAGTGTCAAGAGGTGAACAAGAAGCATGTTGATTTCAGGGAAAGTTGATTCGTCATAAAAAAGAACGCCGCAGATAGTTTTTTACAGCTTTATTGATACATATTTCATATACCATACAGTTCACCCATATAAAGTGTACAATTAAGTGGTTTTTAGTATAGTCACAGAGTTGTGCAGTCATCACTACAATTTAATTTTAAAATTGTCATTACCACCAAAGAAACCCCATACCCGCTAGAAGGAGTCATTCCCCAATCCGCGCTTCTCCAGCCCCTGGCAGCCACCGATCTACTTTCTGTATCTATGCGTTTGCCTGTTCTGCCACAGATAATTGAAAGATTGTGTGTGTGTTTCTATTTACAAAGACGCTTCCCTCCAGGCCTTGAGCTGCGGCTGCTGTAGAACAAAAAGAGACATTTATCAAGGCCAGTGCCATCCTGAACAGGCAGGGCCAGTGCAAGCCCCAAGGAGAGTTAAGCTGAGCGCCTAAGTGCCTGCAGAAACCGAGCGGGAACTGTAAGAGCTGCCTAGGAGACAGGACAGGCTGAACGTGAAGGAAACTTACGCAGAGACAGAAGTGGATCCCAGCAATCTACTGGGCCACCCGCAGGAGCAGGGAGCCTAAAAGAGTATCAAGTAAGAGAAAGGGGTCAAGAGTGTGTGCACTAAGATCTAGAAAAACACCACCAGACAAAGAAATATTATTAAAGCTTTTTATGCCCTCCTTCCCTTCCGGAAATATTTTATTTAAAAATAATATTCATCATTACAAAAGCAGTATATATACACTAAAGAAAATTAGAGAATACAGATAAGCAAAAATAAGAAAACAAAGACATTTTATTTCTATAACCTAAATTATTACTCTTATCCTTTTTCTGCATAGCTTTCCAGAATAAAGTCTACCTATATCTCCTTATATCTATAGCTTCTCTTTACCAAAATTAGATCACACTGGACATGTTTGGTACCTTGCTTTTTTCTTTTAATGATCTCTGCCTTAACTTGTCAACAAGTTGCTCTCCTCTTGTTAAATTAGACCTTGACACCCACACCCCCATGAAAGGAAAGTACCCAGATAAAGAGCATTGGTGAAAAAAATAGGATTCAGGCCATCAACGCTGGGAGGGAGTTTTTGAAACGCTTTTAAAATATTGTCATGTTTACCACCGTAAAACAATCAGCATATTAAAGATAATGGACATCTGATCCCATCCTTGGGAAACTATGACTCTGGCTGGATCTCTCACTTGCATCAGGCTGAGGGGTGTGCTCAGTGGCCCGATGTCTAAGGCAGTCCTTACTGCAAACGTGTTCTCCCAAAACCAATGCTCTTCCTAAATAAAAGGGTTAGCCTTTTGTGGTGGTTGTTTCCCAGTGAAGTGTTAGAGTCCTTGGTTTGTCTCGCTGTGTTTCTTTGGAGAAGCAAAGATGTAGCTATGAACAGAGAATCTTCAGTTATTCTCCAGCAGTATACTGATAGAGGTTATTTCTCTTTTCAACAAATTCTAATAAATGCAATTTAAAAATTTTAGTAAGACGATCATTTAACCTCCAAAATCATTCACCATTTGATTCCCCAAAGTAGTTTGCTACATATTTTAAGTGGTTAGAGTAGCAAAAATGTATTTGCCATTTTTTTCTCAGAAGCACACCTGTTAAATAAAGTGAGACATGAAATAGGAGCTGTAGATTTTATGGGGAAAAATGGGGTCATTTTAGGAAACAAGAGAAACATAGTAAGGTTGCATTAGGATGTGGTGTTGCTCCTTCTTACTAGCTGTGTAAACTTGACAAATGATATCATTTCTCTGAGGCTCGTTTTCCTTCTCTGTAAAAGAACCATGCAGATGCATACCTCTCAGCCTTGTTGTGAGGCATAAATGAGAAACTTCTGGAAAGAATGTGACATAGTGATTTGACACTGCTAAATATTAATAGTACCTGACACTTCCATAATTCTTAATGTGTGCCAGGCACTCTTCTAAACACTTGACTTATACTGATTCATTTAATACAACAGTCCTACAAGGCAGGTATTATTATCACTACCCCCATTTTACAGATGAGTAAACTGAGACTGAGAGAAGTTAGGTAATTTACCCAAGGTGACACAACTGGTATGTGGTAGAACCGAGATTTGAACCCAGGAGACATGGCTTCAGAATCAGTGCTCTTAATCCTTCCCCACCTTGTTGTAGTAGCTCTGGTTTACCTTTTCCTTTCCTTTTCTTTATTTCTGTCATTTTTTCCTGTTGAACTATAGACATTTCTCTTATTATGCTACAATTATTTGTGGAATGTTTGCACAATGCCTGTGTGAGGTTATGTGAGGTCCCTGTTCTCGTTAAACTGACCCTATCGTTGATCTCAACTGCCTTTCCTTCACTGGATAGTAGATGTGTTCTTTTGATGACCTAAATTGGTTACTTTGATGTAAAGATAACATCACGGGCATCTAACTTGTGTGGTCATACGGAGTCCTATGCTGTCACTGGGTCTCACCCTTGGTTTAATCCCCTGATGTCACAGTTTTGAAATTTTTAATAACTTTATCCTTGAATGTGTGTTTTCTAAGTAAACTCCAAGGAGACATGTGCAATATGTTTGTCTACTATTCCTTGCCCCCCTCTTCACATATTGCGTTCAAGATGCCCCACAGACACAGAATTCCAGTGGACCCATGATGCGTGCAGTTCAGTGAGACTCAAAACAAGCCTGAGATCAGTGTGGTACATCTGTGACTGAATCAGCAGGGAGTAGGGGCTGCTGACAGCCTGGGAAGAGAATGCTGTCTCTTCCAACAGAAAGCTGCTTTTGACACACAGAAAGAAGGTGAGGGTGTTCTAGGAAACATGTGGAATCAAAGAACCTTGTCATATCCTTTCTTATTCATCTACTTTCCTGTCCTAGCCAACCACCGACACTGAAAATGATGACATAGAAGGCAAGGGAAAGATAGGGCGACCCATAGTTCCTGTTCCTTCTCCTTTTAGTCCTCCATCCTTACTCATCAGTAAACTGAAGGTAGAAAATGTTGCTAAATGGGCTCCTATCAAGAAGTGATGCAAACACAATTGGCTTAGTTTTGTGCAGCATTTCCACTCTTCTGGTAAAAGCTTGTATAAGCTATGAAAATGAATTGTGTAATTTCTGTGATTCTGTAAACAAGTTAAGTGCGCCGATGTTTGCATTTCAGACTGGCATCGCACCATATAAAGACGAACAGTCAAGTGCATGCTAATGAAAATTTTTAATTTTGCTTTACTTAGAATAACATTAAATAGCAAATTTAAAACACCATCGTAAGTTGAGAGAGAGTGAGAAACCATACAAGAAAGGGAAAACTGTATATTTTACTACCTTTCATGGCAATTTTTTTCTGCTTTTTGAACAAGATTTCCCACTTTCATTTTGCACTGGACCCCACAAATTTTAGGTGGTGCTACTTGAGGGTAAAAAGCACCCAGAAACATAGAGGTGAGCTTCTTGACTAAAACAGATCAGGAAACAATGAATGACTGGATTGGAGAGAAGACGTGAGCGCATGACCTTTGAAGGCCAAGCTTGAAAGAACATAATTTATTACAGAAGCCAAGGGGACCACCACATTGTTGAACAAAAGATGAATTCTTCCTATGTATTATGATACATCGAAATGATACAGTTTTAAATACTGATAGAACTCTAAACGCAAATTGCAAACAAGCAAGCAAAGAGCCAGCAAAACAGCACCTTGGGTTCTGGAGCAGTGGACAGGGATAATAAATAGAAATGAACTGGAGGCTGGGACAGCAGCTGCAAGAAGGGGCATTTGACAGAGCCTTCAGAATATTAAAGAGACATTTAAGATCTAAGAATAAAGCCTCAGCAGTGGGCCCTTTAATCTTAGAAGACCCATCATTTCACATTTAGTCTCTCTTTTAAACGTGGCTGTTACCTGAGGTGACTTCTCCTTCCAGTCTTTTCTCAGAAAGGTCTCTTTTGAGCAGAAAAGGCAAAGTTATCCTTTTATTATTTTTTTCAAGGAGCACATGGAACCTGCACTGCCTCAACCCATGGGCTTGAAGCTTTTCTCAGAGCTACAGCCCTTGGGCAGAGCGAGGTCAAGCTGCACTGCACGAGGCCCTGTGGACGAAAGATAAACACCCAGATACCAGCATAATTACTCTGGAGAGCAGACATCGCGCTGTTTCTTTTCCTGCCTTGTCTAGCCATCTCCTCCCCTTGTTGTCATATTCATGCTTGAAGGAGCAGATGTTGTTCATGCTCTGTGTTGCTATAAAAAGCCAGCCTTTTGCCCTCCTTGCCCATCAAACACCACTCACTTCAGGCTGATGATGGCTCCGTGGGTGATAGGTGCATTTGATCAGCTGGCCATTGCTCCAGTGTGACAGATGAGCCATCTCCAGAGGTCAGCACCTTTGAGCCATGCCCTGTGTTAACAGGGAAGAGGCAGTGCCCATGAGGAGGAAGCACTTTGTTATGACTGTAGCCCAACTTCCAACCTCATTCCCTTCCAATTTCCCCTGGCTCTGAACATGGAAGACACTTTCCTTCCAAAGGCTGCTTTATAAAGAGTGAACTCTCTCTAATTTATTTAGCTTTTCTTGTGCCAATATCCTAATAGTTAGACGGCAACTCCCAGTAAGTGGTTGATTACATTCAAGCAAATACACAGCTGAGCAATTAAGTGCATTCGCTTGCACCTTAGCAGACCTGAGGTGGTAGGATTATCTCATAGAAATAATTATGGCTGCTCTACCCTGCCTTGCTGTCGTTTGGGAAAAATTGGCTCTTGAAGTTGGCTTTGGGTCAAGTGGGCTGTTGCCTGGCTGTTTCTAACTGAGAACTATTTCAGTGTATTTTTGTTGTTGTTGTTGTTGTGAAATTAGCTTTACACTAAATGCCATGCAGGTCTTTTGCAAAACAGAGTCTTTCCAACTGAGAACAGAGATCCCCATGCCCCATATAGACTTGGTAAGTTAGGTGATTTTGTATATATTATGTGTATTTTAATTTTCAAAGGAATGTTTGCAAGCATTTCCTTGGAAGCATCCCAGTCTAGTGGAAAGAACAGTTGAGATACAGGAAAACAGCATATCCCAAGTCTTCTGCTAATTGTGTGGGTGACCTTAACAAGCCAGTCATGTCTTTGTACCTCAGTTTTCCTTAGATTATTACCTCCCTCAGAGGGTGGTTGTGAGATGGAAATGAACAGTGCATAAGAAAATGATGTATGGGCTGTTGGTTTTAGGTCCTGCTCTGTTCGATGGGTACAACCAGTTCAACAGGAATAATTTGTTCACCTGAAGGATTTTGTTCTGAAGGAGTGAGGTGAGATTAGCCAGGACCAGATACTGTAATAATAACATAACTTACATAACAGGAAAATGAGGGTGTGGGCGGGGAGATTAACATTTGTTAAATGCCTCAGTGTCAGTCGCATGCACTGTACCTCACTGAACCTGCACGGTGACTCAACACATGATTTGTGTCATAATCACCTTCCCGTGGCTGTGACAGGAAGAGAGAGAAAACCAGGGTACCTGGGTAATTTTTTTGATGTTAAGAAACAGAATTGGCCAAGGTAAAAAAAAATGAAGAACTGCTTTAGTATGAAGGAAATAAATAGTAGAAGTGTGCGAAAGTGGTGATAATAGCTAACATTTCAAAAAGCAGCCCCGTATAAGCAGGAGCAGTGGGGCCAGGGCTGAATAGAAACAAAGCGGCAACAAATCATGCATGGAAAAAAGATAAAGAAAACTGATCTTAAAACAATTAATTACAAGGTATGGTAATTGTCCCTCGAAGTATTGTCACCTCTTTTATTAACTAATATTTTACTATGGATATACTCAGGTATATAAGCTGAATGCAAATTCATTTATTAGTTCTGATCTAAATAAATTATAAGCATGTATATTGAGTATTATATCATCAAATCTCTCAGTTATCCACACACAGTCCTGCTGGGTCTAATTTCTTTGTGTACAATTGACTTATGCTACTTATTCAAAGTGAAATCATAGAGCTTGTAGGAACCAGAGAGTTTCTGTCAAAACTGGATGGCCGCTCCCAAGCCCGATGTAGTCCCTTCACCCCACGAGCAGGCTTGTTGTAGGCCAACACCAGTCTAGAGGGAGGGCAACAAGAGAGTATTTCATTAGTAATCTAGGCTCCCTTTCTGTTGTTAAACCCTTCTCTTGTAAACCTAAGCCATCTGGTCTATGATACAATGTTTATATTCATAGATAAACTATAACAACTTTTTCTTGATAGCTAATGAACTAATACGTAAATTGTCCAGCACATCACAAGTGTTCAAAACAGATGGCCACTTGGGTGCCATTGCCGTTATTATGAAGATGATCCTTCCTTTTTCCTTTTTGAAAATGGAGAATCATGAAATTAAATGCATTGTTTAATCAATTTATATAGTGTGAAAGTACTTCTTATAGTTTTCCATCATTGATAACTAAGTCAATAAATTAATAAATGTCACAACTCTAGAACTCAAGATGACACAGGATTTCAACATTTGCATGGTTCATTTCTAACAGACAATTCCACTTTACTGCAGTGATGGGGCGTTGTGCTCCAGTGCTTAGATCTCACAGCAGAACAGTGCTTTGGCCCCTAGTTATGAGCACCTCTCTCCCTGCTACTCTCAAAAACTGGATTGCAATCAGATGCAAATCACTCCTGCCATTGTATTATTTCTGTAGAGATGCGCACTGACTGCATGTCCGGACAAGATGCTGGGTGAGGGGACTGAGACACGCAGTATCAGATATGAATCTGGCCCTCAGAAAACTTACCATGGAGTAAGGGCGAAACAATGTAACCTTGTAAATATTGTGTATGATAGGAACTTGCCTGTCTTAAGACAAGTACAAAAAGAGTAGAGTTTATTTTCACAGAGGAGATGGCTAGCTGGGGAATCATGGAGAAGGTGGCAACTAAGCTTAGAGCTGAGGGAAGGGTGCCGCGATTGGTCCAACAGTCAGAATTATTATCAGACATGTCCCCTGCTGCCCTCACCCCCTCGTATTTTTACCCTTAATTTAGGTACAACGTTTCTGTACACACGCATGCTGACAGAGTGAATAACAAAGTTATTGTGTGTGCCCCAGTATCCCCGTATATCTGATATGTCCCTTAAGGACATTATTTCCTGGGGGACAGTCCCTATAGGAGATATCCAGACACCCATTGGGTCCCCTACAAATATCAACAGTCATTAAGAACAAGATTTTAGGGGATAACTCATTATTGTTTTATTATATGTGGGTCGACACAGGCACTCTCTGGCCTCAGCTAGTTTCCACCTTTCTTCTCTGACGCCTTGGTATGTCCTCATGTTCCACGGAGAGCCCCGTTTCTAACCAAGTGACTGAGCAGAGTAGAGGATGAGTGGGACTGTGAACACATCTAAGGGAATCCGTCAGCGTGGTAGTACTTGTGCCTCCTGGGTCCTGGCGAGGAAGCAGAGCACGGCGGTACAAGTGATTGTGGGCTGTGTGAAGAGATTTGGAGTATGCTTAGCAGTGGGAGGCCTAACAGCCTTACAGGCTCCAGAATGACACTTCTGTGCTCAAGAGTGGCATGGAAGTTCAAGTGGCTACAGGGTAAGCCTAGGTAGAGAAAGCCTTAAACCATCTCAAGGTATTTCCTGGGAGTGAAGTAATCTGTGCGCTCAAAGGTGACATGAACGTAGCAGGAATTGGCACCACGTCCTAAAGAGTATTGCCAATGGGATCAGAGTGTAGGTGCGCCACATCATGTGTGCCACAGGCCATTTGTTAAAATTCTTTTTCTGCCCTTTCTTTTGTATTAAAAGTTTTGGGCTACTCCAGCCTGACATCTTTCTCCATGATATAGTTCATGTACTTCCAGTGGTGCACCTTGACAGAGCAAGCACTTCTGACTGTTTATGAAATAAATTTTATTGCAACAGGAAGGGAAAAAAATTATTCCTCCTTTCCGGCAGTTGCAGAAAGGCAGTGGCATTTTGCATTATAAAAGTATACGATCAGTGTTATTTGTGAATCAGGAATCTCAAAAAGTAAAATAAAGACACTTGGACTTAAGAGAATATTGCTATGTCCTATAAAGGTTTTTATTAGCTTATAAGAAGATTGTAATTCCAATTATATTCCTTACAAATCTGATGCCTTGCCATTAATACTTATTGGATTCTCTGTTTTACAAAAAGTATAAAAGCACGCGAATTGTTTTCCTTATAACAGAAGGGAGTCTATGGAAGCACACACAGATTTTAAAAAATTATTGCCACAGGTTGGGTTCCCTAGGAAGCAGACAGAATTTAGGACACAGGATGCTCATTAAGGAGTATCCTTGGAGATGGAGAAGATGGTGGAGTAGAATACAGAATTTTTTTTTCTTTCTTTTTTAAATTTTTTTTAACAGTAGGATGGGTTTGAGATCATGTTACTATCAGTTTAATAAAAACAGTTATAGTAATGGGTTAATAGATTTACAAAAAAGAGTAACCACAAGTCAAAAATTTACAAGGGAGTCACAAAAATTAAATAAAATCCGTGATAATACAAAGGAAAATTACCAAACCACAAAAGGAAGAAGAAAGGAACAAAGAGGATATACCAATTCAACTGCACATATAAGTTCATTTATACAATGGAATACTACTCAGCCATAAAAACCGACAACATAATGCCATTTGCAGCAACATGGATGCTCCTAGAGAATGTCATTCTAAGTGAAGTAAGTCAGAAAGAGAAAGAAAAATACCATATGAGATCGCTCATATGTGGAATCTAAAGACTCATGGACAGAGAATACAGACTTGTGGTTACCAGGGGGGTAGAGGGTGGGAAGGGATAGACTGGGATTTCAAAATTGTAGAATAGATAAACAAGATTACACTGTATAGCACAGGGAAATATACACAAAATGTTATGATAAATCACAGAGAAAAAAATGTGAAAAAAAAAGGAGTATCCTTGGGGCCAAACCCTGTGGAAGGAAGTGGGTGGGGGAAGAAAGCAGAATTGGGTGATGGAAAGGATGTGTTATGATGTGAGCCTGACAGTCACCTCAGCCAACCCCAGGAAAATCCCTTCTGAGTTATCCTGACTTAGCCAGGCCTTTCCCCTCCCATATAATCAGTCTTTGGAAATGGGTCACCATGTGGGAGTGTGCTGGAGCTAGCTCATCCCAGCTCCCATGAGCTGACTGTGGGCATTCCCGTCCCCGTGTTCAGTGAAGTCAGTCATATCAGTAGCTTGAAGTCAGCAATGGAGGGAGTATTTACATCATGAAAATAAAAAAAGTCAATCAGAAAAGGTTACAAATCAGAGTTTGTTTGTTTGTTTGATTGGAGAGTCGGTTCTTAAACATTTACCAGAGCACCGTTGCTACCACAAGAAGGAGTTTGGTCTTGAGTGAAGCATCACTCTGTAACTGAGGCAACCCTGAAGGGGCTGAGAGTGGAAGGCCATATTCTGATGGCACTTCCAGCAGCTGGGGCTACACAGTGTCCACCACAACTATGATTCTGTTGGTTTTCTATTGAAACAAAGAGTTAAAGAGTCTTTGATTCATTTAAGTTAACACATCATGTCTCACAAACTGGAGAAGTAAACTGAACAGGGAACACATGACTGAGTATGGCGAACCCACACTGAGCTCAGATATGAGCAGACAAAGGAAATAAAGTTAACATCCTTTGGGGACTTCATGAGGATTCTGGATACTTCTGGCTTATGCCTCTAGGTTGTTGGGAACTATGTCACTAAAGAAATACTTTTGCTAGAAAAGTATTGAAAAAATTTAATTATATAGTATAGGTTTAGATTTCTGTTGCTATTAATGTTTTCTTGGGGCTTTTAGCAATTTGGGCATGAAGGGTGAATTCACAAAATAGTCTAACATGGAACTCAAAGAACTGAGTTGAGCAGGTTAAAACCAAGATGTAAACTGAGACAAGTGGCGGTCATCATTCTTTATGAAAACAGAGACCCTTGGCACTCCAAATGCACGAGATTTTATACCACTGCTGAGTAGATTGTCTTTCCTCAGTAACAATTTGCTGCCGCCCCTCTGGAGGATAAATATAAGGTTTAAAGTTTGGATGATGAAGAGCTGAGGGCAGGAGGGCAAATGTCCTCTCTCTTCGAAATGCTTTAACCCCTTGCCATGTAGTTTTAAGAAGCCAGATATTGTTGGCAGGATACGAGAATATGGAGATACCAACATCGAAATGGGTGTGATTGATACACAACACACAACCACTAGGGCACGCACTCTGTCTTAACCTTTTCAGTAATGGGAGTGGATTTGCTGTCATGCTGCAGTTGTGAGCCCTAGTGCACACTGTCAAGGTGGCTGCTTGGAGTTTAGAGTACAATTGGAGCTCTTGGGGGGGAACCAGTCTAACCCATTTTCTCTGGAAGTAAATGTATTATAAACTTAAGCTTAGCCCTGTGGTACAGGCAGTTGACATTTATGCCCCTAACATGACTTAAACTATAGATTCCAAACCCTTAATTTGATATCTTTTCTCTAATCAGTTGGCATCATAAGTAATTTGTGGTATCACCTATAGGATGTCTGCTCTTACATCTTGGGAATTGCCCTAAAAATCTCTCAGTTTTTAAAATAGCTGCCTACCAGTATTCCAGTTCCTGGGAGCACTTGGCTTAGAGTTTTCCTAAGAGCGTTTTATAGTTTTTCACTTGCGCTCTTGGAAATAGAGGTTTCCTAGTACCCAATAATAGTAATAGTTTTTTAATTTAATTATCATGTGCTAGGCACTGGTTCTATATATTTTATACATCAACTCCTTCATTCTTATAACAGAGCCATGAAGTAGGTACATATCATCAATATCATCCCCATTATGCATAGAAAGTCAAAAGTCACAAAGCTAATGAATGACAGAACAAGGATTTGAGTCTAGAAGTCTTTCTTCAGAGCTCACGCTCTTAACTACTATGCTATAATATATCTCAACATAAATTTACTTTACAGACTGCATCTCTTCATGTCCTTTTGTGTCTGTCACAGGAACCCAGCAAAGTGCCCCTGCCTAAAATTATACACTAAGATAGTGGAAGGAGTATGACTGAAATTCAGAATCTAACTGTCACATTGCTAAGTTATCTTACTGCCTGTGTCATTAAAAGAAGTCCATCTAAAAAGAGAGTGTTATCATGTGAGAGGTTGCTCTTCAGTTATTTTGTTCTTCCTGTTGAAAAATTCTATCTACTAATGGAGTAGCCAATCAAATGCTCTTAAGTTGTCTTCTCTTGAGAGAGAGGGAAAGGTAGAGTGTAGACAGCAGTGTTTCTCCAACTTTAATATGAAAATTAGTCAACTGGAGGTCTTCACTAAAATGCAAATCCTGATTCTGCTGACTCAGGTAGGACCAGATAGTCTGCATTTCTACCAAGTGCCTGGTTGATGCTGATGCTGTGGTCCTCCATGTTGAGTAGCAAGGACGTAGGGTGGAAGAGCTCCCCCTAGAGGTTAATAACGATGCTGGTGAGGAAAAAGGGAAGATTGCACCAGAGACCAATCAATGGCACAAAAATAGGATGGGAGAAAATTAGTTTGGGGGAAGCAGAAGTGAAGAACCATTCAATGCATTTTGGTTTACTTCACATAGAGTGTGATGCAACGTGACCACTAAAGTATGTCAGATGAGAGATGTGGGCACATTGTGCCTAGAGAAATGTATTCGATTCAGGCTAATAAAGGCGTAAGTGTAGATGTTCCATCTTTAACCCTAAGGTTCTACAATTATGATGGTTATGGCAGGCATCGTGTTTTTCATATATTCTAAACAGGAAAACTTAGCAACTTACTATCAACTTTCCATTATCTGTACATAACTAACCTACTTTGTGGATGATCCTCTAGAAACTCATTTACCCTTCATTATGTTTTGGGTGCTTTCCTCTACTCTCAGATTGTTTGTGTCCTGAGATCATTAGTTAGTTCAATGTCGTCTTAAAAAAAAACACAGTAAATAATACTTCAAAGTCAAATTATATAATTATTTAATTAGTAGCTACTTGGAATTTATATATGAGGTGTGGGTATAGGTGTGTGTGTGTGTAATTTCTGCTAGAAAAAAATATTGGCGTGTAATATGCCCTTTAACAATTCCTGAGCCATTAACCAAGGCCTTAAGATCTTTCTGTGGTGGGATGAATGAGCAAAGATATATGTTTGATTTATTAAAATTCTTGAATAAATTTAACTCAACTCGGTGAAAAAACATATTCTGTCCTTAAGAATGAAAATTTTCAAAGCTGCTGTTGTGACAAGTTAGATCATTTGGAAAATGAGGGATTGAATGGATAAAGAAGCCAAATTTCAGAGACACGCCCAAATTTGACAGCTCACCTGTATCAGGCTGTCATTCAAAATGTTAACTGAGAAAAGCAATTAACACTTCACCTGTATGGGCTAACATGTTTATTCATTAGTAAGGTTAAAAACCCATTTTGTATTTTATGGAAGATTTATGCAAATAATAGAAAGCAATTAAGATGTTTCTTGCCCAGATGTCACTATCAATTATGAGGCGGATTCCTGTAGACTGAAGATGAGCATGGGGCTTACTTAAAGGGAAGTTAAAAATATAATCAAGGGAACCTATGACAGAAAAGTATACGTATGATAGTTGGAGAATGAAGAAAAAACGAAACCTAACCTCTGATCTGTCTGAAAGTTCTGAAGAAAACTGTTTACCACTTAGAGATAAAGTAAAGCATGTCAGAATGAGCTGGGGGAGAGAAGAGCCAGAGAAATAGGCAGGCGAGCCAGGAGGCTGACAGCATGGACCTGCAGGTGAATTTGAATGAGACCTGGGTAAAGAGAGACATCGAGAAGCAGTGGGACGGAACCACTAAAGTGCAGAGATAGGAAAGGAGAATGTGTAAACGAAAGCTTCAGGTACCCATGGCACGAGTGATTTCAAGAACTATTGAATCAGGGTGGATAAGTCCCTATTTCTAAACCACAGCTTACAGGAAAGCTGGAGACGGTTATCTGACAACCGCCTCAAGTGCCCAAGGAGAATGAGAGGGGCACTTGGAGCCAGGCTGGGACCAAGTCCTGTCTGCAATTAAAAACAAGACAAAAGCCACTCCTCAAAGTTGGGCTTTTTGTTTCTTTTTAATGTTAAAAAATATGGGATGAAATCATCCAACTATATCTACCTCTCTTTTTCAGGAAAGTTATTTATTCATGGGAATGTTTTTCTCATTTTCACTTCTAATTGATAATGTCCTAGACTCTTTTCCTTAGTACTTACGTTTTCGTATTAGTGTGTCTGAATATTCATCTAGTTTGCCATTGGGAGGACTACAGAATGATTCTGTGAGTTCCTAGATTTGACATCATTTTGCTTTTTCTGGAAAAGACCAAAGGTGATATTCTAACTCATGAAATGCACGTCATGAGCGCAGATCAGTTATGTTTGGGTCTATACGTCAGAATCATCTGGGAGTACTCTACTGATGCCTTGGTCCCCTCCCTGATACATTTTCATTTTATTACTGTGATGTGGTACTGGGGCCTTGGCACTCTTGGAAAACTCTGCAAATGATTTTAATGTGTAGCCAGGGTGGAGAACCAATGGTTTAGGTATGGCAGACACAATACCAAATAAGAGCATAATATAGTATTTGCAAAAAGGAAAAGATTAAAATCTTAGAAATAAACTATTGATAACCACACCATGCCGGTACTATTGACAGCAATGGAAAACTTCAAAGAAAACGGTAATAATCACAAGAAGCGCCAGTGCTCAGAGCGAGCGCTCATTAAGAGAAATAAGGATTTAACTATTTTTCATAGATCTCACTTTAATAATGTTTAAAGATTCATCTTTTCAATGTGATCAGCTGACTAAGGAAAAGGAAGCTAAGATAATCTCTTATTAACTAGCATATTTCATTAGCAGTGGAGAAAAAAGAGATGAATGGTGGTTTCCTGTCTAACAACTTATATTTCCTATCAATTTGAGGTGTGATTTTTTATTAGGCCAGTTCTGCAGAACATCCTAAATTCTCATAAGCATTATGCTAGTAATTCATATAATTTGCCACCAAGTAGATGATGATGCCTGGATTATGGCCTCATCACATAAAGCAGGAGCCAAGAAATCATTCCGGTAAAGGGCCAGACAGTAAATATTTGAGGCTTTGTAAACCATATGATCTGTTACAACTACTCAACTCCACCATTGCAGCCGCAGACAGTATGTAAACAAATTGAGGTGACTGTTCCAATAACGCTTTAATTACAAAAGCAGGTGATGGGTCACATTTGTCCTGTAAGCCGTGGTTTGCCATCCCCTAGTATAAACAGGTCAACTCTTTTATACTGGTGTGCTAAATTCACACATCAACCTTTTTTTTCTTATCAAAAAATGTAACTCTATCAAAATATAATATATGAGGCTTAAATATCATGCTAAGATACAGAACATCATTAAGGAAGTATGAAACTCGGGGAGCAGTTTTTCTCATTAACTTTTAAGCACTTTTATTGCTGCTTAATTTAGTTTCAATTCTCTTTCCATGTTAAGGTAGAAGTCACATTTCTCAGTCACCCTAGAATATTTCAAAAGCCAGCCTATTTGCTGTACAGATACAGGCAGCAGTGATTTTCAGTTCTTACACTTGGGGCTTTAGAATTCTTGGCTTGTCCTCTTTTCTGTTTCCTTGTCTTGAACTGCCTGCTTACCGTCATCAAAGAGAAGATACTACATTTCCTTAGTGCTCCCGGTAGCTTTTGGAGCACCTCCTTTGACCCCCATTTATTTTTCCTGCCCTATGGCAAAACCATCAGGAAAGAAAAAAATGCATTGTGGAACCATGAGTTGGCATAAAAATCCTATAACCCTTTTTCCAACTGATTTTTTCCCTGCACCCTCACTTTATCACCTACCCGAGTAGAGGCCCAGTACCCTAAACTCATCGTCACTGGAAATGGATTGTGGTAGTGGTTTCATTGGTGTATACATCTGTAAAAATTCATCAAATTGTACATTTGAAATATGTGTAGTTTACTATACAGGAACCATACCACAATAAAGACATTAAAAAAGAAAAGAAAAGGAAAACTCAGATTAGCACTCGGAGACTAGGAGAGCAACAGGACATCTCTGTGGATGAAGCAGAGTTAAAGGCTGGTGCCCGAAGTCAGAGGAAATGAGTTGTGCACCAGCAAAAGTCAATGACAGAAGATGGCTGTAGACAAAATGCCCACCTCACTTGACTCCTGGAAGCCATGTAAATATTCCCCCTCCTCCTCCATTTCCAGAACTTACCTGCCATTTCAGGGAGAGAGAGTAGAGGGGAAAAACTCTAAATTAGCTTTAAAAGTATTGAAATGACTCAGTTATTCTGAATATCTAATACTGAGTTTTTGCTGCTAGCTGTAATAGAGGTTCAAGATAAAAGATAAGTTTAATTTTAGTAAATTCTATGAGAATATCAAAATTTGCACACTTAATGTCTGTAACTACAAAATTTGTTCCTGCTACCTGTGCTTGAGGAGATTGGAGGGACTGCAGTTAGAAGGATCAGTATTTAAACTAAAGAAAACTGACTCATAGGTCCGTGTGATAGAGGAGAGCCCAACATGGTAATCCTGGCCTGAACACAACCATTCTCTACTTTTCTACACTCATCCTTTCCAGAAGGATTTCTTGGTATATCTCATGTAATGAAGAAGGCTTTGGTACAGTACCACCCAATACATTTAGCAAGAGCTATATAGAGGGGCAAAGAAAGGAGAAGAAGTATCTTGGAAAGGAACACGCCTCGGGCAGTGATGAATCCTGGTAAGGCAGCTTTGCCTGTTGACATTGGCGTGGGTAAAAGGGACTCTTGATCACCCTCAACCCAAATCAGGAGCCACAAGTGTATAGTGAGAATATTTAGGGCACCACATTCCTAAATCAGCCCCATAGCCAGGACCGCTTCTTGGAAAACCCACTAAAATGAGCTCACCACTTACACATGACCAAACGGATTAGCCCAGCTGATGCCACAGGTCCTCCAAGGCTACTTTGTTTTCTGAATATAGGCCACAGAGACTTTCCAGTTTTCAGTTAAAAGAAAAAAACTACTCCGAATTTCCTCCTGCAGGCCTCATTCCGCAGACCAGAAGCCCTGTGTTGAATGAGGTTCCCTGCTAGGCAGGAAACACCCACACGTGGCTCGCTCTTTGGGCCCAGAGTCTTGACTTACTTTTGAACAATAGTTGTTGGGTTTTTGGGGTTTGTTTGTTTTTTTAGGTATACAATGTAATGATTCAGTATTTATATAAATTGTAAAATGATCACCACAATAAGTCAGTTAACATCTGTCGTCATACATAGTAATGATCTTTTTCCTTGTGATAAGAACTTTCAAGATTTGCTCTCCTAGCTACTTTCAAATTTGAGATACAGTATTATTAATTCTAGTCACCATGTTGTACATTACAACCCCATGGCTTATTCATTTTATAAGTGGAAATTGGTACCTTTTGACTCACTTTACCCATTTCTCACTTTGCTCCAATCCCACCCCCACCTCTGGAAACCACCAGTCTGTTCTCTGTGTCTGAGTTCAGTTTTATTTTGTTTGTTTGGTTGGTTGTTTAGATTCTACAAGTAGAATCTAAATCATATGGTATTTATCTTTTTTTCATCTGCCTTATTTAACTTAGCAAGATTTCATCATTTTTATGGCTAAATAATATTCCTGTGTGTGTGTGTGTGTGTGTGTGTGTGTGTGTGTGTGTGTGTATAGACCACATTTTCTTTATCCACTCATCTGCTGATGGACACTTAGGTTGTATCCAGGTCTTGGCTATTGTAAATAATGCTTCAGTGAACATGAGAATGCATATACCTTTTCAAATAGTGTTTTCATTTTCTTCAAATAAATAAACGCAAGTAGAATTGGTGGATTGTATGGCAGTTCTATTTTTAACTTTTTGAAAACCCTCCATACTGGTTTTCATAGTGGATGCATCAATTTACATCACCACCAACAGTGCACAAGAGTTCCCTTTTATCCAGACCCCTACCAAGGCTTGTTATTTCTTGTCTTTTTAATAATAGTCATTTTAACAGGTGTGTGGTGATACTTTAGTGTGGTTTTGATTTTCATTTCCCTGACAATTAGTGATGTCAAGCATCTTTTTGTGTACCTGTTGGATTCTGTATGTCTTCTTTGGAAAAATGTCTATTCAGATCCTTTGCCCATTTTCAAATCAGTTTGTAGGGTTTTTTTTTTTTCAAGTTGTATGAGTTCTTTATATATTTTGAATATTAACCACATATCCAAATCTAGGGTTTGCAAATATTTTCTCCCATTCTGTAGGTTGCTTTCTCATTTTGTTGATGGTTTCCTTTGCTGTGCAGAAACTTTTCAGTTTTATGTCATCCCACCTGTTTATTTTTGCTTTTCCCACCTTTGCTTTTGGTGTCAGATCCAAAAAAAAAAAAAATCATGTCCAAGACCAATGAGAAGGAGCTTACTGCCTATATTTACTCCTAGTTTTATGGTATCAGATAATACATTCAAGTCTTTAACCCATTTTGACAGTGTAAGATAGTGGTCATTTCATTTTTTGTATACAGCTGTCCGGTTGTCCCAGCACCATTTATTGAAGAGATTGTCCTTTGCCCATCATGTATTATTGGCTCCTTTGTCATAAGTTAGTTGACAATATATGTGTGGGTTTATTTCTGGGCTCTATATTCTGTTCCACTGATCTATGTGTCTATTTTTATGCCAGTACCATACTGTTTTGATTACTATATTTTTGTTATATAGTTTGAAGTTAGGGAGCATGATGCTTCCACCTTTGTTTTTCTTTCTTAAGATTTCTTTGGCTACCCAAGGTCTTTTGTGATTCTGTACAAATTTACAGATTGTTCTGTTTCTGAGAAAAGTGCCATTGAAATTTTGATCAGGATTGCAATAAACCCATAGATTACTGTGACTATTATGGACATTTTAACAATACTAATTCTTTGAATCCATGAGCACAAAATATCTTTCTATTTATTTGTGTATTTGATGTTTTTCATTAATGCCATACAGTTTTCAGTGTTCAGTGCCTTGGTTAAATTTATTCTTAGACATTTTATTTTTGTTGCAGTTGTAAATGGGATTATTGTCTTAATTTCTCTTTCTGATAGTTCATTATTAGTGTATAGAAACCAACAGATATCTACATATTGATTTTGTATCCTGAAACTTTACTGAATTTATTTATTAGTTCTAACAGGGTTTTTTGGTGGCGTCTTTAGAGTTTTCTATACGCAATATCATGTCGTCTTCCAGTAGTGACAGTTTCACTTCTCCTTTCCAATTTGGATGCCTTTTTTTCCCTTTGCCTAATTGCTCTGGCTAGGACTTGCATTATTATGTTAAATAAAAGTGGTGATATTCTCTGGTTGGGACTTCCAGTACTATGTTGGATAAAGGTGATAAGAGAAGAGTGGCATCCTTGCCTTGTTCCTGATCTTAGAGGAAATGCTTTCAGCTTTTCACTGTTGAATATGATGTTAGCTGTTGGCTTGTCATATATGGTCTTCATTCAGTCAAGGTACGTTCCCTCTCTACCCACTTTGTTGGGAGTTTTTATCATAAATCGATGTTGCATTTTGTAACATGCTTTTTCTACATCTGTTGAGATGATCATATGATTTTTATCCTTTGTCTTGTTACTGTGGTTTACCACATTAATTGATTGGCAGATGTTGAACTATCATTGCATCCCTGGAATAACTCCCACTTGATCTTGGTGTATGATTCTTTTGCTGTAATGTTGAATTTGGTTTGCTAATATTTTGTTGAGGATTTTTGCATCTGTGTTCATTAGAAATATTGGCCTGTACTTTTCTTGTGGCATCCTTGTCTGATTTTGGTATCAGGGTAATGCTGGCCTTATAAAAATGAGTTCAAAAATATTCCCTCCTCATCTATTTTTTTGTAACAGTTTGAGAAGGACTGGTATTAATTCTTCCTTGAATGTTTGATAGAATGATTGGGATTTTTTGTCACTCCTGTACTATTATCTACTTAATATATTTTAACAGATACTTTTTAATATATAGCCTCATCCTAAGAAATAACATCTATTGCCACAGGTTTGACACACTGGTTATATTTTTCTACTATCCCTTAAAATAAATACCCAACAATCAAAAATGTTTGTCTGTGCCCTACCTGGAATCATCACACATTGGGAAACAGAAAAGTATGGCACAAGTTGTGAATTAGGGTATTTTCAAATGGAAAACTGATACCTGCCTTTATTCCGTACCACTTTTTGGTTCACTTCATCTTTCCCTATTTTCCAGTTCACAAAGATATAAACCTAATAAGGGGAAACTGTGTAGAATATCTGTATATATGGGACCATGCTAATCCCTCATTTATGATAAATTTCTAATTGTTGACTGTGGTGGTTAATTTCATGTGTCAACTTGGCTAAGCCACAGTGCTCAGATATGAGGTCAAACATTATGTATGTTTCTGTGCAGGTAGTTTTGATGATATTAACATTTAAAACATTGGACTTTGAGTAAAGCAAATTGCTCTCCTTAGTGTGGGTGGGCCTCATCCAATCAGGTGAAGGCATGAATAGAAGAAAAGACTGCGCTCCCCCAAGCAATAGAAAATTTTGCAGCAGACAGAGCCTTCTGACTTAAACTGAAACAGTGGCTGTTCCTGCATATCCAGCCTGTTACCTCTGCCATCAGATTGTGAACTTGCCAAACTTCCACAATTACATGAGCTAATTCCTTTAAAAAAAGAAATCACACACATGCATATCCTATTGGTTCTGTTTCTCTGGAGAACCCTAACTAATGCAGTTGACTTGTGCTTTGGATGAAATCAAAAAGCACATAAGATAAAATGCAGCCCCTGTCCTCTTTCCCTCACAATGACAGGCCTAATTATTATGGTGAGAAGAGACTAAATTGAGAAACATAGTAAAATGCTGCAACTGAAGGCATTTTCCTATGGGTTATATGAGTTTGATCTGGAAATGGATCCCTTTGAATCAGAAAAATTCAGGATGAGGCAGGTTGCATGACATAAGTAAAACTTGCTAGGATTCTCTAAACCATGCTTGTCTTTAAATATTCGACATTACTTTAGGACTACAAAATGCATGGCTGCTGCAAAAGGAGCACCAGGTCACGAAATAGTAAAAGGAAAACTCTGGAAGGCATTGAATTCTACAAAGTTCTGGTTTTTATTCTCTGATTAGGAAAAATGCAGATCTGACACACACACACACACACACACTCACACTCACACACACACACACACACACACACACACACACACACACACTGACACACAAGAATGCCAGAGTTCCACTCGGATCCACAGATGTTAGGAGAGTGGCTATAATACCAGACAGATGTCTCAGTTACCTCATTCAACCCAGGCCCCAGAGTAGATGGGCTTGTGCAGTCTCTAATGGGATGAGCAGAAACACCTCCCTTGAAGGGCACAGTGAGTCCCAGCTTTAAACACCGTGGCATAGCTGTGGACTCCCCACAGAAAAAGGCAGCCAACAAATCTACCCTGCAAAGAGTAATTAGGGTTTCTGAGACACAGAGCTCAAAGCTGCCTCTTAGTCAGAGAGAGCTAAGCACAAACAGCACCAAATACGATAACTCCCTTGCACAAAAGCAAAGCAAAAGCATTCTTTTCATGTGGCGGGGTGGGGCTTCCAGGCCCGCACTGGCCTTTCACCATCCTGATCAGAAACACGAGTTGCTGATGTAAAGGTCAGCCTCGTGCCGAGCTTGTTTCTACCCTGGTGAGGAGAGTTTTCCCCGACTGAAGGCATCTAATTGGTTGCTGATGAGTCACAGATGCTGAAGTACACAGGGAGATGCATCTGATTGGCTGTCACCCTGTTTCAGCATTCTCAGCCACCAGGTCTGTGATAAATGGTACAGAAGGAGCAAAAGCTCTCATTTGGATCAATTCATATGAAGAGAAGGGGTGAGGGGAGGTGCCTTCTCCCACATACCTAACCTAATAGCTATTCCTGCTGTTTCATTTCCTCCCTGCTTGTTAGAGGATGCCTTTTAAAAAGTAGTTCAGTAGGTAGGAAACTTTTGAATGCTACGTTAAGTGTCAACAGTTTTTATTGTTTTTTTCCCTTCTGCTTGCATCAGTGAGGTGAGGGTTACAAGCAGCAGGACAAATCCAGAAACAGTCGTGATGAAAAGCTCAAGGAGTACTCTTGCCAACAGAAAGGCTAGGGGGTAGGAGATAGAGCCACGGGGACTCAATTCTAATCTTAGCCTGGTTTTGACTCTTGTCTCAGAAACCTGCAGGAGTCATCTACAAGATAGATATCCTTTCTCTTTCTCTCTAATCTCAGTGCTATTTATTTTGACAGGTACTTGAAAATTGGGCTTCAGACCACACAGTGGAGTCTCTCATACATATACTGCATCCCAAATGTTTAATTGCTAGATTTAAAAAAAGATAATTAGCATGTGTATAGGGTTTTACGTGCAACATTTATTTTGTATTTATGACGACAGTGCCAGTACATGCTATTATCCCTCTTTATAAGATGAAGAGACTGAAAATCAGAATGTTAAGTAATGTGCATAAAGTTTTTGAGAAAATGGGGGAGCCACGGGGGACCCCAGAACCTGTCTACTGACGCTGGCAACACAAGGAAGTGATAACCCCCATGGTCAGAGATTTCAGCACTTTGAATCCTCACTTACGCATCATTGAATCTGGACTTGCTTATCAAACACTTACTGAGCTTTCTGCATGTTGGGCCTTTTAGAGCTATGAAGATAATTCACATGGGGATTTTGGCCTCAAGATGCTTACAGTCCAGTGAGGAAATGGGCCAATATCATGTGGTAGGATAAAGACCAGGGTGTGCCCATAGTAGCATAGAAGCCCAGAGGGGAGCAGCTCATCAACTGTGGAGTTCAAGGTTTTCCAACCATTTAACCTTTGTGGTTCCCAGCTTCACCGTCTTCATTTGACATGTTTTGCCCAGGCAGAGATCCTTAACATAGTGTCCATGGATAGTGATCAGAGATACTTTGAATCATCTGAAAATGTCTATAAATCTGGTATTTATATGTCCATTTTTAGACAAGAAAGGACCAGGTTCTTTTTTTTTAAGTCAATCTTTTTTTTAAAAAAAATTTCAATTCTTTTTTTGAGCTTTTTTTTTTTACAATTTCACATTTTTATTTTTATTTACTTTTTATTCTTTTGGGGGGGAGATAATTAGATATTTATTTATGTATTTTAATGGAAGTACTGAGGAGTAAACCCAGGACCTTGTGCATGCAAGGCACACACTCACTGAGCTATACCCTCCACCCTACAGAGAGGACCAGCTTCTGAAAGTGTTCTTTGACCCACAAAAAGCTAAAATCTCTGATGAAGCCTCTTTAATCTCTAAGAGTTCTTCCACCTCTGACAATCTAGCTATTTCAGTAAGTATCAAGAGAGAGAAATGAAACAATAAAATATTAAGAACACTTTCTAAAAAATATAACTTATACAAAAGTGGTGCGTAGTTGCAGTAACAATTGTTAACTGTCTAGATGTCCTTTCAGAAGCCTTCAAATCAAAGACCTCATGGCTCCTGAGAGATCATAAAATCCAAAGAATTTCTAATACAGACAGGCTGTGCCATTGAGAAGTTTTGCTCCAGAATTACCAAAAAAAGAAAAGAAAAGAAAAGGAAGGAAGGAAAAAGAAAGAAAGAAACCTGAAGGTCATATGTGAGATTTTAGAATCACTTTCTTTTCTGCAAAAGATATTAAAAGCTTTTTCTTTACTTTGGAGAAGATAGTTAACCATATGGAACTATTAGGGGCCAGTAAACCATTGAATCCAGATGAATTACCTCCGTGAAAATTAAAGAATGCATTGCGGGAGGTTAAAGAGCAGCTGACTGAGAATCCTTTTATAACTTTTAATCCCAGCCAGTCCTGTTCTCCTTCCAGCAGTCATCCAGGTCTCACAGCTGGAGCCTCCTAACCCTGACCTACAGGCTCAGCCAAGCCTGGACACTTGGAGGTAGAAAGCGAAATGTTCTCAAGTCGGGGACAAATTAAGGATCCCAGATCATGAGTTTGGAAGCTCCATGTTTTTTGACTTCTATGTCCAACTCTGACCTTGGATCAAACTTTGAGAATCTTGACTTCAGAATGTTCTTTAGTTAATAATTGCTGGTTCTGTCATTTGATGTATGGGGCTCTGCTTTGGTTCCTGCTGGTTTTCCTAGCAGGATTCTCAAGTCCTTTGTTGACTTACTCCCTTCCTACAGACTGTGATCTGTAAGAGAGGCACATGCTACTGTTGTTCCATCTGCATTCACTGCTGTAAGACCGCAGGCTGACAAACAGCCTTCTTAAACCAGTGCCCATTCCCTTCTTCCTCACTTTAACCCCAGGCTCCTCTAACCTCAGAACCCAAATGCTCTTGGCTATACCCTGACTGTTTTATTTAGTACATGGCCTTGGTTATTCCCTGTGCAGCCCTTCCCTGGGCTGCCTGACCTCCCTTTCTGCCCTACAGGAGGTCAGATGTGTGGGCTGTAAAACTGGGATCACAGTACAATACCAAACCATGCGTGATAGAACAATGTGAGAAAGGACTAGAATGTATCATATTAATGAAAGGACAACAGCAAATTCAGGAAGTTTAGTGATCAGAAGATCTATCTTGAACCATAAAGAGATGTGAAAGAGTGTTCAGGGAAAGGATTATACAGCATTAGAAATGCACGATGGTTAACAAATCATTACTGATTTATAAAAACGAAGTCCCAACTTGATAAGCATGTGTTATTTTAATAAGTACAATGCAAGAAGCAAGATAAAAGCAAATTAACGGACCTCATTTATTTCCCCTAAAAGCTTAATGCCATTCCCCCCAAAAGATTAATATGTGATAACAATCATGTACACATTCATATGGCATTAAATAAATGGTTTGAGAGCAATTATAGGGTTGAAAACCAAGAATGATGGACAAAAATCACTGTCAGATGATGCAAGCTGAGGAAATGCAAGCTGAAAAAATATTTTTTGTTGACGACTATTCATCTGTTGGCTGGACAATGACATAACATGTAACCTTCCAAGTAGCTAAATATTTATGGCTGGTGGAGGGAGGGGAGAGGTGGCTTGTGCCTAGAAGTTTGGTAAGAGCACCATTTGAAAGTTGGCCCCTCTATTTCATCTCTTTAGAATGAAAAGTAGAAGATAGCCTGGGCCATTTGCAAAGGTATGCTTTACTGGGATCCTTGAGGAGGGATGGATTTACCTATGAAGAATTAATAGCATTCATGAAAGAAAGGGCACATGAGACAGTGTTGAATATTCAGAATATTCAGGTTCTGGTTCCAAGTCAGCTATTGACCAGCTATGTTGAGCTACCTCAGGCCTCAGTTTCTCCATCTTTAGAAGGAAGTGCTTGGTCACTGTACTCTGTAAAAGCCTCCCACCTCTGAAAGCTTATCGTTAAGGATTTCTGTGACATGCATGTGAATCCTCTTTGGTGATTGGTCCTCATCCTGGGGTTGCTCCTGCCCCCAACATCAGGACAAAATTGAAATATTTATTTTCTTATCTTTCCTCTTCTCAGTTCTGCACCCATTTCCTCCATGTTAGTAACTGCACCCCCACTTGGGCACTGCAATGCAGTGTGTCTCCTGGGAGAATAATGCACATGGAGGAACTGCTGGATAAATGAGGCACCCTTCCCATGTGCAGATTTTTCCAAAGATCAAGAGGAAAGGTGGTGCATAACACCAAGAAGTAAGTAGTCAGTGCAAGGAATTCAGGCATCAGAGACAGAGGATTGGGAGATATTTTTGATAGGGAAACTTCTAGAAAAACAGTCCACTACCATATATCCCTTTGCCCCATATATGTATATATACATATATAAGTATTATTTACATACTCATAATAATGTAAACAGCAATCATACATGATTACGTATAATACATATATGATGATGTAAATATTGGTCAGAGCTGAACCAGTGGAGGACACTTTGATTCAGACTCTGAGACAGAAGGATGTATATATATATATATATATATATATATATATATATATATATATATATATATGTATATGTATGTGTGTGTGTGTTATATAAAATATGTATTACATTGTGTGTGTATATAAAACAGTGACAGAACTGGAGAAAGCAGAGGGCTGTAAGAGAACTGAAGCTTCATCTACCATGTAAAAAAAATCAGTAGATGAAGTCTAAATTTCATCTATTGAATAATACATTTCAGTATTCATGAATTAATTTAACAGAGATTTATTAAGTACCTATTATATACTTGGCACTCTTCCAGGCACCAGGGCTACCAGTGAATGACACAGACAAAAATCCCTACCCTCATGAAACTTAACACAACACGGGTATAGTAAAGAGGTTAATCAAGAGAAATAAATAAAATACAGCATGTATTAGGCAGTGATAAGTGCAGGAAATAAATATATGAAGCATTGCTTTAGTAAGTGCTGGTTGCAAATTTAGCTAGAAAAGAAAGTCTTCATTTAAATAGTGAATTTTAAGGGAAGACCTCAAGGAAGTAAGGTAGTGAGTCCTGCATGTAGTACTGGGGAGAGCAATCATTCCAGGCACAGGGACAGTTAGTGCACAGGTTCTTAGGTGAGAGCGCCTTGTGTGTTCAGGAAATCAGCTGTCCTGGTATGTTTGATGAACCCTGTGCCTCCTGTGTTTGAGGTACTGCAGGGAAGCCACTTTACTGCAGAAGAATGAATAAAGGGGAGAAATAGGTATTGAGGTCAGAGAATTAAAGAGCTTTGTGTGATGTAGAAATATTAAGGTAAATACCAAAAGAAACCACCGCTAGGAGTTGAATGTGGTTGGATCTAGGGAACAAAATAGATGGGACAGGGAGAGTTTTGTTGTTATAATCCTTCCAGCCCTAGAATTATGTGCTTAAATGTCTTTGATTAAAAATAGAAGTGATTTGTCATCACAAAGTGTATTGAATTATGTGCAGACCACAGTGTAGCAAAAAATGTGCTATAGGAGTTTAAGCTACAAATGATCTCCAGTCCTGGGGCTTGTGGGAATTCTTCTCAGATCATATAGAACTTTCACTTGGCCTTGAAGTGTGGCTGTCATCTGGTTAGATAGAAAGGAAATTAAGAACGTCGCCATGGGACTCCAAAGGACCTACAACATCATGTAGCCCAGCTTCATCAGCTACCTGGCTGTGAAGACAGAGAGATTTTGAAGGGAATAAAAGAGCCTGCAAGATCTCCCAGCCGGCGATAGCAATCTCTGTCCACAGCTGGGACAGCATTCTCTATCCTCTCTTCCTTCCCAATAAAATCCTCTATCACATTGTCCACAAAGGCTTGTTTCAAACCTTCTCTACTCTTCTCAGATTTTTAACCTCATCACCTGCTCCTCTCATCCTCTGCAGCTGATCTAGTCCCTTACTTCACAGAAAACGTAGACATCAGGCAGGAATTACCTTATCTTCTGGCCATTGAGCCTTTGTTTCCTCTAGTCTTTTCCTCCTTCTAGCCTTTTGCAATGTAAGATGTGTCTGTCCCACATGGTTAAGAGTTCTGATACCCTCCTTCCCTGTGAGGCTTCTAGGAAATTACTTCAGTGGCTGCTCTTCCTCAATTTTCTTTATGGACCACTCTTCTTTAGTATATGTCTAATTGTTGATCTTTTCAGGGCTATACCTGGGCCTCTTCTTTTGTTCTCTTCATATTTCCCATGGGCAAGTTCTCCCCTAAACACACTTTTATCATTTCATGCTGATAACTCTTAAGCCTTTAGCTCCAATTCTTACTACCTTCAGATTTCTGTGAGCCACCAGACATCTGTATTCAGATGATCCACAGGCACATCGAATGAGTCTCATGAAATTATCATCAACTCTCTTCGAACCTACTTCTCTTCCTTTGCCCCCTATTCCAGTGAATGACACTACTGTCTATCTGATGGCCTAAGTCAGAAACGTGGAAATCTGAGATTTTTGTCCTAACTCTTCCATCCAACCAGCAAGCTCAGTCTGTTCCACTTCCCAAACACCTCTTACTGCCACCACCACTCCCATTGCCATTAAACTACCTCAGACTTCATCTCATCTCACCTGGACCACAGCTGCCACCTCCTAACTGATTTCTCAACCTTGTTTTTTGACCTTCTCTTTATGGGTCAGGATGAGGTTAGGGAAACAGAAGTTGCTCTCCTCATGCCAGGTATAAAGGGTTTAATGTAGGAAATGGTGCTCCATGACCTTTGGGAGAAGTGGGAGAGCAAAGGATAAGAAAGCTCATATTAAAGATCAGGGAAGCTGATACCTGAAGACAGCCTGAAGGACGCAAGCTCGCCAGGAAGATATGCTGTGAATGTCACATTTTCCCGTGGGTCTTACTGCAACTCCTCTAAGAAAATAATGGCTTTACTTTCTTTTCTGCCTTCAAAATCTTGCATGACTGCCTCTCATTAACAAAGTGTAATGTAAAACAGTAAGTAGAAGAGTACTCTGGGAAATGTTGTCATGGAGAAGAGAATTTAGAAGAGGTTGCGGTGATACCGAATTGTCAAGAGGTAATCCATCTTACCCTTCAATTCTATTCTCTAAAGTGCAGTCAGATCTTCCTATGAAAATAGGTGATCATATCACTCTTGCTTAAAACGCCTCAACAGTTTCTCATTCCTCTTAGGATAAAGAAAGAAATGCCTCAATATTGTTCATAAGACCCTTATTTGATCTTGCCCCAGCTTATTTCTCTAACTCATTTCTGTATCTTAGCTGCCTTTAAAGCCTCACAATTTAGTTTTGAATGAACTTTTGAGTGGGAAACCCCAAGTGAAAAAAGTTATTGTTGCTGTGTAGAAGAGATCAAGTTTGGCCAGAGAGGGACAATGTTTTGAATAACATTTAAAAGTAAACAAAGAAATTTGGATTTGACGTGGGAAGAAATAGATTCTTGAGTAGAGATGACTTTAGTGGGGAAAAAAAAACCTTAAGAAATTTGGTCTTGGGATACTACAAAGTAAGGGTAGGAGTTAAGAGACATGCGTAACTAGGACTTAAATACAATTATAATGATGCAAAGTATGAGAAGGGAAAGACAGTGGTGGTAACCAAGGGAATGGAGGGCACATGAGAAATCTCCTCATAAACCTTTTGATGGCAGAATTAATTGGCCTTGGTAGGAGAATATATGAAGAGGAGGGAATAGGTAAGTTTTTAACATGAAAGGATGCTAATATGACTGATTTTGATAAGTCTGAACTGGGGAGGAAAAATGATAGATACATTAGATTTGAGGGGTTGCTGGAAACAGATCCAATTATTCAGCTAAATAATGCCCGAAAGTTAGCAGCTAATTATGCTAAAAGTATCCAGTTGGTCTGAATTATCTGTATAGTTGTGCCACTTCACATCTTCACTTTGCCCACTTTCAAACAGCCTCAGAACTGAAAATGCCTTATTTTACTCATTGCTAATTCCAAAGCCTCTTGTTAAGCAGAAAACATTCCCCAGGGCAGTGGAGTTTAAGTTCAGTGCTTTCTCTCTTCTTTTATGGAATGTGCATTTTTTACTATCTGTACTGTCAAAAGCTAAAGAGAAAGTCACCTGGTTTTGTGTGACAGGACTTACTTTTTTGAACTCTCTTTGCCATTGTTCAGAGAGATTCCACAGTATCATTTTAAATAGAATCAACAGTTCAAGCTTTGAAAACGTGCAAATTAGGAAAATAGGATTCCTAATTGACAGAGATGTTACCTATTTTTTAAAAGTTAGTAAGCACTAATTAAATTGACAGCAACACTAGGAAGAGATACAAATGAATCTATATACAAAACAGAAAGAGACTAACAAATACAGAAAAAAAAGTTATAGTTACCAAAGGGAAGAGGGAGAGGGAGACAGACAAATTACAAATATGGGATTAACAGATGCAAACTACTATTCATGAAATAGAGAAACAATGAGGATTTACTGTACAGCACAGGGAATTATATTCAATATCTTATAATAAACTATAATGGAATATAATCTGGAAAAAATTTAACTGAATCACTACGGTATATACCTGAAACTAACACAATATTATTAATGAACCAAACTTCAATTAAAAAAAAAGAAGGGGTGTTCCAAAGGGATGAGGTTCTCAATAATGTTTATTTATGAGATTGGATTAGTTTTGTATAAAAAATGGAACCATCCTTTGCACTGTCTACTTCGGGATTCTGCATCATCATTTAGCACTTTAAAGGGACATATATTATTTTCTTGGCCAAATCATCCCCAGTGTCCTACACACCACAAGAAGGGAGGGAGTACTAGTATCTTGCTCCCCTGAGAGAATAAGCATCTGCCTGAACTGGGAAAGTCAGAGAAGGGAAAGAGGAGGAGGAGTCAGTTCTCGCTCGCTCACAAATTACTTCTGCATGGCTTCTTGGATTCATCAAAAGGAGGTAAAGCCAGGATGTCCTCGGGCCACCAGCGACTCATGAACAGGGCTTCTTCAACCTATGCAACAGTCTTCACTCTGCATGGCTTGAGGAGGGACCAAAGGAGATGCCTTTTTTTCCACAGTGGTTATATCTTAGTTTAAGTCAAATGTTTGTTCTAACGTTGAGAGTCAGCTTAGGAACAAGGGATTCAAACCCATAAAGATACCTTCTTTCTTCCTAGGTAACAAAAAGGCCACTAGTGATTAAAAATCCTCCCCCCCCCCAAAATCACTCATATTGCTCATGAGGGAGGGAATAATATTATTCAATTATGGGAGTTAAAATGATCGCTGCTTCTGTTATTATTATTTCAGCCCCACTGTTAAGTTGTTTTATGACTCATTTGCATGATTTTTAACCATATTAAGCTTTGGGTTGCCATGTTGTCTAAACTCTCTGTAGAAAAATGACAAGACTTAGAGCTATGTGATAAATTGAGGAGAAGTATAAATCCACAGGTATGTACTGTTTCTTTCCAGAAAGTAGGTGATAAATTCCCCTTATAAACAATGGTGGAGTTGGGATTGTTGATGCAGCCTAGGGGCTTGCCAGTCCCAGCAGCAAGCACAGTGACATTGGCAGAAGTACATATGCGTTTTGATATATGTATTATGCATATCCCTGAAATACAGTTGAAGCTCTACCAAATCCCTAAAGCCTATTCTTATATAAGCATAGCATTCTTTTTAAGCAACAACAAAAAATACTGTCTTTAGTGAATAGAACAACCATAGACTTGTTTGTTGCAACTCAGTTATAAATTCCCGAACAGTGTGACTGACCTAATGTCAGTTTGGAAAATAAACGCTGGAAAACATCACGCTAATACCAATGCATGGCCATCGCTCCATGTTTTCAACATAACACTGTTTTGTGAAATTGTTTATGTATTTCCTGCGTTCTTCTAAGAGTTTAGTACAGAACCTAACGTGAGGAGTAGGCAGCAGGGATGAGGCAGAGTAGAAGGCAGCATGCCAGAGCAGGTTGTGCCTGGGCTAGCCATTGAAGACCTGGATTCACGTTCTTCTCAGTCACTTCATAGTGTGTGGCACATACTCTCAGGGCCCTGCCTGTGTCTCCTCACTCTGGCAATTGGGGCCACTTGGCTTTACCCTCTCTACCTCACAGACATGCTGCAAGGTTGACAGGGTTGAGAGTGTAAGGTACCTATATTGTCTATGTATGAGTGCCCGTATATAGGCCTGACTTCCGTCTCCCAGCACCCACTCTTCTCTGTTCAAGATCATTCTTCTTTGCTGGAGCTCACCTCACTGCCAGTGAAGCAGGCTGAAAGTGCTGAGTGAGGTATTATTGCCTCTCAGAAGCAACCCTCAAACAATGAGCATGGAAAAACTCTTAACTCCCTCACTGTAACTGGGATAACTCTGAGATACATGGTCTACACTGGCTCCCAAAGTTTCCCCAACAGAATTAAGCTCCAGTCTCCCACAGTGGCAGTTGCCTTGATCATGCACCTTGCATTGGCTTCTCCCTCCTCCATGTCTCATTTCCCTTCTTTCTCCTTTCCTTCTGGGGGAACCCAAAATCACACATAGTTATTGGCCTGAGGAAGGTCAGCCAACTACTCAGTATCTCATGTAATAAATAACAGAATTTGACCAAGCTTCCTGCCAATTATAAAATTCTATTATTTGAATTTTTCCCCCTTCTTCTCATCTGAGATTGGAGAGGTATCTGAAATTTATAATTAGCACTAGTGGCTGATTTGTAGTTTTCTTAACACCTTTCCAAACTATAAAAACTTAGACAATGAAATGCTCAAAATCAGTAGCCATAGGAAGTCACATACTACGTTCTTTCTCGGCGTATAGTTCCAGGTTTCAGTTCCTGCATTGTGTGATAGCAAAGTTAGACCTTAATAAAAACAATGCATTATTCCAGATATACTTTGAAAGTCCTTAAAAAGTGGTTTTCAGAAACAGGACAAATATATATCCTATATGGCTATTCATATATAGATAGTATGTGTGCCTAACATTCTCATCCTTTAATTAATATCATCCCTGCATCATGCTGAGGAGGTAGAGGAAGCAAAACCGAGTAGCACTGATTGCCAGATGAGAGAACCGAAGCTTAAAAATGTTAAGTGACCACTCAGGGACTCAAGCCTTTCGTGTCTGGGATCTGTGCATTTTCTGCCAGGTTCAGTTCTTCCTGTTACCAGCAGTTCTAGTATATATTAAAATTGTATTCCCTTTGGTGCATTATCTTTTCAAGATTCCTGTTTTCTGGACTATGGTAATAAGAACATTAAAAATCTATTTTGTGGCAAACATCACATCCCACTTGGGAGGTGTGCTGGACCATGACAGATTCCTTTTGCACTTTGCGGGTCATTATATTAAATGTCTTCTCATCTGCATTATCTCATAGCATTTCTATTTAAGCATAGTATGCCTAATATTGGACAACATACCCAGAAAAGAATGTAATAAATGGAGAGATTTCAGGCTAGCAAAGAAGAATCCTCTCTACCTCCAATACCTCCCCTGCCCACTAGTGGATTTCTGAAATGTTCCACCCCTTCAGTTAACAGTTTCATTCTTGCTAAAATAAAAATACCCTTGATATATGTCACAATGGAAGCTGTTTGCAGTCATTTTCACTAAGAATGATTTTAAGCCCTTTTCTAAAAACAGATCTGACAGATGAAAGGGAAGCATCTACAGACTGATCATTGTAAATAGAAAAGAAAAAGGTAGAGGGACAGTGGTAGAGACAGAAGAGAATGTGGAACAGTATTGTGGGACATCTGACTTCACTATCTGCCTGAGTCCTTGTCACAGAATCACAGAATACATTCACTGGCCATGTTGTCGTGGGCAAGCCATTGACTTCCTAATCAAAGTTTTCCTATTTATAAATGATGGATTAGGACCACATGATCTCCAAGTTCTTTTCAGTTCTAGGATCCTATTATTCATTGATTCTATTTATTATATACTCTCATGAACGTGGTATCAAAGGTGACTGGTAGGGGGGAGGGTATAGCTCAAGTGGTAGAGCGCATGCTTAGCATACACAAGGTCCTGGTTCAATCCCCGGTACCTCCTCTAAAAAGAAAGAAGTAAACCTAATTACTTCCCCTGAAAAATTAAAAAAAAATTTAAGGTGAATGATACAAAGGGAACTATATTTGATACCTTGTAATCGCCTATAATGAAAAAGAATACATATATATATATATATATATATATAATTATTGAATCACTGTGCTGTGCACCAGAAATTAACAGAACATTGTAAACTGAGTATACGTCACTCAATCAATCAAATAATCAGTGATAAAATACCAGTTGGCTTCTGTTTTCCTGAATATTAGCTAAGAAACCCAAAATGGTAACGAGATATTCATGGCACAGCCCGCATCAGTCATTGACTGCAGGCAAGTCTGAGAGGTGTTAATTCCCCGACACTCCTGACAGCCAGAGAAAGCAAAGCCCTCCAGCAAAAATTGCAGGTTAGAAGTTAGGCCGGCCAACACCGAAGGGGAAAGGTGAGGGGATCTGGATAGGGTAGAAGCAACATCACTGCCTGAAAATCATCTCAGTAAGTCTTTACAACAACCCTTTGAGGTGATACTATTTCTATCGCTGTTATACAGATGAGAGAGCTGACCGTCAGCGACTGTAAGTGTCTTATAAGGGGCAGAGTTGAGACTGAAATCAAGTGACTATGACAAAATAGACCATACTGTTAAACCCTGCACTTCTGTGTGATGTGACAAAACCAGGGGATGTGTCATCTGTCTGGCAAGACTTGACCCAAATGCCCTTCCTTCTGTGAAGTACTCCCTGATTAGTCATCATTTTCCCTATGTGTTGCCATAGACCTTTCTTTATAGCTCTACAGGAACAGTTATCCACCTTTCTGTAATTGTTTTTATTCACCCTTCATACTAAATGAGTTTCTTGGGTCATAGAGAAATCGGTCTCTTCATTTTTGTATCCTCTCCCCCAGCAAAGAGTTGACACATTGAAGACCCTCAGTTAATGCTGATAAAATGCTAACGCCTGAGGTTTCTCAGAGGCTTAAATTGGCAGTAATTTAACCATTCAAGGCAGCCAATATTGAAAGAGTTCCTACTACGTACTGAGCAAGAAATAGACACAGAAGTGAAAGTAGGAAATAAATGTTGCTCTAAGGCACAGTTATATGTGTAAGCTTGCTTATCTCTTTTCCAAATATTTCTACCCAGTCAACCAGGTTTGATTAAATTTTTATAACTCTTATGGATGTTGAGAAAAAGCGGTCTTTCTTTTTAATCTTATTTTACTTGTGTGTGATAAACACGAAGAAACATGTAAATGATGAAATCTGTTTAATTTGTTTTCTACAAGCTAAGGCTGTGTCTGAATACCTAGTTCTAAGATTCTGCATTTTGTAAAACTATTTATTTCTGATGTCAAAATTGACATCTTTCAAATCCACACTAAAATCTTATTTATAGTTTGCTGCCGGTGCTTCCTTCAGCTACCGATATACCTCACTGGGGACAGGCCAGGTGGGCAGTCATTTTCTACATACTTCCACTGCACAAGAAGCAGCAGTTAATTTCCAGGCACATATTGCTTTAATTTTAGTTAGTCCAGTAATTTTTCAGTACAGTACCAGGGTCCTCCTGCCAGGGTCTATAATTTTATAAAAGTAGAACTCTTGAAAATGCATAGGAGAGCTTAGTGGGTGTGCCTGAAACACTTTCTTTCTCACTTTGTACTCTACAGAAAGCCTCAGGAGGAAACTTTAGGAGGTGGTTTCATTTGGAGACAGTGGCCGATTTTGGATGAACTCTGGAGAAAAAGTTAGATTGT
This sequence comes from Vicugna pacos, assembly GCF_048564905.1. Classification (NCBI taxonomy): domain Eukaryota; kingdom Metazoa; phylum Chordata; class Mammalia; order Artiodactyla; family Camelidae; genus Vicugna; species Vicugna pacos. The sequence continues at coordinate 16,862,407 of NC_133023.1, read as the reverse complement.
CCTTGGAATTGAGTTATCGGAACTGGGAAGGGGTACCATGTTCCTGAGATGATGTTGTGAAGAGTGTATAGGCCCCGTGTGAAAGCACTTCTCTCCTGCGCGTCCTTTTTTTTTTTTTTTTATAAAGACTATTGATTCTCAATTTGAGTTGGGATTAAAAATGAAAAGAGCGAGCTTATTCCATGCCGGTCAGAACTTCATTTTAAAATATACTAAATACAGATAGGTGTTTGGCGAATAAAGCGAGAAAAGATGAGGTAAGCGTGCAGTATTCTAATTAGAACATACAATTCACGTTTTATTTATTTCATGATGTATTGTATTTGACATTGAGTGTTCTATAGAGTTTCTTACAATTAACTCCTTGTTAGCATCCTTTTGTATTTAAAGACATAGACTGGTTAAGGTTAATTTGGAATTTCTATCATAATTTTGACATGCGTGTGCTTACAGATATGTAAGAATAATTTGCTAAATTTTTATCTTTAAAAAAAATCTATTCTTTAGTGGGGAGGGTATAGCTCAAGTGGTAGAGTGCATGCTTAGCATACACAAGGTCCTGGGTTCAGTACCCAGTACCTCCTCTAAAAATAAATAAACAAGTAAACCTAATTACCTCCCCCCCAAAAAAATTAAATTAAAAAAATCTATTCTTTAAAAATCTAAAATTTTAAAACACCCTATCTCATTAAATTTTCTAGAATTCTTCAATGTGTGTTAAAAACTCTACTCCCTTAGTGCTCTTCCATGTACTGGGTTTTTCTCTAACATTCCAGTATCCTGCCCAATTTAGACATCTTACACTAACATTGGAAGGCTGTCTATATTTAGTACGTCTTAAAATGTGCAGCAAAATGCAGAGTTGATACTTGGCCTTAAACCTGTGCTCCATTTTCCATATGGGAACATAGACAGTGAATAACATTAATTCATGTCCTCATCAGTCCTTGGTGCTAATAAGTACCTTTTTTTAGAACAATAAGTTTTATTTGATGAAAATGTTCATTAAAAATTAGCTCAGGGCAAATTTATTAATCTAAGCCTTTATACTTGGAAGCAACAAACTTTTTAAAAGATTTAATCAATCTTTTAGTAAAAGAGTTTAGATACCTCCTCAGTTCTCTTATATTTAAAGTGGTTGATTTAATTGTATTTGATCTTTCCCAGTTTCTTGATAAATGTTGAAAAGACTCGTGTTCTGGCTTAGGTTAAAGCAGTGTTCCCCAAAGTGCGTTTCACAGAATACTAATTCTACAAGTGTTAATTGGTGGTGTTCAGGGGAAGAAAAACTGTTTGCATGGTCAAGTGAATTCTGGAAATGCTCTATTAGACCAAGAACAAAGTTTAACAAGTTTCTTATTGTGGGACTTCTTAGAACCTTTAATACTATGAATTGTGAATCCCAAGAGGAGAGAGGGATATAATTTTCAGGGCTTTCAAAATGCTTTCACCATGGAAAATACTTTCAGCTACCTAGCCATAGCAGTGCTCCATGGGACATGGTATGGGGAACACTGGGTTAAAACCCCAGCAAGAGTAGGATTATTATTAACAAGAGGAATATCTGCATGGTGTTTAAAGTGCCTGTTGTTCAGAGACATTGAAATTTCTGTTGTGTGTGTCACTGATAATATTCTCAACTTGCAATTTTAAATAATTGACTCTCTGTGGGAGGGAAGGGTGACCTAGCCATGATAAAGCGAGAGAGAGAACACAGAGCAATTACAAAGCATTTTTCCATTCTGATTACTCTTTTTAAAAAAAATCTTCTGATGTCTGTGCATTTTGTCTCTGTGAGATAAAAGCTCTGAATTCTGATGAGGTACATCCCAAAGGTATACATTTTTTAATAATATCTTCTGGTAGGAAATGCCCAATCCAGTTCTTAAGCTTAGTTACCAAAATGGCCATATGTCGTGGTATGCGCAGTACAGTCTAGATTTGCACCTGTTACTTCTGTGCAGTTGTTAATAACACCTCTGTTTAGTCATAAAATATAGTACCATTTTGAATGATAAATTATATACTCACCGTCCCAGTTACTCATGTGTGGCAGATTATTTTTTCCAAAGTGGTTGCTACAGTATGTCTTATCCACATGCCACTCTCCCATCAAGAGATGGAGTCTAATTTTTCTCCCTTGGAATCTGAAGGCCTGTGATACATTTGTAACCAATAGAATGCAATAGAAAAGACCCTGCCTGGTTTCCCAGCTGAAGACATAAAAAGCCGTTCTGCTGCAACATCACTCACTGGAAACCCTGCCCTGGAGCCTAGTCCCTGTGTAAGCAGTCTGACTTTCTGGAAGCTGCCATGAGTGAGGAAGCCCAAACTAGCACACGTGGGGCGATCCCATGGAGAAGCTTCAGCTCTTGTCGTGACTGAACTGCAACTACATGAGAGATCGTGAGCCGGACGTGGCCAGCCACACACTTCCTGGAATCCTGAGCCACAGAAACCACGAGATAACACAGTTGCTGATTTAAGCCACTGAGTTTTGGGGTGATTTGTGACACAACAAAAGATAAATGGAGCACTGTGGAATTTAGATCAGCCATAATGACCTTGGAGTGCTACGGGTCCTCTTACCTTGTTTTGAATTTGAAATTAGGCAGCAGATATTGAATTAACTATCTAAAATTCAAGTATAATATTCAGACTTTATATAAATGGTACATCTAAGTACTTCCCATCCAAATATAAATTTTCAAAATAATGCAATTTGGTAAAGAAATGAAATACCAAGTGATTTTTTTGCCTTTTTTTAAGTTCTAATTTTACCTCTTAATTGTTTTCATTAAGTATATATCGAAAATGGTACATAAAACGTATCTGTTTAGCTAAAAGACTGATAACAAAATGAATATTAATACACTCATTTGCCACCCAACTACAAAAAATTGAACATAAGTAGAATCTCTGAAGTCCCCCTACCAAGTTTCTCTTCCCGAATTGCCTTCTTTCCTCTCCCAAAAGTAACTGCTGTGCCAAAATTTGAGTTTTTCATTCATTTATTTCTCTGTGTAGTTTTACAGCTCACATACTATTCGTGAAACAATATATTATTTATTTTCCCAGGTTATGAACATGGAAGCATACGGTATTTTTTTTGCCACTGAGTTCTGCTCAGATGTATGTTTTTGGGATGTATTCATGTTAACGTTTGAAGCCGTAGTTCTCTCCTTCCCCTTTTATACAACTCTTATTCCAATTAATTAAGTTAATGGAAAACAAAGGCTGCATGCACACTTGCCTCAGAAGTTTCCACAAAACGAACAAAGGGCAAAAGCCAAAAAAATCTGAAACTGATTTAAAAGCATTGACAATCCATAAGAAAGGAAAAATTAACAAACGTGTTCACCTCTCAGTTCTGCAGGACTCCGGTCAAAACTCTTTCATCTCTGACACAACTTTCTCTTGTGTCTAGATGAGAAAGCAGCCCAATGTATGCATGATCTTAACCTAGCAATAACAAAAATTTCTTAACAGACCATCATTCTCTCCTCACTGTGTTCATCATAGCAACATAGGTGCCCACATACTCATCCATCCGACTTCTTTATCTTGGATTCAGTGTTATTTGGGTGCCATGTGACTGATTCTGGCAAGTAGCAAGTCGGCAGATATGATGTATCCCTCTCCAGGGCATCACCATACATACTTCTCCATGAAAATCCTCAGGAATGGCTGTATTATAAGATGAAAGGAGCCTGGATCCCAGAGTTACACTAAGAGGGGATCTGTCAAGGAGAGTCAGTTGTCCGGCTGACACTGGGCTATGAAATAACTGAGAAATAAACCTTTTTCCAGTAATTCACTTAGATTTTAGAGTTTTTGTCACAGCAACATAACTTCAGCTATTCTGATCATTACCATCATCAATAAATGTCATAGAATGCAATGTCAGGAACTGGATGACATTACTTTGAAGTTTGAGGGGTTTTTTCCTTTCGTTTTAATTGTGTTTTCACAGAGGACCAGCAGTTTTTGTGAGGTTGGAAGAGAGTATAAGATAAAACTTTATAGAAAGAATAACAACTACCATTAATTGAATCCTTACTACTTACCTGGCAATGTGCCAAATAATTTATAAGCCATATATACTGGATTGCTCCCAGCAACCTTATGAAAGAGGTACTATTCAGTCATCACCATCTATCTATTAGGAACTCGAGGTCTAGATATGAGAAGACACTGAATTAAAATTCTAGAGCAGATGAGTTCCAGAAACAGGACTTGAACTCAGGTCATTCTTTCTCCAAATTTCATACTATGAACAATGGTGCTTGACTTAACTTTAAAGCTTCCAAGAACAAACCAGTTTAGTAGAAATTAACTCTAACTGTAGTCAGTAATTGTAAAGATTCCTGTGCTTTCCTGCCATATTTTCCACATTTTTATAACTCTTACTCTGCCATAGAGAGTGGGCTTACCAAGGCAGTGTGAGCTGGGAGATACTCTCACTGTGATTATTTGCCTGTGGATGCTTTAATATTATCACTGCCAAGAAAGCAAACTCTAAAGAGAAAAGAGGGGGAAAAAGTCTGAGAACAGGCTCTGTGATATACATTAAATAGACCTTAAAATCATTCAGAGTTCTGGCAAACCAAAGTACGCTGAGTTGCTTGTATCTGTGTGAATTTGAAAGTCCACTACCATGTCACAGGTGAGGATTTGAAATGCCTGAATATGGGTCGATGCACTGTGGCTATTTAGGTATTCCAAATGGCATGCAGGGCTTGATGTGTGATTGTCACTTAACAGAATTTGCAAATGGCATATATATCAGACATTGATGAATCTCAAAAGATTGAGAGGTTCAAATAAGCATCCCGAGACTCTGAAGCTCATCGTTTGCACTTCTAAACGTGTTAAGGGCTTCCCTTTTTAGTTTAAAAGCAAACTACTTTCATGATGCCTTCTGAGTGTGGAATTTTTTGTTACAAAATCTTCTTTTCATGAATTAGAGGAAGATTGGACTGTATAGTCTGTTTGGAAAACAAGGAGTCTTTAAGGACAATATAATATAGTGAAAAGAAAAAGCATCAAAGAAGAGAGGTGAAATGGAAGAGGAAAGACAAGAAAAATCAGAAATAGAGGCAGAGGGGGAAAAATACATCTAGAATGGAAGAAAGGCATAAAGGAAGAATACTTTTTTTTAAAGGAGCATGTTCAACTATTTATAATTTCCATGAAGAAATACCATTAAGCTTAAGAATATTCTACATTAAAGAGAGCTTAAGGAAAGAGAGTCAGTCTGTAAATGTTTTTCTTACTAGAGGGAAAGACCATGATTAATAATGCAAAGCAAAAGATAATCCTAAAACATTCATTTTGTACTTATTTTCGGGATGCGTTTAGAAGTACTGCCTCTTATATATACTGACATAAAGACGTCCATTTTGTGCTCCCTCTCAGTCCTTGCCCACTGTAAGCAAATGGGGGCACATGGAGGAGTCCACCCCTACTCACATTCCATGATGATACAGACTTTTATCTAAACCACATGAGAAGGATGGAATTAATATGATTGCCTCATAGTCCTCAGTAAGCTACAAAGGTTTTCTTTTTGAAAAGCAGATGAGATAATATGCCTGTGGTATCAGGATGATGTTCCCTGTCAGCAGAAGAAGAGAAAGAAGAGATAAAAGAGGAAGTCCTTTTAATCTGAATTACTTTGTGACTGGAAATTCACAAGTACAGCCTGGAAGGTCTGGACAGCTACTGCAGTGCTGCTCATAGGAAGCTGATAAGCAGTGCCATTTATTTCCATCATTTCAGGATAACTCTAGGAAGGCCACCTACAGGTGAAAGGAGAAGGAAAGAGAAGCAGGAAGTCTCAGAGAATATCTCTTCGGATCGTCTGGCTTTACCCCCATTTATTACCTCTGTCCTTATTCCCATCACCACTCCCCCATCCTCCTTACCCACCTTAGTGCACAAGTGAAAGACTTAGTAGTACAGCTGACTGAGAAAAAGAGATAATGCACTTAATAGTGACAATTGAGATGAATTCCAAAATCTGCCCATGGATTTATGTTAAGTGTCTGGCTCAGCTCCAAGCATATCATTGGCACACGAGATATTGGTTTTCTTCCTTTCTTATCACCCCTACTCTTTCTAATCTCCAGTTTATTAGGTTGGTTTATTTGGGGTTGGCATCTGGGAGTAGGTTGACTAGATATCTGTATAGTCTTTTGCCTCAACAGAATAGGCTACAGATACCAAAAGTTTGAGAACCACAATTCTGTGAAATGTGCAATAACTTATCAAAACCAAGAGTAGTCATTTGAGCCTCTGTTCTTTCTCTTACCATTTCTAACACATTTCTAGTAAAAGTATTTTGTCACTGAGATATTTTATCTCATAAAGTTGTTGCCTTGTTTTTTCCTCAAAATAAACTGACATGAATAGTAACAAAAGCAAAAGCAGTGACTTTTTTGCATTGAGAAAGTACAGCCATTGGTCAGTAACTGGAGTGATTTTTCATATATAATCTTATTTTATACTTACAACAACTTTCCTAGGTGTTATTATTATTCCTTACTCATTACTTTCAGATTATATTTAAATAAAATGAATAAGAACACTGGTAAATTATCAGGAAAAAATATTCAATACATTTCCAAACCCTACCAGAAGTTCCATTAATCTTTACTGAAAAGCAAGTTCAAGATTGCAGTGTTGCTTTAATAAGCATGAGCTAACCATAATACGGCTGAGCTAAAGAATGTCGATGACTCATTTTATGATCACTCCCCCCACATTGCCTGCCTTTAGCTAACACTATCAAGCAGTTCCTTATGTTACCATTTAAACTCATCCAAATAAATTAATTGATGGAAAGATATTGGAGATTATGTAATTACTTCCTCTGGCTCTGGTGGTGTTGCCATCTGACTTCCAGGCAGCAAGATGAGATCTAAATTAAATGCAAATAATTGTTCACAATTAGGAAATGAAATGCCTGGAGAACCCCATGGTATTTTAAACAAGCTGATGCACTTGCCCATCGATCAACAGTTGAGACTTTCTAACATGTGCTTGGCTAAAGTCCCAATGATGACATTGTGCATAGCAACAAGTTCCCCTTCTACATCACAGACGATAATTTGCAAGGATACATCCTTCAGTAAGATGTGAACTTTTGCAGGAGTATGTACATAAAAAATATTCTTTGTTCAAGTTTGTGAGGGGTACTAGATGGTTGATTTTAGGTCATGAAGTGACTTGTGATACACAATTTTACTTAAATAATCATTTAAGGTAATCATCTTGGATATGTTGAGGACAGATCAAGAGTTTTCTCAAGGGAAAACATGTCTACCCTTCTGTCAGGGCATTTAAGCTAGTGAGTTTTGTGTTGCTTTGTTTTTGTTCCAAGGCAGAGAAGCTGTTCATTTTTAAGATGTTTCTCAGGATCCTTGGTGATGACCTTGATGGCAGCAGATCCATCCATACCTATAATGACCACATCTAACCAATAAGAAGGCTTCATTGCCTTTGAACATGCTAAAAAGATGCTACATTTTCAAAAGAGAAAAGGGCAGAATAATGAAGGCAAAACATAAGCCTGAAAGAAGAAAATGTTTCCAAAGAAAATGACCTTAATAGGCTAACAGCCTAGATGGGTATGAAGGTTTTTACAAACACTATTAGTATTCATTTAGTATAGGTAGCAGACAGCAACAAGAATTGGAAAATAACTTGGATGTGATCACTGAAGGAACAGAGGGAGGCAAAAAACCAAAGCTTCTTCCTGAGCACAAATCTCAGTGTCACCAGAGAGCACAATTGAAATGTCCTCCTTTCATGATTAGCAACCATCTAATCAAGGACACGGAGTGCCTGCCAAGTCTATATACATGTCATGACGAAAAATGGAAAAGTTTATGCAATGATGTTTTCAACCTATTGTATGCACCAGGTTAAGAAAAATATTAAAAAGTAGTTATTTGGGGGGATGGAGAAGTGGGTAGTTCTTTTTAAATGAAGAGAAAGTCTTGAGAAGTTATTGTTTAAGATATCCAAAGCTTCAGTATTTATGTACAGGGAGCTAAGGTAGGAGTGTGTAGCGATAAAAGAGGGAAAATCCCCGATACATACATACATACATATATACATACATATATATATATGTATATATATATATATATTACAGACTTAAATGAAACAGGTGTTCAAGGAAACAGTCCTGTTTTTTCAATGTTAGAGACATAAGTGTTTTTTTCTTTCCTAATGAATAATCATCTATTGTTGAGGAGATCCCAGAGGAAGAAGAAGAGGAAAATAGGTTGGTTTGGGTCAGTAGGATCTGAAAACAATGATGAAACACACTTTGAGAAAGGGGCTGGATTTACATTTGAAGTCGTGGTGACATTACAAATAAAGCTGTGTTCTCACCACTCAAGTAAGCATGAGAGAGGTCAGAATTAGCATGAACTTTCTGAAATGCAGATCTGATGATGTTCCTCTCTGACATAAAATTGACTCCTTGACAATCTGTCAAAACTTGGTTCTCAGTTCCATCTCTCTTTCCCTGCATTTTGCCACATTTTCCTCCCCAAACCCTACACATTACGGTAGCTTTCAGCTTCATAGAAACTCGGCCTTTTCTCAGTACACTGTGCTTTCCTATGCCTCTAAGCTTTGCACACAATGTTCCAGTGATTTCAAAATCTCTCCTCCTCCCCTCATCCATTTTTTAAAGCTTGGCCAAAACTTCCATATACAAAGTTATTCACTCCCTGTGAGAGCAGCTGTGTATACTCTGTTACAATACTCATCACATATATGTTAATTGCTTATGTTCATTTCTGCTTCCAACAGTGGACTTCTTGCTCTTCAAGGACAAAGATTCTGTCTTAGCGATCTTTGGATCCCAAAGACCCATTACGTGCCAGAGGAAGCAATATAGTACAGTAGTTAAGAGCAAAGACTATGGAGTCAGAGGGTTGGCTTCAAATCCTTTCTCTTCTGCTCACTAATTATGTGACCATCAGCAGGTCCCTTTGAATTTCAACTTTATCATCTACAATGATTATTATAATACTCACCTAAATAATATTTACTAGATAGAACTGGATAAAAGAATACATGTCAAATGCTTAGCACATTACCAAGCGCATAGTAGTACTTAGTAAATTGTACCTATTTTTATCACTATAATACATTCTAAGGAAAGAAAGTTGTGCTATTGTATCTCTCTTAGGATGAAGAGGTAAAAAAAATAATGAAACAGTGATAAAAAGAAAGTCACAAGGGGAGGGTATAGCTCAGTGGTAGTGTGTACCTAAGATGCACAGGGTCCTGGGTTCAATCCCCAGTACCTCCATTAAAGATAAATAATTTAAAAAACCTAATTACCTCCCTCCCCCAAAATAAAAAATAAATAAATAAATAAAAATCTTTAAAAATATACATATATTTTAAGATTTTTATTTATATAAAAATATATATATATTTTAAGATTTTTATATATATATATATATATAAAAGATATGTTTAAAAAAGAAAAAAAGAAAGTCACTGTTTCATGCTGACTTCTATTGAAATGAGAATACTGGATTTGAATAAAAAAGGAATTATTTTTTTAAAAAAGGAATTATAAATGAAGAAGTGTGAGATTTGACATTTAAAGTGTGCAGGAGAAAATCAGAAAATAATGCTGTTAGTTACTAATTAGATGAATCAAAAAAAAAAAAACTTTCTTTGCATTACCAAAGTGTATTAAGAGGGAATAGGAAGGAAAATAAAAATATTTGTTGACAAATATCTCATTGCAAATACTTTCACATAGATCATCTCAGTTAATCCTCTCTGGAAGGAGATACTGGTTGAGATACAGGTTGAGAAAAGTTAAGTTACCCTCAAGTAACTTGCTGCAAGATGTCAGATAGAGCCCCCGCCCACATCTATGAGCCATGTTTATTCATTCATTTATTTATTTATTCATAGAAACAAATGTTTACTAAATTCCTGTATTGTTCTAGGTTTTGAGCAGTGAGTGGTGGTCAGAATAAACAAAGCCCCTGCCCCCAAGGAGTTTATATTTTATTGGAGGAGACATAAAATAAGTTCATAAAAAATAAACAAGACTAATACAATAAAGAGTGATGACAGAGGTGCATCTGACTTAGGTTGGATAGTCTGGAAAAGCCTGTCTAAGAAGTGACACTTGGGCTGAGACCTGAATGAGGAGAAGGCACCAAGAGCATTCCAGAAAAAGTAATAAATACTACAACTCTGAGGCAGAAATAAACTTGTTTAGTTAGAATACCAGACAGAAAAAAAGATGGTGAAAAACCCATGTTCTTCCATTATGTTTTACCAACAAGAAACAAGGATAAAGATGGTCAAGAAACCTAGAAAAGAGCTAATGTCATGCAAAGAAATGTAAATGGAAGGCATGAAGCAAGATGTCAATAAAGCAGGGCTGCCTTTAGGTTGTGGTCCTTAGCCTTGAAGATAAAGAAACTACATTTTGTAAAGACCTTCAAGTAGAACATTTGGTGAGACTTGCTCACAATGATTCTACATTAAGGCTGGAGTCTATAAACTGAAATACCAATCTATTAGATTACAATGTGAAATATCACTGCCCAGCCCTCCCCCAGTAGAGACTTGGCTGTGGTCATAGAGCAAATGTATTTTCTCCCTATTGTCATATTACATAGGAAAGCAAATTACTATTATCAGGCTTCTTTGTGAGTAAGAAATTAGAGCAAAGAGAGAAGTAGTAATACAAAAATTTCCTACATCAGTCTCAGATGGTCCATAACAGGAATATACCTGCCAGATGAGCAACAGTGTAGCATTTGCTTGCCCAGGCACTCTCTCTGTTTTTCAGCATTTGGAAAAGCTTGAATTGAGCTGGCTTCTCAAGCACTCCTTATTTTCCCTTGTATTCCCAGTGCCTGCCTAGCATACCCTGAGGTTCAAAGTCAGTCTTAATAATGCTTGAAAAGAAAATGTATTAATGAATGACCTCTTACAGTTGATACCTTCTTTTTAAAATATACTTCTTCTTTCCTTTGAAACAGTCTTTTTTTTTTTTTCCCTGATCAAGAAACTAATACTGTGTGCTTTAAAGTGACTTTGCATTTCTCTGTTCTAATCCTGCGTGTGTTTGTATATATGATGTTCAGGCTGAATTCTGAGCTAAGAAATTCACTTTTGGGGGAAAAACATAATAGAAAATCTGATAGGCATTGTGGCCCAGGAAAATTGTCTACTATGCAAAATGAAAGAATGAGTACTCAGGGAGGATGTCTTGATTCCCAGAAACACTTTGGGTTTATTAATATATTTTTAATGTTTACAAGCTGATCCCTTACATAAACCCTGTTTCAGTTCCCATAAATATCTCAAAATAACAGTGTCTTGGGATGATCTTGAGCTCCCAAAGATTACAAAATAGTCTTTGTCCAGAGTTACTCATTACTTTCTCAACTCACCTTTCAACTTTCAAATATATTAAGGTCTGCATTCAACTAGCAAGAAATTTAGACTTCTGTCCAACCTAAAAAGACCATATAATGTAAGCCGTAATTACTTTACAGAAGAATACTGATTCCCCTACTAGATCTTAACCAACTACACTATAATAAAACACTCTAGGGATAGAGAGCCCGCTGAAGCTCCCCGCAAAACATAACGTAAGTTACATTTGACCACAACAATAACATAAGACCACTCTCTGATGGAGGATCTATGCTTTCAACTTACATCTAGATGTAAGACATTTCAGGGAGTGTGATGCCTTTTGAGGTTATACTGTGGTTTTAGAAACACAACTGAATTGTGAATGAAACCATGTTTTTCAGGCACTTTAATTCCTAAACTCTATTTCTTTGTTAGTGGTGGTGTTTTTTGTTTTTTTGTTTTTATTTCGGTGAGGTGGTATTAGGTATTTATTCATTCATTTAGTTAGTTATTTTAATGGAAGTACTGGGGATTGAACCCAGGACCTCTAGCATGCTAAGCATGCGCTCTACCACTGAGCTATACTCTCCTCTCAGACTCTCTATTTCTTGATAGTCACTCTATTTACTGATTTTTCTCAGGAGACATGTGGGTAGTTACTGATACCCAGCAGGGAAATTATTCAGGGATTTTTATTTTCTCCTCTTTTTCAAAATATTTATTTAAAAGGTAGCAGACACATATGATAGCTAAAAATGCCCTGAAACAGACTTGTGTTTAATGTTACTTGCTTATCTTTTGTAAGATTATTCAGAGTACATTTCAGACTCCCTACAAGGATACAGCCAAAGTATTGATTATTTTAATCCTTGGAGATGAAATGCTGCTTAGACTAGTGAGTTGAAGATCCTAAACTAGTAATAGGCTATTTCCATGTCTCTCTAATATTCAGCCAAACTAATACTACGGATGTCTTGTGTCTGAAAGATTCATGCATTATTTCTGTGATTCTTTTAGTTGGTTTCTGTTCATTGTAAAGAATTTTAGTTTGCTTTTTAATATTCTTCAATCATATTTTTCATCTTCTGATTTTATTCTTTATTAAAATGTAACCATACCTTCTTTTCTAGCTCTATTCTTACACATGTGTGTGCAATGTGTTTTGCATCTATCAGAAGCAACATACAGCTAACGCAAACACACTCTAAGGTCTTTGGTATCTGGCATTAAATGTTATCCTTACAGATATCTTCTTTAAAGGTCCTTTGTACCTTTTGAAAAGAGAGGCAAGACAGTTTTAAGCAGTTTTGTAAATATGTCAAGTAAAAATGATGCTGATATTTATTTGTAGGGGCATTTACCATATTTAAATGCACAAACATTTGACCATTTTTAGCCTGCCTTCAAATTGAATGACAAATTTCTTCCAAAGACCACAGAATAATTATTATGGAGAATATTTTCAGTGGATATATCTCAAAACGAAAAAGGGCATTTGAAGGGCAGTTTAACTCTTGAACAAATATTGAGAATATTTCAAATAATCTAAGGAAGAAGAAAATTCATCCCAGAACATAAATCTGTTGGGCAAAAAATCCTTTTCAGTTCCATCACCGTGTGATACTTTAATGGATCTGGGAGAGAAGTAAAACGCGATAATTAAAGGGAAAAAAAGGCAAATTCAAGAACTCCAGTAATATTAGTGTGAAAATGGATATCTTGGCAGAAGCAAGGCAGAAGTCTAAGTAAATGATTTTGTAATGGACCCATCTGTCTGATTTGCACAACCATCCTATAACCTGGCACAACTTTTTGTATGTTGGGCTAAAAAGAACCTAAGGAATTGGAATTCTTCATGGACACTAGGTAAATACTCTTTGTTCTCATTTGTCTTGAGTTATAACTGATCATGATGGCTTGAAAAGTCTTGGTGAATAATTTTCCAAGAGCAGGCTGCCAAATTCCAAGGGACAATACTTGCAATGTATCTATTCATTTGCTTCCTTTCTTTCCTCTTTTGCAAACCAAAGTTAATTGCCTGTGGTTGGTTATCCCAATGAACTGAGCGTCTCAAATTTAAACTGCAGGTGATATATGTAGCCTTACAGAATGTAAGAAATATTTGTTTGGTGCAAATAAATCAACACCTTGTATGTTTTGGTTTATAAGACTTCCTTCTGTGCTCTCCCAGTGCCCCTCCTTACCATCATGTAGTCAGCCATGGTCATAGAGCACCTATGTGCTAGTGTGTTGTCTTTTGTAAGATTCCTCAGAGTATACGTCCCTTGTTGTATGCTAGGCACTAGAGCCACAAAGATGAGAAAGCAAGATTGCCATTCCCAAGAAGCTCCGTATATAGTGAGGTAGACAGACATGCAAACACATAATTATAACAAAGTATTAACTGGTAGTAAAATGAAGTTAGATAAAAGGTCCTATGAGCACATGGAAGAGTTCCAAAGAAAGGTCTAAAAGAGAAATGATGTACTAAATTTGTTTTTTAAATCTGTGATGTAATAATAACAATAGCTACAATTTATCGAGTGCTTAAAAAATTTCAGACACAGTGCTAAGCACCTAATATAATTTACTTTATTTAATCCTTTTGATGACCCAAGAGATAGATATTATCATTTCCTCCATTTACATACGAGAAAACTTGAGCAAGAAGAATTTAGATAAGGTTCTCACGGTCACACAGCTAATCAGCGAAGCCAAGGCTTGGGTCAGAAAATATGTCCATTGTCAAGATATTGTTTTCTCTTTAATTTTTTTAACTTTTTGTTTTAAAATAATTTTACCTTAAAGTAACATTGGAAGAGTAATACAAAGAATTCCTTTACATCCTTATCCAGGTTCCCCAGTTTTTTATATTTTTTTTATCATATTTGCTTTATCATTCCCTTTCCCTCTCACTAGGTAGGTAAATTTATGATTTTTCCTCTGCATCAATTGATAGTAAGTTTCAAGCATGATGCCCCATTATCTCTTCTATAGGCTGAACGTGTCCCCTCAAAATTCATATGTTAAATGTTAACATCAAATGTAATGGTATTAGAAGGTGGAACTTTGGGAAATGACTAGGTCAAGAGGGTGAAGTCCTCATGAATGAGATTAGTGCCTTTATGGAAAAGACCCCAGAGAGCTAGCTCTGGGGCCCCTTCTGCCATCTGAGGACACAGTAAGAAGATAGCCATCTATGAGCCAGGAAGCTGGCTCTCACCAGACACCAAATTGGCTAATGCCTTGATCTTGGAGTTCCCAGCCTCCAGAACTGTGAGAAATAAATCTCTTCTGCTATAATATTTTTTATTATAGTAGCCTGAACTAACTAAGACAATTTCTGAATACTTCAGGGTTTATTTCCAAAATGACAAGGACGCTCTCCTATGTAATCACATTACAACCACCAAAATCAGGAAAATAACATTGATCCAATACAGCCATCTAATCAATAGACCTTATGAAAATATGCTAATTATCCTAATAATGTGTTTCATATTAAATAGGTATTTTTTTTGTTCTGTTCTCAGAGCCAATCCAGAATCATGTGTTTCACTTAATTGCCATGTCTCTTTGGTCTCCTTTAATCTGGAATAGTTCCTCAGCCTTTCTTTGTCTTTCATGACTGGCATTTTTGAAGAGCACAGGCCAGTTGTTTTGAGGACTATCTTTCAATTTGAGTTTTTCTGCTGTTTCCTCATTAGATTCAGGTTGTGCATTTCAGGCTAGAATACCGATTGTGTCCTTCTCAGTGCATACATCAGGAGGCCATGATGTCAGACTGTTATATTACCGGTGATGTTAATGCTGGTCACTTGCTGAAGGTGGTATCTACCAGGTTTCTCCACTGCAAACTTACTATTTCTCCCTTTTTAATTAATAAACATTTTGTGGGAAGATACAAATATTTTGTTCCTTGATAAATATTCACCCACTAGTTTTAGAGTGATACTTGCCTGAGTTAATTTTTACTATTATGGTTACTAAATGGTAATTTTCTAATTTTCTAATTCCATCATTTTGTCTACATTCATTAGTTGACAATCTACCCTAATGAAGAGCTTTCCTCTCTCCCATATTCATTTTCATATTTCTTTTACTATTTATATTTGTATGGAATCATGAATTTATGTTGTATCAATGAGTTATTTATTACTATCATAATTTACTTTGCTGCTCCAATTGTCCCAGACTTTGTCACAGGTATCCCCTTCAAGGTTGTTCCTGTGTTCTATGAACATGTCTTGAGCATTTACTTTCTGACACCACAAAATATTTCAGGTGTACCCTTTTACTTTCCCTGCCCCAGCCATGGAATCAGCCATTTTTCTGAACTAGGCTCTTGTTCTTAACTTTTCTTTTTGGCCACTCACCAGGTCTTATGTTTATCCATATATGAACATGAGTAATACAGAAATCCCGAAATCCCTAGTAAGCAGCTGTCTTCACAACTACTACAGGAAATTTAAAACTCACTAACCTAGCTTGAAATCACTGTAAAATTTCCTAAAATGCCTTCTAAATCCCCCAAAAGGAATGACTTGGGCCCTAGGAAGATAAAAGATGATGAAAAGGAGAGCAAGAAAAGGAAAAGAAAGGAAAAAAAGAACAAGAAAAGTCATAGAAACAGATTTTTTTAGTACCTTTCCTGCGTCTGGCACCAAGATAGTTTCATGTGTAACTTCTCATTATATCTCTGCAGCCATTTCTCATGGTTGAGCTTATGATCCTCACTTAATAGATAAGGTAATAGAGGTTTGGGATTTCTTTGACTTGCTCCATCCTACACAGCAAGGCAGAGAACTAGGAAGTGACTCTAACTAGATCACGTTTTAAACCAGTCTTCTCCCACCCAATGCTGCCTCTATACAGTTTTAATGCTAATTCACTTCCTACATTCTGTTTCTTCAACTGGCCATCCCTCTACAACTTACATAGTAGTTCTTTATTTACCCATTTCCCAAATACCAGAACACCTTATGCTCAGACAGATGATAAAGACTTTCCTTAGCTCTAAGAACAACCTGTTACAACAAACATTTCCTTGAATTAGGATTCACCACTTGCTTTTTAGGTTAGCTTTATTTTCTGAACTGTGAAGCACTGTACTCTAGAACCACTTGACATAAAACAAACAGCCTTTATTTGGCAGGTTGTTATTAATGCCTCCTTTAATAAACACTATACTTGGTGTCTCCATTTTTTAAAGAAGACTATAAAATTTGGGAGGAAAATGCAGTTCACTCATCAGTAGACAATTTGAGAGAATAGGGAATTTTTATTTCTCTAACAGGGCGGAACTAAAATGTCTGATTAAATAGCAAAGCAAGGTGATGTTTATGGTGTTTATTCTGTGCACAAATTGATTACAGATCAAAAGCAGGATACATCTACAGATGTGTCCTAGCATGTTAAAGCCATCAGGATTCAGGCAGGGTTGTGCGAAACCTTTGGTGAAGTATGATGGAACACTTCCTAATAGAGCAACTAAGAATAGAGAATAACTAATGTTTGCACACTTAAAGCAGTGTATTCACCTGAATTTGCATCTCAAAATAACTCTGAAGAAGAGTGGGTGTATCACCTCGTCCTCATTTTACAGGTGAGGAATATTGAAGTTCAAAGAGATGAAGAGATTTGCCTAAGATCTCACAGCTAATAAACTGGCAGTTGATACTCAAATCCTGCTTAATGTTCTTTATACCCCACCATGATTTAAGTCCGACAAATTAGATTTTTGCTAGAATCTCTCTGGGCTTAATCAAATCAATGTGAGCACATGGCAAAATAAAAGAAATCCATTCCCACTTTATTCCTTGAAAGCTCTTAATAAAAGATGGAAGGGACAATGTGAGGCCCTTTATTCTGTCATTCTAGCAAAAAAAAATTGTGTTTTGTTTTTGAGTAGACCACAATATAATGTATGAAATATATTTTGGCCAAATTAATAGCATCATACCGCAGAAATACTTTGCCTCTGATGTTATGTGATCAGTTTATGCTATAGTTTCGCTGTAGCAATCAAGTAACCTCTTCTATCATGTGAATAGGGATAAATATAAACCCAACAATATGCAGGAAAGAACTAAAGGGGCATCATGGAATTGGAGAGTTTGCCTACATACCCACCACTACCACCCTTGACTAAGATTACTACCTGACACTTATGACACAAGGGGATTTAAATAGGGAATCATTTTTCTCATATTATGGAAAGTTTTATGCAGATACTATGATCATTATATACAGAACCTAAGACCAAATTCTTAAACTAAAAATAATAATCACTATCATGTATCGAGTACCTCATATGTGTCAAGTAGAACACATGGTGCTTTATTGCCATTTTATCGTTTATTATTGAAACTAAACTATTGTGATGTAGATATTTATTCCTATTTTTTTAAATAAGAATACTGACGCTCAGACCATGCAGCTGATAATTAGGGAAGCTGGGATTAGAATTTCATTGTATTGAGCGCCAAAGCCCATTCCCTTGACAACTTGGCTACATTACACAATTAGAATGTTGTAGATATTATGGTAGCCAGGAGTCTACTGCTAACTCCCAATTCTTTTTCACATAGGAAGTTAGTGAATTAGCTTCAACCAGAAATGTTTAGGTCTCTCTTTCAGTTATCTTTCATCTTTATGTACTGCCATTTTTCCTCTCATTTTTTGCAGTCTTCTCCTGGGTGTGGTGAAGACTTGAATACTCTTTTTTCAGTAACCTGATTTCCAGTTATTCCTTTTCTAATTATTTGGACTTTGCTGCCAACTCCTTTTGCACACATGCTCTTCTATTCTGGAGTTTCTCTCTCCTGATGACTTATCTTCACCTTCTGGTCATTACTGTTGTAGCTCCATGGTACACTGTTCTCCATTTCTGTCACTTGTTGCTTGCTTGGCACATTCTCTGTTTTTTGAAAATATGTTTCATGCAATTGTCCTGTGACATTCATGTCCATAAAAATTTGCCTTCTCTTCTATGGACCAGTTCTTAGAACCTATCCATAATTAATCTTCTAGACAGTTAAGGGCTTAATTATTTTCATCTACTCCATC
Organism: Vicugna pacos; assembly: GCF_048564905.1. Taxonomy (NCBI): domain Eukaryota; kingdom Metazoa; phylum Chordata; class Mammalia; order Artiodactyla; family Camelidae; genus Vicugna; species Vicugna pacos. Next base: position 16,843,915 of record NC_133023.1, on the reverse strand, counting down.
TCTTTCTTTTGGGCAGCAATACAGTGGCCACTAGGAGGACAGTTTCCTTAGAGCAATTCTCAAACTTCAGCCTGTATAAGAACCACCTGAAGGACTGGTGAAAACACAGAATGTTAAGCCCCACCCTCAAAGTTTCTGATTTCATAGGTCTTGGGCAGAAGCAGAGTAAATGCTAAGACTTTGCTCTTCTAACACATTCTCAGATGATGTTTATGCTAGAGGTCCAGAGACCACACTTTGAAAACACTGCTTTAGACTGAGGGGAAAAAGAAAGCTAGTCTACCATGTCCCCATAGCATAGTATCCTTGTTGAGAACTCAGTCGTTTGACAATTCCTTAAAACCATCTGCCATATCTCAGCACATTTATTAGGTAGTGTGTATAAAAAGATAAAAAAGCCTTTATCCAGAATTTCAAGGAATTCATGGCTTGATAAGAGACATGTATGTAAATGAATAAATGCAATACAGTAATAATAAGGCCTGTAACAGTGGTAAAACAAGATAGCCAGAAGACAGAGAGGCGGTGGTTACTTCTCTCCTTAGAGGTTACATCAGGGTTTATTAAGTGGAAATAACAGTTAAAAGGAGCCTTCAGAGGAGGTGTAGGTAGCAAATTCTAGGCAAATAGAAGTGTGTTCAAAACCACAGAAATCTAATGTTTGCAGAGGTGAAGGGGATTGGTCGGTTTTTGGTATGCTTTAAGTGTTGAGTGAAGTGGAGATATTAAAGGAATATGATTGAACAAATAGTGAGATTGGATCTTGTGTGTAATCTAACATGACCTTTTCCTGGGGTTGAGAGAGTAATTTGTGTATCAGTGAAGAACGTTATTAGACTTGAGCTTTGGAAGTATCACTGTGGAAGATGGTTGGGAGGAAGGAAGAACATGGTGCCAAATAGAAAGCATGGATACCCTAGAATCAAAAGAGAGACTCTCATAGACTGGGATACCAAAGATTTTGATACAAGGGAAAGTTCTGTTTAGTTTAGAAATACTCTGTAAACATTGTATTGTAATGATTTCTTTACGTGCCTGTCTTACACAGTACACTAAAAATTCCTTTGGTCATCTTTGTATCAACACTGTGGGAGTACCTGACCTGGCTTTAGTACGAGCTCTAGAAATTTCTCAGTGAATAGAAAATTAATGAAACCCAGTGTATCATTTATTTTCCTTTGGATTTCAGTCCTATTCCCTATAAAATGGGGAGGAAAGGATTTATTTCATTCTCCCCAGGATATGATAAATGAATGGATGAATATTAATAAAGTGATATATACTTATTAGGAAGCAAGTAGAAATGGATGGCATCCTGGTGATGGGATTTATCACACAAATGATAACCAGTTGAACCTTCATTTATTTGAATAAAATTTCTGAAATTATCTCCAAATTGCTTTGGTAAAGATAGCTGGACTGAATTAAAACTGTTATTACAGAAGTCTCCAAATGTCCATTAATTCTTTTGCGCAAGCAGACTAATTTGCAGAAGATTTACCCATTCCTGTATGAAACCAAGGCACTGCTGGTTCTGTCAGATAATTTTCTCAATGACATAACTAGGCAATTAAATAAACTGCAAAAAAGAAATAGTTCATTGCTTTCGGAACCTCCCATTCTGAAAGGAGTGAAATTCTTACCCGTAAGTGACTAGGTATCACCAGCTAAACAGAAATTTTAAAAATAACTTGTTTTTAATTGTACCTATTTACTTTCCTGATCACTCTTTTCCTTAACACTCTAGCATTGGCAAGACCAAGACATTTTCATGCTTCTGTGATTATACTTGTTCTTTCTAATAGCAATATAAATGTTCAGGGATTCAGATTCCAAGTACAAAAGAAATAGTGAAATCAGAACTACATTTAGACATGCTAGAGATTCAAACCTAAGAGATAACATCCTAGAAAAACAGGGAAGGGAGAAGTGGTTACAAAATAAAGGAGAATTTGACTTTTTTTTTCCAACAGAGGATGCTAGTTGGCCTTCAAAAATATGAGGGCTACGGATCCTGAACCTTGAATTCTAGATCCATTTCATCCTGGGGAAAAAAAGAGATTCTTAAACATGAAAAGGATTTGGAAAATATACTAAATGCACACACTCTTTTCCTAAAAGTAATATGGCTGAAAGATATGGTCCAGCAAAACTAAAACACAATTCATAAAAGAGGAAGCTATCAGATACAAGAAACAGTGTGAGCAGAGAAAACAACAAAATCCATCCTTTAGCTGAAACCAGTTTTTTTTCCAATGGGGGTGCTGTGGGCATTTTGGGTGAACAACTGCTTGTTTTGTAGACTGTCCTGCCTATTGCAAAATGCCAAGCATCTATGACCCCCAGTTTTAAAGAAAGAGTTCTGAGAACAATAGAGACATAACACTTTTTAAAGTGAATAAAAAGCTAGAACAATAATACTGGGGGGGCAAGGAGTTATAGATAATGTTTATTGTGGTTCTTTGTATTATGAAAATTAGTATCTCAATGAGAATGATATGAACATGACAAAAGGCAACAAAGTGTAAAGTATACTTCACTCTAAGCCTCATTCTTGCTTCCCAGACTGTCTTCAGCTTTTGTACATGCTGCCGTAACATATTTATCAATGTGAGTGTATCATATACACATACTCATCTGCAGCTTCCTTTTTCCGCTTAATTTACCTAGCAGACATCTCCAAACCAGCACAAAAATAAACCTTAAACATCTTTGTTTTTGTTTTATGTTTGCTCATTTTTGTTAAATGTATTATAAACAATATGCATGGAAAATAAATGAAAGAAAGGATTTTGATAGACTTTGCAAAAAGCTACTTATCAGCTATGATTGGATCATAATTGAGGGGCACTTGGCCTTGCCTTGGAGGTGAATACGGCTTCTTGGAAGAGCCACGGCCTGAGCAGAGGTGGAAAGGGGAAAAGAGAGAGGCATGTCGGGCAGAGGGAGCATGAACCATCTATTTGGTGTCTATAGAGGATGACAGACAGTTTGGTATTGCCCAACGGAGATTGATGGAAAGAAGTGGGGAACAGAAGACAGGCAAGACCTGGTCATGGAAGGCTTTGTTGGCTGACAAAGAGGCTGGACTTTATCTTGGGAACCATTTGGCAAATTTCAGGTATTTTCAAATGGGAAATGGTGAAGCCATATTTGTGTTTTGGAATGACTTCTCTAATGACTGAACAGATTTGAGCAGGTAAGATCAAAAAAGAAAAATCAGAAAAGGAGGCTATTGTAAAGGTCTGAGAGTCAGAGGATGAAGATTTGGACTAAGACACGTAGAGAAAGGAAAGGAAAGATTTAGAGATATTTAGGGAGGAGAACAGACAGAACTGAGACTTGTTTTATGTAGGGTACAAGGAAAGAGTTGAGTGCCAGCTTTCTGATTTGAAAATACAAGAGTAGGAATGAATGTAGAAGAGGAAGAAAAAAAATTCCATTTTGAACTTGTTTGAGGATTTTAAGTTTCCTATAGGATATCTGCCATGTATTTTTCAAGTGGAAGTTGTAAAATCTATGTCATATAAATTCACGGGGAGAAAATGAATTCACTGGGAAATCTTGGGAACAGAAAGGCTCAACTGATATGGAAGACTCTTATTCTGTCAGTCTCTGTGGTGAACAAGATGGCCTCCAGTTTCCAGACTCATGTCCAACCGACCAGCTCAGTAACCTGAGGGAATAGTTGTAGCAGCAAAGATCTGGGAGGGGCTCCAGTTGGGAGCCCCAATCTGGGAGCAGTTTAATCAGCTCATTCACTCAACTAATCAGTCATGAAAGAAGCAAGCTACTCTGATTGATCAGGCCTGGACTGACTCTTACATCATGGGTTGGGAGTGGGGTTAGCTCCACTCCAAACACATGTAATGACACCGCCCATAAAAAAAAGACACTTCTTACACTAGAATGAAGGGAGATAAGAGGAGAGATGCCAGAGAGGCAAAAAGTACAGATGTCTACTACTACATAGTAAGGGATATATTCAGCAGAAAATTCTATACCACGGGCCTTAAGCTAGGTGACATTAGAGAGAACCTTTCATTTAAGTGGAGTTTTGGAGTAACATTAGATGGCCTGAAATTTTTAATGACTGGTAAGAGACTGTTCTTGTGACAGAGACTGAAGAAGTTGTGGGACCATCCTGAGATTTCATTGAAGGCAAGGGAAGGCCCATGGAGCAGGTTTGAAAGGACAGTGGGAGACAGTACCACATGGATTCCAGCTCATTCAGTAAAATAATTATGTTTTTTGGGGGAAAAAAAAGAACATGTATGTGAGGAGAAAATATCCAATAATGCAAAAGAGCGCAAAATGAAATATATCTCCTTCTCCTCTTTCCACTTTTAGCCCCCCACGACACACACACACACACGAAACCACTATGACAAGTCCTACCTTTATCTCTTCTGTGTTCTATCAGTTTTTTGTAAAAGTCCTATGTCATGGTTTATCCTGTTTAGATAATCTCAGTCTCTCTCCCTCCCTCTAATTTCCTTCCTCCCTTTCTCCCTCTTTCCCTTGCTCTCATAAAATATAAGTAACTTGGCACTTTTTACCATATCCCCCATCTTCTCTTCCTTTTTATATTTGTTGTAAAATTTTGGTACATGATATTTGTCAGATGAAAGAAGTTTTCTTCTACTCTGATTTGTTAGAAGTTATTATGGTGACATGGGATTCATTTTTATTAACTTTACCCATGCCTGTTAGATGACTGTATGATTTTTCTAATTTAAATGTTAATATAATGCTATAAATTGATATTCTAGTATTATGTCAACCTTGAAATCCTTGAATAAGTTAACACTGGTCATAATACCAAGCCCTTCCTGACCTTGGTAGCAAGTCATCATGAAGTTCAATCCCTCAGGATTCACTGGACTTTTGAAATCTAAGAACTGTTGTCTTTAATTTCTGGGGAATTATCATCAAGTTTCTTTTCAGATGTTCTCTAACATGAACCTCTTACTTCTCTCCTTCTGGAACTCCAGATAGAAATATGGTAGATTTTGTCATTGGTGCTCCAGGTCTATTTACTATTTTCCATCTTTTTGTCTTTCTGTGCCTCCCACTGACTCATTTCTTCAGGTTCATCTTCTTGTTGCCTAATTCTGTATATAAATTAACTATTAAACTAACTCTTTAACACTAAAATTATATTTTTATTTTCATTTTTTTCATGTCTGGAATTTCTCATTGGTCCTTTTTCAAAGGTTCTGTGTCATTTATAATAGTTCATATATCCTAGTTGATTTAGGTATAAAATCATGAGTTTCTCTCTCAGAATGTTAAAGGCCTTTTTGCATAATTGCATAATGTTCTAGCTTGCAGTTATGCTTATGTAAAATATGATTCCTGTCTGATTCTTCAGAATGTATACTAACTCTGATTGTCTCTGCCTCTTCCTCTCCTCTCTCTCTCTCACTCATTCACACACACACTGTGCGACTCTTCTTTGTTCTGTTTCTGAAAATATTTAGACTCTTTCATTTTTCATTGTTGTTTAAACATATCAGAGTAAGTCTGGGTGTAAGTTGTTTGCATTATTCCTATCTGCAATCAGAGACTGGGTGAGGGGAGGGTACAGCTCAGTGGTAGAACACATGCTTAGCATGCACAAGGTCCTGGGTTCAATCCTCAGTACTGCCATTAAACAAACAAACAAACAAACAAACCTAATTACCTCCCCCCTCCAAAAAAAACCCCAAAAAACAAAGACACCCAGAACATATACATAGAGAGAGAGAGAGGATATTTTGAGTTGAGAACATATATTGAAATTAGGGAAAATTTTCTCCTATTTCTCCATTTATTTCCTCTGTTCCATTATATTAGTTATCCATATCCAAGACTCATTACTAGACTGTTGGACTTCCTAGATTGATTTTTTTTCCACTCAATCGTATTTTCTATTTCTGTCCATTTGTTCTTTATTCAGAAATACATCTTTACTTATGTTACGAAGAACTTTAATTAGAGTAAAATGGAACCTCTATATAAGCACTTTCATTCACTGCACATGCTACAAGTGCTCGTCTTCACTAGGTCCAGATTCCTTTACTGATAAAATGCACACATTAAAAAAAAAGATAGATCTATAGAAACCTAGGAATAGAGCCTGCCTCAGCCAGCCCTAACTTGTAACGTGAGCAAGCAAAATTTTAAATTGTAAAGTCCTTGAAACACAAGTGCATTTTGTACCACTATATTAAAGGCTCACATTTAGTGAAATACAGGTATACTTCATTTTATTGTGCTTCACTCTATTGCACTTTGCAGATACTGTATTTTTTATAAACTGAAGGTTTGTAGCAATCCTACATTGAGCAAGTCTGTCAGTGCCATTTTCTCCAACAGCATTTGCCCACTTCATGTCTCTCTTACATTTTGGTAATTCTCACAATATCTTAAATCCTTCACCAGCAAAGATTACAACTTGCTAAAGGCTCAGATGATAATTACTATTTTTTAGCAATAAAGAATTTTTAAATTAAGATATGTACATTTTTTAGGCATAATGCTATTACACATTTAATCGACCACAGTATAGTGTAAATATACTTTAATATGTACTGGAAAACCAAAAATTTTGTGTGACTTGCTTTATTGTGGTGGTCTGGAACTGAACCTACAACATCTCTGAGGTATGTCTGTAATTAAAAAGTAATGAATCTTACTCCTGTAGATGAACATAGGGATTAATGAAGGCAATATTGTCCAGAGCCAGAGGGTGAATCATGAAGTGGAAGCTGAGGGAAGCAGAGAGTCATCATCAGTGGGTGCTGTGAATATTAGTGGTACTAATTATTCAAGATAATAATATGGAAATTTGAGTTTGAATATAATACTTTTCCCACCAACATGTGACATGACCATTACTGTAGACCACAACATTAAAAATTTATTGACTATTGAATACCTGATTTGTGCACCAAGCTTGTAAACTCAGAGGGCACACAGGCTTCAAATTATATTCCTTGGCTTTATACTGAATTTAAATTCCATCTTCTCCTGATTTAGGAAATACAGAGAAAAGCATGTGGCTATCTATAATAGGACAAAGATGTCATTATATTCCATTTTATCTTCTATAGTTTGGAATATTTGTCTGATTTCTATCTCCTAGCCCAAGTAATCATATGCCAGAGTCCAAATTATTATGATGAAATATAGAATGAGTTTTATCCTACTGGAAAAAACTGGTTAACTTGTATTGCATTTATATTAATTTATAGAGAATTAAAACTGGTACAATATCAAACCAGCTGTTTCTAACATTACTTTTTATTCATCTCTCTTTATACATTACTCATCTATTCTTATATGTTGTCTACTACAGTAGCCACCCCACTCCCTTATCCAGGGTTTCATTTTCTGTAGTTTCATTACCCATGGTCAGCCATGGTCTGAAAATATTAAATGGAAAATACCAGAAATAATTCATAAGTTTTAAATTGTACACCGTTCTGAGTAGCATAATGAAATCTCATACCATCCCCCTCCATCCCACCCAAGACGTCAATCAACCCCTTTGTCCAGTGTATGCCACCCATAACTCATTTAGTAGCCATCTCAGTTATCAGATCTGCTGTTGCGATATTACAGTGCTTATGTTCAAGTGACATTTACTTTACTTAATAGCCCCAAAGAGTAAGAATAGTGATGCTGATGATTCAGATATGCCAAAGAGAAACTGTAAAGTGCTGCTTTTAAGTGAAAAGGTAAAAATTCCAAGTTTAATAAAACAATTGTATGCTGAGGTTACTAATATATAAACTAAGGACAAATCTTCTATCCATGAAATTCTGAAGAAGGAGAGAAATTCATGCAGATTTTGCTGTTGCACCTTAAAGTGCAAAAAGTTATAGCCACAATGTGTGATAAGTACTTAGTTAAGATGGAAAAGGCACTATGTTTGTACAATAAGATACTTGGAGAGAGACCACATTCACATAACTTTTATATCAGTATATTAATTATAATTGTTCATTTTATTATTAGTTATTGTTCTTAATCTATGTGTAATTTAAAAATTAAACTTTAGCATAGGTATGTATGTACAGGAAAAAAATTGTATATATAGATTTTGGTACTATCTGCAGTTTCAGGCATCTATCTACTGGGGGTTGTGGAACATATCTCCCAAGGATAAAGGGGGGCTACTGTACTTCCATTAGATCCCTTAGCATATGATAGAAATTAAAAACACTCTAACAGAAATAAAGAATACCTTTGATGGGTTCATTAGCAGTGTGGGCACAGCTGAGAAAAGAATCTGTAAACTTGAGGACATGTGAATAGAAACTTCCAAAACTGAAAAACAAAGAGAAAAAAAAGATGGAAAATATGGAACATAATATCCAAACAACTGTGGAGCAATTTCAAAAATTGTAATATATACATAATGGGAGTACTAGAAGGAGAAGAAAGAGGGAAAGGAACAGAAGAAATATTTCAAACAATAGTGATTTACTTATAGAGAAAAAAGATAATTACATGTGACTTCTCCTCAGTAACCATGAAATAAGAAGAGAGTGGAGTGACATATTTATTGTGTTGACTTAAAAAAAAAAACAACCTAGAATTCTGTACCCTGTGAAATTATTGTTCAGAAGTGAGGGAGAAATAAAGACTTTCTCAGACAAACAAAGATTGACGGAATTGTTCAAGTGAATCTGCCTTGTGTGAAGCATTTTTAAAAGTTCTTCTGAGAAGAGAGAAATGACATAGCTTGGATCCGCATAAAACAGGAAGAGCACCAGAGTAGGAATCAGTGGTAAATCAGTAGGAATCAGAAGGTAAAAAATTTTTTAAGTTTTCTTACTCGTATTTAACCTAACAGATAATAGTTTGTTCAAAAAAGCAACAATATATTTAATGGTTATGCTTTATGGATAAGTAAAATGAATGGCAGTAATGATACAAGACAGAAGGGAGGAATTAGGTATGCTTTGTTATTGTAAGGTTCTTGCACCATGAAGTGGTATAGTGTAATTGGAAAGTGGATTTAGATTAGTTGTAAATGTAAACTGAAAGCTCTAGAGCAACCACAAAATGCGTTTAAAAAAATATATAGTTGATATGTTAAGAAAGGAGAGAAAATGGAATCATATAAAATGCTCAATCAAAATACAAAAGGCAGGAAAAAAGTTGAAGACAAAAATAAGAACAAAGATCAAGGACCAAGAAACAGAAAACCGTTAAAAAAAAAAGTATGATAGATATTAATCCACTATATCACTTTAAACAGCAATGGTCTAAATACACCAATTAAAAAACAGATTTTCTGAGTAGATTTTCAAAAGACAAGACTCAACTGTGTGTTGTCTACAAAACTCACTTTATTTTTTTTATTTTCAGTTTTATTAGGTAGAATTGTTACAGTTTGACTGCACATATACACTGTATTGCGTGTAAGTACATATACACAATATACTGCACATTTTTTAAAATTTACATATGTGTACTGTTCATTGCAAAACCCACTTTAAATATAAAGACATGTATAGATTGAAAGTAAAGGGATGGAGAAAGATAACATCATGCTAACAGTAATCAAAAGAAAGCTGGAGTAGCTATATTGATTTGAAATAGCAAACTTCAACACAAGGAAAATTATCAGGGATAAAGAAAGGTATTATATATGATAAAGGGATCAATTCTCCAAGAAGACATAACAATCCTTAATCTGCATGCATCTAACAAAAGAACATCACTATACATAAGGCAAAAAGTGATTGAACGGCAAGGAAAAATAGATGAGTCCACTCTTATAGCTGGAGACTTCAACATCCTTCTAACAGTAATGAGCAGATCTGGCAAGCAGAAGCTCTATAAGGACAGAGTTGAACTCAACACTGTCAGTCAACTGGATCTAATTGATATATATAGAAAATTTCATACATTGGCAGCAGAATATACCTTCTTTTCAATCTCAAATGAAACGTTCCTCCTTTCACACTGCTGTCCAGGTGAACACAACCATATCTTTTATCAGCTAAAAATGCATATTTTATTAAATGTCTGCATCTGTATTTTAATCATGGAGCAGAATCCATAGTGTTTTGGTTTCTGCTATAGTTCTAAAATCAAAACAAGCTCTCTAAAATAAGACTTCCTTAATTCCCCCCAAATTATAAGGTTAATTATAGTTTTAATGTCACTTCCTTCATTCCTTCAGTCAGCTATTAATGCTGTCTTTCTTTATTTCTTCATTCAGCTATTCAAAAACTGCTTTTAGCATCTACTTTGTGGCTTATATTTTGCACAGCCTTCAATTAATTCTCTCACTGCCATTTTATTTTCCTTACTCTTCCACTCAAGGAGAATAACTCCTGATAACCTCTAGGAAAAGGGAGAATCTTGTGCCTCATCCACTCCCATCTGTGTATCTGATTTGTTTTTCTATCCATACCAACTTATCTTTGCATAGCATATTAAGGTTATATGAATATATTTATTTTCTGCAGTGTGGCAGAACTTGGTGAAGTAAAAATGAATGTAGGACAAAATCACTATTGCTGATTCTGAGAGGAAATATTAAAATACAATTTCCTGTGTGGCTTAAGTATCATAGTTCCACAAAATAACAAATTTGGGGGGAAAGTTATCAAAAAGACATAATCCATGCTCTTTAAATCTGTCACATCAGTGAAATGGTGTGAATATACATATATGGTTCTTTCCCACATTTACAAAATGTAATTGTAGGTAGACAGTTGCCCTGGGAACTCTAAACCCACTTTTCTGACAGTTGTCACCTTGTTCCCAACCCAAGTTACTCTTTTTAATATAGTCCCAGATTTCATTATCAGCTATTTATTCTGAGGGGAAAAAAATTACAGAAGATCCTAGGGGAAGTTAAATCAGAAAAATGTAAGGTTCTCCTATAGATTTTCTTATCCATGTATTTGAAGCCAGAAGATTCTGCTTTTCCATACAATTGGTTATATATATATATATATATATATATATATGCCTGATTAGATTATCTGTGAAATTGAATGTTACACAGGGCTGATGTGACCTTGAATATTGCCCTTTTCCTTTCTTTATTTTGTTCCTTGTGATTTTTCCATATCTCACCCATCAAATTTTATTGTTCTAATTTCCCAGTATAGGATATGTGTCATAAAGGGTGAGTGAAATAGCTTTAGAGAAAAAAATAAAGGAAATGTCCAGAGTTAAAATAAGTGGAAGCATAAAGGGCACTAGCAACAAATAACAGCTTGCCATATTGAGACACTGTGGGAGATTCCCAGGATGCCCAGAGATGCTATGAAATTCACACTGCCTGACTTTATACCATTCTCTTAGGATTTACAGCAACTGCCAGAAGCCAACTGGGGTTTTTCTAGGCTATTCTCCACTTCCTCTTCCATATTCTTAATGTTCCCAAAAGTCATTGGAAGGGGTTAATGAGAAAGGATGTAGAATATTTTTCCTTTTAAACCTAAAGTGAAATAGTCATGTTTGAGGGACTTTCTAGCTTCTATGTGAAAATACAAAGACCTAAGTAATCCCTAAGGGCCTGTTGTTGCAATGATTATAGAAACATTTTTAATTAAAATGTTACAATAGAAAGAATGATAAATTTAGTGAGTGGAAGGTCATAAAATTGTTCAAGGCATGCAAATCAAAACAAACTAATGTGCCAACTATATTGGCAAGAGATGCTTTTGGCTGGAAGAGATGGAAATTTCACCCGGGAAGATGTGCAGAGGTGATAATGTTAGGTAGTGTTGGTGCAGCTGCCACCCAATGTCATTAAGGACCCAGATTCTCTTTTTGTGTTCCATCGTCTTGGGTTTGTGGCCTTTGGTCTTCATGCTTTGACATCCTGATGGCAATGGAGTTTCTACAGTTTCATCGTGAAATCCATGATCGATACAGGACGAAGGGAAATGGCTCTTACTGCCACACATGTCCCTTTTATCAGAAAAGCAAAATTTTCCTAGAAGGCCACAGGCATACAACCCCTCACTGCTTGAACACAGGTCATCTGGTCACTTCTAGCTTCATGAAGGTTGGTAAACTGATTCTGTGGTATTTTTATCCTTTACAGTGAGAAAAAAGAAAGAGATGGAGGCTTGGGATAGCTATTAGGCTAGACAACCAAGCATGTCTGCTACACAAACTAAGTTAATTGGGTTTTATGAATCCTTGTTTCAAGTACCATTGTATGACTCTAGAAGATAAATTCGTGAAAATTGGTATTGTGGGAGAAAACTTCCTGCAGTTCTTTGTTGTGATAAACTCTTCTTTCTGTATATAAATCCTTGGGTTGGTTAATAGTGAAACAAGTTACCATGAATTAAAATGACTTATTTTACAAATGTCAGTCATTATACTAAAGATAAAAGTTAATTTAAATCCTGAGAAGAGATTTTGAGAAAATTATTGGAGTTGGTCCTCTTTTAACTTAAAAATCAGCTGCATAAGCTCTTGACCAAAATTTTCAAGTTAAAAATAACACTAACATCATTGTTTGAAAATAATATGGTAAATAGAGATTTGAGAAATTAAATGGATGTCATTGGAATCTGTAATCATTAGATTTCTAATGAGGGTGGCTCGAACAAACAATTAATCAAGCTTCAGTGGTTTGGATGAATCATGCCCATTCTTTGACTTTGTTACTTACAAAACATTTTCTTTTTTAATTGCAGACTGAATATTTTCAAATGATGTTACTAATAATTATTGATGAGTGAATTGCACAGGATTGTGAAATTTGGTTTCAGTTGAATAAGAAAAGTCAAACAATTGAGCAATTAAATTCATTCCAATCATCTGAGCTTCTAGAAAATTGGTTTGAAATGGCATTGAGGAATCTAATTGAATTTCTATATATTGTGTGCTAATATAACTATGGGCAAGGATTTAGCATCATTAACTAATATTTGAAATTTGAGAAGAGTTTGAAGATTATCTCCAATCATCCAAGATGGTATGGTGGAAGTAAGTGAAGTTTAAATTAACTCCCTTACTTCCTCAGATAAAGAATTTTAGTTTAGAAGTGGTTAAATTACTTGATGAAAATAGTATGACTAGTTAGTTAAATCAAGAGCTAAAACCAAATTGGCTTAACGCTTGTGTCAATCCTCTAGTTTTATATTTCTCTTGAAAAATAATGGTCACATCAGTATTTTACTTGCTGCCTCAGGATACTGATAGGAATAAAATTTATGTGAAAACCAAGATTTGTAAATGATGTTAATGTATGAGAAATACGGGATTAAGGGGCTTTCATATACCTATTAATGTAGCCCAATAAAGAATCAGTAATCCATGTAGCTAGAAACAAACAAAATCTTGGACTTAAAAGAAAAAAGATAAGGCATCTATCTTATCAAAATCAGATAACAGAATAATGCCTCTCCGTTGTATTCCTTTTATATTGTGTTCTCCTAGAAATCAATTTGAGGGGAGGACAATGAAAATATTTGTTGCAGCCAGGTGATTGAGTTCTCCTCTGGGGAATTGTAAAGGTAGTCAGAGAAAGAAAGGAGGTTTTCTGTTAATCCTATCTGTATTCTCTTCTATTTGCTGGGGTCAAAGTTTCTTTGCAAGGCTAAAAACAGTTTGTCGTTTTTCCCAGTAAGAGTGTTTTCTGTGTAATTCAATATTGGATAATAATAATAATAGCAAGCATTTAGTGCACTCTCTTTTTTTGGTATCATGAACTGCACCTTGTGCTTTGAAGGCTTTTTCTTAATTGATTTTCACAAAAACCCTATGAGATAGTGTAATATTCATTAGAACTAATCACAGATATTTCTTGTTCTTCTGGGCTGTGATAGGATTGCCCTTCTCTTCCCTCCTTGGAGTTAGGGATGATTGTAAATCTTGCTTTTAGCCAATGAAATGGAAGCGGAAGTGATGGGCGCCCTGTCTACGTGGAAGCTTTAAGAGCCAGTGTGCAATTCAACAGAATCTTTCCTTTGCCATTACAGTTAACAATGTTCCAAAGAGTGGTACTCTCTTAACCTGTGTCTTAGAGTGAGAACCGCTGGGGCGCAGTTCCTAGCTGCCTTACAATGGAAATGAAAAGAGAGTGAAAGATAAACTTTGTATTAAGCCATTAAGATTTTGAGGGTTGTTACTGCAGCATAGCCTGATCCATTCTGACTGATATAGGTAATAATTTTTACTACCTTCAATTTACAAAGGAGGAAAATAAGGATAAGTTATTTATCCATGATGACACCACAGCTTAAATAGAACTTAACTCGATTCAACCAAGCAATCTGACTCCATTGCTCATATCCTTAGCACCATTTTATATAGCTGTGGTAGTATACTTATTATAAAGAGGGAATGTCCACTAATATGATGTGGAGCCCTGTATTTAATTTCTGAGCATAGACAGGGGATTATTACTTTTAGTTCACTTAACTTTGACATATTTTTAGTATTTACAAATCATTTACACATGCATAATTAATCCAATAGAATATACCTGAATATTGTTGTCCTCAGGGAAAAAACAGTATGAAGAGGTCATCAAAGCATATATCCAGGGATCCTTTGCAAACATCCCTGTGTTAGTCAGTTTGGGCTGCCATAGCAAAATACCACAGATGGAGTGAGTAAACAACAGAAATTTGTTTTCTCATGACTCTGGAATCTGGGAAGTCCAAGATCAAGGTGCCAGCCCATTTGGTTCCTGGTGAGGACTCTTTTCCTAGCTTGTACACAGCTGCCATCTCATTGTGTCCTCAAATAGCAAAGAAAGACAGTGTGTGTCTCTTCCTCTTCTTATAATAACACTTGACCTATCAGGTTAGGACCCCACCCTTATGACCTCATTTAGCCTTTATCACCTCCTCAAAAGCCCTGTCTCCAGGTATAGACACATCGGAGGTTAGGGCTTCAGCATATGAATTTTGGAGAGACACAAACATTTGGTCTGTAACAATCCCCTAGGAGCCCTAAACAATTTAAGAAAGCTTTACTAATAAAGACTCACTTCCATTTATTTCCAAGCGTTTTCTGTCTCTATATATGGAACTAAAAAGAAATTCCAATGAAAAGTGTATCATCCTTTCATTTATTCACTTATTTAACACCTATTTATTGAGCGTCTATTATATGCCATATTATTCTAGGCACTGAGGTACAGCACTGAACAAAGCAAATTTCTTTGCTTTGTGAAATTTATGTTTTAATAGGTATATATCATATGTCACATTATGCCAGAGTAATATATTACATTAATAAAAAATAAAGCAGATTAAAAGTATAGAGAATGATAGAAGCCAGAAAAAAAGTACTCTTGCTGCTTTTCAATGGTAGTCAAATAAATTCTCTCAAATGAGGTGACTTTTATGCAAAGACCTAACAGTTACAGCTTTAACAGCTTCAAATATTGAAACTGAAAATATAATGAGAGAGCTATTCTCGGATTCCTTCACTTTACAGAAAGATAAACTGGGATCTAAAATAGGGATTGGCAAACATTTTTCTTAAGAGCCCAGTTATAAATATTTTTTATTTTGCATGCTAGACAGTCTCTGTCATAACAACTCAACTATACTGTTGTAGCACAAAACAGCCATAAATAATAAATAAACAAAGAATATGGATGTGTTCTAATAAAACTTTATTTACAAAAACAGGCAAGGGGTAAGATTTGTCCCTCAGGCTATAGTTTGCCTATCCCTAATCTAGAACAATGAAATGACTTTCCCAGGTCACACGTTTCGTGGTTGATGACAGCAGAGAGGACAAATATGTTTCTTCTGTCACTGAAAACAACAAAGACATCTTTAGAGCAGATTGTCACAAAGACAGAGTTAAATAAATAATAATATGTCATGGGTGAAAAAAAATTATCCATTTAACTTCTGGCACCTGCATTTATTTTAGGGAGCAAACTGTCTTTGTTTAGGAAAACATATTGGTAAGCTACTTGTGAGAGAAGGTGACACCCTGAGGGCTGAGTTTAGCAGGAGGCAATGAAATAAAAAGGATGACTCAGTGGCTCTGCACTAGAAAGGAACCAAAATTAGAAGAAAAGGGAAGGTAGAGAAAAGGAAAGAGGGAAAAGCCAATCGACAGAACATAGTGGTAGAAGAAGGCATTTGAAGAAAAATATGTTTGATCAATTTTTAATCAGCTGCATTGTAGCAATGCAAACCCTCTATTGTCCTCAAAAATTAAGAATACTCTAATGCACAATTCAAAGGCCTTTTATGAATGGGCTTTTGAAGATGTCTGTGTGGGAGCAGGAGGAAGAAAGTTAGGAAGCTGAGTTTTGTCTGGGCCAATTCTTTTTGTGTGTGTGGCATTTAATTAAATCCCAGCCTTCGATAGCTCAACCGTCTGTTTTCTCTATTCCTGTGGTTAAACACCACCAGGGAAGGTCCCGTTCCAGGGCATATTGGTCCAGTAATAAGTTTAAAACTTCCAACCTCAGAAGGGCCCTCGACAGTGCCCACACACTCTTTGCAACAGCTATTTCAAACCTTATCCACTCTGTTCAAAGCATCAAGCTTTCCCCTCCTCCTCTCCACTTACATGATAGCCTGGCATTTTAGATGAAAAGAGAAAGCATCAGATGGTAACTCCCTTACCTTCCCACCCCACCTAACGTACTAATCACGGCACCTCTAACTTTGGAGTAGCCTCCTTCCCTTCTGTGAAAAGAGAGGGAGGGCTGCCTCTCCTCCTGCATAAGGTGAGACTTCTGCCTCGAGGACTGCCTACTCCAAAGTCTCCATGAAACTGAATCCTTCACGTCGGTGCTTTACACTTACTTAACGTGCCATTAGAAAAAAGCCTTCCTCTGCCGTACATGCCACTACCTTCTCCTGCCCACTTTTCCTTCTCTCCTTCACCACTTAGCTTCTTGAAAGAGTAGTTGGCGAAACTGTCCTCATTTCCTTATCCCCCCCCACTTCTCAATCCTCTCTAATCTGGACTTTTCCCAGTACTGTAATCTCACTAAATGCAAGGAGAAATTTACATTTTTACCTTGTTCAAGATTTCCACAGAGCTTGACATTGTTGACCACTCCCTTCTTGAAAAACTAATCCTTTGGCTTATAAGTCATTACCCTCCCTTTTTCCCTCTCTGCTCTAACTTCTCACTAACTGCCTTATGTGCAGTTTCATGCTCTTCCGCTTCCTAGACATCCAGTGTAGAAGTTCCTCAAAGCTAAAACTGAAGTTCTCTTTTCTTTCTGCTCTCTGTTCTCCTATTAAGTGATCTTATTCTCATGCAAGGTTTCAGTTAGCACCCATAATCTGGTGACTCCACTTTATTTCTGCAAATGAAACTCTCCTTGGAACTCTAGATCATAATTGCTAACAGCTATTTGACATTTCTTTATAGATGCTTCAAACCCATGTCAAAAGTCAAATTTATGATCTCCCTACTTAGTCCTCTTATTGAAGAGTGAATGGCATCACCATCCAACTGCTTATATAAGACAGAAACTTGGTAATGCGTGACTCTTCCTTCAACTTCTCTCATATCCAGTTAATCACAAAGCTGTCAATTCTACCTCCTAAATATATGTAAAATTTCTCATGTCTTTCCACATCTCCTGCCACCACTCTTGCCTAAGTAAGCTATCTCCAACTCTCAAATGGGGTAATGCAATAGCCTACTTTAACACTTGGCCTCTCTCTCCACTCACTCCTACTCCAAACTGCGGTAACCAAGGTACTGGTTTGAAATGCAGACCTGGTTAGATCATACCTCCATTACATCAGTGGCTTGTCATTGTTGTTTGAACAATGACTGCAATCCATAACATAGCCTACGATTTCTTACATGTCATTGCTATTTCTTCCAGTGTCATTTCACACCACAATCCATCCAAATTTGTGTACTTCAGCCATGATGAGCTTCCTTGATGAGCTTCCTTTATGATTTCCTTCCCACCATAGGGCCTTTCCATGAAGAACTCTCCATTTGCATCAGATGGTAACTCCCTTATCTTCCCATCCCACCTAGCATACTAATCAAGGAACCTCTAACTTTGGGGTATCAACTTTTCCTTCTGTGAAAAGAGGAGGCTGTCTCTCCTCATATATAAGGTAGATCCTTCCACCTCATGAACTGTACATTTTCTATTATCCTTTAACACTCCTATATTCTAGATTCTCTCAGGGAACTGAATCCTTTACATTAGGGCTTAAGTCATTACTCTTAAATGAAACATGGAGTTTTTTTACCCTCTCCTTTAGCTTAGTTAACTCCTATAATTCTTTTGGATCACATTTTTTTAATTCTTAAATATATATTTTTATTGAAGTATAGTCAGTTTACAATGTTGTGTCAATTTCTGGTGTACAGCATAATGCTTCAGTCATGCATAAACATACATATGTTTGTTTTCATATTTGTTTCCACCATAGGTTACTACAAGATATTGAATATAATTCCCTGTGCTATACAGTATGAACTTGTTGTATATCGGATTTTGTGAGAATCCTGCTGTGTTTTGAAGTGAGAGACACTCTGCTAGAGTTGGATAAGTGTTCTGTGTGATTCAGTGGATTTGTAGATGTAATTCTTGTTGTATTTGTGGGAGAGGGCGAGCTGTGAGCCTCTCTAGTCCGCCATGTTGGCACCTCCTCCCTTGGATCACATCTTAATGGCTTTTTTTTTTCTTTTAGGAGACTAGATAAAATACATGATTTTGTAAACATTCTCTTCTCCATCATAGCACTTATCCATTGTAATGTCCTAGTCACTTATATGATTATTTAACAGATGTCTTCTCTCAAGCTAGCCTATTGGTTTCCCTAAAACCAGCCCAGTGCCTCACATATAACATGGCCTAACAAATAATGGGCCCTCAGTAAATATTTGGTAAATGGATAAGTGATGCTCTGCAGAGCATACTGGATAGTAAAACACTATACAGTGCATTGATTCAAAATAAATAGGAGAGTAAACTCAGAGGTGATCATGAGTATGACCTCTCTGAGACTATGCGGACATTTAGAAAATGGCACTGAACTTTCTACAAGCCATGAAATTGAGAGGTAAACAGACTTCTCTAGGCTATGGCTGACATCTGGATTGCAGTTAATTTCTCCAGCATGTGAAATGTGTAGTTTAAATTAGGAATCAAGAAGTGCTGACCCCATTTTTAACTTGGTAATGTTACGTGGGACCACTATTGGGGAACAAAGTGAGATTTGGCCTAATCTCCACAGTTGTAAAACAAGGACTTCTGCCAAATGACTCAAGAATTTTGTGAATTTTTAATAGTGTTCACCCCATTCTGATAGTGGATAAGGGTAGCTTCAGTAAGATTTTTAAAGTTTATCTCATAAAAAAATAAAGAGTTAATTAGTATGTATCATCAAGTAAGGCCCAAATCCAGTTTTCACTGGCGTTATCTCACAGAGGGACATCACACCTGCTACATTAAGAGCCAGCTGTGCTGAGCGTAGCCTACTTAAACAGGTCTTAATACCCCTTTTTGGCTGGGAAACATTATTGCACTCATGGAACATGTCATATTTTGCATGTTTTATGCCTTGGGTTTTATAAGCATTAGATAAAACTATGATTCACAGGTATTAATCCAAGTCCCTCAGCAGTTCTCTGGCAGGCACCCATTGCTCCATGACTTAGTTCCCCCAATTAATCATCTTCTTTTTTGACTCAAATTGCTCACAGCTGTGATCAAACATTGGCACCGCTCCTAAGAAGGAGGGGCATACAAGAGCTGTTATTGGGCAAATAATAGAAGCTGTCACACAACCTGTGTTTAGTTACAAAAAGTTTGCAAACTTAGAAGACGCTGGCTGTTGGGCAAGTGAAAGAGTCTCATTGGAAAGGGAACCCCATTATTTAGATTTGTATAGCATTCTTGCCCAAGCCTATGGTGTTGGAAATCATACCACTTGAGCTGTAAATCATTTTTAGAAGGTGTGTAAATACCTCATGAATGACTCTTTGAGGGAAAAATCTAAGAAAAAACGGAAGGGATTTGACAAATGGAAAAAAATTATTATAATTAATGTACCAAAGACCTTTGAAACAATGTAGGTGTATTTGTCTATCTTGTTTTTTGATAATTAATCTTTAGAAACTAAGGTAAAAGTTGTCCTCCCTCTTTCTGCTAATTTTATTTTCTCTGTATGAAGGAAAATACCAAGTAGAATAATCTGTCAACATAATCAGATTCAAGAAAACTTAGAACTTATTCCTAAATTGCATTTTATTTTAAAGTTGATAATGTAAGAAGTTTACAAACATTTTAGATCTCTTTTTGCACCTCAGATTGACTTATTTCCCTTGTTCATGTAGCTAGTAGTGGCAAATCTAAGGTTCAAGCTCAAGTCAATGGACTCTAAAGCTCAAGCTTTTAATCAGCCTCTCAGTCATCCTCTTACTTTGTTTTATATATTTACAGGGCTTAAATATTATTTCAACAAAAAGAAAACAATCCATCAGAAAGGGTACAAATATTGATGAGAATAAGATGTCTCCTCATGCTTCAAAAGGCCAGATACTTATGAAGTTATTCACTTACTAAAGGAGAACTTCATACAACTCCAGAGTGATTTTTCAGAGCTTTAAATTTCATAATTGTTATTTTACATCAGACACCCATTAGTTTTCCCATTAATGTATCCAGTAAGAGGATACAAGTCCTGTATTTGCAAGGGTATGGAGAAGCTGGCATTCTCACCCAGATCTGGAGAGTGTTCCAATATTCTTGGTAGACATTTAAAAATTAAGCTAATGCTGTCTTACTATGTACACAATTGACTTTTTTCATTCAGAAATATTTTGTAGAATCCATTGTGCAAATTCTTGAGTCCAATATAATCCCCCAGATTACATCAGTTTTATAATTGTTCAGAGCTTGGTAGTTAATACACACCAGCATATTTTGGTTTCTTTTTCACTCAGAGAAGCTTCCACATTGACTAAGGCTAGGTGCTGGTGCAGGAGTCTACTCAGAGCAGAGTGGTTTTATTTGTGTCACTGGAAAAACTGACTTTGGAAATTTTCAGTGGATTTCTGAACTTATTCCCCCAAGAGTTAGAAACTTAAATACAGGGGCTAATGTTTTTCAGTCTGTCTTAAGGTACTGATCCAGATCACATGCTCTTTTTGAAGTTCGTTTTCTGAACTATAGGGCAGGGGGCCACTAAATACCCAGAAAAAAAACTCTAGCAAAAAAATAATAAGAAAAATGGATATAACGTATATTTTTTAATATTTATAAATGTATGAATGAGTCAGCAAGGAAGTAAGGGAGATCCTCAGAGGTCAAAAATAAAATAAAATAATGACTCTAGAGATGTAAGCAAGCTCTCAAACCAGTGCTTGCCCCAGACCTTCAGCCATATGGGGAGCAGGAGGTTAAGCTGAGGGTCCATGAAACGTGTGGAATCAGATTGGATGTTGTTGAATGTATCTAGGGCCCCCAGGGTTATACCCTCAGCAAAAAGATTCCTAAATTATGCCTCACAGAAGGAGACAGTGAAGAAACCTTCCTATCTCTAAATCTTGGGTCTGGATAGAGGGGGGGAAATAAATACCCTGAGCTGTGTTTGGGGCCCTAGTTTGCATTTTCTTAGTTGTCCAAAAATTCTTAAGCCAAGGAATAATATTAATGTTGTCTTGGGTGATAATGCTTACAGGTGCCTGGCAGAAAATAATAAATAAGAATCCTTCTCAGAAGGACACTACTTCTACTCAGTTCTCAAAGTATTCCCATAGAAAAAGTTCATACAGGTACGAGCTTACAAGAAGACATCACAAAACCCAAAAGAAAATAAGACATCATGAAGAAAAGTCAGGAGAAATAACCAACAGCAGGGACCCAAAAGCAGAAGTAAATGGAAATACACAAATGCTTTCTCAAGTTTACTGCTGTCCCATTAATTAAACAAGTGACACGGTCCAGCCTGGAGTCATTGTGGATAGGTACTCCCGAAAGTGCTCAATTCCATCAGTAATCAAGGAAAGAGAAATTACCAACAGCATAAGCTTTTTTATGTTTTTAATTTTTATCAAATTGATCATAAGTATAAAAATTTATCATTAATGCACATACTTTAGAATCAAGCAGCTATATGGTATTTTTAAAGAAACCCTCTACTCTTATCATTATCCCATTTTCCCCTCCTGGAAACAACAGTCAACTCCTTTTAGATGATTCTTTCAGTATTTAAAAATATTTTTACTTATTTATTTCTTCCATTTTAAGCTATGGCACTCTTTCAAGCCTGGTATCCACTGCACACATGAATACTTCCTGTTCTCTCCCCCACTTTCCAAGATAAAATGTTTCAATTTTCTTTATATCACTCTTCAGTGTTTATATTATGGTTATGAGAAGCTTTTTCCCAGCATGATTATGAAAAGATAATGTGGCATACTTTCCTTGCACATTTTTTTGTTTTCCTTGAAGATAATAATGATCTATTTTTATTGTTTTTTTCTATATTATTGTGAATCAACCTAAAACTATCAATTATGTAAATCACACCTCAATACAGTAGATGATAAAGATACTCTATGAATGTAATATTTTCAAGAAATCACTCCTGAAGGCCTTCTGGCCTTCTCCAAGCAGAAATGGTTGCCCTCTACTCTTGGGGCAGAGCTATTATCCTGGGATATACTTTAGTATTATCCTGGCATTGTCTTCACGTCTTTCTGTGTTGGAGTACCCATTTTCTGAACCATTTCTTCTTTACCATCATTTTGATGGGCCATATCCTATAATTGCTGTCTGATAAACAGTGCATAGAAGGTAAATTTTCTTGAGACTGTTCATGTCATAAAGTGTCTCTTTTTTTTTTTTTGCTACGTATTAAGCCATTTTTAGAATGGTTTTAAGTTCACAGCAAAATAAAGAAGGTACAGAGATTTCCTATAAGCCCCTGGCCCCTACACATGCATGGCTTTCCTGCTCATCAAAAACCCTCACCAGGGCGGTGCACTTGCTGCTGTTGATGAACCTACACAGACACGTCATGACTGCCTCAAGCCCATAGTTCACGTTAGATTTCATTCTTGGTGGTGCACAGTCTCTGGGTTTAGACAAATGTATAATTACGTGTATCCACCATTTTTGTATCATATGGAGTCATTTTTCTGCTCTAAAAGTTCACTGTGTTCCGCCTATTCATCCCTCCCTCCCTGCTAACCCTTGGCAACCACTGATCATTTTATTGTCTCCATAGTTTTGCCTTTTCCAGAATGTCATATAATTGGGACCCTACATTATGTAGCCTTTTCAGGCTTCTTTCGCTTTGTAATATATATTAAAGTTTCCTCCATGGCTTTTTGTGACTTGATAGCTCGTTTCTTTTTACTATTGATTAATATTTCATTGAATATACCACAGTTTATCCTTTTACCTACTAAAGGACATCACATTTTTTGCAATTAAAAATAAAGCTGCTTTCAACATCCACAAACAGGTTTTTGTGTGGATGTAAGTTTACAACTCCTTTAGGAAGTGTACCAAGTAGCGTGATTTCCAGGTCACATGGTAGGAATATGTTTAGTTTTGTAAGAAACCTCCAAGCTGTCTTCCAAAGTAGCTGTACGATTTTGCCTTTCTACCAGTTATGAATGAGGGTTCCTGTTGCATTACATTCTTGCCAGCATTTGGTGTTGTCAGTGTTCTAGATTTTGACCATTCTAATAGTTGTGTAGTGGAATCTCATTGTTCTTTTAACTTGCATTTCCCTGATGACATATGATATGAAGCATTTTTTTCATAAGCTTATTTTCCATCTGTGTATCTTCTTTGGTGAGGTGTCTGCCAAGGACTTTGGCCCACTTCGTAATCAGGTGGTTTGTTTTTTATTATTGAATTTTAAGAATTCTTTGTACATACTGGATAACAGTTTTTTTTTTCCACATATATTTCTTGCATATTTTCTCCCAGTCTGTGGCCTATATTTTTATTCTCTTACCAATGTCTTTTGCAGAGCAGAAATTTTTAATTTTAATGAAATCCAGTTTATCAATTCTTTTTTTTATGGATCATGCCTTTGGTGTTTTATCTAAAATGTCATCACTAAACCTAAGGTCATCTAGTTTTCTCCTATGTTATATTCTAGGAGTTTTATAGTTCTGCATTTTTATTTAGATCTGTGATTCATTTTGAGTTACTTTTTGTGAAGGGTGTAAGATTGGTGTCTAGATTTTTTTTGCATGCAGATGTCCAGTTTTTCCAGCACCATTTGTTGAAAAATCTATCTTTGTTTCATTGTACTGCCTTTGCTCATTTGTTCTGGGTCTCTTTCTGGGCTCTTTATTCTGTTCCATAGATCTGTCTGTTCTTTCACCAATTCCACACAGTCTTGATTACTGTAGCTTTATAATATAAAGGTTGAGTAGTGTCAATCCTCCAACTTTATTCTTTTTCAATAATGTAGGTTTTTACTTCCCCATGCTGATATATATGAAGGAGATTGACTTTTGTATATTATTAACTTTATGTTCTTCAGCCTCACTATAATTGCTTATTTGTTCCAGGAGCTTTTTAATTGATTCTTTTAGATTTTCTACATACACAATTGTGTATCTGTGAACAAAGATAATTTCATGTCTTCCGTCCCAATCATTGTATCTTTTATTTACCTTTATTACCTTATTGCATTAGCTAGAGTTCTCATTATGATATGAAAAAGGAGTGATGAGAGGGAATATCCTTGCTTTGTTCCTGATCTTAATGAGAAAGTTTCTCATTTCTCAACATTAATTATGATATTAGCTGTAGGTTTTTTGTAGATATTCTTTATCAAGTTGAGGAAGTTCTCCTCTATTACTGTTTTACTGAGGGTTTTATCACAAATGAGTGTTGGGTTTTTAAGTTTGTCATTATCAAAACTGAAAATAATGTTATTAAAGTCTTTCAGCTTGGGATTAGATAAACAAACCAAGGTTTGGCCACACGGTGGAATACTATGTTACAATGAAAAAGAACTATTTTTTATTTTCTAAAGTATTCCCCCTTATTACTTTGAAGTTTCTTTTGCATATTTCTACTGAACAAATACATTTATTTCATATATTTCTCTTCAAAGATTCTGTCTAGTACTTTTAACTGTAGACAGGGACTAACATCTGCAAATTCAGCTTTTAAAATAATTTTTCTGAATCTATTGATATAATCATGTGGCTTCTCTCTAGCCTGTTGATGTGATTGATTACATTAATTAATTTTCAACTGTTCAGTGAGCTTTGCATACCTGGAATAAATCCCATTTGGTCATGGTGCATAATTCTTTATATTCATTGTTGGATTCAGTTTGTAATATTTTGTTGAGGACGTTTACTTCTATGTTCATGAGAGATATTTGTCTTTAGTTTTCTTTTCTTGTAATATTTTTGTCTAGTTTTGGTATTAGGGTAATTTTTTTTTCACATACCCTTCAGTCTCACTCACACTCCTGGTTCCAGAAATACCAGCATTGCTGATTACTCAGTAAAAGTCTGTTGCTTCTTAGCTTTTCCCACTATCAGCTTAGGATTCAGCTTTCCTAGGTCTGCTGGGAAAGATTCTACTCATCTATGTGGTTTCACACTTTAAGATTTCGTTTCTGTTGTCTTCTCTTTAATTCCCTTTTTCTTTGTAGGTCTATGCCTTTAAAACTCCTTTACTGCTGTTTAAGTTGGCTTTGGGGGAAAAGTAGATGTAAATGCATATGTTCAATCTGCCACTTTACCAAGACATCTGGAGATACAATTTTCCAGTCTCCAAACTGGCACAAAGAAATTAAAGTGTGATTATGCCCAGTTTTGGTGAAAGTGTGAAACAATTGGAACATTTATATACTGCTGATGGAAGTATAAATTGGTATAGATATACATGTAATTTAGTAGACTAATATGTATTAGTATATAAATATTAATATTAATTAGCATTACTGCTTTAGGAAACAGGATTAAATTGAGAGATGTCTATAATCAATAGCCCAGAAACTTTATCATAAAAAATACTTCAAACATGGAAAATTACATGTATATATATATATATAGTAAGAATACAATAATAAAAAACACCCATACACCCATGACCCAGCCTAATAAAATGAATATTATGAAATAAGTGAAGCTCCCTGCATGTCTATCCCTTTTCACAGACATTCCCTTCTTTTAGCTCTGGAAGTAATCACCAACTTGAAAGAGGTATAATTTGTGAAAGCAATTGAACTAAACATAAGTAGCCTTAGAATGTATTTCCCTTAAAGTGATATTTCTGCACCTGAATGAAGAACATTAAGTTCCAGTATTTTTAAAGAGTTTAGAAAATAAATGCAGCATTTTGCATCACCTTTTATTTTATATATCAAATACAGATATTTTTTCAAGATGGAAAAGTAACACAAAATGACTCTTTGGCCATCCTACAGAATAACCTTTAAGACTGTCTTGATACAGTTGTAGTGGTACCAGTGAAGTTTTTTAATCCCAGAAGACTGACGAAATCTAGTCTGTGTTTTCCATCCTTTAAAGACATAGAACATTTCTGCAAGAGACTGCCTTAAGGAAAAACAGCACTCTGCTTTCAACTGCCGAAGTAGAAGAGTTTCCTGTAACTCCCAAACTGTCTTCATTTGTTTTATTTTATAACTGCTTTGAATACTTTTAAAAAGTAACAAAGTGATTCAAAAGAGCAGAAGTGGCAACAACTGTATTGTCCATTCTGGTCATATTCTCCAAACTAAATGTCAGTTCATGCCCTTGTTAGCGCTCAAAGGGAGCAATTCTGGTGCAAAGCTTGATTACATAAATATCTTTAAATTATGTACGAAGTGTTCACTGAACCATTCTGAAAGCTCCAATTAAATCCACAGTTAATTCTTACCTCATACGAATGGGGAAATATAAAATATATTCTCAAGCATAAAAAGTGTCCAGTTTCAGATGCATGACCTATTCATTCATTATCTTCTCCTTTATAACTGAAAAGTAACATTTGTTTGTTTCTTTAATTTCCCCAACTTAAAAAAAATAAATAAAATTCTTAAAAGAGTTTAAACACTTTATACCAAATACATGTTTGTTAGTTTGAAAGAGATGCTAGAAAATATTTTCAGTGTCAGTTAAAGTGATACAATTTTCCAATTATAATTTTCCAACTGCCTCTCTTTTTTGGAGATTCTTGAAAGGTTTCCATCTTTTTGAATTAGTATGCAAAGTCCTAAGCTGTATCAGCTTAGAGTTTTGGATGGTGGTATTTTAATTTCCTGTGAGAGTTACATTTAATTCGTGTATATATGTACCTCATAATCCTCTTCTGGAAAGGAACCTCAATCTGGGCTAAAGGGAAAGGTATAATTCTAAGGGAGAACGAATCTGAGTTTGGGGCCAAAATTTCTACTTCCAAGTAAAGATATCAGAGCATAACAGGATCGTATCATCTTCCTCCTCAGGCATACAAATGCCAATAATAATATACGAATACTGATAATAGATAACATTTATTCCAGTTGCATGCACTTCCATCACTTTAAATGCATCAGTTCATTTAATCACCGCAAAGACTCTATGAGGCAAGTGAGCTAGATTGTCTTTTGTCAGCTTGTCCATCACCATCCTTTTCTAACTTCTCCTAGTGCATTGCAGAGGAGAAAATGGGAACGTCATTTTCCAGAATGCCCTCTTTGTACTTGGTTTCAGTGTTGAGTCTGCCAAAAGGAGATCTGAAGAGATGTGTGAACAGACATAAAGTTCACAGAGCTTCTAGGGGGGATCCCTTGAGGATTGCTCACCTCACTGCAGCAGATTAAGGTGGTTGCTGGCATCTTCCAGGGATTCTTTACATTGCAGCAGTTTCCAAGTTAGCTCTTAAGCACCACTTGCTTGGGTTCTTCTATCAAGACTTTTGCTGATCACTTCCCTGAACTTTGCTCCCAGATCATCCAAAGTTTATATAAGTTTTTCATTTTCTGTATTACATCCATTCATACTTGAAACACATAGAGCACCTTCTGTTTTCCTGGCTGTAAGTGGAAAGAAGAAAGTGCCGTTGGGACTTGACATCTTTCAAGGTGCACATCTACGTCTGGAGTATAAGCCAGATCCCATGGGAGTAGAGAAGAACACTGGACCGGTTGGGTGGAGGAAGCCCTGAATACATAATAAGGTATAATTAAGAGAGTAAGAGCACAAATTTCCCCCAATAACTAACCACAGCCAGTTCTACCTAAGTTTTCCTTATCCTCTTCTGCCAGGATTGCCAGCTACATAAAAATGCATAGATAGGAACATGTAGCCATAATACCGTTGCACTAAGTGGGTGAAAAACAACTGTCCTTACTCAAGAAGAAATCACCTACAGTGTATTCAAGCTAATAGAAGTTCGTCGCCAGTGATTCTGAAAGGTGGGGTAGGTTCTACCACCTCCTGGGGTATGTTGGGAAACACTCTGTGACTCTGTTGTGAGCTTTGTTGCTTTTTATGTATGGCCTCACTCAAAAATTGTGCAACTTCACTTTCATTGAACTCTTTTGGCTATAAGCAAGTCACAGAGACTACTAGCCCAGATTCAAGGGGATGGGATATACAGTTCCTTCCCTCCATGGGAAATGTGTCAAAGAATTTGCAGCCATGTTTTAAGACTATCAGACTATTCTATCTAAAATTACTCTCAGCCTCGACATCCCTTATCTCCCTTCTCTCGCTTATTTTTTTACAAAGTATTTTATTATATATTATATATATATGCCCTCCCTCATCAGAATGTAAGCTCCATGAGGACAGGGATTATTCTGTTTTATTTACCAGTGTCTCCTCAGCACCTAACACAATGCCTGCTACACAGAAAGCAGTCAGGTATTTGTACAATGAATGAATGAATTTCTCCATGTGAACTTGTAATATCTCAGTGCTAGTTTTGTAGCTTTCCTGAGTTTTCAATTGATAGTTGCTCTAATAATGCTGCCAGCAAAATAGAGGACCAGCAAGTCATTATGTAGTGAATTTGATTAGAATAACCTAGTCATGAACTTGGATAACTAAAGCCAAGTTTTTTTTCCTGTTAAATTGGAAATTATTTGCTGATTGTTCCAATAAGGCCCTCAGCCCTTATTGATTCATATTTGTATTATTCACTTATTTCTAAATGTAATTGAGTTGGCTTCCAATAAAAAATGCCTTGTCCCTTTCTCTTTGTAATCCAGGGAAATAAACAAATCTAGTGTCATTCCAAGGAAGTGAAACAGGAGAAGACAAGTCAGGGTTGTGCTCATTGTTAGGTGAAGTAATGTGAGCTACATTCTGAATGCAGTCAGTCAGTAAAAGGCTAATGTAAAATGAGCTTCAAAAATGAGATCATGGTATCACAAAAGGCAGTTGAATGATTTTGCCAGTGGTTATCTCCAGTCATTCCCATCACTATTTCTGGAGATCAATCATGTTGCTACCACTATCAACCTATAGTAACTTTGTCGTCCAGACCTGGATGTTTTAACTTGACCAAGTTAGAACAAATGCATTTCTCACTATTGCACAGATGTGCTATAATTGGGCAACTGTGAAGAATTTAGGCAACTAGGTAAATCTGTAAAATGAATATTGGATGCAAGCACAGACACACACACATACACACATGCATCTGGGATTTGGTAAGGTTCTGTGCCTTCTAACTATAAAACATGTGACAAAGACTGTTAACCCCTGTGAGCCTCTGCTTCCTCATCTGTAAAATGTCGATCACAACATCTTCCTCTTAAGTTGTGGTATATTTATACAATGGAATGCTGCTCAGCCATTTGAAAAAGAATAAAATAATGCCATTTGCAGCAACATGAATGTACCTGGAAATTGTTATTCTAAGTGAAGTCAGCCAGAAAGAGAAAGAAAAATACCGCATGATATCACTCATATGTGGTATCTGAAAAAAAAAGAAAAAAGAGAACACTGATGAACTCATCTACAAAACAGAAACAGACTCGCAGGCATAGTAAACAATCTTATGGTTACCAGGGGAAAGGGGGTGGGAAGGGATAAATTTAGGTGTTTGAGATTTGCAAATGTTAACCACTGTATATAAAAATAGATAAAAACAAATTTCTTCTGTATAGCACAGGGAACTAAATTCAATATCATGTAATAGCCTTTAATGAAAAAGTATATGATAACAAATATATGTATATATATGCATGATTGGGACATTATGCTGTACACTAGAAATTGACACATTGTAACTGACTATACTGCTATTAAAAAAATAAATAAAAGCAACAAAAAAGAAATGGGGTTTATGCCTACGACCCAGGCCTCTCCAGTCTGATGTTACAGTCACAACCTCCTGAGGCCACTATGTATCAGGAACAAGCTGTAAATCTGGGAAGATGAAAGGGATCCCCGTTCCCATGTCTTGACCAAAGATACCTGCACCATTCTGCAGATATTTTCAAATTCATTTTCTCATCTTTCTAGCCACAGGGGTAATACGGATTGTTTCACTGAAAGAAAACTGTGGGGTTTCACCCTGCTGTGAGTAGTTATGTTCTTTAAACTTTATGGGAATATGTATAGTTGTGGAGTTTAAATCTCCCTTGAGTCGTTTCTTTGTCTGCCTTGGCATGCTCTGCGCTGGGATTTTCCAGCTGCATACTAATGAGCTGAATGATGAGGGAAGAAGCTGCTCAAGAAAGGCACCATCGCTTGACTCCACAGCTATGTGACACTAATGCCTGTATCGATTACCTCTGGTTAAAAAGCCCTACCCTCCTTGCATGACTAAGTTTTGACACTGAATGTGTACCTACATTTAGTCAATCCCTCCTTTTTTTAAAAAAAAAAAAAGGAAGATAACGAGGTTTAATTACTCTCTTGCTATAAGAAAGCATTTCCAATTACTGCTCAAATATAAATGAAACTGACAAAAGTTTTATTCAGGATTTCAAGTCCCTCCCCAAATCGTGTGTGTCCTAGAATGATACAGTTCTGATTCGTTTATAATGAGATGCTGTGCATGGAGCGTGCTCAGGTTTAAAAGAAAACAAGCTTTGCAGTATAGCTCTGGGTTCTGGGAAACACAGGTTAAAAGTCAATTGAGATCAGAGCTATAATTTATTTTGCTCCAGTTACTTTCTCTTTGAATGCATCAGTACTAAGAAAGCAAATATGAAAGATTTTAAGACTGTAAAACTAGATCCAATTTTTTTTTCCTTAATGCTAGGAAAACACACCACAAATAAAAAACCAAAAGCTTGGTCTTTTATCTCCAAAACCCAAGGACATAGTGCATTTTTTTCAAAAGAGTTTTAATGTGTCCCTCTGTACTAATTGGGTTCTCTCTGTAGCCTTAAAGCAGAGAATCAAATTCTCAGGGGCTCCCATTAGTAAAGCCTGATATTAAAACATCAGATGTAAACTAAAGACATTTATAATTTATTTGTCATTTGTATCTATTTTTCATAAAAGCCCACTACTCTTTATTCCTTCCAGCAGCTTTCTTATGTGCTTTGTAAAAACCATTCATAGGAATACTCTGTTTCATTGAGAAATACTTTAACCACTCCATCAAAGATAGAGGACCACTGCTTCACCTATCATTTCCACCATGTTTAATTGAGGAGTAATCTGGATTCTGATTAATGAATAGCCTGACATGCTGTTACTACTTTCAACCCTTCACCTATCTCTATCTGTGATTTTTATGTGTTTTGATTGACATATATATAACTGAATGGATAATTGATTATTTCTGCGGCTAGTGTGATGGAGATTGATTTTGCAGCCACAAGTAACTTTGGAAAAGTAATTCACTAAAGAAACATGTTTCAGAGTCCAATTACATCTATTTCCTGCTTCTAAATATGCTTTATTTTTCTAAGCCCACATTATATACATAAGTCAGGTACAAAGTAAAACTACCTTTAGGTTTTGGAACCTTTTATGTGGGCTTGAATTTCAGGCAGAAATTAAAGTGTAGGGATATAATCACTGAGCCATTTGAAAGGGTGAATTTTACCCCTCCTCCTTGACAAACATGGGTAATGCTTTACCAGGGACCCAAAAAATGCTACCAAAATTCTGTGGAAGGTGTATTTACATAATGCGTCTTTTAACAAGAGAATGAGTGAGGGCATACGCAACAATGCTGGCATGATGTTCTCTCCCTCTTGTCAGTTATCCTTGAGTCACCCTGCAGTTTAAGCTTTAGGTCAATAAAATGAATTTCAAAGCAGAAGCCTTCAGCACTATGAAGGAATTAACTCTGTGGGGTTGCTTCAAAAAAGCAATGAATTTTCCATTGCTTTTACCTTGTGCAATAAATTTTTTTCTAATTTTTGTCTGCTATCAGAAGGGTCCCTTATTCTCATTTAATTCCATTTCTTGATAAGAATTCATTTCTATAAATAAATGCTTCTCTTCCTTAAGTATAATAGAATTGGGAATAAATTGCAGTTTTTAAAGCAAAAGATATATGTAATGAATCCCTATCAAATATCTGCAAGTAACTGTTTGGAGTTGAAGATCACAATATTTTATGTATTTCTTTCCAGTTTCCTATGCCATGAAATACGCTGTCTTCCCATGCCGAAAGATATTAATTTTGCATGGAGGGGAATCAGGCTTTAAACTCACTCTTTGATAATTGGGAATAATCGAAAACCATCTTGTTATCTTACGTTAACAAATCCACTTTTTTTTATCCTTCCACAAAACAATGTGCAAACCAATCACTTCCTTTTTCATTTACTTAAAGTAGGGTCAGCAAAGTTTTTTTTAAGTTTTTATTTTAGAACAATTTTAGATGTACAGAAAAATTACAAAGAGAGTACAGAGAGTTCCCATATACCCTACACCCAGCTTCCCCTATTATTAATGTATTACATTACACGATTCCTTTGTTACAATTAATGAACCAATATTGACATGATTATAAATTAAAGTCCATACTTCATTCAGACTTCTTTAATTTGTACCTAATGTCCTTTTTCAGTTCCAAGATCCCATCAAAGATACCACAGTACATTTAGTCATCATGTCTCCTTGGACTCCTGTAAGTTGTGACAGTTGCTCAGAGTCCCTTGTTTTTGATGGCCTTGAGAATTTTGAGGATGACTGATTAGATATTTCGTATATATAATGTTCCTTGATTGGGATTTGTCTCATGTTTTCTTATGATTAGTCTGAGGCTTCAGGCTTTTGGAAGGAAGATCACAGAGGTGAAGTGCTATTTTCATCACGTAGTATCCTGGTGACAGTTTACTATCAATATGACCTCACTCTTGATGTTGACCATGATCACTTGACTAGTGTTTGTGTCCACTCTAAAGTTACTCTTCTTTTCTTCTTTCTAAATTTTCTGTACTATGATTTTTAGAAGGAAATCACCATGTGCAGCCCACACTTAAGGAGTAGGAAGTAAGACTACATTATTTGAAGATAGAATATCTACATAAGTTATTTGGAATTCTGCATGGGTAATTTGTCTTTTCTCCTCCATTTAGTTATTCAAATACATATTTCTATATCTATATACGTATCTCTCTCTATATATGTATGTATATACATATCAGTATGAACTTGTGCATATTTATATTATATTTTGGGTTCTAATCCAGTATTTATGTCTTTATGTATTTGCTTATTTGCTCAAATTGTTTCAGCTTTGGTCATTTGAAGCTCTTTCAAATCTCCTTTTGAAAAGGACTCTTGCTTCTATGTTGGTTTGACATATTCAAATATCCAAATCATTATGGACTGCTTTTTTTTCTTTTTTGAGAACTTGCTTACGTTCTGGCATTATAAGATGCTCCAGTCTCATCTTCTGTTTTGCCTGCCCAAGTCCTAGAATCAGCCATTTCTCTAAGGGGCCCTAGTTCCTTCTTATGAAGAATGGTATTAGAAACCAAGAGCTAGGTGCCAGGTGTGCTTACTGCTACTGAGGTATTAGTGCTCCTATGTTCTCTTAACTGACAGAGGAAAGGAATATGTGTATGTATCCTAATCTGGGCATATACACATATCTATAATTATTTCTATATGTAACTATTCTGTATCTATATTAACCTGAACATGAGTTAATACTGATGTCCCTATCTCTAATCAATTATCAGAAAAATCATTCTAGCCTCCTTCCCTTGCTTAACTGTAAACTCCCACTCCAACATTGAGAAACCTGGCTCCTACCATCTCCTGTCTGTTTACTTCATTGTTCATTTTCAGTATAAATATACAGTGGTATAGAATTCTTAATACATACCTCTATAGTAAAAATTCTGTCAACAAGATTGGAGTGAGCATGTGTAGTTTCTTATGCCTTGAGTGTTATGGAGTCTACTCATTCCCAAGTTACTCAGGTCACTACTTGCTCCCCCACCCACTTCAGTGAAGTTGTTTCATACATTTGTAATGCATTTAGATTATCTTGTCACATTATGCATTCTCTCCTGACATTCCTTGACCTTCTAAATGATTTTGTTTTCAATTTGGATACATTAAGTTTCACTCTGTGCTGCAGATTTCCATGGATTTTGACAAATTCACGTGTCATATTTCCACTATTATAATATCACATAGAATAGTTTCACTTCCCTAAAAAAAACTTTCCCTGTGCTTCATCTGTTCAACCCTGGAAGCCATAGGACAATTTAATCTCTCTATAGTTTTGCCTTTTTCAGAAAGTTACATAATTGGGAACTATATAGTATTGAAATAAGTTTGGCTCCTTTAGTTTCCAGTATGCATTTAAGATTCATCCATGTCTTTTCATGGCTTGATAGCTCATATCTTTTTATCATTGAATAATATTCTATTATATCAATGTATGAAGGTTTGTTTATCCATTCACCTATTGATGATCCTGATTGTTTGCAGTTTTTCAGCAAATATAAATAAAGCTGCTGTAAACCTTCTCATGCCCATTTTTATGTAGACATAAGTTTTCAAATTAAGTTGGTAAATACCTAGGAGTATGATGGCTGGATCATATGATAAGACTATGCTTAGCTTTGCAAGACACTGTCTTCAAAGTAGCTATAACATTACTCAGCAATGACTGAGACTTCCTGTTATTCCACATCCTCACCAGCTGTTGGTATTGTCAATTTTTTTATTCTAGCCATTTTTTCCAGCTTTATTGAGATATATTTGACATACTGTGAAAGTTAAAGGTATACAGCGTGATGATTTGATACACATTTATATTGTGAAAGGATTATCACAATAAGGTTAGTTAACATATCCATTACCTCACATTGTTACCTTTTTTGTGTGTGGTGGAAACATTTAAGATCTACTCTCTGAGTAACTTTCAAGTGTACGATACAGTATTGTTAACTATTTAACCATACTGTACATTGGGTCCCCAGAATTTACTCATCTAGTCATTCTAATAGGTGTGTAGTAGTATCACATTTTTGTTTTAATATGCAGATCCCTAATGACTAATGAGAGTGAGCATCTTTTCATGTGCTTATTTACCAACTGTATATCTTCTTTGTTAAGATGTCCTTCAGATCTTTAGTCCAGCAGAAGTTTTTTAATTTCAATTAAGTCCAACTTTGCAATTTTTTTCTTTTGTAGATTGTACTTTAATGTTGTATCTAAAAATGTGTCACCAAACGCAAGATCACCTTGAGTTTCTCCCATATTTCCTTCTATAAGTTTTATAGTTCTCTGTTTTATATTCAAGTCTATGATCCACTTTTATTTAATTTTTGTGAAAGTTATTGGGTCTTTCGCTAGATGATTGATGACGACGATGATGATGATACAGATGGATGCCCAGTTATTCCATCACCGTTTGTTTAAAAAACTATTTTTTATTCATTGAATTGCCTTTAACCTACGTCAAAGATCAGTTGACTGTATTTGTATGGGTATATTTCTGGGGTCTCTATTCTGCTCCATTCATCTATCTGCTTGTTATTTTACTAGTACCATGCTGTCTTGATTATTGTAGCTTTATAGTAAGCCCTGAAGTTGGGTATTGTGAGTCCTCCAGGTTGTTCTTGTTCTTCAGTATTATGTTGGCTATTCTAGGTCATTTGTATTTCTACATAAACTTTAGAATGAAACTGTCAATATCTACAAAATGGCTTTTTGGGATTTGGATGGGGATTGTATTGAATCTATAGATCAATTTAGGAAGAAGTTACATCTTAATAATCCTAAGTCTTTCAATCCATGTACATGGAATATCTCTCCATTTATTGAGATAATTTTTGTTTCTTTCTTTAGAGTTTTGTAGTTTTCTGCATATACAACTTTTTTCAGACTATTGCCTGACTATTCCATTTTTTTCCTAGTGCTATTGGAAATGGTGTTTTTTTAAATTTCAAATTCTAAGTGCTCATTGCTAACACATAGGAAAGCAATTGACTTTTGTATATTAAACTTGTATCCTGCAACCTTGATATGTACTCACTTTTAGATCCAGGAGTTTTTTGGTTTTTTAATTCTTTGGAATTTTCTATACAGACAATCATGTCATCTGTAAACAAAGACAGTTTTATTTCTTTCTTCCAAACACATAAAACACTTAATCAATTTTCTTGTCTTTTTGCACTGATTAGGACTTCCAGTATGATTTTGAATAGGAGAAATGAGAGCTTTGTTCCCAATCTTAGGGGAAGAGTGTCCAGTTTATCACCATTAAGTATGATATTAGCTGTAGGTATTTGGTAGTTGGTTGTATTTATACCATTCACGTTTAAAGTGATTATTGATACAGTTGGATTAATACCGACCATGTAATTGATATTTATTGATTTGTTTTTTTGCTCCACTTTTTTCTGCCTTCTCTGGTTTTAATTGATTATTTCATGATTCCATCTTTTCTCCACTCTTTGCTCATCTATTATACTTACTCATATAAATTCTAGCAGTATTTCTAGAGTTTGCAATATGTATTTTTATGTAATATAAATCCTCCTTCAAATTACACTATAATGCTTGAGTTGTAGTGTACGTACACTATAACTGAATATTCCCAGTTTCTCCCTCACATCATCCCTTATGCTATTACTGTCATTCAGTTCACTTATCCATTGTTACTAGTAGTACTTTACACAGAGTTATATTTTAGTTCAATAAAGAATTAAAAATTAAAATACTTTATTTTTTCTTCATTTATTCCTTCTTTGACATTCTTCCTTCTTTATTTTGATCCTGGTTTGTAATCTATATCATCTTCCTTCTCCCTGAAGAACTTCTTGTAATATTTCTTGCAAGGCAGGTCTGCTGGTGATAAAGTCTCTCAATTATTGTTTGTATGAGAAAGTATTTCTCTTTCACTTTTGAAAAATAATTTCACTGGACATAGAATTCTGGTTTGGTGTTTTATTCCTTCAACACTAAATATTTTATTCCACTTGCTTCTTGCTTACATGGTTTTTACAAAAGTATATACTATAACTCTTATCCTTGTTTCTCTACGGATGAAATGTTTTTTCTCTCTGGTTTTTTTTCACATTTTCTTCTTTTTTGGTTTTCTGCAGTTTAAATATAATATAAATAGGTATGGTATTTTTAGTATTCATCTGCTTGATGGTCTCTGAGCTTCCTGGATCTGTGATTTGGTTTCTGTCATTAATTTTAGATAATTCTTGGTCTTCTTACTTTAAATATTTCTTTTTCTTTGTTCTCTCTTCTCCTTTTGGTTTTCTAATTACACACGTTACACATTTTGAAATTGTCCCACAGTTCTTGAGTATTCTGTTTCCATTAGGGAAGTTTATTTGGACCTATCTTCAAGTTCACTGATTCTCTACTCAGCCCTGTCAAAGACATTTATTTCCATTACAGTGTTTCATTTTAATTTCTAGTGTTCTCTTTTGATTCTTTCTTAGCATTTCCATCTCTCTGCTTACATTATCCATGTTCCTGCATGTTATCTACTCTTTTCATTAGAACCTTTAAGATATCAATCAACCTTTAAATATCAATTTAAATTTCCTGTCTGATAATTCTAACATCTATGTCATCTCTGAGTGTGGTTCTGATACTTGCCCAGTCTCTTCAGAACTTTTTTTTTGCCTTTTAGAATGGCCTTTACTTAAATGACACTTAAATGACAATCTTCATTAATTGCTGGAGCTTGAGTATGAGCTAGCATGAGTGAGGGAAAATCCTGG
Source organism: Vicugna pacos (assembly GCF_048564905.1). Taxonomy (NCBI): domain Eukaryota; kingdom Metazoa; phylum Chordata; class Mammalia; order Artiodactyla; family Camelidae; genus Vicugna; species Vicugna pacos. The sequence goes on along the minus strand of NC_133023.1, from coordinate 16,805,864 downwards.
AGTCTTTGAGCACCCCCCCCCACTATTATGGAATTTATCTCCAGAAACATCACCAGTGTGAAATGGTGAGAAAGATGCCCTCGAAGCTGGACATGACTTCTCAAGTAATACTGAGTGAAATAGGCCTTTAGTGTGTTTTATGTTAATCTTTTGGGTGTGTTTAATGTTTTTGGCAGCAGTAGAGACCACAGGATTCAAATTCTTCCTGTCTCCTTGTCTTTGTCTCTCCTGTAGACTTTAAGTTTCCCTAAATACTTCTCCTCGGAGAGAGTCTATGTCTTATAGTTCATTCGGCTTGACTCACTGCTATTACATTGGATTCCTGTTTGGTATGGTGATTAAAGTGTGGGGGGACGGAAAGCATGCTATTACCTCATGATTAGATCTTACTCTTTTATTGGACCTGTTCCCTAGGCTGTGACCTTCACAAGTGTTCCTTAGCTCGCCCGCCTTGGGTGGGACAGGAAGGCTAAAAGTAGCTGGAATGAGAGACTATCCTTCCCCCTTGTGGGACCAGGCTTTTCTTATGGAGAACACGCTGGGTGTATTTCAAAATGGTTACTCTTCTCCTTGCCCTGCCAGAGCTTTGAGGGCATCTTTCTCACCATTTCACACTGGTGATGTTTCTGGAGATAAATTCCATAAAAGTGGGGGGGGGGGTGCTCAAAGACTCCAGGATTTTCCCTCACTCATGCTAGCTCATACTCAAGCTCCAGCAATTAATGAAGATTGTCATTTAAGTGTTCCTTCCAGTTAATGACCCAGTGGTTTCTGATCCAGGTAGGCAAATCTTGACAGTAACTCTCTGCATCCAACTGTTCCCCCAGATTGGGGGTGGCAGTTTGCTGTGTTGCCTTCGTTCTCTGATAAATAATGAAAAGTAACTGACTTTCAGTTTGCTTAGGTGAAAGGACAGGAGTTATAAGGACATGAATGACAATTTCTAAGGTCTTTGCATTTTGGTCCTGAAACTGGAATTCCCTGCAAAGTTTTTCTGTAAAAGGCCAGATAGTAAATATTTTCAGCTTTGCAGGCCATGCGGTCTCTGTTGTAACTAATCAACCCTGTTGTTGCAGCATCAAAGCAACCAGAGAAAATATGTAAATGAATGAGTTTGGTGATGTTCATTGTGTTCCAGTAAACCTTTATTTACAAAAACAGGAAACTGGGTGGATTTGACCTGCAGGCCATAGTTTGCTGACCCCTGATTTAAAGCACAGATGGAAAATCCTGAAAGCTGGAAATCAATTGACAGTTTAATTTGTTGAATGGATCAATAAATGAGTGAATCTCTCTGCATGTTAAAATGTCTTCAAGAGATTTGATGATGCCATGAATATGCTTCTCTATTAAAACTATCAATTAGAGAAGTTTTAATAACCCATGTGCTTCTGCTATTACAACCTTAATCATTCATATATATATATATAATATATATATATATATATATATATTATATATATATACCCAAGTTCAAATGAAAAGGGGAAAAAGCCACTTAGTTTACTCTTGAAATTACTTTTATTTTCTATTTTGCCAAATTATAATATTTGACTCTAAATAATACAAGGCAAACAATGAGATATTTCCACTTAATTACCATTCAAAAATGATAATTTTCCAATGCCTGTAATAAGAAATGTAATGAAACCTAAAGCACCTAGGATTCAAGAAATTGTATTCCTCAAGAAATTAGCATCTTTAGAAAATAAGAGGCCTTCACAGGGTTAAAGAGTTAAAGCTTCACAGGATAAAAGAGAAAAACAGTACTACCTAGCCTCATGTATTTAAACTATTTGAAGAGGGAGAGTTATGTGAATCAACAGCATAAATTTTAGCAGACCAAAGTAATATAACCAAGTTAGGATTTTTGTTACCTAAGTTAAAACTGTCTAATGTCTATAGTAAAAATATACTACTTGGGGAAATCATCCATAGAATAAATTTTCTAAAAATCCATAAAATGAAAATGTTTCTCTGTGAAGTATGTAAAACAATATTCCCAAACATTTCCCTCTCTGAATCTACAAATTTCCTCTCAAACTGCAAATCAGGAAAAGACAGAACCTCAGGTGAATAGTATTTAAGTAAAATATTTTGTGCATGTGATAAATTTGCTCTCTGCCAACTTCTTAGCCCTGGATTCCACTTTGATTTATTGTTGTCTGGCTTCTGGGAGCTAATCTGTCTTTCCTGAAATTGCCTAAGTCCTCTCTTACTTATTCATTACCTCAACAATTAGTTCAGGTTGCTAACATACATAAAGGCAGGTGACAGCGTAAGTCAGGAAATGAATATCTGTTATCTGTCTCACTGAGGCTAGGCGGTTCACTTCAATGACTACTCTCACTTTTTATCCAAGTTGATGTAAGAGAGCCTTTACGGATGGCAGTAACTGAGTTTCAAAATTCAAATTGTAGAAAACCCAAGTTAGATATTTTGGCCAGGATACGTTGGCTTGTCATTTAAATTTTTTTAATTTCAGTCTTACATTCTTATTAAGAATTCTTATTAAGAATACTTATTTACATTGTATTTGTATTATGAATGTGAATGGATTGTACGTTTCCATTATATATTGTAATTATTTATTGCTGGTATTGTAGGTAAGGCTTTGAATGTTAATTCAGAATGACCTTGTCAATATCAAGCTTTTATGTTTATTATATTTGGTTTTCTCAATAGACAGTCATTATTGGTATGAGCAGGAAGTGACAGGAGATGAAAGTGGAGAGGATGTGAGGTGCATAGCAGCCGTCTTTTGATAAGTGACTCCATCCCACTGACCACGATTGACTGAACCATGTATAGAAACTTGATACATGTGGAGTCAGCCACTCTCTTTCCTTGGAATTTAAAACTAGAACTTAAAAAAACAAAATATTCCCTGCAAGTGCAAACAACTATAGTATGTAAAGTAAAAAGCTTTGTGGCAGTCATTTAAAAAGAATATTGTGCATAGTAGAAGATTTATACAGACCCTCAGAGAGAAAGACAGGACAGATAGAGAGTTCTGGCTGTTTTCCAGGTCTTTCCTTAAACTGGCTGCATTCCTGCCCTTGAGTTTCATGAGACATCTCTGTATCCTTATAACACAGTGCTCTCTTTTGCTAAAGCTCATTTGATTTGCTTTCTGTTTCTTGTGACCAAACAACCTAAGATAATGTGTGTTACCATTATCACAGCATCTTTACCAAATTCTGCTGTAATTATTTACCTCCCCATCAAGATTCTTGAAGTAAGTGGCTAAAGCTAATTTTTTCCATATCCCCATCACTGAGTCAGCACTCAGTAAATATCTGCAAAGTGATGAAAGAGAAAAGCTTGTCTGGGTAGGAGACACAGCATGATGAAGCCTGCTACAACAGCTATTCCTTCTCATATGGAAATGTTTCTTTAGGAACTATTTTTTTAAGTCCTTAGAAGAGCCGTTCACAAATTGCATTCAGTGGCTACCCACTGGCTCAAGATAAGAGTAAGTGTTCAGTGCAAAATGGTTCCACAGTAGTTATGTATGTAAAATACTGTGTTACACAGAGTTAGCAGCTTTCTTTACCAAAGTAATTTTCAGAGCTTTTAACATGATACAGATATACTACAAGTTTTTAAGAAGGTGATAAAACAATCAAGATTTCCCAAACTCTTTGGCCATGAGATCATTTTACCACATAACTACACAGAACTCAACAACAACAGCAACCCTGAGTTAACAACAGGCAAAGGACTAGAATAGACATTTTTCCGAAGAAGATACTTTTTTTAAAAAGCCAGCAAGCACATAAAAAGATGCTCAATATCACTAATCATTAGTTAAATACAAATCAAAGCCACAGTGGAATACTACCTCCCACCCATTAGGATGGCTACTATTTTTTTAAAGTACATAACATTGGTAAGGATGTAGAGAAATTGGAACCTTTGTGCACCACTGGTAGCAATGTAGAATGGTACAGCCACTATGGAAAACAGATTTTCAGTTTCTCAAAAAATTAAAAATAGAATTACCATATGATCCAGCAATTCCACTTCTAAGTATATACCCAAAATAACTGAAAGCAGACTCTCAAATAGATATTTGTACAACCCTGTCCATAGCAGTATTGTGCGCAATAGCCAAAAGGTGGAAGCAACCCAACTGTCCATCTGCGGATGAATGGATAAACAAAACGTGTTACAAACATACAGTGGATTGTTATTTAGCCTTAAAAAGGAAGGAAATTTTGACACATATTACAACATGAATGAACCTTGATAACATTATGCTAAGTGAAATAAGCCAGTCAAAAAAACCACAAATAATGTATGATTCCATTTACATGTGGTATCTAGAGTAATCAAAATTATAGATACAAAAAATAGAATGGTGGTGGTCAGGGACTGGGAGGAGAGAGGAATGGGGACTTGTAGTTTAATAGATACAGAGTTTCAGTTTTACAAAATGAACATTCTGGTGATTGGTTGCACAACAATATGAATTTACTTGACACAACTGAACTGTACACTTAAAAATGGTGAAGATAGTAAATTTTATGTTATGTGTATTTTACTGCAATTAAAGTTTTTTCAACTTCACAGAACAGTATCCTCAGAAAAAATATTTTTAGAAACAATGCCAAGACAATTTCATGGTGTTTTGCTCCCAAAAGCACATACATGGGAGCAAAGCCATTCTTACTGGAAGAAATGGTGATGGTTAACTTTCCTTTTCTGTGAAATTTCCAGCATAGTAAGTTTTAAGGTAATCAGTGTAATGTAGCACCCACGTGTTTTCTCTTACTTGAGAGTGGATGAAAATCAGTTACATTTTGTTTCCTGATAGTTAGCTCTTAATATTCTATTATTATGTTGGCCTCTTCTTTCCATCTTTAAATATACGGCATCAGGGAATGATGACATGGAGAGAGGGTTCAGGGCTGATAAACAGCAACCATCTCGTCTACCTACTCCCCTAATTTAGTAGCCACAACACATAGCCCCACGGAGACCTCCAATGGCAAGTGTAGGCTCCTAAGGGTCTAACAATAGTGGCTAAACTTCTAGCTACCAAGGTTTGGGGAAATTTAATCTGAGAAAAATCGTCTTAATCTCCAAAGTTTCTCTTTCACTTCTGACCATATATTTTAAGGGACAATGAAAACTCAGCTACTTATAATCCTACTGCTGCCACTTTCAAGCCTTTATCCCATCACATAATCTCTCAGTGGCTGTTGTCTTCTCTTAAACCTGGAGCCAGTAGCAGAACAACCTTCTTGAACTACCCTGAAGAGTAATGAATAGAAATGAGTTATAAATATAAAATGATGTATAAATCTTTTAGCACCAGAAACTTGGGATGTTTTAAGTGCACAAGGGACAGACTAATAAGACTATCAATCCTGTCTCCAATGTATAGACATTTAGAAAGTGGGATCCCATCCATCCCTGGCTCTTAGAGTGTCGGTTTAAAAAAAAAATCTATGATTTCCATCAATGTAGAGAAATATGCCCTTTTGCCTTTCTTTCTGGAGCTAATTTAATGAATTTTCCTGTAAATGCTAAGGCCGTGAGAGATGGGGTTACATTTTATCTACAACGTAGCTAGACTGATTATGGACAGTTTTCTTAATTCAGAGAGTATTAAGTTCTACAGAGATGCTGCTCTGCTCGCATCTGGCCACACTAAAGGTGTCAGATTGAGTATTAATGATAAGGTTGTTTGCGTATTATATGCTGAAAGTAAAACATTTCAAATTAAAAAGGATCAAGACTGACCGTTTAAAACCTTAATGGGGTACTATTTTCAACTGTGTTGAGTTTTAATGTTGAAAAACTTAACCAGGGCCCAATATTTAAAATTATATTTCTCTGTGAATTCTGAAAATATGATAAAAGTTGTTTTTCTGTTGTTCAAGGAGTGAGCAACTCTCAACTGTGCCAAATTCCAATTATGTAACTTTTTAAACACAATCTGTAGGCTTATACCTACCAAAATTTTACTTGTAAATAAGAAATCCATATTAAAGAGGCATGTGTGCTTATGTGCAACTAACTTAAGGGCCATTGCATATAACCTTCCGGCACTGAGTTAATAAAAAAGAAAACCATTTAACTAGTAGTTCTGAAAGTACCTTCCTATTCTATTGGAAGAAATTTCTATTGACCCAGTCAGCTGAATCATTACCACACCGATGCAGTATACCGGTAATTTGTCTTCAATGTACAGCACTCTAGTTTTTGAGGAAATTAAAAAAGAGATACACATCCCTGCAGGTCTAGTCCTGTAGTAAAGTTGCTGGTATCCCACCCCAATACATCTTTCTCTCAACTTACCATTTGTATGCTGGTCTATAATCCTAGAGACAGTGTTTCCGCTGTTGAGGGAAATGAGAGAGCGTTTGAGACATTTTTCCTTCATGAGCCCAAGAAACAATGTTCATATAGCCTTCTTAGGTGTAAAAGAAATAATGAAGTAGATTAGCCACCTCTTTTTTACTGTCAATCAGAATTGAGCTTAAAAGAAAAAAAGAAGAAAGCAGTAAGATATTCCTCATTTCTACTTTCCTTTCTTTCTCCTTCTCCTTTATGCCTCTGACTAGCTTATTCAGCAGGAGACAGAACACTGGCTGAAACTGAGGAAAGGACCTCAGAAAAGCCCTCACTGTACAGATAAGCAAACATTTTCTTGGTTACCAGGTGACTCCAAGGCCAGGTTGAGCCGCCAATTGAGTCAAATCCACATGTGCTTGTAGTTAGAAGCTGAGCCAAATCAAAACTACAACAAAAATTTAAAACTAAAAACATGGTGACATCCTTTGTTGGACCACCAGAAAGACAGGTGGATACTTTGTTGAACATTATCAGAGGCCATTTTGGCTGAAATATATCTCATATTCCTTCCGCATTTCAGCATCACCACCCAGATAAATGGAACCTACCTAATCCCCAATAAATCATCAGTGACTTTTCTCTTTAAAATGGCAGGTCTTATTATCATTTCAAACCAGAGAGCCTACTGAAAATACTAGGTACTTTCCTACAGAGGTGCATTAGATTAGGGAAGAATAGCAGGTAAATTCTGACCTCTAGAACTGAGACATGAGTTTCACTGATCACTATAAAAAATATTTTCAATTACTTAATGAGAAAAAACCCTCTATTTGTGTTTGTGAATCATCACTGTCACTGCTGATTAAGATGTTCTTCTCTCTAGTGATTCTTGACTGAAAAAGGTCAGTAGAAATACTTAGACACATAGTCACAAGAAATCTTACATCTGAGCTCGTCTATGTTCTAAAGACTTGAAGACCAAAAAAAAAAAAAAAAATCCTTTTAAAAGGCAAAAATCAGCTTCAGAACCCAATTTTCAGATTATAAAAGGTTAATTCCTTCTCTTCTGACCCGATCACAACTTTGGAGGCCCAGCTATAGCAAGAAGATTATCATACTCCATTTAGCATGGGCTAGCCGCCTATAATTACAGCTTTAAAATGTTTTCTAGGCTTCATACACTTGTCTAGAAAAGAACAGTTGGAGTAATAATAATAAGGTATCCTCCAAAGGAAAAAAAAACTTTCACCTTCTGAAATTCAAGTCTTTGTGGCTTCTCATAGAAATCTGGTTCTTTCTTATAACGTTTCGTGGTCAGGGCAAAATCACTGTCGGTAGCAGCAACATAAGCTTCATTACTCAGTGACCTGGGCATAGGGCTGGTTCTCTCTGGTTTCAAGGCGGGAAGACTGCCAGGACCACAAGCACTCCCAAGTGAAAGGCCGTGCTTGACGCACTTACCATAGGAGTTGGATGATGTTTCAGAGCACAGATGCCAGGAGTTTTCTTTTGTTTTCCTTTTAATTTCATCATGCTTTTAAAACCATTTTTCTTTCCACAGGCCCCTGTAATGCGTTTGAAAAGATCCATTCTCCTGAGTCATCCAAGAGGACGGAGAACACGGTGAGCTTTCAGCTGAACGGGAGACTGTCCCTCCTCTGCCTGGTGAGAAGTGGCTCTCTAAGTGCCTTATATGTTCAACCTGTAGTTAATTCCACTCCCACTCTACCCCCACTGGTAATGAAGACAAATAGCACTGCAGTCTTTGGGTACAGCCTCAATGTTTACTTCTGCTTACAGCCAAGGATCTACGGCTCAGACTCTGGGAACTATAAAAATCATTTTGGAGAAGAAATTTTTGACTCCCTACCTCTTCTTTATCTTTGCCCCAGAGGAGGAGGGCCACAGCAGTGGTTAAGAAAGCTGAAACAAGGAGAGAAGGTGCACAAAATCTGAATGCACCCTTAATCTGACTTCTAACATTCTATTATGTACAGTTAATTGCAACTGTTACTTATCAAGTATGGCCGATCTCCACGCCTCCAACCACCACACCCAGATCTCCTCAGCCTTTACCATTTCAGGGCCTGCCAACTGGCAGCATCTGCCTTTCTTTGCCCTTGGGCTTTCTCTGGACTTAAACTCCTCCATGCTTCTATTCCCCCATATAAACATGAGGCCAGAAATGCCCCCAAATAAATGCCTCCCTATAAGAACAGCCTTTGACTAGTGACAGACTGAAGTTGGTACATAAATATCTCAGTGCCCTTGTCCCTCAGGTGGGATTATCTCTCAGGTATTGTCCTACTCTGAGTCCCAGAGTTCCCCAGTGAGATTAAGTTCCAGTTGTCCACAGTAGTAATAATACAACTTTTTTGTCTGTTCCCAGCTCCTCTACAGTGTCCTCTACTGAGATCACACCCGGAATAAACCACTTGCGGTTGAATGTGTGTCCATGGGTTGGCTTCTAAGACACAGTTTCTGGATGTGGACTCTAAAAGAAGAAGATGAGCTGCTTTGTTAGGTGAGGTTCAGCTACAGACATTCCAGTCTCTCTTACATACCTCCCCCAAAGAATATTAGCCTCTTATGGCAGCTTTCCCCCCGCTATGATTAAACTTCATTTGATTTCATTTGGATATAAATGGCAGGGCTGGTTCCTGCCTCTTACCCCAACATCTGCTTCATCTCCCTCTGTTCCAGGTTGATGGATCTTTTGATAATCACCCTAACATACCCATAGATTTAGTTTCACTCAACTTCTGAGACCTCATAGTGGTCTTTCAACACACACACACACACACACACACACACACACACACACACACGGAGTTCTTAACATTTTTTATGCTATGAAATCCTTTGACAGCCTGTGGACACATCTAAGAATGTTTTTAAAGTCATAAAATTAAATATATCAGATTACAAAGGAAAAAAGTTACAATGAAATATGATTTATAACCTGGACTTCAGATAAGAGTAATTCCTATGTACATACATATAAGCTCAAAGAATTTTAACCCTTATCATTTCTCATCATTTCCTTCATAAAGCAGTGAGACTTATTAATTCATGATTTCACATAATTTTTGACTTCCAGGACCCTTCAGACTCTCCAGTGCCAAGATCAGAGTAAAGATTTTCTGCTTATCATTGTTGGCCCTGATTTAATGTCTCACCTCTGCCTTTTTTCCCTCTTCTAGGTAGGACCCTCTTATATTAGTGCCACCCCTATGGACTGGTCAGTTACCTGGCTAGCTTTCTGCCCTGACATGAGATTGCTAACTGCCCTAAATCCCTTCTTGCTCCTTGTAGCTTCATATCTTTCAATATTTCCTCCTAAGGCCCCCTTGCTTTTGAACAGAGATACCATTTACAATGTCTGTAATTTTCTTTAAAATACACCAGCAAAGGCTACATGATACAAATGTGTCAGTTTTAATCTACCCTTAGGAGCAATGATCCTAATCAAGAATCCATATCCCAGAAATGATGAGGTAACAATAAGAAAGGTCATTCCAGGGATGGCTGCTACAAATAACCTCACTATCTTTATCTTCCATCAACACTAGAAGTTTTGCTAATTAGTTTAATCAATGGTAGAAATGGATTTTCATTAGTGAAATTTATAGCTTGCTAATTAGGCTAAGCAATGTTAGAAATGGGCTCTCATAGGTGCAGTTGGTGGTATTCAAGATGTATTTATTGGCTAAAATACTTTAAAGATACCATCCATCTTTGAGTAAACAAAGTATGAGAATCCAGCAAGCCCTTTATATTTATCATTAGTTTTGGCACAGAACCCAGTTGTTCTGGAATATTCCTGATCATCTTTGTATAGTTGATGGTTAGTCAGCCCCACCACTACAGTAATTTTGTATTTCTCTCAGGTGAACCTTTTATGTATGTTACTTGTGGACTACCAGAAATGACAGAACCTAGGGTTTCTTTAGTTTGGGATTATATGGCTTTTCTTGCCTGCTTATTAATAAATGTCTGTTAATAAGCTATGAATGGGTAGCAGGATTTGGTCTTAGACTTTCTTTTATTACCAAGTTGTAGGAGAGATGCCAGCCCTCACCTACCTCTAAGATTTGGTGATTCCTGAGTTTCCAAAATGAGCCTAAGAATTGTGATGATCAAACTGCCTGACCTTCTCACCCTAGTTCTTAATCACAGAATAGTAAAGATTTCCCATTATGCACAAGACTATCTTGTTGAATACCCTGATGCTAACCATTTTCCACAACGAGGATTGGGATTGTTTCATGCCATTGGGCCGTCCTCTTTGGTCCCAACTCTGGATTTGGGTGAGTCTTTCCTAACCTTCATCTTGTCCTAGATAATAGGTTTCAGTCCTGCTATGGCAGTTCCTTACCATTACTGGTGTCAAATTCATTCACTCACTTATTCAACAATTATTCATCGAATACCTTCTGTGTACTAAATGGTGTTGTAGACCCAGAGGATATTTCAGTCAATAAAACAGATAAGATCATGTGATTAAACATTGAACAAATTGATAAATAATTTCAAATAGCAGTAAGTGCGGCACAAAAATGAAATAAGATTATGGGATGTGGCATTAGAACAGGGGGCTGGCTATTTTGGAAAAAGTGGTCAAAGAAAGCCACTTTGAGGGTTAATAAGAAGCACACTAAGCAAAGATCTAATAATTCTTTCCATCTGAGCTATCTAGAATTATAATAGGATTAGAAATTAGTGTGATTTGCAATACAAGGTGGCCCTTAGACCTCTGAAAATTTTCATTTTTAATCTGTTAGGAATAGCCAGATCCTCACTGGTGCCTATATGTCACCTCAAGGTTTAAACAAAGTGTGAAAGAATCCCTTAAAGAACCAAGGTCCATTTAACTTTCTTTGAGACAATATAATGCACAATTAGCACTTTGACTTTTTTCATTGAATTGATCAATTACATCAGTTTGTATAAACTGATTGGTTTAGCACTTTGTAGTCCACAAATAGACAAAGAAAATCAGTGGAAACCAAGCTTAACTTAATTAATATTGATAGAGTACTGAGAATCGTAAAAATCTGAGATTTAGAGGGCCCTTCGAAATCAGTATACTCAGGAAGAAAATGAGTTCCAGAAAACTAACCCCAAAATGCTCAGCTTGTACACCAAAAGCTCTCATGTTTATATGGCTACTTACCCATAAATGCCTTTCAAAGATTCCTGGCATTTATATGTCACTTACTATAAAATAGTTTATCATGAACTGTTTCAATTTTTAATATAAAAATAATATGAGAACATTTAGGTTAAAAAAAAACAGGAAGATAAACTACCCACCAATCTACTGCTATCAGTTTTATATTTATCAGTCACATTGGGTGCATTCAAATACTTTATTTTAACCACAGAGTGCATAAAATTTAGTATCATGCTCTTAAACCTAGCATTATATTATATGCCTTTTCCATAGTGTTATATAGTGTCTGTGTTTTGTTTAATGCCTATAAAATATTCCATTGAGCAGTTATACGCTAATTTAATTAGCAAGTCTCCTCTTTTAGCTATTTGGACTGCTTTTAATTTTCATTGTTATTTGAAAAATATCTTAATGCATAAGACTGTTCCAGAATTTGGATTATTTCCTTAGGCTAAAGTCCCAGAAGGAAAATTACAATATCAAAGGATTTGAATAGTTGTATAGTTCTTAAAAACTAAAGCTGTTACATTGTATAAAACGTAGGTTAACATTCAAAGCAGCAGTAATACAGAAGGGTATCAGATTTAACACATATTTACCAGCATTCATTTTTAAGGCTTTACTAATTAGGTTAATAAAAAATGTTTCCTGTTTTTTATTGAGCATTTACTTGTTCCGTTTTCTCTTTTGTGAATTATCTGTTCACATCGTTTTCCTGTTTACTTGCTGATCTTAGAATTGATCCATTTGCTTGGACCCTTTATAAATTAGAAATGTTCATCTTGATCTCTCATTTTTTTGCTGCAAGTATTTTTCCCAGATGGCTTTTTATTTTCTTTTGTCAAGAATATACAGAACTATTTGTCCACCTTTTTCTTTGTGACTATTTCTATCTTTCCTATACTTAGAAAGTCAGCATCCTCTGCAAAGTTTTCAATAAATAATCAATACAATTCAATTTCTTTCCATTTTATGTTTTTTAGATTTTGTTCCTTTATTTACAAGTTTATTTATACATAACTTTTCATTCGTATTTAGCATGATGTACATTCATTTTATCATTGTCCATTTGCTAATGAGTATCCCAATTTTATATGTTGTCTATCATTGTCCTTTTCCTATCTTAAGATACAAAATGACTTTATTTATATATAAATGTATATGCAATATGTTCTATATATTTTAGTAGCTTTACTGAAATATACTTGACACACAATACATGTCACATACTTGAAGTATTCCACCACCATAATCAAAATAATGAATATATCCATCACCCCCCAAAAGTTTTCTCGTGCCCTTTTGTATTCCCTCCCTCTTGTCCTTCCTGCCCTTTACAACCCCTTCCTCCCAACTCCAGGCAATCACTAGCCACTGTAGATTAGATCTCACTTTTTAGAATTCTGTATAAATGGCATCATAAAGAAGGTACCCTTTTGGTCTGGCTTATTTCACTTAGCATAAGTATTTTGAGATTCATCCATGTTGCAGTGTGTATCAATGGTTCATTCATTTTATTGCTGACTAGCATTCTCTTAGAGGGATATACCCTAGATTGTTTATCCATTCTTCTGTTGATAGTTCATTTCATGTTTTTGGCTATTACATTTGTGTACAAGTCTTTGTGTGGCCATATGCTTTCATTTCTCTCAGGTAAATATCTAAGAGTGGGATGGCTGAATCATATCATCAGTGTTTTAAATTTTTAAAAAGCTGTCAAACTGTTTTCCAAATCAGTTGTCTCATATTATATTCCCACTAGCACTGTCTGAGAGTTCTAGTTCTTCTACACTCTCACTAACATGTGGTGTGATCAGTCTTTTTAATTTTAGCCATTCTTAGTGGATGTGGAATGGTATCTCATTGTGGCCAATAATTAATGACATTGCACATCCTTTCATGTGCTAATTTGCCATCTTTGTATCAAAGTTTAGAATAATAATGCTCTCTGGATGAATTTATACTGTTATGATTATGAAATAACCATCTTTTTCCTTGATAGTATTCTTTCTTCTGAAATCTTTGATATGAATATAGTCACTCAGGTTTTATTTGAGTAGTGTTAGCATGGTGTATTTTTCCATTCTTTTACTTGTTAACCTACTTGTGTCTTTATATTTACAGTGTGTTTCTTGTAGACTTTTGAATCTTTATCTGCTCTAACAATCTCTAACTTCTAATTGGGACAATTAGAGCTTTTATATTTAATATAATTATTGGTGTAGTTATGTTGAAGCCTATTATCTTGCTGTGTGTTTTGTTTGTCCAAACTATTCTTTGTTCTCTTTTTCTGCTTTCTTTTGGATTAATCAAATATTTTTATTCTAGTTTCTCTTCTTTCTTAGATTATTTGCTTATAACTCTTTACTTATTTTAGTGATTATGTTCGTAGTATAGATCTTTCACTTATCTCTGTTTACTTTCAACTGTATACCACTCACACATAACTGTGCAGAGCCTCACACACAGAATAAAACCTTTACCACAGTTTACTTCCATTTCTCCCCTTCAGGTCTGTATGTGTGTGTGTGTTTCCATACTACATTGTCATTATTTTTAAAACAGTACTCTTTTTTATTGTGGAAAATACATATAGTATCAAATTTACTGTCTTAACCATTTTACATATACAATTCAGTGGCATTAAGTACATTCACACTGTTGGGCAGTAATCACCACCATCCATGTCCAGAACTTTTTTCTAATCATCCCAAACTGAAACTCAGTACCTATTAAAAGATAACTACCCATTACCCCACTCCTCAGTGCCTGGTAATGACTATTCTTTTTTCTGTCTCTATAGATTTGACTACCCTAGATTCCTCATATAAGTGGAATCATACAGTATTGGTCCTTTTTGTGTGTCCTATTTCACTTACCTTCCCATACTGTTTTCAGGGTTCGTCCATGTTGTAGCATGTATCAAAACTTCCTTCTTTTTAAGGCTTAATAATATTCCATTATATGTGTATACCCTGTGTTGTTTACTCATTCATGTAACAATGGGCATTTTAGTTGTTTCTACCTTTTAGCTCTTGTGAATAATGCTGCTGTGAGCATTGGTGTATAAATATCTGTTTGAGTTCTTGTTTTCAATAACTTTGGGGATATATCTAGAAATAGAGTTGCTGGATTATATGGTAATCCTATGAAAAATAGCTAATTTTCTTTTTTAAAGATTTAAGTAAAAATTAAAATTATGATTTAAATTTTAAATTTTTGTATATTTCCCATGAAGTTAACATCTCTGGAGTTCTTCATCCCTTTGTGAAGGTCCCTATTTCCAAATGTATATTTACAAATGTTAGCTATTTGTTCTCACAGTTGAACTATAGGATAAAATTGTCAACTTCAGAAAAAATCATTTAAGATTAAAATTGGAGTTCCAGGTCACCTAAAACATAACTTGGAGAGAACAATGAGAAAATATTCAGTCTTTCCATCTAGTAATATGTCACAATTTGCCATTTATTCAGGTCCTCTTTTCAATACACAAATAAAATTTTGCAGGTTTTTATTTATTCAACTTCTATACATCTTTTCTTATGTTTATTTCTTCTGCTTTTAAGAGCATTATATTTCTATTAAATGGAAATATCTTAAAATTATCTTAAATCTTAAAATGATGTTTTATTTCTCTTTTTCATGAAGGTACAGAGTACTAGTTACTTAGGAATACTTATACACTATTACCTTGATTAGCTTCCATTAATGCTAGAGATTGTTCTTCTTAACTGAATGCCTTGGATTTCTAGGAATATAATCAAGTCATCTCAAAATAATAATTTTAGGTATTATTTTCTTTTACTCCTATTTCTTTGACGTGACTTACTACATTAATTAAAATTTCCAAAATGCCACTATATAAAACCAGCGAACATAGATATTTGTTATTGTTGTTCCTGAGTTTACAGGGACTTTCCCTAAGAGATCTGCTATTGACTATAATGATGACAGATTTATGATAAGGACTATCAATTATATACATTAACGGAAAAACCTTCCATTCCTTTTTTAAAAATACCTTTAAATGTTTAATTTTAGCAAATGTCTTCCTGCAGCTATTGTGTTATCGACATAATTATAGTAATGCATGTCCTTTATCAGTCCTGCATTCCTGAGATAAGCCCTACTTTACTGTGGTGGGTTATTCTTCTATTATATTGTTACATGCTCTGTGTTAGTATCTTCTTTCAGGAGTTAGTTAACGTGCATTATTGGTTTTAGGTATTCTAAGATGCAAAGAAGCAGAGAACCTCCTGCTACTCCACAGCTAGTCTTGATGGGGGAAAATCCATAAGAAAAAAAAAATGTGTGGTGGCCTTATTAAATCGCAAAAGACAAGGGGTTTTTGGCAGGATTTTTTTTACCGTAGGCCTAAGAGGTTGGATTCCTTAAAAGGTTGGTGATTAACATTACTACAGCTGGAAAATAAAAGGTCTCGCTGAAAAATAGGAAACAGGTTAAATAACTGAAAACAGGTTCTTCTACCCAGACATCTTCTTGCTGTTCCTACAGCCATTAAAAAAAAAAAAAAAAAAGGCATAGTAACCTATAATGGAAAAGAATCTGAAAAAGGATATGTTTGTATAACTGAATCACTTTGCTGTACACCTGAAACTAACACAACATTGTAAATCAACTATACTTCAATTAAAAAAAGCATTAAATCCATTTTTAGGACAGTAACAGACTCCCCTCTGTAATCCCAACATCGACCTGTCCATATAGTCTCGGTGGAGGGGGAAGCAATGGTAAGAAATTGTTTTAAACCTTAGAATACCCATTTTAAAACTACTATCTCAAAATTAAGGTTCATAAAAACAACATAAGGTTATAGAAAAGTTTCCCTGAAAGTGAAAAACTAAACAATCCTATCTCTTCATTCACTACCTACCACCTTCCACGCTTTCCTATTATTCTGTATCACTTTATTGGAAATAGGAATTGTATTTTTTTGGTTGTTTTGTTTTTGTCTTCATATTCCCAGAGCCAAGGACACTTTAAGCAATTTTATAACTACCTGAATAAATTAAGAGAAAAATGGGGCCATAAAAGGCGGCTAAGGAGCAACAAAATGGGACTTGAAACACAATATGACAGCAAGTGAAGCAATTGGAGAACATTTTTTTCATCCTGTAAAATGAAATAAAATGGGGGAAATATGATTTTTGTGCTGTAATGTTACTTTATTAGATTTAGCCAGTGTTTGTGTCCATTTTCTTATACTGATAATAATTCAGAAATGTTTTTTGTTTTAAGAATTCAAATGCAGTCCTTTTGGCAATTGAAGTTGCAGGGATAACATCTCTTTTGCTGATATAAACCATGGGGACTTCAGTTGCATGATCTCATTATCTGATTACAGCTGTGACTTTGAAGTAATATTTCAGAATGAGCACTGTTGGAAGAGCTGTTGCTCACAGGCCAAGCCCAAGGTTGTGGAAGAGGATTTGCAAAGGTGTTCCTTAACCCTGCTCTTTTTCTTTTGGCTTTCTCCTGCTCTAGTCCACTAGTGTTTCATTTAGTTTCTCATCAGGCAAGAAACTACAGTGGGATTGATTTTAGTTCTATACACAAAGATCACTCCACTAGTATCACTTTACCAAGTGGTCAGTAGGAGAGCTCCAGTAGACTGTACTGCACATTGTTCCAAGGGACTCCCTGACACTGTGCAGAGTTCAATCCTATAAAATCCTTTTAAAAAGAAATTCCAAAATGATCTTGTGAAAATCATTATGTTTCACCCACATCTTTGAAAAACTGATTTGTTTCCTTGGTAAATAGCAAGTTTTATGTTTAGAAAATAAGTTTAAAGCAATTATCCCTAGGACCCATGGTTTTTCACTCTGATTCTCAGACACTAGCCCATGGAACATCTCTATCTAAATCACATAGAAAGCTATTGAAAACAATGGATTTCTGAGCTGGGATCCTGGAATGAATATACATACATAGACATACACACACACACTCTTAAAATTCACCATTTTAAACTATCCAACTGAGTACAGGTTTTTGCTGTTTACAATGTTGGCAACCATTACCACTATCTAATTCTGGAATATTTTCATCCGCTCTAAAAGATACTATATACTTCCAAATGTCCCCTTCCCCAGATTCCCTAGTAATCACTATTTCACTTCTGCCTGTACTGTATAGATTTGCCTATTCTTGAGTTTACCATAAATGGAATCATAATATGTGATCTTTTGTGCCTGGCTTCTTTCACTTAGTGTAAAGTTTTCAAGGTTTATCCATGCTCTAGCATGTATCAGTATTTCACTCCTTTTGATGGCTGAATAATATTCATTGTATCAATCTACTGTATTTTGTTTATGCATTCATTAGTTTTCCTTTGGGTTGTTTCCATTTTTTTGCCTATCGTGAGTAATGTTGCTATGACTGTGTACAAGTTTTTGCGTGGACATGTTTTCAATTCTCTTGGGTATATACCTAGGAGTAGAATTATTAAGTCATATGGTAACTCTATGCTTAACTTTTTGAGGAACTGCCAAACTGTTTTCGACTCTTGCTGCACCATTTTACATTCCCCCAGGGCATCAGGAAAGATGGCTGAAAGTGTTCTCCATTCCCCAGCAAGAGGGAATCCTGATGGCCAGAAGGAACACTGGAACTGCAGCACATGGCACAGAACAGGTAAGAAAACCGAAGGGTCACCAAGGCACCACTGTATCTAAAGGAAAGTAGCCCACAGTACCTTTGGTTCTCCAGTAAGCAGGAAGACAGGTGGCCCAAGGACCACCAGAACCATAGCACTGGGCAGGTAGGTGTTCAGAGGGTCCCTCCAGGACACCATTAGGAGGAAGTGATGTAGACAAAAGGAGCCACAGTTTCGCAGCATGTAAGGAGCCTTGTGTCCCTAAGGATCCCAGGAATCTCAGGGGGCAAGTAGGCTAGTGACCAGATGGGCCCCAGGGCATCAGTGCTATGCAGGGAAGGTGACCTAAAGTGATCTGTGTTCCGCAGCAAAGGGGAAGGCCCACCCACAGACTGACACAGGGAAATTTCCCCAAAGGCACCAGCATAAGGACACGATTATAGGCAGGCCTGTGACCTAAAGTATCCCAGAAAATCTAGAGGGCAGGCAAGTTAGTGACCAGATGGGCACTCAGGACAGCTGTGCGCTGCAAGTAAGGCAGCTGAAGGTGATCTCAGTTCACCAGTGACGGGCTGATAGCTGAAAGGACAACTAGAAACATAGCACAGGGGCAGGCTGGCAGCTGGAAGGTTTGCCAGGGAGACTAGGGCAAGCATAAGATTCTGGACGAGAGGAACCACAGTTCCCCAGCACGTAGGCAGGCCTGCGGCCCAAGGAATCTCGGGAGGAGGGAAGGCTAGTAACTGAATTCCCTTCCCGCCCCTCCCCAAGCATCAGCACACGCAGGGCAGGTGGCCAAATAGTTCACCCATTTCTCCAGCAAGGGAGAAGCCTGGTAAGCCTAAGAACTAGAGGTTCCCTAGCACACTGGCAAGCATTAATTCTCCGGAGGCACCAGTATGAGGGCAGGGCAGTGGCTAATAGGAATCAGGTTTTCCCAACATGTGGGGAAACTTAAGCGCATAGAAATCTCCGAGACCCCAGGTGGCAGGTAGGGAGATGACCAGGTGTCCCTCTCTCCTTTCACCCCCACGGGGAATCAGCACACTACAGGGAAGGTAGTCCAAAGTGACCTCGGTTCCTCAGCAATGGGTATAACTGAGGGCCCGAAGGACATGAGAAACCATAGTACGTAGGTAGGCTGATGCCCGGACGGTTGCCCTACGGCACCATCGCAAGTAATGGGTGTAACCTTAAGGAGCCACGGTTCCTCAGGCAGGCTTGTAGTCCAAAAGATCTCAGAAATCCCAGGGTATGGGCAGACTAGTGACCAGATGGGCCCTTGGAGAATCAGCATGGTGTAGGGGAGAGGGCTGAAAGTCCACCCCTTTCCCCAGCGGAGGGAAGGAAGGTGAGCCTAAGAGCTACCGGAACGCTATCACGAGGACAGGATGGTACCCGGATAGTTCTTCAGAAGCACCAGTGAGAGGATTCTACGGTAGCCTACAGCAGCCAAACTTCCGCAGCTCGCAGGCAAAATTGTGTTCGAAAAGATCGCTGAAACCTCCGCGGCAGAGTAGGCTACTGAGAACATAGGCCTTCTTGAGACTCTCCGCACTGCAGGGAAGGTGACTGAAAGTGCTTAAGTTCCCCAGGAAAATGGGAGGCTGACGGCATGAAGCATACCGGCACCCCAGCACTAGGGCTAACTGACGCCGGGAAAGTCACAGAAGGCCCCACCATCAAGGTATTAGGGTGGACGAAAGGAGCCACGTTTCTCCCAGAACGCCAGTAGGCTTATGGCCTAAAGTATCCCCAGAACCCTACCGTGTGGTTAAGCACTGTGGGGAAAGTGGATGAAGTTTTCCATTTCCCCAGCAAAAGGGGAGCTGAAAGCCTGAAGGACCACCGGAACTTTAGCCCAGGTGCCCGGAAGGTACCGTGCGGCAACACCTTTAGAAAACTGCAGTGAGCGACAGGAGTGATAGTTTCCCAGCATGAAGGCAAGCGTGGGGACTGAAGAATCCCAGAAAGGCGGACAGGGTAGTGACCAAATAGGCCCCTGGTGCGACAGTGCTCATGGGAAATGACCTAAAGTGCTCTCCATTCCACAGCAGAGGGAAAGCCCGTGACGGCCAGAAGAGAACCGTACCGCGCGTGCTCAGGCTCGTGTCCAGCCGGCTTCTCCTGGAGGACCAGGGCGGTAACACGGTAAGCAAAAGGAACCATACCTTCCAAGTACGCTAGCAGGCTTGTGGCTCACACCGTCCCAGGGGAGGGCAAGCTAATGACTGACAGGTTCCTGAGGCACCAGTGCCATTGAGTAAAGGTGGCCAAAACCTCGCTCACTTGTTTTGCAAGCCAGAAAGCTAGCCGCCCAAAGGAGTCTAGAACCCAGGTGCTACAGTTGGCTAGTCCCTGGAAGGCACCCAGAAGGACCCCCAGGGCACCAGTGCAAGGCATCGCCGGTGGCCAGAGAGAACCAATATTTCCCAGGCTCTCAGGCCGATGCATACAAAAAGCCCCAAGTTTCCTTCGTGAGCATACAGGTAGAGTCCCACATGAGACCCTATAGCCGGAGCTGAGGCAGAGTGATGGCCAGAAGACATCCAGAACCTTGAAAGGTCAGGTGGCATGTGGGCAAAAGATTCCATCAGTCCACACTGCAAGGGTGGCCAAAAGGACTCTGGTGTCCCTAGCGCGGAAGCTATCTGGTGGTCTGCTGCAGCGGATAACCAAACAACCAGACAGGCAAGTAACCCGAAGGGCTCCCGGGGCTCCGCCACACTGGAGGGAGCGTGACCAAAAGTGCTGTCCGTTCTCCAGCAAGCAGGAAGGCTTGTGGCCAGAAGGAATACCAAATAGCGTCTTTAAGGACTTGTGCTACCTTCCACTGAACAAATAGTTGCTTAGCTATGTGAATAGGATGTTTCTTTCCCTCCAGGAGCCTGTGTGATGAAACGATACAAAGTGTGATTTTTTTTTAAGCCATGTGATTGCTAACAAATGCTCTAGGGCAGTGTTTATCTTACTTTAAAGTGCAGATGAATCAACTGGAGAGATGGTTTGAAATTCTGATTTAGCAGTCCTGAGGTGGGGCTTGAGATTCAACATGTGGAACGATACGGTAATCAGGTGTTGCCAATGCTGACTGACCACTTTCGAAGAGCAGATACCTAGAGCCACACACGCACTAGTCACCTGTGGCTAGTTAATGTAATTACATTTAAATGTAAACTTTAGCTCCTCTGTCTCACTGGCTACATTTCAAGTTCTTAATAGCCACATGTGGCTAGTGGCTACCATACTGGACAACAAAGATAGAGGATATTTCTATCATATGCAGATAGTTCTCCAAGAAATAAATGACAGTATATTGTTGGGCAGTTCAAGGAAGTCTTTGTGAATTTTGTGTGGACCTGGAAATAAAAGTAGGATTGTGATGAAAGAAACAATCAATGTGGAAATAAATACTAGAACCCGACTTTGTGCTTCAGAAATAGAGGGGGCTCTGGACTAAAGATGCCTGGCATTGAAACCTGCCTCTGACATTTACAAGCTTTGTAATTCTGGAGGAGTTACTTTAACTTTCTCGTTCTTGGTTTGCTCAGTGTAAAAATGTCTGTGTGACAAAGTATGCATGAGATATATATGTGAAAACATTTTCAGCGTCAGTCTAAACAGATTCCTTGACCCTGCAGTTTGCCTTTTCCCCTTCTCACAGCTGAGGCCACTTGAGCCTATGTGTGCTCATCCCTGCCCTTGATTCCCAAGTTCAGAGTTAATATTTAATATTTACTAAATTCTCTATTATAGGGTAGCAAAATCCTGAAATTGATATGGAGGACATTAGATGCCAAGGCAGAGAGGTCAGTTTCCATTGGCTAGGCACTAAGGAAACGATGCTTTTTAGCATGTTATTGTAGAGAGTGAGACATGCTTTTGGAACATTAGCAACAGCATTCAGCATAAACAAGATATGAGTAATGTAACTCAATAGGAGGCAGGGGTGAGAATAGAAAGGTTGGTGGGACCAGATCAGTGGAGAGCCTTGTGTACCTTGTTAAGGAGTTTGGCAGTTGCTGAAAAGTTCTAATCAAGGACATCTGGTAGGAGTGGGAGGAGATACTTGATGAGAACTGTCTGTGAAGAAGTGGGTAAAGAAGTGAAATGGGTGGAGAAAGAGAAGTCTCTAGTGAGAGACTGATTTCAGGTTTAGAGACTTTGAAAATGGAGCCCTTCTGAGTGATGACAAGAGTTGTGTGGCTGTCCAGAACCTAGAGAGGAAGAAAATTAAGTATAAGCCAAGACATCGCATTATTTTGCCAGGTGGGTGAAATGGGGCTTATTTCATTTAAGAAGTAGTCAAGGAAGGACTGTCTCCAAGGAAATTTCTTCTGTTAAGCTTCCCATGCGGTGCCTGAATTTCGAGTGCTGTAATTTAAAGCGCTAGATTTTTCGGAAATAACATGTGACCCAGCATTTGTTCTATGTCCATGCTTCCTAACCATTATTATGATGAAAATCTTTCCTAGAGCTGGTTTTTCTTAGTCATAGAAAGCCACATTCCTTCACATTTGGGGCGTGGGGGCAGGTACTCAATGAGCGATCCAGGAGCATATGGCGTAAACAAGTTGACCTCTAAATATTTTTTCGTGGGTTATCTGCCACTGGGGTCATGACAGCAGATATTTAATTCCTGTTGATCATTTCCCTGCTTTCTGAGCTGTTTGGTCCCCTCTAATGTTTCCCCTCCCCCATGTAATTGGGTACTCCTCCATGTGAATATTGGCCTGAAAGAAGTAGGGCTGAGAAGATATAAAACTGTAAACTGCCTGCAGTGTACCTCCGAGCCAAATAAAAAGGATTTGGGGCCCAGTCTCTAGTGGGAATTATCTACCTCACCTCTTCCGCTGTAGAGAGGTAGCAGGGCATTTCTTTCTAGCCAACTTAGTGTTTGCTGTGGTCCTTCCCTTCTCCTTTATTTCTGGGCAGAATCTTATTCTGCTGTAAAACACTATACCACTTAGAACAATAGGAAGAAATATAGCAGTCCTCACTGTTAGGTTTTGGTTTTAGAGGGGGCAGTATGTAATATAACAAGAAATGGCTAATTCTTTATTGTCTCAGCTTTAAAAGAAACAGCTCCACTATCTTTCAATCTCAATTTCTTAGATTTGAGGCCTATTCCAGTTTTATATCCAGGACTGTTGTTTGGAACTGGGGCAAAAAATCCAGTCTTTAGAATTTGGACCCCAAGTTGTTGATTTGAAGTTATGTACTGGTTTATATGAATTTTTAAACGGCCATGGAAATTTTCAACATTTTAGCTTCCAGCTTTCATCCTTTCAAAGTTTATTTCCAGCTTCTCTCAAACCCTTGAATGTGTATCACTTTGTCTGAATTATTAATGCCAGACATACACTTCCATCAGTATAGTTGTATTTCCCACGTGATGCCGAGGCTCCCAGTTCACTTGCGTTCAGCTGCAAAAAGGAAAAAAAAGTGGAAAAGCTACCATTCTTGCCTGTTTCCCACTACTTTATGGAGATGACCATCTGTAAGCTAATTCTGAAGTTGTTAATGGCAAGAATTAGAGCAATTGGCATGTGTTTCAAAACACACGGTTTAAGGTTTAAGATGATGTCTCCCACTCATTGATGGGAGCTGTGTGACACTGCAGTGTGTTCTCTCTAGGGGGTTCCAGCAAAGACTTGTCTTTCAGTTGCTCTAACTGGCTTCTGGGGCATTTTTAGAGAGTGTAGATTAACTCCCAAACACAAAGCAAATCTGTGCTACTTGATTTGTTGTAAAACCATAACACATTTTCCATTGATTTCCAGCCTAGCCACGGTTTCCATACTTCCCCTCCTTCCTGAGCTTGGAAAAACGAAAAGAAGCTCTGATGCCTTTCTTTTCAACAAATTCTAATTCCAAGTGCCTACGGGAGGAATGACGAGGAAAAGACTTCTTATTTCGAGAACAATAGGATTCTAGAAAAGGTACAGATATTCTTAAAGAATCTTGTACAGACTTTGCAGCAATCCGTTAATAGGGAAGTATTTTCCATAGCCTCGAAAATATCCTAAAACATTCCTGCCCTTAAAAGTGTCTTGAGGCGAGCATGACAAATGACTGTGAAAAGCCAAGGATTAAAACACTGTCGAATACCAAAGGTTTTGATTTTTTTGTTGTTGTTGTTAAAACTACCTTCTGTAACCTAAATTCCTTAGGATTTGTTCTCATTTTTCTTTGAAGCCCTGGAGAATCTGTGCCAGTTTGTTTAGCTCTTTTGCAAAGGGGAGGCATCTTGCTAACACTGGATAAATTAGGAAAAGCTCCAAAACCAAAACAAGTTATGTCTTTTATTTCCTCATCTTTCTTCCCTGCTTAGGCAGGTTGCAGGGATCTTAACTAGGGGTGCTCCCCAAATGACATACCAAGATTCTACATGTGAGGGTTTCGAGGAGCAGAACAGGCAAACATCTAAAGCTAAAAATGTCACACAGAAAGACTATGATAAGTTCCAACAGAGCTCTGTCATGGTTGAGCCCTAGATTTGACAATCATTAATTTGCTATTAATAATTCTTACTGTTAGAGAGACTCACTTCGCCAGCCTCAGGAAGAGTTTGTTCTTTAGACACCCGTTGCTTTAAGCAGCCTGTCAAATTGATTCAGACATTCAAGGTAAGAAAGAGATGTAATTAAATCTTTTCAACACACTGGCTAAGCACTCATCTCCTGCCAGCGATAGATACAATTTGGGAGTTGCTGTGATTTCTTTACCCTCGCCCTGAATATATTTTTAAATGATCTGTAATGCTGTAAATGCCTGTCAGCCAGTAGTAGACTTCGTGTTACTTGGGAACGTTAAACTGTTTCCCAGTTAGATGAGTAAAGAAAGTTCACCTCAAAAAACTAGCTGGATACTTTTTCCTGACACTAACAATGTGTGGCAACTATGACTTACGTACATTGGTATATATTATTGCCTTCCATTTTGGGTTGATACAGAGTGGAAATGGCAAAGATGAGATTATCTATCAAAGTAAGTAATTCTAGATTGTTTTCCCCTGATTCTTTGCCTAGACGTTGCAAATTCAGTGGAACTGGAAACTTCAGTTCAGATTAGGGGGCGAGAACACCGTTTCAGGCAGGGAAGTCACTGTCACAGTGTTGCGGGGACTCAGTGCTCTGTCTATAGCTCTGTTATTGGATCCCCTGCCTGCTGTGACCTACAGAGCTGACCTGTGCGCAGATGCCATCTCTTCTCACTTGCTCCCTTGTTTCTCTTTCTCTCATCACACCCTGAGTTTCCTTGAGCTCTGTCATAGATCTCTGACCTTCGTACCTCAGGGAAGACAGAATAAATTCCGGGACTGTGTGTCTTACTATAAATGTGTGGGAAAGGCTGGACTGGGCACAAGTAAAGGTCACCTTGCGGCTGCCCCACTTGATCTGTGCCCTTTTGTGAACAGTAATAGTAAATATATCAGCTCTTAGCCTGGTCTAAATACCGGATTCTTAGAGAAATCCAGTGGGAAAACAGTACTCTCTCCGTAAAGGGGTTTTCAGGCCTTGTACTACTAAAATCAGCTATTTTGTCTTGAGAACAAGATGGCCTTTTCATTTACGTGCAAAAATTGTTCTACCACAAATGGAAAAGTGTCTGAAATGCCAGTGATGCCCCCCCATGAAGGATTCTCCCCTTGCGGGGTTCTTCTGATTATCCTGTTGAATTGCTTAACCTCTGCTTCTAAAACATACCCTGAAATTGCTACTGAAATATACTTGTTGCTGAGAGTTATCACTGGTACAGTAAAGACTTAACTCCGGTGTGCAGTACAAGGAAAACACTGGCTTTGGAAACTAGGATATATTATGTAGTTCCAGTGGTTTGCATTATGGGGGTGCCACAGAAGGTAAATACATGTATCAAACTGCACAAGTGTCTGCCAATCTGGTGGGAAGGCAAAATATATACAAATGGAAAAACAGCAGAGATTTACAGAGCAACAAATAGAATAATATATGTAATAATCATTGTGTCAGTGAGCTAGTGCTACTGACCACCACAAAAGTCTCGGTGGTTATAATAAGAATTGATTTCTCTGTGATTCTGCTGAAGTTTAGCTGATACAGGCAGAGCTCAGCCGGGCTTGACTGCAGGCCTTGAGTTTGATTCAGACCTGGTCCACTTGCGTGTCATGCTTGTACCAAAGGGCTACCTGGGTCTGCTCTTCTAAAGGTGGTAGAGGTCAGAAGCTCCCAGAGAACAGAGTAAAGCAGGCAGTGCCTCTTAAGGCATTGTCTTGAAGTAGCACACAGTCAGCTGTGCCAACATAACATTGGCTAAAGCAAATCACATGACTGAGTCCAATAGCAATGGGGCATGGCATGAAAGTGTACTCCCCCTATAAAGTAGGGAGGGGCAGGAGTGATAATTACTGAAGAAATAACCCTCATCTACCACAGTTCTTGATTTTTTTCAGTACAGAAGTGACATGAAAGACTAGAGGAATCTGTATGGTAGGTGGGTTACAGCAGGAGTTTTGAAAAAATGTAGGTGCCTTCTGGGCAGTTACGGTAATAGACTCAAGGCCTATCTGTAAACTTTTCTATAAAATTTTTCATGGTTCGTTCAGCAACAAGGTAAGTTACAGTTTTCTCATCTTAAATGGCAAGGGGGTGGGGAATGCAGTAAGTCTTCTAAACCAGGACCTATTAGAAAAAGAAACTTATTCTTCCATCATAAAATTAGTATTTTGATATTTTTTATGGAGAAGTTTGCTGACACTTTAAGCTGTTCATGAACCCCATTAAGAAGAGGTTGCTGATTGTCACAGCCAGCCTCCAACTTGTACTCCCTCTGTGTTAAAATTTGTCTTCTGTTCACTGCCATTCTGGCCCTCTAAGTCGGTCCTCCCTGAAATGTATTTTCACTTGATACAGTCTGAATAGCATGTCCAGGGATGGTTACATAGTGGAATATTTCTCTGTTGTTGTCACGTATTTAGCTTGTCTCCACTTAAGCACACATCCCTAAAAGGGGTTAATAAGTCTCCAGCCTGCAGTTCATAGTGAGTATGTATGGAAGGAGGATGTGGAGCAAAGCTCTCACTCTTCCCTTTAAATTCATTCATCTAGATTCATTCATCTGGATGACCAATTAAAATTCATGAACGAGAAGAGAACATTTGAATATAGAATTGGGACACCAATATATGAAATTTTATTGTAAGGAATTCCAATTTTCTCTGTAACTAGCTATAGTACTCTGGGAAAGACATTCTCTGCCGCACAGTTTTTTCCCTGAGTTTTTGTTTGTTTTTTAAGGGTTGAACTAGGTGGACTTCAGAATTTTAGTGTTGGTTCTTTCAAGCTGAAGCAGTAACTTTTTTTATTGAAATACAGTTGATTTACAATGTTGTGTTAATTTCTGGTGTACAACATAGTGATTCACTTACACATATATCTATTCATTTTCATATTTTTCATTATAGGTTATTACAACATAGTGAATATAGTTCCCTATGCTATACAGTGGGACCTTGTTTATCTGTTATATATATAGTAGTTTGTATCTGTTAATCCCAAACTCCTAATTCATCCCTCCCACCCTCTTCCCCTTTGGTAACCATAAGTTTGTTTTCTGTGTCTGAGTATATTTCTGTTTTGTAAATAAGTTAATTTGTATCACTTTTTTAGATTCCACATATAAGTGATCTAGGATGTTTGTCTTTCTCAGTCTGACTGACTTCACTTAGTATGAAAATCTCTAGGTCTATCTGTGTTGCAAATGGCACTACTTCATTCTTTTTTATGGCTGAGTAGTATTCCTTGTGTGTGTGTGTGTGTGTAAAACATATTCTTTATCCAGTCATCTATCGATTGACATTTAGGTTGCTTCCATGTCTTGACATTTGTGAATAGTGTAGCTATGAACATTGGGGTGCAAAGAGTTTTCTCCAGTTACATGCCCAGGAGTGGGATTGCTGGATCATATGATAACTCTGTTTTTATTTTTTTTTTTTGATGAATCTCTATACTGTTTCCACAGTGGCTACACTAAATTATATTCCCATCAACAGTGTAAGAGGGTTCCCTTTTCTCCACACCCTCTTCTGCATTTATTGTTTGTGAACTTTTAAATCATGGCCATTCCCACTGGAGTGAGGTGACACCTCATTGTAGTTTTGATTTGCATTTCTCTGGTAATTAGCGATTTGAGCATCTTTCATGTGCCTGTTGACCATCTGTCTGAAGCAGTAACATTTTTTAAATTCTACAATCAGTTTAACATGAAATAAATATAGGAAGGAAAATAAATATAGGGAGCATAGAATCCAAATTGACATAGGGAGAAAAAAAGTGAACATAATTAGGATTCTACCATTGAATACAGAAGTACAAGTCACAGAATAAGGGAGTTCAAGAAGCAGAGTCAGACATACAGGACCAAAGTTTCAAGGTGAACCGCTTGGCCCACCTGGCAGCTGGCCTGTGCATCACTGGTCTGATGCTAGAGCTCTGGGTTGCTCCTAGAAGAGCATTTACCTTCAGCACCTTAGGTGAGAAGATGTTGAGTGATAGAACTTTGTAGATGATAAAGTTATTTCCCTCACAAAGAGGTAGTTCATAAGTCCCTTTAAGTCCCTGGCTGTACATATCGTAGACAGTGTTCTTTTTTATCTGTTAGAAAAGCTTTTGTTTCTCATTGTAAAATTGGGCTAGATTCTATCTTTGAGTTTCCCCAGAGTTACAGTTTCTTAAAGAAGACATTATTTTCACTGAATTCTTGAAGTACATTGCAAAGTATTTCCCATTGGGAACTCCTTTGATTTTTCAATATAAACCACCCACATTTGGGTTCCTTTAATAATTATAATGATCCCATTTTTGAAAAGAAAGTCATAAGAATATTCTGAAATACAGTATGCCACTGTTTTCTTGGAAAACCCAAGTTGTATGATATATGGAATGTTACAGATTTTGCACACTGTTATGTTGTTAATGAGTCACTATTAATTTTTATATTGTAGAGATACGGGGACGATGTTCAAGAAAGCTTGTAGGACTTTTATCCAGAGATGTGATGAATCAATGCTCTAAATTCTAGGACATATTTTGCAGTGATAGGAAAAAAACAATGACCAAAGACTTATAAAATATAAGTTAGTAGACTTCTCTGAATGAAATTATCTTTTTTTTTTTCTGTATGAGACATGTCTTTAAGACATCCTGCATGTTAAGGTCAGCAACGATTAATTTAGAAAATGTGAATGTTGATTAAAGGCATGGTTTCAGAAGAAATCTTTTAAACATTTGGCTTATGCTGGTTAATTAGAAGAGCAAAAATTACTCCATTGTGTAAGTATAGGGAGAGTTTCTTCTTCCCAGTAATGTGACTACATACCTGTTTGGGTTGTATGAAAAGAGAAGAAATCATTAGGCAAGTAAAGTACCTAAGGAGACATCGACTTTGAGGTTTTTAAATTATTTCCAGTATTAGATTTTATGGAGCTATACCAGTGTACCTAGTCCTCATCCAACAGAGACAATAGCCAAAGTTGCAAAGCTATGAAAAGGGTGGAACTATCCACAATGGTTTTGTCTTTATAGATAAATGCAAACCCAATGGCAAAAACATTCTAGGATTTCTCCTGCTGTAACTTTTGATCTGACTAATTAATGGTGTAATCTGTAGAACACCACAACTGGTCAAATCTTGGAAGTACCTATTACTCAAATGAAGCTATTTCTTTATATTGTTGGTTTGACAAAACCTATAATTAGTTTTTCAGAACTGCTCTTGCTTCCTTTTCATATAGCCTAAAATATAAGACATTTATGAATAGCTAAGATTTTGCATAAAGTCTTCAAACCTTCTCCAAATTTTTGTCATGAGGTAGAGGCAACCTTGATAACCAAGGGAAATCTATCAGGTTGAGAAATTTGCAACATGCCAAATTATTGCTGTGTGTGTGTGTGCGTGCTCACGCGTACCCACACACAAAGTGAGATATTCATATAGGGATTTGTTACACTCAAGTGGGAGGTACCTGGGGCCCTTCCTAGGAAAACTCATAATACATCACAGTGATTCAGTGTGTTGCCTGCTCACTACTCCACCCCAAAGAGGTAAAATCTGTTAAAATTAGCACCAAGGGCAATAATGACGAGGATAAGGTTGAGAGAGATGATGACTATAGTGCTGGGGTAATGAGGATCAGGGTCTGGTTATGAATTGATGAATTGTATTCTCTTACAGTAATGCTTTCTTTTCTGTTTTCTCATCTGTACCCCCACCATTCTGAGTCATTGGGACACTGAATACCTGGTTTCCAAAGGAGGGACCCTGTAAAATTATCTGTCCCAATTTGTCAAAACTAGAGAGAATGACTAAGAACCAGTTTGTATTCTAGCCTCTGTTTTTTATTTTAATTCACAATTGTATTTAATACATAAAACCATTGAGCAGAAGTTATAGGGCCTACCCGTTTCTATTTTGAATATCTTTATTTATAATAAGTCAAGCATGAAATCTAAATCTCATGATTTTTCAGTGAGTTATATTGAAATCTATACACTAACCGTTCAAAGTTTTGACAAATTTTTGCAATATGCATGATTTTACTTATTTAAGATATATTGCAAAAATTAAAATATACTCAGAGTATATTTTCAAACACACCCATTGAAAATCAGCAAGTATTTATCATATATATTTTTGTATATATTTTAAAAGTTTACTTCATACTAGGAAAAAAATTCCATGTATTTTATTCCTTCAGTAATATCATTAAAACAGATTGTGCTATGAGAGGGGAAAAAGAAAAGAGTAAAGCATTTTTTATTTATGTATTGCTTATTTTTATTGAGTTATAGTTGGTTTACAATGCTGTGTTAGTTTCTGGTGTACAGCACAATTTTTCAGTCATACATGAATGTACATATTTTCATTTTCATATTATTTCTCCCCATGAGTTACCACAAGATCTTGTATATATTTCACTATGCTATACAGTCTAATCTTGTTTATCTATTCTATATATGCCTGTCAGTATCTACCAATGTCGAACTCCCAATCTGTCCTTTCCCACCCACCTCCCCCTTGGCAACCACAAGTTTGTATTCTATGTCTGTGAGTCTGTTTCTGTTTTATATTTAAGTTCATTTGTTTTTTGTTTTTTGTTTTTTTGATTCCACATATGAGCAATATCATATGGTATTTTTCTTTCTCTTTCTGGCTTACTTCACTTAGAATGACATTCTCCAATGACATCCATGTTGCTGCAAATGGCATTATGGTGTCATTTTTATGGCTGAGTAGTATTCCATTGTATAAGTATACCACAACTTCTTTATCCAGTCATCTGTCGATGGACATTAGGCTGTTCCCGTGATTTGGCTATTGTAAACAGTGCTGCTATGAACATTGGGGTGCAGGTGTCTTTTGAATTAGGGTTCCTTCCATGCCCAGGACTGGGACTGCTGGGTCATATGGTAAGTCTATTCCTAGTCTTTTGAGGAATCTCCATACTGTTTCCCACAATGGCTGCACCAAACTGCATTCCCACCAGCAGTGTAGGAGGGTTCCCTTTTCTCCACATCCTCTCCAGCATTTGTCATTTGTGGACTTTTGAATGATGGCCATTCTGACTGGTGTGAGGGGATACCTCATTGTAGTTTTGATTTGCATTTCTCTGATAATTAGTGATATTGAGCATTTTTTCATGTGCCTATTGGTCATTCATATGTTTTCCTTGGAGAATTGCTTGTTTAGGTCTTGTGCCCATTTTTGGATTGGGTTGTTTGTTTTTTTCTTATTAAGTCATATGAGCTGTTTATATATTCTGGAGATCAAGCCTTTGTCGTTTTCATCTTTTGCAAATATTTTCTCCCATTCTATAGGTTGTCTTTTTGTTTTGCTTATGGTTTCCTTTGCTGTGCAAAAGCTTGTAAGTTTAATTAGGTAGGTCCCATTTGTTTATTCTTGCTTTTATTTCTATTGCTTGGGTAGACTGCCCTAGGAGAACATTTTTTGAGATGTATGTGAGAGAATGTTTTGCCTATGTTTTCTTCTAGGAGGTTTATTGTGTCTTGTCTTATGTTTAGGTGTTTGATCCATTTTGAGTTTATTTTTGTGTATGGTGTAAGGGAGTATTCTAGCTTCATTGATTTACATGCTGCTGTCCAGCATTCCCAACACCATTTGCTGAAGAGATTGTCTTTATTCCATTGTATATTCTTGCCTCCAAAGATTAATTGACCAAAAGTTTGTGAGTTTATTTCTGGGCTCTCTATTCTGTTCCATTGGTCCATATGTCTGTGTTTGTACCAATACCATGCTGTTTTGATTACTGTAGCTCTAGTATAGTCTGAAGTCTGTGAGGATTATTCCTCCAGCCTCTTTCTTTCTCTTCAGTAATGCTTTGGCAATTCTAGGTCTTTTGTGGTTCCATATAAATTTCATTATGATTTGTTCTAGTTTGTGAAAAATGTCCTGGGTAATTTGATAGGGATTGCATTAAATCTGTAGATTGCCTTGGGCAGTATGACAATTTAACAATACTGTTTTGTCCAGTCCAAAAGCATGGGATATCTTTCCATTTTTTTTAAGCCTTTTATTTCCTTAATCAGTGTTCTATAGTTCTCTGTATGTAAGTTTTTCACCCACTTCGTTAGATTTATTCCTAGGTATTTTATTACTTTGGGTGCTATTTTAAAAGGAACTGTTTCTTTACCTTCTTTTCCTGTTGATTCATCGGTAGTGTAAAGAAATGCAACTGATTTTTGTATGTTAATCTTGTATCATGCTACCTTGCTAAATTCTTTGATTAGTTCTAGTAGTTTGTGTGGAGCTTTTAGGGTTTTCTATATATACTATCATGTTGTCTGCCTATAGTGACAATCTTACCTCTTTTCCAATTTGGATCCCTTTTATTTCTTTCTCTTGCCTGATTGCTGTGGCTAGGACTTCCAAGACTTTTGTTGAGTAGGAGTGGTGAGAGCGGACAACCTTGTCTTGTCCGAGATTTTAGTGGGAAGGTTTTCAGTTTTTCACTGTTGAGTACTATGCTGGCTGTAGGTTTGTCATAAATAGCTTTTGTTATGTTGAGATATGTTCCCTCTATACCCACTTTGGTGAGAGTTTTTATCATAAATGGGTGTTGAATTTTATCAAGTGCTTTTTCTGCATCTATTGAGATGATCATGTGATTTTTGTCCTTTCTCTTGTTGATATGGTGTATTACATTGATTGATTTGTATATGTTGAAACATCCTAGTGTCCCTGGGATGAACTCAACTTGGTCATGGTGTATGATCTTTTTTAATGTGCTGTTAGATTCTGTTTGCTAATATTTTGTTGAGGATTTTTGCATCTATGTTCATCAGTGATACTGGTCTGTAATTTTCTTTTTTGGTAGTGTCTTTGTCTGGTTTTAGTATCAGGGTGATGGTGACTTCATAGAATGAGTTTGGGAGTACTCCCTCCTTTTCAAACTTCTGGAAGAGTGTTAGAAGGACTGGTATGAGTTCTTCTTTGTATGTTTGGTAGAATTCCCCAGTGAAGCCATCCGGTTCTGGATTTTTATTTGTAGGGAGGTTTTTTTTTATTGCAAATTCAATTTAATTTCTAGTGATTGGTTTGTTCAAGTAGTCAATTTCTTATTGATTCAGTCTTGGTGTGCTGTATATTTCCAGAAACCTGTCCATTTCTTCTAGGTTATCCATTTTGTTTCCACATAGTTGTTCATAGTATTCTCGTATGATACTTTGTATTTCTGTGGTATTGAGTGTAATTTCTCCATTTTCCTTTCTTATTTTGTTTATTTGTGCTCTCTCTTTTCTCTTCTTCGTGAGTTTGGCCAGAGGTTTGTCAATTTTGTTTACTCTTTCGAAAGACCAGCTCTTGGTTTGGTTGATTTTTTTCTATGTTTTTTTAAAATTTCTATTTTATTTATTTCCTCCTTGATCTTTATTATTTCCTTCCTTCTGCTGACTTTTGGGTTTTTTTTTTTCTCTTCTTTTTCTAATTCTTTTACTGGTAAGTTAGATTGTTTATTTGAGATTGTTCTTTTTTTAAGGAAGGCCTGTATCGCTATAAACTTCCCTCTTAGCACTACCTTTGCTGCATCCCGTAGATTCTGTGTGGTTGTGTTTTCATTATCATTTGTCTCAAAGTATTTTTTAATTTCTTCTTTGATTTCATCATCGACCTATTGTTTTTTTAATAACATGTTGTTTAATCTCCATACTGTCATTTTTTTCTCCTTTGTTTTTCTGTAGTTGATTTCTAGTTTCATGGATTGTGGTCAGAAAACATGCTTGAAATAATTTCTGTCTTCTTTAAATTCTTGAGGCTTCTTTTGTGCCCAAGTACATGATCTATCCTAGAAAATGTTCCATGTGCACTTGAAAATAATATATATTCTATTTTGGGGGGATGTAATGTTCTGAAAATATCAACCAAATTTAGTTGTTCTATTGTATCATTTAATTTCTCTGTTGCCTTATTTATTTTCTGTCTAGAAAATCTGTCCAGTGATGTTAATGGGGTATTAAAGTCTCCTACAATGATTGTGTTCCCATCAGTTTCTCCTAAAGCATTTTTTAAGTTGAGAATCCCATCCTATGTAATTCTAGTAATATTCTACAAGAATTAAAATAAATTTAGTATTGGTATTAATTGATTTGCTTATTCAAATATATTCATATAATGAATCAAAGACTTTTGTTCTTAATTCAGGTAAGAAATTATTATTACATAAATGTAACAAAAATATTTTAAATTTTTTAATAAAAGACTACATTTCTTAATCATTTAGATAAAACAGGGTTTTTTTGTTTGTTTCCTAATTTGGAACCAAACTTTTTTTCCCTGTTGAATTCTGTTATGTAGGTTCCCAGGTTAAATACATCATGGCGGGTTATGTACAAGCCACAAGTTAAATAGGGTCTACCCTGCCTGTGAGTTAGAGGTGGAGGGATCAAGGTAGTCTTTGGGTCATTAAGAGATTCTAATATATATATTACACTCTTGAGACCATTCTGCATTCATGCATCGTCATCTGCTTATCTCAGTTATTTTTAATGAGTCATCTAGGTAAGCAATATGAGGCGAGCTGTAGAAAAGGAGTGTTTCTGTAGATAATTATACTGAAAGCATGTGCTTTGTCAAACATATTATTAATGCATCATAAATAGTTTCTAAGAACATATGTGATTCCATAAAACCTGTCAGGGGAGATGTATGCTCATAAAAAAAGCAGGTGCAATTATTGCTGAGTGTCTGCGGTGCTTCATGAGTAATGGAAAAATAACTGTACAAATATTAATGTGGCCAAATGAAACTCAGTTTGAGCAGAGCAAGAAACCATAGCAACTCATCTTTTTCACCCTGAAATAACAAGAATTGTAACCGGACAATGATCTCAAGACAACATATTCCTACCCAAGTATTATTTGATTTCTTTTTATCATGTGTGCTCAGTAGAATCCTTCAGTCACAGAGTACATTTTCTAAATGTCCTCTTAGAATTTTATGGAAAAAGGGAAAGAGCTATGGTTTATTTTATTACTTCTGATATGAAAGCACGCATTTTAGCTTTAATACTTTTTCCCCAGGAATACCTAAAGTTCTGTGTAATAAAAAAAAATGGAAAAAGAAGAAGGATAAATGATTTTATATATAACACTAGGAAAACAAAATGGCAGAACATAATTTGGGGGTTTCAAACCCACATGGAGAAGCCAGTGTAGATTCTCAAATCATGTCAGGAAATGATGTTATAATCCACAGAGCCTGTTTCAAATGCTTATTTAACTCATTATAAACACACAAAACTTCACATTTGCCCTTCTGAATCTACCTATAAGTGCAAGCTTGTGCTGCCTTTGGGCCAGGAAAATGGTCCTGATTTTCAGGGCAAGAAAGATTGTTCACTTCATTGGCACAGCTTCAAAGAGTACTCCCATCACCCTGTCAGTATCCCAGGCAGTGTCTTCTCCCACCACCTCCTCAATTAAAGCAGCTCAGAATTTTCATACTCCCCTTCCTAGTAAACTTTGATTTAAATAATGGAGTCTGACCAGAAAATATGTAAAACTATTGGACCAGTGAATGGCTAGCAGCTCATTCCCTTGCCTTCTTTCCCCAGAAATCTTACCTTGAACTTACTAACAGATACATATTTATGAAACATTGTATAAAGACACTCTTTCATTTACCTTATATAATTTCAATGTTGAAGTATATATACTTTCAGAGGTAAATTACAATATAAATTAAAAATCTAAAAGACTATTTTTATTACTTCAAATATAAGTTAGCTCACAAAGGCTTATTTCTTTAAATTTTTTTATTGAAGTATTGTCACTTACAATGTGTCAATTTCTGGTGCACAGCATACCATCCCAGTCATGCATGTATATATACATATATTCATTTTCATATTCTTTTTCATTAAAGATTATTATAAGATATTGAATATAGTTCCCTGTGCTATACAGAAGACATTTGTTTCTTATCTATATTTATATACAGTTGTTAATATTTACAAATCTCAAACTCCCAATGTGTCCCCTCCCACCTCCTTTCCCCAATAACCGTAAGTTTGTTTACTATGTCTTCAAGTCTGTTTCTGTTTTATAGATGAGTTCATTAGTGCCCTGTTTTTTTTCTCTAGATTACACATATGAGTGATACCACATGATATTTTTTTTTCTCTTTCTGGCTTACTTCACTTAGAATGATGATCTCCAGGTCCATCCATGTTGCTGCAAATGGCATTATTTTATTCTTTTTTATGGCTGAGTAGTATTCCATTGCATAAATACACAACTTCTTTATCCAGCCATGTCTATGGACATTTGGGCTGCTTCCATGTCTTGGCTACTATATATAGAGCTTCTATGAACACTGGCTAAATGATGAGTATGTATAGGTTAGGGGGTTGGTGATTTGTCTCTTCAACCTTCATATGCATTTAAATATTTCAGGATCAAGTATAACATGGCTAATAAAAAAAGCAAGTCCCAGTTATATTGTACTTAGAAATTAAGCTTTAATATACCATATTCTCTAGAACTTTTAATTAGATTTATACTTTTAAAATACTTGCCCTATTCTGTTAAGAAAATGGCATTTGGTGTGGAAAGAATGACAAAATGCAAATGGTGAGAAAGCATAAACCTTGTTGAGTGTTTATGAGTATGCTTGTCTGTCTAGGGCAGAGGATTTGCATGAGGAACAGGTGGAAGATTATAAAGAGAATTTAGAGACAAACTGTGAAATCATTGACTTTCAAAATTCAAAGACTCTGAAAGATCATTTATTTATACCTTTTCTCTGGTGCACAAACTCCCTCTCCAGCAGCACTAATAAGCAATCATCTAGTCTGTTACACCTCCCATGTCAGCGACTGCATGACTTCAAAGCCTTCTTTGTTTGACAGCTGCAATGACTAAAATGTCTTCCTTGTGTCAGAACTGAAACTTCTACCATTGGTCTTAGTTTTGCCTCTGGAATACCAAAGAGTCCTTTTTCTAAGTCAATTCTTTTGAAGGTTGAAAGTGATTAAAAAGAATACTCTGACACACTCATGTGATTTATGACAGTCAAATTCCATAACCTATGACAATTTGCTCTTCAGCCAGAAGGGAAGTATGTATGCTTCATATAAACATTAACAAACACATATATTTTTTTAATGTGTCAGGCACTCTAATTTACATATACTAATTTATTAATCCTCACAACCTTTCTATGAGGTAGGTACTATCATAATCACCATGTTTTCAAATGAGGAAACTGAGGTACAAAGAGGTTAAGTAACTTAGCCAAGGTTACATAGCCAGTGAATGATAGAGTTGGACCTTCAAGATAGCAAACTCCAATACAAATGACTTCTTGACTGACCCATTTCAAGTGTCTTTGCATTTAAATAGGGAACCAGCAGATAGAAAGAGAGGAAAACACTGAAACTAGAAAAATCCATCAGTGGATTTTCAAAAATTGACCTTAGTGCTCTATTTCTCATTTTCAGGTTACAATTAATCTCATTCTTCCACTTTATATATGACTTCATAACTTTGTTGTCTTTCGAGTGATATTTCTGTTTAATTTCTTATATCTGACTCCAGAATAACAGAGCATTGGGCATGCTGCTTTACTGTGTTTTAGGCATCTTGTGCATTAGTCTCTCTTTTTTTTTTCAAAATCAATAATTAAATACTTATATTACGCAAAAACCTTATATCTTAGTAGTTTCATTTTAGGAAATGATGTTTTAGAGCATAGAATATGTTCTTTCTCCAGATATATCTGAGTCAGTTTTAATGGTTACATTTGCATTTTCATCCCTATCTCTATAAAGTGTCAGCATTTGTGCAAAAAAGGACATCACCATTTTCTAATGTTTTAAATCATCGATATACATTGGAGATAGTCTTGAAGTTTGAATCTTCTAAATCCCAGTATAGCAATATACTGAGATAGGTTCCAAAAAGGTAGACAGTCTCATTCACTGAAAGAAGTAATTTGTCTAATTTTAAGTAAGATTCTACCCTCTCAAACTCAAAATACTGGTACAGTGGGCACACTGCTCATGTTAGGGTGTGTGTATATGCAGTAGGCTCTGTCAGAACCCTTCTCATATGCCTTTGTGTTTACAGTTCCTGAAACCACAACTCTATTTCAGGGATTTCTCTGCCCACAGTAGTATGCTTAGCTCAAGTACACGGTTAGTTGGAAGGGCTGGGAAGTTGTCATTGATTAACCTCTTAACCAGTAACAAACTAGAATTGGTGGATAAATATGTTCTTTGCTGCTCAGGTGGGGAAATGCTGAGACATGTTCTACACTGTCTCCCAGAGGTCCTCTGTAGGATTGAGCCCCCAGTTGCCCACAGTGGTAATCACTCATTAACATGTTATGTATTGGCTGCTTTCACTTTTCTTTCTCACCTCTCTACT
Organism: Vicugna pacos; assembly: GCF_048564905.1. Lineage (NCBI taxonomy): Eukaryota > Metazoa > Chordata > Mammalia > Artiodactyla > Camelidae > Vicugna > Vicugna pacos. Next base: position 16,766,839 of record NC_133023.1, on the reverse strand, counting down.
CCTTCCTGGTAATCACCTCCTAAATGTGTGCTCAAACCCTTGTCTGACGGTCTTAGTTAATGGGGAATCCAGGCAGATACTCTTTTTACACAAGGAAGCGCCATATAGGCAGAGTTATCTAGAGAGACCACTGCCCTTGGAGACAATGCCATCTCAGTTTTTCTTCCTGGCACTTGGTAACATATTTGTGACTATGTGTATTATCTTTATAGGTGTGTCCTCTCTCTTGGGGTCATCTGTCATTACAATGCAAATTTTTCTTTGTTTTCTCTACTTAAAAAAAAATCTTCTTTTGTCTGACTCAAATCACAGGAGCGCTACTTGGCAGGCCTAGATTTCTGGGCATACAGTGATAAGATAGGCATGAGTCCTTGTTGTCCTCCTTATTTTTCCTATTATAATCAGCTCACCCCTGAAACTGACCCTTCCCTCACACTTGTCTGTGTTAAAATTAAGTTCTGTCAGGTAAGCCACACAAATAAGTCCTAAACAATTCAGTCCCCTACCTTCACAGACAGACTCCCAGCTTTAGACCTCACCATTCCTTGAAAACCTCAGTTCCTACACCAGCCCCTCAAATCTCTGTGTACCCTCACTCTCTCTGTTTTGGTCTGTCATCTACCCTGCTGCCAGAGTATTTTTCAATATTGTAAATTTGATTGGGTTACATTTTTGTCTTAGAATCCTTCAGGGGTTCTGTATTACCTTTCTTACCAGAGATTGTAGGTTCTTGTCTCATGAAGGAAAGAATTCAAGAGCAAGCCATAGTAAAGTGAAAATAGATTTCTTTAGGGAAATACACACTCCGTATAGACAGAGTGCAGGTCACCTCAGATAGCAAGAGAGGCAGCCCCAGAACATGGGGTCATCTAGGAAAGTGAAAGTGGCCATGAGGTGTGGGGATGATTAGTTTTTATGGGATGGGTAATTTTATAAGCTGAGTAGGAAGTTTATTCTAATTCTTTTGGGAAAGGAATGGGGATTACCAGGAATTGGAGTCCCGTCCACTTTTTGGCCTTTAATGATCAGTCTGGAAACTGTCATGGTGCCTATAGGTGTGTCATGTAGCATGCTAATGTATTACAATGAGCCTATAATGAGGCTTAAGGTCTACCGGAAGTCGAATCATCCACCATCTTGGGCCAAGTTGCTTCTAACCAGTTTATGTCCTATCCTCAATTGCTGTGTCATTCTTTTAATGTTTTTGCCTTGCCCCCTTCCCTCCTATCTCACCTTGAGAACTGTCCCTACTCTTTAACATGGAACACAACATTCTTCATTATCTGGCTCCCAACCACCTCTGCAGACATGTCTCTGTCCACACTCAGCATTCATTCTGCCATCCAGGCACAGTGAGCCATTTGCAGTTCCCTGAACACATGGTGACAGGACCAAGTATGCCTGAGTCTGAAGTCTGTTCTGTTTCCCCCTACTCCAGGATGCCTCCCATGCATGATTTCCCAAATGCAGCTTTAAGCAAAAATTTCCTGGGACTGAGAATGAGAAGGAAGGGAATATTATTTCAAACCCTGTACAAAATAATTGTAGATACTTCACTTGGGAATTTCTAAGTGCAATAGAAATCTGGGTGAGCAGGTAAAATAGCTACATAAATAAAATGCACACCTTTTAGGTCACATCAGGAGATTGCCTTGAGGTTTAAATGGCTGAGATCATTTTCACGTTCCTCACAGCTAGCCATCTATAATTAAACAGCAGCGCCAGTCGGCACACATTCATCATCTCCAAAGAAAAGGAAAGTCACCTCCATAAATCTCAAAAGATGGGATATTAAAAGTTTGTTTTTATACTAGCTAATACACAATCATTTGTGTTAACATCTGCTTAATCTGAATCCATGTCCCAAGATTCAGGATTTACTCATGTAATAAAGAAAACCTGCTAGTTTTTTCTTTGCTAAAAGCAAAGAACAATAAACTAATAATTTAAATGATTTTTAAACTTAAACAAGTTGGATTCTGAGTGGCATTAGTAAATTCACTATGTATTATAGAGGGAACCAATCAGTTTATCACAAACACTTTTTAATGTTCCATCCCAATTCATACCTTTACCTCATGCAATTCTCCCTCTCATTCGCTTAATGGATTACTGAAGAATAACTCTACTAAACAGAATTCCCCTTCTGAAGTGCTCTGTGTAATTTCATCAGATTCTCTTATAATTCTCTCTTTCTACCTTCTATTACCTTAAGTACCAAAAAACATCCTTTCTTCCTGAGATAATAAAGCTCATGAAGTATCAAATTCCTAGAAAGAAACAGAGGACAACCCATTCTGCTTTACTTCTTCCTTAGTCAGTTTTCAGGAAATGACTCTATATACGGTTATCTAGGCCTGGAGTTGGCACACTTTTTCTGTAAAAGGCCAGAGAGTAAATATTTTAGGCTTTGTAGGCCATCCAGTCTCTGTTCAAACTACCCAGCTCCACCACTGTAGTACGAAAGCAGACATAGACAAGATGTAAAGGACTGAGCCATAGTCTGCTGATCTCTAAGCAGCCCCTTAAATCCTCTCTGACATTCTCTTAGGACAGTAACAAAAGGATTATTTGATTTGTTTTAATACAAGTTTGTTGAGCAAAACACATGGAAATAGCCCTCTTTCTCTGAGGACTCCCAACTCAAAATCAGATAAGTTAAGTATACTAATACCAGATATGTCTACATCATTTGAAATGATTAGAAACAGGACAATAAGGAGATTGAAGTATATAACGTCAATTGCAGTTTGAAGAGAAAATAGGTTTAGAGACAGGGTAGAGATTGGGAAAAACAATTCTGGCTATTTTCTGTCGAGACTGAATGGGAATGTATGTTAGTTCAGTTAATTTGGAAAAGTGGAACAAGTATGAGATCAGATTCCAAGGCTGAGTTCTTCCAGTTACCATTGGCCATCAGAATTTGAAGAAGTCATAATATCTCTCAGACCTCCATTTTTTTTTAATCTATAAAATGTAGACAATACCTATCCCGATGTCTCTCTCAAGGTTGTTGAAAGACTGTATATGTGGAAACTCTCTTTAAGAAGTAATTTTCAGCTACAAATGCTCACTTTAAATACTCAAAGTGTGGAGGAATCTATAGATCTGATGATTCTTTTGAAGAATTTTACTTAAATGTTATGGATGCCCTTTGATCATTTTAGTTGCCATTTTCTTGGACTTTTCTCTTTTTTTTTACATCTTTCTACAAGAACAGTGACCAGAAGTAAAACACATAATACAAACTTTTATTTCTAAATAGCAGGATATTTTAGGGATTTCAAGGTTTTTAAAAGTGGTGCCCAAAGTCAGTTTGTTGTCATTCATGCTAAATAGGAAGAAATGGAAGGAGTCACCTTAAAGCTACTATCCAGATAGCTGTTTCTGCGTGAAAGAAGTCAAGAAAGGGGAAAGACTATGAAATGAGGCATCATCTCTCTGTCTACTGTCACTTTAAGCCTTATTAGCCAAAACTATTGAGCTGTGGAAAGGTCAATTTCTGGTACATAATAGTTGCTAAAAAGAAAGTTGCATGAAGGTCTGGAGGTACGAATAATAACCTGATCATTTAATATCTATGCTAGGATTAGTTGACTAAGAACAAGAACAATTTAAAATTGTAAATTTGGACTACTTGAGGGGAAGGGCATAAACTAGACAGTAGTGGTACCCAGGGGTTTTGCCACTCACCTTATTGCTAAACATATTTGACCACACTGGACCCCACAGATTTTGGCCGGTGTTTTCATCTGATAGAGAAGATACATGACTCAGCCAAAATACTTAGATCATTGGTGGTGAAGCCAGGACTTGAACCAAGCTAGGTTGATTGAAATCCTGATTAAGTGAACCATTCATTCATGCCTCACACATTTACGTTGGTTAAGTCTGAAGCAAATATTTCAGCAATTTTCTCTGCTATGTTTTTTTTAATCCTGAGTGCCTCTTGTTTATTATACAACCTCAGTGATTATCTCAGCATATCATTAAAGACATCGCATTCAAGGGTCTCTTGAAATTATTTTTTTGGTTCATCTAATTTCTGGTTCACTCACACCTGCAACCAATTCTGAGCCTTCATGTTCTTCATGTGAAGAAATCTTTTAAAAAGAAAAAAAAAATGAACATTTTCAGTTGAATTTTTCTCTCACCAATGACCTTTTTTGAAGTGGAGAAATTTCATTTAATATTAATTCCTCAGCTCAAAACAAGATTCTGATGTTACACCCTTATAAGCAGACAGTCCATTTTAGTACAGATTACTGAACTAAAACATAAAATGCAGGGAGACAGTCTTATAGAAAACTTCAGTCCCACCCTCGGTTCATCTATATCTAGAAAAGGCAGGTACAGTAAATACTAATGGAAGACTACTAAGATTCCACTAACAGAAGACTGTTTAGACTTACATGAATTCTATTTCCCTTTTGTTTAATCATATGCATTAGTGGTGTATGTGAGAAAATGCAAGGCAGTCTTTATTTTGAAATGTGATAAATGGATCTAAATAGAAATATTTTATGTCTGCCAGTCCTCACATCCTAATTCTTAAAGGCAAATCCGTCTTAAATTCTGTTCAATGGTTTTAATAAGTGAAGTACCGAAATGACATAACTATGAAACAATACCATATATAAAACTGTAGTTTGAGATCTGAGGTAAGAGACAATCTGAATTCCAACATCTTATAGTCAGTATGTTTAAATTTTCTGTCTTTGACATTTCACTGTATATCCACTGTTTTGTCTTATTAAATGGGGGCTCCTTATTTCTCTTACTGAAAACTTTGTCCCAACCTTCTTTTCTTTCTGTTGGGAGCTGAAGAACTAACAGTTTAGAAGGGCAGCTTTTTTTTGTTTTTAACTTTTGGGAAATCCCCTTTTATTTATTTGTTTTTTTGAGTTATAGTCAGTTTACAGTGTTTTGTCAATTTCCAGTGTAGAGCACAATTTTTCAGGCATACATTAACATACAAATATTCGTTGTCACATTCTTTTTCACCATGAACTACCACAAGATCTTGTATATATTTCCATGTTCTATACAGTATAAACTTGTTTGTCTGTTCTATGTATACCTGTCAGTATCTACAAATTTCAAACTCCCAGTCTGTCCCTTCCCACCCGCCTCCCCCTTGGCAACCACAAGTTTGTATTCTATGTCTGTGAGTCTGTTTCTGTTTTATATCTAAGTTCATTTGTCATTGTCTTTTTTTTTTTTTGGATTCCACATATGAGCAATATCATATGGTATTTTTCTTTCTCTTTCTGGCTTACTTCACTTAGAATGACATTCTCCAATGACATCCATGTTGCTGCAAATGGCATTATGGTGTCATTTTTATGGCTGAGTAGTATTCCATTGTATAAGTATACCACAACTTCTTTATCCAGTCATCTGTCGATGGACATTAGGCTGTTCCCGTGATTTGGCTATTGTAAACAGTGCTGCTATGAACATTGGGGTGCAGGTGTCTTTTGAATTAGGGTTCCTTCCATGCCCAGGACTGGGACTGCTGGGTCATATGGTAAGTCTATTCCTAGTCTTTTGAGGAATCTCCATACTGTTTCCCACAATGGCTGCACCAAACTGCATTCCCACCAGCAGTGTAGGAGGGTTCCCTTTTCTCCACATCCTCTCCAGCATTTGTCATTTGTGGACTTTTGAATGATGGCCATTCTGACTGGTGTGAGGGGATACCTCATTGTAGTTTTGATTTGCATTTCTCTGATAATTAGTGATATTGAGCATTTTTTCATGTGCCTATTGGTCATTCATATGTTTTCCTTGGAGAATTGCTTGTTTAGGTCTTGTGCCCATTTTTGGATTGGGTTGTTTGTTTTTTTCTTATTAAGTCATATGAGCTGTTTATATATTCTGGAGATCAAGCCTTTGTCGTTTTCATCTTTTGCAAATATTTTCTCCCATTCTATAGGTTGTCTTTTTGTTTTGCTTATGGTTTCCTTTGCTGTGCAAAAGCTTGTAAGTTTAATTAGGTAGGTCCCATTTGTTTATTCTTGCTTTTATTTCTATTGCTTGGGTAGACTGCCCTAGGAGAACATTTTTTGAGATGTATGTGAGAGAATGTTTTGCCTATGTTTTCTTCTAGGAGGTTTATTGTGTCTTGTCTTATGTTTAGGTGTTTGATCCATTTTGAGTTTATTTTTGTGTATGGTGTAAGGGAATGTTCTAGCTTCATTGATTTACATGCTGCTGTCCAGCATTCCCAACACCATTTGCTGAAAAACTGTCTTTATTCTTGCCTCCTTTGTCAAAGATTAATTGACAAAAACTACTAGAACTAATAAAAGAATTCAGCAAGGTAACAGGTTACAAGATTAACGTACAAAAATCAGTTGCATTTCTTTACACTAATGATGAATCAATAGGAAAAGAAAGTAAAGAAACAATCCCTTTTTAAAAAGCTCCCAAAGTAATAAAATACCTAGGAATAAATCTAACCAACGAGGTCAAAGACTTATACACGGAGAACTATAAAACATTGATTAAGGAAATTAAAGAAGACTTAAAAAAAAATGAAAAGATAACCCATGCTCCTGGATTGGAAGAATCAATATTGTTAAAATGGTCACACTGCCCAAGGCAATCTACAGATTTAATGCAATCCCTGTCAAATTACCCAGGACATATTTCACAGAACTAGAACAAATCATAACAAAATTTATATGGAATCACAAAAGACCCAGAATTGCCAAAGCATTACTGAAGAAAAAGAAAGAAGCTGGAAGAATAACCCTCCCAGACTTTAGACAATACTGCAGAGCTACAGTAATCAAAACAGCATAGTATTGGTACAAAAACAGACATATGGACCAGTGGAACAGAATAGAGCCCAGAAGTGAACCCACAAACTTTCAGAAGGGCATCTTCTTCATATCTGTTCATGATAATGTCACAGATGTAGTATGACCAGCATAACCTGGGTGGCAAATACTCATATACATCATCTCCATCTTGATTGCAGTGTATTTCAGCAGCTTAAAAGCATATTAAAATTATAATTATCTTTGTCACCCCCAGATATTCTGCTGCTTACTGAAGAATGCATTACCAGTGATGAAGGACTCTTATTTTACTCTTCCTTGCATGATACACTGGGGAGATTATTTCTGAGTGAGTGAAAGAGCTGCCAGACACCATCTCCTGGAAATGCCTGGTAAGAGAAAAGCAGCAAACTTTGAAAAAGAGATCTGCCATCCTGCATCAAATCAGCCACCCCCAACCTGGGCTCCTCATACTGACTCGGTAAGTTCGTTCTACTGGCAAATCATACACCATAATTAACTGTCCTTAATTCTGATGAACATTTTATGGGCCTACAGGGTCTGGAGAGAAAATCGTTAGCTTCGTTGACTAATTTTCAGCAACAGTTCATTCAACAGAGCACTAATAGGTCAGCCTTGGTTTGAAGTATAGGGATATGATATTAATTGGCTTCTTCTAACAGGGTTGAGGATGCTAAATGGCAAAGACCATCTATAGCTCTGGAAAGGACACACTTGAAAAATGCTTTGTGAAGGTAAATTATAAAACAAGAAAATTTTTTTTCCATTCAGTCTATAAAATATTTTGTTTCTTTTGTCATTATTTGATTCTTCCCTTCAGAGACTAAAACTTCTATGCAAAATACTGTTTTGTGTGACGTATAGAAATAGTGAAGCTAGGTGCTCTTTGACCAAGTCTTTTAGATTTTTGACTTGGAGGCACAGTTTAGGAATACTGAATATGTGTAGAAATAAAAATTGTACATGTGTATGTGTGTATATTTGTGTATATTTATATCCTAGCAGAACCCCAAATAAGTGAAATTTCTTGGGCAAAATCACTTGATAAAAAGATGAAGTGAAAGCGGTCTTCATGGCTGTTATTTATTAGATGTGTCTGAAAAAATTAAAAACAAATTAAATAGCATTTATTCAACGCTTTGAATTAGAGTACAGGAGAAATCTCCTACTGAGTAAAAATACATCTGAATTTTATGTACTGCAGTACCGAAGTACCTCAAGAATGGAGGATTTAGTTAATTTAATTTTCCTGCTAATTAAAATTTAAATCTAGTCCCCCTTTATTCTAATTTTCTTATTGTTGAAATGTCTTTTGAAATAAAATGAAATATTTTCTTACCTTAGTAAGTTGAGTATAGGATATATAATTGAATCATAGATCATTTAGGATTTTCACTAGGGTCATTCAGAAGATCAATTCTCATGCTGTAATGCAATAGAGGTAGGGATAGAGGGCAGGTTTAATTGAATAGAATTTTTTTTTTAATTGAGTAGAAATTTTACTTTGACCTTAGGACCATTAGACTTGAGCGCACACTCTCTCTCTGTCTCTCTCTCTGTCTCTCTGTCTCTTTCTCTGTCTCTCTGTCTCTTTCTCTGTCTCTTTCTCTCTCTTCCTCCCCTCTCCCTGCTCCCTCTCCCTCTCATCCTCCTTCCCTCTCCTTTCTCTGAAATAAACTTGTTTCACTTGCCTTCCCCTCTGGTTTCTATTAATGGATTATTAAAAAGACCTTTAATTAAAAGTTTCTTTTAAGACTATTTTAAATTAATAAAAACAGCAATTTTGTAATTCCTGAGGAAAATATTTCTTTGTCTCAATATCCACATAAAATAAGTCAAACAGCCAGGGTTTGAATCTGTCGTTCATTTCAGGGAACAGTAATTCAGCCCACTGCACTGAACGTATAACTGGAAATCTAATCATCTGTAAGATCCTTTCTAACTGTAACAATCAGGGTCCAGGATCAAATGCTAAGCTCCATCTTTTTACCTAATAGAATTCAGATTTCTATGGGATTAATGAGGTTTTCATTTCTCTGTCTCCTGAAAGAGTAAATGATCTAGTTCAGATTCAGTATCATGGCACTGAGCTAATATCCCTCTGCCCCTGACTGAAAACACACAGAAATTCTTAATAGAATATGAAGCAAAATAAATATACCATCATATCAGGATATTTAACACAACTATAAGAAACTGGTAGCTGAAGATAATAAAATTAATAAACACATAAAATATTTGACTAGAAATTTAAGATTTGATTTAAATTATACATGTAGAGCCCTGAATGGAGTCTAGATGTATATTTTGACCAAGTTTATTTCCAAAATACGTTGAACATTTGAAGCCAAAGAAAGTCTTGAGAATTTTACCCCAAATTATAAAAACAAAATATTATAAAACAAAATAAAATCTCTGACTATAAGTCACTTAACTTTAAAAATAACAATAAAAAATAGTCACAAAAAAGACTGACATATTTGGAAACTAAACTGTGCATTCTAAAGTCATTTAAATTAAGAGAAAATCAGAATAAGAAGTCTGTAAATGTATACAACCAAATCACAATGAAAATCCTCCATAGTAACAGTTGTAAAAGGCAAATAAAATAATACTTAAGTGAATTTGTAGCTTTACATATGCTTATTTTTTAAAGCTTTCAAAAATAAGAATTCAGAATTTTTTATTGAGGTAGAAATGACATATAACATTATATAATTTTCAGGTGTACAACATGGTTTGACATTCGTATATACTGTGAAATGATCACCACAGTAAGTGAAGTTAACATCCATTACTGTATATATTTAGGCAAAAAACATTTTTTTGTGATAAGGACTTTTAAGGTCTACTCTCTCAGCAACTTTCAAATGAGATACAGTATTATTAACTGTAGTGACCATGTTGTACATTACATCCCCATGTCTTATTTATTTTATAACAGGAAGTTCGTACCTTTTGACCCTCTTCACCAATTGTACCCACACCCACTCTCTACCTCCAGCAACCACTAATCTCTTCTGTTTCTATGAGCTTTTTTTTTTTTGGTTTTTGATTCCATTTATAAATGAGATCATACAGTATTTGTCTTTCTTTGTCTGACTTATTTCACTTAGCATAATACTATCAGTGTCCATCCATGTTGTTGCAAATGGTAAGATTTCCTCATTTTTAAAATGGCTAAATAATATTCTGTTACACATATATACCACAACTTCTCTATCCATTCATCTATCGATCTTTGTTTCCATGTCTTGGCTATTGTACATGATGCTGCTATGAAAATGTGATGTATTTTTTGGAGTTAGTATTTTCATTTCCTCTGGATATGTTCCCAGGAGAGGAATTGCTGATCATATGGTAGTGTTTAGTTCTATTTTTAATTTTGGGGGCTCATCCATATTCTTTTCCACAGTGGCTGTCCCAGTTTACAGTCCCTTCAAAAGTGCACAAAGGTTCCCTTTTGTCCACGTCCTTACCAGCATTTGTTATCTAGTATCTTATTGATGAAAGCTATTCTAACAGATATGAAGTGATACCTCATTGTGGTTTTGATTGACATTTCCCTTATGACAGGTGATGCTGAACATATTTTCACGTACCTATTGGCCATTTGTATATCTTCTTTAGAAAATAATTTATTCAGGTAATTTGTCCATTTTTAATTGGAATATTTTGGTATTTTTCTTTGATATTGAGTTGTGTCATCTTTATATATTTTGAATGTTGACCCTTATCAGATAGTTTGCAGATATTTTTTCTCATTCTGAAGTTGTCTTTTCACTTTGTTGATTGTTTCTTCTGCTGTGTTTGACATAGTCTTACTTTTTTGTTTTTTACTTTGTTACTTTTGCTTTAGGTGTTGTAAGCAAAAAATCATTATCAAGAGCCACGTTAAAAAGCTTTTTTCATGTTTTCTTCTATTAGTTTCATGGCTTCAGGTCTTATATTTAAGTCTAATAATAATTTTGATTTAAATTTTAGAAATGGTGTAAGATAGGGATCTAGTTTATTTGCCTAAGTTGAACCATCCTTGCATCCCAAGGATAAATCCCACTTGGTCATGGTGTGTAATCCTTTTAATGTGTTCTTGAATTTGGTTTGCTGATACTTTGTTGAGAAATTTTGCACCTGTATTCATTAGGAACATTGGTCTATCGTTTTCTTTTCTAGTGATGTCTTTATCTGGTTTGGGTATGAAGGTTATACTGGCCTCATAGAATGGGTTTGGAAGTGTCCCCTCCTCAATATTTTGAGTTTGGGTAGGATTGATATTAATACTTTAAATATTTGGTAGAATTCATGGGTGAAGCCATTAATTATTTAAAAAATTTTTCACCAAAGGTGATACCCACACTATCCTGTGTATTTGAAGTTCACATGGGTAATATAAGCTCTTACTGGAAAATAATTTGACAAGCAAATCTCTTTACAAACAAAAGAATGAAAGCTCAACAAGGAAGTTTATCAATTAAAACATACATCAGAGCGCAGTCTAATCTTACATAAGATGTTTGCTTCATCCTGATTAGTTACCTAGTCAAGGCTATTTCTTAGTTTACCAGGATATAAATTCACTTTTAACATCACAGGTACTTGCAGATCCCATCTCAATAATTGATGTTTGGTATTTTAGGTCAGAGTGAGTAGTTTTGTTTTTCTCTAATTAAAGCTGATTTATTAAAGAGATACTTGTTTCCATTTTCCTATTTTTTTTCTCAAAAGGAGCATTTCCACATGCACCCTCCCCCCTTTATTGCTTTCAAGTACCATCTTTCTTACATTTGACTCTGCAGTGTATCTGTAAAAAATCAAACTATGGATACCTTCTGCATTATTTTAAATATATGCATAATTTTTTTCTCAGTTAAAGGAACTTCTCTTTTATAGCCATGATTATTAAGAGCACACACCTAGTATTTAGAATTATTTGAATAATGAATACTAAGTAGAAAAAGGTATATCATTTTTGATGTTAGTTAATCTTTTTTTGACACTTACCTACAACCTAAAATGGAAGATGGGTATAGTAAGTAGTAAATATCAGGGTAATTTTTTAAAGTTCAATTATGTCAGTGGTTGTTATTTTCATCTCTGTCAACAAAAGAGTCTTAACTTGCAGTCAGTACCTTAAAACTAACCCTTGATTTTGTTTTGAGATGGTCTAGGTTAAATCTTATTTGTGATGTCAGTGTCCTCCAGCCAAAGACCACCAGAAACACACCTATAGTTGAACAAAGTTGGGCTTCTTAGCTATTATAACAGAAAAGACAGTACATCATGAGGATGTAGTGACAAGACAGAAAATGAGGCATCTCAACAAGAGGGTATCAGAAGGGACCTTTCATAGGATATGGGCTTCTGTTCGGTGATGTTGGAGGTAGGCTCAAGGAAGCAGAGTTTTCCTATGGATTGCTCGCTCTCAGAAGACAAGGGAAATTTTATGTTTCTGATCTTAATGATTTTTATCTTTGAGGTGGGCATTCTAAATGATAAACTTGGGACTAGTAGGAAATAAATACAAATTTACTTTTATAGCTGGAACATGATACATGAAACTAAGAGCAAGGAGCTCTTAGTGAGAGTGGCAGGTATCTCACAGGGAAAACAAAGATTTATGACTGGAGAGTATGAAACTCTGGTATTGAGTCATTGGTTGGAAGGACTTGGTATGGTTCCATCCAGTGCAATTGCAGTGATATCCTGTCTGCTGAATCTTGAATTGTATCCAGTCTCTGAGCTGTAGCCCAGTAGCATCTATTCTTCCAGCCATGAATTGAATGCCTTGTCACAAGCCATTAATATTTGTGATAATTGCAAAAATGCCATCTAATGTATGAGTATTTTCCAAGTAGATGGCTGCTGCATTGCAGCAGAAAATCTTACGATCATATTTATTAACATTAATTTCTCTGTTGATTATATATCTCATGCTCAGAAGCACTACTGACTATAATTATTATTTTCTTTTCACGCTCCAATGCCACAGTTTGACCACTGGGAACGCCTTTAGGTTGGCTCCCTTTACTACTACCCCAGAACTTTTGAAAGCATTCTTGCTTTCTTACAACAAAATAATCTAGACTCAACCTTATTTTTTCTAACATACTACTAGAGTTTACTAAAGATTTTCATTCATACTTTACTAATAAATCTAACTGTTACATATGATGCTAAGTATATAGGCTGGTGGAATGCCACCAAATTCCAGAAAGGCGATTTGTAATCAGTGAGTTTGTCATCAGTGTTGTCTTCATTTGATTGTGGTTTTCAATTACTCTAATCCTTGTAGTTTAATTACAAATACTGTCAATTTAGCTCCATTATTAATTTATCTTGGGAATGGTTGTTTGTTCACTTTACAGTGAGAAGGGATACAGTTTAGCATCAACAATATTTTTGATGTATAATTTTCTAATAACTAGATGTGTGTGCACTGAAGTTCAAATATGAGTCTCAGTTTTTGAGCAGCTGGATTCCTGAACTTCAAAAATGTTTAAGGACCTAAAAATCATACTTAAAAACTCATATTTTTTGGAAAATTAATAAGTGACTCATGTTGCCAACAACAGTTTTACTACGAATTGTTTGTTTTGTTTCCCTACAGTTTTTGATTATCATGGTTGTCATTGTCAGTATCATCATCATTTTTCCTTTAGAAAGTACAAACAAGTAATAAAGATGGTTCATAGACAAAAATTTTAAAACTGCTTAGTGAAGTCTCTCAAATGGAACTCCTGTTAAAAATACCAGAGTATGTTAGGTGATTTTATTTTACAAAATATTCATATCACTTCCCCACCAGCAATCCTGATAGACTAGGCATGTGCATTACAAAAACTGCCACCTCACCTTTCTTTCCTACCTACCCAACCTTGAGAATCACCGCTCTTCTAGGTCTCTAGTCCCTAAAGGTTATGAATGGATGTTGCTCAGCGGGAGCAAAGACTCAGCCCCTTGTGGACTTTTATGTGTCTATATATTCAAGATTACAGTGGTATTGGCTCCCTTTTATCCTGTAGTATGAGCTATTGGACATAGAAACAATAATAAGATCTCAGGGTATATACACAATTTTCATTTCTTTCATTTTTGATCTACAGACTCCAGCTGGGCTTACTCACAGATCACTCATCTGTTGTTGCGTTGGGTGGCTTGTTGAATTCAACTAGGTGATCTCATGTGTGTAAAGGTCAATAGGTCAGCTGCAGTTTGACTGAGTAAGGATATGGTGTCTTTGGCAGCTCCACTTCACATTGCAGGTCTGTGATTTGGCTACAGATATTTCTGATCCTCCTCGTCGGAACACTAGCCAGCTGTTCCAAGGGTGCAACCAGGGTATGGCCTCCTTACAGCAATGGTAGAGGCACAAAAGTCCTCCTGAGGCCTAGGATTGGAACTGGCAGGCCATTGTTTCCTTCTCATTCTGTTGACCAAAGCAAGTCATACAACCAAATCCAAACTCAAAGAGTAAGGAAATATAATTTGACTCTTTGAGGGGAGGAGCTACAAAGTTATGTATCAAAGGGCATGAATAGAGGAAGGAAGACAGTGAAGAGCTGGGACAAATAATGACATCTACCACATATCTCTTGCATTTCTGAGTATAACAGATGTAATTCACATGAAAAAGTCCCACAGGAATAATTCCTAACCTGATTCAGAAGCCAGCCATCTCAATCAGGAAGGAAAGATACTGAAGTGATTAAAGGCCGAGGGTTTACTAACAGCCAGTCTAGGACTTGAATAGTTGCTTTACCCACTTACTAATCAGGTAACTTTGAGCAAGTTGATTTCTCTGAGGAATATAGTCTTTCCAGCCAAACAATGACAAATGTTGTAACACCTAACTCTAGGACTTGTTTTAGGATCAAATGAGGTAATGCTTGAAAGTTGTTTAGCACAACCACATGTAGTTGGTAAGAATTCAAAATATCATATGTATAATTATTTTTCTTTCTCTCCCTCTCTTTATTAATCTCTCTCTCTCTTATTTTCTTCTTCTCCCTCCCTCTTTTTTCCCCTTTTCCAACTCTTTCTTTAGGATTTACTTCCTGATTATTATACTCATTCTTCAGTCAGCTCACTTTACATGAAATATATTCGTCAAGATCTCATTAAAGCATTTTTCTTTTTTCCCCAGTTTTATTATAATTGACATACACCACTGTGTAAGTTTAAAGTGTACATCATAATGGTTTCACTTAATGTATTGTGAAATGATTACTGCAATAAGTTTAGTTAGTATCCATCGTCTCCTATAGATACAATATAAAAAGCAAAGAAGACATTTTTTTGCCTTTTGATGAGCACTCTTAGAATATACTCACTCAACAACTTTCCTCTATCTCATACAGCAGAATTAACTATAATTATCATAATGTACATTACATCTCTAGTACTTACTTATCTTATAACTGGAAGTTTGTACCTTTTGCCCACCTTCCTTTAATTACCCTTCACCTCACCCCCTGCATCTGGTTAGCACAAATCTGATCTCTTTTCCTATGTTTTTTTTTTGGTTCCACATATAAGTGAGATCATATAGTGTTTGTCTTTCTTTGTCTGGCTTAATTCATTTAGGGTAGTGCCCTCAAGGAACATCCACGTTGCTGCAGATGGCATTATTTCATTCTTTTTTATGGCCAAGTAATATTCCATTGTGTGTGTGTGTGTGTGTGTGTGTGTGTGTGTGTGTGTGTGTGTAATTTATATATATATATTTATATACCACAACCTCTTTATCCATTCATATGTTGATAGACACTTAGGTTGTTTCCATGTCTAGGCTATTGTAAATAAGACCACTATGAACATAGTAGTGCCAGCATCTTTTCAAGTTAGTGTTACTGTTTCCTATGGATATGTTCCCAGAAGTGGAATTATTTCTGGATCATAGGGTAATTCTATTTTTATTTTTTGAGAAACTTCCATGATGTGGGTTTACTAGTTTATAATCTCACCAACAGTGTACAGGAGTTGCATTTTCTCCACATGCTCACCAGCATTTGTTATTGCTTGTCTTTTTAAATGATAGCCATTGTAACAGGCTTAGGTAATATCTCATTACAGTTTATGATTTGCATTTCCCTAATGATTAGTGATGTTGAGCAATTATTTGTGTATCTGTTGGCTATTTGTATATCTTTTTGGAAAACTGTTTGAGTTATTTGCCCATTTGTTAATTGGATTATTTGCTTTTTTGCTTTTGAGTTGTATGAGTTCTTCATAAACTTTAGGTATTAACCCCTTATCAGATAGATAGTTTGTAAAGTTTTTTCCCATTTTATAGGTTGGCTTTTCGTTTTGGTGATTGCTTCTTTTGCTGTCCAGAAGCTTTTTGTTTGCTGTAGTCTCAGTTGTTTTTTATTTTGTTGCTTGTGCTTTAGGTGTCATATCCAAAAAATAATTGCCAAGACCCGTGTAAAGAAATTTTTTCCTCATATATTTTCCTTTAGGATTTTCTTGATTTCGGATCTTACATTTTAGTCTTTAATCCATTTCAAAATAATTTTGTGAGTGGTGCAAGATAAGGGTCTAGTTTTATTCTTGACATGTGAATATCCAATTTTCCCAGCACCATTTATTGGGAAGACTGTCTTTTGTCCATTAAGTATTTTTGACTCCCTTGTCAATTATTAGTTGTAGACCATTAGAGCATGTATATGTGAATTTATTTCTGGACTCTCAATTCTGTTTCATTGGTCTTTCTGTCTGTTTTATGCCAGTACCAGCCTGTTTTGGTTACTATAACTTTGTAGTATAGTTTGAAATCAGGAAGTGTGATGCCCCCCACTTAGTTCTTCTTTCTCAGGATTGCTTTGGCTATTTGGGGTCTTTTGTAATTCCATATTAATTTTAATTTTAATATTGTATTTCTGCATCTGTTAAGAAATGACATTGGAATCTTCATAGGGATTACATTGAATCTATAGACGGCTTTTGGTAGTATAGACATTTTAACAATATTAATTCTTCTAATCCTTGAAACAAGATACCATTTATTTGTGTCTTCTTCAGTTTCTTTCATCAGTGTCTTGTAGTTTTCAGAATACAGATCTTTCACCTCCTTGGCTGAATGTGTTCCTAAATATTTTATTGTTTTTGATGCTAGTATAAATGGGATTGTTTTCTTTATTTCTTTTTCATAAAATCTGTTGTTAGTGTGTAGAAACTCTATTGATTTTTGTATGTTAATTTTGTATCCTGCACGTTTACTGAAGTAGTTGACTAAATCTAACAGTTTTTTGGTGGAGTGTTTAGGATTTTCTATATATAAAATCATGTTATCTGCAAGTAGAAACATTTTTACTTCTTCTTTCCAATTCTGCTGTCTTTTTTTTTTTCTTGCCTGATTTCTCTGGGAAGGAATTCCATTACCATGTTGAATAGGTGAGCTTGGACACCCTTCTCTTATTCCTGATCTTAGGGGCAGAGCTTTCAACGTTTTCAATGTTTCACCAGTGAATATGTTAGTTGTGGGCTTATCATTTAATACCCTTACTATGTTGAAGTACATTTTTTGTATACATGATTTGTTAAGAGTTTTTATCATAAATGGATGTTGAATTTTGTCAAATGCTTTTTCTGCATCTTTTGAGCTGATCATATGATTTTTTTTTCCTTTTAATGTATTAATCTGATGTATCACATTGATTGATTTGCCTAAGTTGAACCATCCTTGCATCCCAGGGATAAATCCCACTTGATCATAGTGAATGATCCTTTTAATGTGCTGCTAAATTTTGTTTACTAGTATTTTATTGAGAATTTTTACATCTATATTCATCAGGGATGTTGGTCTATAGTTATCTTTTCTGGTAGCATTTTTTTTCTGGCTTTGATATCAGGGTAATTCTGATCTCATAAAATAAGTTTGGGAGTGCTCCCCCCCCCCTTTGGTTTTTAACAAGCATTCATGAAGGGTCGGTGTTAATTCTTCTTTAAATGTTTGGTAAAATTCACCTGTAAAGCCATTTGGTCCTGAAATTTTCTTCATTGGGAGATTCTTGATTACTGCATCAATTTCCATAGTAGTAACTGATCTATTCAGACTTTATAATTCTTCCTGATTTAGTCTTTATAGATTGTATGTTTCTAAGAATTTTTCCATTTGTCTTGGTTGTCCAGCTTGTTGATGTATATTTGTTCATAGTAGCCTTGTATGATCCTTTGTAGTTCTGTGGTATCAATTGTAATGTTTCCTTTTTCATTTATATTTTTGTTGATTTGAGTCTCTTTTCTTTGGTTAGTCTAGCTGAAGTTTTCTCAATTTTGCGTATCTTTTCTAAGAGTCAACTCTTAATTTAGTTAATCTTTTCTGTTGTTTTTTCTGTGCTCTATTTTATTTATGCTCTAATCTTTATTTCCTTCCTTCTGCTAACTTTGGGCACAGTTTGTTCTTTCTAGTTCCTTAAGACATAGATTGTTTATTTGGGATCTTTCTTGCTTCTTAATGTAGGTGTTTATTGCTATGAACTTCCCTCTGAGGACTGCTTTTGCTTTATCCCATAAGTTTTAGTATGTTGTACTTCTATTTTCATTTATCTCAAGATACTTTTTTCCCATTTAATTTCTTCTTTAATCTATTGTTTGTTCAGGAAAGTATTATTTAATTTCCATGTATTTGTGCATTTTCCAGTTTTCCTAATGTTACTATTTTTGTTCAATACCATTGTAGTCAGAGAAGATACTTGGTATGATATCAGTCTTCTTGGATTTGCTAAGATGTGTTTTGTGGCCTAACATATGATCTATCTTAGAAACTATTCCACGTGCACTTGTGAAGAATGTATATCTGTCATTGGATGGAGTGTTCTGTATATGTATGTTAGGCCATTTGACATATAGTGGTTTTTTTGCTGTTTCCTTATTGAGTCACTGTTTGCATAATCTGTTGTTGACAGTGGGGTATTAAATAAAGTCCCCAGCTGTTATTGTATTGCTGCTTATTTCTCCATTTAGCTCTGTTTCTTTTTCCTTTATGTATTTAGGTGCTCCAGTGTTGGGCACAGAAGTATTTACAAGTGTTAACATCTTCTTGATGCATTGATCCCTTTATCATTATATAATGACCTTCTTTGTCTCTTTTTACCATTTTTAATTTAAATTCTATTTTGTCTGATATAAGTATAGATACTCCTACTTTTTATTTGGATACCACTTACTTCAAATACCTTTTTCCATCTCTTCACTCTCAGTCTACGTGTCTTCAAAGCTAAAGTGAGTTTCTTGTAGGCAGCATTTCTTTGTATCTTGTTTTTTTGTGTGTTTGGTTTTTTATCCATTTAGCCATTTTACGGCTCTTGATCAGAGAATACAATCCATTTTTGTTTAATTATTGATAAATAAGGATTATTGTTGTTTTCTGATTACTTTTTAGATCCATTGTTCCTTGCTTCATATCCCACTAACTCTTGTGTTTTGATATATTGAGGCAACTATTCAAGCTCTGAGGTGAGTTAAGAGGTTGCCACTGGCTGAGAACAGCTAGGTAGGACTGATAGCTTGGTTCCCTCCCTAAATAAGGCTGTAGGATGGGCTCCACTGTTGGATTCTCTGATCAGGCTTACTAGGCATTCAGGACTAGGTACTATACTGAGCAACAGGTGGGACCTTGCATTAGCTTTCCTGTCCAGGCAGGGCAGCAAGATAGGACTTGCTTAGAGAAGCAGCTCCAAAGCCACTAAGGCTCTTTGTTTGTGGTCTTGATTCCAGCTGACTCATGCCTCAGGTTCCCTGGCCAAACAGGGCCAGTGGCTTTGCTCTGAGGGTGATCAGCTCTGTCCACCTGCTTCTCAGCTTGAGCGTTGTTGGGTTATGCAGCTTCCAGGTGTTCTCACCAGCCCTTTGTGTCGGCAGGTGTGGCTGTGACTCACCTCTTCTGCCTGGGTGTGAACAGACCAGGTTCCAGGGCTGGCAGAACTCCTTTGAGGGCCCAAATCAGGCAGACCTGCAGCCCACTGAGTTCCCTGGTCAGACTGCACCACCAACTTGGTTCTGCAGATGAACAAAGCTACTGACGGGGACTACTACTTGGCTCTGCGGGTAGAAACTTAGTCTACCAAGATCTGAGTGTAAACCACTCCTCCCTTCCCTGTCATGATGAGATTCCTAGTAGTTGGGTCCTACAGATTCCCCCTCTGATCCCTGTGGGGCAAAACCAAACTAGGGGTTCCCATGAAGTAACCCACAATGCTGAGGGGGCTGGATTTCACCCCTGGGCTTTTCTCACTGGAGGAGCCAGAGGTTCAAGGGAGACCTCTCCAGGTGGTGCTGCTCTGGCCTTGGGGGAGGTGCAGTGTGATCAGCATATAGCCACTTCTCTTAACTTTCTAATGCACTCTGCCTTGGTTTCTGGGGTGCAGGGGTGCTTCAGCCTCACTCCCACATTCTAGGATTCTCTCTGTGTTATCCATGAATAGTTGTTAGTTGTTGTTCTTGGGAGGGGAGCTAAGTCAGGAGTGACCTGTCACCATCTTGGTGGTGTCACTCTCTGAAGTATTTTTCTTAAAAAGATACTTTTTAAAAGAGAACTAAAAATAATTTCCTAGGTTTGACCCCCGAGTCTGAACAATACTTCTTGAACAAAACTAAACATAAAGCAGTTCACTTAAAGGTACTGAAAAAAAGTCATGGGGTCTCTAAGTTCAGAATAGCTTACATTTTGCTGTAAAGGAAATACTGATTTTCTGTATTTCCAACCATGACCTTGCCTTTGTGGTAACCATGGAAACTGCCTAAGTTGTGAGGCCTTGGTAAAGCCAACATGGCAGATTCATACTAAATTAGCTGGAGTAAATGACAAGGGGGGTGTAATCAGCATAACTGTTTATGTCCCTTGACTATCTAGTAGTTAGTGATCTCTGAGGCATTTCTTAACATCTTCCTCTGATCCAGGAGTCCTCAAGCTTGGCTGCATGTTAGAATCTCATGAAAACTTTTAAAAATGCCAAGGGCCCATCTGTAGAGATACTGCTTTAATGTAGGTGAAACGTAGGCATCAGTATTTTTAAAAATCCCCAGATGATTCTAATGTGTAGCTGGGGTTGAGAACCATTGTTCTAAACAAATATATACCTCTTCATTTGAGATATGCTAAGTAGAGATAAGGTGCCCAGAGGTAATTGTAACATCCCCTGAACTGGTTAATCAGTACAGTTGCATCACATAACCTAAGAATGTGTGAAATAGATACCATATAGTGAAAGTCAGAGGGGCATTAGGAAGAATAGGACTAGTAGGAAACATACCAAACTGAAGGTAGGTTGAATCCATGCGTTGGAAACACACCGGTGGAGGCAGTTTGCTGTTCTTGAAGGAGAATTATACAGGGACTCAAGCACAAATACTTACATAAACATGGACCAGTCATTATCCTTATCTGGACCTCATTCACCTCATCTACAAAATAAGAGGACTTAATTCATTGATTTCCAATTCCCTTTGTCTTCTAAAATTTTGTGGTTTCTAAAATACAGAAGGATTAAAACATGCTGTGCCAGGGCCCCTCCTCAAACCAGTTAAATCAGAAAGAACTTCCAGGAGTGGAGTGTGGATGTCAGTATTTTTTAAGTGCTCCCAAGGAATTCTAATATTCAGTCAGCATTGGTAGCAGTTAGACTTGAAGAACATGCTACAGTGCAGTTTTATGTGGAATGAGAAAAAGGACAGAATAAAGTCTTTGAAGTTGAAAAAAACGGGGTAAAAATCACTAACACTTTTATAGGTTAATTAAAAACTCATAGTACCTTTTCCACCTATTACTGATTTTTTCACTTTTACCACAGTCTTAGATCATGGTTCAGCATCTGTTTTCTCTCTTCTCTTTTGAACCTGTCTTACTGAGACATTTCATTACCAATGAATATTTCATTTGAAAAATTGAGAAAGTGATCAAAAGCAGTATTACTTGGGAAATGGAATTTACAAGATCTATTGCTAAGAGAGATGTCACTGAAACTGTAATGGAATATATTTTATTTTAATTTTTACAGCTGTGAGGATGTGTGCTTTCAGTAAGTGTATATTAAAGGCAATTCACTGTAAAACTGTCAGCATCTGTAAAAAAAAAAAAAAGAGAGAGAGAGAGAAAGAGAAGACACAAGAAAACAGACTAAATTTAGTTAGAGAGAGGCTAAAGGCATCTGTTTTATTATATAAAGTTGTTGGGAGCATGGTAGCTTAGCCCAACAAAAAATTGGGCAAATGGCCAGTATCTGATGGGCAAAAAAAAAAAAATCTTTTCCAGAGGCAGTACATTCACCCCCAACATCTTCAAGTCTTGGCCATTCTTCCCATTGTCTTAGAAGCAGTAAGAGTTTACTCCCAGAAATTACACCTCTTACAAGTCCTATCTGGAGCTGTGATGCCCCAAACAGTAGCTACTAGCCACATGTGCCTATATAAATTTAAAATTAAATTAACTAAAATTCAAAATTTAGTTCTTTTGTCCCACTGGCCACATTTCACATGCTTGATAACTATATGTGGGTGTTGGCTACCATACTGGATAGCAAAGAATATTTCCATCATCACAGAAAGTACTGGACAGGGTCTCACTGGAGTCTTAGCAGTGTTAAAGTTAAACTTACTTGCTAACCAAAGGTAATTTCCTGTTCTTTCGGAGCCCTATAGTACATAAAGTCTATGGGCCTCAGTGTTCTCCTCTGACAAATGGATATGAAAATAATGCTTGACTCCAAAGGAAAGGTTATACAATTATGTTTCAGTATCCTAAGGAGCATAATTCTAAATAAAAATCCTTACACATGAAAAACAACTATGTTAGAACTCATAATTGGAGGGGAAACTAAGGTGTAGTAATAGAAGGCTTACCAGTATTTCTCAAAATATACTTTATGTACCACTTGCTTTGGACTCCCCCCTCTCCTCTCCAGCCCCACTATTGTTTATTAAACATACAGATTTCTGTGCCTTATCCCAGAGTTAGTGAATCAGAATATTTGAATGGAACCCATGACTGGGCATTTTAACAAATCCGCTGATGATGCTTATGCATACATACTATTTGAAAAAATGCCTTTTTGGGGAAAAAAAATCATTTCTAATCCTCCCCAGCATCCCCCACTTTGTGTTTACATTTTAATGTGACTGATTTAATTTATCACTCCTTTTGGTCATTAGGTTATTTGCAAACCTGTTCACAAAGTCAGAGTTCTCTCCAACAGCGAGGTTACACTCATGATCCTGTAGAGAGTTAAATGGCAGTGTATTCCACACTCACTCCCGTGACTGGGCAGTACCAGTGACTTTTAGTAATTTTATTTTGCATATCCTGCATAAATTGCTCATTTGGGGCTAGCCAAATGATCACCTAGGAAATATTTCGCAGTTTCTGAAAGAAGCTGTTTCAATTGCAAACAGCAGGAAAACACAGCCATTAAAAGAGAAAGAATGCCTGTGTTTTTACAACAAAATAATTAGAAGCCATTACTGGCGCTGTTTAGATTTCAGTACCCCATCTATCTTACTTTCAATTAGAAACAGTGTGCCCAGATAGGAAGAGTCTGGCTAAACATGAGTGCATTTTGACTGTACTGTTTTGATAAAGTGTGACCCCACTGATAACATAGTCCATGCAATATTCTTTAAGTACAACTTGGTTGGCTGATACAAATTTTTGAGGTAAAGAGCTGGGTACCAATTTCATGAATTTATATCCATTTATCCATCATGGTATTAGAATCTCAAAGATGAACTATTTAGTTTAAGCTCTACTTCTACCCAATGTCTGGATCATTGCACAGCTTTCCCAGTACATGATAGTCCACCCTCCATTACAGCACTTTCAAAAAGGAGATCATCATTTCTTTGAAAGGAAGCCATTCCCACTCTGGGACAGCACTGACTCATACACACTTCCTGTATCTTTTATCATGTGGCTCTAGTCCTGCCCTCTTGGACCACAAGGAGTAAACCTAATATCTCTTTACATGACAGCTTTCCCAAGACTGGAAAATTACTAGGGCATTTCCCCTTGTCATCACCATTGTGTATTCAGAAATACTTTCTTTTAACTAACATATTCTGGCTTTCAGCTTGTGGTGATGAAAATAGAACAAATCATTATAAATTTCTTCTACTTCAAAACACTTGCCCATATTATTATTCTTAATTTAGACAATGAAAGGTTGACAATTCATAGTTGGTAATTCAAGGAGACTTAACCTGTAGCAAAGATTATCTTGACTAAAGAGGGTTTTTAAGAAAATATATCCATTTCGTCTAATGTTCAGTGGTCTATCGAATCTCTTTGCTAAAAGCTCAAAGTTTATTCAGTAATTCAGCTTATTTATTAAATGTCCGATTGCTACATGGAGGGACACAATCATGAGTAAGAAGCTTAAGATCTAGAAAAACATTTAGATACCTGTTATAATACAAATCTTAAGCACTGCCCTTTCATGAGTGCTCATTTAAAAGTGGCGCCACAGGCAGTGGTGGGGTAGAGCTTGGGGGTTCGAAGCAACAGAAAGGGCACTAATCTAGTTTCAGAGAGGTAAAATCTAATTTTGTAAGTCCAGCTCTGCCTTGTAAATATATCAAATGGCCTTCACCCAGTCACTGAGCCTGATTCGGCTGCCATTTTCAATGTTGCACCAACCTCATCAATTTGCATGCATTTTGTTGTAATCAGTTGAGAAGATGCTTGTATTTCTGTTAAAGAGAAGGAATAAATACAGATATAATAATAATCTGTATTTGCTGTATTTACACTTTACAAAGTTGCTTCTCAAACATTATATATATCCTTAAATATTTTCAAAGATTTGTGAACCCTTACTTCACTTGGGAGGGAAAGAAATGGCAGCTGAGATGGGATAGGCAGTCAATTTGAAAATTATTACAGTGATTTTTCATCATTATTTTCTGTGTAACCATTCCAGGTTGTTTTGTTAATGTCTGATGATGGTTTTTTTGGTTGTTGTTTTGTTTTGTTTTGTTTTGTTTTTGCCCAAAGTCAAGTCTGCTGTCTGCTGTCTACTTTGTAGATGCTAAAGCTAATTTAGTAGATTATGATAGCTCCTTCTCTTTAAAAGCCTAAGTTTTTTTTTTTCACGGTAGATAAGCTTTTGCCAATTTCCAACCTTTGCCACACTGATCAAGTACCTGACTTTATTGCTTGACAGCAGGGAGCTTGTTTCCTCCAACCATTTTAAAAGTAGCTGCTGAAACATGAATATCAGAAGGAAAGTAAAGAGACCTCTTGAATCAGTAGCTTGATCCCTTTCTGTTCTAGTTCTCTTTTCCCAGATACATACTTCGTAATGTTTTGTTAGTTGAGTTTTAAGTGTCTCAAGAGGTGGTGAATCTGGCACTTCTTGGCAGCATATTTCACAGTCTAATAATCTTAATAGCTTTAATAGCCGTGGAATGTGTTTAATCCAGTCTTATTTGTTTCTATAGGTTAAAATTTCCCAAGGGCCTCTTGTCACCCTAGCAATTGGAATTTTTCAATGGTCTCAAGACTTTTTTTATTGCTTAAACTTTTACCTTTTATTTTTAGTGCCAAAAAAAAGGTTTGGAATGAGCTTTTTAGTTTGTCCTACAAAGGCCTTCCATGGTCACAACCAGGATCACTTGCAGCGTTCTTTTCTCAGCTTAATCCTACAGCTTTCTTCTTTTGTCCCCTCCCATCAAATTAAGTTAGTTCTCTATATCCTTATTTAGGTAGCAGTAATTAAAGTAGTGCCTGTAATTTACTCTGTGTTTACTACAAATCAGGTGGTGGGCTACATTACGAGACTTCCTCGTCTCGGCACAGCTGACTTCACGGGTTGGATTAATTCCTTATTGTAGGGGACTGTCCACTATAAGATGGTGAACAGTATCCCTGGCTCCTATCTGCTAGATGTTGCCAGTAGCACCCCCAAGTTGTAACAACCAAAACTGTCCCCAGATGTTCCCTGGGGAGCAAAATTGCTCCTGAGAACCAGTGACTTACATGATCTCTTACAAAATCCTTGTAAAACAAATGTTATTATCACAATTTTATAGCTGAAGAAAGTAAGATTAAAGGAGGATAAAAAAATTTTATCTAGAGTCATACGGTGAGCAAATGGAGAAGCCAAGATTCGAGCCCCTCTTCTGACTTCAAAGCTGATGATTTTCCTCCTGTCAGTACAAACTTACTTCAGTAGTATGTTCATAAAGTTAGTTTTGCTGAAATACTTTTATCACATTTGAGTTGAGTGGCATTTATTCTTCTTCACATTTCTTCAGTTTTTCTTCTTATTTATTTTTCTATTTCATCTGAACTTTTAAATCTCCTACCTTAGAGGGAAATAATTCCCTCTACTGCTGTGTGAGGATCTTTTTTTTGTATTGTTATTAATCAGTACTTTATCACTGTCTTTTCTGAAGCTAGGATGACTTACCTGAACTATCAAGAGCTCATTTTGTTTTAATTTTGACTTCTAAAGAATGTGGGATCCCTCCCCGCTTGCCTAGTCCACAAATTTCATTAGTCCTTCCTCTATTACATCAATAAAATATTTGCTATTCTGGATGGCATACTCCATTACATGTCTCTTCCCAAAATAGCTTTCTATTGGATTTTTGACAGTTTACAATGCATTGATCCCACCTAATTCATAGCATCCCAGTTTTCCATAAAGATGGGATCAGGTGCTGAGGAAAAGCAGAAGAAAAGGATAATGAACAGGTAAGCAGTGTGACAGTAGCAGCAGCAGCAGTCACAGGAAAAGGCTGTATTCCTTCATCTCCTAGAGGCATATGCCTTAGGAAAATTATCTAAACACTACAAAATGCAGTTTGAACTCAGTCTTACTCAACACAAATGAAGACTATGAAATATAGTTGACCCTTGAACAACACAAGAATTATGGATGCCAACTCCCCGCACAGTCAAAAATCCCTGTGCTGTGACCTCTGCCTCAAAAACAAAGGGATTGATAAATGACTCACCCAAGGGCAGGAAACTGAAACAGTTCGGGTAGGATCCTGACTCCAGCTCTAGTTCTTTGGATCCCACATATTGTGATCTCTAATTGAACACAAACTTACCCACACACTTAGTTAATTTAAAGATCTGTAATATGAAATTATTTTTATTTTAAAAAATCTGCGTATAAGTGGACCTGCGCAGCTCAAACCTGTGTTGTTCAGGGGTCAACTGTATATGATTTATACCTAGGCTTCAGATCCTTTTTTTTTTTAATATATATATCTTTATTGAAGTATAGTCAGTTTATAATGCTGTGTCAATTTCTGGTGTACAGCATAATGCTTCAGTCATACATGAACATACATATATTCGTTTTCATATCCTTTTTCACCATAAGTTACTACAAGATATTGTGAGTATAGTTCCCTGTGCTATACAGTATGAACTTGTTTATTTTATATATATTAGTTAATATCTGCAAATCTCGAACTCCCAATTTATCCCTTACCACCCCTTTCCTGCCCTAGTAACCATAAGTTTGTTTTCTATGTCTAGGAGTCTGTTTCTGTTTAGTAAATAAGTTCACTTGGCTTTATTTGTTTAGATTCCACATATAAGTGATATTGTATGGTATTTTTCTTTCTCTTTCTGGCTTACTTAGAATGACGATCTCCAGGTCCATCCATGTTGCTGCAAATGGCATTATTTTGTTCTTTTTTATGGCTGAGTAGTAGTCCATTGTCTAAATATTCCACAACTTCTTTAACCAGTCATCTGTCCATGGACATGTAGGCTGCTTCCATGTCTTGGCTGTTGTAATTAGTGCTGCTATGAACATTGGGGTGCATGTGTCTTTTTGAATTAAGGTTCCCTCTGGATATATGCCCAGGAGTGGGATTGCTAGATCATGTGGTAGGTCTATTTTCAGTCTTCTGAGAAATGTCCATACTGTATTCCATAATGGCTGCAGCAAACTGCATTCCCACCATCAGTGTACAAGGGTTCCCTTTTCTCCACAGCCTCTCCAGTATTTATCATTTGTGGACTTCTGAATGATGGCCATTCTGACTGGTGTGAGGTGATACCTCATTGTAGTTTTGATTTGCATTTCTCTAATAATTAGCAATATTGAGCATTTTTTCACGTGCCTATTGACTACTTGTATGTCTTCCTTGGAGAATTGTTTGTTTAGGTCTTATGCCCATTTTTGGATTGGGTTGTTTGTTTTTTTCTTATTAAGTTTCATGAGCTGTTTATATATTCTGGAAATTAAGCCTTTGTCAGTCTCATCTTTTGCAAATATTTTCTCCCATTCTATAGGTTGTCGTTTTGTTTTGCTTATGGTTTCCTTTGCTGTGCAGAAGCTTGTAAGTTTCATTAGGTCCTGCTTGTTTATTTTTGCTTTATTTCTGTTGCCTGGGTAGATTGCCCTAGGAGACCACTGTGAGATTTATGTCAGATAATGTTTTGCCTGTTTTCTTCTAAAAGGTTTACAGTGTCTTGTGTTATGTTTAAGTCTTTAAGCCATTTTGAGTTTATTTTTGTGTATTGTGTGAGGGAGTATTCTAACTTCATGGATTTATATGCAGCTGTCCAGTTTTCCCAAGAACATTTGCTGAAGATACTGTCGTTACTCCATTGTATGTTCTTGCCTCCTTTGCCAAAAATTAATTGACCAGAAGTTTGTGGGTTTATTTCTGAGTGCTCTGTTCTGTTCCATTGATCCTTATGTCTGTTTTTGTGCCAATACCATGCTGTTTTGATTAATGTAGCTCTGTAGTATTGTCTAAAGTGTAGGAGGGTTATTCCTCCAGCTTCATTCTTTTTCTTGAGTATTGCTCTGGCAATTCTGTGTCTTTTGTAATTCCATATAAATTTTAGGATTATTTGTTCTAGCTCTGTGAAGAATATCCTGAGTAATTTGATAGGGATCACATTAATCTGTAGATTGCTTTGGGTGGTATGGGCCATTTTAACAATATTAATTCTTGAAATCCTTGTTTATACTTACTAGCTTCAGTGAGAAACCTGATTTAGATTTTAAGAGTTCAGCAATGGGTCAAATGGTTTCAGAGGAAAAGAAGGACAAAATTCAATGTTAGTCCATCTTTTAAAATGTAGCCTAACAGACTTCACAGAAAACACTAAGCTGACAGAAAAAAAAAATAGATTCTCATTTTTCCCCTCTGGTGACTCTAATCACTCTGTCTTGAGGTCAACACTGCAGATGTAACAGAATGAAAGTCACAGGTTTTAGAGAATGCCAAATAAGCCAAAGAACAAAACTACAACTGGACTGTAAAGTACTAAGGGACATCTGCTGGATTAATAAGGTTTTTTTTTTAGGGGTGACCAAAATAATGCATTTGTAAGATGTTTGGGTAAATTGAGTGTGACACCACAAGTCTCATATGGAACAAAGTTCATTCAAATACTGGTGGTCTATGTATGTGGCATATGTTTCATAAACACATTTCTCTGACCAGCTGCAAACTATTTAATAACTGGATTACTGATCAAATATTTTGTAAATAACCTGTGAGTTGATTGAATTCCATCTGTTTCCTTTTCCTGGTTTGCATGTGTAGGCGCATGAAAGTAACTTAAAACAACTGAATAGCAAGTGCTAAAATGACACATTTCCTTTTGGCATCCAGATTGCCAGGACAGAATTTAGGGAATGAGAGAGGTAGGTTGATTTTGCACCCTTAAAGGTTTCTGTTTACTACTTTACTATGCTTATCAACAGAACACATGTTTGTTTAAAAGACTCAGGAGGGTTAAGGAAAGAGCCTTGTAAACATTATGTAATGATATGAAAGCCCAGTATTGAAAATGTCATGACAGACATCTAGTAGAAACTGGGAAAAGAATGATCATTTCCCAAATAGTTAAATGTATGTGAAGTTGGGGGTGAAATACTAAATATTCTGGTTTTAAATTCAAGGTTTGCACATTTTTAACTGAAAGAAGTCATGGAGATAATGATTTGAGCTATGTTTAGTATCCAATGAACTAATCATTTTCTTATTAGTAAGTATCTCAGTCAACTTCCAGAATTCCCTTTGACTATATCAAAATATCCCAAGCAAGATGAGATGCTAACAAGTGAGTTTTTAGAATTCAGATTGGTTTAACAGATGTCACAAGTATCTGTGAATATTTAGGCATCAGAGACATGATAATGCTATGTGTTGATTCACTGTTACCAAAATTCTCATATTCTATGGGGGCTCCTTTTTGGGTTATGATTGAGGAAGATAAGGACATAAATAAAATCAGAGGTGAGTTATTTGGATCAATACAAATTGGACTATCTCTGTACCTCTATCATAGCAAATATCGTCTTGGGTTGAGTTCTCCCAAAAGCAAGCCCTGAGACAGGGATTTAAGCACTGATACTTTATGTGGAAGATGGTTCCAGCAGTGACTGAGAGGGCAAGGAGGAGCCAGAATAGGCAAGGGAAGGAAGCCAGTACAGGCTGCATGATGAACAGGTTCCCACTGAGAGCAAATGGAACAGTCCCAACACTGGAAACTTCCAGGAGACAGTGGAGGAGATGCCTCTGAGCTGACCCACCCAAGAGCCAAGGAGGCTAATGGTATATATCTGTCAATTCTGGCTGTCCTTTATGGACGACTGCCCGCAGAGGCAGAAGTCACCGGAGGTGGCCTGTCCTATGCGCAGCTTGAACAAGCTCCTGGGGTTGGAGACTGCCCTCTGGCAGAGACACACAGAAGCTTGTAGTAAGATGCCCTTGGCCCTTGAGTGGGACACAGACAGCATCTGTGATGGCACTAGTATTCCCTAAAATATCAACATGAAGCCCCTAAATGAAAAGTTCAAATGGGTTCGAGTTTGGGATCAGAAATGTGAAATCCAATTCCAGTTAACTGCTGTTTAAAAAAAAAAAAAGGAAACCAGTATTTTCCTGATATTCCTCAAAACTGCTCATACAGGAAAATCTACAGAACCCTTGTAAATTGATTCCCACACCATTTTTCCAGCCAAGGCTGTTGTATGCTATCTCAGTTTAAACAGAAAACCTCACTGGTTCTGACTTGCTTTTGTCAATTTGCTGATGTCCTGGGGTGCTTCATTTACACATGCACTTTCTAACTGAAAGAGTGGCCCTTGGAGAGAAGTCTTGGCAATCATTTTAATTAGCAGCAACTTGAAGACTGTCTTTTCTTTCTTCCCCCAGTAACCCTAATGAACTGAGAGATAAGCTTATAAAGTTTTGCCCCAAAGGTTTCTCAGCTGGCAGCTGATCAAAGTGTGCAGAGGCAATAATACTAGACAACTATTTCATTCTCAGGCTGATTTTTAAACTATTAATTATAGTCAAGCTAAGAGGTGAAGGAAGGCCTGTGATTGCTAGAATCATTTATAAGTTGTCAACACTTTTTTGGTCTACCCTGAAACCTCAAAGAGTTCAAGGGAAAAAAATATTCATATGAATTCAGAAGATAAACTTTTTAAAATGTTCTTTACTCTCTGAGGAGCTTATCTCTGCACAACTATCCTTAATAACTGTCCTTAATCTTTCTTGTCTCAGAGTTAAGGAAATCCTTAAATATGCAGCCATTTCAAAATTGAACAGAACCAGAACCGATGCTGAAATTATAAAGCACAAGACAGATGAAACATTCACTCACACCTGTACACTTTTGCTGCATTTTCACTTTAAATGAAGTTTTTTAGGTCCATTTCCACTTTGATCAGATTCTTGATTCTTTTAGGATGCTGCTGGTTTTTTTCTGTTGCTTTCTCTCACCTTCTTTGAGTCAGTCTTAGGCCAACTCTTAGAATAGATGCTCCAAGAAACTGCTTCATTGTATGTCACTACACTCTGATTCTTCTTTAAACTTACCTAAACACCTGTACCCTGGGTGGGCCAATACCGGGAGGAGATACTAAAGGGAAGGGCTTAGATGCAGAGCTCTATCTACCAAATAAGCCCTTTCTTGCAGGACAGAGCTTTCAAACTAGTTTTTTATAATCATTCTTTTGTTTCTCAGAAGCAAGTTGTCCACTGTTGTATTTTCAGTAACTAGTATCATTTTAGAGATGCTCTTTTTACTTGCAAGTCAGATGGCACATTTTAAGTCATCTCCTCTTATAAAATGCCAAGACAGCATTATATAAATTCAAGGCATGTACAATACTATGCACAATTCTTATTGAATAAAAATAGATCTTAGAGTCATATAGTTAGTGTCTACATGATCCTCTAACAACCCATGACGTATGAAACACTCAGGTGGTTAGGCAGGTTGTTTCAGCTCCATTAAACCAAGCATCCAGTGTACAGAGAAATCATTTAGGTACTTGATTACATTGTTTTCACATTTGGTCTGTTGACTTGGCTTCATGGCAGTAAAACCCTGGAACCCCACTGACTCCCTGAAAATGTATTTATTTCTGACAACAGAGCTATCTTCGAGCAACTTTTCTGCCATTTCCATAATGATTGGCATAGACCTTGACTATGTTACATGTCTGTGTTACTTGATCATAGGAAAAATAATTCCAGGCTCAGTTAAAGATGAAGAAATGTTTAAAACAGAGCTTTGTGACTATTCTGAAATTATATTAAACAGTGCAAAGTAATGTCAAACTTGGGTTTTCCGGAAATATGAAGTCTCTCTTATTTTCAGAAAATAATTTGCAGAATTCTTTTGGACCATCTAATGAGATGCATTGCCAGCTATTGCATTTTATAAACTTGAAGAGGTTGAATGGTTTTTCCTTTCCTTGTCCAATCCAGTTCTCTTTAAGTGTTTCAAGCCAGCTTGGATTTCCTTGGCATCGCCGCATGTGGCTTTTCCAGGATTGTCTGATGGTACTGCTGTGAAATGTGATTAGGGAATTTGAGAGAGAAGGAAGTTGGCTGAAGGTCATTACCAATTAGATGAAAACTAAAGGCTATGGAGCTACTCAAACAGAGTAATGAATAATTATCCAAACTTTGTGAAAGACATTTAGAATGTAATTTCATTGTGGGTTTTCATTAAATTGAAAAACGGCAGAACTATCAAGTCTGCCAGACACCCCAATACACTACTTCCATGGCAAGGCAATTTCCTGTTATCAGGAAGGAGTGGCTAGTGGGCTAAGGTTGGAGCAAGATTGCAGAATTGCTTAAGCCATCATCAGTAGGTACCTCAATGGATAAGAGAAGCTCAAACCAAAGTGTGGCCCTCTAACCATCAATCCTAGTAGTCTCACAGGCCTGAGCATGATGTTGCGACATCCTCCAACAGTTCCTTAGTTATTAGAGAAAATAAAAGGGTAGCCATCTCCTGAGACCAGCATCTGCCTCACCTAATAGCAGGGGATTAGATTCTTTGCTTGTATCTCTAATAGGCTAATATAAAATACTAATTTGCCCCATTTTAAAATCATATTGCATATATTCCCTGTGAGCATGCAGGTGTATAACAATGACTTAATTGTTCTGAAAGGTAAAATGTAAGCAACTATCCACAAAATTGGATTCTTTTCTCATGTGTTACTTTAATTACAGTCATGTTAACAGCATCACCAGTTACATCATCCTATTTTTCTCAAAAGCAATATAATTATATATAAAAAATTCAAGCAGAGATGTGACCAAGCAAACCCAGAAACGTGTGACTGGTTCTAGTGAGCTGAGAATGAATACTATTTAATATTTATCATTCAACTCTATAACCAAAAGGAAAATATAGTACTGTAAGTCTTAAGCATTAAGAAGGAAAAGATATGCCAATCCCACCAGAAGAAACTGTTTCACCTAGAGTAGACCACAAAGAGTGGGAAAATTAGAGTCAAAGAATGAGTATAAAATCCTCCATTAGAAACTGGAAGTCTGAATTTGAGACAGTGTTCAGTGATTTGGCCCAAATCACAAGCAACAGAAGCCTGTGATGAAGGTGGATATTCCAGGTCAGCCTTTTTCCATTTCTGAGTTATAGAATGCTTTGTAAAATTAGGCTGTGTTATGTCTCAGAAATTCATTGAAGTGTCCAAACATATCTGAGCTGGAGCTTCTAAAGGAGATAAAGCAGTCAAATGCATCTATATAAAACGGAAGAACTACACATCCATTCTGTGAAAAGAATTTCCACAGCAGCTATGAATCATAAGATGAAAATTAGTCCTGTGTTTAACTGCAGGAAAACTAAATCCAAATTAAACTAATGTAGCATTGTCATTTTTACACACTAAACAAATATTATTAAGGAAACAATCAACAGAGTGAAAAGGCCAACTACAGAATGGAAAAAATACTAGCAAATCACACATCTGATGAGAGGTTAATACCCAGAATATATAAGGCACTCCTCCAACTCCGTAGCAGAAGTAAATAAATAGCCTAATTTTAATATGGGTGAAGGAACTGAGTAAACATTTCTCCAAAGAAGACATACACACGACCAGCAGGTATATGAAAAAGTGCTTAACCTCACTAATCATTAGGGAAATACAAATAAAACCACAATGAGATAACACCTCACACCTGTTAGGATGGCCATTATCAAAACTTAACAAGTGTTGGAAAGGATGTAGAGAAATTGGAAACCTTGTGCACTGTTAATGGGAATGAAAAATTATGTAGCCACTATGAAAAACAGTATGGAGGATCCTTAAAAAATTAAAAATGGAACCACCATATGATCCAACAATTCCACTTCTGGGTATTTATCCAAAAGAACTGAAATCATTATTTTGAAGAAGTATTTGGATTCCCATGTTCACTGCAGCATTATTCACAATAGCCAAGATATGTAAGCAACCTAAATGTCTACCGACAGATGAATGGATAAATAAAATGTGGGAGATACACACACACATACACACACATACACACACACACAGGACTATTATTAGGCATTAAAAATGAAGGAGATCCTATCATATGCAAAAGCATGGATGAACCTTGAAGACATATGCTAAGTGTAATAAGTCAGTCACAGAGCGATAAACACTGCTTGATTCCACTTATTTGAGGTATCTGAAATGTCGGGCTCAGAAGAACACAGAATGATGGTTGCCAAGAGCTGGGGAGAAATGGGGAATTGCTGTTCAGTGGGTATAAAATTTCAGTTATGCGAGACGAGTACGTTCTTTAGATCTGCTGTACAACATTGTGCCTATATTTAACATTACTGTGCTGTACACTTAAAAATTTGTTAATAGAATAAATCTTACGTGTGTTTTTTACTGCAATAAAAAAAGTCTAACCATTTCAGCCTATATGGAGATGATATGTCACTAGGACATATTCATTAGCTGGCACATAAATATAGAAAATCATGAATATCATTGTGATTGCAGAAAAACAAAGGATGATAGAATATGCATGATTATTTACTTGCCTTCATTTTATAAGAAAATAAGCTATTTTTTAAACTTTTATTGAAATATAACATATACCCAAAATCATAATCTGTGAATTATCAGAAAGTGAACACACTGAAGTAACTACCACTCAGATCAAGATAGCAAAACAACCGTTCTAACAGATGTTAAGTGATATCTCATCAAAGCTTTCATTTGCATTTCCCTGATGATGAGTGATGTTGAATATCTTTTCACGTACCTGTTGGGTATCTGTATGTCTTTGGAAAAATGTCTGTTCACATCTTCTGCCTATTTTTAATCAGATTGCTTGTTGCTATTGAGTTATATGAATTCTTTACATATTTTAGATATTAACCTCTCATCAAAGGTAAGATTTGCAAATATTTTCTTTCATTCAGTAAGCTGCCTTTTTGTTGATGTTTCGTTTGCTATACAGATGGTTTTTAGTTTGATGAGTACCAACGTTTATTTTTGCTTTTGTTGCCTTTGCTTTAGGAGTTGGATCCAAAAAATCATCACCAACACCAATATCAAGGTGCTTAATGCCTATGTTTTCTTCTTAAGAGTTTTACAGTTTCAGGACTTATGGAAGTCTTTCAAGTCTTCAGTTCATTTTGAGTTAATTTTTGTGTATGGTGTACGATAGTGGTTAAGTTTAATTCTTTTGCACGTGGCTATCCAGTTTTTCTAACACCATATGTTGAAAAAACTATCTTTTTCCCATTGTATATTCTTGGCTCCTTTGTTGTAAGTTAATTCACCTCATGATAGGTTTATTTCTGGGCTTTTTATTCTATTCCAGTGATCCATATGTCTATTTTTATGCCAATACCATACTGTTTTCATTGCTATAGTTGTGATACATTTGAAAACAGAGAGCTTGATGCCTCCAGCTTTGTTCTTATTTCTCAAGACTACTGTGGCTATTCAGGGTCTTTTTTGGTTCCATACAGAATTTTGGACTCTTTATTTTATATCTGTGAAAAATTGGAGTTTTGATAGGGATTGCATTGAATCTGTAGATTGCTTTGGGTGGTGTGGACATTTTAATGTTATCAGTTCTTCCAGTCCATGAGCATAGAATATCTCTCCATTTATTTATATTTTTTCCATGAATGTCTTACAGTTTTCTGTGTACAGGTCTTTCACTTCCTTGGTTAAATTTATTTCTAGGAATTTTGTTCTCTTTGATGCAATTGTAAATAGGATTATTTTCTTAATTTCTCTTTCTGATAGTTAATTATTAGTATGTAGAAACACAACAGATTTTGTATCCTGTAACTTCAGTGAATTTGTTCAGTAGTTCTAACAGGTTTTTTTTGGTGTTTTCTATATATAAAATCATATTGTTCACAGACAGTGACAGATTTACTTCTTCCCAATTTGAATGCCTTTTCTTTCTTTTCCTTGCCTAATTGCTGTGATTAGGGTTTCCAATACTATGTTAAATAAAAGCGGTGAGAGTGGGCATCCTTATCTTGCTCCTGATCTCAGAAGAAAAGCATTTCACCACAGAATATGATGTTAGCTGGGCTTGACATAGATAGCCTTTATTGTGTTGAGGTGTATTCCTTGTTGTGAGTTTTTATCATAAATGGATGTTGAATTTTGTCAGATGTTTTTTCTGTGTCTTTTGAGATGACCATATGATTTTTATTCGTTTTTTAATGTGTTGTATCACTTTGATTGATTAATAGACATTAACCGTCATGCATCACTGGAATAAATCCCACTTGATCATGATGTATGATCTTTTTAATATATTATCGAATTTGGCTTACAAGTATTTTGCGGAGGATTTCTGTATCTATGTTCATCAGTGATACTGGCCTACAATTTTCTTTTCTTGTAGTGTCTTTGGTTTGGGTATCAGGATAATGCTGCTCCCATAGAACTAGTTGGGAAGCAGTCCCTCCTTTGCTGTTCTTGGAAGAGTTTGAGAAGGATTGGTATAATTCTTTGAATGTAGAATTCACCAGTTTTGGACTTTTGTTTATTGGGAGTTTTTGTTGTTGTTGTTGTTGTTTTTTATTTTTTTGGTTCAGTCTCCTTACTAGTTATTGATCTGTTTCTATTTCTTCATGATTCAGTCTTGGAAGGTTGTATATTTATAGAAATGTATCCGTTTACTTCTGGTTTGTCCAATTTGTTGGCATACAATTATTCTTAGTAGTCTCTTATGATGTTTCATATGTCTGTGGTATCAGTTGTAACATCTCCTCTTCCATTTCTGATTTTAATTATTTGAGCCCTCTCTGTTTTCTTGGTGAGTCTAGCTAAAGTTTGTCAATTTTGTTTATTTTTTTTCAGAACCAGCTCTTGGTTTTATTGATCTTTTCTATTTTCTTTTTAGTTTCTATTCATTTAATTCTACTCTGATCTTTGTTATTTCCTTCCATCTCCTAACTTTGAGCTTCATTTGTTCTTCTTTTTCTAGTTCTTGAGGTATGAAGTTAGATTGTTTGCTTGAGATCTTTCTTGTTTCTTAAGATAGGCATTTATTGCTATGAACTTCCCTCTTAGAACTGCTTTTGCTTTATCAGATAACTTTTGGTATGTTGTATTTCCATTTTCATCTGTCCTAAGGCCTTTTGGGATGTCTCCGTTTCTTTTTTTACTCCTTGGTTGTTCAGTAGCGTGTTGTTTACTCTCCACATATTTGTGAATTTTCCAGTTTTCTTCTTGTAATTGATTTCTGGTTTCACAGCATTGTGGTTGGAAAAGATGCTTGATATGATTTCAGTCTTCTTAAATTTAGTAAGTTTTGTTTTGTGGCCTAATGTGATCTATCCTATAGAATGTTCCATGTGTCCTTAGGAAGAATGGATAGAATCTGCCTTTGGATAGAATGTTCTATAGATATATAGATATAGATATAGATATAGATATAGATATAGATATATAGAGATAGAGAGAGAGAGAGATATCTGTTGAGTCCATCTGGTATAATATGCCATTTAAGGTCGATATTTCCTTACTGATTTTTTTGCCTGGATGTTCTATCCATTGATATAAGTAATGAAGTTCCTTACTTTTATTCTGTTGTGGTCTGCTTTTCCATTTAGGACTGTTAATATCTGCTTTATATATTTAGATGCCTTTAGAGTTCCAACAGAAATCCTTGAGTATATGTTAGGATTCCTCCCTCTTGATGGTTTTGAACTCAGATTTTCACCCTAGGATGCTTCTGAGTCTGTTGAAAGCTCTATCCTACTTATAAGCCTGTCAGCAACTGCTTTTGGAATTGTCAAATATCTTGAGGTAAAAAGCAATGCCAAATGCCAGGCTCACTTCTCTGGCTTTTTCTTCTCTATAGGATCTTAGTGTGACTAATTTAATCCTTGCACCTTGATAGGTCTCCTGTACCTTCAAATAGATTCTTTTTTTTTAATATTTTGTTCTGATTTTCTAGTTGTTCTTAGTGAAAGACATGTTACATTGCCAAAATTTGATCTCCCTCTCAATCTGTGCACAGTAGACATAGGTGTACACCACATTTATTGAGTGCTTCCTAAGTGCTGGGCGCTAAACAAAAGGCTCATACTTGTTTGTATGATAATCCTCATAGTAACTCTGAGTTCAAGAATTACCATTTTACAGATGAAGGTAAAGACACTGCCTAGGACTGTATACTTAGCAGTTTCCAGATGTGGAATTACATACATTTAGCAGTTATCTCTGTCCTCACAACTTATGCTAGATATCTGCAGTTATTTAATAATAAATGAGACAAGTTTGGGTTTTTATCCTTCACATACTAGAAAGTGCAGCTCTAGTCACAGTTAGAGAAGTTGAAACTTTCTTCAGTGCCTAGCATTATGCTTGGGTAATAGTTGATGTGCTGTATTTACTTCAACCTGTTTCTTCTTTTTTCTAATTTTTATTGGAAAAGTTTCCAGATGTACTAAAGAATATAGGATACAGTGAACCATAATGGATATATGACACAGTTTCAGTCACCATAAATATTTTTTATTTTAAAAATCTATCCCCCTTTATCTTCTCCTTTGCTATGGCCTTTTAAACAATATCGTAGAGTTTACCCCCTAAATACTTCAGTTTGCATCTTTAAAAGTAAAATTACTTTTGCTTCATACTTTTAAAAGGTTCTACTGAATGTATGTCACTCAGATCAAACTAGAACTCTACTTTTCAGAAAAGCATCAGCATCCCAGAAGTTCCATTCCGGGCATGCACTCAAGAGAATTGAATGCGTATGTTCACCAAAATGCATGTACGGAATGTTCATAGTAGCTATATTCACAATAGTCAGAAGTTTAAAACTACCCAGTATCCAACAGGAATAGACAATATAAATGAAGGACAGTATATTCATACAACAGAATTACTGCCACGTGCAACAGCATGAGTGAATTTCACAGATACAATGTTGAATAACAAATCAAAGAAAAATATATATACTGTGTTTTACCCTATTTATGTAAATTTCAGAAAGAGGCAGAATCAAGTCATGGTAGTAGCCTTGAGAAAAATGGATCACTTTGGGAAGGAGTGGTGACTGGGAGGGAGCCTTTCTGGGATGCTGGAAATCTTTTCTATTTTTTCTCAAGTGGTGATCACACAGGTGAATACCTATGTAAAATTTTATAGAATTTATACCCTTCACCCTTTATTGAAGTATTACACTATGCTTCAACGAAAAAGTAATTTTTAAAAAGAAGCAACAAGTATGCTCTAGATCAGGAGTTGGCAAAGTTTTTCTGTAAGGAGCCAGATAGCAAATGTTTTTAAGCTTTATGGGTCATAGAGTCTGTCACAGCTCCTTACTGCTGTTACAGTGCAAAAGCAGCCACGGATGGTGCATAAACTCATGAGTATGACTGTGTGGTGATAAAACTTTTGAGGTCGATAAATAGATTTCAGTTTGATATAATTTCTGTCACAAAATCTTATTCTTTGCACTTTTTTTCAACTATTTAAAAAATGTGAAAACCAGTCTTAGCTCATGAGACATACAAAAACAGGCCGTGGCCATGTGGGACTTCATTTGGACCACAGGCTGCAGTTTGCCAACCCCTGTTCTACGTGTGCTTGTGTCTAAACACACCAGGAATGTATAGACGAATATGGGCAAGAGAACGTGAGCAATTCTGGAATAGTCGAAGGCCAAATGAACTGGACATTCATGCGTGTAAGATTTATTTCAGGCTTTCTGCAATTGTAGGGAAAGATAAAAAGAGCCAGTGTTCCATGCTAACTGGTGACAGTGGTCAGTAACAGGAATGAATATGGTTATGTTCACACAATGATTTACCGTGAAAGTAAATAATGCTCTGGAATTGTTATCATGAGACCACAGTATAAGCATTTAACATTTTCTTCCCTCTGTGCTTTTTATTTACCTGAAACTTTGCAACAGTGATGACAGTAGTAATTTGGGATTTCGGGGATGTCACTAAATGCAGGCAGCTTGTGCATGGAATGTCTCAGATGAACTTTCTTCACCAGCCCATCTCCAAAGCAGACTTGTTTTATGAACGTGTGTGTGTGTGTGTGTGTGTGTGTGTGTGTGTGTGTGTGTGGCTTGGAGCTGTTCGTGGCAGTGATGATAATAATACGACTTGCCATTTATATGGTGTTTTCTCCTTTCAAAGTTCTTCTCTCTAAAAAGAACCTAAAGGGTACATTTTAAATCAATCTTCTTTTCACAGCAGTAGAAGCCACACTTTTTAGTAACTCCAGAGAATCACTGTAGCCTTTTTGAAAATATGTACTTAGTTTGCTACCAGAAAGTTCTGGCTGTGACCAGCATTTTTCCTTCAAAAGCTGTGCATTTCACTTTTTTATTTTTGTCTCTTTTGTTCTTCCGTGGCACAAATTGCAATCAATTATATAAATGAAAGTTTCCTCACCTAACCCAATAGTCTGTTTTTATAGCTTGACTTCCTGGAATAGTAACATTAACAAAAATATTGTGTATCTGCTTAATCTGGATAGTTGTTTTTCCATGCTGCCAAAATTTATTGAGATCATATGTGATGAGCACTACAGGAATAAGGAGTAATTAAATAAGAGCTTCCAGAGGGAGTTCACAGCCTTGTGCGAGAGACTTGGTGGATAGGTCCCATCCCGATCCTTTATAGCTGGCTCCTGCTGAATACACTCCCACAGGCACATAGGTACCAGCTCCTGACAACAGTGCTTATTCCAAGCATTGCCTGGGATAATACACTGCTTTCTTGAATTGAATTTCTCTTCTCCTTGGCACCAGCTCCCTTCTACTGTCTGCTTCTGGCCTTGTGACTTTAACTATCTGCTTTGATTTGAACTCTTTGGCTTATAGAGTCAACTTCCTATTCAACTCAGCTATGCATCCTCCTTGATTCCAGCCCTGCTGAAGCTTCAGGGAAAAGAACTGCTCCATTAGTCCTGTACCCAAAGGACTGTGATAGCCCGGCTGACCTCTGGCCTGGGGAGAAGTTTCCGGGCATACACCACAAATAGGCATAATATAACTGAGTGGAACAACTGCAGCAAGGGCACAGAGGACTGAGCCAAATATCCCTGTTCAGATATTAGTAATTGTCTTGGTTTAATAGCTTCCTCAGAGCATAAATCTCCTCCTCCAAAACAGAGGAAATATCGGCAATAATCATGATTTTTGGCCTCTGTGATTTTTCCCTATATATATATATAAGCAAGTAGAGGTCAAAACCTTGCAGTCTGTAGATTGCCGTTCCATTGATAGTTTCCTCAGTTGCTACAATAAATTTTTGAAATCTGGTTCCCTTAATCTGTGAGTAGATGCCTATTCTCATGCTTCAAGCTCAAGGAGTTTTCCATTTCTGAAAGGCTGTCTTTTCTTCCATTGACACAGCCTACTTTTGATTAAGCTGAGTGGAATGGCTGAGCCGGCAAATAGAGCATCCAAAAGGACAGTCACAGTGAGGTGTTCTCTTTGTGGGACTCCGTCAGTTCAAGCAGGAAAATCGATGCATCGGAGTGGGGGAGAATACAATAGCAGTCCAACATTAATGCTCAGGAGGCAGCAAAAAATACAAGGAGAAAAATGCACTCAACTTTGGCCATGCAGAGAAACAACAGGAGAGGTAGCTAAGCTTACCCTCATTCACTCAGAAGAGAATGTCCATTTGAGAGGCATTGCCAGGTTTACTTGTAGCTACTCTAGGTACTGAAAGAAGAGCCACATATTTAAAGTACCGTGGGCTTTTAGAAGTCTTGGCCATCTTTGTCTTTCATCACACTTAGTTCGGAAAGAAAGCTAGGGAGTACTTGCTTTCCTAGTAACAAGAGTTGAGAAATGATGCGTTCGAGGAGGAGAAATTTGCATCATTGAGGCCAGAAATAGACCTTGTTAAAAGTGAATGGTTCCATTCAGCTGCCTTGCCCACTGAGTTGTACAGTTTCTGTTACACAAACCCTTAGACTTTGAAGGTCTCCCTATTAAAACTACTAATAGAAACTGCCTTGAAAGCAAATAATCCCTGTCTGGTCTCCCCAGCATTACATTCTTTAAGCTTTTTTGGGGGTGGGGGGAGTAAGTAGGTTTATTTATTCATTAATGGAGGTACTGGGGACTGAACCCAGGACCTCGTGCATGCTAAGCACTAAACCAGTGAGCTGTACCCTCCCCTCTGGTCTCCCCAACATTAAAATCTAGAGGGAGCCTGGAAGAACTATGGAGGCTAATGTACAGAGTATTCCAAGAAAGGAGAAATCCTTCTCATGTTTTCCCTGTGTGAGTCAGCTATGCTACAACAATGGTGAATAACAAATTGACCCAAAATTCTGTGTCTTTAAACAGACCTGCAGGTTGGCTGTCCCTCAGCTGGGCCAAGTTGAACTCCAGGCTCAAGGTTTCAGTCTCTAAGTTGGAATAAGGCCTATTCCCACATGTCTCGACATTCTCCTTGGACCAGTGGCTTCCCATAATAGGCTGTTCTCATGGCAATCACAGGAATGCAAGAGGCTAAACCTGACCATGCAAGTAGTTTATAGCCTGTTAATGCTTTCTTGGCTGAAGCAAGTTACATGGCTAAGGCCAAAGTCAAGAGGTGAGGAAACAGACCCAGTTCACCATGAAGCCAGGGCAAGTATGTGGATATATAAGGAAGGAAATGAAGTATTATGAGCAGTGCCCTCCCTTAACCGCCCAAATGGAAAGGATTTTCTCTGGTTGGAACTGGAAGGTTGCCATAGTAATAGGGAATGTTTCTCTTTTGCTCATTTAAGAAGAAATAATCTAGTTGCTCACCTGACTAGCCTCACTCCATCTATTAAGGTCAGTGGGGTCTGACTGCTTTCCTGGATTTTCTTACAACTTAGCGAGTTGAAAAAGAGAGGGAATGTTTTCTTCTATGGTCTCTAAAAAGCCTAGAGCTGTACTATCCAGCATGGTAGCCACTAGCCATTTGTGGCTGCCTGAATTTAAACTATTTAAAATGAAATAAAGTTTAAAATGTACCTCCTCAATTACACTAGCCCCATTTAAAGAATGCAGTCATTAAATACGGCTTGTGGTTACCACGCTGGGCAGTGCAGCTCTATCATATCACCCCATTTATTACCTTCATAACATAGATCACACTCTAAAATCATCTTATGTATTTGCCCACA
Source organism: Vicugna pacos (assembly GCF_048564905.1). Classification (NCBI taxonomy): domain Eukaryota; kingdom Metazoa; phylum Chordata; class Mammalia; order Artiodactyla; family Camelidae; genus Vicugna; species Vicugna pacos. The sequence goes on along the minus strand of NC_133023.1, from coordinate 16,723,152 downwards.
TATTTACTTGTTCTCTCCCCCTGTGGTAGACTGAATGACCCCCGCTAGAGAGACACACATCCTAATTCTCAGAACTTGTAAATGTTACTGTTCATGAAAAAAAGGGACTTTGCAGATGTAACTGAGTTAAGGATCTTGAGTTGGGGAGATGATCTAGGCAGGCCCAGTGTAATCACAGGGGTCCTTATAAGAGGGAGTCACGAGGGTCAGAGACAAGGTGGTGTGATGATGGAAGGAGAGGGACAGATTTGAAGGTAGAGGAATGGGGACATGAGACATAGGATGAAGGCGACTTATACAAGCTAGAAGGGGCAAGGAAATGTACTTCCCTGGAGTCCCCAGAAGGAATACAGCCCTGTAGACCCATTTTAGACTTCTGACCTGCATAACTGAAAGATAAGTTGGTGATTTTTAAGCCAGTAAGTTTGTGGTATTTTGTTACAGCAGCAATAGGAAACTGATACAGTCTCCACTAGCATGTAAGGTCTATGTGGGAGGAACCATATTTGTCTCATCCACTATTTTATCTACAGGACCTAGCATAGTTCCTCTCGAAGAGCAGGCATTCTTAATTATTTGAGAAGTAATGAGTTTAAGGATAAAAGGCTAACAATTAGCTCCAAGAGGCCCTTCTAATGCAATATATCTTCCACAATCACGTGCTGCCTGTCTACAGTCTCCACCACAGGAAGTCATCATTTCTTGCATCATATTTCTAGAAAATCACAACTGGGAGACATCAGATCAAAACAGAAGAGCATATTGAATGAGCGGTCACCGAAATTAATTGATCAGTTAGGCAAACAGTACAACAGACCCATGCAGAACAAAGAATAGTGAAGATCTGTAAAGGGGGGGGATGCGTGCAGAGGGAGGAGAGAAAAGGAAGAGCAAGCGCTCTGTAATGGGCACATCCATAACAATCAGCAGGTGTCTTGCACTTTGAAGCTGCAGTTCCCCTTCATATCTTTTAGCTCACTTGAACTTGAACCATTCATATTAAGTAAGCAGACAGATATTAATCCCATCAGCTTACAGAAACTGAGGCTCAGAGATGTTACCTGTCATGCTTATTGCACTGCAAGTAGAAAGTGGCTCATATTCAAATCTCACAACTTGAAACCTAGTTTTCTTTCTGCTACGCTTGAAATGACATCAGGTGCAAAAGTATTGGGAAGGCACTGGAAAAATCCAGCATTTCTGTTTCAAATTCAATGTAGCATTTTTCTGCTCAGTTTGAGTCAAGGTATCTGGCAACTTTCAAGTCAAGGAAGACAACTACAAAGACAGGCAGGCCACCCACTGAGTGGCTCAAATCACAGCCCACACAGTCCTCACCTACATCAGAGTCAAGTGCACTCACGTTTCAGAACTTAGAAACACAGCCTCCATTGAGGAGCACCCTGCTTGCAGCAGGGTATTTGGAAGCAAAGAAGCATGATTGTTTTGAACAAAATAGAAAGTGCAGTACATATATTTAGCCAATTAAAATAAATGGTTGTATCTTAAATGGTTATGTAAGCTGTTACATCATAACCTTGATTTTGCTTCTTAGCCTGAGAAGCCTAAAATATTTACTATCTTGCCCTTTAAGTAAACATTTGCCAATTTCTTTTTTAGATGAAAAGTGAGGTACTAACAGAGAGATGTTTTCCCTTCAGCCCTACCAGAGGAATGAGGATTGAAGGCCTAAATCTGTGTCTCACTGTGACTTCCTGTCTCCTTCTCTGTGATTCACTTCCTCCTTTCTTCATACAGAGAGGTTTTAGTCTCCTCTCTGTGGAGGAACAGAAAGCTAAAGAAGTGTTTGGATTTTTTTTTTAACATTTTTTATTGATTTATAATCATTTTACAATGTTGTGTCAAATTCCAGTGTTCAGCAGAATTTTTCAGTCATTCATGGACATATACACACTCATTGTCACATTTTTTTCTCTGTGAGTTATCATAACATTTTGTGTATATTTCCCTGTGCTATACAGTGTAATCTTGTTTATCTATTCTACAATTTTGAAATCCCAGTCTATCCCTTCCCACCCTCTACCCCCCTGGTAACCACAAGTCTGTATTCTCTGTCCATGAGTCTTTAGATTCCACATATGAGCGATCTCATATGGTATTTTTCTTTCTCTTTCTGGCTTACTTCACTTAGAATGACATTCTCTAGGAGCATCCATGTTGCTGCAAGTGGCATTATGTTCTCGGTTTTTATGGCTGAGTAGTATTCCATTGTATAAATATACCACCTCTTCTTGATCCAGTCACCTGTTGATGGACATTTAGGCTGTTTCCATGTTTTGGCTATTGTAAATAGTGCTGCTATGAACATTGGGGTGCAGGTGTCATCCTGAAGTAGATTTCCTTCTGGGTACAAGCCCAGGAGTGGGATTCCTGGGTCATATGGTAAGTCTATTCCTACTCTTTTGAGGAATCTCCACACTGTTTTCCATAGTGGCTGCACCAAACTGCATTCCCATCAGCAGTGTAGGAGGGTTCCCCTTTCTCCACAGCCTCTCCAGCATTTGTCATTTTTGGATTTTTGAATGACGGCCATTCTGACTGGTGTGAGGTGATACCTCATTGTAGTTTTGATTTGCATTTCTCTGATAATTAGTGATATTGAGCATTTTTTCATGTGCTTTTTGATCATTTGTCTTCCTTGGAGAATTGCTTGTTTAGGTCTTCTGCCCATTTTTGGATTGGGTTGTTTATTTTTTTCTTACTGAGTTGTATGAGCTGCTTATATATTCTGGAGATCAAGCCTTTGTCGGTTTCACTTGCAAAAATTTTCTCCCATTCCGTAGGTTTTCTTCTTGTTTTATTTCTGGTTTCCTTTGCTCTGCAGAAGCTTGTAAGTTTCATTAGGTCCCATTTGTTTATTCTTGCTTTTATTTCTTCTAGGAGAAAATTTTTGAAATGTATGTCAGATAATGTTTTGCCTGTGTTTTCCTCTAGGAGGTTCATTGTATCTTGTCTTATGTTTAAGTCTTTAATCCATTTTGAGTTGATTTTTGTATATGGTGTAAGGGTGTGTTCTAGCTTCATTGTTTTACATGCTGCTGTCCAGTTTTCCCAACACCATTTGCTGAAGAGACTGTCTTTATTCCATTGTATATTCTTGCCTCCTTTGTCGAAGATGAGTTGACTAAAGGTTTGTGGGTTCATTTCTGGGCTCTCTATTCTGTTCCATTGGTCCATATGTCTGTTTTGGTACCAATACCATGCTGTCTTGATGACTGTAGCTCTATAGTATTGTCTGAAGTCTGGGAGAGTTATTCCTCCAGCCTCTTTCTTTCTCTTCAGTAATGCTTTGGCAATTCTAGGTCTTTGATGGTTCCATATAAATTTTATTATGATTTGTTCTAGTTCTGTGAAATATGTCCTGGGTAATTGGATAGGGATTGCATTAAATCTGTAGATTGCCTTGGGCAGTGTGACCATTTTAACAATATTGATTCTTCCAATCCAGGAGCATGGAATATCTTTCCATTTTTTAAAGTCTTCTTTAATTTCCTTCATCAATGGTTTATAGTTTTCTGCGTATAATTCTTTCACCTCCTTGGTTGGATTTATTCCCAGATATTTTATTACTTTGGGTGCTATTTTAAAGGGGATTGTTTCTTTACTTTCTTTTTCTGTTGATTTATCATTAGTGTAAAGAAATGCAACTGATTTTTGAACATTAATTTTGTAACCTGCTACCTTGCTGAATTCTTCAATCAGCTCTAGTAGCTTTTGTGTGGACCTTTTAGGGTTTTCTATATATAGTAACATGTCATCAGCATATAATGACACTTTTACCTCTTCTTTGCCAATTTGGATCCCTTTTATTTCTTTCTCTTGCCTGATTGCTGTGGCTAGGACTTCCAGGACTATGTTGAATAGGAGTGGTGATAGTGGGCATCCTTGTCTTGTCCCAGATTTTAGTGGGAAGCTTTTGAGTTTTTCACCATTGAGAACTATGCTGGCTGTAGGTTTGTCATATATAGCTTTTATTATGTTGAGATATGATCCCTCTATACCCACTTTGGCGAGAGTTTTTATCATAAATGGGTGTTGAATTTTATCAAATGCTTTTTCTGCATCGATTGAGATGATCATGTGGTTTTTGTCCTTTCTCTTGTTGATGTGATGTATTACATTGATTGATTTGCGTATGTTGAACCAGCCTTGTGTCCCTGGGATGAACCCCAGTTGGTCATGATGTATAATCTTTTTTATGTGTTGTTGGATTCTATTTGCTAAAATTTTGGTGAGGATTTTGGCGTCTATGTTCATCAGTGATATTGGCCTATAATTCTCTTTTTTTGTAGTGTCTTTGCCTGGTTTTGGTATCAGGGTGATGGTGGCTTCATAGAATGAGTTTGGGAGTATTCCCTCCTTTTCAATCGTCTGGAAGAGTTTGAGAAGGACTGGTATGAGTTCTTCTTTGTATGTTTGGTAGAATTCCCCGGTGAAGCCGTCCGGTCCTGGACTTTTATTTGTAGGGAGGTTTTTAATTGCTATTTCTATTTCCTTTCTAGTGATCGGATTGTTCAAGTGTTCAGTTTCTTCTTGATTCAGTTTTGGTGGACAGTATGTTTCCAGAAACTTGTCCATCTCCTCTAGGTTATCCAGTTTGGTTCCATATAGTTTTTCATAATATTCTCGTATGATATTCTGTATTTCTATTTTGTTTGTTGTAATTTCTCCATTTTCCTTTCTTATTTTGCTAATTTGTGCTCTCTCTTTTTTCTTCTTTGTGAGTTTGGCCAGAGGTTTGTCGATTTTATTTACTTTTTCAAAAAACCAGCTTTTGGTTTGGTTGATTTTTTTCTATGGTCTTGTTAATCTCTATTGTATTTAATTCCTCTCTGATCTTTATTATTTCCTTCCTTCTGCTGCTTTTTGGGGCTTTTTGTTCTCCTTTTTCTAATTCATTCAGGTGGTGGGTTAACTTGTGTATTTGAGATTGTTCTTCTTTTTTGAGGAAGGCCTGTATCGCTATGAACTTCCCTCTTAGCACTGCCTTTGCTGTGTCCCATAGGTTTTGAGTGGTTGTGCTTTCATTATCATTTGTCTCAAGGTATTTTTTAATTTCAGCTTTGATTTCCTCATTGATCCATTGTTTTTTGAATAACATATTGTTTAATCTCCATGCTTTCCTTTTTTTCTCCTTTGTTTCTCTGTTGTTGATTTCCAGTTTCATGGCATTGTGGTCAGTAAAAGTGCTTGAGATAATTTCTATCTTCTTAAATTTGTTGAGGTTTCTTTTGTGTCCAAGTACATGATCGATCCTGGAAAATGTTCCATGTGCACTTGAAAAGAATGTATATTCTATTTTTTGGGGGTGTAATGCTCTGAAAATATCCACCAAATCTAGTTTTTCTATTGTAGTATTTAATTTCTCTGTTGCCTTGTTTATATTCTGTCTGGAAGATCTGTCTAGTGATGTTAATGCAGTGTTAAAATCTCCAACTATGATTGTATTCCCATCAATATCGCCCTTTATCTCTGTTAGTAATTCTTGTATGTACTTAGGTGCTCCTATATTGGGTGCATATATATTAACGAGTGTAATATCTTCATCTTGTATCACTCCTTTAATCATTATAAAATGTCCCTCTTTATCTTTCTTTACGGCCTTTGTTTTAAAGTCTATTTTGTCTGAAATCAGTACTGCAACACCTGCTTTTTTGGCTTTTCCATTTGCATGGAATATCCTTTTCCATCCTTTCACTCTCAATCTATATGTGTCCTTCTCCCTAAAGTGGGTCTCTTGTATGCAGCATATTGAAGGTTCTTGTTTTATTATCCACTCTGCCACTCTATGTCTTTTGACTGGAGCATTTAGTCCATTAACATTCACAGTAATTAGTGATAGATGTGTGTTTATTGCCATTTTGAACTTATCTTTGCAGTTGAATTGGTATATCCTCTTTGTTCCTTTCTTCTTCCTTTTGTGGTTTGGTAATTTTCCTTTGTATTATCATGGATTTTATTTAATTTTTGTGACTCCCTTGTAAATTTTTGACTTGTGGTTACCCTTTTTTGTAAATCTATTAACCTATACCTGTTTTTATTAAACTGATAGTAACATGATCTCAAACCCATCCTACTGTTAAAAAAATTTTAAAAAGAAAGAAAAAAATTTCTATATTTCCCTGCCTCCCTCTCCCACTCTCAGTGATTTGTATGTCTTCTTTTATAATTTCGTGTTTTCTTTATTTGTAATTCATGAGTTATCACCTTTCCAGTTGTGAGTTTCTCACTTCTGTAGCATCCTGCTGCTTTTCTATTTAGAATAGCCCTTTCAATATTTCTTTTAGCATGGGTTTAGTGTTGCCAAACTCCTGCAGCTTTTTTTTGTCTGTGAAACTCTTTATTTCTCCTTCTATCCTAAAGGATAGCCTTGCTGGATAAAGTATCCTAGGCTGCATCTTTTTTTCATTCAGGGCTTTGAATATATCTTGCCACTCCCTTCTGGCCTGTAGTGTTTGTGTAGAGAAATCAGCTGAGAGCCTTATGGGGTTCCCTTGTAATTCACTCTTTGCTTTTCTCTTGCTGCCTTTAGAATCATTTCTTTATCCTTGACTCTGGCCATGTTGATTATGATATGTCTTGGTGTGGGTCTATTTGGGTTCTTCCTGTTTGGGACCCTCTGAGCTTCCTGTACTTGGATATCTGATTCCTTCTTTAAGTTTGGGAAGTTTTCAGTCATGATTTCTTCAAAAACCTTTTCAATCCCCTTTGATCCTTCTTCCCCTTCTGGGACCCCTATTATGCAAAGATTGGGACGCTTTATATTATCCCATAGGTCCCTTATGCTATTATCATTATTTTTTATTTGCTTATCTTGTAGTTCTTCTGAATGGGTGCTTTCTACGGCCCTGTCTTCTAGATCACTAATTTCGTTCCTCTGCATTAACTATTTGGCTTTGCACAGTTATTAGATCATTCCTCATCTCTGTCAATGAGTTTACCCATTCTGCTTGGCTCTTCTTTATAGCTTCAATTTCATTTTTGACATATTTTATCTCTCTAAGCACTATCTCTTTTAATTCCTTCAGCAATTTGATCACTCCTTTTTTGAAATCTTGATCTAGTAGGCTATCGATGTCTATTTCATTGATCTTTCTTTCAGGGGATTCCTCTTGTTCTTTTAATTGGGAAAGGTTTCTCTGCTTCTTCATCTTGCTCATACCTCTCTGGCACTGTGGTTTATGGAGTATCAGTTGTCTATTTTGGATCTTAAGGATTTTATCTATCTAATGCCTATTTAGGAATAGAACTTAGGAAAAAAAAAGAAAAAAATAATAAGAGAGAGAGAAAGATTTTTAAAAGAAGGGAGAAAAAGGGTTTGAAAACAGTGTATAATGAATAATAGAAGAGCGAGTTGAAGCAGAGTATTAATCGGGTTGAGACGTCCTTTTAAAACCTTTTTAAAAAAAAAGAAAAAGAAAACAAGGGGTGGGGAGATGAATAGATGTATTTGAAGCCTGTGTCTAATCAATAACAGGACATCAAAACCCAAGAGAAATAGAAATGAATTAAGAAGTAAAAATTAAGAGAGTAATAGAAAATAGAACAGGTAAAAACAGATTTAAAAAAAAAAAAGGGTTGTGGGTGTTCTCCTGGAGTCTGTGTGTTTTTAATGTGAAGTCCTTCTGTCTTCGTCCTGTTTTGGAAGCTCAGCTTGTTTTCAGAGGCCCTCCGTTGGCGCCCTCTTCTATGCTGCTCCCAGCACCTGTCAGCAAGCAGATCGCGCCTCCTCCTAACATGGGGTCAGGTGCAGCTCTCCTCTGCTGTGGGCGGGCGGGTCATTGCCCCTCCGGATGCCACAGTCAGATGTTGCAGACTGGCCAGGCAGGAGGGCAGGTCGTGCCCCCTCCCAGCACCTCAGTCAGGGGCTGTGTTCCGAAAGGCGGGGGGGGGGGGGGGGGGGCGCCGGTAGCTCCGCTGCCTCCGCTGCTCTGTGCAGCTGCGTGCTCCGCCCTGGTCGGCGCTCCGCAGGTGGGCTGAGGGAAGACGGAGGGACAGACTTGTCCCTGCCAGACCCAAGACCCAGCTGCTTGTTTGTCTTTGTGGAGCAAGTTCTCTGAGGGACCAGGATGGAAGGATCCCACCTGCCCCGGGCTGTAGGCCCGTCTCAGTCTGGCCCTTGAGGCTGCTGAGCCCTTCGGTGCGGATGCAGGTTTCGCCCCTGCCCCCGCCTGGGTGCTCAGCGCCGGAGAACATGGCGGCTGTGCCTGGCCCCGCCCCTCTTCCCCTGAAAAGTTTCCGCGGGTTTTCAGAGATGGGGGTATGCACCCTTCCCCCAAAAGCACATCAACCTTGCTGTTTTATGGAGGGCCCAGGTTGTTCTGTCCTGTGCACCCACAGCCACGGCGCCCAGCCCCTTGCAGTCCCCCGGGGCTGCCTCCGTGCCGCCGCCCCCGTCCTCCGCCCGGCTTGTGCAGCCTGGCCCTGCCCGCCGCTGCCGGCCCGCGTCTCAGGCTGGGTGTCGGGGGGACGCTCTGTGCCCGTTTAACTTAGTTCTGTCAGACAAGGGCTGCTCTGTACAGATCCGAGCCTCGGAGGCTCCCCCTCCGTCCCGCTGGCCTCTCAGTTGGAGAGGGGAGACCCAGCGAGCGAGCGCCAGTCCTCCTTTGCCGCTCCCTCCCCGCGGGACCCGTCCCGCGCTGCTTTGCCTTTTGTTCTTTCTTTTTTCCTTTTCTCCTACCAGATTTTTGGCGTCTTTATCTTTTGAAGAGGGCGATGTTCTGTCGGAGTTCCGCAGGTGCTCTGGTTGGCTGAGTGGGTCTGTAGATGTGGGTCTTGGTGTATTTGTGGGAGACGGTGATTTACGAGCGTCCTTCTACTCCGCCATCTTGCCTCTTCTCTGTTTGGATTTTTTTTTTAATCGCTGCATAATGATCACTACAAACTTAGCTTCATAAAACAACAATTATTTTCTCTTCCTCCTCGTCGTCTCATAGTTATGGATGCTGATTGGGCTAAGCTAGGTGGTTCTTACTAGGAGTCCAGTGGTAGCTGGGGCTAAGTCCCTATAACAGGCATTCTCTGAGATGCCTGTCACCTAAACTGAAAGACTCAAACAGCTTAGGAATGGAACAGCCAGGACATCTCTATCTCTCTGTGCTCTCTCTAGCATGGTGGCTTCAGGTGAGCCATACTTCTTACATGGTTGCTCTGTGTGCCAAAGGTCTGAATCTAGAGAAAGAGAGCATGCCAGGTCAAGATTATACTGCCTGTCTGCTTTTTATAACCTAGCCTTGGTAGTCCTGTAGTATTACTGTGCCTATTCTCTACTGCTGCCATAGCAAATCATCACAGATTTAGTGGTTTAAACAACACAAAATTACTATTTCATGGCTTTGTAGGTCAGATGTCCAGGTATGGTATGCATGGCTGGTTCCTCTGCTCCTGGTCCTACCAGCAATGCATGCTGTTCCCAGTTCTCCAGATTCTCACCAACACATGTATTTTCTGTTATTTTATTATTATTATTCCTATTACTACTACTATTATTGCTATCCTCATGGGTGTGAAGTGGTACCCCACTGTAGTTTTGAGTTTCATTTCCCTAATGATTAATGATATTGAGCATCATTTAATATGCTGAATTGCCATCTGTATATCTCTGAACAAATGTCTATTCAAGCCCTGTGCCATTTTTTAATTGGGTTGTCTTTTTAATTGTTGAGACATAGGAGTTCTTTATATATTCTGGATACCATACTCTTAACAGATAAATACTTTGCATATATTTCTTTCACTCTGGGTTATCTTTTTACTTTCCTATTTTTCCAACTTTATTGTATTAACATAGAACACTGTATAAGTGTAAAGTGTACAATTTGATGATTTTATTTATTTATATACACACACATACACAGTGAGATGATTAACACAGTATATACTAGGTTAACACATCTCTCACGTCACATAGTTAGCATTTTTGTGTGTGTGGTAAGAACTTTTGAAATGTACTCTCTTAGCAACTTTCGGGTGTACAATAAAATATTGTTAACTATAATCATCATTCTGTACATTAGATCCCCAGAACTCATTCATTTTATAACTGGAAGTTTGGGCTGTTTGACCACCTTCACCCACTTCCTTTACCCATTCATCTCTTGATGGAAACACTTAAGTTGTTTTCATGTCTTGGCTAGTAAACAATACTGCAGTGAACATAGAGGTGCATATATCTCTTGAACATAGTGAAGAGATATGTTCCTTCTTTTCCTTATGATGTACACCCAGAAGTAAAAGTGCTGGATAGTATGGTAGTTCTATTTTTAAGTTTTCGAGGAATCTCCATACTGTCTTCCATAGGGACCACACCAATTGACAGTCCCACCAACAGTGCACAAGAGTTTCCTTTTCTCCATATCCTTATCAGTATTTGTTAACTCTTGTGTTTTTGATAATAACCATTTTAACAGATGTGAGGTGATAGCGCACTGTAGTTTTGATCTGCATTTCCCTGATGGTGATGGTGAGCACCTTACCATGTACCTGTTGGCCACTGAATATCTTCTTTGGGAGAGTGTCTATTCAGGCCTTTTGCCTATTTTTAATTGGATTATTTTTATTTTTGCTGTTGAATTGTATGTGTTCTTTATATATTTTAGATACTAGCTCCTTATCAGAAAGCTGGATTGCAAATTATTTTCTCCTACTTTGTAGGTTGCCTTCTCATTCTATTGATTGTTTCTTTTCATATGTTGCTTTTTAATTTGATGTAGTCCCACCTGGTTGTTTTTTTTTAATTTGTTGCTGTGCTTAAGGTATCATATCCAAAAAATCATTGCCAAGACCCATGTGAAGGAGCTTTTTTCCTATGTTTTCTTCCAGGAGTTGTATGGTTTCAGGCCTTACATTTAAGTCTTTAATCCACTTCAAGTTAATTTTTGTGCGTGGTGTAAGATAGGGGTGCAGTTTCATTCTTTTGCACATGGATATCCAGTTTTCCCAGTCCTACTTAGACTATCTTTTCCCCATTGTGTATTCTTGGTTCCCCTATCAAATATTAGTTGACCATACATGCATGGGTTTATTTATGGGCTGTCAATTCTGTTTCAGTGATCTTTGTGTCTGTTTTATGCCACTAGCATTCTGTTTTGATTACTATAGTTTTTCAAAATAGACTTTATTCTTTTAGAGCAGTTTCAGGTTCACAACAGAATTGAACAGAAAATACAGAGAGTTTGCACACAGCCCTCCCCACCCACACATACATACTCCCCTACCCTCAACATCCCTCATCAGTGTGGCAGATTTGGTACAATTGATGAACCAACATGGGCACATTATTATTAACCCAAGTCCATAGTTCACATTAGGGTTCACTCTTGATGTTGTACATTCTATGTGTTTGACAAATGCATATTGACACGTAGCCACCACTGTAGTATCATACAGAATAATTTCATTGCCCTAAAAATCCCTTGTGCTCCATCTGTTCATCCCTCCCTCCCTCCCTCCCTGTCCCCAAACCCCTGGAAACCATGATCTTTTTATTGTTTCTGTAGCTGTGCCTTTTCCAGAATGTCATTTGGTTGGAATCATACAGTTTGTAGCCTTTTCAGGCTGGCTTCTTTCATTTAGTAATATGTCTTTTAAGCTTCTTCCATGTCTTTCATGGCTTGATAGGTCATTTTTTTTTACTACACATATATTTTTTAATTTACATATATGTACTGTTCCTTGTTTCTAAGAACGTTTAGATCTTTAGCTTTTTAAACTTACATAGTTATCAAAGGAATAAAGACAAGCAGAAAATAAGAATTAACTCAAAAAGATACATACACCCTGCTGTTAACAGCAACATCATTTGTAATTGCCAAGATACTGAAGCATCCTAAGTGCACATCAATAGGTGAATAGATAATGAAGAGGCAGCATATATATACATACACATACACACACACATATATACATACACATATACATAATGGAATACAAGTCACCCATTAAAAAAGGAGGACATTTTGCCATTTGCAGCCCTTCATTCACTTTTTTTTTTTCACTTCAAAAACCAGAATTTTATAACTGGCAGAGACATTTTCCGTTACACCAAAAACAACAAAATACCTGGAAATAAACTTAACCAAGGAGGTTACCTATACTCTGAAAACCAAAATGACACAAAGAAATGGAAAGATTTCTTGTGCTCCTGGATTGGAAGAATCAATAGTGGCAAAATGGCCACACTACCCAAAGCAATCCACAGATCCAACGCAACCCCTATCAAAAAATACTCACAACACTCCTCACAGAACTAGAACAAACAATTCCAAAATGTATAAAGAATCACAAAAGACCCCTAACAGCCAAAGCAATCTTGTAGGTCTCTCTTTTTTCTTTTTCTTCTTCTCTTTTCGTATGGTTTGATGGCTAGAGAAGGTCATTTAACATTTGTTGTAAAGCTGGTTTGGTGGTGCTGAAATCTTTTAGTGTTTGTTTATCTGTGAAGGTTTTGATTTCTCCATCGAGTCTGAACGAGAGCCTTGCTGGATAGAGTATTCTTGGTTGTAAGTTTCCCCTTTGCATCACTTTGAATATATCCATGCCACTCCCTTCTGGCCTGTAGAGTTTCTGCTTGAAAATCTGCTGATTCTTATGGGAGTTCCCTTGTATGTTATTTGTTGCTTTTCTCTTGCTAATTTTAATATTGTCTCCTTATCCTTAATTGTTGTCAATTAATGAACCTCTTTGCGTTCATTCTGTGTGGTACTTTGTGTTTCCAGGACTTGGGTGACTGTTTCCTTTCCCAAGTTGGGGACATTTTTGATTATTATCTCCCGCAAAATTTTCTCAGGTCCTTTCTCTCTTCTCGTTCTGAGACCCCTGTAATGCGAGTATTAGAGCGCTTCAGGTTGTCCCAGAGTTCTCTTAAACTATCCTCATTCCTTTTTCTTTTTTCTTTTTTCTGTTCTGCAGTAGTGATTTCCACTGATCTGTCTTCTAGCTCACTGATCGTTCTTCTGCCTCATGTAGTCTATTCTAGGTTCCTTCTAGTGTATTGTTCATTTCAGTGATTTTATTCTTCAACTCTGGGTATTTATCTTTTCCAACTCTGTGGTAAAGACTTTGCTCTGTGCATCTATACTCCTCTTGAGTTCTCTGACCATCTTGGCCATCTTTACTTTAAACTCTTCCTCAGATAATTTACCTATCTCCTCATCACTTATTTGTTCTTCTGGGATTTTATCATGGGCCTTGGCCTGGGAGATGTTTGTGGACTCCTTCCACAGGCTTTGGGATTATTGTGTTCTTATTTCTGGTATCTGCCCCTTCTGGATGAAGCTGGACTAGAGGCTTATGCAGGTTTCCTGGCAGGAGGAGCAGTGCCTGCCCACTGCTAGGTAAAGTTTGGTCCTGGACCTCTGGTGGGTGGGTCTGTGTCTGGAGGCCTTTGTGGTTCAGGAGGTCTGCTGCTGGGTGGGGTTGTGTTCCCACCTTGGAGGTTGGCCTGAGGCTTCCCTACAGGCTGTTGGGTGCTAATGATGCAATCAAAATGTCAGCCTCTAGGAAAGCTCATGTAGATTAATACTGCCAGAATATCCACCACCAGCTTTTATGTCCCCTGGGTGAGCCACAGCCGTCCTCCATGTCCCCAGGAGATCCTCCAAATCTAGCAGGCAGGCCTGGCCCAGGTTCGTATGAAATCACTGCCTCTGCCCTTGGACCTGGTGCACGTGAGTTTCCGTGTACGCTTCTCAAGCGAATGGGACTCTCCGTTTCCCCCCGTCCCGTCAGGCTCCCAGAGCCAAGTCCCCCAGTCCTTCAAAACCAGATGTCCTGGGGTCTCCTTCTCTTCCCAATGCCAGGACCCGAGCTGGGGAGCCTGACGTGGGGCTTAGAGCTCTCACTCCTGTGGGAGGGCCTCTGCAACTTAACTAATCTTCAGGTGGTGGGTCACCCACCTTTGGGGGTATGTGGCCCAATTATGTCACCAGAGCACTCCTCCTACCGTCCTGCTGTGGTTCCCTCTTTATGTTTCCAGTTGCAGAAGATCTTTGCTAGGTTCCAGTCTTTTTTCCGATGGTTGTTTAGCAGTCAGTTGTGGTTTCGTTGTAGCCACGAGGAGAGGCGAGCTCATGGTCCTACCACTCTGCCATCTTGCCCGGAACTCCCTTAATTACTATAGATTTTGTAGTATCATTTTAAATCAGGACATATGATACCTCCAGCTTTGTTCTTATTTCTCAGGACTATGGCCATTCAGGGTCTTTTGTGGTTCCATATGAAATTTAGGACTTTTTTTCCTCTTTCTGTACAGTATGCCACTGGAATTTTGATAGGGATTGCATTAAGATGGCTTTGGGTAGTGTGGAAATTTTAACAATATTTTCTGATCTGTGAACACAGGATATCTTTCCACCTCTTTGTGCATTTTTCAGTTTCTTTATCAGTGTTTTACAGTTGTCAGTGGACAGATATTTCACCTCCATGGTTAAATTTATTCCCAAGTATTTTGTTGTTTTTCATGCTATTAGTCTTTTTCACGGTGATGCTCTCCTTTGAAGCAGAAAAGCTTCTAATTTTAATGAAGTCTAATTCGTCTGTTTTTCCTTTGTTCCTTGGGTTTTGGTGTCATATCTAAGAAATGGATACCTAATCCAAGGTTACAAGATTACTGTCTTCTAGGATTTTTGTAGTTTCAGCCCTTACATTTAAATCTTTGATCCATTTGAGTTAATTTTTATATGTGATGTGAAGTAGGGATCCAAGTTCATTCTTCTGCCTGTGGATATTCAGTTATTTCATATTGACTACAGTTTCTAAATGAAAAGACCATTCTTTCCCCCCATTGAATGTCTTGGTGCCCTTGTCAAAACTCACTTGTCCATAGATGTCTGAGTTTATTTCTGGGTTTCACTGATCTCTATCTATCCTTATGCCAGAACTACATACTGTCTTTATTATAGGTTTGTACTAACAGTGTAATTGGGAATTCTGAATGAGTCCATCAGCATTGTTCTTTCAAGATTGTTTTTAGCTCACCTCAGTCTGTAACATTTCCTTAAGAATTTCAGGATCAGTGTATCAGTGTCTGCAAAAAAAAAAAAATGGCAGTTAAGAGTTTTGATAGGTACTGAATCTGTAGGTCAATTTGGGGAGTACTGCCATCTGAACAATATTAAGGCTTCCATTCCATAAAATTAATAAAGCTTTTTTAAGCCATCAGTTTAAGGGCTGCTGCTGAACTGTTTTTTTAGGCCTCCAGAATCTTGATGAGAATCACAAGTTGGGGTCTTTTTTTTCCATAGCTACCTCTGGATCCTGTCTGTCACTGTGAATGTAGGATTTTATAATGGAATGGCTTCTTCATCAATGGAGTAACAGAAATTCTGATATATTGGTAGTCAGAATGCAAAACAGAATCATCACTACGAAGGGTATTTTGGCAGTACCTATGAAATTTGCAGGATACCATGGGAGAGTTCCTCCCATGAATCCAGGCCAGCAAGCTTGTTTTCTGTCTCCCTCTTCCTGTTCCTTTAACTGAGGAAGTAGTCTTTTGCGAGACCAACATTATGTATGTATGTTTCATTTCCAGCCGCCATGCTATCCAAGCCTACAGCCTTGTCGCCTGTCCCCAAGGTGGTGCTAAACACCAGCTTGCTAAGTTACTAAGACCAGCATTCATCCTGTCTTCATCTAGGGTACTCAGCCTCAGTTCAGGTACTTAGATCCTGGTTTTCAGTTTTCTTTTGGATTTTTTCCCCTTGAGAATTTCCCTAATTTCATAAAAGCTCAACTATCCACTTAAAAGGCTATCGCGGTCCCCTTTTGCAACATTTCTAAGTACTTTTTAACAGGATGATTTTTCTAGTTAACTAGTACAAGAAAATGCCTGAAGTATTTGTAAATGTAAACATATAGTAGATCAATAGACATAATTACAATACATAAATCTGATTGACAGACTTTATTTTCCCTATGTTATTTTTTAGTTGCTGTTTTTTTCCACCCCCAGTAAATTCTAATGAAGGCCTGTTGCCTGCCTAATAAGGAGGTCACTGAATTGACCATATATAATTTTTTCCTTGGGAGTAACTCTTGATAGGTATGTGCTTACTGCCACTTAAGAAATTGTTTTCCTCGCTGTTTTGTAGTTTATCTGTGCTTTTCTTCTCTTGCTCTCTCCCTTGGTGATTTGAAGGTTGTCTGTAGTGTTATGGTTAGATTTATTTCTCTTTTGTGTATGTATATTTACTATAGGCTTTTGCTATGTGGTTACTGTGAGGCTTAGATAAAGTATATTTATAGCAGCCTATTTTTAAGTTGGTAAGTTGGAACACATTTTTACTCTCCCCGTTTTGTGATGTCACAGTTTACATCTTTTTATCTTGCATATCCGTGAAGACATTACTTTGGTTATTGTTATTTTTTCTACTTTTGTTTTTTATCCTTCATACTAGATTTATAAGCTATTATTAGCCCATCACTGTTAAAACAGTGGAATATTCTGAATGTAAGTATATAATCCCTTTAATGGTGAAACTTTACTGTTACTAGTTAACACCCTTTTGTTACAGTTTAAAGAAGTACATTTCCTATAATAAAGCTGGTCTACGAGTGCTACATTTCTTCAGCTTTGTTTGTCTGGAAACCTCTTTATCTTTCAATTCTGAGGGACAACTTTGCTGGATAGAGTATTTTGGTTGGTAATTTTTTTTTTTCTGTTCCTACTTTGTAGGTTTGTAGGCCAGAAGGGAGTTTTGTGATAGCTTCAAAGTTTCTGGTAAAAAAAATCTGCTGATGCACCTAGGGGGTTCCTTTGGATGTAACAAGGTTTTCTCGTGATGTATGTTTGTTTTAAGATTAACTCTTGACAGTTTAATTAGACATAAACTTGGTTTCTTCGTGCGGTTCTCTTTTGATTACCGGCACGGGGGGCAGGAAAGATAAAGGTGCGTTTGGGGAAAGTAAGGTAGGTATAGAGAGGCTGTAGGTCAGGGTCAGAGTGTAGGCCTAGCATGCAGGAGGTCCTGGGTTTAATTCAGGAAGGGAGAGACGGGATTCAATACATCGTTCCCAGTATGGGAGAGAGGCTTACCCGTGCCCAAACCGGAGATCTCGTTTTCAACGTCTGTTGATTATCGTGATGTTGTGTGATGTCTTTCTCCCCTCCCCCACTCCCTAATTTATTTAAAGTACACCTCTTATAAACAGTACAGGGTTAGATCTGGCTTTTTTATACATTCTGATGTTCTCTGACTTATATTGGAGTGTACAGTCTATTGTAGGTCTGCTACTTTATTATGTATTGTCTATTTAGTACCTCTGGCTTGCTTTATTTTGTTCCCTGCTCTTGCTTTCTTTGGATTATTCCAGTATTTTTTAGAATTCCATTTCAGTGTATCTACTGGCATTTGTTGTGTCTTCCTCTAAGTATTACAATATACATCATTAAGGGGTCACAGTCCACTTAGAGGTGATACTGTACTACTTCATGTAAAATGTAGAAGTCTTACAATGATAAGGTCCATTTACCCCTCCCCGGGCTATTATACTTATCATATGGATCTATATACCTTATTTGTCTTCTTCCAGAAGACATTCGGGAGAGAGTTCTGGGCTGGCAATCTTGAGGACGGCCTGAACGTGATGGACACAACATCACCATCATCGCCATGGGGTAAGTAATGTGGCATAAAATACTTAGCCTGAATCTGATCATGCCTAGACAAGCAGGCAAATCCAAACTGAGAAACATTCTACAGAGCAACTGGCCTGACCTCTCCTAAAATGTCAGCGTCATGACAAATCGGAGCAGGCTATATGAAACTTAATCATTACTGAGATAAAATACACATAAAAAAATATATATATTCATTTATAAAGATGTTAACACATAGATAAACATGTTACTGAAAATAAAGCAAATGTGGCAAAATGTTACATTAATTGCAGTTCTGCCCTAAGTCTGAAATTATTCTACAATAAGAAGCCAAGGACCCTTTTAACATTGGGTAAGTTAAATAAGTACAATATAAAATATTCTTTACAGAGTGATTGGGTAGAAGTGAAGGAGTCAGAGATTAACTGTTAGGAAGTGTGTGCAACTCAGTGAGCTAAAAGATTAGACTGCTCATTTCTTTGTCTTTTTAAACAAAACTTAGGACACTGTCCCCTTTTAAAAATGTATACAAGACATGGGACAGAGAGACTTTACCAGTGATGAGTATTTCATGGTTACACAGATCACCCAATATGACTTCACTCATACTTCTCTTTAAAAAGTTATTGGGTGACAATGAATGTATGTATGTTCATGTATAACTGAAAAATTTTGCTCTACACTGGAATTTGATACAACATTGTAAAATGACTATACTAACTCAAAAAAAAAGTTTAAAAAGATATTGGGGTTACAAAAAGAATGCAACTCTACCGGAAAATGGTTCAGCAACCCCCAGCCTTATCACATGAGGATGCACACTGCATTTTTTACACACCTGTGTGCATCCTTCAAGAAGATGGTGGGTTCTTTTCCCTTCTTAAGTGCAGCTGGCTTGTACAGTTAGAAAAAACTCACCTTTGAATTCAGTCTTCTCAGAGAACAAACTTACTGACAACAGAGCCTATCCATTTTACTTTGGCAAGTTATCTCTTAGCCCAACTCAGACACTGGTAAAAGCACTTCTGTCCTTCTGCCATGATCCTCTGAGCTCCACAAATCATCCAGCCCACGGCCTGACGGGTACTTTAATTTGGGTGCTTTCATGGGCATGCCACCTTTTCGCCAGTCTTGACAGGCCTAAAGAATTAATGCTTCAAGGAATTCACCCGAAACTGGGATGGTGGATCCTTGGTTTAGCTTCGGTGCAGCCTATATGATCAATCACTATTCTTGCTATACTTACGTAAATAATAAGGCCAAGTTTATTGAAATGGGGCATATTCTGTAAACCAATTAGTGTTAACTTGAATTATCTCTGATAGAAGGAGGGGTGATGGTGGGATCCAATATCTAACTGAATGTGAACTTGATGTAAAGTTCAGAGAAATCACTGTAATAGCTTTTAGATAATCTCTGTGCCTTTTGCTGTGTGGGCCACTCAGAAAACTTACCTGAACACCTGATGACCCAAACTGCAAAGAATGCTTAACCCCCACATCTAGGTATCTTCTCTTCCCTGCTAGCTGCCCTCGGGACTCAGACTGGGTTTTCAGTGTGCACCAACCTTTCTTTTCCTTTTGTTTCCGTAGAAATGCCTTATTAAATACCTGATTGCTCATACCATATAGGCCTAACTTTGGGAGCCCACCTCCTGAAATGAGACATACTGTTTGTTTTAATCTTGACAATAGGTCAGTTCAGTCAGAGACTGGTCAGTGACATATGGAGCAATCTGTAAACTTAGCTTCTGGACTGTGAAACTGCCTGGGGAAATTTCAAAGGCAGAGCTGAAGGGGAGTAGAACCGGTCACCCTAAACTATGCCTCTTTGGCATAAGGACTATTTTAGGCCAACTGTGTTTTAGAAACAGCAGTCATAGGAAAAACTCTGAAAACCAAGCAGAAGTTACCTCTTTGTGAAAGAGAGAAACACATTTACAAGGGGAATCTTGTAACTGTCTCCTTCTCTGTACCAGGAAGAGGACGATGACTAAATCTCTCCTCAGTGGAGGCTGGCAGCAACTTGTATTTGCATAACAACTGGAACAAATGAAGATAACAAAATTAGACCTATGGGACAATTTCAAATAGGTAAGAATATGCTTAGAAAATAGTGTGACTAGACATATAACAAAATGTTAACAACATTTGCCTTTGGGTGGTATAGGATTATAGACATTTGTCCTTCTTGTACTCATTTTTAAAGTTACTGTATATAAATTTATTATTTTGTGATCAGGCAATATCTAGTAAATAATCTATACTCTCCCCTCTCTTATATACTGTAGGAATATGAAATATTTCTTTTTGATCTGACCCTTCTGCAATATGCAGAATTATGACATGAGAATAGTTCAACAAAGTCTGTCATATTTAGACTGCCCCACTGGTGAGCAGCGCCTCAGGACTACTTCAGTCTTCTGGCAGATCTCACCCCTGGACAGCACAGTGCTCTTCACTGAGCATTCCCTAGTGTCACTATCATTTCTAGAGGAACTTTGGTTCCAAACAAGAGCCCTCTTAACCCAGAGCTGGAATACCTTCTTTGAAGAAGTCTTGTACCTCACATTACCAGGTGTATACAGAAGAGGTATGTTTAATGCTCTCTAATGCCATGAGCCCCTTATTGGAAATCTGGGATCATATAGCCCATTGATAATTCTGTTACCACAAGTTCTGAAAAACAAAAAAAAATGCTTTTCAAAATCTTTCAAGCCATAGTCTTTCTAGTGGAAAACCAAGTGAAAGTTGATTTTTTTCTAAGACATCTTCATCATTTTCTTTCTTTGCTGCTTTCAAAACAGCATTTCTCTAGCACCCTTACATTTTCTAAAGGTTTCAAATGTCAAGCTGTTTTAAATCTTACAAAAGCGTTTCAGGGCTCTCCTGGGCTGATATGCAAATTACAGTTTCACTTTAGATATTCCGACTCTACAGTGGGCATCAGTATGCTACTTATGTGTGGAAAATGCATTTGTATTTTGTTCTACTTTTGGCCCAGGCGGGTATGAATGGGGGAGTCAGGTGGCATGGCCATGAATAGGACAGTTTCATTATGTTTTGAGATTCTTAAATAAATCTATTTGGAACATAAGCTAGAACCAGCCAAGTCTCTAGGGAAGTCCTGCAAAAAATGAAACCATTTTGCATCCAAACCTCAAAGACATAAATTCATGAAATTGAAAACTGAGTATCACTTTTAGCCCCTTAGGAAGCCGCAGTAAGAGATTAAAAAGGGAAATTATGGCCCTTCTCTATCACTGAGCAGTCAGAGATTACCTTTGCTCTTTGGATGATTTGAAGTGGGGGAGTGGCACACTGCAGATGATTGGATCACTTTTTGTAATCTCAAAATGTGGTTTCCTGTTGAGTTTACATAAATTGAATACACTCAGGGAAAAATGGTCTCTAACTGCACTATGTTTGTGTTACAATGTCTTGCTTACCACTGTATCACCTGTGACTAGCACAGGCCCTGGCATAAAGAAGGCCTTCAATAACTACTTGTGAAATAAATAAACTCTAGTTACTCTAGATTAAAAAAGAAGTTATCCTGAAGACACCAAAATGGAGATAATCAGAACTGCACTGGCACAAAACATGACAAGAGAATCACAAAGGAAACCAAGTCTAATATTCTATATAGAAAAGTCCTCACCTGGAATTGGAAAAGCTCCATGAATGGCACCAGCTGCTGGTAAACCATTTGACTCTTCTTAGTTCCCTCATTTAGAAAGTGAGAGTGTTCTGGGTGTAAAATGTTCTAATTCTTTCTGAGGTTCTTCCTCTAAACCTCTCAGCCTTCCCCTCTGGACCAATAGATAAGTGAAGTGGTTCTTTTGCCAGTTTCCTTGCCTAGGATCAAGCTACTCTGTGGGCCTTTCTAAAGATCACTTCTGTGTTCTATTTTAAGTGTCCTTCACATACAAGACTCTTGACCCATCTGAACTAGGTTATAATGCAAACCTCAAGTTCGCTGCACACTTTTCTGTCCTTATCTTAGCCTCTCTTCCATAGCAAGGAAACATCCTTGCAAGGCTGCTGCCCAAGGTGGAGCTCAAAGTCCACAGTGATACTTGGAATAAAGCCTTAGAGAATTTTAATTCATATCATTGGCCTTCCCGACCTGGTGTCTCGTAAAAACTCACAAACCTTGGACAAACTCAATCAACAACATAAACAAATCAACTATAACATATCCTTTAAGATGATTGCATCTTCTCAAACCCCAAGATCTAAATAGAAGACATTTTGGAAATCTCATAGAATAGACTAGTGGCAGAATAGACTAGTGGCCTCTCAAACTAAACTTAGGGTCTTTCATCTTATTTGTGACTAATCTAGTGCCTGACATTTACAGGTATATTGAATACATTTATTACCTTCCAGAGAGAAATACTTACTAGCATTCATCTGCTGTTTTTGTTTCCTTATCTGTGAGTTTTTCCCTTTCTCGTTTGCTTTCATAACTATCTTTGCCTCACACACGCATACAAATTTAGATACTGCATGAAAGAACTGTGACAACAACCATAAGAAATATAGCGACAGAGTAGACTATAGCACATGGAAATAGGAATTTTGTATGCATAAGAAATTATGTCTGATTCCAAAACTAATGGTGAGATTTGTTCAGAGATACGATGACATATGAAGAATGTAACAGAAAACAGCAACAAGATGATGAGTGGAATGAAATAACAATTGATCAGTATGTTTCTGGAATGGAATCTACCAAACAACTTACTTTCCTAGGTAATTAAATTTGTAGATTTTTAAAAGAATTCATATGTTATTTATCGTCACAAGCATTAACTATTACTCTGACTTCACAAATGACAAAATGAAAGAGTTGTTTGTCTAAGAGTAAAACTGAGATCTTCAAACTGAAACTTCCATCACCTTTTCAATATGCTCTGTAACATACTGTTAGCCAAAACTTAACCTAAACCACATTTGTTCTAAAGCATATTCATATACTTGATTCAGGAAGCAAGATAGCTAAACATAGTAAATCATTTTGATAATATAGAAACAAAACAGTGTGATCTGATTATGGCAGGGGAAAAAAGCCCAGGCGGTTACTGTTATACATGAGACTCATTTTAGTACAGATAGTAATTGCAAGGAACCATGGGGTGGAAAAAGGGTGCTGAGTTTTCAGTGCAAATGCCACCTCAAAGCATCAGAATGTTTCAACATCGTCAGAACATTATCCAACATAAATTTAAGCAATGTTCTCATAGGACAGTCTACCCAGGCAATAGAAATAAAAGCAAAAATAAACAAATGGGACCTAATTAAACTCAAAAGCTTTGGCACAGCAAAGGAAACCATAAGCAAAACAAAAAGACAACCTATGGAATGGGAGAAAACATTTCCAAAAGATGAGACTGACAAGGTCTTAATTTCCAGAATATATAAACAGCTCATACAACTTAACAAAAAAACCAACAACCCAATCCAAAAATGGGCAGAAGACCTAAACAAGCAATTCTCCAAGGAAGACATACAAATGGCCAATAGGCACATGAAAAAATGCTCACTATCACTAGTTATCAGAGAAATGCAAATCAAAACTACAATGAGGTATCCCCTCACACCAGTCAGAATGGCCATCATTTTAAAGTCCACAAATGACAAATGCTGGAGAGGATGTGGAGAAAAGGGAACCCTCCTACACTGCTGGTGGGAATGCAGGTTGATGCAGCTGTTATGGAAAACAGTGTGGAGATGCCTTAAAAAGCCACAAATAGACTTACCATATGATCCAGCAATCCCACTTCTGGGTGTATATCTGAAAGGAACTGTAATGTGAAAAGATACATGCACCCCAATGTTCACAGCAGCACTATTTACAATAGCCAAGACATGGAAGCAACCTAAAAGTCCATAGATAGATGACTGGATAAAGCAGCTGTGGTGAATTTATACAATGGAATACTACTCAGACATAAAAAAGAATAAAATGCCATTTGCAGTAACATGGATGGACCTGGACATAGTCATTCTAAGTGAAGTAAGCCAGAAAGAGAGAAAAATATCATATGATATCACTTATATGTGGAATCTAAAAAAAAAAAAAGGAAAAGAGGACACTAATGAACTCATCTATAAAACAGATACAGATTTGCAGACATACTAAACAAACTTATGGTTACTGGGGAAAGGGAGTGGGAAGGGATAAATTTGGGAGTTTGAGATTTACAAATGTTAACCACTATATATAAAAATAGATTAAAAAAATTTCTTCTGTATAGCACAGGGAACTATGTTCAATATCGTGTAGTAACCTTTAATGAAAAAGAATATGAAAATGAATATATGTATGTATATGCATGACTGGGACATTAAGCTGTACACCAGAAATTGATACATTATAACTGACTATATATATTTCAGTTTAAAAAAAAAGTTTCAACAACCTTTGTACACATTATAAGTAAAATTTTAAATCACATCAGGAATGCTTGTAACAAATTAAAGTGCATGATCAGAGTATCCATTTTGGAGGTTGGCACTAACATTGGCAAGACAGCTGTACCTTATTGCTTAAAATTACTCCTCAGTTTTCATTTAACCTAAGCAAAATACCTATATGCAAAGAAAAAGCATACACATTCAAATATTGAAATATTTTGAAAACCAAATCTCCCAACTAATTGGCGAACTTGGAAGATTCAGGGAAAATGAAAGCAGAGTGACAGTTCTAACAGTGGCTGAGTATTTGGACCATTAGTCTCTTTTATACCTGAGATCCTAAGAGTCAATGAATCACATCTAAGTATCACAATTCTCCTTACTAGTTATTTTGATGTCTTGCTAAATGACCTTCCATAACTACCCTTACTGAATAATGGCTACATACCTTGGGCTGGAATTCAGGGCCATTCAAAAACTACCTTTCAATCTCTTCCTTCACACACTATCAGTGATGTGGAAAATCACGTCTTAAGAGTTTAAGAAACAAATCTGATTTGCAGTATTTGCCAGTTTTCATGTTGTTAATACTCCCACTGTGACCAGTTTCAACCTACCAAGGATTTTCAACTGGCTTGCAAAAATCCCTGAATATTTAACAGTTGGCTCTATCTACCCTATACCAGTTGATTCAGCTCAGGCACACCACTGACTCACCCCATCTTCCAGTCAGATGAATTTATTGCAGCTCTACAAATATGCCTTTCGATTCCCTGTAACAAACTATGCCTCCATGTATGTTGGAGTGAATCCCATTTCATATCAAATTCCTAACTACTCTTAAGTTTCAACCTAAACACATCTCCTTCTTTCTAATATCACTGGGAGCTAATAAAACTTTACACATAATGATACTTTTTTTTTAAATCTGTATATTTTGCCATCTGTGTCAGGCAATGATACTTCTTAGATTCTTAGTTTGGGAATAACTGGCAAGTGGTTTTTCAGTGACATGTAAGGCAATGAATAAATAAGTAGAGTCCATAAGAGTGTATCTGAGGGTGATTTTGAGGCTTAAAATTAAAAATAATACATGCAAATTAAAATTAGTTTGAATATGCATTCACTCGAAAATAATCCTCAGAAGTCACACTCATGAAATAAATAGTTCAATACTATTAGTTTTGTCCTGGATCACTTGGGGTTCAAATACTCTCTCTACTACTTCCTGGCTGGTGATACTGGGCAAGTTATTTAATATCTCCAAGCCCCAGTTTGCTCATCTGTAAATTGGACATAATAATACCTATTCTCATTAAGTTAATGTGAGTATTGTGTAGAATAATATACGTAAAGCACGTAAAACAGTGCCTGGCACATACTCAGCATTCATTGCACACTTGTTAGTAATACTAAGTATAGTAATAACAATAGTGGAAAATAGTACCTATCACTGAAAAATAAATCTCAAACATTATAAATAAAATGAAATAAATGAATGTTAAATAGGAAAAGGGAGAAATAGGTGACTATTTACAGTAATCACAAACACAGAATTTGTTGCCCCCTAGGCCTTAAACTGAACCAAACACCAACTTTTAAAATCCTAGTAACTTAAAATCCTAGTATCCCCTCCTGTCCCACTTTTTCCTTACCAAATAAGTCCATCATTCTCCCCACAACCTGCTTCATAGGTCCCAGGTAGTGTCCCACTGTACAATGCCAAAGCCGTAATCATGTTTCCAATGTCCACTTGTTAGAAACAAATTTTAAGATCAGCTTGTTGAAACCACTTCTAAGCCTGCAGCATTTACTTATCTATGGTACACATGGCCCCGACTCACATTAGCCTCAACAGCTTCAATGAAGTGTCCCCCTCAAATGCTAGACAGATGAACCCTGAAGGACATGGAACTGCTGACATTTCATCTAAACATATGACATTTTAAAAGGATTCTGGGTTACCCGCTTATTCCACATTGGATAAATATGCTGCCTCCACTGTAAATCCTGATGGGTCAGAAGAAGATGAGTAAAAAGAAAACTCTTTGCTCATAAGTGAGAAAGAATAAGAAAATACCCAGACACTCTGATCTAAAGAGAGTGTGTCTGCCTTTTCAGTTCACTGTGGAGATTGCTGAAAATACTGAAGGAAGAAAGTTAACAACTGATTGTCCCTTAGCAGAGAGCTGAGAAAGCACTGAGAAATGTGAGGGCCTCTCTTTGGCAACACGTATAGGGGAAATTAGGTATGTGAGACAAACAGTTGGAGATTATACTCCTACTTGGAACTTTCACATGTTTCACATAAATAATTCCAAAAATGAGTATTTTTAATGCCCGTCTCAGAATGGCATCTAATCTTTCACAATAATACAGAATCTTGACAAACAGGAAGTATTTGATTGTATTGCAATCTCTCTCCATAGGAGTATCAACCAACTATCTTTTCAAAGAAGCCACTTGCTCAAGCTCACCAGCTACTCAGCAGCAACATGGAAACTGTCGCCAGGCCTCCTCAGGCTGCCGCCTCCTTAAGACACAAGAACAGTTAAGTTACACGCTGCCGTGTGACTCTACAACAAAATAAGAGATCTGATAACATGTAAGGTTAGGGTGCAGGTCGACGGCTACTCTGAGACTGCAGGTTCCAGTGCGCCAGCCTCTGGGAATGTTCCAGTAGTGACTTGCCCAAGATTGCAGTGAGTCACGAGATAGGTCAGGAAGGCAACTTCAAGCTCCTGCTGAGACTCCAGTGGAAGAAACTGAGTCAGCTGAGCAGGAACAGACAGCAACTCTGAGCATTTCAGAGCAGATCCCACGGATGAGCTGGCTTCATTTAAGTGGCCTGAGGAAATCTCAGATCACTGGCTAGAGTTGAATGCAACGAGTAATTTCAAAGATTCAGTACTGGCAGCAGACTCTGTACATGTCTGTGAATACTGTGTGCCTTTGAATAGGCCGAAAACCTTCTCAAAAGGCCCCCTAGGTAGCATAGTCTTGCAGGAGTAGGGAATGAAATAGATGTAAGAAATCATTTCCATTTCCTCTCTTCCTTAGGCAGGAAATTCAAACAGATGAGGTTGTGTAGGGAGACGAGTTAACAATAAGAGATTAGGTCACGTGGGCAGGGATTAATTTAGAAGGCAGAGTCAACAGAGATGGGGTGACAAACGGGAACAAAGAAAAGTTTGATGATCTAACCCCATAAAAAGGATGCCTTCAGTCAGAGGAAAGGGACCCTGCATCCAGAATTGTATTTTTGTTTTCAGCAAGTAGCAGGGAACCACTGAATCACTTGACCAAAGGTGGGAACTTAGAACAGCCATGAAATGGTAATGGCAGAGAAGAAAATTAAGGCAATGACTGTGAAATGACTCAGAAGTAAATGCCTCCGTTAGCATCTGTTTCTCAAGATTTAAAGACAAGAATCTCAGACCCTCTAATCATCCATTTCACAGGTTCTATCACGCTTTACCACATAAAGCAGTCCCGGGCCCTACAAAGACCAGTGTTTCCCTAGCCTCTCCCTGACAACCTACCTTTGCTGGGAATAGGGTGCTGCGTATGACGGCTGCCCACCAGCTTCCTGCTGAGGAGCAAATGGCTACAACTAAGCACTCCTTTCAAAACATCAGGGTGCTCAAGCCACTGGTTTGGTGCTCTCTTCCCTTGAGACCGTGTCACAATTCAAGGGCTATGGAGATTAAGAGCCCATTTAAGGAGACAGCCATAAAAGTTGAACATCATGCATTTCTAAGGATGTCACAGCAACTTGGTGATGAATGCACAAAATGGTTGTGTGTTGTGGGTCTTTGGGCAGAATCTCTCAAAGCTGGGAGATCAGGGTGGGGGTAGGATGTGTAAGTCTGTCCCTCAACCTGGAGTCCTTGTGAGAGTGGGCTAAATGCTGGGCTCAGTCACCACCTGAAAGGATTAGTAGTTTTTCAGATAAATCATGGACATCCTAGAAGTCCTGCCTGCTAGTAAGTACACAGTTCGTTACACAGGATCATAAACCCTTGATAAGTTGCACAGTGGGTGCCCTCTAAAAATGTCCTAGTCAAGTAAGTGCCCAGCCCCCTGATCCTTCTCCAGATCATCCCCCACGGTCACCCCATCCCAGTGCATCACCTGAGGTGCTGAGGTACAGAGAGCTTTCACTGCTTCCCATCAGCAGTTGTCATGCCCCTATAAATTGTATAACCTAAGCAATTTCATGTAAACTATGCATCTTGTAATCATCCGGCAAAACTACAGCAATGACACATGTGTGTCTATCTACACACATGTGTGGATAAATCCATTCACTGGATTTTTGTGATCTCAACACTGCAAAATACTAACTAAAATACATAATGTGCAGCTGGGGCTTCTCCCAAAATTCACCTCTCAGAAAGATACTCTCTCTAAACAAAATTAAAAGCAATAAACACACCACCTGGAAGTCATGCCTCATCCTTCCCTTATCACTGTGGCCTTCATCCAAGACATCATCTCATCTGGCCTGTCTCCCAGCCTCACGTCTGCCCACTGTGAGGTTACGTCACTCTAGGAGTGTTCCTCTTGCATGCTTTTGGCTTTCACTGAGAGTCCCATCTCCAGGCTGCCAGCTTCTCATTTGTCTCTTCAAAGCCTTCCCCACTAATGAATATGGAGGTTAGACAGACAAATGAGGGGATAATTGAAGATGAGAGCCTGCTATAAAGATATTTCATTGATAAGGCCCATAACAATGTGGCCAAATGGGGCCAGATACCAAAATTCAATTTGTATACGTCTACATAGCTGGGCTCCCTGGCAAGGATCTGAAATACCAGTTTTGTCACTTACACGTCAGTAAGACTGCTCTGGGCAAACTGTACCAACTACATTGTCATAGTCCTGTATTAAAAATTTCCCAGTTCCAAAAAGATGTAGTACATACTGTTCAAGAGACTAAATATGAGTTCTTTCCTTTCCTCTTCCTTATCATTTGTCATAAATGATTCACATAAAAGCCTCTCTGTACACTGACTCACCCAGAGAAGTACCCAATTATGCCTTTCTTTCTAACGCAGTTCCCTCTTCATCATCAGTCTTGATCCTTCCTTCACAGACATCTCCAAGCCCGGCTACAGCCCAGTCCCTCAATAGCTGTGCTGTGAAATTTCATCAAGGCCTTTTGAAAAAGATAGAGGGTCGAGGGTTCAGTTGTGTGACTTGGGTAAGCTCGTTCATCTCTGAAGCTCAGTTTTCCAATCTGTTAAGGAGGGACATAGAGTAAATTATCATCAAGGTTCCCTTGAGATCTGAGAAGAACCAAAGATGCTGAAATAAAAGAGGGGGGAAAAGAGTAAGAGAGGTAATTAGCTTATCTGTCTCAGGAGCTTGTAAACTGCCCCTACTTTCCACTCTCCCTAAACTTGTCTCTGTCATCAAAAGCCCAGAGCCTTCCTATTTATCAAAACATACCATCAAGAAAGATACTGTCAGATATTGGCCTACACTATAAATGCTTCGAGATCAGAGACAATCTTTGTATTCTCAATGTTTAGACCCTAGCTCTCATCCTCTCAGTTCTTTAACTACTGAATGTGATGTGTCTCCCAAGCATCTTTTAAATTAAAACCTTATCTCTAAATAGAATGAAAGATTTCATCTCCTAATAAAGAAATTTTAAGAGAACTAGGGAATAGAGGATATTTATTACATAGCATCCTTTCTGTATGCCTAAAAATTGGTTCATTTTATTTTATTTTGGTCTAACCATGAAGCAGGTTAGAGAGCTGAAGTAGATCTAGGAAGAGAAACCCCTGGGAGACTGAGGGCAATCCCTACTTGTGTCAGTCAGATTCCTGGCAGGAAAGAGATGGGGGTGAGTCTTACAAAGGTCTATTTAAGGAAATCCAACAGTGGAGAATCCAGTACTCTGGAAATAGCACAGCAGGGAGCCATTAGCACTCAGGCTGGAAAAGGCCGGGGCCTAGCCCCCTGACAGGAGTTGTTGCCTTCAGCAGAGGAAGCCAAACCCCAGTGACAGGGCAGGAAGGGATCTGGGAGAACAAAAGCCCAGAGTCTCGTTCTCCTCCTGCCCACCTAGCTCTTACTGGGACCTCACCCTGGCCAAAACCAACGGGCAAGGGAGCCCATAGAGGCAATCTATGAAAATAAGCCTGCGGAGACAGAGTAGGTTGGAAAAAGCAGAAAGGAGCCCTGGAGTGACCAATGGGGAAGATGCCGCCCACTACTCAGGCCACTCATGCCCAGCACAGCTCCCACGCACAGCTATGGCAGCAGAGCGCGGTTCTGACCCCTGCATCACAGGACCCTGTGTTCATCGCTCGTCTCCACACAATGGCCTCCAAGAAAATAAGAGCCAGAGTCCTCATGCCTAGGATAAAATCAGAGTCTGTTCCTTTTGAAGCCACAGAGAAGTACCCCTACCGCATTTGAGCCTGGCCTGACGTGGGAGGCCCTGCGCTTTAAAGCCCTGGTGCCCGTTCGGCATAAGTAAGCCTCTGCGCTCCAGACGTGAGCCGTGTGGGCGTTGGAGTCCGTGCTCTTGCCCACAGCCCAGTCACACCTCAGCTGGCTTGAAAACTCCTTACAATGACCAAATCTGTGGAGTTTCAAGTCTACAGGCTTCCTTCTGTGAAGACAAAATAACCTGGGTGTCTTCTCAGATTGGATTCCTCTTTTGAAGAGGAAGCATTCTGGCAGAGAACTATAACTTCCTGTAGCGTCTAGCAAGTGCCTCTCGCTTGAAAGAAATAGGGTTTTGCCCCAAAGGGCTTTAGGAGGGAACACAAGCTAGAAAGATCGCTCAGAGCCACAAAAGCAGATACTCTCTCTCCCTCTTTTCTCCTTTTTTGTCTAATTTTGCTTTGGCCATAAAGCATGAATCAGAGTGTAGAAATTAAAGTCCCATCTTGGCTTTAATGAAGTCCAATTTCAGTGCTGATGAAATCCCTGACAGCAATGTGGGCTTGTTTACTCTTCACTGAAAGGAATGCTCCGCCAGAATTCGTAGGAAAATAACCCTTTCCAAGAAGCTAATGGAATAAAAAAAAATGTTTTTAATCTCTTTGAAAAATATGCCAGAATAATCACAGATTCTCTATTAGCAAAAGTAAAATAGTACCCTTTCTTGTTTGCTTGGGAGCAAACTGTCAAAAGATTCTAGGTTTCAAAAGAAGGATGGATTTAAGACAAGCCAGAATGATATCAAATTTCATGGAGTCCAGATGGTTCTGTCAGACTTGTCTTCAGCTGCTTGGTTTGTGATAATTTTTTTTTCCTAAGAGCTAAATAGATGTGGGTGATTGAAACAGAGCAAGCAAGCCCGGGAGTCCATCTGAATCGTGGTAGTAAATGTTTTCAAATGTGGGCCCATCCTGAGCTCTACTTCTTTAACAGTTCTCCCCCTCTGAGAGGTGAGACTCTGAAGCCATGTCAGTGCGGTGCTCTTACCATGCAGTGACCCCAGCTAATTGGACCAAAAGTGGACACTTGACTCAGGGAAACCAATTCATAGTCTAGATTGGCAAGGAAAAATGTCTTTCACCATTTGGTGTTGGGACGTAGAAAGCTCAGGACAAATAATGGTAGGCATTCATTTTGTAAACTGATGTAAAGTGGATTGAAGAAAATAAAGAAATAATCCCTTTTAAAATTGCACCCAAAACAATAAAATACTTAGGAATAAATCTGAGCAAGGAGGTGAAAGACTTATAGAGAACTATAAAACATTTATTAAGGAAATTAAAGAAGACTTAAAGAAATGGAAAGATATCCCATTCTCTTGGATTGGAAGAATCAATATCGTTAAAATGGCCATACTGCCCAAGGCAATCTGCAGACTTAATGCAATCCCTATCAAATTACCCAGGACATTTTTCACACAACTAGAACAAACAATCCTAAAGTTTATATAGAATCACAAAAGACCCAGAATTGCCAAAGCAATATTGAAGAAAAAGAATGAAACTGGAGGACTAACCCTCCCAGACTGCAGACAATACTACAGAGCTAAATTCAAAACAGCATGGTATTGGCATAAAAACAGACATATGGATCAATGGAACAGAATAGAGAGCGCAGAAATAAACCTGCAGGACCTATAGTCAATTAATCTCCAACAAAGGAGGCAAGAATACACAATGGAGAAAAGATAGTCTCTTCAGCAAGTGGTGTTGGGATAGCTGGAGAGCAGCATGTAAATCAGTGAAGTTAGAACACTCCCTCACACCAAACACAAAAATAAACTCAAAATGGCTTAAAGACTTAGGTGTAAGATAAGACATGATAAATCTCCTAGAAGAAAACACAGGCAAAATATTCTGACATAAATCTTAGCAATATTCTAGGGCAGTCCACCCAGGCAATGGAAATAAGAGCAAAAATAAACAAATGGGACCTAATTAAACTCATAAGCTTTTGCACAGCAAAGGAAACCACAAGCAAAACAAAAAGACAACCTATAGGATGGGAGAAAATATTTTCAAATGATGCGACTGACAATGGCTTAATTTCCAGAATATATAAACAGTTTATACAACTTAATAGCAAAAAAGACAAACAACCCAATCCAAAAATGGGCAGAAGACCTAAACAAGCAACTCTCCAAGGAAGACATACGAATGGCCAAGAGACATATGAAAAAATGCTCAATATCACTAATTATCAGAGAAATGCATATCAAAACTACAATAAGGTATCCCCTTACACCAGTCAGAATGGCCATCATTCCAAAGTCCACAAACAATAAATGCTGGAGAGGCTGTGGAGAAAAGGGAACCCTCCTACACTGCTGGTGGGAATGCAGGTTGGTGCAGCCACTGTGGAAAACAGTGTGGAGATTCCTCAAAAGACTAGGAATAGACTTACCATACGACCCAGGAATCCCACTCCTGGGCATATATCCAGAAGGAACCCTACTTCAAAAGACACTTGCACCCCAATGTTCGTAGCAGCACTATTTACAATAGCCAAGACATGGAAACAGCCTAAATGTCCATCAACAGGTGACTGGATAAAGAAGATGTGGTATATTTATACAATGGAATGTAATTCTGCCATAAAACCAACCGACAACATAACACCATTTGCAGCAACATGGATGTCCCTGGAGAATGTCATTCTAAGTCAAGTCAGCCAGAAAGAGAAAGAAAAATACCATATGATATCAGTCATATGTGGAATCTAAAAAAGAAAATAGGACCCTATGACCTCATCTATAAAACAGAAAGAGACTCGCAGACATAGAAAACAAGCTTATGGTTACTGGGGAAAAGGGGTGGGAGGGAATAAATTTGGGAGTTTGAGATTTACAAATGTTAGCCACTATGTATAAAAATAGATTTTTAAAAAAGTTTCTTTCGTATAGCACTGGGAACCGTGTTCAGTATTTTGTAGTAACCTTTAATGGAAAAAAATATGAAAACAAATAAATGTATGTACATGCATGACTGGGACATTGTGCTGTACACCAGACGTTGACAGACTGTAATTGATTATACTTCAATTAAAAAAAAGTCAACTGAAGGCCACCATTTAGAGGCAGCTATGACATGCCATATGTAAACATGGTGGAAGAATCAGCCTAAAGAGCGAGAGAAATACGAAGCCAATAACAGGGATTAGCAGATATAAAAGACCACATGGTCCCAAAGAGTGAAGTGAGTATAGCTAGGAGGGGTCTGCCTTCCCATCTATGTTGACTTTCCAGGTCCTGTTTCCAGTCCCTAGTGAGGCGGGAATACATCCTTGCCCTTGGCATTGTCGACATGCCCTTGTATTCCTCCAGGGAATGTCCCCTTTTAGTTTAACCCACTTTGGATTTTACCAGCAAAATTACCTGAGGAGATAATTAACTCTGGAAAAAACCTCAATCAGGTATCTCAGGGCTTTAGCCTCCAGCAGCAATACCATGCAGGCACAGAGATTCCCACAGAAGTGTTCAGCCTGGTTCTCTAATAGCAAGACAGAGGACATCAAAGGGAATTTCTCTGCACAGTCAGAAGAGACAAGAGGATTGGCAGCTGTTCAGCAGAGGATGGAGTAACCCTGAGGCAGCTCTGAATGCCCCAGCACTGGAGGTGGGAGAGCTGGGGAGGGTACATATCAGAGGCAGGGCTTTCAAGGGACTTGGTTCGTTACTCTGTTCTCTGTTAACACTTTATACTTAGCAGAACTCCAAGAGCTGTGTTTACATTTTGCTGTCACCTGTAGCACTGCCTGTTTTATGCATCAACCTAAACTTCATTTTAACCACACCAAGCTTAGAACACACTAACCCTATCAAATCACACGTGTTTAATTCAGCCAGGATAAAAACCATTAAAGTTAAATTTTAAAGCAGCACCTTATAAAATATGTAACATGTTCTACAAAATGACACGACGTACTTTCAGGTTTCAAAGCCCTTGCTTGCTGATTGTTCACATCATAGCACCAGGTAATGACTAAGTTGTGGGTTACACGCCGTGGAGGCTCTCACACATTATATTCCACTTTTGTCAGCCCTACAGCAGCCCTGTGAGCTCAGCAGGGCAGGCATTAATAAATTCATTGTCAGTGGAAAAAGCGAGGCTCAGTAAGTCAGCTGCAGCGACCCCAGGCTTTATGGCTAATACGTGAGCAAGTCAGGACACAGATTCAGAAGTTCTAACTCTAAAGCCTATAATCCTTTCCCCCAGAGAGGAAGTGCAGAATTGTACAGAATGTCTGAAACGCAGCCTTTATTGTGGGAACCTATTTCACGTGGGTTCTCACTGCATTGTTTCCAGTTCATAAGACCTGAGAGCACTCCTTGAGAGGAAGACTGTGTCTGACTTGCACGCGGCTGCATGCCTAGCACCCTGAATGCTCCTAGGTACCTAAAAGGTGTGTGACTTGCATTGGGTTTCCCAAAAGCAAGCCCTGAGATAAGGATTCATGTGAAAATGGTTTATAAGGAGATGTTCCCAGGAAATCCATAGGGGACTAGGAAAATGAGACTAAGAGGAGGAGGAGGCCAAGCAAGGGCAGGACAGTGACTCCCACGGATCGGAACTGGCTCAGTCCCACCAGGGAGACAGTCTGACTTCAGAGTTGTCCCCATGAGGGGGCATGATGGCTGGAACATTTATTCCTTCTCACCTATCAATTACTGGTTAAGGGATGCCCACAAGGGGATGTAAATTCCCAGGCCCTTTTGGTTCTTCAGGCAAAGTGGGTTCTGGCAGCTTGAGGGCAACCCTTTGACAAAGAGACACAGATGCTGGCTTCAGGGAGTCAAAGGCACAAAAATTACAAAAAGATCCATGGGAACACGGACGGGGCACTGACAGCATCTGGCACAGGTTCAATAAGTATTTCTTGAATGAAAGAAATAGAGACAGAAAGGAGGAAGGGCAGAAGGGCAGACTACTGTTTTCCACGTGCTTAGTGATATTACCTCAGCCAAATCTCCTGGCAACCCTTGCAGATAGATACGCTTTTCTCCATTGACTGATCAGGGAACTCAAGCTCAGAATGTTTAAGGAGTTTGCCTAAGGTTACGCAACTTATAATAATACAGCCCCAATTCAGACAGGTCCATCTAGCTTTACAGCCTCTGCACTTGGCCCTCCTGCACTCTGTCTCACCGAGCTGTCCTTCACGTGCCTGACCTCCATGGAAACTGCCCGCCTCCCTTTTCAACTCACCAAGAGTGAGCTGAGCTCTGCCAGGTCACAGTTTGGATCAGTCTGCATCCACGTTCTTGAGTCCCATGCATACTTCTTTTCTTATACTCTTAGACCTTGCCCATTTGAAACAGGATCCGGAAACAGCAACAACGAAAGAGTTGGACATATAGGCGATCAGATAAAAAGTGGTGGCCCATTCCTATGCGAAAGCAGTGAACGAAGCCAAGTCCTAATCAAGAATCTCGTCTCCTGAAATCTCCTGGCATTTTCAGCAGACTGCAGTTTTCTGAGAATGTCTGTGTTTTCCAGAGCATGTCTGCTCAGAATGTATGAGCCAACACCTCCTAGGGATTTTCCATCACTTGTTTATATTGTGCCTGGATCTACTCAAATGAGTTTATTATAAATAAGATAGAGTGGTGGGATTTTTTTCATGAATTGAGACTGAAAATTGGTTTTAAATATTGTTTTCTGCTTTAAACTAACTATAAATGGCATTTAGACTGATTGCACTATTAGTAGGTAAAGAGTGCTGAGTTTTTAAGGGATTACAACCTGATTTAATATAATTACGAAACCAAATTACAATCAGAAGGGTTGGGTAGGAGGTTGTAAGAAGCAGCCATTTCCTTTTTCCTGTATAATACTCAAGCCTATCCCATTAAACATTCAATTCTCTTTCAAAAGAAGAGAAAGAAGTAGAATTGCACATGTTCCCAGAGCTTAGCACTCTAGTGTAACTCGCCTCTGCTCTCCTACAGGATCCCTCTGTCTATGATGGTTTCTCCGCCAGGAAAACACATCCATCCAGCTTGTCTCCTGAGACATCCTAACCACCCTCTTAACTTCAACTCTCCAACAGGACTGCTCTAAGGCGGACAGAGGTGGATGGCTCTATCTGGGGTCTGCCGTAGGGCGAAACTATGGAAGGAGATTGAATTCCATCTTTCCCTTCCTTTCTTGTGGTCCTTTAGCTTTTCAATGCCCTCCTCTTTCCCCACCAAGCTTCTCAAGTGCTCATACCTGACAGTGTTGATGACTGATTATTACTAAAGTTTTGAAGCTCTCTCAAAGGCATTTCCTTTTACAGGAGACCAAGCAGCAGCAGCAGTGACAACAAAACAAACCCAAACCCCCACAACGTTTAACCGAAAAGGAGATAAGACAGTGTGGCAGCCTCACGAGGACACGTGTCAGGATGAAGCTTCTCAAAGTGACGCACAGAGGCTGTGATCTAGTTCGCCGACGGGGTATGTAAACAGAGGAGACGCCTGCACTTGTAGCAACTTTTAGTAAGAAATTTAACCACATTCATCATATCTGATTCATATAAAGTGAAAATTGCTCCTCCCCAAAATGGAAAAAATTCAACCCTGGCAACTAGGTCTCTTTTAATTTCCCTTTTAGACATCAAAATAACCTCAACTTTTTTTTCCAGCTGGCACACAGCTGACCACAGAAGCATAAGTCAGTCCCACAGAGCCTAGCTCACTTCAGGAGAATCATCCAGCCGCCCTATAGATTCATGAACAGTAATAAAGAGCTGTTATTTTAAGCCACTAAGTTTGGAGCAGTTTGTTTTACAGCAGCTGATATGGGGCTAACTGATGTGGGGCTCGGTCTTCATCATAAACAAGCCAGCACTATGTAAAGCCCAAGCTCTACATACAAAAAAAACAGCAGCCCCTTGGAAGAAAGACACGTGTTCTTATACTAGGAATAACTAAGTAAACTACGTGCGCACATATAAAACCTGCTACACTGTGTTCCTTTATTATGTGATTTATCAAACATGAAAAGGGTAAGCTTGGACACTGCCCATAATTTATGAAAAGGTAGCTTTTAAATTATTATTTTGTTTTACGGAGATTGCAAACAGCCTACTTCAGCTCCCACCATCTTCACAGTTTACCATTATTAAAACATTCTCTCATCTGTGACATCCTTGACTCATGTGACCCAGGGTCATTTTTCTGCTCCCTTTTTTTTTTTTAAACTATCAGTTATTCTGGGTGACAAAAAGAAGGTGAAAGTGGCAGATGAATTTACCCTGAAAAATAGGCAAAGCCCTTCCCCTAGAGCTGATGCCTGAAATGACTCACAAGGTGTGCCCTTACCCACCCCACGTTAGTAAAGATGTCTATTCCTGATTCCTAGGCAATTTTCCCAGAAGTCATTTGAATGTGGCTTAGAGGCCCATCTATATGTTATAGAAAACTGGCAATTACACATATCAGCTGTACCAGGGACTATGAATTTTCCAAATAGTAACATCAAAAGCCTGATGTTTTTCTAGAAAGTGTATGAATCCTATTTTTCCAATGCCCCAGGCCTCACCTCTTATCCATGGGAGCCATAATTTTTGAAACTACTACTTGGAATAACACCTGAGAAGTTTTCAAAGTGCTTCCAAATCTTACTTCATCTTCCTCACAGTCTTGACAGAGAGGAAACTAAGAATGAGAACAACTGTCTTGCCCAGGGTCACACCGGAGAGTTAAATGCAAGGACTCATTTTTTTCACAAATTCCTATTTATTTTTCAAGCCCAATTTTACATATCACCTCCTCTGTGAAGCCTCCCAGACTCCACAGGCAAACAAAGGCTCCATTCTCAGTGACCCTATAGTTCTTTATGATATGACTGTGTATTTTAGTTCTGGTAATGATGCCCTAGCTAGAAGGTGGTTTTCCAAGCCTCAGGAAAACCATGTCTTGTTCATCTTATTCTCAGTGCTTTAGCATGAGACAAAGAGCTCTATGCATGTTTAGCAGAACCCTCATTAATTCACAGATGATGACTTTTTTAATACAAATCCTGTAAGTATCCTTTCACAGCAGTATATGGAAGCAGAAGAACACAGTGCCTAGAAGGTAAACAGGACTCAGGTTGAGTCCCAGTTCTGACACTCAGTAACTGAGTCACCTTGGATCAGCCACTTCACCTCACTGAGCCTCTGCTTCCTTACCTGCTAAGGATTTCTTCTACAACCACATGGTTAAGGCTAGTTTCCAACAGTGAATATCAAAAAATCAATGGGAAAAGATACATGCACCCCAATGTTCACAGCAGCACTAATTTACAATAGCCAAGGCATGGAAGCAACCTAAGTGTCCACTGACAGATGGCTGGATAAAGAAGACAGGGTATACAGATACAATGGAATACTGCTCAGCCATAAAAAAGAATGAAATAATGCCATTTGCAGCAACGCGGATGGACCTGGAGACCGTCATACTAAGTGAAGTAAGCCAGAAAGAGAAAGAAAAATGCCATGTATCACTCATATGTAGGATCTAAAAAAAATGACACAAATGAACTTATTTACAAAACAGAAACAGATTCATGGACATAGAAAACAAACTTCTGGTTACCAAAGGGGAAAGGGGGTGGAGGGGAATAAATTAGGAGTTTGGGATTAGCAGATGCAAACTACTATATATAAAATAGATAAACAACAAGGCCTCCTGTGTAGCACAGGGAACTGTAGTATCTTGTAACAAACCATAATGAAAAAGAATATACGTATATGTAACTGAATCATTTTGCTGTCCACCAGAAACTAACAATATTGCCAATCAACTGTATTTCAATTTTTAAAAAGTGAACAGGAAAGAAAAGAGAGGCAAATAAAAAGAAGTGGTACAATGAGACCACTTTCTCTAGTTTCATCATGTGACAAGAACTGCAATAATTCAGAGACCCAGTGATTACATTTCTAACTTTAATCATTCCGGGTATGACTTTCAAACTCCCACAACAGATGAAATGCTAGACTCTGGGCATGTAGTTGAATGAAAACACAATCACTCTGGTCTGCCATGTCGCATACCAGTTGTTTTGGGGAAAGAGGGAAGATACTCCTAAATGTCCCATGATTTTTTACTACTAGAACTTCAATGGAAAAAGTTTTTTCCAGTAACAATACCTGCTCAAACTTGATTCATATTTTTTATCTTTTGTGGTAGTGCTGATTCTGCAAAATATACAGCATTTCCCACATCACAGATAATTATACACAGCCTAGGCCCTCATCCACCTACCCCTCTACCACATGCACATGCATCACTTGATAACCATAGATCTAGACAGATTCATTTTGGCTCCAACCCAAGATAGCTCAAATAGAGACTCCCTTTCTTGTGCTCTCCCTCTCAGAAAGGATGGATGCTGGCCGTGTCTGGGCAGAATGGGAACCTGGGCAAATAACCCACTCCTGCACATCAAGCAAGATATTAAAGAGTTTCAATATGACTGTCATTTCCTCCACTGGCAGGGAGCGATAAATGAAACATACGTTCCTATTATCTGCCCACCCTTCGGAGTGATGGATTACCTGAGTGGAAAAGGATATTGCTCCTGGGCTCCTGAGAATTATAGGTAGCTCTTCATGAATGTTAATATCAAATGGGGCCAAATTGGCACAGCAGAGGCAAGAACTATCTGGTAATTCATTCTTCCTTTATTTTGTGTTTAAAAAAAAAAAAGCAATGTCTTTTGCCTTCTTCCATTTTCCATATATTTTTTCCTCTAGAAAGTACGCGGTAACGTCATCATTCCTGCACTAATGGAAGTATTGGCCAAAATGTGCGGCTTAAAAGCAGGGTGATGTGTTTTGAATAGAGCTTCTGGGAGGCTGAACATTCGCACTCTGCTACAAAGGAATACAGGTAATGTTTTACCAACCAGAAGGCTGACCTCGCCTGCCACAGCGGCAAAGTTTAACAAGTAGAATCTTGCAAATAAAGCATAGGATTGTTAATACTAATAACAAGACTTTAATAACTAAAATGCCCTGGGAGTGGAGTGTTTGCGGAAAACAAAGATGTACCTGAAAACCCACTTTAATTCACCATTTGCAAACATTTAAAACTGATTTTCCTCCTTTTTCACCTTCATAAATATGAGTTACTCTTTATCAAAGAAGGCTACAGAGTGCCCTGAAGTCCTCATTGCAAAGGTGCCTATACTTCAGATAGAGATGGAGAGGCGAAAAAGCATGTGAACAATCAACTTTAATGGATCTGACCCAGGACCATTCCCTGGAATTCACTAAATCCTCAATGGCAGTTTATTTTCCGGCCATTGGCCTCTTTATCTTATGAGCCCAGGCCAAAGCAATTCCCAGCATTTGGGTCACTAAGTCAAGGTTTATAGTAGGAGAAGGCAATGACACTGCTTTGGAAGAAGACTGTTAGCATTATTTTAGAGCTGAACCTTTTTAAAAAGTCTAATTTGAAAGGAGACAGAGAGGGATTTTCAAGACAAGGCCACACACTAGATCTCAATGCCTTCCGCCCACCTTGCCCCACTCCAGTAGTCTTTAAGAACATACAGCTGTGAATTTTCAGTCATCAAAGCACTAAACACTGGCTGCTTTTTCACTGGGCAGAATACTATAAATGTTAGACTCTGCAGGGATCATTAAGACTATAAACCAAAAGTCCACAAAAACATGTTTTCTCAGAAAATAATCCTAAACCATTTGGATCCAATTTGATTTATAAGAGAAATGAACATATTCTAAAAAGTGAATATGGGGATTTTTTTCTTGACCCTAAAGGGCTACCATTTGTTTGATATGAACTAAAATTCCCAAGATCTGTTGCACACAGTCCAGCCTGAGAACAATCTGTTGTGGAGTCATTTAAAATCCCTGCTCAGGGAGCACCAGGGATGCCCACAGCAGCTGAGCTGGAAGAGCGCTCAGGAAGGGGAAATAAAAACAACAGGAGTGCATTCCCGGCTGTATCCGCGGCTTCAGACGCCTTCATGTGAAAGATCAAATCGTGCCTTTGTGAATGTTTCGCTTTTCAGATTTCACCCCTCAGACTATGAGGGAGAATATGCTTTTGTTATTTGAAACAATCGATGACTTTTTCAACCTTCCAGATACGAAGAGTCAAACCAGTGTGACACTGTGGATGTCTATGGGTGTCCTCGTGAGAAGCCAGAGACGGAAGATAGAAAGTGCTGTGGCTGTCAACTGCGTTAGCAGTGGAAAGATGGGAGAAATGCACACACACACTCACCCTGAATCCAATCTATACTGTTAGTGGAGCCGCTATTTAAATAATCATTCACTGGCTGTCTTCAAGAATTGGAAGCTGCTGTTTCCATGATGAAAGATCTAATTCATAATATCAGTTCACCACATTAAATATGAAAAAATACCAGTCTAGCGCATCAGCCTAAATTAAGCTTTAGTAAATGTTCAGACTTAGATAAATCATCACTGTTGGAACTGAAGAAAAATTCTTTAATATCTGGTCCAGATCAAATTTGAGTTGCTTATCTTATTGTATATGCAAAGTGAGCTAGCACTCATTTCCTTAAGGAGCTCGTGATCTTTTGACATAATACAGTAGAACTTGAAACTGTATGATTTACAGAGTTTATTAAGGTTTCTCTGATGCCACATTTTCGGGCATACTCGGAATCTCTCGGTACCACTGCCACCTGGTGCTTACCCTGTCTCCACCACTTCCTTGGCCCATCAACTCCTCTCCTGCCTGCGTGGTTGCCATCTGGGATCAGTCAGCTACTTGCCACAGGAATCCTGGATGCTTTGCCTTGGCCTCTGCCATGCAGCCCGTGGACCAGTCTTTTGCCTGGTGTTTCTGACCCCTCCTACCCTGAAGTAGGATGGGACACCCTCCACAGGGCATGGGATGCAGCATCCTCTTAGACTCCAAAGGATCGGGATGATACAACCTAGAAGTGTGGGGGAGTTCACACTCTTTGGGGTAAACTAACCAGTGGGAAACAGGAGCGGGTGGGGGAGACTGGCACATAAATTCTCCCTCGATCCTCTCTTCCATGAACTGTTTGGAGGCACAGTTTATCCACACAGTTTGTGCACAACATCCACAGACATTCTAAGAGGTCACATCTGCCAAGTGATCTGCTTTGTCTCTTTGGGGCTCATAGCAAAACACTGTCACATCACCTCGCATCGCTTCCCCTCCTCCCTGCCTTACCTCCTTTATCCTCACTCTCACTGTCCTGGGTTTGTACCTCTCCAATTTAGTATCAGTACTTCAGCCTTGCCATAGGCTCTTGGGAACCTGAGCTAAGACAGCTCATTAGAAATCATCCCTGCATTTGCAGATGCATGCATTTCTCAGCCAAAGAAAGAGGCAAAGTACATTTCATACATCTTTCTGATGTTTTGAGTCCCCAAAGCAAAAAGAGTCAAGTTATTAACATGTATTTGAAATGTGTATATTTACTTGTAATGAGAAAATAATGTCACTCCATTCAAACTCTAAAATGTCAATGAGGACCTAGATATTGACTTGTTATGCCATTGTTCCTAGGGAAGAGCATAAGGTTGATTTTGCCTGATTACTGAAATCCCACGACTACAGTAAAATTTATGTGAATTTTGGGGTTACAGAGA
Source organism: Vicugna pacos (assembly GCF_048564905.1). Classification (NCBI taxonomy): domain Eukaryota; kingdom Metazoa; phylum Chordata; class Mammalia; order Artiodactyla; family Camelidae; genus Vicugna; species Vicugna pacos. Next base: position 16,680,057 of record NC_133023.1, on the reverse strand, counting down.
ATGTGAATGGTACCTTAGCTTTGCCACCTACTTAGCTGTGAGATCTTAATCAAATTACTTAAACTCTCTGATTTTTTATTCCCTCCTCTGTCATGTGTCACTAATAATACATACTCCATACTGTTGTAAAGCATCCAGTCCTGTGCTTAGAACCCAGAGTGCTCAGTAATTGTTAGCTATACACATTATTACTGCAGCTTTCCAGTTAAGCAAAAAAGAAAAAGTTGGGTTTCTTACTGAACTTTTGGAAGAGCTGTGATGGACCTGAATTACAAAGAGGTGTTTTGCTGACAAGTGGTAGAACGGTCACTCAAATGAGCTTAGACAACAGAGGGGAATTGTTGACTCAGAGAACACACAGGGAGACAAGAATGGATGGAGCCTCAAACATCAGAGCTCCAGTGCTTTGGTCTGTGCCCTCTTACTCTCCATCTATCAGGCCCACTTCCTTGGCACGTCGGCTCCATTCTCTCCCATTACAGGTGCGCTTCCATGATGTCCACCAGCATGGCCAGGCTTATCCCATGTCAGCTCAGCAACCCCAATGAAAAGAGAGCTTTTCACCAACATCTATATATCACCCCTATGGGACACTGATGGCCTCTGCTGGTTTCACAAGGTCACCCCTTGGACCAGTCACAGTTATTAAGGTGATGACATACTAGAATTGGCCAAGTCAGATCACCTGTCTGCCCTGGTGGTCAAGGGGACAAAATCTATTATTTAAAGAAGGGGACTGAGAAAGTTTCCTAGGCATACACGTGTACACACGCGCGCGCGCGCAAGCCACCACACAGGGATCAGTAAACGTTTTCTGTAGAGGGCCAAAGAGCAAACAGTTGAGTTTTTGCAGTCCACATAAGGTCCCAGTGGCATATTCTTCTTTTGTTTTTTTTTGTTTGTTTTGTTTTTACAACCCTAAATAGTTTTCTTAGCTTGCTGACTGTACAAAAACAAGCCACGAGCCATCGTTTGCCAACCACTCTGCTACAGTATAATGCAAGCAAAGTGAATATGGAGGACCATTCACTGTGGAACTGGTGATATGCTGGATATATTTATACAGGTCTAAGTGTTTGGACTTTCACAATACTACACTAGTGAGGAAGTACATGGTAGAGCCGGGGAGTAAGGAAACCATTTCTATCCAGCAGTCAACAAATATTTTCTGAGCACATACCACTGAAATTCTAAAGCTCACAGCACACTCATAAATTGAGCATTGCATTTTAAAGACCCCAAGTTACCAATATTTTGTGTATCATTATGTAATTAGAAGGAGAGGAACAGAATAGATATTCTAGAACTTTAAAGGAGGCAACAGAAAGAACAAAAGAACAAAGGGAGAACCTTTGTACCAGTGTCTACCCTTCTTCCCTGTAAAGTATTCTGAATACTGAATAATGGGAGCAAAGGCAAATTTAAACGTTTTCTGCCCTAATGAATTCAGTTCAAAATCTGTTTTAATATTAGGCATCTTTATGAATATTAATGCTGTTGAACATAGGTAACGAGAGAAAAGAATATTCAGCATTCCTCTCCCCACTCCACCTACTAGCTCTGTCATCACTTCTATGCCCTTTTAATGTCATTTTCTACCAGTGAGATGAAGACACTGACATGCCAATGCTATGGGTATTGCTCAAAATTAAACAAATATAGCAAAATAAGTCACTTTTTACAAGAATCCACACCACTTAGTTCCATTTCTGAAGATTTACTTTTTAACATTAGACCAGCAATTCTGAAGGCAGAAGCCTGGGAACTTGCATGGAAAAATTAGATCTTTATTTTCACTAATCACTAACTGAAATTTAGCATTCCTTCGAGTTTTAAACATAGCCAACAGACCACAGTAGTATGAGCAGTACCTGTGATTTTGTCACAAAATCACAGATATTTTCATATCACATCTTCTATGTGTTATATTTTCATCTTCCATCTTACATTAAAGATGTTGCAGATCTCCAAATATCGCCTCTGCTCACCACTACTTCAAAATTACAGTAGTTATTAACTCACCACTCGGTCAAGTTGTAAGATATGTTAATAAAAACATATTGCCATCAAATTTATTTTTTGAATATTTTTACAATGCTACTTCAAGATAATTGATCTCCTTTGTAATTCTATGTAATTCTATGTTTTCCTGAGAGGTGTTCCACAGGCCTCAACTTCCTACAAAAGACATGATGGCATAAAAATGTTTCAAACCTGCAGCTTTAGACAAAGTTGACTTTTCCCTGCAACTTGAAAAATATTCTTGTTGTGTTTTTCTCAGATTCACGCTCTCCTGATTGTCCCTCTATCTCACTGGCAATCTCCTCCGCTGGTTTCTCCTCTTCCTCTTGACTTCGATACTGGAGTGGTCCATGGCTCACTCCCAGGTCCCTTTCTGTATCTGAACTCTAGCTGAGAGACCTCATCCCATCCATGGCTTTCAAGATCATTGATAAGCTGATGATCCCCGATCTCCATCTTCAGCCTATTGTATCCAATCCTGACATCTCCACTTGAAGATCTGATAGGAATGTCATGCTGAAGATGGCCATAACAGAACTTTTGACCACCCCACCACTAACAAAACCTCTGCTCCCCCAGTTTCCCCATCTCAGTAAATGGAATCATCTCCTAAACCAATTGCTCAAAACACATCTTTGATTCCTTTTTTTTCTCTCATGCTCCATATTCAATCCATCAGCAAATTTTTATCAACTCAACCTTCAAAACACATCCTCAATTTGTTGACTTCTCTCCTGCACACCTGCTACCACTCTACTTCTAGCTCCATTTATCACCTGAATTATACTGTGGCTTCCTGTCTCATCTCCCTATCTCCACTCTTTCCCTCTAATAATTAGTTCTGTACACAGTAATAAGAATTATTTTAAAATTATGGAATATTTCTGATACACAAACAAAAAAGGATTAATACATTTATACTTACCACTCAGGAAAATTTTTTATAATAATCAGATCATTGTCATGTCTCTGCCTAAAATGATGTAATTGCTATCCACTGTATTTAGAATTAATTAACAACTCTTTACCATGGCTTACAAGACCCTATTGTGATCTAGTCCTTGCCCGTATCTATAACCTTCCCCTCCCCCAACAGTCAGTCACAGTGACCTCACTGCAGTTTCTCAAACCCACTGAGCTGACTCTCACCTCAGAAGCTTTGCATTAACTACTCCCTCTGCCTACAGTTCTCTTCCACCAGATCTTTGCATGGCTGGTTCTTTCTGGCCCCAGCTTAAAACCTCATGAAAAGACCTTCACTGTTCATCCAACCTAAGGAATTCACCTGCTAATCTCTATCACATCACTATTTTCTCTTCATAATTATATTTTAAATTGTTATTTTTGTTTATTCCTTGTTTGCCTATTTATTTCTATAAACACACACGCATAAGCATGCACTCTATGAGATGTGGGATGTTGTCAGACTTGTATACTCTTAACTTCAGTACCTATTAGATGCTCAATAAATGTTTGGAGAAGAAAGGAAGGTGGGAGGGGAGAGAGAGAGGAAGAAAGTGAGGACAGGAAGGAGGACGAAAGGGAGGAAAGAGGAAAAGAAGGAAGGAATTTAACATTTTTAAGTACTCCATCTAAAAACCTGTCACAGAATGATTTCAAGCAGCATCTCAATAGACATTTCCAGAGATGAAATTATTCACACCACCCAGTAACTTAAAAAAAAAAAGTGTCATGCTCTCATCTTAAGGAAAAGAGACAATCATAAAAGATGATGAAGGCTGAACCATCACTGGTACAGCTCAAGAGGCCTAATTGCAAAGTATGTGGCTGCCCACTCATCCTGCGACAATGCCAAGTTCACCACGAAGAGCACAATGTGGTCACTCAACCAGAGAACGGTGCACTGCCTTTCCACCCAGATGAGCTGATCATCTCCCAGAGAAAAATCAGCATTAACAAGAAAATGTTTAACTGAGACAGAACACAGAACTAACTCCTACAGGTGAGAATCTAAGGTGATCCTCTCAAGTTTTCAATGTTAATCATTGATGGACTTGGTCACCAACCCTCAGAGTAAGGTGCTTCAGCCTACACCATCAGTTAGGCTTCCTATTCTAATTCTCCACATGAAGAGTCCTGCTTTAGAAAGCCTGGGTGGATTCAGAAGTGCTCAGGTTGAGATGTTCTTTCTAGGTGCTCCCAGCCTGGGCCTCACATCCTGACTGGAGAAGCATCTTTCGGATACCTATTACATGCTAGTCACTGAACCACATGCTGGAGACTCAAAAGATCCTGACTTCACCAATTACTCACTGTGTGTCTTAAGGAAAGAAACTTAGCACCTCTGACCTCAAATTCCTACCTGTAAAATGGGAACAATGATAGAACTTCCAAGCTCACTTGGGTCATTGGAAGAAGTCATTTCCTTGCAGCTGTGGGACACCTTGCAGCTGGCTTCTTCAAAGCTACCAAGGAGTCTCTAGAGTAAGCTGCTAGCAAGATAGTTTATATAATGTAACCTAATCATGGGACTGACATCCCTTCATGTTTGCCATAGTCCATTGATGAAAACAAGTTACCAATCCCAAAATCAAGGTGGGGAATAATACAAGAGTATAAACACCAGGAGACGGGGATCACGGGGGCCACCTTGAAGTCTGTCCACCACAGTTAGGGATAAAGCCAAGCATTTCCAACAGAGTATGAGAAATGCTCTAATGGTCAATTACAGAATGCTGCGCACAGAACTTTCACTGGGTAAGTCGTGATGGTGGTAGTGGTTCAAGACTTACTGGAGGAAGAACCATAAGCTGAGACAAGGAGGACATGTCCGAGTTTGCCATGTAGGTACTGGGAAGGGTATGCGTTCCTGACAGAGAGCCCGATGGAATGAAAACACTATAAATAAAAATTAATGCATATGACCAACCACGTTTCATTTTATTTTGTATTCTATGAACTGCTAACATGTTACCAGGTGAAAGTTCTCCATCATGGGCACAAGGTCACACCCAGTAAGTTTAAATACTTTCTTAAATTAATATCTAAAGGAAAAATCTTTTCAAATTTGCTCCTCACTCTTAGAGGGAAATGCTTACAGTGTTCTCAAAGAAAAGATTTCCAGTTTATGAGTTCCCATCACTGTTTAAAATAGTGACTGACTCCTAAGATTTTAGTGCATCCTTGGCCTTGAGCAAAACCTAGCTCAGATCTCAGCTCTTTGCCAATCTCTAAAGTAATTATCTTCTGAAAAGAAAGGCCCATGGGTGGGAAAGCACCAGCTGTTGAACGCTTAATACTACATGCCAAGTGAACGGCCAATTGCCCAAATAAAATAGGTATCTAAGCCAGGTGGGATTGTTTATTGTAATTTGCTTATTCAAATTGGAATGTAGCCAGTTAGTTTTGTAAAAGGCGCTTGCAAAATAATAAACTGGTATTGACTGCTAGACAGTATCCTCCTCTGTGATGTCTATACTGAACCTCCACTTCAAAAAAACCCCTGAACTTTGCCCTCTGCTTAATTTCTAATGGTGCTCAGATTTCTCAGCCATATTTAACATCAACTCCAGAAAAGTCCATGAAATGGGGCTTGAGAGCAGAGCTTACTGTGATAGATTATAGTTAAAGCAAAATCTTTATTGAATTACTTTCAAAGAATAAGTTCTAGTAGGCACACTCCCTCCATGCCTAAGTGTGTCCATAAGAATGCCTTCTGGTATGAGAAACAGAAGTCCTCATGTAAATGAGCTAAAGCACTAAAGAAGATTTAGAGGCTAATGTAACTGCTAAGTCCACAGATAGTGGTGGTTTCAGATACAGTTTGATCATGCCTTCTGGCTCCACTTCCCTCCTAAACTCTAGGCAATTTTCTCAACTCTTTTAAAGGCAGATTCCCAAGAGTGACTGTGAGTAGCAATTTACATCCAAGAGGAGAGGATTCCTTCAACCACTCAGTGAAAACCCTGACCACTGAGCCAAGAAAGCCACATTCAAACCAGTCCCTGTGGCCGGGGGTCATCATTTGCTAAATGATTCAGTTGTGTGATTTCACAAGGCAGTGTGGTTGTATGTCTTTATCTGTGATGCCAGTGTGAGGAATCAAGTCCCCTAGCCAGTGTATGGGTCTTACAGGCTACCCAGCACCTGCAGCTCAACAGAGCTGTCTCTTCTCTAGATTGTGTTCATACTATAGACGGATTTATGAATACAGGCACGCCTGAAGGTCTACTGAGATGCACAGAGAATGTCAAGGGCCCACTCTTTGAGGTTTGATAATGTACCACAATGGAAGCACTCAGAGCTATTCCCAAGCACCCCAAATCAAAACATCAAGACATTCGGCACGCTGCAGAATTCCACTGTCTCATGCCCCATAACAAAACTTCCTTGAAAATCAATCTCATAGCAAATCTGGGACAGGGGAAATGACCCCAGCTGCACCAGCAGCCTCTCCCTGACCAGCTTATACAATAATCTTAGGATTGTATTTCATCATGGCATTTCAAGAGTCCTTTTCAAAATACTCTTTTTGCTCCTCCAATTTTCTAGGCCTTCACATCTCTCAAGATATCAAACATGATGCTTTTAGGAGCCAACCAAGTTATACATAATGCATTTTTATGTTCCTAAATTAACAAAGTGACTTTAGATCTGTGAAGGGTGTTAAAAATTATATAAGCCATGTAAGTATTTTTATTTGTTCAAACATTTCCTTCAGGGCTTAAAAGTTTCTGACAACTTTATATTTCTAAGTAGGCCCAGCTTGTTATGTATGGGGAAAAAGGTACTCTAAAAACATGGCCATTTTTTTTTCTTAAGGGCCTCACGGCCAGCTTTTTTTTTTTTTTTTTTTTTTGCATTTTCTAGAATGCCAACCAGTCATTTTGGGTATATCTATCCCCAAACGATAGAGTATATAGACAGCTTGCTTCTTTCTAATCAGCATTCATGAGGTCGAGTGGACCATGAGATAAGGATTTGAGTGCAGGTAGTTTATTTGCAAGGTGATCCCAGAAAACACCAGAAAAGAAGGGAAGTTAGATGGGAAAAGAAAGCAACCAATTCAGGATGTGTTGTCAGGGAGCAGGTGTCTACCGTCTGCTTTTGTGGCTTAATCCTGCTGGGGACCCCTGGGAGAGAGAGTGTAGAATAAGCTTCAGTGTTATCTCATCTGAAGGGCAAGTAGCTGGGATATTTATTCTTCAAATCCTTTCCATCACTGGTGGGGGGACTGGTCCCAAGGGGGCATTAGCTCTTGGATATTTCTGGCCTTCCCGGACAAAGGTCAAGACAAAGGCCATAAGCAGAGAGCCGCTCAGTGCCTGCAGAAGGATGCTAATAGTACACACTGGTCCTGGGAGTGCAGACAGTATGGGCGGGGCACCAGCATATCTGCAGCAATGCCTAAGGGTACAGGGTTAATATGGAGATACTTCTTGGTACCAATCCTAAGTATCACTGGCTGTTACCTTAAAAAGGAAACATTGCATTCAAGAAATTCCTATTTCTTGAGGTTAACTGATATCATTTCACTTACATCTCAAGGCATCGTTGCAGAGTGAAAAGCGCCCTGAACTGGGAATAAGCAGAGCTAGGTTCTGGCCCAGACTCTGTGGCCTCATATGCAGTGATTCTTGACTCTGGACCTCAGTTTCTTCAACGTAAATTGAAGCCTTAAGCTAATGATAATAGAAAACACAGATCTGGCCTTATTACATGCCAGGCACCATTCTGAGTGCTTTAGGGATGTTAACTCCTATTAACCCTCAAGATACTCAATGAGATGAGGACTGTTATTATTATCTTCATTTTACAGAGAAGAAAACAGACACAATATGCTCAAGTAACTCGAATGAGGTCACGTTGGCAGTAAGTGGTAGAACCGGGATTGGAACCCAAATTATCTGGCTCCAAAATCAGGACCCTTAACCCCAACTAGGCTTCCTCTTAATGTAGTCATCTCTAAGCCCCCCTCATTACTAGTGATCTGTAATCTTTGACCTCTGATAAAACCAGGCAGGAGAGTAGTATATTCCTTTGCCGTATGTTTTGACTTCCTTTGCCTGACACAGGCTGACTTGTGTCTTCCCTCTCATGGCATAATTTACAAGATATATTTATAGCAGCTAGCAATAACCGGAAAACATCATGTACCTAGTAGGTCCTAATATATCCTGTCTGGAAATGGCAATCCATGTCTGCATCAGGAAGAGATGTGATTTAAATCCTTAAGAAAATGAATTGTCATATCTTTCCAATACCCTTGCAAATATTTCACCAACTATGGAAGCTTTAGACCATCAAAAACTGATCTTCTGCCAGTTTTATTACTAGAATATATCCTTTCAGAATGTAACCTACATTTGTTCAAGTAAGATGCCAATAAACCAGTCATAATCAGTCTGACTAGGATTTTCAGTTTCCACTGGAGAGCAGTCGTATATATCAGCTCAGGGTAATCAGGCCAGTTTCCATCATCTCTAAAAGTCTGATCCAAAAATTTCTTAGAATATCACTTTCAGATGTCTGAAAACTTCCCTCTGAACTCATATTATTATGATGGAAGTTATTTAACTCATTTATAAAACATATGCTAATTTCCTACTACATACAGCCCACTATGCTAGGAATTGAGATTTGAGGATAGTGACATCCATTGCTTTCTCTGCCCTTTATGATGCTTCAAGTACAGAAGGCGAGAGGGATACAGGACAACAATATTCGAAAGTGAATGACATGTAGCAAGTGAGACTCTAAGTGTAAGGTGAATATGGAACTGGACATCCTCAAAGATCTAAATTACTGAAATGGTGTCTGGTGCTTATGACTGAAGATCTTCATTCATTCATTCACCAAATAATTACTGAGCACCTATTATTATGTGCCAGGAATTTTGCTGTAAAGAAGATGTTTGCAATCAAGAAGACAGCTATGGATTCTGCTTTCATGCAGTTTACAGTTTAATTGGGTGATTGACAGATAATTAACAACTGTTCCACCTCTGGCAGGTGCCGCAAGTCCCTTACCATCGTAACCTTCCAGGAGCCAATTCTAACTCCTCAAGCATCCATCCTAGCTGATTTTCTTCACTTTGTGCCTTAACTGGTTTCCCCCTTCAGGTCAAGGAGGGTTCAAATGATGTGTTTTCAAAAGAAAGAGAAAAGGTCATCCTTTTTGCTGTAAAATTCTCTGGCTGGAGCCAAAGGATTCCCAAGCACCAAAAGAAGAGGCACATGGAGAGGGAACATAGCTAGGCAGAGTGGAATGACTATGGAATTCTCTACATAGTGAAGGGATGAGGTTAAGGGAAGAGGTTTAATGAGCAGTCGTGCTATTAAACACCAGAAGAGATGACAGGCACCCATCTAACCTGGCTTCTCTGGGCACCCCTTGTGCCCCCTACACAGATCACATCCTCGGCAAATTTGCCATGTGACGTGGGTTTTTTTTTTTCTGTTATCTAATAGAAACAAAAGAAAACAAAAACAAAATTCCTAAGGAGGGTAGGAAGTGAGAGAAGGATGGACCACTGATGCTGTAAAATCCAAGTGATGGCCTTTATAAAGTGCAACACAACTGCGAAGTGAAATATGCCTTTGACATTCTTTAAAACTTCCGGACATTCTGTCCACCCTTCCGAGCAAGAATCCTTTTGGTTCCCTTACTAACTTTACACTTAGATTTCTCACTATAAACAGCAACTAAGGATGTGACTCTGGCTATAACATATGACTCAAGCACACCCCTTGGGCACATACTTTGGTCTCTTACCAGATGACCTGCCTGACTTTGACACCCTTCTCTGCCTCAGGAAATTTTGCAAGATGGAGTTTAAGTGTAACCAGTCCTAATTCCCTTTATCCCCAAAGGCTCCCAAGCCAGCAATCTTGGAATGATCCATGCCTTGCGATTCTCACATTTCCCTTATCTCTGAGACTACTTCTCATGTTTGCTTTGATGCTACTCGAAAAATATTCACCCCTTGACCTGCAATAGAACTGAAATCCCCATATATATCCTGACCTCTTCTTGCATCAACCCTTTGCCATACCACCTCCTAATACCTTTCTAAATCCCTCTTGAACACGAGAATTCTGCTCCTTGTAGCCGCCCCAAACTCTCACTCATCTCAACTTTAGCTATTCTAATCATTTTGTTTAACTCCAGTTTTTGAAAATTCAGCATGTGTTGCTTCTTGCAGCTCAGTTTATAGCCAAGGGCTTCATCCCACTTATGTCGGGTTTCCACTGTAAAATTTAATTGGAAAATTGAGGCAAAGATGGGTAATCCAGGGAAGAGCTTAAAGATAAAAATAAAAAACTGAAATGGTTTTACCATAAATATTGGCTACTCTCCCATCATCTATCTACATCTTGCTTTGAAATAGAAGGGAAAATGAATGAAGACCAAGGAAAAGATCAGGGTAAGAAAAGGGGTAAGTCGGAAGACACTCAGAATCAAATCTGGCTAAAAAAGAACCAAACTTTGCCCCCTCCCCTACTTTCCCACAGCCCCTTATCAAGTATTACTTCACATTGGACTTTTGTTGAAAGGTGCCTTGCAAAGAGTTTTGAAAAGAGCGTGAACACTGGGAACAGATGAACTTGGACTCTAATCCCAACTCTATCATTTGTTTGCTGTATGACCTTGTGCAAGTTACTTATCCTCTCGAAATTGGTTTCCCATCTACAGAATGAGGATAATAGTCCTTCCTTATAGGACTGTTGTGAGAATTAAATGAGACGACTTAATAAAAAGCATCTGTCAGGGGAACACACATAATATCTGGTCGCTCCCTTCCATTACCTTTAACTGAATGATTCAAAGAATTTTGTTTCAACATTGATTGATTCTACATTCCACTGAGATGCCAAATCGCAAACCCAGCAAGACAACAGCAGAGACTTCTAACATTTCCCCAAGATTTCCACAAGGAGTTAGTCATCTAGGTGGACTAAACTTCATTCAGGCAGGCTACACAGTTTTCGTGCCTTTTAGATAGCAATCCTCAAGCCTACAGTATCTTCAGACTGACCTGGTTTGCATACTACATATATATTTCAGAAGGATGGGTTCTAGAAATCTGTTTGTGACAAATTTCTAGGTAGTTCTGACATTCATCCAAGTTTGAGAGCCTTGCCTCTTTAAAAGATGCTTCACTACTACAGTTTCATTTATAAACCAAGTCACATCCCCCCAACTATGTTAAAAAGTCCAGGGAGATACTACTTGTCTGACCACTAATAAATATGTCATTGCTCAACATCACTGTTTTCTGGAGGTCCCAGTCTATGTGAATTAACTTTTTGAATTTTTGTTCAATTCTTAAGGTAATTTTGCAGGTCTTGAATGCCAGTGGCCTGAAGACAATTATTATAAATAAACTAAAAATAAAATGTAGTCGAATTTGCAGAAGTCTGCCAATGGCCAAACTAAATCTATAAATGGTAGAATAACTTACAACTAACATGAACAAATGATGGATCAGTAAATGTACTAAAGCCACCTGTGCCAAAACCTTTAGCAAGATCTCCAGCCTATGTAACCTGCCCAAGTCCCTGAAGCCCTTCCCTCCAGGATGGATGGATCCTATCTCATATGCAAGGTGTTCCAAAGCAAAGCATCAGACAGTGCACTGTACACTGGGAATGTCACCTGGGATACTTTAGCCAGGCAAGCTGAAAGTATTCAAGAGGGGAAAGTAATAAAAGAATACTTAGTACATTAGTGGACATCACAAGTTCTGATTTTAAAAGATGTGTTCTCAAACAAAGTATGTTTAAGAAAAGGTACTTTAATTTTTCTTCATTTGGGCATTAAAAAATCTCTACAAGCTTCACTCACTCATCCATCGATGTCACTGAACCAGCGTTTACTGATGATATGTTATTTTCTAGGGTTGGCTGTTGCAGACGCTCTAGATGCCCCTGCCCACCCTCTGCTTAGCTCTCATCACACCCTTTCACACCAGTGGCTTTTTTGGCAACCCCCTGATTTTCCACCAAAGGGTATTCTGGAACTAAGTTAAAAGTACAGCACAGGCCCAAATACCAGGAGCTAAGACCTCTCAGTCAATAAAGGATGGGGGTTGGCAGAGAAACATCCCAGTGTCCTCACCTTGGAGTGAGACACGTCTGACGAGAGTTCTGTACAGCTTCCCAAAAGTCCCCAGTGAGATCAGCCCCAGGTGCCGTGCCCTGGAGACTCAAACACAGTTTGCGAGACAGACCCAAGCCAGCTGGTAAGTGCTGTATGGTAATAGAAAATATATCCAGACAGCACAGGAGGAACGACTCTCCATGCACGTTAAGGAAGGCCTCACAGATGAGGTCAACATTTTAGTTGTCAAAAGTATGTGCAGAAGCTTAACATCTATCTAAGAAGAGAAAGGGCATTTCAGACCATGAGAGCAGCATGCAAAAAGCACCATATCCCCCCACCTACCCTACCATTTCTTACACACACGCATGCTAGATCCCTGCGCGATTCTGTATACTTCGAGAGCAGAGCACACTGGGAAGAAATGCCGAAGATTAAAGTAGAAAAGGAATTCATTTTTTGGTAGCGGATGTCCCGATGCACCTTGCCTCCCGTAACTAGTCTCTCGGGTAGTCTTCTCCCACACTGAATCTGGACCAGCCTTAGGACTCCTCTGCAGTCAACAAAATGCAGCAGAAGTAAGCTCTGTGGCTCTGGGCCTCAGGTTGGAGGAGACCTGACTGCTGCTGTCCTACACGTTACGGAGCCCTGAGCTACCACGTAAGAAGCCCGGCCACCCCGCTGGAGATGTCACGAAGAGGGGCCAAGTGGGGAGGAGGGACCCTAGAGTCCCAGGTTCCCCTCTCAACACAGCTGCCCCACCCGAAGCGCCGGAGCTCCGAGTTCAGCCACCTGTTTATACCAGCCTCAGATGCCATCTTGAGGGATCCCAAGAGAAACTAGCCCACAGAACTGTGAGAAATAAAAGTTTGTTTTAAGCAACTGTTTCCAGTTGATTTGTTCTGCAGCAACAGAGAACCAAAATGTGAAGGGTCTTACAAGCTACAATGAGCGGCCCGCACGTAATTCGAGACCAAAGACATTAACAAACTGATTGGAGGTCGATGAAATCGTTTTGGAGAGGAGAAGGGTCTGAAAGAGGAGCCACCATTTATCATCAAGGGTCCACTATGTTCCAGATACTTTTTAACTCTTATCTTATTTAATTATCACAAAACATTATGAGGTAGGCACTATTATCCACAATTTGTAGGTATAGAATTGAGAATCAGAGTTTGACAAGCTCACCCCAGGTCACAGCGTTAGAGCTGAGACTAAGCCCAGGACTCTGTAATTCCAAAAGCCTTGTTCTTTTCGTGACTACACCATGATGCTGAGAGACAGAGACAGCGTGGTAGGAAAGGCTGTATTTGAGACACATTTGTGAGCTAGAATTCACAAATATGGTGAATGACTGGGATGTATCTGGGTCATGGAGAGCATTCAGCAATGATACTGCCTTCTATCTCAAGTGACAGGTTATTATAAAAGGTGCATGGTTACACACTGTAGAATTAAAAGTGAAGAATCAGGTAAAAAGTAACTCATTTGACATGGAAAGGAATAAGATAAATATGAGGCCATTCGGGGTTTTGCATTTGGACAGTGCTTTACAGAACTGATGATCATATATATAAAGAAGATCTAGGAAAGTAAGAAATTCCAAACCACTGCATATAGAAAGGACTCAAAATATTTCTAACTCAGCCCTCCGGGTTTCAGGTCAGAGGCTGCCTTACTTTAAGTCCTCTGAGGTTTTTATACCAGGGCTGGGAGAACTTACTTAAATCAAGAGCCACTGAAAGAAAATATTCTCTCATTCATTGTCCAAAGGGCAGGTTTTTTACTTTATCAGAATTAGAAAGGAAGAGTTCAGCAAAATATTTTTAAGAAATATAGCAACACCATAAAAATTTTATATTAATACCATTTTTCAAGAACTGAAAATTTTTTTAAAAAGATATAAAAGTGAAAACTGTATTCACCAGAAAAAAAATACTATCCACACATTGATCCATTCTGAAGCACCAGAGGTAGGAGGCAGAATATTCCTGTGAGGGCCATGGACACTCAGAAAAGAAAAGAAAAAAAGAAAAAGAAAGAAAGAAAAACTCAGTCAAAGCTCCCATAGGAAACAGTAACTTTATTTTTGTTGTGTTTTAGAGCAAGAGAAAGGTTAAGTGTTCTCTGCTTTAAAAATTAACAAAAGGGAGCACAAAATACTATCTAACATGTGAAATTTTATCTTTGCTTTATTTATACTAAAATTATTTCTCTCTTGAATCTGTGCAATGAATACAGACAATAAAGAAACTAAGTGAACCAGGCCTTGCTGATTCTATAGTCCATGGGCTCCCCAATACACCAGGCTGCCTATTACAGAATCAAAAGGATGTCCTTCCCTAGAACACAGCTCCTAGAAAAGGAGATGTGAAAAAACGTTTTCCAAGGGAACATTATGCTCCAGAGTGAGCTTACTATCCCCCCAAACACACCACCCTGTTAGTATGGTGGGATGAGCTGAATTTTCCAAAGGGGGTCACAATAACGTCGGTATGACTTCCAAGGGTAGATCAGAAGAAGCCTTGCAGTTTCTTCCTTGGGCTTTTGAATGCTCAGTCTCCAGGTGCTCCCTTTTTGGATGCTCTCTTAGGAACCCAGTCACCATTCTGTAAGAAGCCCAAGCCACATGGAGAAGCCACATGCAGGTGCTCTGGTCAACAATCCTTGGGAGCCCAGCCACTGTGTCCATCCCAGACATGGGAGGGGAGAAGCCCCTAGATGACTCCAGCCAGCAGCTCTCAAGCCACCCTAGCCAACTGGGTCTTCTCAGATGAGGACCCAGACACTGTAGAACAAAAATAGTCCCTCCCCATCATGCCCTGCCCCAATTCCTGACCCACAAAAAAAGCTGTTGTTTTCCACCACTAAGTGTTGGGTGGTTTGTTATATGGCAAAAAAGAACCAAACTACACGCACTTGGCAAACACTCTTCCCTCTTCCCTGCCTCGCTGCCTCCCATCTTCACGTATCATTTTACCCACCATCTTCCCTAGGAAGCATCTATCAGCCACCCTCCAGCTGCCGACAAAAGTGAAAACAATGGGCTTGTAATACTTATACAATTTTAAAACAAGTCTCTCCCCTCTTCCCCTTCTACTCAGATTGCCTTTTATGGATCAATTCTGGAGCCACCAACTCTTCCCTACTCATACAGAGGACATCTCACATTGTATCTGTTCAACAGTTGGCTTCTCCCAACACACTGGTGTTCTCTGAGCGTTGAATGGTATCTGGTTTACTTCCCAGAGTCTAGTATAGTATATGATACAGAATAGCTACTTCATATGTATTTACTGAATGAATGAGTGAAGGAATGAATGGATCTACACATGGCACCAGCCATCCAACTAGCACACTAAGGCAGGGCACAAGCAGAGGCACACTTGACCTAAGGGAACCTGCAAAGACTAAGTGTCCATGAGCCTGATCCCTCCCTTCAAAGCTAGGAGGACTTTAGGAATATACTTTTCAAAACTCAAAAAGAACAAAAATACTAGCTCACAATAGCACTCATTACTAAGTGTTGTACACAAATTTACCCATTTACTGTTCACAACTTTAGAAGGCAGTTATTAACTCCACTTTAAAAATTAAAAAAACAGACATAAAGAGATTGAACAACTTGCCCAACATCATAGTAGGAGATTTACTCCCCCCAAGACCAGAAAATCTGCTCAGCTGCCAGCACTAGCATCAACGAAAATTCTAGATGTATAGCAGCCGAAAAGGAACCATAACCCATGGCTATCCAGTACCCTTCCATCTTCCTCCCCCTCAACACAAGATGGAAAAAGAAAAAAAAAAAGACAATGAAGCCTTAAAAAAAGAACATCCAAAAGAATCTGCAATACCATATTGACTCCTACCACTTATAATGAACACAAGATCCCATCGACAGTAGAAAGTTTTGAAGAAAAACATAAAAACCAAAGTCAAGAAGCACAGTTAATAAAACACTAGCTAGTCATAGTTCTAACATGAATTTTAACTGTAAATAATATAAAAAATGGTATGTGCCCAGCAATTTGAAGAATCATGACTAACAAATGACAAATTCACCCCTGAATCAAAATAACGAATCTCACATTGATCTTCTTACCCCAGCCAACATTTCAGCTTGATGAAACTTTTGCCTGGTTCTGCCAATTTACATTACGCTCTGGGAACTTCTGGTTTCCATTCTGGCACGTAAAGCATCTGGAAGTCATCATGCCCATCCACACAACAAGAAAAAAAAAAGTTTAGTAAAGTGAAAACAAAGAGCTGCAGTCAGAGGGCAAACTGCTGCCCCCACCGCTGCAGAGGGAGATGTGCAAACAGAAAATTAGCTCACCAGAGCAGAACGTCCCAGGGAACCAGTCTAGCAGAGGAAAACCTAAACTGTAAATGATGAATTGCTAGAGGCTCAGTGTGGACAAGTCTGAGAGTTTAAACAGTGCAAGGGTCCCAGTCTCATGGCGGCTCCCACACTTTTGCGAGTTTTACCTCCAGGAGGCCTACCAGGTCCTCATGGTGAAAACAGGAGAAAAACCTTGCAGCAAGACGAGGGGGAAAGTAGCCGTTCTGACATACACCGGAGCACTGTGCTCTTCAGGCCTGCCCTCAAAAGCAACAATTTCACCAGAAATCATTTTACCCGTGTCTAACCGGCTTCAGGGGAGTCAGGGACAGAAAGCACCAACTCTAGCCTCCTCTGGCCTTCCTATCTCACCTAAAGGGTTGGGGGTGAGTATGGATAACTGAGATGGACCAGTAAAGTTCACAGTCAAGGGGAACAGGCTTACTAAGAGGCCAAGACCTAATCATAGGACTAGATGTGTCCCCTCCACTCACACCTTACCACTGCATCACTCAGGTTCTATCTACCTCAATTCCTTTTACTCAATATATCAAGTCTAGCTTTCAAAAGAAATTACAAGGCATAGTAAAAGGAAAAAAAAAAAACAATTTGAAGAGACAGATCAAGCGCCAGATCCAGGCTCAGATATGGGAGGGATGTTGGAAATGTCACACCAGGAGCTAAAAATTACTATGATTAATATGCTAAGGGCTCTAATGAAAACAGTAGGCAACATGCAAGAACAGACAGGAAATATAAGCACAGAGATGGAGATTCTAAGAAGGAATCAAAAAGTGCTAGAAATCAAAAACACTGTAAGAGAAATGAAAAATGCCTTTAATGGGTTCATCTGCAGGGTGGACACAGTTGAGGAAAGAATCAGTGGGCTTGAAGACATGCCAAAAGAAACTTCAAAACTGAAATGCAGAGAGAAAAAAAAAAAAGGACTGAATAAGCAGAGAATATCCAAGAACTGAAGGACAAATTACATTACACTTTGGATCTCACAGTATTCTCACCATCATCTCTATTTGTCAAGAAGCTAACCACAAATGATTAATCCAACACTTATATACATGTTCACCCATGTAGGCAGAGGCCTATATTATGAATGACACGTAAACACAGAAATCCTAAATGTCAACAAGATCACTACTTTGAGTTATAAAGAAATAGCACTTCTAGGGTATATACTTCTCTGAGAAAAAGCATCTTTCTGAGGATTGTCTTGTAATTTATCATCACAAATTTCCTTTCGGCTGCCCCTATACCGGCGCTACCTTCACAGAATGAACTGGAGGTGGACTCTCAACGGACAATGTGTTTGAGAGAACTAGGGGAGTCTTTGACAGCAGCACTATCCAACAGAAATACACCATGAGTTGGCGTGTGTACTTTTAAATTTTCTAGTACTTTCATGAAAAGTGCATAAAGAAACAGATAAACATGATATTGTATTTTATTTAACCCAACACATCCAAAATATTATCATTGCAACATATCAATATTTTTAAATTATTGAGATATTTTACATTCCTTCTTGCATACTAAGCTTCAAAATCCCATGTATCCTGTGCTCAAAAGCTACACATGGTTAGGGCTACATATTGGACAGTATAGTTCTAGGGCCTTAAATCTAAATGTGTGATTCCCAGACTAGAAGCACCAGAATAAACTGGGAACTTCTTAAATTGAAGTACAGTTGCTGTACAATATTATGTGAGTTTCAGGTGTACAATATAGTGATTCAGAGTTTCTAAAGGTTATACTTCACTCATAGGTATTACAAAACATTGGCTATATTCCCTGTGTTATACAATATACCCCTGTAGCTTATTTGTTTTATACACAGTAGTTTGTACCTCTTAATCCCCTACCTCTATTGTGTCCTTCACCCACTGGTAACCACTAATTTGTTCTCTAAATCTGTCAGTCTGTTTCTGTTTGTTATATTGACTAGATTGTTGTATTTATTAGATTCCACATATAAGTGATATCATACAGTATTTGGCTTTCTCGGTTTGACTTATTTCACTCAGTGTAATATCCTCCAAGTCTATCCATGTTGCTGCAAACGGCAAAATTGTGTTTTTATGGCTGAGTAGTATCCATTGTGTATATACACACATCTTGATCCATTCATCTGTCGATGGACAGTCAGGTTGCTTCCATATTTTGGCAGCTGTAAATGATGCTGCCATGAACATTGGAGTGCATCTTTTTGAATTAGTGTTTTTGATGTTTCGTATTTATACTCAGGCATGAAATTGCTGCATCATATTGTAGTTATATTTTAAGTTTCTTGAGAAACCTCCGTACTGTCTTCCACAGTGGCTGCACCAACATACAGGCATTCCCTTTTCTCCACATACTCGCCTACATTCTTTATTTGTGGTCTTTTTGATAATAGCCATTCTGACAGGTGGGAGGTGAGATCTCATTGTGGTTTTGATTTGCACTTCCCTGATGATTAGTGATGTTGAGCTTCTTTTCAAGTGCCTGTTGGCCATCTGTGTTTCCTCTTTGGAAAAATGATGATTCAGCTCTTCTGCCCATTTTTTAATTTTTTTTTTAATGTTGAGTTGTATGAACTGTTTATATACGTATATATAACTATACTGAATTCATTGATGAGCTCAAGTAGTTTTCAGGTTGCTTCTTTAGGCTTTTGCATGTATAGTATCATGTCATCTGCAAACGGTTTTACTTCTTTTCCAATATGGATTCCTTTTTTTATTCCTTTTCTTCTCTGACTGCTGTGGCTGGGACTTCCAGTACTATGTTGAATGAAAGCGGCGACAGTGGGCATCCTTGCCTTGTTCCTGATCTTAGAGCAAATGCTTTCAGCTTTTCACCACTGAGTATGATGCTAGCTGTGGGCTTGTCATATATGGCCTTTATTATGTTGAGGTGTGTTCCGTCTATACCCACTTTCTGGAGAGTTTTTATCATAAGTAGATGTTGAATTTCATCCAAAGCTTTTTCTGCATCTACTGAGATGAGCATATGGTTTTTATACCTGGGAATTTGTTAAATTCAGAATCTTTAGTCTCACCCAGAACTACTGAGGCAGAATCTGCATTTTAACAGGATTCCCCCATCAGGTGATTAGTGCCCATTAAAATTTGAGAAGCACTGGTTTAGTATGATGGGCCTTCAGGAGAAATGAGAAAAGTACATAAAGGAGATAGGACAGTGCAAAGTTTAATGTGCTCTAACCAGCTCCCAGGTGATGCTGATGCTACTGGTCCTCTGACCACACTTCTAATAGCAAAGAGAGTTTAGTCCAGAAATACACACTGAATACTTTGTATTTTCCAAGCCCTACGTCCGATAAAAATGTATTAGATTCAATCTAGCCCCTGAACAACCTATGTCTTCTTGGAAAGACAAGACCATTGCAGATGAAAACACCAGAAAGCAATAAAGGGCAGTATTACTAAAACAGCAAAATATTGAATCAGACAGGGAGTGCTGTGAGCTATCAGGGAAATGAACAATTTGAGTATGGGTCAATGTCAGCAGAAAATGAAGCTTCCCTGGTTACCAGAGAGGAGTTTAAGCTGGACTGTTAAAGAGGCATAGCTGCCTTTAAAGAAAAGGTCAAAGTGGGGATCGGAGAGTGGGCTCTGCTTACTCTGTGCAATAATTCTTGGTTACTCGTTGTTTTCTCCAAGCGATCTCAAATGTTCTGATTGTATACAGCTAGCAGTAAAAATATTGTTCACACATATCCTCAGATGATGTAAATTTATTTCTAAGCTATATACACATACTATGCCAATCCATAAAGTAAATATTAATAAAGATTAATTTCTTATCTTTTAGAATAAAGATATACACACATATTCCAATATTGTCTTCCTGCTCTCTAATAGATTTTGGAAGCCACTGCTCTAAGCCAGGAAAACATCTCAGCACTCAGCAGTGTGTGATGCAATAAACAGAGGTACCAACTGGTAAAAAAAAAAAAAAAAACTGCCAGGAGACTGGAGAGTTGTCACAACTTGATGTTGCAGTGGTAGATCTCCCCCAAGGAAAGAGTTTAGCCCATCACAAAAGGGTGAGCTGTGCTGAAGGTGGGCAAGCCTCAGCGGTCTTGACCAGCACTCTTCCAACTGGCAAACTCTTTAATTACCATTCCGGTCTCAGTTTAAGTCTTCCTCAAAGGGGCCTTCCCAGATCTTGCAGTTTAACTCGTGGCCTCTTGTGGATCTCACTCACCGCATTATGTCCTCTCCCTATATAATACTCATTACAATTTGTAACTCCTAGTTTCCTCGGGGAACTGTGCCTTTCACAGCTGTCTTCCTCGCTGTCCTGTTAAGCTCCCTAAGAGCAGTGATTTGTTCACTGCTGTGTATCCAGCAATGAGCCCTAGGTCTGAGACACAGGAGGTACTCGATACATGTTTGTAGAAATGAATGGCAAAGAAAATTAAATATGGCCATTATAGTCCTTTTAGTTTATAAAATGCTAAAATTTTCGAAGTAACTCTCCTTTAAGTGAACGAGTCAGAGAGCTGACTGGGCCTTATTCACTAGAGCTCAGGCGGTGACTGACTGACCACCCTGCTGTATGGACTGGAGAGAGAACAGGACACAAAATGTGAAAGTTGTTCAGTCTTTTTTCCCTCCATTTTTGCCATCCTTAATCTTGACTCTCGTTTCATAAATGCCTTTCTGGTATGCCGTGAAGACATCTATTGTTTGGGCCAGTCACCCACATTGGGCTTAATGGGGAAATGTTAGCAACTATCAAAATCACAACTCGGCAGAATTTGAGGGAATCCAGTCAAGCAACACGTGGTCAGAAGTGGATCTGTTCTCCACTTTCTCTGGGTTCTTATTCTGTTACTTATCCAATTGATGCAGTTGGTCATTGGTTGTTGGGTCCAGTTCGAGCAGCCAATGTGAGCTGAGATCTCGATTTTATTTGCTGTGTCTGTACAACAACAAAACATGCCCCAGCTTTGAATCCAGATTACGTCTGACATGCAAAAGACCCCAGCAACCAAGCTCCCCACTTAGCATCAGACTTCTCATTTGATTAGATCCATTTCCATCCACATCTTTCAACATTGCATAGACTTGCCTTTGGTGGCACTACTAAACCACTTTTATACAATATTAGGTTGATTTATTTGTCTGGTTTTAGGAAGCATTATCTAATTTTAGCTAACTGAGCACAAGTTTGCATCTTGCTGTTGTATCAGTGTGTGTTTTAACAAATGCACTTAGCAGAGCCTCATTTTGATGGGTAAGTTTCCTAACTATGCAATAATCGATCCTTGTACAGCTGCTTTAATCAATTTTAGTATTTTCTTGAATAGATTCTATGCCTGTATCATTTTGTCACTTCTCAATTGAGGGAGTGCGCAGAAGTTGCCAGAAGCAGCAAAAATTCACATTTATAGAATACCTTTTCACTGCATTGAGATTTTTCATGTTTCATAATCTTTCTGGAAGATGTTTCTGAAGGATTTCTCAGAAGACAGATGCATTGGTTTCTGTGACTGATGACAGTCTGACTTCACAAGTGGCCTTTTTGAGAGGTTACTAAGACTTGACACGTTAACATCCCATAAATCTCCCGTGTTCCAATTCCACAACGTACATTTCCCCTCCACCAGCCAGGGCAGAGAGGAATGCTTGTGCTCCTTTGACAGTTATGCCTAAGAAAGGAAAAAGGGAAGCCACTTCTGCAGGGACATAAACCTGCTCGATGTCTCTGCTATTTTATGTACATACCCCACTTCTCTCTTGCCGCCTCCAAGAAAATATGTGTGACCTTTGATAGAGCAGAAGAACCTTGTAAACCTCTCTGATGTTTAATAATTTCATTATTCTTACTGGAATGATGTACCAGCCGGTACAGACAGCTTGTGGAACTCAGCTCATGGGTAAATGTTCAGTCTCATGCTGTTTTAACAACATTGGCTCCATCATCAGTGCAAATAGAACCAGTGGAAAGAATCTGAGGAGTGAGATATTTATTTGGAGTTGCGGCTGTGATTCTGTTTTCCCAGGCGCCACGATGAAGGTGCACTTTCTGGGAGATGAGGCACTGACCATGCCACCGAGTCCCCCATGAGGGCTTGCTCAGTATTTGCTGGTAATGATGATGATGTAATTCCATGAGGCAGCTGTCAGTTAACAAACCTCATGAGTCTCAATCAGCCCTGATTTAATATGCCCTTCAGTAAAGGTTAAAACATGGGGAAACTCAAAATATACACTGTGTAGAAAAAATGTACTACAGCTTTTAACAAGTTACTTTAAAAGCATTTTGGGGATTTTGAGGGGGTTAATTAGATTGATTGATTATTTTTTAACAGAGGTACTGTTGAACCCAGGACCTCGTGCATGCTAAGCACGCGCTCTGCTGCTGAGCTGTACCCACCCCTGTATTGCAGCTTTTGAATGAGTGCTTTTTAAAGGAAAATGTACCCTTTTAAAGGAAGATGCTCAATTTTTCAATTATTTCTCTCCAACTATAAGTGTCTTCTCTCTCGCTGGACCAAAAAAAAAAAAAAAACGATCTATACACACACACACAGAAGCATATATCTCAGTATAATTATACACAAATAAGATTAATTCCAGAATGTAATGCAACTGTCTTCATCATCACAAAATAAACAGTGAGCAGAATATCTCTTGCTGTTGGACTCACCAGCTTGCAATATTTTCAGGGTAGGCTGGTGCTTCTAACATGAATGATTTACCATTCCTTTCTCCTTTCCTATCATATTGATCATTTACTTACCAGGGAAGATTTTGTACCATGAGCAACAGCTTTTAAGGCTAGATTTAGAAGTGTCTACACTAGTGATTCTCCACTGGGTTGCACATGAGAATCAACCGGGGTGATTTTAAAATTCACCCTGCCAGGGTTGTACGCTAGGCCAATTAAATCAGAAATTGGGGAATCAGAACTTGGGAGCTAGCGGACATGGACACAATACTTTTAGAGCTTCTGAAGTGACTCCACTGTGTAGCCAAGGGTGAAAACCAACAGCCCACAGCAACAAATGGTTTGATCAGTGAATGAGCCAGTCTTGAGTTAAAAATTGTAAGTTCCACGAAGCCATTAGACAACTGACAACTATAGCATCTGGAAAGATTTCACAAAGCAAAACCTTGTTAGGATGGAAAGGAACAGGACATGTCAACACGACAGCTTACCAATGACTGCACTCTGAGTAACTTTCCAAGGCAATCTAGGAGAGACTCCCTGCGCTGTCGTCCTCTCCCCACCTTTTGGCCAAAAGACCTGGGGCACGTGACATTTCATCTTAGAGCCCTAGCTTCCTCTTCTACGAAATGCTGTTGCTATTACCAGAATCTACTTCGTATCATGAAGATGAAGTGGACTAAGGGAGGATCGGCAAACATTTTCGGAAAGGGGCCTATCATTTTGGCTTTACAGGCCGTACCGTGTCTGTGTAACTACTCAGCTCTGCCGCTGAGGCGTAATAAGCAGCCGTCAGCACTGGGGAAATGAACGCGAGGTCATTAGAGCTGTGTTCTCATTTAACCTGATTAACAACAACAGGTAGTGGCCCAAATTCAGCCCCCAGGCTGCAGCTTGCCAACGCCTGCACTAACACATGCTACACGGTCGCTACAGGATGTTGCATTTTTGTTACAAAGTGTGGAAAGGAAGCCATCTCCCTAAGATATACACCTTTAGCCCTCTCTCTCAGCTCCTTTTAACCCGACTGGACTTCAGCTGGTAGAACAAAACTCCAAGGGCTGCAGTTCCTAGGAAAGGAGAACGTGGCGGGTGTCCTGTGTCTGTTTTCTCCCTTCACAGTGGCCACGGTCCCAGAGCTGGGGGCGAAGAGAACTAAGGCCGGAGCGCAGGGCCCGAGTGCACTGCCCCGGCGGCGCATCGCTTTACGGGAGCTCTCGGAGCAAACAGCACAGACACTAAAGCCATTAGGGAAACTGTGAATTAAACTCTGAGTTGTAAGGAGCCGCTGAAATCCCAGAGACGCAATAAATCATCACTGTCAACTGCTCAGCATGAGTAATAAAAAGTATCAATCCACTTAGCTAGAAATGAATTTGAAAATCGTGCTTTAAACAATAGTGATCTGTGAGCAAAATCAACAACGAAGCAGTTCTGCTATTTCATCCTTCAGGGAAGGACCGAGGAGCGTGATCCCGGCGGCGAGTTAGCTTCTTTGGTATCAAGGGAGCAGGAGTCAGTGAGGAACGGCTGTGTGAGTCAGCAGTTAGAAACAAAACTCAATGCAGTGCTTCACTCCTTCCTGAGGATATTAAACACATCCTTTTTTCCCCGCAGGTCATATTTCAAAGGCCAGATCCTTCCCAAGGCCTAAACTGTTCCTTGGATAATTTCAGTCAGCCGTTCATTCACTAATCATTTAGTAACCACTTCAACATGCCAAGCAATGTGCTCGGGGCTGGAAAAGCCAAGGCCAGGAAGCCCGTGTCCTTGCCCTCAAGACCTCTCTAGGGCCACTCTTTAAATTTGCTCATTCCGATGCCCACATTCTTAACTTTTCTCCCAGGAAGAATCCTAAGGACCAAATCTTACCTATTTTCTCAAATGGCTTCGAAGACCCACATCATCAGGTGGTGTCCTGTCATTCTTTGCTGATGTACTTTCATCTTTGAGTTTTGCTTGCTTCATGTTGATGTCAAAGACAGGCTCAGAGTGCGGGGGTGTCTTTCTCATTAAATCTTTCCTCACAAAACTCCAGAGTGCTTTCATCATTTAAGAAAAAGCCAAAAGCTATCTGACTTGTTTAAATGTGTGCGAGGACTTGTGGGGAAGGGAGGGGGAAAATGACAAGAACAAGTGGTAGGAATTTATCATAGTTACTATCTGTAAACTCCTAAGTAAGGTCCGCAGAGCCTAATGCATGGACGGCATCGAAGATCTCATTCGGGAGTGTGTCTGCAGTAGGTACAAAACACCGTAATGCCCCCCTCCAAAGATGCCCGCATCCTAATTCCCAGAAACTGTGAATTTGTTGTACTATCGTGTAATGATGACTTGGCAAAATGGACTTTGCGGGTGTGATTAAGTTAAGGATCTTGAGATGAGGAGATCATGCTGGATGAGCTGGGTGGGCCAATGGAATCGCAAGGGTCCTTATAAAGGAAAGGGGGCAGGAGTGTCAGAGTCAGAAAGAAAGAAGGCGATTGAAGATGCTACACTGCAGGCTTTGAAAACAAAGTAAGGAGCCATGAGGCCGGGCATGCAAACAGCCTCTGGAAGCAGAAGAAGGCAACAAACACATTGTCCTTGAGAGCCTCCGTGGAGGGACACAGCCCTATGGACCCATTTTAGACTTCTGACCTCCAGAAGTGTAAAAGAATGCATCTGTGTTGCTGTTAAGCCACTAAGATTGTGCTCATGTGTTACAGCAGTAGCAGGGAACTCATACAGCACACCCCTACAGGTATATTGCTAACAAATGCAGAAAGGGAGAGGGGTGCCCTTTAATTCAAGTGTGCTGATTTGCCACCTTAGATAATTTGTTTATAGTCACGATATAAGCAAAGCAGTTTATGTTCTCACCCTCGGCTTGTCTTTCCTAAATAAGGCTATCACAACCATTTGTTGGGAATTTGAGAATATTTTATCGGCACAGCACGTTTCTTGCATTAGATTATTTGTTGTACTAATGATTGAAAAACCCAGAAAAATACAAAATTGCATATGGGGGCTGGAGAAAATGTTCTCTACGAGACAGGAACAGTTAAATGTTTGTGGGTACGTGTGAGCATGAAGGAAACCATTTCTGGCCCATCAAGGCTTATAGAAACACAGTGATCAATAATGTATAAAGAATTTTATCTTAAAAATCAAATGGCCCTGATTTTAAAAGAACAGAATATATTGCATTTGCACAGTCCTAATTTTAATATACAGTCCCTTTTCAATCACCATTTAAAAACCCCTCATTATGATCAAATTAGTGTTCCAAAATAGGTATTTTAGAGTAACATTTATAATTGCTCAAGTAATCGGACTCACAGTGGGTTGTGAGCCACAGAACAGGACTCCAGCTTTGACCACTCTGAGCTCTCAGGATTTTGTTGCTATTACTGATCCCTAGGCCTGCATATGCCACTTCTGATGCCAAGGCACTGCGCCAAGTGCTTTATAAATATTCACTTATTTAGTCCTCACAGCAACCTTTTGAGGTGAACACTTATTGTCCCGCTTTTACAAACTAGGAAACTGAGGTACAGAGTGACCAAGTAACTTGCCCAAGTTCCTAAAGAACTTTAGCCCCTGGCAGATATCACGAATGGAAATTGGGGACTGTTGGCCAAATCCCAGGATACCCCAGGAACTCTCCAGCAAGGAGGCAAGGAACTGGCCGAGGTTTCGGGAGAGCAGAAGTCATGTGTCCTGCCATATGGATGGAGATGTAACACCCACAGCCAGAGGAAGGTGGTATAAGGCCCTCAATAGAGGAAAAGTACCAAACCGAAAGGGCACGGCCAGTGTTGGTGGTTGAAAAGAAGAATGATCATTTAGGAGTTAGCTTCTGCACCTCTGGGTGAAGAAGCTTCCACCTCTGGGAAAATCTCCTTCCTCTTGGGGTTAAGCTGGCTCAAGTTCTCTCTGAGCGGAACACAAGCACAGACCATGGTGGGAGCAGAAGACCTCCATGCAGGCCAGATCACAGTGGGAAGCTGCAGCCACCACCAAAGAGGAGGGGGAAAGATGCTGCTAGAGGAGATCATAAGAGTTCTCATCAAGAGGGAAAAAATAATTTGTAACTATGTGAGGTGATAGATATTAACTAAACTTACTGCAGTAATCATTTTGCAATACATTTGCATGTATCAAATCATTACACTGTACACTTAAAACTTAGACAATGTTCTATGTCAGTTATCTGTCATTAAAACTGGTCCAGTATGATGCCCATGATAACATCATAAACATAACTTCATCACATAGATTTAGGAGAAAAACAAACCTATTAGAGTAAATAGCAGAATCAGCTGTCTTCCAACTGTTAGTTTATCCCGGAGTGGCAAAAACATTGAAGTATTTCATTAAATATTTTAAAAACTGAAGCTTATTTGTTTCCATGCAATACAGTAAGTTAAGCTGCCATCACAAAATGCTTTTTTCACTAGCATCTCAGTTACAAGTAATTAGGTGTTTTTAAATGGTTTGTGATGCTAAAATCAGTTGGTCTTTAAGTATTTTAACATCCCATGCTAACTTCCACCATGACAAAAAAAGTGTTTTTCTTTTCCTACTGAACAAAAATTTTGTTCCCCATACCCCCGAAAAAGGCAAACTGGTACCCAGAAAGTTTGATTTATCAGAACTCTGAATTACAGTTCCAGAAACTATAAAGAAGCAAACATGTTAAAAATTAAATCAAGGAAACATTTGGTTTATTTAAGAATAAGCACCCAAACATATGTGTCTAAATTTCCTGAGTTCTCAAATCTTGGCCCAAAACATCTTGGGAAAGCAGATATACCAAAGAGGTTTCTTGGCATACATCTTTCTGAGTTGTAAATACTAGTAGAGTAACGTTTCTCTAAATAATTTTGGCACATTCAGTGTTAAGAACATTTAGAACAGAATCTGATTCTGTTCTAATCAAAATTAGTATTGAACTCTAATTTTAATCAAATTATGTCAACTACTAATTTCTGTCAGCTTATTTATTTGCATTTATTTTGCCACACAGTAAAAGAGAGGGACTCAGAGAGGCGGGTGGGGTGTCTGTCTGGTCAGCCCCAGGAAACTAGAAAGCCAGGTATCATGTAGGTTCCCGGAAGATGCGCCTACAATAGAAGCCAGCGGCTCCACTAGATGGCGCCATAAAAGACCACAGATTGGTGTACATAAACCTTTCTCCATAGTACCGCTTACTAGAGCAGAGCTGATAAAATGGTCCGTCTTTCTTTTGTGACTTCTTCCCCTACTGCCTGTGTTCATAAACCTATAAACTCACAGAACTCAATATCCGAAGTCACTTTAACTCTTGAGTCTTTGGGCAACACAAAGCAATAAACAAGGCATGAATTTTGCAGATGCAGTGAAACCCAGCCCAACCCACACAGAGGACAGAAAATATTTACTTTAAAGAGATTATTGTGCAAGTAGGAAAAGGTATCTGCAGAAAGCTGTTTACTGAGGTAGTCTATAATAAGAAGAAATGAAAGCAGAACAGTTTATATACGGTACAAACACACAATGGAGTACTGTGTGATTACTAAAAGCCATGCTGTCGATCTGTATTTGTGGAATGAGATGACATTCATGAAATAGAGATGAATGAAAGGGGCCAATAATAAAATAATGTGCAAAGAGGTCCCACATAAGTAAAATTGAATACACAGAATGTATTTCTATATATGTGCAAAGAGACATCTTACAGGAGCCAAAATGATAACTAATTATCTTCGGATGCAATTTCCTGTGGCCATTATTCCTTTATTTTCCCTTTTTAGTATTGAGCTCTTCTGTAATGAGTATGTAATATTTTTATTAAAATAATAAAAACTATATAATAAAGATATATAAAAATAAATAGAGTACAACAGTGTAGTTCAAACCAACCAACTAGGTACGCCTATAGCAATACGTACATATCTTAAAAGCACAGTGCTAAGAATAAAAGAAGTCAACTAAATAAAATATATAATAAGAAAAGATCAATTATATATATTAAAATATGTGCACATAATGCAATTTTATAAGACCATACTTAAAAGATACATACTAGCTATTTTTAAATGGTTGCTTCTGGTGAGGACTGGGGGCATGAGAGAGTCAACTGAGGGGAAAAGAAATACTAATGAATTAATTGCCTGAACCGATGCTAGTAACTTTCCCCATACTATTACTCAACCCCTACACCTGAGGCCCCAAAATGCAGACACAAATTTAAGAACAAGAAACATTTCAACATAAAAGCATATGTATAAAAATGGACAGTTTATTGGCTATTTTCAAAGAAACTATGGCCTATAGATTGTAGAACCTAAGGGGTCTGAAGACCTGCAGACACATCATCTTGGACATGTAACTTAACCTTACTAAAGCCCCATTTGTTTATCTATTAAATAAGGAAAATCTCTTTTTCAGGTGTTACTAAGATTTGTGATGTCATTCTCAAAAATAATCATTGTGACTCCCCGTTTCAGCTCTGGCAAGTCAAGAGCTTAGAACTGTCATCCATACAACAAGAAAAAGCTGGACACACTACAAATCAATGACTTGTCTGGGACCTGTCAGAGAACTGAGTTTTCAAGGGAAACCATCACAATGAAATCTGGAGAGACAGGCAAATCAAGAGTCACAGCCACAACCTGCTTACCTGAAATAGAAGCCACTGGAACCATCAACTGGTTAGAACACTTAAATAATTTCATTGACTTTATCTCCAGGATCCCCACTAGGATCTCAAGATGAAGAGCCAAGAAAGATCCCTTCATGGCTCAGGAAGGGAGAAGAGTAAAATAATTTCGGTAAAATATGTTCAGAGCTTTCTGCATAACAAAGGCCTAGACTTCATGGAAAAAGACTTCACCAAAGTCTTGTCCCAGATCTTCTCCCTAGACCCCCTCCAGCATTCCTATCTCACATAATTGGGAGCGGGGAAGCTATACAAGAAAAAATACTTGTGATGATCACAAGTCAGTCACAGGTTCCCTCAAAGACTGAGATGTCATTAGAAGATTATAAAATGCTTCACCTCCCCCACATCAAGGTATGGCATCCCCATTCCAACAGGGCTGCAGCAGAATACAGTAGATTGTAGCTCACAGAGCAGAAAGACACATCTTCTCTGAGAAGTACTTAGGGAAGCCCAGAGTCCACAATGAAGACAAACAAGGACACTAGAGGACTTTGAAGCCTCTGGCACCTACAGCCACAGCAAACATAAAACAAAGCCCAGCTTCTAGGCAGATTAACATAAATCCTCACACCAGAGGTCTTTTGCCCTCAGTTCCTATTACCCAATACAACATCTCCAACTCTGAATTTTAAAAATACAAGCCATGCTAGTAAACCTGTCTGAAGAGACAAAGTAAGCAGAGAACTGGATTCAGATGCACCATGGATGGACTTACCTGGCAGGGTATTTACAATAGCTGTAACTAATATAATAAGGGTGCTAATGGAAAGAAGAGACAACACGCAAGAATGTATGAGTCATATAAAAAGAGATGTGGAAAGAATCAACAGGAAATGCTGGAAATCAGAACCACTGCAAAAGAAATGAACGATGCCTTCAATATTTATTAGGGAACAGAGACTCAGTACTGTGGAGGAATCAGTGACCTGGAAGGTAACTCAGTAGAAAATTCACAAATTGAAATGCAAAGAGAAAAAATAAGCTTAACAAAATGACAAACATCCAAGAACTGCGGGAAGATTTCAAAAGATATCACAGGTTTGTAACTGGAATACCAAAAGGAGAAGAAAGTGAACAGAGCCAAATAAATTTTTAAAGGAATAATGGCTGAGAACTTTCCAAAATTAATGACAAACAGCAGACCACATAGCTCAGAGAATGGCAAGCAGGAGAACTGCACGCACGCGCACGCACACACACACTGCTGGGCATATCATTCCAACTGTGGAAAACCAAAGACAAAGAGAAAACCTAGAAAAAAACTAGAGAATAAAAACACCAGTAGTGAAGCAAAAACATAAATCACATCTGATTTCTCATCGGAATCCATGAAAATAAGGAGGGAATAGAGTGAAATATTTAAACTGTTGAAAGAAAAAAATCACCAACCTGGTATTATATATCCAGGGGAATTATCCTTCAAAAATGGAGAAATAAAGGCTTTCCCAGACAAACAAGTAAGAGAATTCATCCCTAAAAGACCTGTTCTGTAAGAAATATTAAAAGATTTTCTACAGGCAGAAGGAAAATTATTTAAGTCACAAGGTTAGCTCTATATAAAGAAACAGAATAGATAAACAAGTTTATACTGTATAGCACAGGGAACTATATTCGATATCTTGTAGTAGCTTACAGTGAAAAAGAATATGAAAACAAATAGATGTATATTTATGTACAACTAAAGCATTGTGCTGTACACCAGAAATTGACACAACAATGTAAACTGACTATACATCAATTAAAAAAAAGAAAGAGCATCAGAGAAGGAATAAATGAAGCTAAAATATTTTTTAATTGATCTAATATATACCTGCCTGTTTAAAGTGGTAATAGTAACAATGCATTGATAACATATGGATAAACAATGTCCCAAAGGATAGGAGGGAAGAATTGGGAATACACTGTCATAAGGTACCTGTACTACACATGAAATGCAATAGTGCTGTCTGAAGGCGGACTTACATTAGTTAAAACGAAGTTACTTACAAAACAGAAACAGACTCACAGACATGGAAAACAAACTTATGGTTACCAGGGGGGAATGGGGGTGGGGAGGGATAAATTGGGAGTTGGGGATTTGCACATAATAACTACTATATATAAAATAGGTAAACAACAAGGTCCTACTGTATAGCACAGGGAACTATATTCATTATCTTGTAATAACCTATATTGAAAAAGAATATGAAAAGGAATATATATGTATAAATAAATCTGTATGCAGTACACCAGAAATTAACACATTGTAAATCGACTATACTTCAATTAAAAAGTTTTTTTAAAAGAACAAAAACTTTAAGGCAACCACTAAAAAGTTTTTTTCAAGTATCAATTGCTACACTAACAGAAGAGACAGAAACTGAATTCTATAAAATGCTCAATTAAAACCAGAAAAGGGAAGAACAAGAAACCTTTGGTAATAAGCAAAAAACAGTTGCAAACATACATGGTATTAACCCAAATATACTAATAATTACTTAAATGTGAATGGTCTAAACACAACAATTAAAAGATTGCCATACTAGAAACAAAGTAAGACCCAATTATGTATCGTCTACAAGAAAACCACTTTCTAAAAATAGACTGAAAGGATAAAGGTAAAGGGATAGAGAAAGACGTACCATGCTACCACTAATTTAAAAAAAATGTTGGAGTAGCTTTGTTCATTTCAGATGAAGAAAATTTCAGAACAAGAGAAAATATCAGGGATAAAAAGAGGAACTACATAACAATAAAAGGATTAATTCCCTAAGAAGATGTACCATTCCTAAATATGTGTGTACCTAACAATAAAACATCAAAATACACGAAACAAAACCTGATAGAACTGGAAGGATAAAGCGAGAAATCCACTACTATAGTTGGCCACTTCAGCCCCTGCCACCCACCATCAGTAACTGCTAGATCAAGTAGGCAGAAAAACCAGTAAGGATATAGCTGAGTCGAATGGTACTGTCAATCAACATAATCTAATTGACAGCTATAGAAGACTACCCAACAACAGCAAAATACACATTCTTCTCAAGCTTGCATGGAACATTCACCAAGATAGACCTCATTCTGGGCCATATAACCTACTTTAACAAATTTAAAAGAATAAGTCATACAAAGTATGTTCTCAGACCACAATGAAATTAAACTAGAAATCAGCAACAGAAAGATAGCTGGAAAAATTGTCACATATTTGGAAGTTAAACAGCATACTTCTGAATATCACATGGGTCACAAGAGTCTCAAGAGAAATTGTAAAATATTTATAACTAAAGTAAAATTAAAGTACAACTTAGCAAAATTTGTGGGATGTGGCAAAAACAGGGCTTCAAAGGAAGTTTATACCTTTACATGCATATATTAGAAAAGAAAAAATACCCAAAATCAATAATCTAAGCTTCCACCCTGGGAAACTAGAGATGTAAGAGCAATTTATGCCTACAGCAAGTAGAAGACAACAAGTAATAAAAATTAGAGCAGGGGGAGGGTATAGCTCAGTGGTAGAGCAGGTGCCTAGCATGCAGAAGGTCCTGAGTTGAAATCCCCAGTGCCTCCATTCAAATAAATTAATTAAATTTAAAAATCTAATTACCTTCCCCACCCCTCAAAAAAGACATTAAAAAATTAGAGCAGAAGTCAATGAAATTGAAAATAGGAAAACAGATAAAAATCAACAAAACTAAAAGCTGGTTCTTCGAAAAAAATTTTTAAACTGATAACCCCCTGGCCAAACTGACCAAGAAAAAAAGAGAGAAGACACAAGTTACCAGTATTAGGAATCTACAGACATAAAAGGAAATTTAGGAATACTGTGAACAACTGTATGTCCACAAATTTAATGATTTAGATTAAATGAACCAATTCCTTGAAACATACAAACTACCAAAACTCAAACAAGGAGAAATAGATATAGGGCTATTTAGATTCATCATTAAAGCAAGTGAATGAATAAAATAACCTTCCAAAAAAGAAATCACTAAGCCCAAATGGTTTCACTGGTAATTCTACCCAACATTTGAGGAAGAAATTATACCAGTATTTCCCAATCTTTCCTAGAAAGCAGAGGGAACACTTCCTAACTCATTCTATGAGGCCATCATTACCCTTGTAACAAAACAAGATGACATTACAAGAAAGCTACGAACCAGTATCTCTCATTAACATACCTGCAGAAATCCTCAACAAACTATTAGTGAATGAAATCCAAAAATAACTATGCGCCGCATTCAAGTGTGATTTATGCCAGATGTGCAAGACTGGTTCAATATTCAAAAGAAATCAACCTAACCCATTACATGAGCCTGGTGTATTTCATAGTGCCAACATATTAAAAAGTGCTCAAAAACAAAAACAAACTCCACACAGTCCCAACAACGAACTAGAACAATCTGAGCAAAAAAATAAAGTAGTCCTTGATTTATAACCCCAACTGTAATAGAAACATCTATGAATCTACACTGATATGAATAAATGATTTAATAAATAAATGGGGAATAATATACCGAGGAGAAGAGTTCCAAATAGTTTATGTAGATATACTGCCCTTAAGGAAGTGGACGATAACTCCTCACTCTTTAAGTGTGTGTTACTCATGATGACTTTCTTCCAAAGAGGATAACATGGAAAGAGGGAGAAAAGGGTACCTTTACAATGGAGAAAGCTGACTGTCACTCCCTTAGCCAGGTGGTCAACGTCACCATTAGCAGTGATCAGTCACATTGAGAGTATGTACTTGCGACATAATGTGATGAAAACGGCACTTCACCTCTGTGATCTTCCATCCAAAACCACATTAACCCACTATAATCATGATAAAAACATCAAAGAAACTCAAATTGAGGAACAGTCTCCAAAATACCTGACCAATAACCCTAAACATTGGCAAGCTCACCAAAAATAAGGAAAGTCTGGAAAACCCTGACAACCTAGAGGAGGCTAAGGAGACATAGCAAGTAAACGTAATGTGCCATCCTGGAAGGGATCCTGGAACAGAAGATGGACATTAGAGAAAAACTGAGGGAATCTGAATAAAATGTTGGAATTCAGTTAATCATCATGTATTAATGGTTTATTAATGGACAATGTACCCTATTAGTGTAAGATGTTAGCAGGTAAAACTGGATTTGGATATGTGAGAACTCTCTGCAATCTTTAATCTCTATCTTTGCAATAATTCTGTAAATCTGAAACGGCTCTAAAATTAAAAGTTTACCTTAAAAATGACCACTGCGGTTTTAAAATTACCATAGCATGCCAAAAGATTTTTCAGGGTGAGCAACACAGGCAGAACCATCTGTCCTGGTCCCCTCTCCTAATGTTCGTGTACACAGACACATTTGCCCAGCTGAGCAATTCGTGTATCAGCCCCACATTAATAGACACCGCTTCACCAGCTGTTTCAATTTCTAAGAAAATAGATCAGTTCAACTTGTAGACATCCCAGACAGGCACCACACTCACACCTGTGCACACACACACGTGCTGCACTTGTATGTGCCAGATTGACAGATGATTAAGTGATCATTATCCGGTTATGAAAAATTAAAATAGAAGGATAACAGACAAAACCTGACTATTCTGTTCTACCTTTGAATTGTACTGCTTTGGGCCAAGCACTGTTACAGCACACCTTGGTTCGCGCGCTTTCCTTTCCCTGCGATTCCTACTAGGCTGCTTACTGATGGACAGTCTGGCCCAAGCAAGGGAGAGACAAGAGAAGCCTCAGGAGAGGGAAAACCCAGAACCTGAGTCCAAGCCCCGAAATAATTAGCTATAGAGGCTCCACTGCCTCTCTGTCATCTGACTGTTAAGTGAGAATCCTGTTCTTCATCACAAATTTCCTTCTGTCTTGGCTTCGCGTTTTACAAACGACTGGCACTTTTAAACTATGAGAATGGTTTACCTTTCTGGCTGAACAGTCTCTCAAAAATCATTTTATTAGGGGGAAAAAACAGGGCCAGCAGCTCAGTGAGTTCTCTCTTGGCAGCATATCTTTTTATTTTTGAATTTCATTGTGACTTGTTTGCTTGTCCCTCTGCCACCGTCTAGTCTAACATCCTAATAACAGCCTGTAACTTGTAATTTGGATTTTCAAAGCTGTATTTTTCAGGCATGTTCTTTCTGTCCAAATCAAAGACACCATTTTAGTGTCAGACGGACAGACAATGAGAGAAAACATGAGCGGGCACGTACATATACACACATTCACACGCATGCACACACACGCACACAATTTCCAGTCAAAGTCTTGCCTGAGTTGTAGCTCAAATATTTTTTGTTTTTCTCTTTCCTCTGTTTCTGAGCATCTAGCTTCCTGGGCTATAAAGGAAGTTTGGGGTTTGGGTTATTTTTATTATTCAATGACCTTAAGTAGAGTTCGGACCATTATATTTTTAAATCAATATTGAAGATTCTCCTATCAAAGATACAGAGATTTTTGCAAATAAAAGCATTCTGACCTTCAAGAACATTTAATTTAAGCACGCAAGCATCTTGTATTATTGCTTGAGTCTTTATATTTTGAACTTTCTTCATCTGTTCTGTGCTCTATGTCAATAGTG
Organism: Vicugna pacos; assembly: GCF_048564905.1. NCBI lineage: Eukaryota > Metazoa > Chordata > Mammalia > Artiodactyla > Camelidae > Vicugna > Vicugna pacos. The sequence goes on along the minus strand of NC_133023.1, from coordinate 16,643,696 downwards.
ATTAAGTTAGTAAAACTTACTGTGCTCAGACTGTCTTCCAATATGAAGAAGAATTTTTTTTTACATATCTCCACCCAGTTACTTCTTCCCACAAATGTTCCCGCCTCTTAAATAGAAATATTGTTTACAGACACCTCCAAGGGAAATTTAGTGTATCTTTTCAACTGCTGATATTCTAGAGCTGTAAGTGACTAAAAATAATTAGCCCAACACTTCATTTTAAATATAAATAATAATTTGTAAAAACAAGAAGCTATCATTATTAGCTAACACATGCCATGGTATAGCTTATCTTATTCTTTAAGTTTGTGACTCTGCTCAAATTCAGATACTTACACGAGGCAACATAATCGATAAGATTCCTACTAACAATGGAGTTATACTATTTTTAATACATGATTATGTACCAAGAAATGACAATTAGCAAATTAAACAATTGTGCTGTTATAAGAATTAAATACCCTAATTTAGTTGTTCCATTAATTTTTACCTTAATTTCTAGCTGATGCTAGTGACTAGAAAGTAAAGTTACTTGGTTATCACAAATATACTTAAATTTACATTTCACAAGTTTCACTCATCATAAACTATATTCTTTAGGTGAATATATGTACACATTTTTATCTTACCTTGATCCAAAAAGGACTTCAAGCCATTTACAGACGTTCCTGTAATGTAGCAAAATAAAATCCCATTAAAATTTTAAAAACATATGAACCAAAAGATAACTCATCACAGGAAACTAATACAAAGCAATTAATAAGGTTGGAACACATTGATGTTCATGCCAAAGGTAGCCCAATACTTTTGGATCTAAGCTTGCCAACTACCAATAGGAATATAGATCCAATTTCAAGTTTTATAGAACGTATGAAGAAAAAATAAACTAGTTGCTCATGAAAAGCACTACTGCTGAGACCAGAAGACAAACTATCTCCCAGTACTGTCTCAGAAAGATCAGAGTTTAATTCTATTCACAGAAATAGCTATATGATAATCAGTGAAAAGTTTCACAGAGCTTTGATTTTTTTTAAACAAATTAATACTAGCTAGGATTCTATTAGGTTGACTATATAATTGATTCCAGTACTCAGTTCTCTGGGTTGTCAATTAGTACACTTCAGAGTTTCTAGCAATGGTACCTAACCAGGGGTGGTAGGGCTTTGGAAGCATGGGACGGCAACTGTTAGTTCTCATAATGATGGGAGGTGGGCATCATTGACATTTGGTGAGCAAGGTCTGGGGATTTTAACATACTACAATGCATAGGAAAGTCACACACAATAAAGAATTCTAATGTCCCAAATGACAACTGCAGCCTCACTGAGAATTACTAAGAGAAATGAATGGATTTCATGTTTTTCAAATAATCCCTCTACAGATACTGTTTCTCTTGGACAAGCTATTAAAAAGTATTGCCTGGCATTGAACTCAAAATTATACTACCTGGCAAGTACTCAAAACATTTTTTAAGCTAATACCTCTGACCATGGCATAAAGTCTTACTTAAATAACAATTTTCCTATGGATGGGTATTTATCCATAAAGAGGCAAGACAATAAAATAGATTTGTTTCTCTTTCCTCTTACAGTAGCCACAAGTCAATGACTGAGAATAGCCATCATGCTATCTGTACTATGTACATATTATATATATTTTGCATATGGGGTTCATACATGAGTAATAGTTCTTTCTGATTCTTGGATAAACCTGGAACTGGTATTTTCATACATGACTTTCTTCATTAGTCTAACACCAAAACCTGGTATAATGATTCTGGCCTTATCTTTCAACCCATACCAAGTTCATTCATAAAAGATCTCTTCATTTCAAATTCCTCAACACCAGGCGGGGCACTCTCATTTGTTTCTATAGTTCTAGTACTATTACTATTACTATTACTATTACTACTACTACTACTACTACTACTACTACTACTACTACTACTACTACTGGCTTTAAAATGTTATTTACTACATTATCAAAACATTTCTTCTGTCTTCAATATGGGGTCTATATCAAAATAAGATATTTTGATGAATAAATCATTATGTTCTTCATTCCAAGAAATTGCCTTTTTTTTTTTTAATTATCACTCCCCACACCCAACCCAGTGGTCAACCCATCATGGCCACCGAAGCTTTGCGGGAATATAACACAGACAAATGCAGAGAATTCAGTCAAATTTTTGGTTTTCAAACTCATGACAGAGAAATCATTTCAAAATTCAAAATGTTTGATAAGCAAGAGCTAGGAATTTTGGAATTCAAAAGGCAAACCTAGAAGAAACAAGATGCAAAGTTTATGCCTGAATCAAAAGAGAATGGAGAAAAAGCCAGATTATTTATTCCAAGGATAAAACAAAGGCTGCCAGGGCAAAGGTAGGAAGAAAGAAACATTACCCAGGAGTAAGGCTGGTTGGAAAGTGGGTAAAAGGACTAGACTTCATGTAACCACAAGGAAAGGAGCTGAATCAGCACTTGAGAAATAGCATGGCCTCTGCTCAAGCAAGAGCCACCCATTACAAGAACCAGGGAGCCATAAAGAAGCTAAGCCAGTCCCCAAAACTGTCCAAGAAAGGCACAGGAGAATCCCCCACTTCACCACTGCACCCAGGAGTTCTAATGATCCCACTGGATGCCAAGCAGCAAGGACCTCCCATTAACAGCAGCCTGTACACCATTCATTGATGAGCAAGAACTAGATAATGCCTGTATCCCAAGAACTGTTTTTGGACCCATCCACATGGACAACTGTCCTATCAGGAACTTAGTTGAATCATCACCCTCCCAGCAAAGGGGGGCTTTGGGCAACCAGAGGCAAAATGGAGACATAAAAATGAGAGAACACAACACTTAAGTTTGCATGGAATTCAATCCAGCCTGAGATCTTTGTTGGGCCCTGCTTTACAATATCCCACAGTTCTGCTGCTACTACTATCATATGTACAACTTACCTGAGTGCCTATTACCTTAATACTACTAAGTATAAGATCAGAAGATTTCAACATGCTTAGAAGTACAGTGTTAAGACATATAAAAATGGAGTTGTTCTGTGGAAGTAGGGCCAGAGGGGCTTCAGAGCCCTTGTTGTTGGGCCTCTTACCACAGCCACCCTCACTGCCAGCTCAAGTGACCCCTGTTATCTTCCTATGAAAACATACTTTGTAATATTCTTCTAGAATTTTCTGGGGAGGATTTGGTTTTGTCTCATAATGGACAATGATACTTCCTAAATGTAAGGCTGCATTCCCACTGCATCAGAATCATCTGGAAAGTATTTGTTTATGTCTTTATTGCCCCTACTCTGAAGACTGTGACCCACAGATCTGAGATAGGATAGAGAAATCTGTTTTGAACAAGCTTCCCAGGTGACACAGACATTCAGATGGGTTTCCAGCCAGCTCAGATAAAGCTCACAGGTGGTGCTGTTAAAATCCTTCAAAGACTCAAATAGCACCAACGCCTCATTGACCTTCTCTGGAGATGCTGACTTAATGCTTTATCTGATCAACTCCCAAGTGACTCTTCAGCCTCCTTGTTGTGATTTATTCGGAAGCTAAGTTTTCAACTAAGGAGCAGACATGATTCCATGTCGTCCTCCACCTATATTTTCAAATTGACTCCACGGTATGTTTCTATCTCATTTTTCATTTCAGTCTGCAGGCAATATACATTTATGTTGCACTGGAACAAAAGGCTTTTTCCTATATCTGTCCCTACATCATCAGTATCCACTGAAGTTTTTGTGAGAGTGAAGATTAGTACAAGGAAGTTCTGTAAATGAAATAATGCTGACGAGCTTCTCTGAAGCCTCCTTTTAATGTGTTTTTTTTTTCAAAGAGGTTATGGTTTGAAGCAGGCTTTGAACTAAATGAACCCATTAATCAGGCACTAAAACGCTGCTACAGCAGTTTAAAACTATATCAATGAAAGTGTATTCTGGAAACCTTTTGCCAAAACTGTCCAGCTTGATTGATTGTTTTATATATACGTGTATCTTTTGTTCCCATAGTGCTGCTGTGTTCCTGAGTATAGGCAATATTTAATGTTCATAGGGCAGAAGAAGAAAAATAACACAACCACAAATATCCAGTCTTTATATGAATGCTCGTATGGTAAACAGTGAAAGGAGATGCATTTAGGCTGCACACACCTCAACCACAATAGCAAAGCAAGTGAAGATTGTCTTTGGCCACTGCTTTTGCTTCTTATTACCCCATCAATCTTTTCCTGCCCCATGGTTCACAACTACCCATCCCAACAAAGGCAATCTCCTGAGTTCAGCATCCTTGCCTTCTAGAAGCTTTCTCCAACCACCTTATCTAAGAGGGCAACCCCCTTCCCTAGCACTGTAGCACTGTCAGTTCTGACAATCTGTTCCATCTTCTTCACAGCACTGATCACCTTTTGTTTAGTGTTGCTCTCCTCCACTGGAATGGAAAATTTGAGAGCAGGACCCCGTCTGTCTTGTCCTCACAAGTTAAGCAGAGCCAAGCTCAGCACATCACAGGCACTCAAGAAATATTTGTTGAACTTAATAGAAGGAACACGAACTACTGAAAATCAATTGGCCAAATATCTGCTCTCCAAAAGGCTAAATAGAAGTTGATTTGCTATTTGAAAATTTGATGAAAAAAAAAAATTCTTAAAATGCTAGAACAGGCATAAAAGAGAAAACAACACACCAGAGGATCCGAAGGAATTTCATATAAACTGAAAAAAAAATCCTACTTGAACTTCTGAAATGTTGTATAAGGAAAAAATACCTTTCTAGTTATTAAATATCTTTGTAAAATTATCAAACTGCTGTATCAGTCTTGGTTTGCAACACTTTGACTAGTCTTCCAAATGCTGCTATAAAGACAAAAATGAAAGCTAGTCAAGTAAAAAAAACTTCACAGAAATCTCCCAAAGCTCTTAGGACCATTCAGAGTCAAATGCAGTGAGTTTCATAAAGATTTAATATGGGGAAGTTAATTTTTAAGTAAACTGATGAATTTGATAAGTTAGGCTAATTGTTCACTTGAAAAATATTGTTATTTAACAAATCAACTATTCCGCCTATTGATTTTAGCTATTTAGCTACAACCTTATTTTGGACCTAGAACTGTATTATTCCCACCTTACAGTGGATGAACCTGAGGTCCACCAGCTTGCCCAAGGACACCCCAGCAGTAAATGGTGGAGCTGGCCTTCAGACTCGTCTTTCAAAATGTGGAGTCTGAGCCTTCAACACCAAGCGGTACTGTCTACCCCCAAGACCCTCAGCAGTCTAGAATTTAATATCTAAGGTTTCAAAACTTCTAGAATACTTCTGTAGGACAGAGATACGTAGTTACTTATAATTTGCATACGGCAGGAATTTGAATCAAGGCTGCTTAGTGAGCACGTATGGCAGGCTGTGGACGTATCTGAATGCTTATGAAGCTATTATTTTCTGCTCAAGGTTACTTGGTCACTCTCAGGAGTCTGAAATTTACTAGGAAAAGTGCATGCTACAGATGAGAGGTATTTACAAATCTGGGCTATGTTCAGCACCTAGTGAAAGTCAACTTCAAGGTCCTCACAGAAATAGAATATACCTTATGATGGCAGCCTTGGGTATTCATGAATTTTCTGCACTTTCCCACACTGGCCTCTTTATTTTTCTGAACAATATGGTAAACAGGGCCACTGGCTGAGAAAAAGAGCAGGTGAGTACTGCATGAGACGAACTGGAGACAAAGATTATTTCTGCACATGTCACAGACTAGTCATTTCTCTGCACCAAGCTTTGTAAACATTCAAGAATCTCCTGAGATTCTTAAGCCTCACATAGGTTATTTTTGTTTGTTTTTGTTTGCACTTTTTAAAAGATAGTAATTCAGTTCTCTCTCATTTCATAGATTTAAACTCAAGTCCCCAAATTTTTAATTTTTCTCAAGGTCACTGACCTGGTCACTGGTGGAGTATGGATGTGAAACTAAGTCTCAGTTTTCCCATGCCAGAGTTCTCTTCTATTATCAATGGTTTTTCAAACATTTTTTTTTAAATGGAACCATTTTTCCTCTGAACCGAATCTTACATAACCTCAGTATACGTAACTGATAAAGGCTGCATTTTATTAGTATAAAATTATTGATGGGTATTATATGCAGCGTTTACTTATAACATCAATCGAAGAGAAACATGAGATTTTTGAAAACATTTGAAATAGGGGATTAAGGATGCCAACAAATCTGTCTCAGCATCCAATTTTTCTTTTTATTTTATTACACAGTACCAAGAAAATCCTGACTCACTCAGAAAAGTAATTGCAAATGATAACAGTTTTTAATAACTCCCCTTGCAACCTCAGAATGCTCTTGAATCAAACTTTGCTCTTGAACCAAACTCTTGGAAAAGGCTGGGGAACACCATGCCTGGAAAAGAGTTTGGAAACCGCTGCAATTAAACTACATTCCTTTTCCATCTTTTCCACAATATCCCTGCCAATGACTATTCAGTTCAATAGCAGAAGTCATCAACAGACTAAATGCTGACTGAGGACGGTTTGGGGGGAAAAAAAAAAAACAGAGCCTGTAGAAAGATGGAAAAAGGAAAAGGGAAAAGCAAAGAGTTCAGTTTCATTCTAGTGCAATTCACTGGAAATTAATTCAACAAATGAGCAGTTTGCCAAATGACTAGTTAATCAAATTTATTGATTTGCCCAAAAAAAAAAAAAAACCTGTTTCTTAAGACTTTCTAGTTCAGGGCATTTGGTATTGAATGTGATGCTTTCAACAGCATTCTGAAGGCCTTTGCTAAATTTCAGTTGAGTGGTTTTCATTTTGCTTTCAGAGCAGCATTTTAAGGAAAGTACAATTGACTTTGCTCTATCAACCTACAACTCAACAGCAGGGAGGGAGACCTCGAGCCTGCAAAAATCACTCCTGGCCTGTCCACCCCAGAGAGGGGTTACTAATGGGCCGAGAATGAGGAGACTAAGGGGCAGATGGAGAAAAGGTGAGGGGCAGAGAGCATGCAGAGCACGAGGACTACGTGACAGTGGGAGGGAAGAGCAAAAGGGAGGGTCGGGGTGGGCAGAATCCAAAGGCCCCAGAATCCAGGAAAGTCCTGGCTCTTCACAGCTCTCCTTGCTAGTTCCTCCAGTATCAATGGATGTAGACTTTGTTAAGAAATTAGGTTTCAGAAATGGGTAAAATTGCTGAGTATAAGACATGCATTCTTAAACTACTTGGAGAAAAATTAAGAGATTATCAAATCCTCCTCCCTCAAAAAAAAATACATATACACATACACACACACAGAAAGTATATACCACTGGAAGTGTGGAAATTCAGCCGGGAATGAGAAAGCAACTTTCTCACAAATCCGACTAGAGGCAAACCCTGGATTAAAACCAGATCTGATTCTCAGACTAATGCCTTTCCTATTGCTTTCTATAGCTTTTTAAGGTGAATATGCCTGTCTGGACATTTGCCTCTGTTGGCTCTTAGAGATTTCTCCCCAAAATAATACCAAAGTAAAGTAAAACGAAATTACATTTCACAAGTTAATTTCCTATTCTTTTTAAGTGACTAAATTAATAGGCTAAAGTTTCAATCGGTCCAAAAGACATAACCCTCGTAAAAATGAAGTCCTTCTTAAACGCCAATTTAGTCATCAGGTCTGAGATACTTTTGTTTAAACCTGCCTAATTTTTAGAGGTTTAGACATAGTTAAGCTTTTTCCCATTCTTTGAAGACTTCCTGCAAATGAGACATGCAGCCATTTTATAAAAATGATAAATTGGCCTGTTGCAAGTAGCCCAGCATCCTATTCCTCATGTCTGTTTCTCCTCTCACACTGTATCACTTCCTGGAAGTATTAATAGTTGCATTTCATTTTCCTATATAAATATTTAAGGACTGTAATTCTGCCCAGTTGACATTGGCAGTGCCTGTGCACGGTGATGTTTCATTATCCGCTCCTCGTATCAACATGATCTTGTCAAACTTTGTTTCCAATAAATAGGGCAGGCTGTATTTGGAATATTTTAATAACCGAGCAGAGTCATATTGCTTTCAATCATGGCCTGCTTACAAATCCCCAGCTAAGAGGTGCAGTTACATGGAACAATAACCCATGAGCAGCGTGCCAATATATTTTCATTAGTCAATGACACCCAGCTGCAGAGAGAAATTAGGCTGTGTCCTTTAAACCTCATCGTTCCCTTGTGGCAGAACCACAGCAGGCCGATTGGCTTCACCAAACCTTCCTGCCATTGTTCAGTGAATGCTCCAGCTGGGTTGTGTTCATCATAAACCCGAAGTCTGCAATTTTTCAATTCCATATTAGGCTCGGATTCAAAGCCTATTGTTCTGCCATGACTGGAGAGGCAGACAAGGAGAATGTCATTGAGGAGCTATTGTTTAAAGCACTTCTTCTCACCCTATTATTCTGGGTCATTTGGAAAGATAATTTATCTCTGGAAACTTTGGAAACCATGATTGGTTTGGCATTATCTTTGATTTTCTCCTGGTTTCTTAATTCTTTAACAATACTCTTAAGAAGGACATCATTTTTCAGACTTTTCAGATCAAAGTAGCCCAAATGGGGACACTAGAAAGGAAACACTTCAAATGGAAGAAACTTCGTAAGTTATGTTTTTATCTTTGTTTTAACACTAGTTCGTTTTTGTTCTTTCATCATCCAAAAAGCAACGAAAGTGAAACCACATTTTTCTGTAATAGGCAGGTTGCCATTTAGATGAGTAAAACCCCAACATCTCTCCCTTCCTTTATTCACCTCACCACTCCATTCATGCCTCTTCCCACCCTCACCCCACCCTGCATACTTGCATGAATGGAGGGAGCCAGTGATGGCTGAATGACCAGGCCAGAGGTGCGTCTCATGAATGCTACCAGGTGTGGTGGAAACCCCAGACAGATGTGCAGCCAGCTTCTGAGGAGGGAGGCTATTCTTACGCATGGTTTTGAGTGACTGCAGAGAAGTTACAAACCAACCACAAATAACTCCCCAGATCTTCTGAGGATTTTCCTAGACTGATGATGTCAGTACTTGCTGCTGTGTTCACAGCTTCTACAGCAATGTTTCTCAACCTTGGCTGCACATTAGAACATCCACTTTTTTTTTTTTAAGTACTAATCCTTGGGCCCTTCCTCCAGGGATTCTGATCTAATTGCTCTGGGGTGAAACTTGGACATAGGCATTTTTTTAAATGCTCCCTTGATGACCGTAATTGGTAGCCAGGGTTGAGAAACTCTGCTCAGAGGCATTTGTGAAAACCAGGACTAAACAGAGCAAAGTCCTGCTCCCTTAATTTGCATATCTATTTTTAGACAATACTTTGACCAAGTGGACGTGACTCTCGGAAGTCTCAGCAAAAAGAAATAAGAACCTGAGCTTTACACCTGTAGAAGGTTCACATCACACTTAAGTTTCATTGCTGGGCTGTCTTCCAGCTTGGGTCATCCTGGGTCGATCAAACTGAAATACCTACAAGGTCTGGGACAATCATGTGGGAAGTGTGCAGGGTCTGAAAAACAGCACAGAATGGTGAGGGTCATGAACTAGAATGTGAACTGCCAGCCTAACTGGGGCAGTCGCTGCTCAGATCCAGCTGATTGTTACCCTGTAAGAACAACAGGCCCATGGAGCCAAAGATCGTGATTTTCTTTTAGAGAGACTATAGATCTAAATTTGTACGTTAGATCTTGCAATTTGAGAAGATTAGCTAACATTAAAAACTATTCTGAGGGGATAAACAAAGCATGTCAACATTGGCCTCAGGTCCTGGCCACTGAGTAGCCACCTTACAACTTCCTAAGACAAAACATAAATAAATGAACAGAACAGTCATTCAGTCTGAATATTAAATCATTAATAGAGGCATCAACTGTTAGAGCTACAAGAACATTAAAAATCATTCCGTTTGATCTAGTTACTGGAAAAATAATGAAAATAGAAGAAAAAAGTTAAGAAACTTAAGCTTTCAGAGGTAACAAGAACTAGCTCATGATGCCACAGCAGATGACAGGATTCCGAACTCCTCGTCCAGGGTCTGTGCTGACATCCAAGTCAACCAGCCTTGACTCCGTAACTCGGGACATTTCTATACTGAACTGGCCAACGCCACCATTTGGATAACAAAAGCAGTAACAGGTAAACCAAAGAGTCATATCATTTGTATAGTAAGACTTAAATGCCCATATTTTAAAATATTAGAGGAAATACTTTCAGACTGGAACTTGTCTTCCGTGTTCACGAAAGAACCTCTCTGGGATACAAAAAGCATTGAACTCTTGCTATGAACCATTTGCTGGGCAAAAAGCTGAGGGTGAAAACAAACATGGGCCCAATAGTTTATAGTCAAAAGAAACAAACCCTCATCAGGTTTGTCACTCCCTGCTTACAATCCTTCAATGGCTTCCCCAACCTTAAGAGTAAAAGCCAAGTAAATAAAAAATTAGTGAAAGAAGCTAGGTAAACAGAAAGACAAAGGGAAGTGTATGTGGTGGGGTACTACTGTGGTTAGAGAGGTTCCTCACCTAATGGAAGAGATGTTCCCTTGAAATATATCCCGTTCACGCAAACCATGTGTTATGTTAAACCATAGAAAATTATCAATATTTGACCATTCTTTAACTGTAAAAAATAGCAGTTTCATATGATTCAATCTATTACATAGAATCCTAGCTTCACAATGATTATTACCATTTAATTCTCTCTGGAGAATTCTACACTGTTAACCCCTTCTCCTCCTTCCTGAAAGACTCTTCTTCACTTCCATGATGCCTTGCTTTTCTGACTTTGTATCCTCCCTCATTGGACACTGCTCTTCTAGTTTCTTTGCTTGGCCCGCCTTGTCCACCAGAACTCTAAAGGTCAATTTCCTAAGGCCTAGGTTCTGCTTCTTTTATAAACACTTGCCTATAGTTTATTTATAATATCTATTTGAAGATAATGTCCAAATTTACATAACTAACCAAAATTTCCTAACTACCAGTCTGACACATCTAACTGATAACCTGTTATTCAATTTGGCTGTCTTCTCCCAGGCATCCCAGATGCATCATGTTCAAGATCAAGCCCCTGGTCTTTTCCAAAATCTGCTCCACCTTTCTTCCCCATTTCCATAAATGCTACTTCTAACCACCACATTGCTTAAGCCAGAAAACCTGGAGTCCTCCTCAGTATCTCCCACACTCTGACCAAGTCCTGATGGTTCTAAACACAGGATCTCAAAGGTATCTGCTTCTTTCCACCTCTAATGTATCCACCATAGAGCGAGACACCTCTGGCTGGAATACTGCAATACTTCCCTAATAACTCCCCTTCCCTGCTACTGGTCTCTTCTCCACACTATAAATTCATTTCTTGTTCCATTATTTTATTCATTCCTCAAATATTTTGTGGGCCACTATGAGCCAGACAGTGTACTAGGTACTGGAGATTAAATGTTGGACAGAAAGCCCCAATGAAGCAAATACCACATCATGAAACTTTCCTATTTGAAAACTTTCAATGGCTTCTCATCTCTGAAAAAGATCCAAATGAATTAATATGACAAAAAAGTCATAGATGACGTGGCTTCTGGCCACCTCTCCAGCCCCATCTCTCAGTTTATCCCCCTCACTCTCTGTACTCATCACATTGGTTTTCTTTTAGTTCTTCAAGCAAGCCAATGTCTTTCCTGATTGTAGGCCTTCCTTCTTGGTAATTTCTCTGCCTGGAAATTTCTTCCCCATCACTCACCTCATCACCTCTCCTCTACCATCTCATTTAAATGAAATGGGTAAAAGTCACTCAATTTCTATCACAGTGAAGTGTTAGAAATAAGCCCTGCATATATCCAGAGAAAACTATGTTAATTCGAAAAGATACATGTACCCCAATGTTCACAACAGCACTATTTACAATAGCCAAGACATGGAAATGACCTAAATATCCATCAACAGATGATTGAAGAAGTGCTATATATATATACAATGGAATACTACTCAGCCATAAAAAGAATGAAATAATGTCATGTACAACAACATGGATGGACCTAGAGATTATCATACTAAGTGAAGTAAGTCAGACTGAGAAAGACAAATATCATATGATGTTGCTTATATGTGGAATCTTAAAAATTATATAAATTTTATTTATAAACCAGAAATAGGCTCACAGACATAGAAAACAAACTGCTTATCAGGGGGAAAGGGGGGTGGGAGGGATAGATTAGGAGTTTGGGATTAACAGATACACACTACTATATATAAAATAAACAAGTACCTACTGTAGAGCACAGGGAACTATATTCAGTTTCTTGTAATGAGCTGTAATGGAAAAGAAATTGAAATATATATATGTATGCGTGCAGGTATGTATATGTGTAACTTTGCTGTACACCTGAAACTAACATTGTAAATCAACCACACTTTAATAAAAAATAAGAATAAAAAAAAGAAAGAAGCCCTGAAACCCTGGACCTAAAGTTAAAAACGTTGAGTGCACATCTTGGGTCAGTGGAAGGTTTGTCATTAGTTGTCTCATCAGTAAAGAAAGGGGTAAGCATGGAGAAAAGACAGTCTCTTTAGCAAGTGATGTTGGGAAAGCTGGATAGCAGCATGTAAATCAATGATGTTATAACATTCCCTCACTCCATACACAAAAATAAACTCAAAATGGCTTAAAGACAAATATAAGACAAGACACAATAAATCTCCTAGAAGAAAACACAGGCAAAACATTCTCTGACATAAATCTTAGCAATGTTCTCCTAGAGCAGTTTACCCAGGCAATAGAAATAAGAGCAAAAATAAACAAATGGGACCTAATTAAATTTATAAGCTTTTGCACAGCAAAGGAAACCATAAGCAAAACAAAATGACAACCTACGGAATGGGAGAAAATATCTGCAAATGATGCAACTGACAAGGGCTTCATTTCCAGAATATATAAACAGTCATACAACTTAACAAAAAAAACCAACAACCCCATCCAAAAATGGGAAGAAGACCTAAACAAGCAATTCTCCAATGAAGACATATAAATGGCCAACAGGCACATGAAAAAATGCTCAATATCACTAATTATCAGAGAAATGCAAATCAAAACTACAATGAGGTATCACTTCACACCAGTCAGAATGGCCATCATTCAAAAGTCCACAAACAATAAATGCTGAAGAGGGTGTGGAGAAAAGGGAACCCTCCTATACTACTGATGGGAATGTAGTTTGCTGCAACCATTATGGAAAACAGTATGGAGATTCCTCAGTAGACTGAAAATAGACCTACCATATGATCCAGTAATTCAACTTCTGGGTATATATCCAGAGGGAACTCTAATTTGAAAAGATACATGCACCTCAATGTTCACAGCAGCACTATTTACAATAGTCAAGACATGGGAACAACCTAAATGTCCATCAATAGATGACTGGATAAAGAAGCTGTGATATATTTATACAGTGGACTACTTACTCAGCCATAAAAAATAAAATAATGCCATTTACAGCAGCATGGATGGACCTGGAAATCGTCATTCTAAGTGAAGCAAGCCAGAAAGAGAAAGTGAAATACCATATGAGATCACTCATATGTGGAATCTAAAAAACAAGAACAAAAACAAACAAACAAAAACAAAGCATAAATACAGGACAGAAATAGACTCATAGACAGAGAATACAAACTTGTGGTTGCCAAGGTGGGGGTGGGAAGGGATAGACTGGGATTTCAAAATTGTAGAATAGATAAACAAGATTATACTGTATAGCACAGGGAAATATACACAAAATGTTATAACTCACAGAGAAAAAAATGTGACAATGAGTGTGTATATGTCCATGAATGACTGAAAAATTGTGAACACTGGAATTTGACACAACATTGTAAAATGATTATAAATCAATAAAAAATGTTTAAAAAAATAAAAATATAAAAAAAATTTTAAAAAAGACTATCTACTGCAGACCCCTGTCTTACTGATAAGGAAACCAAGGCCCAGAATAATTAAATTAACTTATCATAGTACAATAAACAGCTCTTGTTGGGCAAACCCTTTTTCTAACATTATGTGGGTGCTATTGGCCTTTGGAACTGAACAGATTGTTTTGTACTAAGGGAGGAAAACAGACAGTCATATTTAGCTAGGATAGTAATTCAAAATGTTTGCACTGGTACATAGACAGAAACTAACAGTAAATGAAGAAACTGGGATGCTTAGTTAAATATATATTTTTTAAAAAGATGTTTTATAAAGATGCAAACATTCAGTACAGCAGATGGACACACTGTTCGTAAAATCATTTCCCTGATATACAAATTCTAAACCTTCCATTGTCACAGTACTTTCATTAGTAAATTGGTTCAATGACCAATGCAAGGAACAAAAATGTCCATCTCCCTAGGAGACAGGGAAGCATATGCTGCATGTAGGTCCTAGAGAATCTCCTGACATGAGTACTTCCAATCAAAGAATTGTTTTCTAGTTGAAATCAAGCTTAAATAAGGGAGGGATACACCTTATGGGAGAAAAACCCAGCTGGCTGAGATTGGTGGTTAACATACAGACTAAAGGAATCACTTCCCCAGAGACCTTAGAAATTAAAGTTGGCCAGTCTGGGGACAGAGGGATAATATGGCCGGTGGCTCTGTTGACATGTTCATTTAAGTTCTGGGACAAGAGTGTGAGTATGTCCCAGTCATCTTAAAAGGTAGTTACAAAGAGAGCCAAATACTAATTTTATCAAAACACCCTGTGTGGCACCTTTACCATAAGTAGACACAGAGCTAGTGAGTGAAAAAAAGTTAAAAGAAATGAAGTCAACAACAGAAACTGCAGGAAACATTCATTTACATACTTTAATTGGCACCAACTTATGAAAATTTAAATTTCATCCTCTTTCATAAATAAGCTATGTAGAACTCATCAGATGCCATAAATATGGGTCACCTTATTTAGAACGCAGGGGATAAACCTGAACAGAAATATTTTAAATAGAAATCTGAGGGACGATGAAAATTTAACTGTTACACAGTCTTGTTTATGATGTATTTGAAATCTCAGTAAGACGGCGTATAGCAATTCTACCATCTTTGAAAACATCATGGAGAATACAAAAATTATCTTTGAGGAAAATAATCTGGATACAAGAGTCATTGTTAAGAGCTTTTTCAATGCAATTCTTCTCACCTGTAAGGTCCAATGGACTCTTCTAAGCCCACCTAAATCTCTCTTGTTTTCAAGGTCCAATCCATATCCCATCCATAAAAATATGGAAAACAGTCAACTTGACTGGATTATAAATTAAAGCAAGATTTTCTTTTTAGTTTTCAAATTATCAAAACTTAAAAAAAATAATAACAATGCCGAAGCTTGTGAGGGTGCAATGAAACAGAGCTCTCGCTGGGAAGAATGGTAGGAATTTGGTTAACATATCAAGAGGCTTAAAAGAACTCATTCTTTGACTTACTAGTTCCATTTCTGGGAATATATAAAAAAGATAGAATCAGATTAAGAGAAAACAACTTTTAGTGCATAAAAATATTGGTTCCCATGTTATTTAAATGGGAAAACTGGAAATATTGATATGGCCTACAATAGGGGAGTTGAAATTACAATTTATCAACAATGGCCATTTTAATTTTCTTCTCCCTAGTTTTTTATGCCTTAAAATTTCATACGCTGCATTACATCTGTAATGCTATTTATATTTTATACTGCTGCATTTCTTTTATTTTGCTGAATTATTTTTTCTTTTAAGTTGTCTCTCTACAGGCAAGTCTTAGTTCAGGTTGATATTTAAGAAAATTCTCTAAGGCTCTATTCTCACAGTTGGAGACAACAATGAGATTATGACGATGGATATTGTCACCAAAGGAAAGTGGGGTGAGACTATTCTTGAGAAAAATTGACCAGTGGCCTTGGACGATCAAGGTGAGTCCCAAAGATTGCTAAGCTCTCAACCGGAGCTGACAAGTGCTGCTTCTAACGTCAGAAGGGAAAAGTTCCCATATTTGTTACATCCTACCAAAAAGAAATAGTAGAGAATTCTAGCAGATTTGAACTCAGAGTGTTTCAAAAGAAAAGCTATTTAGATTGAGCCGGTAGACTGGACAAATGGGCGCTATTGATACAGGAATACTGATATATTTGTGAATGCTTGAGATGGCCAGGCAAGTCAGAGACTGACATTCTAGGGAGGGGGAACTGACAAATTCAAAGGCACAGAGATGTGAACAGGCATAGTGTTTAGTTTTCTAGAGTGTAAAGAGAAACTGGAAAATGAGAGATGAGGCATGAAAGAGGAGAAGGAAGGTCTTCTGTGCCATGTTGAAGAACTGGAGATAAAGAGCCGCCAGTGATTTTTCAGCCATCAGAGAAACACGATCAGATGTGCTGCTCAGAAGACTATCAGTGCAGAAGAGGAAGGTAAAACTGGAGGCAGAGAAACCAGATAAAAGTTGTTTAAATAGTCCCGGAAGACATGTTAAAAATTACTGTAGGTTGGATGCAACCTCAGGGCTTGAATATAGAAAAAGGTAGGTTCAGAAGATTTGTGAGGGAAACCCATTGAGTAATAAAATTAAGGGAAAATGCACATTTGTGTTTCCACCAAGGAGGATCACAAATTGAAGAGCAATGGGCATGGCAATAAAAAACTTGTTCGAATTTGAAAACATGAAACCCTCCTACGTCTGTCTACTTAGATCTGTGGTGGTTGTAACTGATGTCCACAAGTTCTTTGATCCAATTTCAAAAAGATGGAGTCCAGTTTCCCACCCCATGGATTTGGCTAGTCTTGGCAACTCTCTTGTAACAAATAAAATACAGCAGATTTACAACATACAAGACTAGAACTCACTCTCTCCCTTGGGATCCAGCCACCATGCTATGAGGAAACCCAGGCTACACGGAGGGACCACTTGCTCCAGCTGTGTCATCTAACCATAGCTCAGGTGAAGTCCCAGTTGATAGCCAGCCTCAACCTTAAAACCTGTGAGTGAAGAAAACTTTTGAGATGACTCCAACCCCATCCACTACAACTGCATGAGAAACCCCAGATGAGAACTGCCCAGCTGGCTCAGTCAACAACTTCAACTGTGAAAGATAATATATAATAAAATGATAAAATATAATAAAATATAAAATAACATAATTGGGGGAGTTGATTTGTTATGCAGCAAAAGATAACTAGGACACATTCGCAACTGTTTTTTTTAAAATGACAGAGGTCCATAGACTTGTCCTCAGGGACAGGACAGAATGTAGGGAATTGGGCAGTACTGAGCCTCAGAGTTACTGAGAAAAGAACTCTAAGGAAGAGAATGTCAACAGGGGCTTCCAAGAGCTCTTAGCACTAGACATGCTAAGACCTTAGCTACAGAAAGACACAAAGAATGTGCTTATCAAGTTTCAGGTAATGCAAAGGAGGTAGAAATAACAAACCCCTTAAAGGTTAACTTAAAATTCAATAGCAATTTGATCTTAATTTAACAGAACAGATAATATTGTTAAAAAAAAAACTCCTACTACAGAATACCTAAAAAGGTTGGAATATAAATTTATGTATAAATATTTATATGTATACATACACACACACACCTCCCCGGTACATGGGAGCTAGGTAGCAAGATACACGGACTCACTGGATAGGTGGATGAACTAGCAAGATAATGAAGTCTTCACTGGCTAAAAAGAAGCAAAAGCAAGAATCCAGAGAGATAACAAAATGCTACCGCCCACAGCTGCCCTGATGTTATCTGCAGATCCTTGGCTGCCTAGAGTTTTGGGTTTTAAAGGAACAGCGATCAGGCTCAAGCAAAGAGAAAAGTTGAATAGGTTTCTTTGCAATGGTTGGTCCCTTAGGAGCTATACTAACTGAAAAGGGGGGATACTCCAGGTAACAGAGTTATAACAAAGTCATTTTCCTTCCTTAGTCATTTCTTTGGTGGTGGGGGTGGCAGGGTCTCTCCTGATCATCTACAACTGTAAACTGGTGTTCATGCAGAACTGGATCTAGAAATCACCCACCTTCCAAGAACTGAAAAAAAAACACTGGCAGAGACTTACTTTAAGAGATCCAGAAATCTCCCAGAAGTAAACCCAACTGCTTTCTGGAAGAAAGCACATTAAACCCAGGTTTTAAAGAATTCTCAGAGATGACAGTTTCTACAAATACTACTCATCACAAAAGGAAGAGAGCAAGAGAGGAAGGAAGGAAGAATACAAATCACAAAACACACAGCGAAATCGGCCACTTTTTTCATACCACTTCATATCCTCTTGGCTTTACCCAACACTTGTACAAGCTGCCACTGTGATCTCCAGCTCTGCAGATTCCAGCCAAGTAAAACCTATGCTCCTGAAGATAGGACCAAACTGACAGTGCCTCATTTTATACCTGGGCATTGCACCTCTTGCTTCCCTCCTGAAGCAACCTGCCACTATGACCCAGTGGCGTCACTGTACACAACTTGTTCATGAGAGAGAGCTAACACTCTGTGGGTCAAACTTTGACCAATGGGAGCTACAAGCTGGGGGATGAATGGTTCTCCTTTATCCTCCCAATGTCAGTCTTGAGCAGCAGTTGATTTGGCTCCTCGGATACAGGACTCTCAGGACAAACAGAGAGAGTATGCTAGCAACAGACCTTCCAAAAAGAAATTCTGAAGAATTCAGGTCATGACAAAGGAAGATGATTACAGAAGGCAAGTCTGAGATGCAAGAAGGAATAGTGGGCCAAGACTATGGTAAACTGTGGGGAAATGTAAACAAGTATCATCTCTATAAAGCAACGCTAGTTTCTAATTTGTGATATTAAACACAAGATACAATTAACGCAGTAGACAATAAAAGGATAGTCAGAATTGGGTAAGGAAAGTTAAAGCTTTCTAAAGTCCTCATATTCTTTAAGAGCAGGGTAACTAGTGCTGAGATTCAGGCTTCAACAAGCTAAATATACAGGTGTCACTGGATGTTCAGCTGGATTCTTCCAGACTCATTTGTAATTGGGACACCAATAAGGAAATATCAGATACCAAGGTGAGTGTGCAACTGAAGCTCTCACGTACGCAATTTGCAAAAGCTTATTTAAGAACCAGTCTCATGACCTTTGGAACCCCCAGGCAGAACAAGGATATAAAAGGGAGTCAGAATGCAGAAAGGGGCCAGGATTTGATGAAGATATCTCATCTGAGAAAGCTATTCCCAAACTGTGATTTCCCACTTCCCTTGTTGGGGAGGATTGAGGTGGTGCTACCTTCTCACCTCAAGTCTAATCTGAGGCATTTCCATGGTTCCACCCAGCGCGCTCACACTTAAGTATATTTCCTGTATTTGGAAGACATAGAAAACTTGTCTCTCACGCCCGGAAAACTTAAAGCGACCTATGATGGAAATGGCCACCTAGAGATTCCAGCAGAAAGAAGCTGGTATCAAGTGCTAGATTTCTAAGGGCCATAAAAGTAAAAAAAAAAAAAAAAAAAAATCCTACAGCAAACACCACACTGGGAATGTTAAAAGAATCTCTTTTGAAAGTGGAAAACAGAATGGTCGCTATCACCACTTCTATTCAGTGTTGGCCTGGGTGCCCTAGTCAGGCAATTAAGACAAGGAAAATAAATAAAAGCTCGTAAGAACTCAAAAGGAAGAAATAAACCTGACAGATGCTATGATCGTCTGTGTGGAAAAACTAAGATAATCTATAAAGATTTAGTCTTATTAAGAGGGTTTAGCAAGAGTGCAACCACACTACAATGCATTAGTTAGCAAACAGCAAAGTTAGCAAAGTCCTGGGTTCAATCCCCAGTACCTCCTCTAAAAGGTAAAATAAATAAATAAACCTAATTACCTACCCCCTGCCCCCCCCAAAAAAAGACACCATTTAAAACCACAACAAATGAATACAAGGCACATAAGAACAAACAGAAAGTTGTGTTAAAGACTTATTGAGAAAATGAGAAAATAAAGATATTCAAAGATATTAATGAAGAGTAAAAATGGAGAAATACATCCATGGATAAGAATACAGTTTCATAAGGCTCTCTTCACACCAAACTCATCTGTAGATTCAATGATATTTTAATAAAAATCCTAACAAGTTTTTTAAAGGTATTTAACAAGCTGATTCTAAAAATGATATTCAAGAACAATAGACCAAGACACTTCTGAAGAAAAACAAGGTGTGAGAACTCATATCAGATATAAAACCTTTCTATAAATTATAACAATTGAACTATTGTGGTTTGGGCATAGGAATAGGCCAATTGACCTCAGTAACAAAACAGAGAGCCTAGAAACAGATTCCTGCCTAAATGAAAACTTGGTACATGACAGAAGGGGCATAAGAAATTGGAGGAAAGGTTGGACTCTTGAACAAATCTGCTGAAACAATTAGTTACACATATGGAGGAAAATAAAATTGGATTTCTTCCTTGATTTAAAAAAAAAATCAACTCTCCATAATATAGGGACTTAAATGTGAAAGGCAATATTCTTAAAATATTTCAAAGAAAATATAAGAGACTATCTTTATGCCACTGGGGTAAGGAAAGATTTACTAAACAAGATCGCAAAGTACCAACCACTCAAAGGTATCTAAAAAATAAAAATTAAAAAAAAATTTTAAAAAATCACTGCCCCCCTCCACTTCTGTATATCACACCTTTGGAGGAATAGAATCAAAGGGAATCATGTTCACATAAGGATAATCAGCATAGTTCATGGTGAGGGGACTGGAGATCTTCTTACATATAGAATGGCTACATAAACTTGGGATTTTTAATTTTTTAAAAAAAGAGAAAGCACAAATTTATATGGCAAACAATAACCGCCTTTCTGAAAGCTTGATGTACGCTGGAGGACAGGAACTTATCACCACACACCTCCAGTTTTCTCTCTTCTCTTGGGAGGTACCAGTATGGAAGGAACTCTTTGGGTTTCTCTCTTCAGCCCACCTGTCTTCCGTAGAGGAGAAGAGGAAAAAGAGGCTCAGGCATGTGTAGACCCTGAACTTGTGGGCTTTAATCTTTCAGAGTTCATAGGGAGTTCTGTTTGCCCCTACAGGAGGAGGTGGTAGATAAACATACAGAGATGCTTCTCTGCCCTTCAACAAACTCAGCCCAATTCAGAGGAAGGCGGTGGACGCCAAATGTTTTCAGGGCAAAGCCCCAATTTTACCCACAATAATGTGGAACTTGCAGTGATATCTAACCTGTATGTATATTTCCAGTTGGCTCAAAACCAACAGGGAAAAGGTTATGAGTAATAGCCACATGATCACCACCCTTAAAACCGCAACCAGACTTGTGAGTTATGTTTATACATCCTTCCTTGAACCTGGAAAGGATTTTTAACAACCCGCCTCTTAGGAGTGGTTGTTTAACCACTTAGGAGTTCTCCAAAGCAGAACTAAGATAAATAGGTATAACTTATAAACAGAAACATTTCCATTTGAACTTGTTAATATGAAACAACTTTCTTGTTAATATAAAAGAATACAATAATTGGTTGGTTCAAGTGTAGTTAAGTTTCCTGGCAAATTTCTGGTAGAAGCCACCAACCCACAGAAACAGTAGGGAATATTCCTGTAGGATCTGCAGCCTCTAATGTCCCTTCTGACTGTAAGAGTCAATGAAATAAAAGAAATGCAGACTTAAAATAGAGCTTGGTCATTTAAGGTCTTAAAAAACAAGAGCAATGCTGGTGATTTCTGACCAATATTCTTGAATTGCCAAGTAACTTTTTCAAAATTTTTATGCTATTTCCTATAATTTTTGCCATCAGAATCCCATAGGACTCTCTTTCTGACATAAATTTTGAAGTGCATCAACCACAAAAGCAAGACAATTTCTCACAGAGAAGAATGGTCTTACCTGGAGAATTAATCATCACTTAAAAAGGGTCTGGAGGCTGACTCAGCCGCCTTTAGATAGAGCAGAAGGCAGTCTGTATATGTAACTCATTTTATCCGTCTTTCCCCCAAACTCCTATCTTGCTTTGTTTTTCTGTCAAAAGCAGCGTCCTGCTTTTCTTTTTTGAAAACTGCCCCTTATAAGAGAGTGGGTTGATAGCACAGTGGGTGGGTCTCCTGCTTGTCTGAATAGTAGGGTCACCTGGAGAGGTTTTGCAATTTCAATGATCAGGCCACACCCCAGACCAATTAAATTAGAATACCAAGAGATGGAGACCAGATATGCATGTTTCTTTTTAAAGTTCTCCAGGTGATCCCACTTCTCGGACAAGGCTGAGACCCACTCTATGAGCAAACACTAGCAGTTCCCAAACTTGAACCTGCATCAGAATCATCTGGAGGGCTTGTTTGTTAAAACAGACTGCTGGGCTGCACCCTGCTGGGTTTCTGATTCAGCAGGTCTGGAGTAGGGCTGAGAATCTGCATCTCTAACAAGTTTCCAGGTGATTCTGCTGACCACACTGGGAGAACCATGGGAATACACAGCTGTGTGGACTTTAGCCTATTTAGTTCTCAAGTAGGGAAGTTACAGAATAAAAACTGAGTTGGTTGGTGAGGTTGCCATGGTGAGGTGGATCCCCCCCCACCCCACACTACACACACGAGTCAATAAAAAATGATGCCTTCTAATTCGAAAATATACGTGTGCCCCATGTTCATAATAGTACTATTTACAATAGCCAAGACATGGTAACAACCTAAATGTCCATTGACAGATGACTGGAAAAAGAAATTGTGGTGTATATATACACAATGGAATACTACTCAGCCATTAAAAAGAATCAAATAATGCCATTTGCAGCAACATGGGTGGGCCTGGAGATCATCTTTCTAAGAGAAATAAGCTAGAAAGAGAAGGTATAATACCATATGATATCACTTACACGTGGAATCTAAAGTAAAAGACACAAAGGAACTTATTTACAAAACAGAAACAGACTCACCAACATAGAAAACAAACTTATGGTTACCAGGGTGGAAGAGGGTAGGAAGGGATAAATTGGAGAGTTCGAGATTTGCAGGTACTAACTACTACATATAAAATAAAGTTTCTACTGTATAGGACAGGGAACTATATTCAATATCTTGTAGTAACCTATAATGAAAAAGAATGTGACAAGGAACATATGTATGTATATGTAAGACTGAAACATGCTGTACACCAGAAACTGACAAAACATGGTAAACTGACTATATTTCAATTAAAAAAAAGAAATTTATCACAAATAAACAAAGTGAAGTAAGAAAAAAAAAAGAAATGGTTCCTTCCCTCTAGTTTGCTTTTCCCCTACTTTTAAATAGTTTGTGCTTAATACCCCAGGAATTCTCAGCCTAGAGCTCACTTTTAAAGATTTTAACATAGTATAGTTATAGCCAAAGGAGGTCCAGAAGGCTTTGCAGAGTTCCAACAGCCCTGATAGAAACAGATTTTTTTAAAAAACCAAGTCAAATATAAAACCCACATCATCTCTTTAAGGGGGAGAAAAAACATACATGTATATATACACATCCATATATATACACAAATATATTTATTTTCTTTTTATAGTAATATTTATAACAAACATGATGAAACCAAGGTTTTTAGGTGCAATATTTAACCTGGCCATTTTCAGGCAAGCCAGGTCGCTGCGGTTTGAGACAGACAAGTTCACAATGCTCCCAGGAATAGATCCCTCTCCGCCCATCTCCCAGGGTATTCGGGAACTCTGTCTGAAGGAAAATTCAAGGTGTATCTGCTATTCCTATCTGTTTCAAAGCCTTGATAATCTTTTAGTGTTTTGGAGGTTTTGTTATTGAAGAACAGTGGAAACAAAAAAATTAAGTTACTCCTGCTAAATTTGTACAATCAGTCTCAGCAACCTGGCCACATCCTTGAATCTATCTATCTTTTCAAGCAGTCCTGGCCTCAAGTTTCAGATTTATGCAATTTCCCTGGCTCAGACAATCTGCAGGCTGTTTCAATATCAAACTCAATGATGAGAGTGCCAAGACTATTATTTTCTTTAAATTCAAAGGGAAGACTTCCATTTTTTTCTACTTTATATTCAGCATTTGCTACCACATTCTCAATGTCTTCCTTGCCTTTCACAGCCTACTTTCAAGTTGGGAGTGAGAAGCTAATGAAATTCAGGAACAACAACATAAATGCAATCTCATCCCGGAGGAAAAATGCAGTCCTTCATTTTGCCTAAGATTGAAACCCTCAACTCTGGTCCCTTGAAAATGTGCTTCCAGACTATCTTCATCATCACCCTCATTCTATTCTGGGTAAAATGAGGAAAGATGTGTGAAATACTTAAGAGAGCTCAGAGCACTGTACAAGTCTGAGGGTTGGTTATTATTATACCCAGACACAGGGTGCTACTCAGGCGTGTGATCCTCTTCCTCGATGACTCAACGGTTGACAAGTCTTCTTAACAACTCGTCGAAGAGTAGTAATTAGTCATCTTTCTGGCTCTCACCCTGGTACTGCATGGAGTTGGGTGGGATGCGGGGGTGGGGAGGAGTCACATGAAGACTTAAAACTAAGTACTGATTCATGATCTTTAGAGTATCAAACCAGAATTGAGCCTTACTACATTGACCTCATATTCACCTGGACTGGGCTAGAGGAGTTTTTCATTTAAGGCCTGAACCTAGCTGGACTCACAATCAAATTTCAAGGTAGGAGTAGGGACGTTGAATTCAACTCTCTCAATTTACACATGGGTCAAAGAAATCCAGAGAACTGACTTGCCCAGTGTTTCACAATGACTCAGGACCAAGCAGGAAGTCTATCACAGTCCTGATGCAGCTTCATATGGAGAATCATACTGTCTGGAGCTAAACCACACTGATCATAGCCCCAGTGATTAGTAGATGAGTAGATGGACAGAAAGATTCATTTAACACAGTATTTAGGGATGTCCATAGGAAGCTGGTCTAAACATTGAGGATTCTGTTGACATGCCTTTTGAAAAGTCTGCAAAGTATTTCCATCTGTGGTAAAGTAGTCCTTGTACCCATTAATAATTCACAACTCAGCTCAGCAAATTGAGCAGAGAACAAACCTTATCATTAGTGCAAACTACTACTGTCAGCACTAATGAAAGTAATTAACATCGATGTTTAAGTTTTTTGCTTACTGAGTAATTGGCAAGGGATTTAAAAAATAACTTCATGAGGAAATTAACCAGCCATCCCATAACTCTGTACTTTCGTTCCATTGTTTTAAACATCTTAATTGCCAGGAAAGCTTAACCACACAAAATGGGGGGGAAAAAAAAGAAAGAGGTTAGGAACTCTGGGAGGGTGGTTCATCATTTTCTGCAGCTTACTTTTTTCATTATAATACATTTTCCATTTTTAATTAAATGAATAAAATAGCTGTATGGCCTGTGAGATTATATACAATTGCCAGATAAAGCTGCAGATATCTCTCTCCTTAATGTGCTTAGAGAAGACAGCTCTGCTGCCTTTTAAATAGACACATTTTCTTCACTTACCTTGTTTTGAATTTGTGCAGGCTTATAAAATCACAACAGATGTTTCCTGTGGGTACCAGGTACCAAATAAATTATACATCAGTTTCCCGTTGGTTTTCTTTCTTAGCAGTCATCAGATTCTTTTGAACTCAAAGTTGGGTAAGACAAAATCAACTCTATTTTCAATCTTCTCTACTCCTGCATGGAGAATGAAGGCCAAGTCAATGATAGTAACCTGGACATTAAGAATTTAAAAAAAAATTTTTTTTAAAGGAGAAAGTTGACTACCTCCCATTAACGTTTAAACAGTAATACACCAATACACCAATGGGCATTTACTGTGTCCTGAGCACTAGGAAGGATACAGAATGATGAGACATGATCCTTAAATTCAGGGGGCTACCACTGAAGGTAGCCAAGTTAAACATAAGAGTAATATGCTGAGGAAAATGGTAGAGTTCCTCTCTCTGGAGTTGGGAAAGCATTTTCAGTAGGGAGGGAAATTTGTTATAAACAAGATGGCCACTCAAGTTTCCTTAAGTCCTATGGATCAGATTTTATCCAGTTCAAAGTTGTAGGGATGTAAAATAATTGGCAAAAAACACCAAATTTTCAGCAGTGATTGCATGAGCTACAAGAGATTACTTTGGAATAGGCTCTGCCATGCCAGGGCATCATGAAAATCATCAGGTATAATGATCACATTGGATAGAGAGGGAGAGAGTGAGAAGAAGTCAAGGGTGAAGTCCTCAATGACTCTCCAAGAGGTCTGGAGATGACAGTACAAAGAAAGGGGTCTCAGCAATAACCGGTTGGCGTGACCCTGGTAGAAAGAGTGGTTTCCCAATAAGAGCAAGGGTGCAATGGCCAAGCTACCTCTAGGTCCTGGGTCCTGGTGGGGCAGTTATAACTAATGGGCGCCTGTGTGGCTGCCGTTTCAAGGAGGAGGAGGAAGAGGAGTAATTGTGTAACTAGATTGAGAGTATCCATTTACAATGAAACCGAGGGCAAGAGGGAAGACTGAGAACTATTAAATGGTGAACCAGCAGGGGAATGGGAAACTGAGGACCAGGACAGTCCCAGACTGGGTAAAGGTAATACCAGAGGATGGAGAAGTGGGGCTTGCACCTTTGGTGAGTGAGAAGCAAAATTTCTGGAACTGTAACTATGAAGCTACCCAACGGCCCCTCCTCTGCACTCCCTAACTACCCAAGCCTGGAAAGGCTCAGGTCCCAGTTTAGAGAGAAGTGATAGTCCACAAAGACTGATAAAACTAAGCATTGAAAACTTGTCTCCAGTATGTCTTTATTATCCTAGAGGCCTCAATAAGTGTTTACAATTAGAGTGTATCTTCAAAACTGTTTGCATCTTAGCCCGAGGAACACACACGCTTATTACTTTTCCACTTCACTGTTTGGGCAACTCCCCTCCCCAAATCTAAAGAGCCATCATCGTTGTCATTTATTACTATAAATATGGTGATGATGTGAGAGCTTAGAAATGATCAGTGTTGGTCTAACCCAGGTTTTGCAAGCATGGCTCTGGCCCATCCCTGTCACTTCTAAAATTGCTTACCTCTACTCGGTGCAATGTGTAAATTGTCAGCTGCAGTTGGAGCAAAGAATCTTACTGCTCATCGTGAAAATTGGCTGTTCTAAAGAGCGTTCTGCAAGGCAGCTCTTTTCTAAAAGTGGCCCATTATTTCTTGGATTTTTAACCATCATGTTCTAGCAAGTCTAGGAAGGAATAGGCCACGGACTGGGTGTGCAGAGCTGAGGACAGCCTGGCCCCCTTCCCATGTCTTTCCCTGGCCACCACAGCTGATGAACTGAGCTAACAGCACAGGCCAAAGGCTCTCCTACTTTCTGACACATACTTAGGTTTGGGGTCTACTGGCCCAGACCCAGTAGCTGGGCTTCTGTGCTGCAACTGGGATTTCCTTGACCACCAACCATACCTGCTATCTTCTATCTTCCCCACCAACCCAAACCCAGAACAATATCTAAGCACACCTGTGACCTGACCCACAGCATCCCTGACATCACTCTTATTTTCCCGGGGACCCAATCTGCTTCAATCTCCTTCCTTCACTTTCACTGTCAACACCTTCCACTCTAGAAGACCCAGGCCAGGAAAAATACAGGATCTGCACCTGAGACTGAATGTCTCCTTGAATTTTGCACTCTGGGCACCTCTCTTGTTTTACCTTAGTCCTAGCCTTGAGAAAACCCATCCTGATCTATAGCTCATTTGGCAGGATCTCTATGTCCTGTGTATTGTTGTTACTCTGTAACAAACCACTCCCGAAATTCAGTGGCTTAAAATAATAACCATTTATTTATATCAACTCAGGAGATTGGCAACTTCGGCTGGGCTCAGTAGGACAATTCCTCTGGTCTCAGCTGGGCTCCCTCAAGGGACCTCGCTTAGCTATGGGTGGGCTTGGGGGCTCTACTTGACTGGTTGTTGACTGGATTGCCTCAGATTGCCTCCACAAGGTCTCTCATCCTCCAATAGGGGCTTATTCTCATGGAAGGTAGGGCTCCCAGACACAGAGAGCAGAAGTGCACAAAACATACTGATGCCCAGGCTCAGAGATGACACACTGCCTTATCTGCTGCATTCTGTTGGCCAAAAAGAATCATGAGGCTAGCCCAGATGTGGGAAATTACCTCTACCTGTTAATGGAATAAGCTACAGAGTCATAATGCAAAAAGCTTAGCTACAAGAGTGGGTGAAGAATTGCAGCCATTTTAATCCTCAACCTACCACACCTTGCCTAGCTTCACTCTGGCCCCTCTCCTCCAGGACTGGCCCCTATTTTCAAACCCTAAGCCCACTAAGTATGATTCCATTGCATATGGATAGGTATCTAACAAACAGGGTAATATCTAACCACCTGCCAAGTTTTCAACAGCCATCTGAATTCCTAACTACCAGGTCTATACATGTCTATGAATTCAATGATATCAAAACTTCTAGAAGTTGGACTGAGATAACATTCCTTTGGCAGTGTTCCTAGATTGATATACTGTCTCCAAGAGGCTGGCCTTCATGTCAATTTCAGTTTCATCATCTCCACCCCTACTCTGTCCGTGCCTTCTCTTTTTTATACAGTCTCTCCTCCTTCCCCTGAAGGACTCCAGTAACAAACAAAGCCTTACACCTGAGTCTTCCTGAATGGCAAGAACTGTGAAAACTTCTTATCTGAATCAGTGGTTCTCAAACGATAATCTCTTCAACAAATGATGCTGGGATAATTGGATATCCACATGCAAAGGAATGAAGTTGGAGCCCTATGTCATACCACATATAAAAACCAACTCAACATGGATCGAAGACCTAAATGTAAGAGCTAAAACTATAAAACTCTCAGAAGAAAACTTAGGGGTAAATCTTCATGACCTTGGACTTAGCAAAGGATTCTTTGATATGACATAATAGCACAAGCAACAAAAGAAATATTAGATAAATCAGACTTCGAAATTAAAAACTTTGCTGCATCAAAGGAAACCATCAAGAAAGTGAAAAGACAACCCACAAGATGGTACAAAATATGTGCACATCATGTATATGGTAAGAGTCTGGTATCCAGAATATATAAAGAACGTGTACAACACAACAGCAAAAAGACAAACAACCCAAGATGAAGTGGCAGTGGACCTTC
Organism: Vicugna pacos; assembly: GCF_048564905.1. Taxonomy (NCBI): domain Eukaryota; kingdom Metazoa; phylum Chordata; class Mammalia; order Artiodactyla; family Camelidae; genus Vicugna; species Vicugna pacos. Next base: position 16,614,611 of record NC_133023.1, on the reverse strand, counting down.
GTGAATGGCTAACAGCCCCTGCACAGGAGTTAAAAACCTGTCTTGGGGGTAGGTATGGCTCAGTGGTGGAGCACATGCTTAGTATGCACAAGGTCCTGGGTTCAATCCCCAGTACCTCTATTTAAATAATTAAAAAAAAAAAAGAACTTGTGCCTTGCTTGGGGCTGAGTCCCCAGAGTTTTCCTAGGAAGCCTAGATTAAACTGAAGATCAAAGTAGACAGGGTGAGTTCTTCCCTGTGCTAGACTGCCTGCTGTGGCCCCATTTCATCACAACTTTCTGCATCCACACACTTGCCACAGCCTCATCATGAGCAGAACTTACTTCTCTCCACCTTTCCTGACATTCTGGCCACGTGACTTGCTTTGGCCAATAAAATGATGCAGCAGTGACAATGTGCCAGTTCCAAGCCTAGGCCTTAATGTAACTTGTGTACTGACACTTCTCTTTTGTCTTTTTGCAATCACATTGTGAACAACATGCCCAGGCTGGCTCACTGATCCCAGTAGGACAAAGAGAGACACATAGAGCAATACCAAATTGCCTCAGCTAAACCCAGCCTAGATTAACCAATCTCTGGTCAACCCTCAGATTTGTGAACTGAATACTCACTTTTTGTTTGCTGAGATTTTGTGGTTGTCATGCAGCATTACTGTGGCCACAGTTAACTGCAACACCACCCCAGCCCCATCTCACCACAGTCACTCATTGCAGGGCCAACAATACCCTTAGATATGCCAGGCTGGGGACAGCGCTTTCAATCAGCATATTCAAGCTAAGTGTCCTGCTGACTTTCAGGTAAAGCCTAATGTGGGCTGAATTCTAGAATCCATAGATGCCCAAGAAAGAAGACAAACATTCCTCCTTGCCAGCTGATTAAGTACACGATGCGGCTAACTGCATCATATCCCAAACCTCCGAACTCCTAACACATTCCACAGAAGAAGCAGATGTCATCTTGACAGGATTTCTTTGTTTTCTCAATAGATGCTACAAGAGCTGCCCATGTTCTCTAGAGCAAGCAATTTATCAAGAGATCAAGATTATTCACTGTGTTTTATTAATACATTTTATGCAGTCATACTGATTTCAAACAAAGTTATCTTCTATCTAATTGTTTTTGCCTCTAATCTGACGAGAGCATTATTTGAGAACAATTGTATCACTCCAAAACTTATCTTGGGTATAAAATGTAAAGAGACAACACAAAGTGCTTCTGCCTATAATGAAGTGTCAAAAACTTCCTGAGTCTGACAGCTTTACCTAGATATTGAAAATAACACTGTACCTTTCCCTGCCTCTGTAATACCATTTTTTTCTTTTTTAAGCAGGAAGACATTAGGTGCCACGGAATTCTCAGAAGAGTAGAGTATACAGTAAAACCAGCTGCTAAGGGGCCAAATCTTTTCCCAGCAGGCAGGTAGCGTGTTCAGGTGTACCCAACATGATCGCCTCTGAACTGCCCTCACCCTCCCCATTTCTACAACCAAAGTCTCTCCCTCTTTGTGAAACCACTTTTACTTTGTGAAACCCTCTCTCTTAACTACCGAATAAGCAAACAGGGGTACGGGTGGTTGGAGAGTCTCAAGGAGAGGTCTGACTCAAGTCCATTATTGCAGCCAACAGAATACACCTCCCAGACTTCCAACTCCTGGGGGCCTGGGCCCCACTGCTGTGCTCCGGAAGCCACTGGTGCATTTGTGTGGGGCTGCATCTTGCACAGGCGGCTCCAAGCCAATGGCTGAGCACTGCAGAGGTTCTAAGTAAGGGAGACCCATTCCTAGGAGAGAGGGAATACCTCTGAAGGCCAATGTGGGCTGGAGAATACCCTGACAGCCTTGCCAAACCTGTCTGTGACTGCCCAAAAGTCTAGGGCACTTCCACCCAACCTCTCATTCTCCTCTTCACCTCGGGTCACACTTGTATTGTGGTCTGATGGCTCTCGAAGCCTGGCCCAGCTCCCTCTCCATTTTCTCTCACATGTTTTTCTCTTAATAAAAGCTTTGCACATTTAATCCTGTCTTGACACCTGTTTCTTAAAGGACTGGGACCAACACATACATACACCTGTCCTATCTTTGGGACCAAAGGTTCAGAGGAGAATGGTTTCTGTGCTCTTAAGAAAACCTACTGTTATGTAAACCCAATGAACTTTCTGAAGAGCCTAATACGAAATTCTCTGCAGGTGCTTATTATAATTGTTCTTTACAGTTGATTACAACAATAAAAACCCATCTCTTGGTTGTTATTATTGTAATAATCAAAGAAGATACAGAGAGTCATCCCACTTAACATGTTTAACCATGACCTAAGACTCACTAAGTATGATTATATACCTCCTTTACTTCTGTGTCTCTATGGTATAGACTGTTCCTCCACTGGGGACAGACGGAGTCCTTCAACTGGTGGGAATGAAAGGATAAGGGCAATTCCAGGGCTGGTAAATACCTGAGCAGTTGGTAACATTCGATCATGCCACAACCCAACTTCAAAATTCTGCATTCTCCTCATTTCCAGACAACATAGTCCAAACTCCTTGACATGACATAAAACTCTTTCATGACAGCCAAAGTCCTTTATAACTGGTACCAACTTACCTTCCTAGTCCCCTGACCTCCTGTCACTTTTAAATGCTATCCTCCGGGCACCTCATTCTTACTAATTAAAATGACATTTGAGGGAAAAGAGCTCCTGGCCTGCTTGGTCACAATAGTGACAAGATGTATGTGGGGGGAGGGAGGACAGCACTGACTGGCTCCAAAGAATAAGCAAAATAGAATTAACATCTGACTATGGCCCAACATCTATGAATTCTCACTATCTTTTTTTTTCATCTTGGAAAATTATTTACTAGCTTTTTTTTTTATTACGTATAGTCAGTTTACAATGTTGTGTTAATTTCTGGTGTACAGCATAGTGATTCACTTATACATATATATTCCTTTTCATATTCTTTTTCATTATAGGTTATTACAAAATATTGAAGGCAGCTGATCATCTCCAGTTTTTTTTTTCCTTATGAAAATAACAATTTCCCCTAGCTATCAGTCTCTATATTGATCAATACCTGTTTTCCAAATGATTTTCAGTTTGCAACATGTGGGGCAGCATTTTTATCAGTCTGTAGGAGAGTTGATTATGCTAAAATATGCTAATATTGATTTGACTAACTAATGGACAGGACCTACCTGAATGAAAACTCTGGGTGGGACCTCATCTTGGCCCTGAAACCTTATCTGGGATGCCACATGCCTACCTATCAAGATTTGGTCTACATAAGTCACTCACTGCTCTGTTAGAATGACATAGTCCATGTTTCCCCATTTCCTGATGTCACCACTATCCCTACCACCTCTTCCCTGAAAAGCTGTGTTCTGTTCTGTGCCCTAGTGATAGACTCCTCCTAGTTCTTGTCCAGTTGGTTCTTGTTTCCTCCTTGGGTCTTAGTCTGTACTATATTTGCCACTTCATGTGTGGTTGTTCATCCCCTCAGTGCCCGGGACACAGGGCACTGTGGCACCATCCAGGCAAATAGCCCAAATCAGGGTGTGGAATGGACTAGAATTAGGGAGGAATTGGAAGGAGACTGGAGCAAAGACTATGGTATTGTTCCCAGGTCGTTTTTCAGCACCATCCCATTCCTTCCATGGAAACTTATCCAGCAACACTAAGAATATCTGCTGCATCTCTAAGGCTCAAACACCACCCAGGTCATCTGTGAATGAGGCCCCCACACAGTGGGTGAGTCTGGAAAGGCCAGAGAATAAAAACAGATTTTAGAGAAGGATTTCTAAGATCAAGGCTCTGGTGAAGAAATACATTTCTTCACAATGTAATCCATTGAAAAACAGTTCTATAAGTCATTAGGAGGTGCTGTCATAAAATAAACTTTATTTCCATGGTCAAATAAGTCTGGAAAACTACGGCTTAAAGTTCATAATTTTTCTTCACTTATAGGACTTCTCAGAGCTTTTATTGCACCAAGAGGAATTGTAAATCAGCAAAAAAAGAAAAAAATACAAGATGAAGCAATTCTCAAACATATTTGGCCATGGAAGCCATACTTTGTTTTTTCAATGAAGACCTACTGATGTCTTGCATGGCCTAGTATTCAGAGGACCAGAGTTTGGGAAACACCAACCAAAGGTAATGTCTCTCAGTCACAGATTACACAGGGGATGAAAAATGATGAAAGATAGTTTCTGAAAAGCCAGGTTCCTCCCCTACAAGCAAACTGTACAGTCCTTCCCCTATGTAGGAAACCGATATAACTCTGAGTTTCCAAACTTCTTGCAATTCAGTGAGGGTAGAGTGACCCTGGGAAAGTTACAAACCTATCTCAGGCATGGTTCCTTCGTTTATGACAACTGGCCATAAAGATCTATCTTCCCACTCTAGTTCCCAAAGCTATAGAATTAATGGAGCCATTCCTAAGGAGTGATGTGAATTACTTGGAGAAAGCCTCTATGTAAATACAAGGTTTTGCCATCTTAAATGCTGTGGATTTATGCCCTGGACTGCACAATGACAGCCATGCAGATAGCTCTCTGTTATTTTTCAAAGCCAAAGAAGTCTGATCAACACATTAGCCTTTCAGCCATCCACCCTCCCCAAACTGCCTTTTCACATGAAAATTCTTATTTCTTCCTCTGTGAACTGATAAAATGTGGCAGCAATGTGCCCATGAAAGCCAAAACTCTAGTATTTCAGTGTAACTATTTCTAAGGGATAGAAAAGGTAAACGACTTGTGATGTGGGATGCATGTGTATTATATTTACTTCCACAGTAAAAGGAAGAGCCAACATAGATAGGATGAATCGGATTCTTCATTATTTATGAAAATTGGCCTTTGAGACCTATTTCTTAAGTACTAATCACATGGAGGGAAAACTGAAGCAAGATTTCAAATTAGTTTGGCATAAAGATATATTAATTACATCAATGAATAGAAAATGTTTTGGTGGTGTGGATGTGTGCTATCTGAAACACTGGTTCAATATGACTCAGATAATTCTTACTGCAGACTAGGTATTTTTGTATGTTAAAAAGTGACCAAGATAAAAGAAGTACAGATAGTAGGGTAATCATAAGCATGAACAAGATGTCTTTTTTTGAAGTAGTAGCAACAGAGATGGAAGACACATGACACTGACTGACGATTGCAAACTTGGCCAGTGTCGTGTTGGTTGTAGGTGATCATGAGCTAAGTGGATGTGGAAGGTCTGGCTTGGCGACAACAGCTGGTTACATCCACATTACAACTTTGCAGGGATTCTTGTGCTTTGTACCCAATTTATTCTTGCGTCTTACCTGCCCCAGGGAATTCTTTGTTAGAGCTGAATTCTTTCTTCTATATAAATGTATCCTTCCCACCTTGAGATCTGCCATCTCTATTACCACAATCTTTCCTCTGCCCCAAAGGCATTTTATCTCCTAACCTATAATTTTCCTTTTGCTCCCAACTCTACCTCAAGAAAAGTCTCTCAATCCTTTGGAGACAAAGTGACAACTGAGAAGTGGGAGAAAAAAAAAATCTCTCACTGTCTCTTCAGTTTTTTTTAAAAGCATTCATTCAGTTCAGACTCCAGGGCAGCTCTTGGACTCTGCCTTGTCACCCCCACATTCACCTCCCAGGATTGATCCTAATCTAAAATCCCAAATTGCCCCTTTGGAATGAACGGTAGCTTAGAACATTCCTTCTATTGCTTTGGAGTCTCTGAAATATCCCCATTAAATAAATGCAGAGCCTGCAAGAGTTGTGAGATGAAACTGGTGGAGATGAGTGGTCCTGAGGGAATTTTTCATCTAAAAGAAATTTCTTGCTGCCATTCATGAACCCAAATTAGCTATTTTATGGAGCAAAAATAAAAAAGTAAATCCTCCTAAGTCATCACTTGATTCAGTAAGTGATGTAGAAATATCCCATCGGTTGCTATAGGAAATTGAGCCTAGTCCATTTATTATTTTAATTTTAGTTCCTTAAGACATGTAGACAGAGATCTTGACAAAACCTGAGATGGGGCAAGAAGTTCCATAAGATCTTTAAAAGCCACTGGCATTCCCAAAGTACATGGAAAGAAAAATCCATTTTAATGGAATCAATAACGCTTTGGATTTCCTGCCAGATTTTGTGTCTGTCCGTCATTCATTCAGTATCTGTAGGAACACGTACTAGGTAGCGCTGCTGGCACCATGCAGACCACCCCTTGCAGAATGGACAGCCAGACCATACAGAATGAATCAGGGATCCTAAGCTCGCGAGTGCTGTCTCCATGGGTGCCCTGGGCAGTTCTGCTTCTTAGGAGATAAACACGCACACTCTGAAGGTACTGAGGGGGAAGAAAACAAATACCTGACTTAAATCACTGAAGCAAAGAGTGTCTTGACAGGATACTGTAAGACTAAAGGCAAAAAAGAGTGGTGCACAAGCACTACCCTCTAGTTGATAAATTTGTTTTTCACAGGGTTAAAGGTTAGCAATTCTGAAGCTATTTGTATTCCAGAAGTGAGATAAGTAAATACATTGTAGATAATCAAAGCCAGGTTCTCACTGTCAGAGCAAGAAATTACAAATAAAGAAAATGGGGGAGGCTAGAATAAATCCTATGGTGCTGAAGTCAGAAAAATCAATAAAACCTCATGATTTACAAAAAAAAAAAATATATATATATATATATATATACACACACACACACACAGACAAAAAGATATAGAAATATAGACGTGTGTGTTTAAGTACAACACCCCAGTAGCAATATTTATTTCTAAGCACCCAAATCTTGATTTCTAAATACCATTCTCCAATAAAAGGAACTAGGCCAAAAAGTAAAGAAGTACTCCAAAAAATTAGGAATTTTTTTAAAAAGGTGAAGACATGTTGAAAAGTCATAGGAGCCAACCTGAAAGAGCTCTCAATGGTCAAAGTTGGAACAATCTGAACAAGGAAATAGAGTATTAGAATATAAACCTAAGAATAAATAAACATTCATGAATCCATGCTGATATAACTGAATAAATAAACAGGGGAGAAGGACAGCTCTCCCTAGAGCATTCTAATTAAATAATACAGAAGGAATTAAGAAAACAGAAAATAACCATTAGAAGACATCAGTAATTGCTGCAAGCAAGAGCCACCAATGGATGCTAAAATTAGTTTGCAAAAGTTTAAGTAGAAACCAGATATTTGCTTACTCTCAAAGTCTCTCTCCAAACTATTTAGTAATTACAAAGAGAAAAATAGTAAGTTTATAGTCAGGAATACTGGTACATACCACTCTGCAAATCAGCCAAGTGAGCAAGATTAACATCACCAGGAATATATATGAACAGCATGTACCCTCTGATACTCTGTGCTGAAAAGGGCACATGGCCTTTGGAGAATCCTTCCCAGGAATGCATAGCATCAATCTAATCATGAGAAAACATCAAGCTAATCCAAATTGAGGAACATTCTACAAAGTGACTGACCAGTACTCTTTAAAAGTGCTAAGTCATAAAAGACAAGAAAACACTGTGGAAAGGTCAGAGTGGAGAAGACCACAGACACACAATTAAATGCAATACAGAATCCTGTGTCATATTCTAGAACAGAAAAAAGATGGTAAGGGAAAAAAACTGGTGAAATCCAAAGAAATTCCTTAACTCAGTTCATAGTATTGTAGCAAGGTTAATTTCTCAGTTTTCATAATTGTTCTACAGTTTTGTAAGCTGTAACAGGAGGGGAAACTGGCTGAAAGGTATGTGGGAACTCTGTACTATTTTTGCAACTTGTCTGTAAGCCTAAAGTTATTTCAAAATCAAAAGTTAAAGCAACAATAGAAAAAAATCAGAGGCGTAATTTTTAAGCTCCCGTGACTGTCTTTTCCAACAACAGCCCCACCTGCTCCTCCAGAATCTTGCCACCCCCCTATCAAGAGGTGAGGTCTATTTACCTTTCCTTCAGCCTGCACAGGACTTGATGACAACTTCCATGAGTTAGGACAGACACTGCCTGGCTTCTGAATCCAGGTCACAAAAGGCGGTGCAGCTCCTACGTGGTGTATTCTCTCTCTCTCCCCCTCCCTCCTCTCACCCTCGGAACCCAGCCACCATTTTATAAGAAAGCCTAGGCCACGTGACAAAATCACTTTTATATGCTTCAGCTGGAAGCCCCAGCTAATAGCTAAGGCAACAGCCAGGCCTGTAAGTATGCCTTCAGATAATTCCAGCCCAATGCCTTCAAGCTGTCCCATCCGTCACTAAGTGGAACAGAGATATGCTATTGTCCAAACTGCAGATTTGGGAGCATAATTACTGTTGTTATTGTTTTAAGCTACTAAGGCTTGGGGTGATTTGTTATGCTGCAAAAGATAACTGAAACAGCTGCCCTAAATTGGTTTAATTAATTGCTATTGGAAGATACTATATCCATTCCATCCCTTAAAACAAAGCTTTACTAACAAGAATAAAAAGAGGACTCTTGGGTGGTATGAGTTTAGTAGCATTTCTTGCCATTCTGTTTCTACAGTGATTTATTTTCCTATACAGTATCCCCTTCTGAAGGAGATCAATATGACCTTGAGATATTAAGATATATCCTAATGGCATATTAGACTTGTGTTTTGCTAGGTCTCATTCTAAGCACTTCCATATTAATGTCTACCTGTTTACTTTCAGAACTAAGTCATCCTATTTGTCAGTGAATAAACAGCAAAGTGATCAGTGTCCTCAATTTCTCCCTTTCCTCTGTGCCCTATCTTCACCCTTTAAGTTCAAACCTCTTGCCTTCAAAGTAGAGCTGGGACCACACAAACAACCATCATTTACGTGCAAAAGTTTTTTCTTAAGTTTGTCAACTTGTACACTAAGAATTATGCTGAAAGCAGAAAAGCCAGACACATCAATTTAGCAGTAAAACACGCTGATATCAAAGATATCAAATAGGTCAATAACCATCTTAGGAGTATCTGAGAACCTCTTTTTCTTTACAAAGCTCCTAACTCTTCATTTTCAGAATTAAGCTAAATTACGACCTTGATCTTAATAAAATTATGAAATAAACTGTACCATCTTCGAGATATTAACATGGAGAAAATAAAATAGGGAATTATCAATGCTTAGTTTTCTGCCTGCTATATAATTAAGGAAGAAGCTAATATTATAGGGATGTACATTACAAAAGTATTTTGCTCTTCTCTGCCAGATTAAAGTGAAGCGTGTTTCAACGTACCTTCTTTGAAGTCACTGTATGTGAGTTCACATCACTCTCTTGCTTTTCTCTACTTTGAGAGCAAGGGAAATAGCACCGAAAAAAAATCGAGTTCTGAATCACAAACACCTGAGTTTGAATCCGGGCTCTCAGTGATGTATTTGCTATGTCAGTGGTTCTCACAGTTTCAACGTGCATCAGAATCACCTGGAGGGCTTGTTAAACCACAGGTTACCTGGGGCCCAACCCACAGGTTTTTGATTCAGTACGTGTAGGGTGGGGCCTGAAATTGGTGTCTTACGAGTTTCCAGATGATGCTGAGTTGTAAGCGTTTGAGCAAATTACTCCTTGGTTTGAGTCTCGGATTCTGTGGCTGAAAAAAATTGGAGAGTTTCTTCCTACACCATAAATACTCACTTCCTTCCCCCGTATTAGTCAATACCCACAACAGGTTCAGCACCCTTTCCACAATTCTGAACCTGAAACATTTCAGGAAACAGCGTTTCTTTTTCTCTTAGGTTTGGTTCAAATTCATTTGGCAACAAACCTGGTCTATTAACAGTCTTCATTTATTACATATTGTTTTTATTCAGTATCTATTTTATTATATGTATAGTTTGGTTATCGGGGGCTGTGACCCTACCCCACTAGAATGGTTTTGTATTAAACAGGCTACGAACCATACTACCTTTCCAAAATGAGGGGAAAGGTCTGAATCCTGAAGTCCTGGCTCTAAATATTTTGGATAAGGAACTGGTGATCTGTCTTTAGCACTTCAACAGATTTATATCTTTTCTTTGACTTATTTAACTGTTTTCAGTTTTCTCAACTTGCTTATAAATCCCTCAAGAGCAGAATCACGTCTTGCGTGGCAACCCCCACATCACCTATCACATCCTGAACCTGAAGTACGTGCTAAATAAATAACCACAGGTTTGACTTTATTGACCCTAATAAGATTTGAGTAAAAGTTTGACATGATTCCACAGTATGAGATTCAAGAAGGATAGATGGAATCAAAAAAATTGCAAGGTTCTCAAAATCGCCATTCTGACTATAATCCCCATCATCCCAAATGATACTGACAAGAAGAAAATGTGACAGTGACATTTCTGCTCTTCTTTGCACTTGTTAAACATCATATCTAAAGTATTGGAACTGGACCTTGTTTCTGCTCCCCGTCTTAAGAACCTACACTATTATTCCCATACTTTGATTTGATCTCTTTTCTAATGGCTGCTTTCCAAAAGCCTTTATATATGCTCAAAGCTGTTGCATCTTTAAAAACTAAAGAGAAAGAACGCATGTTATGCACATAGGAACAAAGGTGCTGTGACTTGAGGTGTAATCTATGAGAAGGTGACCGATTCCATTTGTGATCCAGGAAGCCAAAGTGAGGTTGGCAGATGGGGTAAGGACAGTCCACAAGATTCATTTACAGAAGCTTGCAAAGATGCTGCAAGGGTCAGACCTCTCATTCAGAAGGCAAACTTTGATGGGAAACTGGATACCAGGCACCTGGATCATCAGTGGGACAGTACGACAAAGCCTGTCCATCCGGGTATTGCATTATTGCATTATATAGAGATTTTTGCCCCCCAGGATCTTAAGGTCACTGCTCTTTTAACAATGCCTCTAATACTACATCCCCACACCCAGAAAATCCCCTTGAATCTAAGAGCCTAAATAAAGGGAAAAAAGCAACACTATTCACATCGCAGGAATGATGACACAAATTCACATTCTCGTTAGAACTGGTCCTGCAGGATTCTGCAGGATCAAGAATTTCACATGCCATTGCCTTGGCTGGACCACAGGACCTCCCCTCCAGATATATGAAGTACATCAGTGGGTTTTCAAATTAACACTTATTGAAATCTGAAACCTCTCCTTTTTCTTAATTTTTTCCCAGTATTATCTATTGACCTTCACAGCTGGTATCTGGAGTAATACACATGTGCTTGCAAAGACAAGAAAATAGAGAATGGAGCCATGAAAAGAGACTTGAGACAGACACAGAGAGAGGGAGGCAGAGAGAAGGAAGAGATACAGAAAAAATTATGATTCACTATAGGAAATTGCCAAGACTCTATCATTTTTTAATGTATGAAAATGGAGATTTCATATAGTTCAACTTCAACATAAATAACTACTATCCCACATTTTTATAAGAAAACAAAAAAGAGAGAGAAAGAAACGAGAGGCATTATACGTAAGGATGATCTAGATGTATCTGGGCCCTACATCTCCATAACGCTGACTCTGATCATCCTCTTTCAGAGACAAAAAACCAGGGACCATTATGTGCCGGGTCATGATTTAGAGATGCACAAGAATGGAAGGGAGGCTTAAAAAGAGCCACATCAAAATTAATGGCTAAAGGGTCACATGCTAGACTCATGTCTTCAGGGTCGCCAGTCTCCTTTAAGATTCTTAGCTCAGACTGTTGATTGCCCGCCTCCCGGGAGACCGCACTAAAATCCATCACTGCACTGCCCAGCATTTGTTCTTAGCGCAGCCTTCCCTGCAAAAGGCCTGGGCTTCCCCTGTGGCATCAGAGTGCCCAGGTGCCCATGTACTGATAAAAGCACGCACTTCCCTTCCCCTTTCTTTCTTTGTTTCACAGGTGGAGCTAGATGGCTTCCATCATCACTTGACAATCTGGCTTTTGTCAGTCAGTGCCTCTCTCCCCAGGGAAAGGGAACGGAGGAAGGGAAATTGCAAGAACTTCTTTTCCTCTATTTTTCCTCCGAACGTCTGTTTTTCTGACATTCTACTTGCCATTTGTTGGAAACTGGATCCTGGCCAGGACCTCAGAATGAGGAGTGTGTTGTCATCACCAGGGAGAATAAATTGAGCAGAACTTCTAAACTTGGGCTGAACACTGCACTGATCTGGGGTAGCACGTTAGAACATATGTTCCCAGGACCCTACTGAATCAGGCACCCCCACCCCTAACCCGAGTCTGTCTTGTTGCTTTAACTCAGTGGTTCTCAACTGTGGGGGCGGTGATTTTGCCCCCAGGGGACATTTGGCCACATCTGGACACAGTTTTGGGCTGCCATAACCAGGAGAGGGGTGCTACTAGTAACTAGTAGGTCAAGGCCAGGGATGGTGCAAAACATCCTCCAATGTATGGGACAGCACCCCCACCCCCAACAGAGAATGGGCTGGCCTTGGAAGTTAGCAGTGCCAAGGTGAAGAAACTCAAGCTTAACTCCTCGGGCAGGTCTAGTGATCTGACAGGTTTCAGAACTACTAACTAGATAGTCCAAGAAGATGGTAAGACTGGAAAAGATTATAAGTGGGTCATTACAATTTATTGGTAAGAATAGTTACTAACTGCTGAATCTAGCCTGTATTTCAATTATCCAAAGTCTCCAGAGAGAGAGAGTTGACCGTAACAATAACAACAAAAAAATTATACAAATTTTGCCCCTCCTTTTACTTACATTAGTGTGTGAAAGTGACGGTGATATATACACATATATAATACACATATATATATTCTTATCCTTTAGTTTATATATAAGAAAAAGTGGCATTATTGAAAACAAGATGTGTACACGTGGCTTGTGGTATATTCGGGGGAAGTAATATTAATAATGGAGGCAAGGAATGCTTGGATTTCGTTTAATGCCTTGCCCAGTTTTCTTTGTAAAAATCTGGAGTTTTATGGTGAATCCTGAGATTCAAATATTGACTCAGTAGACCAAAACAGAGAGCTTCTACTTTGCCTACTTGATACAAAGGTTTCTGCTAATGAAAGTGAAAGGAATTTTATCAGTTATCTTTTTTCTAATCTTTTCCTATGGTTTCTGGAACTAGCAGTTGCGAGGGAAGAGAAACTAGCCCCACAGGCTTGGAGATAGGTCAGCGATTCATCTTTTTTCAAACCCCTATAACTCATGACTTCTTACCTGCATGTCCATTCCGGAGAAAATTTATGTAAAAAGAAGACAGTACTGGGGGCCTTATTTCTACATCCATCCATCCAGTCATACATTCAGTACTGCTATGAGAATCTGCTATGTCGGGCAGTGTCCTAGGTGCTGATGGTACAACGGTGAACAAAAAACAAGACACTGCCCTCACAGAATTTCCCTTTTGCCGGGGCAGATGCACACACAAAAACTAAACAGCTAGTCTGTATATAAATAGTTAGGGGGCAGGTGGAGATGAGTGGTATCGGGAGAATTGAAGCAGGGAAAGGAGAAGAGGGAGCATCAGGGTGGAAGTAAGAGTCCACCTTACAGTGGCTGGTCAAGGAAGGCCTCTGTGAAGAGAAGATGCTTGGGCAGAGGGCTGAAAGAAGCAAGGGAATAGCCAGGTGGTCATCTGGATGAAGAGCACATGTGGCAGAGGGAACAGCAAGTGCAAAGACCCTGGGGTGGATGAGAAGCAGAGAATGAGTGAGAATAAGAATTAAAGAATATCTAATGGATCTGATTGGCCTCAAAACTTTGACCTTTGTTTTCACATGTGGCAGAGGGAACAGCAAGTGCAAAGACCCTGGGGTGGATGAGAAGCAGAGAATGAGTGAGAATAAGAATTAAAGAATATCTAATGGATCTGATTGGCCTCAAAACTTTGACCTTTGTTTTCACATGTGGCAGAGGGAACAGCAAGTGCAAAAACCCTGGGGTGGATGAGAAGCAGAGAATGAGTGAGAATAAGAATTAGAGAATATCTAATGGATCTGATTGGCCTCAAAACTTTGACCTTTGTTTTCACATGTGGCAGAGGGAACAGCAAGTGCAAAGACCCTGGGGTGGATGAGAAGCAGAGAATGAGTGAGAATAAGAATTAGAGAATATCTAATGGATCTGATTGGCCTCAAAACTTTGACCTTTGTTTTAGGGGCTTCTGGGGAGTTTGTAAAGCTATCGTGGGCACTGTGACTCTTTGTACTCCTCTTCTCCCCACTTGAAAACAAAAAAAATGAAGTAACAACTAAGGTCAGAGAGAGAGAGGTGATTATGCAGTTTATTGGCACAAAACAGAGGAACTTGTGCTCTTCATCGCTTTCCGGAGGAAAATCGAACATGGTCTGTGCTTAGGGAAATATTGTGCTTCTTGGACAGCAGAGCAGCAGGACAGCGCGGCAGCTGCAAATGACTAAGAGTTTTGGAAAGAGAAAAAAGGTGAGCTGAGTCTAAAGTTTAGTCCTGCAAAATACAAGTGGATAGACAGATACACTAACCCAGGACACACAGCTAGCTGCACAGACGGGACTGTCACCACCCCCAGAAAAAATCATTCATCCTTGGGCGGGAGCCAAAAACCAGTGAGCAGTCCTGTGTAAATGAAGACTGTGCCCAAGGCCTGTGAACTCTCTTAATTAAAATATATTGATACCTGTTCAAGGTTGATCAATGAGCAGGCACCTTGAGTGCCCTTGGCTAGCTGGGTAAAAGCAATCCTCAAGGAAAGGGCTCTCTTGAAGAGGACTCCTAAGAAGGGACCCAAGAGATGTCAGGAGAGCAGAAGGTGGCCAGTGCCAGCCCTTTCACAACTCGATGGACCTATAGATGATCATACTAAGTGAAGTAAGACAGAGAAAGGCAAATATCATATGATATCACTTCTATGTGGAATCTAAAAAAATGATACAAATGAATTTATTTGCAAAACAGAAATAGACTCACAGACACTGGAAAACAAACTGATGGTTACCAAAGGGGAAAAGGGAGGGATAAACTAGGAATTTGGGATTAATAGATACACACTACTATATATAAAATAGATAACCAACAAGGACATACTGTATAGCACAGGGAAGTAGATTCAATATCTTGTAATAACCTATAATGGAAAGGAATCTGAAAAAGAATATCTATATAACTGAATCACTTTGCTGTGCACCTGAAACTAACACAACATTGTAAATCAGCTAAACTACAATTTAAAAAAACAGACTGAACAAAGGGAACAAAGGGGCAGAAATGGAGGATAGAAAAAATCCGAAGTCAGGGCAGAAACTGGGATTACTGAGGGTCAGTCTGGGTTGAAAGAATGAGGAGACCCTTGAGGGTGGAGGGAGAGATGTAAGGGCCAGAAAGAAGGAAACTGGAACCTAAGAAAGACTAAGGAAATGTGGAAAGTGGGAGACTGGCCCATAAGGGGATTAATCTGTGTGTGTCCGTGTGTGTGTATATCTGTTGTGTCTGTCAGTCTGTGTGTGCATGTGTGTTTTCAGCAAGTTTCTCACGGTGGAGGCAGGGAAGTCTCTCGAGATGGAGCATGACCATACTCTGAGGGAAAAGAGACTGGATGAAAAGGAGAACTAACCACTGGACACAGAAAGAAGAGGAGCAAAGCCTGGAGCCGGAAGGAACGGAAGCACCTTCAGGGTAACTAACATCCGGAACACAGGCAAAGTGACAGCAGAGGCGATCGTGATGGAACTAGACAAGTGCGGCCAACGCCCATCTGCCACTCATTTCACATGCATCGAGTATACACTGAGGTCCACTATGTGCCAGGCACTGGGTTAGCTACAGAAGGTATAAAGAGAAAATTCCCTGGCCCTGCCCTGGGTTAGGCTATCTATCTGGTCAAGTTCATGACGAGTAAAACAGTCCATGATTGCCTCTCTGGGAGGAAATGCTCTGAGTCTCTGGCTTCATGTTGCTTAGAGGATGAAATAGCATAATCAGGAAAGAAAAGCCGCTCGCAGCACACTCCCTACCATCTTCAGTTGGCTTGAAAACAGTCATAGGGATAAAAGACTTATATAAGGTTCTAGAAAACCCCTAACCACCCCTCCCCTTGAAGAACGAAGCTCTGATTTACAGCACTGATTTTCAGGGAGACCCTCTTACTGTCAAGTCAGCTGAATTTCTGTGAATTTTAGATGCCCAAGGGTTGGGTTGCTGTTTTGAATTAGTTCCTCTTGCCAAGGGATATAAGAAAAGGCTCCCGAAGGAAGCCTGCAAAAACAGCTCATTACTGTGCAATCCATTCCCCCGCCACCTTGCAGAAGATTCAGGCGGAAAAGCTTTGTTGCCACCGTCTGATAACAGAGGTGGTGGCCTGAATACTAACCAGAAAGCCGCAGAGAAGGAAATGTTTTCCGAGAAAATGTGTCTCTTCTGTAGGTAGGAAAACAACAAGACAGAAAAAAAAAATACCCCACAAAAACCCTACAGGTCTCCGCTCACAAATCTCAAGCGGGTAAAGCTGCAAGCGTCTTGAGAAGGGCGGGAAGGTTAGGTCTGGGGGTCTGGCTTGTAAAGCCATTTTCAATGCCTCCCTTTGGCTGCTCACATACAGTGGGGTTGGTTTGCTCAAATGAATGCAAACAAAGGAATAAATTTGTTTGGAAGGGCAAGCTTCATTATACACTAATTAATGTAAATCTCACCCACAGAGAGGAACCAAAATAAATAGCTATAGTAATTAAAGTTTAGGGGTTTTGCTTTGTTTTGTTTGGAGGGGGGGTTAGTTCAGGGATTGCCTGCAAAGGATTCATATTTGATGGAGTTTTGGGGATGGATTTTTGTACAATAATTTTTCAGAAGAACAAACTACCTAAATCACTCGCACAGTTGTCCCTAATCCAGGTCAGTAGAATCCTTCCTCTCAGAAAGGAATACACTGTGTTCCCACAAGAGGTTTTGGAAAACAGAAACCAATGTTAAGTATCAGAGCTCCAAAAATGTTAGAGAAAAAAGCCTAAAACAATGCGGGGGAAGAAAATTAAATCATTAAAGCACTGTCACATTGAAATAACCAGACCAGCAGAGCCAAAAGATCAAAGCTGAGTCTATTAGTTACCAGGCAAGGGGAAATGGTATCATACCAAAGCGGGTTTGGTGAACCGCCCCAAGGAGAAGAGCTGAATAAGGTCAAAAGAGGAATTTTTGTTAAATAAGGCAGGATTCTGCAAAGAATTATTTGATTGGCTAAGAAGTGAATTATACAGTCTCTTCGGGGATTGATCATTGCTTGATTTAGGTCACAAAAGCACAGGCAAAGTTCTCAAAGTGGTCCAAGTTCTGTTGCATTGAGAGTCTGTTATGTTCAGGATCAGGGAACAGCTACATGAATAACAGAATTCCAAGCCATGGCTAGCAATGACCAAGATATACTTTTCAATTAATGATCTAACATGGGCTATTGGGAAGGCAAGAATGAACGCGCACATTTCTTTAACTTTCATGGCAATTAATGTTGTGCTCGTTTTCACCTGTGACATATCCACACTGCCTGGTGAGGGAACCAAACAGGCAAAGATCTCAGAAGGGGAGGAAACAAGTGCAAAGGCCCAGGAGCTAAAATAAGCCTGGTGTTTTTGATAAACAGCAAGAAGGCCAGTGCGGCCAGATCAAAGTGAAGGAGGAGGAGAGTGATAAGAAATAAATTCAGCAAGGTCCAGATCGGCCCAGGATGCGGTAGGACATGGACTTTTACTCCAACCAGGACGAAAATCCATTGAAGAATTATGAGCAGGGAAGGGCCATAATCTGGTTTACAACTTTTCAGAAGTGACTGTGTCTGATACGTGAAGAAAATTCTCCAGGCAAGTAAAAGGAGAAGCGGAGAAACAAGTTCAGGGGCTTCTTGTGATCTTCAGGAAGTTGATGGTGGCTTAGACTAGGCGGAGAATAATGGGGAGTAATGGAGAGAGGTTAGATTTGTGATCTACTTTGGAAGTAGAGCCAGCAAGAGTGGATGAAGAACGCAGACTGGGAGTAAAATTGGAAATTAACATGATTTCTGGATTTTCAGCATCTTTTAAGATTTATAAGAAGGGCAAACACTGGAGAAGTAAAGGCTTTACGGGCTCATTGGAAGTTCATATTTGGACATGGTAAGTTGGAGATGCTGGTAAGACATCCAAGTAAATATGCATATACGCCGCTGGATATATTCATTTGAAATTCAAGTAAAAGGCAGAGATAAAAACTGGATCATTAGGAGACAAATGAACTTATTTACAAAATAGAAACAGATTCACAGACATAGAAAACAAACTTGCAGTGACCAAAGGGGAAGAGGCGGAGGGGGATAAATTAGGAGTTTGGGATTAGCAGGTGCAAGGTACTATATACAAAATAGATAAACATAAGATCCTACTGTATAGCACAGGGAACTATATTCAGTATCTTATAATAACCTGTAATGAAAAGAATATGTATATATGCGTATGACTGAATCACATGCTGTACACCAGAAACTGACACATTGTAAATCAACTATATCTCAATTAAAAAAAAAGAAAAGAAAAAATAAATACAACTATACGTATATCTTAAAAAAATACATTGGAATAATTAGTATATAGGGGTCTTATAAGTCATGGGACTGGTTGAGGCCCTTTAGAGACTAAATACTGATGGAGAAGGCAAAGGGAAGAAGGGAGGGGAGAGGAGGAGAGAAAAGGGGGCAAAAGGAGAAGACAGGACACAGCAGGGGACGGAGCCATGACCAAACGTAGAGATCATGTTGTGGTTGTTTGCTTCGATGGAAAATATTACAGCATGTTCACATGTTAATGGTAGAGAGGGGAGAATTTATGATGCACAAGAAAAGAGAAATAAGTGAAGGAACAAAGTCCTCAGGTAGTTGGAAAGGAATGGAGAGGATGCTCAGGGGACAGGTTGACCCCAGAGAGGAGCATAACGGACTAGTTGTGACAGGAGGGAAGGGAAAGCATAGAACTGATAGATGCCTACAAGTAAGTGAGTCGACTTAGTGGTGGATGGACGAGGCTGTCCTTTTCTGAGAATTTCCATTTTCTCAGCGCATTAAAAAGTGAGATCATTAAGAAGAGTGAGAACTGACAGGAGGCATTAGGAGAAGGAGTTTCGGTAGCAAGAGGAAAAGGTAAGAAATAGGTGTCTCAGAGGAGGGGAGAGCTGACTGAGCAGGGAAATAGGCCATACTGGTCAAGCAAGTTGAAGTTTACAGTCATCAGTTTGAAGCAAGGCCAGCAGCAAGGTTGTGTGGTTTTTTTCCTGGTAACATTCAGCTCCTCAGAAGGAAAATGGGCAGAGGTCTGGGTTTCACCTGGCTCTGGAGGATCAAGTAACTTAGAGACCAGAGGTTTGAGGGGGAGATCTCCTTGGATGTCCGAGCTGCAGAAGAGTCATCACCAGAGTAGTAGTGGAGGGGCGGGCAGGAGCGAGCCATGGGCTAAAATCTCCGTCAAAAGCGAGATGGCGACAGAATGTCAGCAGGTGCAACAAAAGGTCGGCAATAGAATGCAAGGCAAGTAATATGGGGACATGTGCTTCAAAGGAGTTTAGCGTTTGAGGAGGAGGGAGGTGCAGAAAGGACATAATCCCAGCAGGTCCACAAGTAAAATGGTGAGGAGGGGGAGCCATAGGGACAGCAATGTCTTGAAAGGAGATCAGTTAGACCAGTGGTTCTCAGCCAGGGGCAATTCTGCCCCCCTAAGGGACATTTGGCAGCGTCTGGAGACATTTTTAGCAGTTGAAACCTGTTGGGGAGAGGGAATACTTGTGGCTTTCAGTGGGGAGAGGGCAAGGAGGCTGCTGAACATCCCAAGAGTGCACAGGACAGCCCCCCACCCCCAGCAAAGAATGATCCAGCCCAAAGTGTCAATAGTGCTGGGGGCGGGGGGGTGTGTTAGGGTTGGGGGGACAATACTAACAGGAGCTTAATCTAAGTTTCAAATCTAATCCCTGAAAGGAAGACAGAGTTTGCTTGTACAGTTTCAAGATAGATGTCTATAAATGGGCAAAAAAAATCAGTCATAAAATCCTATATTAAAATGTCACATTTTGAAAATGATGGAAACTGAATATGTGCAGTGATAAAAAAAAATTTTGGAAAGTGTTACTGTGCCAGATGAATGTACCTTAAATGTGTCATTTAGATTCTGACAGTTTCAAATGCTCCCTTTTTGTTCTCTCCTTTGTGCTAGAACACTGCAAATTCAGGGGAACTAGGGGATCTCTTGGTGTTGAAGACATTCTCTTCTATTTTCGTGGCGTTATCCAGTTGAAGAAAAAGCTATAGACTTCATAAAAATATTTTTTCCCCCAAACAGAGGAATAATTTCACTGAGTTTTTTTTTAATGAAAATAACATTAATGAATATCCACTCTGTGCCAAGAACTGTGACCCAAAGGAACAGAGTACTTTAATTATAGCATTTCTAGTTATTTCATTAAAACACATTCTCTCAGGGCAAATCAAAAGAGTCAAAAGTTAAAGATGAGTAGTCACATTCAAGTGTAATGTTTTAAAGTTTACAAGGATTTTTAAATTTGCCCATGAAGGAAATATCACATTTTAAAAAGTGCCACTTCAAATTAAAAATATATCTGTGATTTAAACCATTGACTAAGATTTCAATAGCAGGCATATTAAAATTTAGTCAATAGTCAAAACACTGTTTACAACCCTGGATTATTTTATTTCGAATTTTAAACCGTGCATTGTACATCCAGATTATTCACAGATATTTCCCTGATGAGCACATGACCAAATGCTATCAATATACCTATTTGAGTGACTGAGTTAAAATTCCACACTAGTGATTTTTAAGCTGTCCTTTTAGCTTACTTCTTTGCCACCTTGTCAGGATGTCTCCTTGGTCTCAAGGGGAGCCGAGTTGCCGCATGTGGATACATCAACACAAATTCAGCAATACTGCTGGGAAAACATCCTAACAGTGGTAATGAGTGTAAGGAAAACAGATGACATCTCACTTTAAAACAGTGTTTAAATGTCAGTAAGGTGTTTTGGTCTGTGTGAATGATAGAGCATCTGTAAAAAAGAAAAAAAGCTGTTTCTAAATAACTCTGTTATTGAGGTGGTTCATAAATTTTGGTGTAGGGATCCTCTTGCTAGGACTACCAAGCCAAGAACTATTTGTAAGTGAAGTTGTAGCCAGTCCACTTCTCCCACCGCACAAGTAAATCTGGATGGAAAGGGATTGAGGTGGGCAAATGAAAAGGAATGAAGTCATTTTTCCCTTTACAGAGGGGAAAAGAAAAGGGTGTGGGAGGGAATGAGAAAATTACTCTATCCATCTAAAACACCTTGTGTAAGGCTTTTTTTTCCTTCTCTTTTTATTTTTCTGCCTAATGGAAAAGTAAACAAGAAAGAGGAAAGAGAGGGGAAGACAGGAGGGAGGAAGAGGATAGGAGAGAGGAGGAGGGGACAGGGAGGGAGGCAAGAGAAATAGATTCAGGGAAAGGAGTGGGGAGGGGAGAGGAACAGAGATGCTGCGTCATCGTGTCCCCCCTGCCCCGCCACCACAGCACTCCTCCTCTGGCTGCTGATGGAGACCCAGGCTGAGAGGGAAGCTGCAGTCCTGTTGTGAATGAAGAAGACAGGAGGACTTTAGAGCAAAGCAAAGTCACAGAGCAGTAAAGCCAGGAAGAGCTGGGGGGGGGGGGGGTGTTCAGCACCACAGAAAGCAGATGAGAAAAAGGAGCCAAAGGTTTCCCTTTCAAAAGATGTACGAGTTAAGAGAGAGGAAGGCCAGCCATTATCAGAGTTATCAAATGGTGAACAAAGGAAGTGTTTTAACTTAGGCTGGCTAACTTTACAAGCTGCAATTAAGTAGCCATTTTCAATGTTGTGTCTTTTATAATGCCAGTTGACTAAAAAGATGCACGTTTGATAATTATAGTGTAGAAAATGCAGGGTTATTCATCTTTGGGAGGGAATGTAGGCAGAAAATACTATCCAAGCTTCAGGAAAATTGTCCCGGCCACACTGAAACATGAAGGCGGCACTGGCACCCATGCAGCATTCAATAAATGTTTGTTAAAAGGGTCAATAAAAGAATTGTTAAAAGATAAACTGAGGCATATTAAAATCTTCAAGAGTTTATCTGAGCAAAAATCAATTGGAATCAGACAACATACAATCTAGTGAAACAGAGCAGGGCCCTGTGGGGCTCTCCCAAGTATAAAAGCCTTTTTGTGTCCCCTGTTTCTTGTTTGTAGGGAAAAGGCTTCAGCCTCCTAGACCCTCCCTGAGTTCCAAAGGGCAGATTCTAACAGTTGCTAATCAGGGAAGGGAGGGGAGGCTGAAACCAAGGAGGAGCAGTCAAGAAACAATAGCGCAGCCTAGGGGCAGGGTCCTGGTTCCAACTCAAGGAATATACATACAATATCTTTGAGTTCTTCTGCAGGAGCTAAGGGCCCCAACCCAGATGGAGGATGGTAACTTCAGGCCAGATGACAAGATTCCTGGAACACCACCCCGTTACCTCACCACCAACTAATCAGAAGAAAGTCACACGCCCTGCAGCCTTCATCCCAAATTTTACCTTTAAAAATCCTTCCCTGAAAACTGCTGTAAGCAGAAAGGGTAAGGGGTCCCCGGAGAAAGAGAACCAGGCGTGGCTTTCTTGACATAAGAGAAACCATTTTGGCCTGAGTCAGGCCACGATGCTGTACTTGAACAGACCTCAGCAATTCCTGATCTTAAGGGAAGTGAGGGAATGCAGGAACAAAGGAAAAGCAGTCAAGAAACAAGTTCAGCAATAAAACAGAGTCCGAGTTCCTCCTCAAGGGATTTACGGAACAACCTGACACTTTCAGCTCTGGAGGAACTAAGGCCCCCACCCAGGTGGAGGATGGGAGGAGGATGTTGACCTTTTCTGACCCTCATGACTCCAATCCACTAAAACTTGGACTTTCTCAACCTTTGCCCAAGTTCTATGCTGAACTTTCCTCTGCTCAAGCCCCTTCATGAATATTCAGCTGCCCTTACTGTGAAGGAAAAGCCCAGCTGGGCTAACAAGCTAAGTCACAAATCTAAGTGCAACAAGTGTCGGATTACTGATCTGAGTTCTGCTGGGCTAACTCATAAATCTGAAGTTTAGTGTCAGTCTATTGGGCTAACGAGCTCAGTCACAAATCTAAGTGTGATAAGTGTCGGTTTACTGATATAAGTTCTGCCGGGCTAACTTGTAAATCTAAAGTTTAGTGTCAGTTTACTGGGCTAACAAGCTAACTCGTAAATCCAAGCTCAACAAGTGTCAGTAACGTGATCTGTTCCAAATTGATAAGCTCCAGTGTACTGATTCCTTGCTTTTTGTTGTTTGAACCTTATTGGCTAATAGCCCCATACTTGTAATTAACCCTATAAAACCTCATGTGCACGTCTTGGAGGTGCTCAGAGCTTCGGAGCAGAAGCCCCTCTGAGCCCGCCGGCGTAATAAATCTGAGTACTCCAACCCTCCGAGTGGTGCTTGTTTCTTGGCTGGCCTGTCATTTCCGTAACATTTCTGGAGGCCCCAGTGAGATACAACCACGCCGGCCCCTTGAGCCGCTGGTCTGGTGGCTCCGGCCGACCGGGGGACGGGACTCCGGCAGCGAACGAGGAGGCGCCACCCGACAGTATTCCGGGTTCTCTTTCGTGACGGCAACTCGGCCCCCCGGGTGGCTGGGCTACAACCAGAGCCAGACTCCGTGGAGGGACGGACAGACTCACCAGGTGGCCGTCCGGACAAGGTAGGATCCCCCGGGAGGAATCAGGTCCTGTCCCATTGGACAGAAGAGGAGGCTGATCCCCTCCTACAGGCTCTCCGTCTGATGGTAACTCAGACGGGGAAATCAGGAATCAGGTCAGGAATCAGGTCCTGTCCCAGTGGACAGAAGAGGAGGCTGATCCCCTCCTACAGGAAATAGGATATTGGTATTGGTGGGAGGAATGTTGTTAACCTCTGTGTGTGTGTGTATGTGTGAGTGAATGAGCGGCCTGTGAAGCATGCGATCAGGCTCGAGTTTGTAGCTCCACGGCATTCTGCTACGGAGTTCGAGTGAGTCCCAACCTGCGGTTCCGTGGTGACCTCATACGGCTCAGGGCGGTATCGGTCCCTCAGGGTCCCGATCGGAGTCAGCGGCTTATACTGACCCGCCAAAGCTAAGAGGCACCTTCGTCCCCGCGAGGGGAGCGGCCAGGCGGACGCAACGAAAACCCTCCCTTGTCTTGTCTGCGACACCGGCACAGGGTGGCTACACTGGGAGGGAAAAGGACATAGCCAATGAGTCAACGCCCCTGTGCCCTTGGAGGCTAGGATGCTATTTCTTTGAGAAAGTCTCCTACCTGACTCTGTCACAGAACACCCGAGACTTATTGTTCCCCTACTGAACTGACCCAAGTAGTGCCCCTTTTGCCTAGCCCCAGACACCCAGGATGTAAGTTTAGAAGACGAATTCCTTCAGGACCGGGCTTGCCCAGCCCTGGAGGTCCCTTTTCTAGTCCATTTGTTTTGCCATCTGCCGTCAGTCCCACGCCCCTGATACGTTAGTTCAGAATATAGAGAGGATTTAATGAAGAAAGTCCCTGAAACTGCTTGAGGCCTTGAGATCCAGAGACATCAGCTGAGACTGGAACCCAGAGTCCCTGACCAAGTTAGCCTTAAAACAACTCATAGACCCAGCAAGAGAGCAGTCTCTCTGGGAACTCTGGTGTTTTGAAGAGTGAAGAAGAAAAAGATATAAAGGCTACCTTCCCAAACATCTAAAGCAACAGAACTATTATCCTTAAATATCTAAAAGAATGGGAGGCTCTAAGTCAAAACCCACCACTCTAGACTGCATGATTAAGAATTTCAAAAAGGGGTTCTCAGGAGACTATGGAATTCGAATGGCCCCTGGCAGGCTGCGCACTTTGTGTGAGCTTGAATGGACTGCCTTTGGAGTCGGGTGGCCCTCAGGAGGAACTCTGGACCTAGCAACAGTGCGAGCAGTCTATCAAATAATCACTGGAACCCCAGGCCACCCAGATCAATTCCCTTACATTGACTCCTGGCTGAATATCGCCCAGACTCTACCCCCATGGATTCGGTTTTGCTCGAATGGACCTGGGCAATGCAAGATATTAGCAGCTCAGCCAGTCCAAGCCAAAAAGACAGAAAAAAACCGATTTTCCAGGGAGACGCAGAAGACGAGATATGCCTGCCCCCTCCATATGCCCCCAAGGCACAAACACCTCCAGTCCCATTGGAGACACCACCACCCTCTGTGTCACCACCTCCCCAACCTGAGGACCCAGAGGCAGAACTCAGCCCCCAGCCTGAGCCGGTAGGAAGGAGACTCCGCTCAGCACAAGCCGTGAAGCCAGCACCACCGGCCCTCCAAATGCCGCTGCGGGAGACACAAGGGCCACAGCAAGTTGGGGAAGACGGGACTGTTCAGCCTGGGCACCCCGTACTCTACTACCAACCCTTTAGCACCACAGACCTTCTCAATTGGCGCCATCACACTCCTTCCTACTCTGAAAAGCCACAGGCTATGATTGACCTCATAGAGTCTATCTTCCATTCTCACCGGCCCACCTGGGAAGATGTCCGCCAGCTGCTTCTGACTCTTTTCAATACAGAGGAGAGGAGACGCATTCTCACTGAAGCACGAAAATGGCTGCAGGGCCGAGCCCCTGGGGACACAATGGATGTTGAGGCGTGGGCCATGACACGTGCCCCTGACACCAGACCAGATTGGGACTTTAACACTCAAGAAGGAAGAGAAGCACTACGTGAGTACCGGGAGGCCATCCTACAAGGGCTAAAAGCAGGAGCCAAGAAGCCAACTAACATGTCTAAAACGACCACAGTGACCCAGAGGCCAGACGAAACCCCCACTGACTTCTATGAGAGACTGTGTGAAGCATTCCGAGTCTACACTCCTTTTGATCCTGAGGCCCAAGAAAACCAACGGATGGTCAACGCTGCCTTCGTAGCCCAATCATACCCAGATATACGCCGGAAACTGCAAAAACTGGATGGATTCGCAGGGATGAACGCTACACAGCTGCTGGAAGTAGCAAACAAAGTTTTTGTAAACCGAGAACGGGAAGCCCAACGAGAAGCAGACCAGCGAATGAAGCAGAAAGCCGCGCTCCTTGCAGCAGCCCTGGGGAAAACAGGCTTCAGCCAGAACCCTGCACCACCCCGGAAGAGGGGACCCCAACCATGGATGCCCCTGGGCCGAGACCAATGTGCATACTGCCGGGAGACTGGGCACTGGAAGAACGAGTGCCCAAACAGAAAGGATGGAAAGAGAGCACTCCCTAAAAGGCCTACTTATCAGCTGGAGCCACCAGCCAGTAATCACATCGGACTGGCTGGGGTTAACTCAGAATAGGAGAAACCGGGCTCCCTGCCCCTGGGCCCCCGGGAGCCCAAGGTCAAGATGTTTATAGGGGGCCAACCAATGACTTTTATGGTAGACACAGGAGCAGAGTATTCTGTGGTGACCCAACCTGTAGCCCCCCTGACCAAAAAAAAGGCGACTATTATTGGGGCTACTGGGGACTCAACTGCCCGCCATTTCTGCCAACCACGATCCTGTCAAGTAGGGGGCCATCTAGTGACACATGAATTTTTATATTTGCCTGAATGCCCAATACCATTGCTTGGAAGAGACCTTCTGTCTAAATTGGGGGCACAAATTACCTTTGTCCCCGGGAAACAGGCACATCTGACCCTACAGGGAGAGTCTATGATTCTAGCCATCTCAGTTCCCCGAGAAGAAGAGTGGCATCTGTATGAGAGCAGAGAACTCCAGGAAAATCCTTGCAAACTCCTGGAAGAGTTTCCATTAGTCTGGGCTGAAAATGGACCACCAGGCTTGGCACATAATCAGGCACCACTGGTGATTGACCTCAAACCTGGAGCCAGCCCAGTCAGACAGAAGCAATATCCCATGCCTCGAGAGGCCCACCTAGGAATCCAGAAGCATATACAGCGCCTCAGACAAGAGGGAATCCTAACTGAGTGCAGATCTCCCTGGAACACACCGTTGCTCCCAGTGAAGAAAGCAGAAGGAATAGATTATAGGCCAGTGCAGGACTTACGAAAAGTAAATGAAGTAGTCACTACAATACATTCAGCAGTGCCAAATCCATACACTCTTCTGGGCCTCATTCCGGCAGATGCCAAATGGTTTACATGCCTAGACCTTAAAGATGCTTTCTTCTGTCTTCGACTCTCACCTGTGAGCCAGCCCATATTCGCATTTGAATGGGAGGATCCCCATACAGGAGGAAAAACTCAACTGACATGGACACGTCTTCCCCAAGGCTTTAAAAACTCGCCCACCTTGTTCGGAGAGGCACTAGCCGCAGACCTTGTAAAATTCCCTGGGGAAACATTGAACTGTACTCTGCTCCAGTATGTGGATGACTTGCTGTTAGCCAGCCCCAGTGAAGAGGACTGCTGGAAAGGAACTCGAGCCCTCCTAGGGTTACTCCAAACAACTGGGTACAAGGTCTCATGGAAAAAGGCCCAGATCTGCAAAAAGACAGTCAAATACTTGGGATTTATTATCTCAGAGGGACACCGAGCCCTAGGACCAGAACGAAAACAAGTTATTTGTGCCATACCCAGACCGGAAACAAAAAGGAAACTGAGAGAGTTCCTGGGCGCAGCTGGGTTTTGCCGGATCTGGATCCCCGGATTTTCAAGAATAGCCAAGCCCCTCTACGAAGCAACTGCTGGATCAGGAAAAGAAACCCTCAAATGGGAAACTAAACAAGAAAATGCCTTTAGGCAATTAAAGGAACTACTAACCCAAGCCCCAGCACTAGGCTTACCAGATGTAACACGAGAGTTTAATCTGTTTGTACATGAAAGAGACCAAACTGCTCTTGGAGTCCTAACTCAGAATGTGGGGCCATGGCAGCGCCCTGTGGCTTATTTATCTAAAAGACTGGACCCTGTAGCATCAGGATGGCCACCCTGTTTACGGGCCCTCGCTGCCACAGCCCTCCTGGTCAATGAGGCAGACAAACTCACACTGGGACAGACTTTAAATGTAAAAGTGCCCCATTCTGTGGTGGCCCTGATGAATGGCCCAGGTTACAAATGGATAACTAACACAAGGATGACCCACTACCAGGGGCTTCTATGTGAAAATCCAAGAGTCCGTCTAGAGACTGTGCAAACCTTAAACCCAGCCACATATTTGCCTGAAGGGGAAGGGCAGCCTGACCACAACTGCGAAGAAATCGTTGAAGAGGTGTATGCAAGCAGGCCTGATCTAACCGACAAGCCCCTGCAAAACCCAGACCTGGAACTTTTCACAGACGGCAGCAGTTACATGCAAGATGGACAACGGCGAGCAGGTTACGCTGTAACAACAACCCGAGAGGTAATAAAGGCAGAGTCCCTTCCCCCAGGATGGTCTGCTCAGCGAGCAGAGATCTGGGCACTGGTCCAGGCACTAAGGGAAGGGAAAGGAAAACGAGTCAATATATACACTGATTCCAAATATGCATTTGCAACCTTGCATGTACATGGAGCCATCTATAAGGAGAGAGGACTTTTGACTGCTGGGGGAAAAGAAATCAAAAACAAAGAAGAAATTTTACAGTTACTGGAGGCAGTATGGGATCCAAAGGAAGTGGCCGTTATTCACTGTAAGGGACATCAAAGAGGAAATGACCCTGTGAGCCAGGGGAACAGGCTAGCTGATCAAAAGGCAAGAGAAGCAGCCGCCTGGGAACACTCAGTAATTAAAGTTATGGCAGCGCCAGAGCTACCCACTGCCCCAGAATATAGTCATGATGAAAACAAGTGGGCACAGGCTGAACGAGGAGAGAAAAGAAAGGACGGATGGTGGATCATGACGGATGGAAGGGTTTTCATCCCAGAACGACTAGCTTATCGTTTAGTCCAACAACAGCACGAAGCCACACATATGGGAAAAACAGCTTTAGAGGCCCTCTTAAAGCGATATTTCCTAATTTCTCGTCTCCCTACTCTATGTGCATCAGTTTCCCAACGCTGCTTGCTCTGTGCACAAAACAATCCAAAACAAGGGCTCACTGGGCCAATGGGAATACAACGATGTGGATTGGCTCCCTTTGAAGATTTAGAAGTGGACTTTACTGAACTTGGGCCCAGTAAGGGATATAAGTACCTGCTGGTTTTCGTCTGCACCTTCACAGGGTGGGTAGAGGCCTACCCCACCAGGACAGAGAAAGCAAGGGAAGTGACAAAGGCTCTTCTCAGGGATGTTATCCCTCGATTTGGAATGCCTACCTCCATCGGGTCTGACAATGGACCCGCCTTTGTGTCAGAAATTGTACAGCAAGTGGCAAAGGCACTGAGCATCCGCTGGAACCTACACACAGCATACCGGCCTCAAAGCTCAGGGAAAGTAGAACGAATGAACAGAACTCTAAAACAAATTATAGCTAAAATCAGCCAAGAAACCCAGCTTCCCTGGGTGGACATTCTACCCCTGGCTCTGTTGCGAATTAGATGCACCCCAAGATTTAATATTGGGTACTCTCCCTTTGAAATCCTCTATGGGCGACCGCCACCTTTAGTCAGGATGAGAAACCCCACCCCAGAAATAGGAAATCTAGGGCTCCACCAACAACTGTTGGGACTAGGAAAAGTACTACGAGAAGTTTGGGGTTGGGTGATAGAGAAAACCCCCATTTCATTAGGGGTTCAAGTGCATCCCCATAAACCAGGTGACCAGGTATGGGTGAAGGATTGGAAAAAGGAACCTCTCAAACCAACATGGAAGGGACCATATTTAGTGGTATTAACTACTCCTACAGCTGTTAAAGTTGCAGGAATCGTCCCTTGGATCCACCACTCCAGAGTCAAGAGAGCAACTGCACCTCAGACAGAGGGTCCCTGGAAAATTGAGAGTGTCCCGGGAGACCCGCTCAAGATCAAGATCAAGAGGGACCAGAAAAGGATCGACGAGCCCTGCTCTAGCCACACCCGGAAGCTGGCTAGTCAACGCACGGCCGAAGCTTGAGGAAAGCCCAACGCAGCTGTTAAATATATTTCTTTTGTGCTCCCTTGCCTCTTTCCTTGTTTTCTATACCAGTCTGCGTACTAGCAGTGGGGCTAGCTAGCGCCACCCCACCTGACTGGAACATAGGCCATAAAATCCTGATAGCTATTTTATATCTTCTTATAATTAGTGCCATCACCGCAGCATCATGTCTAAGATAATCATAAGGCTGATGTTACTAATGCTAATGTCCTCACTCTCCTTGGCTGTACAGTGCACCTGCATGGAACCGGGTGACAGGTGGTCCATATACCGGCCTGTATTTTCAGCTTATACTTATCAGCCGAGTCAATGCTATGACTCCGCTTCAGAGTGCACATATCAGGGAAAATCCTACTGGATTGGCACAATTAAGGCTTATTATGTATCTAGCATCAAATGCTATGGCACACCCGGCAAGCTGGTGTGCTGGACCAAGCAAACACATTATGGGATGAGTGATGGAGGGGGCGTACAGGACCAGGCACGCCGGCAAGCAGTCCAACAAGCAGTCCAAAGGCAACACCGGAAGTTATTACCTACCCGGAAGCCAATAAAACTTCCATCTTTAGCCGAGCCTCGGGATCTGGATCCACAAATAAATGGGCTGTTAGCCGCAGTCCATGGGATTCTCAATCATTCCAATCCAGACCTGGCTAGAGATTGCTGGCTATGCTTGCGTCCTGGCCCCATCCAGCACCTGGCTTTACCTCTGACAAACCTCACTAAGACTTTCACCACAACTCATAGCGATGCCGTTTCTACCACTAGGAGTTCCAGGCTGAACTGGGTACAGCTCGCCTACAAGGCACCAGAATGTTATTTCAACAATGGAACTAATCCTTTAGAGGGCAATCTAACTATAAATCAATGTATTAAAACCTCTCACTGTATGGGTCTAGGGTGCCAACCCACACAAAGATGGTGTTCTAATAACGGGACTTATTTTGTATGTGGTGAATTTGCCTACCGGTGCCTCCCTGCCAGATGGGCAGGGTTATGTGCTTTGGCTTATCTCACTCCCCGAATGGACATTATGCCTAATAATCAAAGTCTGCCCATCCCTGTCATAACTCACCAGCATCCACGGAGAATAAAACGAGCTATACAATTGATCCCCTTGCTAGTGGGGCTCGGAGTGGCAGCAGGGGTAGGCACAGGAATCGGGGGCATCGCCTCTTCCTCTTATTACTATTATCAGCTTACAGGTGAATTCAGCCACGATCTCCAACAAATAGCAGAAACCCTGGGAACTCTGCAGAATCAGATTGACTCTCTCGCCGAGGTGGTCTTACAAAACAGGAGGGGTCTGGACTTACTCACGGCCAAAGAGGGGGGACTATGCCTCTTTCTAAATGAAGAGTGTTGTTTTTATGCCAATCAATCAGGAATTGTCAGAGGGATGGTTCAAGAGTTACAAGACCGAGTGGAAAAAAGAAAACATATTTTAGATAAGAGCCCATGGACAGGCCCCTGGGGCTGGACCTCCTGGCTGGCACCGTTCATAGGTCCCTTACTCCTGATTTTTGCAGTTCTGCTGTTTGGGCCCTGTGTCCTAAACTTCCTGACCCGCTTTGTCAGTGAGCGGATAGAGGCTATAAAACTTCAGATGTTAGCCTCCAATTATGAGCCCCTGCAACAGGTAAATGATGATGCTTACTCCAACAAGGGTTGTGAAAGCATCAAGAGGGGGGAATGTGAAGGAAAAGCCCAGCTGGGCTAACAAGCTAAGTCACAAATCTAAGTGCAACAAGTGTCGGATTACTGATCTGAGTTCTGCTGGGCTAACTCATAAATCTGAAGTTTAGTGTCAGTCTATTGGGCTAACGAGCTCAGTCACAAATCTAAGTGTGATAAGTGTCGGTTTACTGATATAAGTTCTGCCGGGCTAACTTGTAAATCTAAAGTTTAGTGTCAGTTTACTGGGCTAACAAGCTAACTCGTAAATCCAAGCTCAACAAGTGTCAGTAACGTGATCTGTTCCAAATTGATAAGCTCCAGTGTACTGATTCCTTGCTTTTTGTTGTTTGAACCTTATTGGCTAATAGCCCCATACTTGTAATTAACCCTATAAAACCTCATGTGCACGTCTTGGAGGTGCTCAGAGCTTCGGAGCAGAAGCCCCTCTGAGCCCGCCGGCGTAATAAATCTGAGTACTCCAACCCTCCGAGTGGTGCTTGTTTCTTGGCTGGCCTGTCATTTCCGTAACATTACCTTCAAATTTCCCGTTTTGCTGCTGGGGAGGCACTGCTTTGGGAACGATCCCCAGTGCTCTCCTTACTGGCTGCCAGTAACGACTCCTCCCTTCTTCCGATCTTTGGCCTGGTTGTGTCTTTTGGCTCGACAGCCACCGAGGGGCAAACCCAGTTTTTCAGGTAACACCATCAGGAAGTTCGTGGGTTTTGAGCACAAGCCGCCCAACCTCCTTGTTCAGCCCTGCTCCAAAGGCCAACACTTCGGTTTCTTTGGACTCACTGTGCGTCGGGCACAAACTTGCACTTGGCAACTTCATTTCTGGGAGAACCAAAGCTGTAATTAAGTCTCAGTTTGGGGACATGGGGCTTAGCATAAAGCCACTCCATTTTGGGCCGGTTGTCTTGTTTTCAACAGAATGAATGGATGCATGTATAAATGAAGAAATGAAGGCAAGCAAGCTGATCACAGAATCCTTCAAATTTCAGGAAACGAATGTTAAGATTGAAAAAGCAAACTCTGGAAGAGAAAAAACCAGCATTACAAACTAACAGAAAATGCCTTCTTCCGCGGTTGAGAGCATCGCTCAGCTTTTAATAACAGAGTATATGCATATTTATATGGAATTAAATTCATGGACTTGACAGCTTAATTTACAGTGTTTTCTCCTCACCACTATGTTTCTTCAGAAATCTGCTAAACAAGAACTAAATGCCCAAATGTATGCACTGTGGCGTTTCCGATGTTGAACGACAATAAGGAACCTCTGTGGTGTACTGTGACAGGCATTTCCTCCCAGGAAAGCTTTCCAGGATCTAACACTTGGATCCCACTTGTGATGCTTGAGACAGAATGATTTGCCCCCCATTAAACATGCTTTTCAGTTAATCCTCTCAAAAGTGCATTCCTAAGCCAACCTAAGAGCTCTGTGCATTAAGAGATTTGGTCAATGACCATCAGCTCACCAAGTAGTGGAGTTCTTTTACCTGCAAATTTCCCCTGATAGTCCTTGCTTTAAATATGCAGGCGCGGGGAGATGGGCTGGGGAATCAAGCCAAGAAGAGAGTGTGAATTATCAGCACATCACAGCCTTGGAAATTGGCAAGCCCGCTTCATAAGTAGAAATATCCCTTAGCAGAGGCCATCTGTCTCATATTCCATGTTGAGTCTTTTACCTGTTCTTTTTAAGTAACAAAATATGGCACAGCAGGAACTTACCACCCAAAGGACATGTCTTGAAGAGTGAATTAATGGCTCCATCTAAAAGGACTCCAAGTATTGGCTATGAGTCTGGGGAAGGAGCAAGGCTGGCCTTACCCTACCCTTCCAACCTGACTTAGCACTTCCCTCCCCACATGTGCACCCGCCAAGAAGAAATAACCAGGCTCAGCTTGGTCTCCTCTGGCGTTATTTTGGTGACCTTTACTTAGTTTTGGTGAAATAGTCAAATAGTAAGATAGGTGACTTCTGGATTCAAACCCAACACCTTCACTTTCCGGCAATGTAATCCTGGAAGAAGTAACTGGAACCTCTCCATTACTCAGTTTCTTCATCTGCAAAATGGGTTAAGAGCAGTACAAATTGTGTGGGGTTAATGCATATAAAATGTTTGGCACAGTGGCATACAATACACACTTACTTGATTTTGCCAATAATTATACCATCTATCATTAGAATTATAGCTATCCAATGGAATCATGAAACCTTTAAGGTAGTAGAGGTTTTAAGAGCACTAAAAATAACAGCTCCCGGTGGGGAGGGAATAGTTCAGTGGTAGAGCGCATGCTTAGCATGCACAAGGTCCTGGGTTCAATTCCCAGCACCTCCATTTAAAAATAAATAAATAAACTTAACTACCTCCAAAACAAACCAAAAAAATGGCTCCCCATTTAAACTCCACTGTTACTATTGTTTTATTTTGTCTTTAGTACAGATCCTCTAGGTTCTACCCCTAGAAACTGTGACTGAATTGATCTGGGTGGAGTCTGGGCACTGGGATGTTTTTTAATCTCTCCCAGTGATCCCAGTATACAGCCAGAGTGAAAAACTACTGACATACCACAACCCCCCTCATTTTACAGATGAGGAGCCTGAATCTCGAAAAGCTGACCTGACCTCCTCATGGTGACATGGCTATTTCATATTGTCAGAAGAAGATACAAAGCTGACTGTAGTTAAACTGGTAAAAACAGATTTTGTTCAGGACTATTGCTATAGAAGAAAAGAGATGTCAGTACAGAACCAGGGTCAATTCCCAATACAGCATGGGCAAGGGGGATTTTATAACCAAGGAACAGGGAGGGAGTCAGTGGATGGAAAATTACTAAGAGAAACATGGGGGCAAGGGAGGTTCTAGCTAAACCCACTTAACAGGACACTTGCTGGAGACAGGCCAAGGTGGTCAGATATCACCTGGGGGATGAATGAGGATGAGGAACCCATTCAAATATTGAGGGTGATCAGATATTGAGGGTGGGAGGGGCTGGTTCTGGGTAAACTGACTTGCCCGGGTTGTTGCCAAAACCGGACATTAAATGTAAATGCACATGGGCCTAAGAGAAGGTTCAGGAGCCTGAGTAAAGTTTGGTCAAGCAAAGAATCTTTGTCAGTATGCCCAAGTCTCCAGCCCAATGCGGGTACCCTGTCCACTGCTTATAACCCTAACGTGTCTCCTCAGTAAGGTTCTATCTGACAACATATTACTTACCTTCTAAAGTAGGTATTTTCACCTACAAGAGGGCTTTGGAAAAGAAGAAAGATGGCCAGTCCTTTGGTGGGAGTC
This sequence comes from Vicugna pacos, assembly GCF_048564905.1. Lineage (NCBI taxonomy): Eukaryota > Metazoa > Chordata > Mammalia > Artiodactyla > Camelidae > Vicugna > Vicugna pacos. The sequence goes on along the minus strand of NC_133023.1, from coordinate 16,579,714 downwards.
AGCCCTCAAGGGGCCAAGGGGCAGCACAGTCCTCGGTCTAGGGAACCTAAGAGATCAGGGGTCTTAGACCCAAAGATGATTTTGTGGTCCTGGCCAGTGAGGCACAAGTGGCTTGGATGTTATCACCAGAAGCACATGTGACCGAGGGCTGTCCTGGTGCAGGCTTCCCTGCCTGGTGGTCCACACAATGGCAGTTAGGAGATGGACAAGAAAGTCATGTTTACAAGAACCTGTTCCACATCCAGGCATGCCTTGGCCTACTTCTATTTCTCTTCATTCTGGATTATGGATGTCTAAGTATGAAAGCTGAAACCTTACACAACATACATTTGGTGATGCAGCAGCCTTACTCCAGCCCAGGCCCATTCCTACCTCTGGGTCTCTGATTATGCTGTTCCACTCTCCAGTAGTGCCCTTCCTCCTCCTTCTCCTCCTTCTTTTTCTCTATGCAAAAGTCTATTCATTCCTCAGGGTCCACCTTTGTCTTAACTAGCTCTACCTTGAAAATTTCCTCTTGCCTGTGGACTATCACACTGAGTCAATATCAGACAGTTCAATATTTAATCCAATTTAGAAACTCAATTATGAGCTCCTAAGGGTTAGGGAATTGTAGGAACATTTTTCTGTATCTAATACAACACTAGAATATGGCTGAACACATCAGATTCTCGATAAACAACTCTGGCTTGATTTATTTGGGGTCTATTACTTCTTAAAGTGTAGGATAGTGAAGGAAAAAATACGGATAAGCTACGAATAAAAAACTTAATGAGTAGATAAACATTTTAAGAATATATAGAGGAGGAACTAATATAACAAGGAGGAAATAAACATGTAAGGAAACGAAACCTCTACTCCAGAGGGCAAAAGTGGGCCTCCTGGAGCTGAGCATGGAATGGAAGATGGCTCCTTAAAACCCTTGTTCTCAATTCACATAGAAAATTTACAAGGAGAGGAGAGGAGCACTGCTTTGTTCCCTTTGAAATCCACAGGGAAACTTCATGACCTTCAGTAATACTTCAGATTATTGTTCAACAGCTTCCTTCACTGCCCTCACTGCCCCAACCCACTGTGGATACCCTATACTTCCTTGACCTCTTGATGTTGGACTTCACCATGTGACTTGCTTTGAATAATGTCATGTTGGAAGACATGGCACAAGCAAGGCCTTACATGTACAACCAATGTGCTTGTGGAATTGGGCTTGGCTTTTTCATGACAAAATTCATTGACAGGAAGACCACACCATGATAGCCACCACTCCTTTAGCCTGGGCTCTGTAAAGAAACACATGAACCCAACCCACCACCTGGAGCCAAGTCCAGCCAACCTGCCACCCAGCTCTAACCAGCAAACCACAATCAATTTACAGACCTATGAACAGAATAGGTGCCTGTTGTTATAAGCCACTGAGTTTTTGGGGTGTTTGCTATGCAGCATTATTATGACAGCAGCTGGTTAATAAACCTTACGTAGTGTGAAGGGGAACATTGGGTTGAATGTGTTGAAAGGAATAACCCAGATAAATTCATTATCTGAGTACCACACACCTGGTTTTATAGCTTATATGACTCACAGCCCTCTCAGTTACAGGCAGCTAGAAACAAAGATCTATGAGAGAGAAAATATCTTCCTGCTCATGCAAGCATTTTCTTCAATATTAGCTCCAGAACTTCTACAGAAAAGGAGCTTTGGAGAGGTAATAAGATGGGGTAAGGGGAGCTGCAGAGAGCCCAAATCTGGATTTGCACAACACTTAACTGAGAAATGTCAACTCTCTTCCATGTGGAAGGTGTGAGGTAGCCAATGACAATGAGGAGGGAGGTCTGGAAAAGCCTTTATGCTACCCTTTGGTGTCCGATGTCTCTTCCTCCATATGAACCCTGTGGAGGGAGGGAAGGTAAACACCTGCAAGTTTCAACAGGACTCATCTGATCCTAGAACAAGGTACTAAACTAATGATACTTTATCTGGGGCTTTGAAGAAGCTAAAACCATAGCTTCTTAGCTCTGTTCCCCTATGTTCATAGGGACAACTAGAGGGAAAGAAAAACTGAAGGTAAAGATAAAAAGCTGACGTATTCAGGACTGTAACATCTCCATTCAGTAATATGCCACAGTATCTTTCCATTTTATATATAGACACATATATATTGATTTTTTCAAAAGATAATACATTCGTCTGATTGAACACATCTGTGTATATATACGTATTCATGTATGTTTATGTATTTCCATGTCTACATAGAGAAAACTCTCTCTCCCATGCTGTCCCACATTAGTCTACTTCCCTATCCCCTAAAATCCACAAGTAAACACTTTTATTCATTTCTCAAATATATTTCCAGAACTGCTCTAGGCAAAGAGAAATATGGCATTATAATTTTCTCATTTTTAACACAGAAGATAGCATACTATACCCACTGTCCTATACTTTTTTTTAATACCTCATAATATATCCTGGAGATTTTTCCATTTCAGGATATAGAGACCTTCATCATTATTTTTTAATAGCCACATAATATTCGATTCCTTGATTGTTACTGTGGCCTTCTGAACTTCCAATAAGACTGTGTTATTGCTTGAATGATTCCAAGTTTTATATTTCTTAGAGATAAATGGTTTTATCACTACATTTATTATAAATGGGATAATAACGATTCAAACTGAAAATGTGATAATTACAGGATGAGTTTTATTGGCGTCTGAAAACAATCTCTGAGATGTTGGGAACCTTAGTTTAAAAAAATTCAGGAAGTCCAAAGACTTCTTGGCAGAAAATGTGACTCTAGGAGTCAGACACTCCTCTGGGGGAACCATCATTACAAAACAGAGGAAGAATGGAGCCATAGTCATGAAACACCCACAAGATGTGAGCTAAGAGATCTTGTCCTTAGCTGTTCATGTGTTAAATCTTTCCCTGGGGAGCAAACTAAATGGGGTAGAGCAAAGTCCTCCCTTGTTTTCTAGTAGAATTCTGGGGACTTGACTACTATTTCCACAGGTCTTTGGGGGCCGTGTTTTCTCTCATTTCCAACCTCTCCCGAGGCACCATCTGGGTTTGGATTTTATGTCTGTTCAAACTCTCACTTTTATAAAATTAGATTCCTTGCTTTACAGATAACTGTGAGATTTTTAAAACCGTCCATAGATAAAGTTCTTCTTCCTTTTGCTGATTAAATCTTAAGCTTAGTCTCGTCTTAAATAAATCCTAACCTTCATTATAGTTGTTTTAGTTATCAATTGTTACATAACAAACTTCCCCAAAATGTAGTAGCTCAAAATAAAGGTCTTCTTTTCCTCACGGTTTTGTAGGAATTCAGGAAAGGAGGGCAGCTCACCTCTGCTCCACATGGTATCAACCCAGGAAGACAGTGGATACGCCCCCTCCAGACTTCTTCTTCAGCAGCTCGGGGCTTTAAGGGTGGTCTGAGGGACAGGATGAGGCAGTCTCTTCTAGCCTAACCCCAGAAATTACCACAGTGTCACTTCCACGATAGTCTCTTGGTCAAAACAGTCACAAAGCTTGCCCGTATTCAAGGAGAAGGGACACAGGGCTCACCTTTTGATAGAAAAAAAAAATCACATAATTTGTAACCATATTTAATCTGTCATAAAGGGGATATAATACATTCCATTCCTTAAAATTCTGACACCTTTTAAAGTTTCACTCAGAAATTGAAAGTCTTCCAAATACAGTATGATCTCACTTATATATGGAATCTAAAAATGTCTAACCACAGAAGCAGAGAGTAGAATGGAGGTTGCCAGGGGCTAGGGGTGGGGGAAATGGGGAGATGTTGCTCAAAGGGGACAAACTTCCAGTTATAAGATGAAAAAGTTCTGGAGATTCAATGTACAGCATGATGACTAGAATTAATAATACTGTATTAGATACTAAAAATTTGCTAAGCGAGTAGATCTTAAGTGTTCTCAACACACACACAAAAGGTTAACTATGTGAGGTGATGGATATGTTAATTATCTTGATTGTGGTAATCATTTCACAATGTGTAAGTATATTAAATCATCACATTGTATACCTTATATACAATTTTATTGGTCAGTTATAAAAAACAAAATATGTTAAAATTAATTTTTTTTAATTTTAAAGAAATGAAGTCCTCATCACACTCATTTGAATTGGGAGATGCTTTGGCTGATTTGCAGCTGTGCATACTATAAAAAGCATAAACCAGCATAGTCTTGGGGAGGACGAGATAGATTTGTCTCTATCACAGAGCAGTGAGCCCCTCTTTGGTGTCTAAAAATAAAATTCTCACATAACGTTCTAACATCCCAGAGGGGTGAAAAATGATTAACTGTTTGGAATATGAAACAGGATGACATGTGAACTCACCTTAAGGTGTTATGAAACCTCAGTGACAGCTGTACTTCTACTGGAATAGCGTGGGAGTGTGTTTAGAAACACAGGTTCCACAGATGGACCACTGGAGTTTGAATCCAAGTTCAGCCATTTACTTACTATGTGACATTAGGAAAGTGACAAAAGCTCTCTATGTCTAGTGTCTTATCTATAAATTTAGGTATATGATATATATGTGTGTACATGTATATAAATTTAGGTATATAAGTGTATAAATTCAGATATACAGATATATATATATAATAGGAATGTGATGAGAAGTATAACAGATAGTGCATAAACTTAATGTGGCATCTTTTAAGTGCTTCATTTGGTTGAAATAACATTAGCTGCTGTTATAGATAAGCCCCAAAGTCTAACTGGCTTAACACAGGAAAAGTGTAGTTCTCGTTCATGAGAAGCCCACTCAGAGGCTGAAGGTAGGAAAGGATGACACTGCTCCGGGTAGTCACTCAAGGTTCAGCGGGAAGGTGGTTCTTCTGCCTTCTCCAACAAGTGGCTTCCGAGATCACCTTGGGTGTTGCCAAGCAGCTATCAGATGGGAGGAGAGAGACAGAGAGCACAGGATCCCTTGAGAAGCTTCTAAGAATTAGGTATGGATATGGTATAGATCAATTCCATTTACATTTAATTGGCCAGAACTCAATTACATGACCACTCCTAGATGCAAAGGGGTCTGGGAAATGTAGTCTCTGGCTGGGCAGCTGCTTTCCATCAACATTATTACACCATGGAAGGAAAAGCACAAATACTTGGTGGACAGCTAATATATTTACCATGGTGCTCCATAAGTCTTAGCTTTTAGAACATATAATGGCAATGGCTGTAATTTTTTTCTTTGCACCAGGAACCGAAAAAAATTAAGGAGAGGTTAAAACTCCATCTCGCAAAGCAACCTACCACTACTATGGCAGAGTCTTGCTAAGTATGCCTCTTCCCACCCTTCTCCCATGCCCCAGACCCCCACGCACTGTGATCTTTCAATCCCTAATTTCAAATACTGCACTTAATTCTTGGTGATTCATTATGTATTTAGTAATGAAAATAAACTCTCCCAGGCCACTTCAGAATGAATCAATCATCTTCCATGGGAAAGTCCAAGATAGGAGTATCTGGTGGTCTTAGAGAGGAAGGGCAGGGGGATGACTTGAGGTTGAACAGCCCTTTGATGGCAGGTGATTTAGGGCAGGCCAAGTTTTCTTTTGGGAGAAAGACGTATTCCCACACAACAATGAAAAGTAAAACTGTTGCAGGAGATTAACCCCTCCTACTTGAGGTGGACACTATCTAGGGATTCAAAATCCAGATGTGCGTACTCATTTGGGTAAGTGGAACTGACCACTTCTGTGATCCAAATTTATTAAGACTTCCTAGGGGAAAAAAACCTCTCCCTGCACACACATTATGAACCTGGGATTTGTGGACTAGGATGTCCATGGATGGTCTTCAGGGGGTCTACAGGTTCCCTGAGCTAGTATGCAAATGTGTGCATGTGTATACACGCATGTATACACACGCACATCCCTTCATGCTCACCACTTTCATATAAGCTATGGAAACCACTTTCTGAACCACTGTCAGTTACGTGCCAAGAGTTCAGCAGGATTTCCACAGTGTCACATGGTATGAGTTAAGAAACAGGCTTTTCTGGGGGTAAAAGGGAATCCACAAGTCCCCCATCCTCCTATTATTCCATACGAGACATCCTGAGACCTGGATGGTCTGCTAGGCATGCAGTACGGATTTGTGCTTCCCTAGAAAAGGGCTTCTCAGCCAGGGATGAATTGTGCCTTGGGGTCATTTGCTAGTGTGTGGAGATAGTTTTGAGTGTTACAATCAGAAGGGGTGCTTTTAGTACCCAGTGGGTAAATGCCAGAGATGCTGTTAGTCATCCTACAAAAGACAGGTCTTCCTCCACAAGGAAGAACTATTGGGTTCGTATCAACAGTGCTAACGCTGAAAAATCCTGCATGAAAGGGACTTTGCCAATATGGTGGTCTCTCTCCAAGTAGGTTCAGAATTCCAAAAGATCTGCTCTGTTAATCTTGCATCCTACAGTAAGACAGGCATATTCCTACCTTCAGATTTTAGTTCTCCCCCAAAGCGGAGCCTGAGACAAGGCTGTCATTACATGGCTTGCGTATCAGTTGTTTATTTTAGAAAGTGATCCCAAGGAACAGAAATGAGGATACTAGGAAGAGTGAAACAGAGAGGCTGCAAAGCCAATCTAAGGGCACATTATTAAGCAAGCTGTCACCACTGTAAGCAACTGGAGTTCAGTCTCTCTGGAGATCCCCGGAGGGGCCATGTAGAGTGCACCTCAGGACTGTCTGCCCTAGGAACCAATATTTTCCTACTGACTGCCATTCCCCAGCGATCAAGGATTTTCCCCTGGGGCTTAGCTCCCTTAAGGTTTGTGCATACCCTCAGAACACAGAGGCTGCAGGGAAGCCTTAGGTCAGCTCATTAAGGCAAGATGTTGTTAGGTTCCATCTGCAGATAGCTGGTTGCCACCACAGGAAGAGACTTGGGCCAAGAGGAAATGAGGCTGGGCACAAGATATGTCCAATACCCTCACTGTAGCAATTTATTTTGCAGTAGGGGCCCTGTGTTAAGCCCTCCCTGCTGCCCACTATTCAGCTTTACAGAGAGAAACAAGCAATCAAGCTTCTGGCAATTTTTCTAGCCAAAAGCGAGGCGCTAGCCTGGAGGGAGGCTGATTCTCTTTCCTGGTAATATTCCATTTCTATCTGTCCTAGATTTTTTTTTCCAAACACCTCCTCGGTGGTATGATTAGGATGCCCTGCTGCCCAGAGAGCATCCTGGGTGAGGCTTTTCTCTCCATTCTCTGTTCCTAGGGCACAAGGCTTTCAGATTATTGAGGGAGGAGGGGAAGCTGCTTCAGCCACCTGGGGCCACGCTTCAGTACCCAGGATTCTGCTCTCACGGCAGCGGGTCCAGCACTCCAGAATTTCCAAACGACTGGCTGCTCCAAGTTCCAGTCAACATCAGATGAACCATGAGGCTACTAAAGCACTGCTCATTCCTGGGTTGAGGAGCCTGGCCTGCCCTCTCAGCGGCTATGGTGACTCACGATTACTCTGGTCATCCAGTGCCCTTCCCTTGTCTCACATGACCCTGCTCACCAGCCCTCCAGGTACCTTGTCCATAACCTCAGGAGGGGTATCCCCTATATCCAGGGACCCTTTCCTCCTGGACAATAGGAATGTTCCTCACCTGATGTGCCAGGTAGGTCCATTTGTGGTTATCATCTGTTGTGTTAAAAGGCTCAGAACAAATTTCACACTGTCACACCATACAGAGATAGTGGAAACTTACAAGGCCAGGGTCATAAGAGAAGAGAGGGCATAAATGCCCTCCCTCTCATAACCTACATGGAGAGGTAGCCCAGGGACAGGGCATGGGTTTGCATTCCAGGAAAAAGATTCTGGGCCTTTCACTCTCAATCTTACAGCAAATATGTGAGAAAGTAGTCCTTCCAGAGAGAATACAAACACACTCCTGGGCAGCAAACTGACTAGATCTGGGTCCCGGTTGTTTAGAGGAGTTGCCTGGAACCACCAACTGGCAGGTATCTGGAGCCTCAGGGGACCCATGGGAAGCTACAGCCAGCTTTGTCCAGGTATGGGACCCACTAGTGGGAAACCGAGCTTGGGAGCGGCCAATCCCACTGGGCGAAACAACAGTAACTAGGCGGAATTGAGTCTTATACTCAGGAATATGATACTGCCAGAACTTTCTCTCTTTCCATTACTGAGAAATATAATGACTTATTTCATATAGTATACAGCCTGTTTCCATATTTATGTAAATCTTATGAATAAAAATAGGTAAGTTGCTTTTTATTTGGTTGCCATTTACTTATCTTCTTTATTGAGTGGCAGTTAGAACCCACTTCCTTTTTAACAAATGAGACACGATCAGATTTCTCTTTTAGAAAAAAATTTTACAAGCAAGGATAGAAAAAGGATAAGCAAATGAATATTGAGGACCCAGACCCTCCTGCTGGGAGAAAGAAGGGTCCCAGTCCAGCCAGCTCACTGCCCAGGCTACCCAAAGTAAGCTACCTGTTGTACCATCAGCTCCCTACATCCCAGACCCCCTGCAGCATTCTAAAGCCTCAGCAATGTCTCAGTGAACTATTTCAGCTAGCAGTTCTAATTTCATTGCTACGTCCGCCCTCACATTCATGTGTGTACCATTCACTTCCTTTTCTTACAATATTTTCCTTACTCTGCATATACATATCAGCTAAAAACCTCCGCTACTTACACTGATTACAGAAAAGAATGTGACGGTAAGTAGACAGATTTCCTAGGCAACTAGCCACATGACCACCCAATCCCTTCAAAAATAACAAAAAATCAAATAGTTAAATAAATCAGAGAGATTAACCATCACTGCACTAAAATTCCAATGTTGATGTACTTCATTGCTAAAATATAACCTAGAAGAATTGAAGGGGCTAATGCTGACTTTCTATATCGGCTGGGAAACAATGGAGATACACTGACAAGCAAAACATCGCCTCTGTCCAGAGCCTCTAGCCACTACTGCATCCATTAATTTCCCACCCAGATGACATCATGCCTCCTAATGTTTGCTTTGCCACTTCTATTTTTCCCAATCAGCTGCAGTGATCCCCTTGCTAAAGAAAGTAAAAACAAGTGCCTGGTAAGGAAAACACAGAGAAAGCTCCATTGGTATAGACAGACTCATGCCATCCTCAGCTCTGACAGCAGCCTTAGAAAAGCAGCAGCCAAAATGCTCTCTTTCCATTCTTAAAGATGGGCGGGGGAAGGGGGTAGAGAAAGGAAAGATAAAGTTATAATGTATATTGGGGAGGTCTCCTCAAATAAAGGAGGTAGTAAAAATTATTGCCATTGTGTTTGAATGCAATTGATTTCCGGCACGTTTATAGCACAGAAGAAATAAACATGAGGAACTGCAAGTAAACAAAACTGCAAATGTCGTTTGGTCCTGAGGGGTGCAGCACCCGAACAGCAAGTGAAGAGAATCAGTAATCACGTTTTCCTCCAGCTCCTGGTTAACAAATCAGATGGCAGCACAGGGCTCTCTAGGTATCACGGCATTCTAAAAATAACCACCTCGCCTCCTTATGTAACCCGGAGGCAATCTCATTCCATTTCTAAATTTAGAGCCCTCGGCAAAGGCCAGTCTGGTGGGGAAGTGGCTGGTGATGCCAGTTAGCGGAATGACTCATAGAGCTCAGCTAATAAAAATTAAATGTGTCTCTCTCTGGAATAATATATGAAGTGATATACAGGTATGGAAAGCATTTCTAAGAGCCCCAAATAAGATAAAGACAGCTCTGTCATTGCAATCAGGGAGGGAGAGGACAGCTGGAATTATCTTGTAATAGAAACAAAAACCCTATTATGTTTATCTGGTCATCTCATGAAGAGGAATTCTGAAAGCATCAACTTGCAGCCGCTGCTTGCGGACTGTTGATATGTGTGGGTCAGCAACTCGGTTTGTGTGACAATTTCTGAAGCAAAAACACAATTTACGGACTTTGAAGTTTTCCATTAAACAGACACCTGCTTTCCTTCTCTGACCCTCTCACACTGTTCATCTCTAGTATCCGTTCTAACAGCAAGTTTACAACAGAACTACACACACACACACACGGACACATGCACAACACAGAAGCATTTCTCCTAATTAATATACTAGGTTGGCTATGTAATAAAATCAGCTTTGTTTCTAGTCTCTAATCACAAATTATTGTTTATCTGGGTAAAGCTTCATTTACCCAGCATGCACACCACCAGAAAGTTCTAACAGCCAGAACTGCTTTGCAGTAATGTTCCACAGTCACAAATGCTCAAGATGGTGCTTGACGTGTTACATACCCCGAAGTATCTTCTGAATTATGAGAGAAAGTCAGTTTTCTGGTTTGAAAGAAATATATTAAGATTCTTTGAAAACTGTCTGTTGTAGATGGATGAGAGGAATTTTCCATGGGCCTCAGGAACTGAAAACCTGGATTCAAGTCCAGACCCGTTGGCAGTTCACTTCGGGATAATTTGTTTAAACTTTCTGAGCCTCAAAAACTTCTCACCTGTAAAATGGGGCTAATAATATCGTAGCAAAGTATTATAAGTCAAATGAAATATTATATGCAAGAATACTTTGCAAATTATAAACGGTTCGTTTTAGGTTTTTATGCTCTAAAGGCTAGGTAGCATTTAAACTTTATCAGAATACTCCTTTCAATAACCATTCTAGAGAAATTAAAATTTATTGTACTTAATTTATGCATTTATTGGTAAGAAAATTGGAGCTACATCCATAATGGAAGAAAACATTTGTCAAATGTATAACTTCCACTTCATTGACACATCTGTTCCAAAAGCTAATTATTTATTTAAATATGAGCATCTTCCCCAAGTACAGCCTACAGGGAAATGAGATGCTGGGAAAGAAGGAAATATGACAGTAACAACTAACACAATATTCCAAGCTCTTGTTCTGCACCCTTCTAAGTACTTTACAAATACCAATGCGTTTAATGCCCCTAACAACCCTCTGAGAGGGTACTGTTATTGGCTTCATTTGATAAATGGGGAAACTGAGATGCTGAGAGATTAAAAATAACTTTTCTGAGGTCTCTCAGCATCTGAGTGACAGCTAAGAGACCCAAACTCAGATTCCACTCTTGAATGTGGGTGTTTAACCACTGCACACATTGCCTGGACCTGGGAGCTTCTTTTCCCCACAATGAGGATGCAGCCTGCTGACCCTGAGTCTGATTTAAGATTCAGGAGGGTCCCAGACACTTGTCCGTATTTCCTATTACCTATATATGCATTGCCTGTGGAAAGTTTCCCCAAAAGCTCACATTAGCCAGTTGTAAAACACACAATCACAGCATTTAAAAGGAAGCTCTCCCAGTCCAACAATACCAAACCTCATCTCAGGGTCAAAAGTATCAAAGGCTGCTCTGCTGAGGTCTCTTTTCTACACCTGCAGCCCCCTCGCTTCTATAAAGTCTCCGATCCTTGACTAAATAAATCAGGAATTTACTGTGTGGTGAGTGCAGGGTTTCCAGTCATTCCAGAGCTGAGGAGGAACTCATCACAAGAAAGCCGGGCTGACTTTGCAAGTATATTTCTGCCTCTACAACGTCGAAAATTCACAAGGAAGAGCCAGTGTGACTTAAGTTCTAAATACACTAGATAACAAAACCAATCTGGGGACCCAGTGCTATCACATCTCCATCAGTAACTAGGGGGTTAGAACTTGACTGGAACACTAATCTAAGAGCTCCTGCGTTGCCATCTGTAAAATGCTCATTGAAGAACTTCAAAGCCTCTAAAAAGTCCACTGCTCTAAAGACACAGGCTTGACCTGAGCAAACAAAGAAACTTAAAAGTACAACTATACACCTAAGACAAGTATGGGTGATTGTAACAGACTTTCTGGTGGGGTTTTAGGGCGTTTGCTTCCAGGGCTCAAGCTTTGGGGGAAGTTTCTTGCCCAAGAGAAACTCCCCAAAGTGCTTGGACCCTGGAGACAAATGAGGGCCTAAAATCCAACCAGGAAGTCCATTACAATCATCTCCTACTCTCATGTGGGTCTGCTGACTCAACAAGAAACATCTGCAAAATCTTAGTCTACCCCAGCATACAAAGTCTGTCGGGGACACCCTCTAAAACTCCAATCAGAACCACAGAAGCTACCCATCTAATGAGCTGGACCTGGAGGGCTTGGTGAGCATTAATGCTTGAGATAGAAGGAAATGTGATGCAGAGTCAACGACTGAAGCACCAGAAAGAAATGGTGCTACAATTGCTAAATTCAGAATAAATACTTTATGAGGGAGGTACATACACATACACACACACACACAGAATATTCTCCTCTCTTCTAATTAGCTGTCTAGCTAATTCAACTAAACAGAAAATAGGAAATTACAAGGGAAAAAAAATCTTAGCAATCAAAAGAGATGGTGACAAGGTCATGCGTAAAGCTCATACACTTTATGCATAGAAACGAGCCTCATTCAGAAACGAGCCTCATTTAGAATTTGTGTTCTAACTCGATGTGCTGTTCCAACAAACTTAAGTTATCTGGTTGCTGTATTAAAAATAAGAGTGACTTAGTTTGAAGCGGGGAGTGGTAGAAACAGACACACTGACTGGGATCATAGGGAGAGAAAAGTCACAGCAACTTAAAAAGGGAACGCAAGGTAGAATTCAATAGATACAGTCACAACAGGCCATTTAAGGGATCAAAGCCCTTTGATTATATCAGTTGGGCCTGAAGACTCACCACCACTGCTGCTAGTCATGGTGATCCTAAATTATCCAAAATGTTTAGACCATGTTCAGAATTCTCGAGTGAAGGAATCGAAGAGGACAGAAATACATTATTAAAAATTTGCATCACTCTCAGACATAGTGAACAATCTTATGGTTACTGGGGAAAAGAGAGTGGGAAGGGATAAATTTGGGAGTTTGAAATTTACAAATGTTAGTTACTATATATAAAAATAGATTTTAAAAGTTTCTTCTGTATAGCACAGGGAACTATGTTCAATAGCTTGTAATAACCTTTAATGAAAAAGAATATGAAAACAAATAAATGTATGTATATGCATGACTGGGACATTGTGCTGTGCACCAGAAACTGACACATTGTAACTGACTGTATTTCAATTTTTAAAAATTAAATTGAATTTAAAAAAAACAAAAGAACAAGATACAATAAACCTCCTAGAGGAAAACATAGGCAAAACATTATCTGACATACATTTCAAAAATTTTCTCCTAGTAGAAATAAAAGCAAGAATAAACAAATGGGACCTAATGAAACTTACAAGCTTCTGCACAGCAAAGGAAACCAGAAGTAAAACAAGAAGACAACCTACAGAATGGGAGAAAAATTTTGCAAATGAAACTGACAAAGGCTTGATCTCCAGAATATATAAGCAGCTCATACGACTCAATAAGAAGAAAATAAACAACCCAATCCAAAAATGGAAGAAGACCTAAACAAGCAGTTCTCCAAGGAAGACATACAAATGATCAATAGGCACATGAAAAAATGCTCAGTATCACTAATTATCAGAGAAATGCAAATCAAAACTACAATGAGGTATCACCTCACACCAGTCAGAATGGCCGTCATTCAAAAATCCACAAATGACAAATGCTGGAGAGGCTGTGGAGAAAGGGGAACCCTCCTACACTGCTGGTGGGAATGCAGTTTGGTGCAGCCACTGTGGAAAACAGTGTGGAGATTCCTCAAAAGACTAGGAATAGACTTACCGTACGACCCAGGAATCCCACTCCTGGGCTTGTATGCAGAAGGAACCCTACTTCAGGATGACACCTGCACCCCAATGTTCATAGCAGCACTATTTACAATAGCCAAAACATGGAAACAACCTAAATGTCCATCAACAGGTAACTGGATAAAGAAGAGGTGGTATATTTATACAATGGAATACTACTCAGCCATAAAAACTGACAACATAATGCCATTTGCAGCAACATGGATGCTCCTGGAGAATGTCATTCCAAGTAAAGTAAGCCAGAAAGAGAAAGAAAAATACCATATGAGATCGCTCATATGTGGAATCTAAAAAACAAACAAACAAAAACAAAGCATAAATACAGGACAGAAATAGACTCATAGACAGAGAATACAGACTTGTGGTTGCCAGGGGGGCGGAGGGTGGGAGGGGATAGACTGGGATTTCAAAATTGTAGAATAGATAAACAAGATTATACTGTATAGCACAGGGAAATTTACACAAAACGTTATGGTAACTAACAAAGAAAAAAATGTGACAATGAGGGTGTATATGTCCATGTATGACTGAAAAATTGTGCTGAACACTGGAATTTGACACAACATTGTAAAATGATTATAAAAATAAAAAATGTTAAAAAAAAACAAAAAAATTTCCATCAAATAATTAACATAAATAAAATGTTGACACATGTATAATTTTCGTCTACATGGAAAATTTCTTTAACTGAATCATACCATTTCCTTCTAATGTCAGCACATTTACTGGTGATTATCCTGAAGAATCTTTGCAATGCACCATACTAAGAACTTGCAGCAAAGGTATGCAAATTAAGACAGGAAGATACAGAAACAGGGTTTAGGGTTTGCTCTCTGGGCAAGGTTAATGGTGAGGCTGAATGCAATGGAGAAGATCATAAATGCTGAGACAGGAGAGGGAAGCGCAGTTGCAGTTGGAAAGACATTATCATTTTAGATACAAAAACCCTGAAGTGATGAGAACATTATCAAAGCTCTGAAATCACAATCAAAATCCTTATCATAGACAAAAAGATGCTATCTCTGAAATTTAAATCCCTGATCCTGTTGGCTTATGATTTCTTGAGATTGCAGCACCAACACCTGGGTTTTCAAGGGCTGCCTTGAAAATCTCTGGGGGACAGTAATCTTCCACAAAATCCAGTTCCACGCTGTTTTGGTGTGAAGGAATCCCACACAGGGTGTTTGTTACCAGCACCTTTAAAGGTAGGTGAGCAAATGAGATAGCCAGAAGACTTCTGGGATGTGGAACTTGGCTGAACAAATCTTCTCACTTCACGCTTCAAGCTGGCTGCAAAGCACTAAGCAATATGGTGCTTGTTTTGTGCCATCAGGGCCAGGAAGCTCAACAAATTCTAATATATATATGTATATACATATATATATACACACACACACACACATACACATATTCTTAGCTGAGTCCACAGTATAAAGACTCTTTATTTCCTCCTAGAGGTGCAGAATATTGATTTAACAGCTATCCCCTGGGCAGAGAGACAGAATTAAGATTGTATTTGCCTTTGTCCAGAAATCCTTCCCATCCAACAGGGCGTGAAGGAATGACCTACACAAGCAGGACCTGGTATGTTTATCTTTCTTTCTCAGGTATTTGTATTTTCCCTATATATGTGTATATATACATCATAGCTTCCCTCATGACTACACTGCACTGAAAGAAGTTGGAATAAGAAGATGGAAAATCCCCTTACAGAAATCCCTACTGTCAAACAGCATCTCTTACTGAGTCATTTACTCCTCCAACTGCCTAGAAAATAGCCTCTTTCAGTGAACTAAATGGCATCTCAAGTTGCTTGAGAAATCTAACGCACCTTCTTCTAACAGGCAATCTGTTCTCTTTTCATATGTAGCATTAGGACTATTATCCTTAATTCCATACCCACACTGGCTGTTACCTAGGCAACAATAGTCTTGGATGACAGACTGGTCAAGGCAAAATTTCCATCCATCTCTGTGAATCAAATGGGTGGCTAATATGAACAAAAACACCAAAATTGACTTTCAAACAGTTACAGAAGGAAATTTGCAAAAATAGCTAGAATCTCAGTGGTCAAAAGGAAGGTCTGTGTGTGGGGAGGTGTTTAGGCTGTTTCCAAGGCATACAGAAAAGGTCTCTACAAGCCATTTAGTCTCCCCAAGTCAAGCAGCAACTGAGACGGTGCCGGTGGTTGTCTGAGGACTTCTTTCTGTTCCTTAGAGGGAAACGTGTGATGTTCTATCCATTTGGGATCTCCCAGAAGCAGATCTTGAGTCAAGGACTTGGGTATGAGTACTACCTGGGAGAGGATCCCAGGCAGGCAGAAAAGGGAAAGAAGCCAACAATAGATAAATGAACTAGTTACTGCTGTGGGAAACTGGGGCATAATCCCACTGGAAACCCCCTAGAAAGAGTATGGAACAAAACTCAGAGTCGTCTGAATGACAGCAAGGAAGCTGAGGTATGTATCCACCTATCCCCAAGCCTTCCTGGTTGAGGGTCGCTCCCATGCATGGACTCCCAATCACTTTCCGTGACTTTCCTAACTTCTCTGTGCTTCAGTTTCCTCATCTGTAAAATGGGATTAATACTAATGCCCACGCTGGGATTGTCTTGAGAGCTACATGAGATGATCTGTATAATGTGCTTAATGTAATGCCTAGCACATCCTAAGCAATCACTAAATGGGGAGTTGTGGGGAAGAGGAGGGCCTGTAGCCTGAGGGGATGGAGACTGTGGAAAGTGAGATGTTTAATAATAAAGTTGGAAAATGACATCCTAGAGGGACAGGAAGGGGATAGAATCAGGAATCAACAGCATTATATTCCCTAGGGAATTCTGTTTTAAACTCTGATAATGATTTCTCCTATTGCTTTATAATGAGCTGTTTATGGGTCTAAAGTTTTCCACTAGACTCAACTCCTCCGTGAACCTATAATTGTTGAGCTCAATCTATATGTCAGACACTGTTTGAGGCACTAAAGTATTGAACCAAATGCCCTCACAGGGCTTCCAGTGGGGGACAGGAAGATAGGCATAAATAAAGACATAAATATTTAAGAGAAAAGGTAGTCATGAGAGCAGGATAAAAAGAGGATGAGGGCACCAGAGTGGAGGGTGAGGATGATCAGGAAGTCTTTGCTGATAAATTGACATTTAAGCAGAGACCTGATGAAAGTGGAGGAAGGGGTCACATGTACATCCTGAAAGGAGCATTCCAGACAGAGGAGAGAGTGGGGAATTAAAGCCTTGAGGCAGCATGAGCATCACTTAAGAGTGTGAGGAAGAGAGTGGAGGCCAGTGGGTTGGCCAGTGGGGCTGTACTGGAAAGAGCAAGAGGGGAGCTGTCTGAGCTAAGGTCCAAGAGGTAGCTGGAGGGTAGGGTCATCTAAGGTCCATGGGACGGGACCTCAAACTAATGCATAAAACAATCACAGGAGATGCTTTGAAAAATCCCAAATTCCAGGCTGCTGCACAAACAAGTTTAATCATCATCTGGGGGTGGGACCCAGGCATCAGATCCCTAGGCGACTGATATGTGGCAAAATATGAGAACCCCTGACCTAGGTCTTTGAAGGCCATTTTACAAACTTGGGCTTTTACTCTGAGAAAGAAAGCTATTGGACAATTTTGAGCAGAGAAAGGATATGATTTGTTTTTTAAAAGGCTAACTCTGGCTGCTGCATGTGGAAAAGACTAGAGGGGAGAGAGGAGTGACACAGCTAGACCAGTTAGGAGGCAAAACACTGTCTTATTGATTTTCTTCTATCTCCAGTGCTCAGGACAATTTCAGACAGAAAATTAATATCCCAAAGACATTCCCTCTGCCTGAAACCTCTCCTCCAGATATGTGCACAGTTTATCACCATAGTTCCTTCAGAGGTTGCCACATAAGATTCAGGATGTCCAGCTGAATTTTAATTGTGGATAAACAATGAGTAACTTGCAATATTACATGAAACATACTCATACTAAAAAAATTATTAGTTATTTCTCTCATACTCAAATGTAACTGGACACCTGGTAATTCTATTTGCTAAACACTGCACCCCGAACTTCAAGACATGGAGAAGGCTTTCCCTGACTATCAAATATAAAAATGAAGCACTCTCCCCTCAGAATTCTCTAGCTCCTTTACCTCACACTTCATTTATTGTCAAAGCTCTGATCATTACCTAAGATGATACACACTGACTTATTTCTCAGTTGTCTCCCCCACTAGAATGCAAGCTATAAGAGGGCAGGAATCCTGAATATAGGAATCCTATATTCACTGTGGTACACACAGAGACTAGAACAGTGCCTGGTATAGAGTAGATACTCAACAGATAGTCGTGGAAGGAAGGAGAGAAGGCAGGGAGAGAACAAGCAGGAGAGGGAAGGAGAAAAAGAATACACGTATGAGCAGAGAAGGAAAGAATGGATGATACTAGAGAGAAGTTTTCTGGCAGAGGAAAAAGTTTAGAAAGCTCAGTTCTGACTTTTTCTTTCCTCAGGGCACAAGAACTGGGGTTATCTGCTCTGTCTCTCTCTTCTTTCTCTGTGGGAGGCAGAGGTGGGCAGAAAATTCAATGAGAGAAACAAATGTTTAGAAAGTCACAGCAGGACAATGGGAAAGTGAGTCAGCAGTGGAAAACATAAAAGAATTGTTAGAGCAGGAGGAACTACCCGAGGTTGAGAAGCATAATTTGTGATGAGGCTCATCCAGGTAAACTCACAATTCTCTCCACTGGGGCCCAGAGACCAAAGATTAGGAGAAAATACATATCAAGCAGTTTGGGCAAAGGGCTGAGCTGTGAGAGGATCAGATGATCAAGGAACCCAGAAAACTGATTCATAACATAAGATAAGCTAAGTTTCAGGCTGTGTTAGGTGGTGAGAGGATCTAGGGGAAAGTAACTAGACTTGTAGCACAGGACGGGGCTGGAAACCAAATCCTGAGGTGTGGGGTATAAGGTTAGGATGCTGTGGTCAGAGAGGAGAATTTGAGAGTAGGAATCACTGGAAGAGGTAAAGTGGTATCAAAAGATGAATTGCTCAGCCTCTGAAGCTAGACTGTTGAAGTATGAACCCCAACCCTGCCACTTATTAACTATGTAACTCCGGACAAGTTATTTCATATTTCTGGGCCTCAGTTCCCTCAGCTGTAAAACAGAGATAATAATCGTACTTACCTCATAAATTACGTTGTGGTGATTAACTGAGTCAATGTATGTAAAGTACTTAGAATAGTTCATGGTAGGTTGTTCGTAAGTGTTCACTATTATAACTCTGGGTGTGGGTTGTTACCATTTAGTAGGAATAAAAGTGATTGTAATCCAGGAAGTCCACAGTGAGGTAAATAAATCAAATGTGCCAGATCAGTTTTATCTTAAGAAAAACACAAAAATAACTCAAGAGAAAACTAAAGGAAAGAGAAAGCAGAAATAAGAGAGACATATAGAAAACAAATCTGAAAACGTCATATCAGAACTGATCAATTCAAGACTCAGTTCTCTGGATAACAAGTGTTGGTGAGGATGTGGAGAAAGGGGAACCCTTGTGCTCTGTTGTTGGGAATGTAAATTGGTACAGCACTATGGAAAACAGTATAGAGATTCCTCAAAAAACGAAAGACAGAACTAACAAGTGATCCAGCAATGTCAATTCTGGAGTATATATACGAAGGAAATGAAATCACTGTCTCAAAGAGATATCTGCATGCCATGTTCATCACAGCATTATTCACAGTAAATAGCCTAGACGTGGAAACAACCTAAGTGTCCATCAAAAGATGACTGGATTTAAAAAATGTGGTATATACATACAAGTCCAAAGAAGGAAATCTGCTTTTTGTGATAACATGTATAACCTTGTTATCACATGTAATACATGTGATAACATGTATTACACTGAGCTAAGTCAGACAGAGAAAGACAAATACTGCATAATCTCACACATACATGGAATCTAAAACTAGCAAAATCATAGAAGCAGAGAGAATGGTGGCTTCCTGGGGTCAGCAGGGTAGGGGAAACAGGGAGATATTGGTCAAATGATACAAACTTTCAATTATAAGATGAGTAAGTTCTAAGGAGTCTAACATACAGCAAGGTGATTATCATTGATAACACTGTATACTCAAAAGTTGCTGAGAATAGATCTTAAATGTTCTCACCACAAAAAATAATTATGTGAGGTGATAGAAGTGTTAACTAATGTCTCTGTGGTAATCATTTCATAATCTATACATGTATCAAATCATTACAGTTGTATACTTTAAACTTAAACCATGTTATATATCAATTATATCTCAAAGCTGCAAGAAAAATACTTAATCTTTGGAAAATTAGCAAATCTATTTTTAAAGATAAGATAAAAATAATGCAGGGCATAAAGTGCAAGACATTCACATTTTAATAATTATAATCACAATGAGCTACTAAGAGCAGGGATTTTATATTTTGCATCTTTTTATCTGTTGTGTGTTAGACTAGTGTCTCATCACATATTTCTTGGATAAATGAATAAATAAATAAGTAAATGGAAGGAATGTTTACATTCTTTAACACTTATTTTCTATGTTCTTGCTTTTTAAAAAACTTTGAGTGAGCTTCCAGATGTGAAAGAGTAACTGACAGAAGATCAAATTTCTATCAAGAAACACTAGAAAAAAATGGTTTAAAAAAGAGAGAAAAAGGAAAGGAAGGAAGGAGAGAGGGATAGAGGGGGGAAGGGAGGAAGGAAGGTCTACTTGAAAGCATCAGAGGTGCTAAGGCAAACAAAACTCTAAAAAGGGGGAAGCTGCAGAGAACTGAGCTGGTGTTCCTCATCTGCTTTTCCCTGAGGGCAACAGGCTGAGGATGCAGGCTTTTCCCAGAGAGAGGACTTCTACTAACAGGCAGAGAAACAATCAGAGCTTTGATGGTCTAGGATCCCAAAGAGAAGAAAGGAACAGAGATCTGAATCTTCTACTTGACCAATTTTCCCCTCAAAATGTCTGGTGAATTCTGAAGGTGTACAAGACAGGAAGCAAGAAGGTAAGCAGAAAGCCTCTAAAAAGCAAAGGCTTGTACTTAACAGTTTTTCCACACTAAGGAGACCAAGAGCTTGGGATCAACAACAGTAGAGGAGCCTCACGGAATACCTTAGGTTCTCAGAACCCTGGGGGACTATACCTTAGGAGCATGAAACAAACAACTGGTAGACACTTGAGGAAAAGCAACCCAACCTTGAATCTTTGTCTCTGATTAAATTAAGATAATCAGCACCTCCCGCCCCCGACTCTGGGGAAAAAATGACATCATCCGGACCCTCTAAAACTTTTCACACACAATATCTAACATTTAACCAAATAATATCAGAAGTAAAGAGGCCCAAAATCAAGAAGAAAACACCCAAAGATTATCCAGATTTTAGAATTAGCAAGCAAGAGCTTCGAAATATCTAAGATTAGTATCTTCTAGAAAAATAGCAGAAAAGAGAAAGAATAGATGAAAAGATGGAAAATAGCATCAGAGAAATGGTATCTATAAAAAGGAATCAAATGGAAATTCTAGAACTGAAAAATAGAGTATCTGAAATTAAGAACTGAACAGTTGCTTTTAGCAAGAGATAAGACATAGCAAAAAAGAGGATTCATAAATTGGAGGACAGGTCAATAGAAAATACACAGACCGAAGCACAGAGAGAAAAGAGTGGAAAATATTAAAAGGAATATAAGACACTTATGGGGGAAGTAAGATGTCTAACACACAGTCGCAGAGAAAAGGAAAGATAAAATGGGGCTAAAACAATATTTGAAAAGGTCATATCTGAGAATTTTCTCAATTGATGAAAAACACCAACCCACAGATTCAAGAAGCTTCGCATACTCCAGGCAAGATGAACACAAGGAAAACCAAAGCTAGGCATAGAATAGTAAGGCTTGTAAAAATCAAAGCTAAAGAGAAAACCTTAAAATCAGAGGTCAGAAGATACACAGAGGTAAAACATTAAGATCTATAGCTGGCTTCTCTAAAGAAGTGATGGAGCCCAGAAGGCAATGGAAGTGACATTTTTAAAGTGCTGAAAGAAAGTTACTGCCAACCTAGAATTCTACATGAGGTAAAATATTCTTCAAAAAATGTAAGGGAAATAAAGATGTCTTCTAGCAAACACCAAGCAAATCCATCACCAGCAGGCCTGCATTATAATACCAAAAACAGTTTCTGGAAGGAGAAAATTCATCTTAGAGAGAAACATGGAAATACAGAAAGGAATGAAGAGCAACAAAAAAGTAAATATGAAGGTAAATCTAAATGAGTACTGAACATAGAAAAAAATAACAAAAAGATTTATTTTCTTGTGGAGCTTAAAATATATGTATAATTAAATTGCATGACAATAATATCACAAAAGGCAAAAAAGAAACAAATAATGGTCAACTCTTCCAAGACCTCGCATTATCAGGGAAGTGGAAAAAGTAAAAGCTTTTATTAAACTAATAAATTAAGGAAGTGTGCTATGGTCTCCATGGTAACCATTAAATGAGTAGCAAAAGGATATGTAACTAACAAGCTAATCAAGGGGGAAAACTGAGTAATAAAAAGTACTGATTACCCAAAGGAAGGTATGAAAGGAGAGAAAAAGGATCACAGAACAGGTAGATCAATTAGAAAACATATAGTAATATGAGACACTATAAATTCACATACATCAGTAACTGCATTAAATGTAACAGGTCTTAGTGGATTAAAAAATCAAGTCCCAAGTATATGATTCCTATAAGAGAAACATCTTGAATATAAGAACACAGAAAGTCTGAAATTAAAATTATTTTTAAAAGATACACCATGAAAAAAATAACCAAAAGAAAGTTAGTATTGCTATACTAATATCAGAAAAATAGATTTTAAGGTAAAAAGTAACATTTGAGATGAAGAAAGATAATTTGTAACAATAAAAGGTTTAATAAATCAGAAAGATACTAAAAGTCTATAGCTATCTGAACCCAGTAACATAGCTTCAAAATGTGTAAAGTAAAAATCGACAGAACTAAAAGCGGTAGATAGATCCATCATTACACTAAGAGAATTAAATTTAATTGACTATTTATGCAGTGTACAAATTAAGCCTTCAAAAGTAATATTTTACTTTAAAGCATTTTCCCAGTCTATTCTTTCGCTTTTATTCTATATGTATTACTTATATTCTGTCTGCCCTTTTTCACAGTTGTGTGCCAAATGCTACTTTTCAAAATGAAAAAAAATTTTTTTTATTAAACTGAAAAATTAAACAACAGAATTACATGTAACAGGGTCATGATAATACAATGCAATCAACTCAAATCAAGTAGTAGAGTAGGGTAAGAAAGAAGTGTACTAATTTTATCATTTCTCAAAATAAAAGATTAATAGATATTTTCGGAAAAAAAGGTTAAAAAAGCACTATATGAAGCTATAATTATAAAGCTAGCTACCAAAACAAATATATGAACATTTCCAATTACCACAACAGACTCACAAAAAACAAGAAATAAAACTGACCAAACAATAAAGGATTTTTTAAAGATACAAAAACAAGCAACTATGACCAAAAATAAGATGGCTGAACTTGTGCTTCTGCTAGTAACAGATTAGGTAATTTAGATACACTCTCCCACTAGAAAGGTATGACCAACTATTTTTTTTTTAATCTGCCCAAAGGCCTCCCAATGTTAACAAGGTAGAGAAGTATAACCTGGACAGGATCTAGAGGAGGATGGATATGCCCTGAGAAATGAACCTGGTGTTTAGAGTCTCTACTCCTAGGAGTGTTTGATGGTTCTGTGGGGACAAGAGAGGGGCTGAGAGGCTAAGGAATAATTGAATCAACCTGGGAGCTAAAGGAACAGACATTGGTGTCTGGGAGCCACCAAGAAAGTAGGGGTTGGGTGGCACTGGTCAAGTTTCCTCACTTTGGATTGGTTCTCCAAAGATCTGCACCCTAAAATTAGTGTGAACTGAAACTACATGGATCAGTGTAGGAACTACTGATTCAGAGGTCATCCTCGGATCCCCTCTGAAATTGGACAGAGGTGATCAAAACTGCTAATGCCTTTGAGCATCTGGCAGGAACAAATGGGAATCCACTCTGGAGGAAAACAGCATCATCTTAGGCCTCAGATTGTTTCTACAAACAGGTTTTCAAATACAATGTCGAAAATGCAAACAAAAGCAAACAGGCTGGAGACAAGACAACATGAATGAAGACCAGCAGGAAAAAATAAATAAAAGTAGAATAACAAGGGAGGATGTTGGAGTTACCAGACAAACACTTTAAATGTGCTCACCGAATTCAAAGAGATAAAAAGCAATTGCAGCGGAGAAATAGAAACTATATAAAAGAATCAAGGTCCTTCTCCCAGTACCAAAAAGCTACATGTTAAGTCCAAAAACAAGTGGATGTCCTTTGTGGCACTGGTATGTAAAATTTTTGATTCATTTATTTAAGGGGCAGATACTGAGCTAGTTTTCTGTACAAGCCAGTTAGATATTGAGGGAGACTTATAACAAAAAACAGAGAACAAAAAAACACTGGTACCCCAACTCTCAAGGACTTCATAGCTTATTGCTGTATTTATCATAAACATGGTACTCTATTCAAAATAACACTGATTGGCAAGGCCCTAGGGCTTTATGTCGTTTTT
The DNA here is from genome assembly GCF_048564905.1 of Vicugna pacos. NCBI lineage: Eukaryota > Metazoa > Chordata > Mammalia > Artiodactyla > Camelidae > Vicugna > Vicugna pacos. Next base: position 16,555,340 of record NC_133023.1, on the reverse strand, counting down.
AAGAGCTGAAGAAAAAGGAATACGTTTTGATGTTTAAATGGTCTGGTTCTAAATATATTCCTTAGGGAAGTTTCCAAAGATGGATGGACGGGAGGCCATCATTACTGTGGTGTGTACAAGGGTTGGTCACCTTAATCTGGAACAGCAAGACATGAGCAGCAATCATTCAAACCCCACAGCACAATGACTTCCATCTAAGTATTAAGATCACACAGGACTTCGGGTCAGCACCATCTTTCAGCCCACACAAGAAGCACAAGGAACTTGGTCCCATCTGTATTTGAAACTGTATTGATTTTGGGGCTGCTGAAAGCAATATATTTCTTTTCAATTTCTTTAAAACAGGAAACTGCCTGGGCCTCCTGGAGAAAATAACCTATTCTCCATGCTGAGAGGACACTTGAATTAAAGTGTAAGTTACTTAACTTCCATGATGAATATCCCTCATAGCAAATATGGCCTTGAAAAGTTTCCATCCAGAGCCCGGGAAGGAACAAAGTCATTTCTTACAAGTGAGAACAACTTCTCTAAGGCACAATCACGAACAAAGGGGATGAAAGCTGGTCTGTTAAAAGGCAACACACCTTACAAATCCCCTTTATTAAAGGGCTATAGGCATGTGGAATATCAGTGTCCTCTTACGTCACTCTCCTAATCTGTGTTCCTGCATAAGTGAGTGGTCCAGGGGTCTAACGCAAGGTTAACACTTCTTAGGTGGTTATGCAGTTGTTGGTTGGGTTACTACCAACATATTCCACTTCCAGAGTGAATCCCTAACGTGGCTCCTCAATGTCTGCAATTATAATGCTCTGGGTGATCATGTGTGGTTCTAACAAAGCAAAGTCAAAAAGTTATCCAAGGTCAGAACAAAACAACATATTGTCCTAAAATAAAAGCCAGGTGAGGCAAAGAATTTGGGGGTTTTTCTTAGACTGCCCAGTTAACTTTCTCACAACTTCTCTTCCATTGGTTAAAGAATCACGATCCTTGCCATCTCCACCATACTTAATCTGAAGGACATTTTGTTCTGGCTAATTTCAATGGCTAAAGGTGCTGTTTGCCAGGGCTTTCCATTTTGATGTAAGGTGGTGACTAGAAATGTCAGTGGTGTCCTACCTAGTACACATTGTTCTCACAACAATACCAGGGGGCAGGGGGCGGGGGCTTGCAGTTCAGGATTTGTAAAAAATTTTTTAAATTAAGTATTGAATTCACAGTGCAGGACAAACTCAGCTGCTTAACAGTTACTCATATTCTATAAACAAGCAAGTATAGCTATTGGGCATGCACAGTCACAGAGAGGTTCAGAGGGAATCTGGTTTAACCACCAATTCTTTCTCACCAGGAAATGGATGAAAACACTGCCCACTTGCTTCTGCAATTCATGTCCTCTCTCATAGTGTTCCTGGTGCATTGTCCACAAATACATTTCTGTACTGCCTGATGCCAGAGGTGTTATGTATTGCATTTGAAAAGTATTCTCAGTTTCCAAATGATACCTTATCAAAGTTCAATATTTAAAGTTCACAGCCTTCATCAAATGCACTTCTACTATTCCATTTCCATTGCTATTTGCTAGTGCACGGGCTTGTCCAAGTGAAAGACATGAAGGTTGTAACTATCCTGCAGTATAAGTGAGTTCTAGAATAACTTCTGCCAAGTCCCTGCAAGGCAGAGCCTCCTACAACGTGTCTGCAGGGCTTCTGTAGACCTATCTTCAGTTGGGAAAAGAAAAAGACTTGGCAAGTTTGGTCTAAAACCAGGCTCTTGAGAAAAATTTTAAAGAGCATTTGCCTGCCCCCTTTCCAAAAACCTATTATTTTATAACACGTTATTCCTCTTTTTAAAATATTTGAAACTGTTTTCTTTTTAATATATTGACACACTTATTTCCATAGACCTCATGGTCTCCAGTTGCCATCTGGGACTTGTTTTCCTGGTTAACCTTGAGTGAAGTTCAGATTTTACATTTACAGCTGTAAGTCATGGAGAGGGGGGAGGTCCTCTTTTCAATAAATGTTCTAAATCATCTCAAAATTTTCAAACCACTTTCTTCACAAGACATAACAATGAAAAAGAGAAATCCTAGATTTCTCCAAAGAGTCCATGCATTAAGATAAAAGGCAATAACAATTTTATTTAAATCTCTAAAAGTCAAGAACAAATGTCATGGTAGGCAGAATAATGCCTCCATTCCCAAAATGTCTATGTCCTAATCCCTAGAATCTCTGAATATGTCATGTTACATAGCAAGATGGAATTAAGTTTGCTAATCAGCTGACCTTAAAATAAGGAGAGCAGCTTGGATTATCCAGGTGAGCCCAATGTAATCACACAGGTCCTTAAGCGCAAAAGAGGAAGACAAAAGATCAGAACCAGAGAGATGGCATCATGAGAAAGAGTCAATCAGCCATTGCTAGCTTTGAAGATGGAGGAAGAGGTCACAAGCCAAGAAAGGCAGGTAGCTTCACAATCGAGAAAAACTGAGGAAATGGATTCTCCCCTAGAGCCTCCACAAGGAACTGAGCACTGCTGACACCTTGATTTTAGCCAAGTGAGACCCATTTCAGACTTCGGATCTTCAAAACCATAAGAAAATAAATGTTTGTTGGTTTAAGCCACTAAATTTGCGGTAATCTGTTACAACAGCAAATTAATACAAGTGTTGACGTGCTTTGGGGTATTTTGGACTTCCCTGATGTTGCCAGTCACTTTAAGAAAAGCTGGCATGGAGAACAGAATTTGTGCAGTATTCATGCATCTCCTTCTAATTAATTCCCACATTTCTTAGCCTACCGCTCTGGGCAGCCAGTCTTCCCCTATCATAAGACATTAAATGATCTGTCGCCAACACCAGTTGCTGGGCTTCACCCCCAGAGTTTCTAACCTGGAGTAAGGCCCACAAATCTGCATTTCTAACAAATTCCCAAGGGAAGCTGATGCTACTGGTCCAGGGACCACACTTTGAAGGCAGCTGTGCTCACCGTTATACCAGCAACACCTTGCAGGGGACCACACTGTGAGACCCACTAGTCTAGTGGAATAGAAAGACATGTAAACGGGTGGGAGGGCATATATTTGGGAGTTTGAGATTTACAAATGTTAGCCACAATATATAAAAATACATTTAAAAAAAGTTTCTTCTGCATAGCACGGGGAACTATATTCAATATCTTGTAGTAACCTTTAATGAAAAAGAGTATGAAAACAAATACATGTATGTATATGCATGACTGGTACACTGCTGTACACCAGAGATTGACACATTGTAACTGACTATACTTCAATTAAAAAAAAAGAAAGGCATATAAACAATTAAAACATAGTGTGATAACTGACATGATGTAATTACACAAATGGTACAGCAATCACTGTGCAGAAGCATCAAAATCTTGCAGTTGGTTGGAGAAAGGTTTTAGAAAGAAGTAATGTTTCTGCTGAGGCTTGAAGAATGTCTTTAAAAAGAAAACAGAAACGACAAGGAAAAGTCGATGGGGGAAAACAAAAAGAGAAATATCTGGTAGAGGGAAATCTGTATGAGAAGACACAAGGTGGGGAAACTGCTTTTTTTAGGACACTGAAAATACACAATTGGAGAAGAGGATGCCCACAGGCCAGTAGAGGGAAATGAAGCCAGAGAGGGAGACAGGTCAGACATGAAGGCCTTTCTGGGCTAAGCAAAGGGATCTAACATTATCCCAAATTCTAGAGCTGTACATCAGTGTCTATAAACAGACTTACATGTTAGAGGGCTTACCTGGCAGCTGTGTCAGATAAGTGAGGCAGTGAGGCTGGGGGTGAGACCAGAAGCAGGGAAAGCAATAAGAAGGCACTTCCAGCCGTCCAGAGAAGCGATGAACGCATGCACTATGGTAAAGGCGATGGCTTGGGTGGCATAGCTGTGAGGGAAGCATAAAAGTAGAATCTACAGACCTTGATTACCAGTTAAATATGGGAGCGAGGCAGGAGTGTGGAGGACTAGGCTTCTAGACTGTACAGTGAGTTGGCTCAGGGAACCATTCACCAGGAGAGGAAGCACTAGAAGAGGAGTCTGCTGGCAGGGAGGTGATGATGCAGTAATGGATTCACTGGGGCTGAAGTGCCTGGATTACATCCAAGGGAAGTCGTCCAGATAACAGTTGTGAACAGCTATGAGATGCTAGTATATCAAAGCCCAAAATGAAACTTAATGTTCAAATCAAACAAATGTTTACTTATAGACTTTTTTAAAGTAACAAAAGTAGTTTTATTTTCATCAGATGATTTTTGTAGAACAGTGTGTAGCATCCTCCTACTCCTCCCTGGTCTAAGGTACAGCTGGCCCCCTTCAGAGTCAACAGCATAGGAAAGAAGAACGGGAAAAGGAAGGGACACTAAGTTAAAATTATTTATTTGTGATAAAATACACCTAATGATAATTATACTGGTAGGTGCTCTTCCTCAAAGCACATGCTGTGGCGTTTGCTACTACTTTTGCTCCTTCTCCCCTATAAATATACAAGGACTTATGGATATATTCTATCTTTACCCTAAAGAGGGAACCAACTATGTTGATTGCAACGAAACATAGGCAAAGTGTGGAGTAAATTAGAGTTAATGTTTTCAATTTTAAGCAACTATATAGATATTGCATTAAGAACCTAAATAATTTAGCTCATACAACTCAATAACCAAAAAAAACAAGCCAATCAAAAATGGGCAGAAGACCTAAAAAGACATTTTCTCCAATGAAGACATACAAATGGCCAATAGGCACATGGAAGGATGCTCAATATCGCTAATTATTAAAGAAATGCAAATCGAAACTACAATGAGGTATCACCTCACACCAGTCAGAATGGTTATCATTTAAAAAGTCAACAAACAATAAATGCTGGAGAGGGTGTAGAGAAAAGGGAACCCTCCTACACTGTTGGTGGGAACGTAATTTGGTGCAGCCATCATGGAGAACAGTATGGAGGTTTGTTAAAATACTAAAAATAGACTTACTATATGATTTGGCAATGCCACTCCTGGGCATATATCCAGAGAAAACTATAATTCAAAAAGACACATGCACCCCAATGTTCACAGCACCACTATTTACAATAGCCAAGATGTTGTAGCAACCTACCTGTCTGTTGACATATGACTGGATAAAGAAGTTGTGGTATATATATACAATGGAACACTATTCAACCATAAAAAAGAATAAAATAATGCCATTTGCAGCAACATTATCATACAAAGTGAAGTAAGGCAGACAAAGACAAATATCCTATGATACCACTTATGTAGAACTTAGAAGAAAATGATACAAATGAACTTACTTACAAGACAGAAAGAGATTCACAGACACAGAAAACAAACTTATAGTTACCAAAGGTGAAAGAGGGGGCGTGATAAATTAGGAGTTTGGGATTAACATATACACACTATTATATATAAAAAAAGATAAACAACAAGGTCTTACTGTGTAGCACAGGGAACTACATTCAGCATCTTGTAATAACCTATTATGAAAAAGAATATATGTAACTGAATCACTATGCTATACACCAGAAACTAATACAACATTGTAAATCAACTATACTTCAATAAAAAAAGAATCTAAATAATTGATGTATACTGAGCACTAATTAAAACATAGCAAGTGCTATGTGATGTTAAAATGCAACTAAGTCATGTGGTTTTTTAAAGGTTTTTCGGGGGGCGGGGAGGTAATTAGGTCCACTTATTTATTTATTTTTTAGAGAAGATATTGGGGATTGAACCCAGGTCCTTGTTCATGCTAGGCATGTGCTCTACCACTTGAGCTATATCCTCCCCACCATGTGGTTTTAAAAGATAAAAACTTAACGTTGACTCTCTAACAAATTTAATTTAAACAATTAATTAATAAGAGAGACTGTAGAAAAGGTAGAAACTTGAAAGCTTTTTTTCACAGAGTATCATATAAATGCATATAAAATACATACAAAAAAATGACCTTCAGAATTACAGATAATTTTAATGTTTATATATCAGTTCCTATAATATATAAATATTAAACAATGAGTATGTATTGCTTTTTTAAACTAAAACACAAAAATTATTTAAGGCTATTTTCCCTAATAAAAAATTAAAGTATTTTGAAATATATTTTTAAGCATATTCTAAACTGAAAACCTAAGATTATGCAGACATCTGTCCCTACAACAGATGTTTGCCCAACTACCTCCTCACTGTCTAAAATGCAGCCAAACGGTATCCAAATGTGATGTCAGTCTTGGTGACAGACATCTGGGCTTATGCAGAGCTGGGGGCGCTAATAGCTTGCTCATATGTGACTGAAATATAACAGAGAGAGATGGAAAGGTTGAACTAAACAGGGAAAGGAAAGCTTTAGGGCATCAATTTAGAAAGCCATTTCAGATTGCTGGGAACCATGGATGGATGGGTTAAAAGGAGGAGTTTTCTCCAAGGCAGCCCATGCTAACTTAAGCCTGTTTAGATGCAAAGATCAAGAATGCGCACCATGGTGATGATGACTCTATAAACTCCCTGAAGACAGATTTGTCAGTCATAAAGCATAGGGCTAGGTCATCAAGGTAAGAGCAGCCACCATAGCTCAGCTACTGCACAAATAGCTCCCACAACTTAGGAGATCCCAAGACACCAATTCAGAAGAGAAAATCTGAAATAAGGATTTATGCTGATAAGCACAATACTTTGCATATAGTCTTCAGTAATTTGATCACCAGGACTGGGAATATAATATCTGCTAAAGCTAAGTCCTCCACCATTTGTTCAGTGTTACTGCACAGTTTACTGAAGGTTAATCATCCTTATAACTTGGATATTAATGAGTAAACCATGAAATGAACACATGAAGATGACAAAACCTGAAGAAAATGTATAGTATATTAAACTCTTTCAAAGGTGAACTCTCCTCATGTCTTAACATTAGATATTTGTAATTCATGTTTTTAAAAATACCTTACATTAGAGCCAAATTTTAACTGTAAAACTGGACAATGTGCAATTCTCTGACCACAGGGGAAAGTGAAGGCAAAATGGCTAGTATGAGTTAGCTCTCACTGTATAACAAAGCATCCCAAATCTCAGTGACTTAAAACAACAAGTATTTATATTACTGCTCACAAAACTACAGGTAATCTGGGTGGTTCTTCTGGTCTCAGATGAGCTCCTGCCTGGGTCTGCAGTCAGGTGCGGGTTGGGTTGGAAGCTCTGCTAAGCTTGGCTACACACTCACACGTTTTGAGGTTGGCTGACTTTAGGCTGGTGTAGGATGGCTCTCCTCAATGTGTTCTCTCATCTTCTAGCAAGGTAGACCAAGTTTGTTCTGTTGACAGGGTTCTGAGAGAGTAGAAGCACACAAGGTCTCCAGGCTCAGAACTGGTACATCGACACTTCTACCATATTCTGTTGGGCAAAGTAAACACAAGGTCAGCCCATATTCAGGGTGGTGAGAAAACAGACTCCATCTCTTGATAAGAGAAACTGTGAAGACACACTAAAAGAGTGTAGCTATAGGGAGAGGTAAAGAATTAATTTTGCAGTCTGCTACAGACATAAACCAAACAGAAAATCCAAGTCAAATATTAGGAAAAAAGTTAAAACACAACAAGTGATGGCCAATGAAGTAAGCAATCCATCTCTTTCCTAATGCATGATGACATGATGAAAAAAAAGTTTCATTCAGCAGAGGAATCTCCACTTTATCCCAGCCAAATATGAACTCCATCTATATCACATTTTTACTAGGGCTGCCCTTGAAAGATGCTTAAAATATAACTGAGTTCTTCCTACTGGAAATGAAATATACCTATTGATGATTCTGTCAAAGAAAAAAATGTATTACTGCATTCAGCATAATGTTGCTGGAATTATGAGCTGTGCCAAATTCTGACACTTTTCAGAATGACTCAGATAAAACTTTGCCAAGAAAATTCCAATACCTGAGGCATTTTTTTCCTAAATTATCCAATTAATGACCTACTCTTTCCTCTTCCTTAGTTTTTATAGACACAATCCAAGCAGATTGCATTTTTCCATTTGTGACTCCTGAGCCATTTGAAAATCAAGAATAGCTGAATCCAGAGAAATAATAAAAATCTTTGACAAGCAGTACAGCAGGGGCACTGACCAATCACAACAGTCTGGCACGGGATTTTGCTCTGCTGTGAGCCCCACTCCCACCTCTCCACTCACAGGGGAGGGATGAAAGATGCCCCTATTTCACCTCCCAGGAGAAAGACACATTAATGAGACCCTTGAGAGGGCTAAACGTGTGCTCTCCAGAGCATTAGAGATACTCTAGACTGTTGTTTGGAAAGTCTAAGTTGCAGGAAACAAGCTGACTGATTTCTCTGATAGCTGAGGAACAGGGAGCTGGCAAGACTGGGACTGGCAAGTGCTGCCAGAGTTGATCAGGGAAAAGAAAGTATTTCTCATGGGCCAGATATTGCCCCTCGCTAGAAGCAGCTAGCGTGAAGGTCATCTTCTGTCTGGCCCCAGAGGACCATCGGGAGGGATGAACACAACTCACTGGAGAGAAGCTGTAGGAAGTGCCAGGTTCTCAGGGGCTGAACAGGAAATAAGAAATGAACTGGGAAAAAGATGTGTTCATCTTCATCAAGGAACTACAGGGAGAGATCCTAAGCAATGAGAGCAATTTTTATCAACTACAAAAGTGTCCGTGAAAGAAAGTATCAATTCTTAAAAACTGTAGTCAGGCCCAGAAAGCACTGTCCCAGTTTCATCTGGTGCCAATCAAGTAAGACCTTCGCTACTTCCCTCGCCTCTCCTCCTCGACCCCCTGCACTCTAACTCTGGAGAACCAAGACCTCTATTTAGTGAAACAGGGGAGAAGAAATCAAAGCAAATGTGGGCAAGGCAAGAAGGGGACCACAACATTCTCCCCCAACTGCTAGATCTCCACCAGCCACAGCTGGGGAAGTGGGCAAAGGCCTCACTCTTAAACCTATACTAAAGTTTAACCATCACATCGGACTGGACATTTTAATTACCGACCACAGGGCTTTCTATATAGATGTATAGAGAAAAGTCATGAGATGACCCCAATTTTCACCTGGGAGAAAGTAAAATGTAAAAAGAGGAAACAAAGATAAAATTGTTTTATAATTATACATTACTCTGTCTTTCTATGATGGGCCAGTACAGAGACCTACCTCTCTTAAAGATGACATTCTCATAGAGGAAACAAAAATAAGAAAAGTGGTTAGTTATATAATAATAAGTGCCATGAAGAAAAATAAAGCAGGGTGAGGAGCTACAGACCGCTGGTAGGATGGTGCTATTTTCCACAGAGTAGCAAGGCAGGCATTGGAACAGGAACATGACGCAAGAGAGTCAGCCAGAGGAAGATCTGTGGCAAGATGGTCCTGGACCTGCAGTGCAATGCAAAACCATTTGAGGGCCGAGTTCCACCCTCCCATGGTTACCCTGGTTGCTGGGTCCAGAAAGGATGGTAGCTGCCGAGAGAATGGAGACTAGTAACCAGTGACCAAATGTGTCAGGCAGCAGCTTCCAAATCACCTTGGATACCTACTGAAGGACTATATTACTAAGCCCATCCATCTCTCAAACCTACTGAACAAGAATCTTGTGGGAATAAATTAAAGGCTGCTATTTTTAGCTGATTTTCCACGAGATTCTCTCCTGCTGTCAGAGTCAGGAATCACTACCCTTCATGACACAGTGGCCATTTTATGAGCACCCACAAAAGAACTTCTGCTCAGTATCCAACTTCTGCTCTCTGAAATGTACATGTTTTATTTTGCCTCTTTGCTTTAAACAGATTTCATCTGTTATTAACAACAGTGCAGGACTTTCTGGCTCAAATTTTTGGTTTCAACTTTAACTTGGGCTTAATTTTACTATTTATTCTACCTTCATTTTCCCTTTTCTTGATACTTATTTTTATTTTTTATAAATACTATTTTTAGTATTTATGCATACATTTTACCATTTTTAAGAATTAAACTGCCACTTCGGCAATCTTCAGAGTACTATAATGCACTGTACGTACATGTAATTTAGACTTATACCTGTTACAACTTCAAAGCCTTCTCTGATATAAGGTGGGATTCACATTATCTCTTTCCTTAAATGAAACATTTATTTTGTTATCTTTCTACCCACCACAGTCATTCAAACAGTAACTGGATGAGCTCACACTTAATGCTATTTAAAATTTTTGTCTGCTACAACACATTCATCTGACCTGCTTTGCTGCATAACATATATTTCCCAAACATAACTAAAAATAAGTCTACCTCTTTTAACCCATGGGAATTTTATCATGATACTGATTTTTTCTGTCCATTACATTATCTAAGTGGTTTCATACCACATTCAACCATAGTGAATTTCAATAAAAGTAGGAGAGCACTTTATAGATAGTGGAGAAAATTTAAAGTGAATTTGGCTGTTTTCTTATTACAAGAAACAAAGAACGGTATTGTACCTTAACAGAAATATTTCAACAGCTCCTAAACTCGGGCAAAAAAAGGGAGTCAAGTTTGTACTAGTCTAAGTACCTACAATAATATGACAGAAGTCTTTACCACCAACATTTCATACTACAGCAGTCTGTACTCCTAATATCAAAGCATTCTCACTAGAAATACTGTATTAACACTGGACTTTCAAATTGCCAGGTGTGAAAAATCACCTACTTTAAAAAAAACGTACTGCTTATTTTAGGCTGGTCAAGGTTAAAATGGCCATTTATATTATTTCTAATTTCAGCTCTAAGCTTGCTTGCATCTGATCAGCCAAAACGAGAATTTGTTTTTCCTGTATCCAACAGAATAAAATGATCAATCAGCAATAAGTTCATTCTTTGCCAAAAAGAAATATGTTCTAAATTTATATATTATAAACTACATAATAAATTATATCCATATACTACACATTTCATAGTTATAATATGTACCATTTAGGAGAGGAAAAACTTCATGAGGGTTTATTCAAATGATATATAATAATACCCAAGAATGTCAATTTATATACACACACACGTATGAATTCTGAATGAAGTGTAAGTAGCCACCTTAGCAGGAACATAACAAGTCCCTATAATGCAAAAAATGATTCTAAGGGCACCTTCTAAAGCAATGAAATTCATACAATTTAGTCACATTCATTAATATCATTTACTTTTCTCTAATACAAAGTCATCCGGTAGTCTTACTGTTAACTTCATGCTAAAAGATTCTAAGTTTAGAATCTTTACCAATAAAAGAAATAAGAAATAATACTTATTTTCTCAAGTTAGATGGAAAAGACTTTTCATACAATAATGAAACCCAAGCAAACGTGAATTTGTTATTATAAGAATGATGATCATTAATATATTATTCCAATACTTCCATGACACTTAAACCGTAGTTTAAAATCTAATACACAAGAAACCATAAGGACAAACTCTACTATGAAATGAAGAATAATAAAATCTATTCAGCTCTAAATATTTAGTTCAAGACAATGAGCAGAGGAGCACACAATTCATCTGAATGACATCATTTAAACAGTGTAATAACATACTGTTACTTAAGACTAGTAAGTGTGGTGCATTATGTGATTCCAACCATTGTGAAAAAACAGTATTAACAAGGAACAGTATCCCTACCAGCTTGGAGCTTACAGAATCAATAACTTTGACCATAGCTTTCCAAATGATTTAATAATGCCTTTTAACATTACAAACATAAATCTATCATAGTACTGGAATTCTGATGTATTTTGGTGCTTCTGAGGCTGCCTAAAAATGAGAAGGTATCCAAGTGAAATTCATTATATACTTATTATATCACAAAATTTCAGTGCCTAAAATGTGAAATAATCGTCTAACATTTAGCTGTCTGCCTTACGCTATATTCGAGATTGTGACTTCCAGGATTTTTATTGTACTTTGGGAAATGAGAGGTAAAACATCATTTTAAAAAAGCACTATGTCAAATCATTACTGTACACCTTAAATTTATTCAGTGTTATATGTCAATTATATCTTAATAAAACTGGGAGAAATAAACTGTGACTGTGCTTATATTCATGGAAAAATAGCATTTTTACTATGTTGAAATTTAATCCTTTTATACAGGTTAACAAGACATATCACCAAAAAAAAAACCAACAACAACAACAGAAACCTTTTGAAAGTGGAACAATGCCAATTTATTTCAGGAGCTCAAATTATAAAAGGTCACCCTTGGATCAATTTCCCACACTAAGGGAACAAAGGTGTTAAAATACAGCAATGCTCCACTGAGCCATTTATCCACACTACAGTACAGAACTTGAAAGAAATCCTAACGTCCAGGTTTAAAACCATCTTAAGAGACAAGATCCTGTGTTTTACAGCTATCTCTGTAAGAGGTGCTCTTCCTTCCGCAAAGTTTAATTAAAAGGTTGGCTATATTTAAGGGTTTTTTTCTCATCAGTTCTTCAGTTCAAACCACTATTATCATTATTCATAGGATCTATATCTTGTCTGATATGAATGATATGATCCAGAAAAGGGGGCTAGGGAAGGTGGACCTTGCACTGGTGGAGGAGGTAATAAGAGTCTTTTTGATATAAGCCTCATACCAGGATTTGTTTTATCCAGTTGTGTAAACAGAGGGCTCTGAGTTTCTGGTTCTTCAGTGAATTGGGCTAAAGAGTTCAGATAATGACAGTTACAGGGGAATTCACTTACAGGTATACAACCATCATGAGACAAAGGAGATCCCAGAGGAGGAGGATTCCTATAAGGTGGTATGTGGGCAGTAACACACGCAGGTGATGGATTAGAAGTCATGGGTGGAGGTGGTACTTGACTACAACCCAGCTGAGGAGTACCTGAATACTGGAGAAAATATGACAATGGATGGCATCCTGGTGGTGGAGAAGATGGGGGTCGTGCACGTTCTTCTGGAGGCATACTATAAGGATGCAATTCCACTGGCTGACTGTGATATTCAGGATGATGGTGAGCAGGTACTGGGGCAGGAGGTGATAGTTCTTTGACACCAGAATGTGAGTCACCCTGAACAGGGAGGATTATTAAATTGCTGTGATCTCCTCTTGAAATTCTAATGGTTTCCTGATGTATCAAAAGAGGTGGGGGTGGCGACAATTTTGCTAGAGGACCATGAAGATCCTCGTGTGGCTGATGACTGTGCTTGTGTGACACACGTTGCACAGGAGGTGGTGACATAATGGTGTACAGCTCTGATGGAAAATGGCTCACGTGGTCCTTATCTAGCAGCATTTCACGGATTTCCGTTGTTGGTGAAGCAATAGAAGGGTGAACTCTTTTAAGCAGAGCACGGGTGACAGGGTTTTTTTTAGCTCTCTTATGGCGGTAGTTGTTATGAGCTCTTAAGTCTCTTTGAGACAAGTAAGTTTTCCTGCATTTTTGGACAGTGCTACACATGAAGACAGAACCTCACATGTGCTCCTCAATTTGCAGCACAGGAATACCACAGCCTGGACATATCTTATCTTCTTTTTGGGGGGTATAAACTAGCACAGTCATAGCAAAACGCATGCTTGCAAAGAATTATACGCCCGTTGATTTTAAAAGACATAATAGGCATATCACATTTGTCACAGAAATGAACTAGTAAATCATCCTTTTCACCTATGATGGTTATCTTAAAGTCCTCCCAAATGCATTCAGGAAATTTTCTTTCTTCCCAAGAGTTCACCTCCTTTACAACCTTACTGCTCTCCTCTATTACATTCAAATTCTTCACCAGTGGGCATCCCATTCATAGTCCTTGGAATTTGAGACACAGATTTGATTTTGCTCACCTGCTTGGAAATGAGCTTTAAAGGAACTCGTATTCAACATCAAGGCCACCATACGATCCAGAACTCTCGGTGTGTGGTAACTCACTTTCAGCGTCAGCTGGATCCATGTTTGGCTGTTCAGCTAGGAAGCCACCCGGGAGTGAAGTCACACTCCGCATGCGCAGCACAAGCCTCCCCACGCCCCAGAGAAGGAAGTTCGGTCAGATCCCTCCCCTGTGTCTGTAGCTTTGAACTTCGAGGGGTTCTTTCTCCTTTTCCCAGCCAATCTCACTACTCTGGTGGAGTCAGGCATAGTTTGGACAGGGGGAGAAAGAGCTTCAGGGGTCGCCAAGGCTGCTCTTCGTGTGCCATGTAGAAATGTGGAAATGTGGGAAAAGCGACTGATGGGAATGGGGGTGGGGGAACACAGCAGCAGTCAAAAGAATAAGCTCCCAGCAGACTCCACAGAGCGCTGCCTTCTGGGGCTGCCTTGTTTATTTTTATCTTATTGCACTTTTGTTAATGGCCTTAAATCCCTCATGGGGGGGGGTGTGTGTACATATGTATGTATATAGACATACATACATAGACACCTTTAAGATTTGGTCATGCTACAGTGAATATAAAATTGCCCTAGGTGGAGGGGAGCACTGTATTTATCTTATCAAGGAAGAATCATGCAAGAAGTAGTGAACATGGTAATTTCACAGTGCTAGACATTTGCTGCTCTTGCTTAAAAAATGATTATGGGTATTTAAGCCAAATTTCCCAGGTCTCACCTTCCTGCAAGTAGAAACTGGACCACAAAAACAACAACAAGCCATACATACTTGGCTTTACCCCACCCATAATTGTCACTCCTCTACACCTTAGGGGTCTCTCCTGAATGTGTAGACATTCACCCTTTTGGCTATGTCAACTGTCAAGTCTCTCCAAAAAACACTAGGGAAAAAAAAACAATGATCAAGGAAAGCAAAGTTTTCTGGACTTACTGCAACATAGGAGAACACTAATACAGTCTAAAGAGTATCTCAGAAGGGGGATATTAGGGACTGGTCTGGGTGATTTTAGGGCAAGAGAAATGGGTAGATCTTATAGCATGACAGCTAAAGATCAGCAGGCACAGAGAGTTGAGAATATTGAAGCAAGTATTAACAGGGAATATGTTATTCTTGTTAAGTAAACTCTTTATTTGGCTCACAATTTTATCTTTCAGGAAAAAGTACTTCCTGGAACAAGTAGCTAAGTTTGCTTATTCTCAGAAGTTCTTAACATAGGAACAGAAAATTATCCCCTGTCCAATTATTGTTTTACATGGTGACAGGGAATTATGTTGGTTTCTTTTTGTCTGGTCTGTCTTGTTCAGGCGTTGATTCTTGGATACGCCAATGGTGAAAACATAACAATGCCCACAGAGCTACCAACGGCACCAGTGCCCACTAATGCCAAAGTCACTGCTGCCCCAATAAAGAAACAATACTCACTGAAGGTGCTGAAAAGTCTAAGAAGATAAATGGATTTCCTATTTCCTTCTCCTCTTTTCAGTCCCTCTATTACATGGCTACAAAGCACTTCAGATTAACACTCACCAATGTGTTAAACAGATTTTTCTGAAACTGCCCTTTAAGTTTTTCCTTGCTCATTATTGCCTTGTGAGGCAGTGCTAGCTCATGGCAGCTGGTTTAAACTTGAATATAAATTGGGAGTTTGATTCCACATATGAGCAATCTCATATGGTATTTCTCTTTCTCTTTCTGGTTTACTTCACTTAGAATGACATTCTCCAGGGACATCCATGTTGCTGCAAATGGCGTTTTATGTTGTCAGTTTTTATGGCTGAGTAGTATTCCCTTGTATAAATATACGACCACTTCTTTATCCAATCATCTGTTGATGGACATTTAGGCGTTTTCATGTCTTGGCTATTGTAGATAGTGCTGCTATGAACATTGGGGTGCAGGTGTGTTTCTGAAGTAGGGTTCCTTCTGGACATATGCCCAGGAGCGGGATTCCTGGGTCATATGTTAAGTCTATTCCTAGTCTTTTGAGGAATCTCCATACTGTTTTCCACAGTGGCGGCACCAAACTGCATTCCCACCAGCAGTGTAGGAGGGTTCCCCGTTCTCCACAGCCTCTCCAGCATTTGTCATTTGTGGACTTTTGAATGATGGCCATTCTGACTGGTGTGAGGTGGCTGGTATCACCTCATTGTAGTTTTGAAAAAAAATGAACATAAATACAAAACAGAAACAGACTCATAGACATAGAATACAAACTTGTGGTTGCCAAGGTGGCGGGGGGTGAGAAGGGACAGACTGGGATTTCAAAATGTAGAACAGATAAACAAGATTATACTGTATAGCACAGGGAAATATATACAAGATCTTGTGGTAGCTCACAGAGAAAAAAAAATTGTGACAATGAATATATGTATATTCATGTATAACTGAAAAATTGTGCTCTACACTGGAATTTGACACAACATTGTAAAATGACTTCAATTAAAAAAATAAAATAAACTTGAATATACAGTGCTACTCACTTGACACCCTCCCCTAGTTCAACCTTTTCAGTATTCCAGCAATGCTATCTTCTCTTAGGATTCATTCACTCCCAGGAGGCAATTTCATTCCTCAAGCAAAAAAAATTCCTTATGGGTCCATCTCCTGGAGTCTCCAAATATACCTAACTTGCCTGAACACTAAGGCCAGTACACTTTATTCTCTCAAACCAACTCTCCCAAATTAAATCTTGTTGATTTAAATTTTAGATAATTTGAAATTTAATTGGCTTTTTAAAAAAAAAAGTACTTTTTCATAAGCCAAAGTGGTTCTTACAAAGCCATGAATGTTCTGCCCCTATTATAAATAGAATTCTAAGTAAAACCTAAAACTTACAGCTTTAAAGCCTGCGCAAATGTTCCTGTTTTACAATTACAGTTACTTGTTTCTAGGTTCTTTATGAAGGTTCAGTTTTTTTTTTTTAGTGATATGCTTATAATTCAAAAACAATGAATACAAAGGGGGGAAAAGTCTGTCAAATAAAATGTCCATGACTTATTTTCTCTTTTTTTCCTGGAACCAGTGTTTTTCTGTCTAAACTGAGACATTTCTCATATGACAGAACGTTGTCCTTACACATGACCCTCAGTGAAAAAAAGCCAGCTCTCTTTCTTAGTTGGCTAAATTTGCTTACGTTGCTCATTGGGTCTTCTTCAAATTATTTTAGAAATAAATTCTGAGTTTAGCTTTTGAGTCATGAAAGCATGCTTTACTACAGACAAGCCATGTTAACTTCGAGACACCCCCCGCCCAGGAGCTGTTCTGGTTCAGCCCTACCAACAGCTCTGCTTGGAGTGTTTGCTGGTTTTTAGCTGAGAAGCCTGACCTGAAAGGCCTTAATAAATTTTCTTTTGGTGAAATTGTTGATAAGATAAAGGGTATTGGCCTTCCATTTATCCCCATCAGATTTAAGAAGCTATCTTGCCTCACTAGAAAAGCTGCCTTTACAAACTTATCCTTATTTAGTACCTTTAAACAAAACATTAAATAGGCTTCCATTCAGCCACCTCCTTCAGGGCAAGGAGACTCTGTCCTACAAACTAATTTCTCTTACAAGTTGCTAGGCTTACATTCCACTGACGAAAGAGAGATTTGGTGTCTGTCCACCTGTAACAACGATTGGATATAAAAAGGTTTGGGTTTGGAAACATAAAAGAAAATTGGACCTTTTGAAATTGCTTGGATTCATGTAGGCCCATTAGAATTCAGTTGCCTCCAAAGAAATCTCAATAGCACTGATGATGAAGAATTATGGACTGCACAATGAAGGAGGATCAATGTGCACAATTAATGCTAGGAAGCAGGTTGAGACATCTCGGTCTAAGTCACATGCCATCTGGCCCATGAGCAGTCATTCTACCAGAGTGACACCAAAGGTCGGCAGGAGTGAGAGCCGTATGTCACGCTGCCAGGCTCCTGGATTTTATTTCTCATTTAAGGGAATCTGATCTGTCATTCCTCTGGCTCCCGTGGGCTTTAAATTCACATAATCAACATATCACTGCCAGAGACTTTGGAATAGCTGAGGCAGTTTAAAGGTGAGTGGAGAATAATCATGTTCCCAAGCTGGATGCCTTCAGTTCTGCAAAGAAATAAAAATTTCATCTTGGGTTCCAAAAAGTAAGGCAAATTGCCCAGTGTGAAAAAGACCTCAGCTCTCCTTCCACGTATCTATTTTTTACATCCTGGGAGGGCTGGCCATTTGCAAAAGCTTAGAGCAGTGCTTCTCAAAATGTGGTCCACAGACCCCTAGGGATTCTCCAGGCCCTTTCTGAGGGTTCTGGGGGTCAAAACCATTTCCATAATAGTTCTAAGAAGTTACTTGCCTTTTCCACCATTTGACATTTGTGATGATGGTGCAAAATCAATGGTGGATAAAACTGCTGGCTGCTTAGCACCAATCAAGGCAGTGGTACCAAACTATTCTAGTAGTCACTGGATCTTTTTACTGCCACGCAGTAAAGAGAAAATGTGTTTCACTTAAGAATGTATCTGATGAAGTTCTTAAAAATACTAATTTTATTAAATCTCAACCCTTGAGTACACATCTTTTTCATATTTTGTGTGACAAAATGGAAAAAAGTATATATAAAGCACTTTGGGGGCATACCGAAGTGTGATGCTGTCTCAAGGAAAGGTATGTATACCATCATTTGAGTTAGAAGGTGAACTCTGCTTTTTTTTGTGGAACATTATTTTCACTTGAAAGAACAACTGACAAGCTATGGCTATTCAAACTTGGGTATCTGGCAGACATTTTCTCAAAAATGAACAAAGTTAGCCAGTCACCTCAAGAAAAACAACTGACAGTATCTGTTTCCAATTACAAAATTTAAGCTTTTGAATGAAAATTATTATTTTGAAAATCTTGTATCTGCCACCATGACCCTGGCAGCTTCCCAGTACTAAAAGCTTATCTGATGAGATCAGTGGTAATTAATAATGAATGTAGTTTTTGAAACTGTATAATGAAATATGTCAACACTTGGAAATTATGCATAACTCAGTGAATCAGTATTTTCCAAATGACCAATGGTTGATGTTACACAATTATGCATGGTTAAAAGGCTCATTTAAAATCAAGACAGCAGTGGATTTGAGTGTAACAGAGTATGAAAGCCTCACTGATATGTTTCAGATTCCATATTGCAACTAACCTTTAAGAAACTAATACTTGCTGAGTTTGGTTTAGTTTACAAGAAGAATATCCACAATTACCTGAAAGGCTATCCTAACACTCCTCTCTTTTCCAACAATATATCTGTATGAACCTGGATTTTTTTCCTAAGTTTCACCAAAACCAAACATCCCAGAAGACTGAACTCAGAAGAAGATATGAGAACACAGTTGTCTTCTGTTAACCTAGACATTAAAAAGATTTGCAAAAATTTAAAATAGTGTCACTCTTTTTTCTTTTGTAAAATCTATTTCTCATAAAAATGTGTAATTTATGTTAATGTGTAATGGCTTGTTATTTTTTTAATGAAATAATAAATATTTTAAAGTTTCTTGATCTACTTCACATAAACAAAAGCTCTTTTGAGTCCTCACAACAGAGGTAGAAGAGTCATGCGAGTGAAATGTCTAAGAGCTGCTACAGCTGATCTTTAACGCTCTGTCACCTTCCCCCTCAGAGACACTGCATTCCCCACATTCACTGCCCCAAACTCTGTTTCATCCAAATCAAATTGCCTAGAAGGTCCCAGACTGTCCCTATTTTCAAAATTAGCTGATGGTGGCATGGAGAAGGGAAAGAAAGATCAAGGTCACTTATACACTAAGCAGTGTGCCATGCACCTAATGTATGGTCTCTCATTTAATCTTCACAACAGCCCTATCAGATAACAATAATAATAATGATATATCCAAATAATGAGGCAGCAGGACCCATGGGGAGCCAACGCTACTGCAAAGGTCAGCAATAGCCCATGCCCCTAAGAATTACCTAGAGCACAAATAAAGACAAACGTTTTACAAATACCACACCACTTCTTTTCAAATACATGAGCATGTTGCTATACTTATATAAAACTTCACTGTAAAGCATTATCAAATTCACAAAAGCTCTATTATCACTATGTTTTTTTTAATTTCAATCAATGAATCACAACAAATAAATCCCACAAATGTGGGAGATGAAAAGTTTTTGACAATGAAAAGGGAACAAAGGGATCTTTATCTTTGAAAAAAATTGAGAAACACTGCAATGTAGTAGCGTAACTACACTGAACCCACAGCAAAATCAGAACCTTTGGGACAATGCTAAGCTGTTTAGAGTAATATCCTTCCCAGGAAAAGCCCACTTTTGCCATCAAAGTATTTAAAACTCTAGAAAGGGGCGTCAATACACACATATGAAAGCCAACCAATGGCCCAGGATAGTACAGAGTTGGGTTAGGGACACAGACATGAAGTGCTATAAGAATTCGAGGGACGTAGAGAACTTCTGGTCAAGATGGTACTGGATGAACTAAGACTAGAGCTGCATCTTTAAAGACAGAATTTAAATAGGCAGAGAAGATAGTGACTAGCCTTCCAAGTCAAGGGAATCATGTGGACAAAGATGTGGAAAGTAGATGTGTTCAAGGGATTATGCTTGTCTCATATAAGGAAGTAATGAGAGATACAGTTGGGAAAGGCAGTTCAGGGCCAAATGTTGAAGGATTTGGATGGACTAATGAGGAGTATAAACTTACCCCTCCAGGCAAGTCAAAATCATTGAAGAAAGATATAAAAGAAAGCGAGCAGAGCATACTACAGACTGGCAAACTGGGACAGGAATCAGAACGTCCTATGAGGAAGCAATTTATAGCTCAGGACTGAGATTGTGCAGGTCTGGGTGAGAAATAGAAGCCAAAAGAAATGAGCATGTGGGAGACACCAAGAGGCCACGGTTGGTGACTAACTTAATGGGAGGAGGCAACCAAGGAGGGAAAGGGAGATGACTCCCAAGTTTTTAAGCCCAAAAGACTATCACATGATCCAATCAGTAAGGAATCGTTCGGCCTGGGGCACATTTGCTTACTAAATATCCTGTAAGTTTGGCCCTGGTCCACCAGAGGCTCTGAGGCCTATGTTTAAGTGACATGGAGGAATTTTGTCTGGGCCTAAAAAGGTTATTGGTGCAGTATCCTGAACTCACTACTCATCAATGGTTCAGCTGTTTGGGGGCTGCCTGCCCTCCTCTACTCCATGGCAGTTAGCCTTGAATTTTAAGGCTGCAGGTGTCCACTCACTACCCCAGCCCACGTCCAGGCTGCTCCAATTCTGCTGGATTCTCCCTGGGCTTTTGGACCAACAATCCCTTTGGACTTGGCTTTGTTTCTTTGAGGATACTACCTTGGATTGAGAGCCTTGATTCTGTACTGACACCTGGGCTCACTGAACCATGACTCAATTTTACTTGGCTTTACTCCATAGCTGTGGCTACCAGGCACCTGCCTTGACTCTCTCTTGCTCTCCCAGATCCTGTTAAACTCTCCCTTTTCCGCATCAATTGGAGAGAAGATCAACTGGACTTTTCGTATAGTACTAGGTCCAGTTCTGAAAAGTGCTTGGCAACAGTTAAAAGGAAAGGGATCATAGATATGAAAAGGAGAAGGACAAGGGAAAAGCTATGAACATTTTCCGTATGGCGAAGGGGAAGGAGGGTGACATGATGATGATCATCATCCTCAGGTACAGAAAGTGCTCTGTTGGAGAAAGTCCTCCCATCCGGCCAAGGGCAGACCAAGGGCTTAGTTACAGCTCAGGGGATTTATGGAAGATAAAAGAATTCCCTGGACAAATGTGGAAATGGGTTTCAGAGGGGTTTTATGTAATTACCTTCACAGGGGATGGCTAAGAATAGCACAGCTTCTCTGGCAGCCGGGAGGTGAAGAGGTGTTATGTGGACAAGCAGAAGGTGAACTTAGGTCTTTTCCTGCCGCCCCTTCCATAACTTCTGCTCTTCTTAAGAGCTCTGAACCCTTCTCCGGAGCAAAGGCTCTTGGCCAATTCCTGATATTTTTAGAATAAAATCAGCTAGAAAAGCTGTTGCCCCAGTGGTCACCAGAGCACTGCAGTGGGGATAATTCCAAAAGTCACAGAAGCAGTTTCTCACTAAATGATACTGTAGGCAGACTAAGAATTATTTCTTTAACTGAAGGGTTGCATGGCTGGTTTTTAATTAGAATGGATTAATACAGTGTTCCCATTTATAAAAACTAAAATTGAAAGGAAGGAGATGCAATGAGGTAATTAAAGTAAGGAAAATATCCTCCAGATCCTCTCCCACCCAAACATAGCCCTCAAAAAGAGAAGGAAAATTAAATAAAATTTCATGTTATCCTTTATATACTTAGGTAACTTCACGTACTTAGATAACCTCTGTATCTAACATCCCCAGGATATTACATAGCTGTAAGTTTCTAGTGTGAATATATGTGCACATGAATATATATACATGTGCATGGTTATTCGTACGTGCAGATACATACTTTTGTACCTATATCATCATATAAACACATGTGTGCATATTTTTGTTTACAATAGTATATGACAATGTATATAAATACCACTTCTATTTCCAGAACAGCATTAACACAGCGCTTCTCAGATTAATTACCATTTCCCTCTCAACTAACTGGTTTGGCAAAATCAAAAACTTTACGTGCTAGTGTACAAGATGACCTACCTGACTCTCCACTGAAAAACTGTGAAATGTGTCATTGCATTTCCATTCTCAGAAGCAATGGTAAGTAGTTGGTAAGCTTCCTCTTGTTTGTCACAGCAACATCCTTTGAATGCAACTGTAGAAAGGTACCAAAGGGGGAAAGAAAGACAGGAAGGCTATATATGTGCATATCAACTCCAAACCCACCAATGACAAAGTCCCATCAGAACAAGTCTGTCCCCTCAATAGCTCTCACATCTGTCCCCACCACTCCATCCCATGCCACCAGCATGTCCTATCTCCGCAACAGCCTCTTAACTGGCCCCTCAGGCTTCTGTCTTATCCCTCTCCAAGTGCACTCCACACCGTCACCAGCTTACTCCCCATTAAACAGAAATCTG
The DNA here is from genome assembly GCF_048564905.1 of Vicugna pacos. Taxonomy (NCBI): domain Eukaryota; kingdom Metazoa; phylum Chordata; class Mammalia; order Artiodactyla; family Camelidae; genus Vicugna; species Vicugna pacos. The sequence continues at coordinate 16,532,439 of NC_133023.1, read as the reverse complement.
ACTGTGTCACTGGTTTGATTTCAGTTGTTCAGTGGCTCCCAGATGCCTACAGGATCAAGTCCAGACGCAGCAACATAATCCTTCAAGGCTCTTCTCCCTCTGGCCTCTGCTAAATTAATTTGCTTAACACTAACCCCTCCTCAGCCACTCTTCAAGCTCCAGCTCTAGCGAGCCATTTCCAGCCCCTCCCAACAGGTTTTCCCCACCACATCTGCATGCTTTCCAGCAGCCTGGCCTTTCTGCCTGGAACTCTCTGCTCTCTGCTTGCCCCTCCACAGCTCTCTCTGATGGATACTGCAAGACTCATGTCTGGCTTCATCTCTTCCAAGAGACCACACATCCAGTCCTGTCTCTTACATACATTCCTCTAACAGCTGCAGGATTAACCAAGAGCACCAGCAAAGCAAGAGCTCAAAAACAAGCACAGAAAAGACTTCGGAAAGACTCTGATATTTATTTCCCTCAAAAAGCATCAAAGTAGTTACCATGGCGGAAAAAAATCAGAACTTACGTGGACTTTGCTGTATTTATTTTACTGTTACTAAAAATTTTTATAGTGAAATATATATATACATATATATATATATACACACACACACACAAATTGTTAATGTAAATACCTCCCAGATCAAAAAACCTAATATCACCAGTAGCTCAAAAGCCCCCTTGTGGGACCTTCCAGTCACCAACCCTCCAAGGGCAACCATTCTCCAGACTTCTGATAGTAGAGTTTAGTTTTGCATACTTTAATGTTTCATATAAATCCAGTCATAAAATGTGTTCTCTTTTGTGTTTGGTTTCTTTCATTTAATATCATGTTTGTGGTAAACATTCATATGTATGCAGCTGTGGTCTCTTCGTTGTTATTGTAGACTAATAGTCAAGTATTTACCTACTCTACTGTTGATGTGCATTTGGGTAGTTTCCAGTTTTGGACTATTACAAATAGTGCTTCCAAGAACATCTTCTACATGTCTTCTGGCAAGCATATGTGTGCATTTCTGTTGGGTAAACATTAGGTTGAAAAATATGAAACTGCCAATATTCAACTATTTTCGACTTACTAAGATGGCAACTGATACCTAGAGGTGGAATTGCTGGGTCATAGGTTACACGTAGATTAAGCTTTAGAAAATACTGGCCTACTAGTTTTCTAAAGTGGCCATAACAATTTATAATCACACCAGCAGTATATGAGAGTTCTGCTGTTCTAAATCCTTTTGTATTTTAGCCATTCTGCAAGGAGGGATGTATAAATAAATCATGCTACGGTTTTCACAATTAGTGAAGTTAAGCACCTTTTCATATATTTGTTGGCAATTCACATATCCTCTTTGGTGAACAAGTTCAAGTCATCTGCCCAATTTCCTACTGAGTTGTCTGTCTTATTAATTTATTATTATTATTTTGACTTCATGGCTGAGGGCACTGTAATTCTTCCATTGCTTAGCTCTATAAACATTTTTATTCTCAAACAACTCTGTATTCACCTCTGTCCTATGATATATTACACTGTTGGAACTGTTATTTACAAATCTACTTTTCCTTATGAACCGACAAGTAATTTTTAAGTTATGAAATAATTGGGAGCTAGAACTCTTATTCATCATTGTATTCCCAGCCCTACAACAATATCTAGCAGGTGTTTCAAGAAATATTTGTTAAGTGATATGCATTTAACATAGTATTCTTCCTAAATTGGAATTAAACTATTATTATATCCCATTGTATAAAGTTTATGTCAGAGCAAGGCAAACTGTGAAGTAGAGCATTCTGCTTCTGTCTCCACTACTTTACAAAAGAACTCTAGTTGCAAAAGTACAGAGACAATAATCAGAGCATAGCAACAGAATTTTTCTATTTAAATTATAATGACTACAAATAATAAGCAACAACAACCTCATATAATTAAAAAGAAAAAATCAAGATCTTAATAGCTTTATGGGCAAAAGGCACTGCTGTGTAGGTAATCTGCATCAAGAGAAGTAAAAACCAAAAAGCTAATTAGTAAAATTAAACAACCAGTCACACTTTTATATACTTAATAGGTGTAAAATATTAGCAAAGTTGGAACTAATAATACCTAGAACTGTTCAGGTTTTACTAAATGTGACATCTTCTTATATTGTTCTTCATGATGCTTGATATTATAGTTGTTGGCTTAGACACTGACTTCCCCCAGTATACTGTAACTTTCCTATGGGCAGGACCCTTTCCTGATCTAGTTCTATTGTAAAATGATGTATATGCCCGCATACATACAATCTTGTTAAAAAGCAGTTTGTCAGTAAGTATATTTCAAAAGCTTATACATGCCCCCTTTGATCAAGTGGATTCATTCTTAAATATTTATTCTAAAGAAAACAATCAAGAGGAAAGGAAAAAATTCTACACATTAAGGTATTTAACTCTGTATTGTTTACAACAGTTTAAAAATGAAATCTGTAGTAAATTTCTAACAATAAACAAATGATTGAATAAAATGTCACAGAAACACTAAAGAATATTATGTTGCCATTAAAATGGAAGAGTATTTAACACCATGGATGCATGCCAATACTATTAAATGAAAAAAAACATACAAATCATATTATGCTCTGACTAAAATTATACCATATAATTATGCAAGATCCAGGGAGCAACATGGGAGAAGACAAATAAAAAAGAAATAATTAGAGAATTTAAGGTTCTGGATTATAACAGAGTTTCCTTATTAAATGTTGCTCCTATGCATTCCTTCACTACGCCGCCCCCTGCCACTCCCCTAGACACACCCACGATGATCTCTCACCTGGATGGCTGCCAAAGCCTCCTAAATGGTCTTCCTACATCTTCCCTGGTTCATCCACAATCTAGTCTCAGCATAGCCAGAATCATACTGGAAATCATCAGTCAGATCTTGGCACTTTTCTGCTCAAAAGTCTCCAATGTGCTTCCCATGAGAAGATAGGGGAAAGCTTAGTAAATTTGAGAAACAAAAAGAAGACCAGTGTAACTGGGGAAAAAGCAATGGAGACATGCCAATGGAAAAGGGAGAGCCAAGTCACACAGGGCCTTTAGGTCTGGGTACGGTGTTGAGATATTACTGTAAATGCAATGGAAAGATCATTGAAGGATTTAAAACAGGAATGACAGTGCTGTTATCATAATATTGCATGTGAACTTTGGGGCTAAAGTCACCGAAGTCCTGGGCTAATCAAAATGCAGTATGACAGCTAGCACTCTGCCTCATGTGCTGGAGGCGGATCTTAAATGATAGTCAATTTACTGTTCTTATTCTACAATAAGTATTACTTCATACATATTACCGACGGCCCTGGGTGAGGGAGTAGCTTCATTATTACTAGTGTTTGTAGAGTAGTTTTAATATGCTGAATGCTTTAGAGTGGTTTTTATTCGATGCTTACAATAAAATTGAGGCACTGAGGTTTCAGTTCCTAAAGAACCATTTATGCTTAAAAAGGCTTTTGATTGATTTCTTCCCAACAAGCTATGTGCATTAACTCAAACTCAATCTGCACCGGAGCCTATGTGTATGCAAGTGAAAGGTGAAATGTGAATCTCCAAGGACCCTTGTTGATAGGTAAAAATTTCCTCTGAAGCATTCATGACAAATCCACCCTAGCATTCTCCTAGATGCGTTCCCAGGTAACACTGAAAGATGGGCAGAGAAGATTCTTTCACCTCAGATGAATTCTCCAAAGACTGTTATATGTCTTGAGGAGAAATGGAAAATACCAAATGCTTATGCATGCTTGTTGTATTAAAATAACTAAGAAAAAAACAGGACTGGCTTCTATGTAAAATAAACTCTTCCAATAGTCAGCAGTTTAAAGGAAGCTTTAGACTCTTCAGTTACAGATACTGCTGGGTAAAGGCAATAATTCAGTAGAACTTTATCTAGAGCAGTATTTCTTTCAAAATAAATTTTTGTTATATTTTCCCATTAGAAAACAAAACGTAGACCTCCGGTTCCTCAGATATGGATCTAATCTCCCGTTCACCAAAGGGATACTAAAAATACTAAAAAGGCCATGTGGGCAAAATAAGAGACCCCCTACTAGAAGCAAGCTGCGGTGGCCTGCGGATACCAAAAGGCCTTAGGCCTTGGAAGCTGAAGAAACAGTGGTCAGGATGCACGACTCGGTTACCAACAGGGTGATGGCTGGAGAGTCTTCAACTTTCTTAGGCCCTCAGCTACCCACAGGCAGGGTCACAAAGGTTTTGTTCTCTGGGGAAAATGACCTGGAGACATTTTGGTTTCAGAAGACTCAAAAGAGAGGGCATGAGCAATCACAGGGCTGAACACAGGTAAACTTAGGGGGAGTCTACCAACTGAAGTGGGCTATCCCAGCCCAGAGATCCAGGACTTGGGGTCACCACAGCTATACGTTTGCCTAAGGGAGTACATAGATAAAACCGGATTCAAATCTGGCCCTGTTGCTTGCTAGCTAAATAATGATGGGCAAGTTATTCACCTCTCCAAGCCTTGGTTCCCACCTATTAAATGGGGGTAAGGTTCTGGAGAGCTTTCTGAAGGACTCAAGATGGAACTATCTTCAAGTACAAATACCTGTCAACTGACTCTTTCCTTCACATTTTTTTCCAACAGATGACTGTGGAGTATAGCCTGAAATCTTCAGTAAGTCGTAAGTCAAAGGCTGGTTCGGAATGTTGCTCCAATTGCCCAGTAGAGCATTAGAGAATGTGCTTTGAAATCAAACAAAACTGACTTTATGCCTGGCTCCTCCAATTACTAATGTGGTCTTGGCAAGTCACACAACTATTCCCCAGCTGTGAAGTAGAAATTATAACAACCATTTGCAAGACTGTTGTGAGGACTGGCTATAATGCAGGGCAAGAACCTAGCAGAGTGGCTAGAACACGGTAGGTGTCAAGAAATGTTTGCTGTTTTCATCATGATTATTAAGCAAAAAAAAATCATTTACAAATGCCTGGCTAATCTCAGAATAAATTTGCTCTGGGCTAATTTCTTCATTCATCAAATGTCACTGGGGTGGAAAGGTTATGTGACTGTTACCAAGGTATGGATTCCAGTGACTTCTCTTCAAAATCAGTTTGGAAATTGACAGAGTGCACTTCTAAAGGGTAAACTGTACTGTTCTTTTCGCTCAGGACACCTGCAGATATTTCAGCCTAACTGGCAGCATAAATGATACCCAATATTTTATCTAGCTTTTACAGTTGGAATTTTAACTGAATCACTTAGTTCTTCTTTCTCTGTAAAGTGGCATCTCAAGCCAGAATTAGTTCAAACAGTACTTTTGTGGCTTGTACATAGACAATTATCTTTGTTTCTTGGGCTCTGAGCCTCAATTCCTCTTTCAAGTGGAGAAAGCATAAAACAAGAATATGATGAATAGCATTTCTCAGCTCTAATCAATGGAGAAAATAATTTTCATATAAATTCTCTAAAAATCCTAGAAGATCTAGCACTACATGTTATTTCATAGGATATTTTATTTACTGTTTCAATGGGATATATTTTAAAAGCTTAGAATGTATTATAAATCGATGGCATAGCCACAGAATCTTATATTCTGTTATCTTCCTAATTGAGACAATTAACAAAACAAAATACACATTGAAATGAAACATGTAGCTAAACCATTTAGAAATAATTAAAATTATAGATCAGGTTTTCTTTCACTGATCACAAATTATGGTAATGCTTTTGTGGTGCTCATTTCCGGGCTCACTTTGGTGTGTTTATTAAAGCACAGTATTGTCAGATCACATGGAATATCTCATTTTCATTTTCCTATCTCCAATTCTAAAGGGGATTAAATTATCCAATTAAGCTGTTAATTAAAAAGATTCCTACAGAATAAACTGCAGGCTACCAATGGCATTTAACATTTTCATTATGCTGTGCTCAAAAGCAATTTCCTAAATTCAGAGGAGCTCAAAGTTACTGCCTGGTATTTCACTTTAGAAGGTGTGGTTGGTATTGCTAGCTGATAGCAAACCCATTTCCTCCTCTTTCTGGGCACACAGCTATACTATATATCCCAGACTCCCCTGCAGCTAGGCTAGGCCATATGGTTGAGCTCCAGCCAATGGAGTATGAGCAGAAGTGACACAGATAAATTCTTGGACTAGACCAAACCTTACATTCAGTATCTTCCATGGTCTCTTCTCCTCCATGAGCTTCTTGCAGATGAACACGTATTCAATAGTGTTGAAAACAGGAGAATCACAATATGGAAGGGAACCCGGGTCCCTAAATCACCAATTGTAGGAGAGAAGCTCACTGATCATTAATACTCATTTTCTATGTAATGAAAACAAGAAATTACCTTAAATTGGGTTAAACCATTGAGGTGATCTGTTTCAACATCTAGGGTGATCTTACTTATAAAAGAAAGCAACTGAACTTGAGGGACATGCAAATATCTTAAACCTAATTGGAAACATCAGCCTCCTTCAAATTTTAATCAGGTCCACTTAGATAAATATCTAAAAATTGAAGCAGACTCAATACCTCAAAACCTGTGAAATAGACCACAGCAAGAGAGATTCTAGATTTCTTCCCTCCATTTCCCCAAAGCCCTTCCTTCCTGTCCATGCCCCAGAGATCACTCAGAAACTGTCATTTCTATGCATCTTCCTTCTGCCACTAGCCTATATACAACTCGTATTTCAAGGATCAGCTCAGAAGCCAGAGTAAACTCTCTACAAGGGGCACTAATAGGCCATACTCAGACATTTATTCCCCACCAGCTCTGCAGTCTGATTTCCATGTCCTGTACGTGGATGCAATGGCACCCCTACTATAAACCAGGACTTTTCCAGATCTTAGAACATTTCAGTGTCAGAAAGATGCCTGAAATAATCAAGCGGGGGCTCTAGCTGCACTGCAGCCTAATCCCAAAATGCCCCAGGGAGGAGTGAGCATGAATACCACAGTATGCCTCTGGATTTGTCTGGACTCAGGCAAGGCAGCCAGATGCTCATCGTCATCCTGCACCACTCAGTCGTCGTCTGAAGGTCGCCAGGGGATACAGGCTCCCAGGTACTTCCAGTTCTCCCAAAGTACTTGAGGCACAGAAGCTCCAGCAGCATGAAGGCAGTCGTCCTCGAGAGCCAGAGCCAGTGAGAAATAAAAGCACACAGAAGGTGAGGTTGGTGTGCCCCGTCAAAGGGATGTGCTGGGGTCTGGGCAGAGGGAACACGGACCGCATCCAGCGGAGGAGAACTGAATAAGCCCTTCTCTGCACACCAAACCTGATGTCCTTGTAGATCATCACCCTTGTCAGGAGACAGGGTGACTGTAACAGTTTACATATCTGTTTCCCATGTTAGACCAGACTGTTCATTGAGGCCCAGAGACTGCATGTGATCTGCTTAAATACAGCTAGTTAAGTGATTTAAATATAATGGCAGTCAGTTACTGTGAACTGAATGAGTGACTATAAGTTGACTAGATTGTTAAATAAAGCTGATAGCATACAGAGAAATGTTCATTGTCACTTTTGCAAGACCAGTCTTACCGTGGTTGATAATTTCCTCAGAAGCCTCTCTTTTCTTCAATAGGAGTATTATTGCAGAAGCAATAAACCACATCTGCTTATATTCTGGAAGAAAATACAATGACCACCTTGTAAAGGTCTCTCGTTGTCTACAGAGAAAATTAGTGCATTCAAATTTCACTTCCCTAAATCAAGAAACCTAGTCTACCGCAGTGCTTTGTGTACTTTGTAGGCAAATAATGTCTAAAACAGAACTGCATATGTTATAGATGTAATAAATGTTAATACATTTTTAAAAAGAGAGGAAACAGAAAATCTTCAACTTTTTATTGTCCTTAAAATGATTACTCACATGGTTTCACAAGTAGGGGGAAAAAATACAACAACTATTTAAATGTAAAATGCAGAATTCAAGCACATCTTTCTTAAGCCAGTGGGGCACTGCCACTGACAATGATAATGGTGTTACTTGAAATAATCATATATTCTTCCATAATTTAATATGCAACTGACACATTATGCTAAAAATACCAAGGAAGAAGCCTATCAAATGCTCGGTGATTAGAGAAACACTGATGGAATAAAAGTCCTCAGAAATGGGGTAACCTGAGGGATGAAGGTTAATGCAAATGTCAGCGGCCCAAGAAACAAAGCCTGCCTTTCCTGACTCTGGGATACTTGACAAGCAATTTCAAACCTCTCCACTGGTCTGGCACAAGCATAACCTGTGTGGCAAGGCATAGTTCCTGGTTGTTTCTTAGTGATGCTCCGAGGCTAAATAAGATAAAATTTATGTGCTGTGCTTTAAGCTCCATTGAGGAAAGGCACTGAATAAACTTCAAGATAATTTATGGATCCTGAGCTTGCATTAGTCATTTCCAAGTCCATCTCATAAAAGGAAAAAATGGAAATAGGAGGCCAACACTGTGTGTTGGTGAAAAGCTCAACAAACTTTGGGCAATGATGAAAAGCCCAAACAAGACCATTTCATATACATCAGATCGTGGACTAATCCAGGAGAATTTCACACACACACACACAAACCCTAACTCCTTCCACTGCCCAGACAATCATTAACTGGCAAGACATCTGAGATATGAACAAGAGAAGTGTGTTACAGCAATCCTGGTCTGAGTTCCAATATCTAATTTCCTTTTAATTTACCGTAATTATTTTTGTAAAACTTCATGGCTCTACTCCAGTGGATGTGCTAGTAAGGAGTGCCAAAATCCTGTGTTCACTTCAGAGTCACATTCTTGGGCCAGCTTCTCCCTTCCAGCTGCATTTTACCTTCCTCCCTCTACCACTGTATCAGAGTCTGCTGCTTTTAGTAATCTGTACCGAAGAGAAGGGGCAAAAAGAATGTACTCTGAAAATTTAAATGTGAGCATGTATTTGGAAAGCTGATCTACTAGAAAACTGTTCCAGCTAGCAGTAGTGATGATTTTGGGCTGCTTTGGGTTTGTTTTAAAATGGCCATCCTATCTACAACTTTCAGTATAAATGAGTTACATCAAATGAAGTTAATCAGGACAAGGTAGCCACATCATTTAGAAACTGTGAGGGCCCCAACTGTTTACCAACCAATTTTTCTAAACCAACAAGTGACTGAATGAGCCCCATTTCCAAAGTCATAATTCTATGCTTTTATCAAACACTTTCTCTGACCTGCAGGAATGTGTTTATTGGTTTAGAGTTTAGAAAGCGAAATCTAGAAGGGAAATGCTATTCACATAAGCCTTAAAAAAACCTCAGCTGATTTTAAATGTTCAAGTACTGGAATAAAACCGGGAGACTCTTATATGTCCAAACCAAATCAGAATGATTCCACCAGAGAAAAGGCACATAAGTTTCCAGCACCCCTAACTGCTTGCTTTTAAAATACAAACTAAGGTCACATGAAGCCACGGTTAAGAGGAGGAAAAGGCAGCTGCCCTTCAGGAGTTGATCCATTCGGAGAGGAAGAAGTCAAGGGGAAAATCACTCTCCTCTAAGGCAGTGTAACTGTTTTCCTCCTGATGGCGCCACTGCATTTTTCTCCCTTTACAAGTTCCCATGGTTACAAGAGGACGTTGCATACAGTTATACTTTAAAAAAAAAAAAAAGATGCCAAATCCCAAGGATGCAAAATGGCTTCCTATGGTCAGACTGAATTTGTCATTTTCTTTTCGAGACCTTCCCATTGGTCCACTTAACCCAGAACTACATGTACCAGGAATAATGTGAAGAGGGGATGGCTCCTGTAAGAAATCAAAAATGCCAGGGAACCACTTTAAGGCTGTTACAATTTTATCCTACACACACACATTCTCCTAAAGATGGAGGAGTTCACTTGAAAGGATAAAGCTCTGAGGATCAAAAACATACTACTATTCTGACAGACTCTTGAGAGGAAGACCTGAAGAATAAAAATTACGTTTGTTAGGACAGCGCAGGGAATTTTAAATTCAATCAATAGTTTCTAAAATGTCTTCAATCAAGAAACTTTTTCAAAAAAGGTTTTTTTAAAGAGAGGTCACTTTAACTGAGCCAAAACAAAAGGGCACCTTCCTCAGTGTGGGGTTTGTCCCTTTGCACTAAAAGGGAAGGAAAGCCACACACTCCTAATGGGGAATCTGAAAATCATTTTCTCAGAAACAGGAGAATACACATATATAAGGATAAGAAGACAAACAGAGAAGTGTCTGTCACTTGGACATCATCACCCAGGTTTGGATTTTGGAGGTTTCACCTCCTTCTCATGTCTCTGCTGTTGCGAGGCTAGGAGTTCTGGCTTCTTCTGGCACTTAACGATATACCCTCTTCTTTCTATTTGATAAACTCAAACCTTGGCCTTCTGCCCACTTTGTTCATGCAGATTTGAACAGGGTGATGGGCTACATCAGATACAAGCTGTGAGGCACGTATTCATCCCCCATAGACTCCAAAGCTGAAGGCAAGAACTTCATCAAAAATTGTAAAATGAAGATTCAACATATTTCCAACTTAACTACCTTACAGTTAATCAATGCTATGCTACAACGATCTATGAAATCTAGCACTGCATTCCACAGAGTAGGAAGACCTCCCAGGTATCCATGCCCATGTCTACTTCACTGAGGGTTACAAGTTTAATAGACTGAATTTTTTTCTGGATACATTTTACTTAGGGCCCCTGCAAAGCAATAGATTAAAATGGTCCATACCATTTAGCTGTGGCTTACATACTAAAATGGACAATAGCTACAATTCAGCAGATAGTGTTTTAACAAAGTAGCCTAGGGATTTATTTGTGTTGGTTTGGTTTTCTAAAGAAACATACTTGGTTCACTTTTCATATTCCATTTTCTAAGCCTTACAACGTTGAATAGATATTATTTAGATCTAAGCAATACCCAAATAATAAAGATGCATGAAAAATAAACATCCTCGGGGGGACATAGGCCTAAAGCAGTAGGTGATGAGTGCTCGGAGCTGCCTCTGCTGGCACTGTACAGCTCTCTCAGGATGGCATAAACCAGCAGTCCAGCTACCAGAGTCGGCAGGAGTCTGTGCCTCTGTTCATCGTGGAATTGGATGGACAGTTAAAAGCTTTCTGGAATTCTTCAAAGTTGCTAACTGCACCATTGACCCTGAAAAAGATATGTCAATGTCCATGTCATTTAATTCTTACGTATCAGTAGGTTCTGGATAAAACTGCAGGAGCATATTCCTTGATGCGATGTGGCATTCATTTAATCTGTTTACAGGGAAATAACTGAAGCCCAAAATGGTTAAGTAAATTTCCAAAGAAATTAAGAGCTGAGACTAGAATCAGGCAAATGCTATTCATCTTCCAAATATCTTCAAATTCCTGGAAACTGTAGGATTTACATTTCCTATAAATTATATTTAGGGTTGTACATGCCTATAAATTTCAAATTTCTACAAACAATAAGATTTACCAATACTTAGCTTTTCTATTTTTTAATTCAACTTTTTATGGAAGATATAAGTGATATAGAGCACACACATTTTAAATATAAAGCTCACTGGTTTTTCCATATATATATATATACATCCATTTTACTATCACCCAGACCAAGACATGGACTATTTCCACACCCAGAAGGCTCCCTTGTGCACCCTAACAGTTGCACCCCCAAGGATAACTACCAGCCTGACTGCTATTGTCACAGATTAGCTTTGCCTGTTTTTGAACTGCATGAGTGGATCACACAGCATGCACTTTTTTGTCTCTGACTTCTTTCACTCAATATTATGTCTGTAAGATTCATCCATGTTGTTGCTGTCTTTAAATTATCTTTAAAGAACTCACAAAAACACTTTCTATAAATTCCTATTACATTTGAAGGCTCATATTTACCTAGAGTTTGGTTCATGCAACAATAAACTCATGAATGGTGCCTACTTGTTACAGATGAGTAATGCTTTACTGGAGTTAGCTCCAAAGTCTGGTGTTCTTGCAAGTTTCCCGACTGCAGTAAAGACTGCGGATTTCTACTCAGCACTTTGATTGTAACTGCCTTTTGGAAGTGGTATTTCCATTGTGTGATTTCTGCTGCACTCAAAATCTACAGTTACTGCAGACATCACTAACAGGCCAGCAAAAAACCTCCTCCCTCATCTATTTCTTACTCAACTGCATGTTCAAAAGGTTGACTGGAGACAGCATTCTCGGTCACTGACTGTTCTTTTCCCTAATGATTTTGTTCCCTATGGGCATTTGAATGAATATAATGGCCTGTATCCAAAAATCTCCACAACCTCTTGTGTTTTAGCTGGGATGTATGGGGAGAGATGTGTATTTCATAGTGTGATTCACCCTGGGCAAGTGTTAAGGATAGAATTTAGCTGACAATTTACAAGTATAGTCTGCAAATTATCAGCTAAAATCCAACATTACACGCAACTAGTTAGTAAAAGGAAATTAGTTTCTAAAAACTCATCTGTTGAGTAATTAATCTACCGTGTGGTTTCATCTGCATCATTTGTCAGTGGAAGCACATTTTAGTCCATTAGAGACTGTCAGCATTCTTGACAGTTTAGCCCAGTGGGGGAGAATTTCCAACACAGTGATTAGATTTTTATGCTATCAGGTAATTTATAGTCAGTTTCTGAAACTTTTCTAAGGCAAGGTTTTAGGAATATGATTTTAAAATATAGGAGAAATTTTAGATGACTTTCCGGCAATATGCTAATGGATTCATTTAAATATTAAATATAAAGCTATCCAGATATAATAGGTTGTAAGCAAAGAACAAATAAATATAAATTATCATGATTTCTTGGACTTCCTATTATAATTCTCTGTCCCCTACTATAGAAAACTTCCCTCAAACTAAGCTAGAAACCTAGCAAGGGGCAAGTAATATTAACCTTAATTTTATTTTTATTTAATATTCTATACATTCTGACAATTAAATAAGACTAATTCATAATTCTTTCCCCTTCATATATAAGCAACTATTTCAAAATATGACTTAAACTAAAAGCCAAAATGTAGAGCTTTTGCCTCTAGATATGAATTACAATAGCTAAATATCACCATATATCCTCCTTTGTGTTCAGAGCTATTCAAAAAGTGGGTAGTCCTTCATGTCTGTTGGTTGGCTGCATGAAAGAACAAGAGGCATTAAATAGGATATTCTACAACATAAAGTAAACCAGAGCTCTAGGTGTTTTAAGGCACAGTACATAAGATCTCATCCTTGTCTAAGAAAAGAGAACTTTTTGGCCCAGATTTAAAAAAAAAAAAAAGTAGGTGGTTGGAGATATCAAATATGCCTGTTTACTGAGTACCCATGGTGCATCCATAGCAAATGGATAGCTGCCTTTCAAAAGTTGTAAGATAATAAATGGGAATCAATACTCAAGCTATGTTCTGGACTCTAAACTACCTGTAAATTACCTGTGGCAATCTTCTACAATCTCATAGATCACTTGATACTAGAGATGTGTGCAAAAGCCTACTACAGGTATGTAGGGGAGAGAATGCTGACTAAATCAGCTTCCTACTAATTAGAGAAGATGCTTCATGTCTGTTTGGCCAGATTTTTTTTTTTTATCTGTGAAATGGAGCTATCACTGTTCACAACGCAGGCTTTTGTTGAGATCACCTATTTGTAGAGCTCTGGGATGGCTGGGTAGTGGAGTCGTGGAGAGATGCACAGTTAAAAACTAGTGTCACCCATTTGCCTATTTACCTAAACTGAGGAGGGCTGTGAGCACCAACTTGGATTTGTTCTCGGGCAGCTTCTGGTCTGTAGGAATTGCACCTCACCTAGAAGAGAAAAGCATCCCAATAATTGTTTTCATTTCAATTACACATTTTCTACTGCCTTAATGGTTCCAAATTATACTGAAGAGTAATTTTAGACTCAGTGGATGACAGTTTTAGTAGATCAGATAAAACCTTCATCAGTAGTAACATCTATTACTCCAATCCCCAAAGTAGAAGGTTTTACCGATTGTGAATACTTCCACAATTTGAGTAAGTAGGAAGGTTTCCAGACAAATGCTTTAAATCAAGAGAATAGTGTATATGCCCAAGAATCAACCAATGTATTCATTCAATTAATATAATGTGTAGAATAACCCTTATCAAATTGAACCATACGTCTTTGAGTTAATAAAATAAATCAATCACCCATTATTGAGCATGGTCACGAGAAGTTAGTATTTTGCATCCTGGGTGCCTTGCTTGCCTCATTGCAGTGCAGGCCCTGGATAGGAGGACATTGCTCCTGCTCCTGTGAAGTTAGGCAGGCTATGTGACTTGCTCTGACCAACAAAATGTGAGCAGAAGTGATAGGTGTCACTTCTTGGTGCAAGCTTTAAAAACCTGGTAAAAGTTTTAAGAATCTTAAGAACAGTTTAAGATGCCACATTAAGACCCAGTGCACATTTCCTCATATTTCTTTCCTACTCCTGTGGTGACCATGGAAGCACATGTCGAGATTAAGACTCCACAACCCAGGTCCTTGAGTAGTGACCGTGAGCAGAGCCCCACTGCTGCCCCATGTTGGACATGGAGCATGAGCAAGAAAAAAAGAAACTTTCCTTGTGCTGTTTGTTCAGTACCATAACCTACTTAATTCTAATTTGAACTGTGTCTTGAAATATGATATAGCTTGAAGTAGGAAAAGAAGTAGGAAACAGGAATATGATGGGAGGAATTCCAAATGGAGGAGAAAATGGAAACAAAAACATATCTGAGAGGGGAAAAAAAAAGCAAGCCATTCAGCTTAGCTGGACAGGCAGCAATGGGAGAGCAGAGGAGGGCGAGGCCGGGGCTGGAGTTCTCAAGTCCTCAGCAAAAGGCTGAAGTCTTCAAACTATATTTAAACATTGTTTTTGAGCACAGATTTGATTTAAAAATCTACTTTTAAAAGATTTATTGGACATGGGTATAGTAGTAGGAGGAAATCAGTGACTAGTTAGAAGAACATTTATGGGCCCCAGGAAGATTCCCAATAAATGTCCACTAAGTAAGTAGCAACGAGAACAGAGAGAAGTAGGAGGGGAAGAAGACTATATGAGGGGAGGATGGACAGGTCACTGAACCACAGGAAGCAGGGAAGGTGACACGATGCTATTGCTTTTGATGAAGATAAACCATCAGTCACTGTGGCTCTGAATTTCACTTTGAAGTTTTTGTAATGAGTCCTTCACTTCCTCCGAACTTGGCTAACATGAAGCCGTTTCTCACAATCAATTTGACCTCACTTTTTCTTATGTTATTTCTTCTTATATTCTTACATTATTATACAGCATTGTCTTTGCTTCATATATCATTTAAGAGATTTCTAAAACACACATTTTGGTTCTTACTGTTTTCCTAGTAACTTCTCAGGAGAGAAAATCATTTTACTCCTTTTATAAGCAGACTTATTCCAAAGTACAAAAGGTTGAAAATCTCCTCAATCTGTCAGTATGAAAAGCTCCAAGACAAATTTCTCATAAGTAATACTAAATAGCCTGCCATTTTTCCGTAATCTCTTTAGTTTAAAGTAAATTATATATAGTTTGAAATTTTATTTGGAGACATTTCAAAAGTATGACTGTAATGGTGACAGCAGTTAGTTTACTTCACCTACTAAGATGGACCTTAGGTAAGTAAGAATCTAAATAAGAACTGATGGGCCTTGTACTTTGGCCTCTAGAGTAGGGGACAGCAAACGGTTTCTGTAAAAGGACAGACAATAAATATTTTAGGCTTTGCAGTCTTAAAGTCTCTGTTTAACTACTCAACTCTGCCACTGTAGCACAAAAACAGCCACAGACAACAGGTAAAGAGCATGGCTGTTTTCCAATAAAACATTATTTACAAAAAAAAGATAGCAGGCCATATTTGGCCCACAGGTTCTAGTTTGCCAACCCCTGCTGGACTATATTTGTGTGCTTATTTTAGATACCTGACCCAGTACTGACCCAAAAGGAAGTCTCCTTAGTTGAACTGTGTTAATCTTATCCTTTTCAAGAAATTCATCTAAAAACGTCAAGTGTCTTCAATACACCCAGCAACTTTGCTGGATGCTACGGAGATAAATAAGAAGTGTAAGAATTCAGAAGATTAGCTACAGAGATAAAACTAAAAGTCTTCACCATTTTGGTAACAATTAAATATTCAACTGCATGGTAATGAAGGTAAGGGCAAAGGAGTTGGAGGTTTTTTGCTTTTTTTTTTTTTTTAATGAGAAATGGAATCTTTGAGGAAGTTTGTGGAAGATGTGGAGGAGGTAGAACCAGGCATGGATCCTGAACGGTAAAGATGGAAGTGAATAGTCTGAGGAGGAGAAGTAGGAAGGGGACCACTTTATGGGAGGAAAATCAAAAGCAAAACCACAGAGAAAACAGTGAGCATGACACTGTGGTGGGGAAGTGAGAACACCTGCCAGGCTCAGGGTGAGTCCAGTGGAGCAATGGGAATTTAGAGCTGGTTAGGAAGAGTTGGGTAAGACAGAGGAGAACTGTGAAAGGTGTTTGGCCTTGATGTGGTAGACACGTGGGAGCCACTGCAGTTCCTTCAGCAGGTCAGTGATGAAATAAAAGAGGTATTTCAGTAGCATGTAAGACAGACACTGGTGGAAAGATGCCGAAGGCAGGAAAACATGCCATAAGGCTGTTGGGATAATCCAAAGGAGATGAGGCCTAGTCTACAGATGACAAGACAGGGTAACAGGAAGAAAGAGGGGCTAAATCTGAAGAGCATTTAAAAGGATGAAACATCTAGCTGTGGGGACACATGCCAGAAAAATGAGGAGAGATAAATCATATAAGACCTAAGAATCCAGGTTTTATAAGCAAGAAGACCCAAAGACTGAGGGTGGGGGTGTGTTGACAGAAGTGAGATAACTAAAAAGGAAAGTCATTTGTTGCTGATTCCAGCTCTGCTGATATCAAGGTGATACATGATTATTTATTTACTGTTGTCACATCAGCCTTAAGAAATAAAAGACCCCAGATAGGTGAGAATCCTTAAACCAGAGTCAACCAAAGAAGACATGGAAAGGAATGAGCTTACTGAGAAATGAATGAAAAGACTTAGGAACAAAAGGTTGTACTGGTGAAAACTTTTGTCTAGTTTTGAGCATATACAAACAGATATGCCCATTGTGAGGTCACGCATCAGAACTTTCGTCGACCCATCCCAGAATTGTCTGAAAAGAAGGCCTACATATTTGTGACATAAACCAGTGCAATAACCGAATAACAAAGAACAACTGGGAAGAGGGTATAGCTCAATGGCAGAGCACATGCTTAGCATGCACAAGGTCCTGGGTTCAATCCCCATTACCTCCATTAAAAAATAAATAAATAAAAATAAACCTAATTGCCTCCCTCCCATTCCCCCATAAAAAAGCCAAAAAAACCCCTTCAAAAACAAACAAACAACAACAACAAAAAGAACAACTGGCACTTTCCTCACTGGCCAGATACTCAGAACTGTGCCTTATTGAGGACACGTCTTCTTTCAATTTCTGCTCAGAGAGCCCATTAAACTCGCAAGTGACATGACTCTCCTGGCCTTTGTTGTTGTTTTTAGCTCTAGTCGTCTTCACATGCGCGTCTGGCAGTTGGGAACATAGCCTTGAGGGTCCCCCACAGGTTGAGAGTGGTGGGATAGGTCAGCGAATGAGGTGAAGGAGGAGAAATGCAGGAAAGGGCAGGGCTAAGAAAGCCAAGTCACTAGAAATGATTATAAACAGTATCAAATACATTAAGAAGTCAGGATATATTAAAGAAATAACAAGTGAGTTACCACGGGGTTGGTAACACACTTGATTAAAAAATACCAATAAACTTTGATTCAATCAGTTAACCGATTACGTTCCAAAGAACATTAAGAAGGTGACATTTATCCTGAAAATAAGCAGCAAGGTAAAATTTCCACTGAAATCAAAGTTATGCCATTAAACTCTGGTTCTAAACCTTTGATCTAGGGAGCAAGCCAAAGTCTCACATTTCATCTTTGACATTTCTTCCTTGGTCTTACTCACGTGAGCGTAACTCAGGAAGAAGAGCTGGTTGTTGGTGAATTCGATGCCGGGTAGGAGAGGCTCTTCAACTCCTTGCCTCTTGTCATTTATCCATTTCCTATAAGCCTGGTAAGAGAAGAATAGATGATCCTCTGGCAATAATAATGGCTTTTCTCTTTTCTAATCCATTGCAGAGATATTAAATATATCCTCCCTCACGTGCAAAATGCATCCTGTCACATTTTCCTTTAAGAAAACAAACACCTGGAAATGCAAGTCAACGCTGTATTGCTTAACACGGAGGCAGGTTCACTTGCAAAAAGACCTTTCAGTCAACAGATACCAAAGCAGCTGGCCAAAGTGGTCACATGTTAAATAACTCCCCCTCCCCTCAAAAAGCTATTCTTTCTATGCCTGCCAGGGAACAGACAAATTTAAGACAATGGCAAGCCCTATGGAAATAAATTCGGGGGCCAATCTGTTGACAACTTTTTATTTTGACAAGTAAGAGGGAAAACTGTGATCTTCGATCATAATCATTTTATAAAATAAAGTATATTTTAGGTAGAATAGAGGAAGACTATAACCTGAGGATAACAGCTTAGTCTTTATATTGAATGCACCTAGCTTTATGAAAATCTTTCTCAATCATCCTTATATGTCTTGCTTAAGCATGGACCACTGGATGATGAAAACATTATTATGGACTCTTACCTGGCCCACTGTATGAGAACTATTTGCCTCTGGCCATAATTAAGAAGTTTGATATTTTAAGAGAAAATTACACAGAGGGCTATAGAGAGTGTACTCAAAGAAACTCCTATAAACCTAGCCCCAAGGGGATTCTGTAGCATGTTTTAATGTTATTGTGAATGTATCTTCTGAAACTATCTTTTAAATACATGATTCCTAATAACAAATATTATTCCTTCGGGTGACTTTACACCCCAAAAAGAAAAAAGGGAGAGATGCAGCCGTATTCATATAATAGACTATAATAGAGTCAATGGGGAAGTATAAATCAATTTACAGAAATTCACAGTTTACAGAAATCTAACTCCTCAAGAAAATGTCTGTGGTATAAACTGAGGAGTACTCATATGGTATTTTATAGTTTAATTTTTAAAATCACAGCAAATGTTGCAGCGCATACCCTAAAAGCTTGCCGCAGACCTCCATTATCGGCAATATTTTCTCCCAGAGTCCTCTTCCCCTTCACCTAACAAAAAGAAAAAGATTAAAAAAAAAGTGTTTCACAGCCAACTATCATTCAGCAAGAGGCATAAATATGATAGCAAGAAAAAAAGCCATATTTTAAAGAGGAAATTGCATTCAATAAATCAGAGGTAGTCATAGAATATACTGTGAGATGGCAAACTAACCCCAGAAAGGTGCTCCTGAATATCATTTCTATTTTATTATGCTACACATTTCCTTCTCACCCACTTCTCTATTCACACCAATTTAGCCAACTCTAACAAAACGTTAACAGTATTCTGAGTGACTCTGGTTTAATGGGGAAAACATAGAAATGTCAACATACAGATTACTTTCTCTGATTAACTCACATAATTTCAGTATTCTTTTCAGTAGGCTTGTGTTTCCCAAAATCTACCAACCACACTGGACCAAAGTTTTAAGACCAACTATTTCCATTTTACCTTCAGCAATTTCCATGAAATATTAAAGAGAGGTCCTCATGGGGAATCAAAATCAAATAGAAGTAGTGCAGACCACAAGGTCAAGGTCTGCAGTATGTGTGACAACCAGCCAAGTATGAAGAAATTCTTCCAAACATCTGAAGATTGTTTCTTAAACCCTTAAATAGGTGAGGACAAAAATATTCTAAACCAAAATGGCCCAGAAGCCAAAATCCAACCTGCTGCTTGTTTTTGTACAGGCTGCAAGGTAAGACTACATTTTATATTTTTCAATGGTTGCGGATAAAACATAAAGAAGTGTTAACATCTTGTGGCATGTGAAAATTATATGAAGTTCAAATTTCAGTGTCCATAATTCAAGATTTATTGGAACACAGGCACGTTAATTCAAGTGCATGTTGTCAGCGGCTGTTTTCCCACTACGGTGGCAGGGCTGAGCAGCTGGAACAGAGACTTTACAGCCCACAAAACCTAAATTATTTACTATCTGGCCCTTTACAGAAAAAGTCCGCCAACCCCTGCACTGGAGACAACATAATGTTCTATAATAATAAAGATGTCTATGTCCTAATCCCTGGAACCTGTGGAAATAGCACCATATGTGGCAAAAGGGACTTTTAAACTATGATTAAATTAAGAATCTTGAAATGCAGACATTAGCCAACATTATCCAAGTGAGTCCAATGTAATTACAAAGGTCTGTATAAGTAGAGGGAAAGAAAGCCAGGAGAGTGAATGTGTCAGTGATGCAATGTGAGGCAACCCAACTGGTCACGGCTGGCTTTGAAGAAAGAAGGGGCCAGGAGTCAAGGAATGTGGGTAGCCTCTAAAAGCTATAAAAATAAAAGACAAGGAAACAGAGTCCCCCCTCTAGAGTAGCTAGGAAGGGAAACAGTCCTGCTGACACCTTGATTTTAGCCCACTGATACCTGAAATAAAGAACTGTAAAATAATAAATTTGTATTCTTTCAAGTTTGTAGTGATTTGTTATAGCAGCAAAAGCGAACCAATACACACTGTTCTAAACTTTCAACCCATGGATCCTACCAATCCTTCATTCTCAAGCTAGCCCAAACACCCCAGGTACCAAGCAATACCGATGAATAAAAACAGTCTTCAGAAAACATTAACCTACGTAATCACCCAGGATCCTCCCAGCTTTGGTCCCTAAAAGTTACCACTCTGGCTTTACACACATTCTTTCTTTTACTACAATCCTAGAGGTAAGTACTATTATCACCATCCTTACTTAACAAATGAGGAATCTAAAACACAGAGTATGTGTTGCAGATGTCACTGGTGCTGTACCAGATCCCGTTTTCTACCAGGACTGTGCACCCATTCCTGCACCTCTCCTGCTTCCAGAAGATTAGGCTTAGCTTAGGGACTCCTCTCACCTGGAGACTACTGGGAGGTGATACGCCACCTCTCAGTAACTGGCTGATGTGCAGTCAGAATAGCTCAGCCCCTTATTTCAGGCTGAATAATTTCTGTGGTGCAACTGATGCTCCAGAATCTTCTGTGGGATCAGACTGAGGCTAAACTTCTGAAACTAATTATGTTTTCCTCACCACCTTACAGGTTTCTCCTGAAACTACTTGTGCAATATATCATTTATCTAAGAAACCCTTTTTGAGCTCTGCTTCTAATGGACTTGACCTAAGAGTAATTAAGTGAATTGCCCACATTTCACAGGGATTCAAACCCAAGCAGTCTCTCTTCAGAGCCTCTGCTTCATAATATGCTACCTTCTCAAGTCTTACCTCCTCTTGACTCTAGTACTTCTGTTTATAAACACTCATGCCCAAATGTAATATTCTTTGTTCCTCTAAGTCTTATTTAAATTAGAAGTTCAGGGAATAGCCTCACCCCCTGGCTCCTCCCACTGTGGACCACCTCAGTGGACTATACAGCCCTGGTTCTGCCTCTCAGGACTCAACAGCTGCTAACAGTCTGCTCCTGGAGTGCTCCATCAGAGCTCCCCCTAGTTCAGAGCAGAGGATTCAGGCACAGAGGACTGGCCTCTACGAATGGAGCCAGAAAAATAAAGCATGGCCCTTCATATCCACAATGGAAGCCACCCCTTCTCCTCAGAGAATGAGACTGAAGCTGTTTTCTGGCGGCTGAGTGGATTTATGCTGAGACAGGCATGTCCTTTCTATCGTCCTTGTTGCAAAGGTACACATTTGTCAGAATTCAGTTTCAGTCTCTGACACTTTGACCAAAATGGATGTTGTAGAATAGTCCCCTTAACACATCACCCAGGTATAAAATGAACTGAATATATGAGAACAAGAGCATGATATGGGGGGAAGAGTAGGGATTTTGGAGTCATATCAATCTAAACTCTAATGTAGATTCTACCATGGGTTTTAATCTCTTTGAGCCTCAGTTTCCTCATGTGTGAAACAGGCTAGTAATATGTACACCTCTCAGAACCAGTATGAGAATTGTTTGTTTCAATTAAGTGTAAAGTCCAACTCCCATGCCTGCATATAATAATCACCAGGAAAAATGCATTCCCTTCCTCCAAGAAAACTGCTCCTCTACTGTTTTTTTCTTTTTTTCACCCCCTACTGTTCTGTTCTCACCTGGGATGGCATGCCTATGAGTATGTGATGAAGTATTAGGAATATTAAATACAATTTATGGAGCACTTACTGCATATAAAGCATCGTGCTGGTGATTTACATTATCTCAGTCATTTAATTCTTACAACAAGTTAGTGAGCTCAGAAATAGTTACCCATTTCATAGACGAAGACTCTGAGATGCAGGAATGTTAAGGAACTTGCCCAAATTCAAAAAAGCTTGCCACCTGCAATTGGCCGAACCGAATTTTGGACCTGTGTCTGACTCTACAACCCCTCCCTTATGCTTTTCTTGAAGCAACATATATTCTAGATGGATTTGCACAACGTGATAACCCCTGAAATGAAAACAGATACACAGAAGGGCCCATTTTAGCTCTTCCCATGACACAGTTGTAGATATTTTTAAAAATATGGGCAGAAAAAATATGGGCTTTCCAGGACACTGATGAAGGAGCCAGAAGTACCCTTCAAGGATACAGACTTGGTTTCTCCTCCTGGATAAGGAGTGGCCTCCCTTGTGCTGTGTATGATTTAAGAACCAGGAGAACCGACTCAGTGTTTATAAACATTCTCTTTAAAAGCACATGGATTTTTACCTGAATTCTGGAATGCTGAAATAAACCCTAGTATGATAGACTTGAGGCGGAGGAAGGTATAGCTCAGTGGTGGACTGCATGCTTAGCATGCACGAGGTCCTGGGTTCAATCCCCAGTACCTCCATCTAAATAAATAAATAAGTAAGTAAAAAACCTACTTACCTCCCCTACCCCACCCCACCCCACCAAAAATGGACTTGAGGCACAGCAAAGTTTCGGGTGCCTTCCCAGCACCAGTAAGTTATCAGGATGGAGTACATGCCTGGCTAAAGGACCAAGAGGCTCTGGGAAAACCATGTGAAGGTATACTGGTCTACTCCAGTTCTTTGTGGTGCTCTGCTTCTCTTAGGTGCTGTGCCCTGAAATTTATCCCAGTTTATATGAGATTCTACCATTTGACAAACATCTAATTCAGTAAGGAAAAAATGCCTTGTAATCATGACTAAAGTGATGCTGGATTAACTGACTATCCTCTTGGAAGAAAATAAAAGTGAACTCTCATATTAAACTCCACAGCCAAATAAGTTTCACATGCATGAATATTTAAATGCAAAATAACCAAACAACAAAAACCTTCCCAGAAAAGCTAGGAGACTATATATATGATAGAGAATGGAAATGCAGAAACTTTTTTTTTAAAGAGATAGGTATCTTTGACCACATGGAAATATTTAAATTTTGTATGTCAAAAGATACCATATAAAAAGTCTAAAGGATGAGAAATATATTGGGGGGAAAATACTATACTGTGAATAACAGACAAAATTATAACATCTATAGTATTTTTAAAGTTCTCATAAATTGACAAGAAAATAACTCAATACATAAATGCTCTTTCATACATCACTGGTGGGAATATTAAATATTATAACTTGTTAGTGACAGTAGGAATCTATCGTACAGGGGGAAAAAAGAATATGTACATAATAAGAGTGTTCGGTCCAGCAGCATTTATTGTGGAGAAATAATTGGAGACAGAGCATAGCCCCTCAACAAGAGGGTAGGTGAATATGTTACAGGACACTCACACTTTTTTTCAGTGGACTTTCAGGCAGCCACTGAAGACAATGAAGCAAGGTGTGGAGGGGTGTGTGTATCTCTACGTGAGCATGGGGAAAAGTGTATCAGGGTTACTGAGAGGGATTATAGGCAGGGACATTAATAGCGATGAGAGGTAAAGGGGAAGATGAAGGCAAAGACAAAAAAGAAATGAACAACATTTCACACAACAAGCGAGTATATAATTATATTTGTGCTTTTATAAAAATGTATGTATGTATATATACTAGAAAATCAACATTTTAAAAGTCATTACTTCTGTTCAAACTTCTCTAAGAACTCTTAACCAATTCAGAGTCATTAGTTCAAATTACTGAGTTTTTATTTCAATTAATTAAACCTAAGCAGCAGTCTGGAAGGAAATCTTTTTAATGATATGGAGATTTGTAAGAATTTTACTGTTTATCTTTGCTACAGAATTTTCTACATTAGTCTAAATCTAGGAGAACAGACTAAAGTTTAGGCCTGTGATTTCCAAACTTCAGCTTATATCAGAATCATCTGAGGGCTCATGGAACGACAGACTGCCAGACTACCCGGCCCCACCCCCTGAGATTCTGAGTCAGTAGGTCTGGAGTAAGTAAGACTAAAGAATCTGCATTTCTAACAAGTCCCCTAGGGAGGCTGATGCTGTTGGCCTCGGAACCACATGTTGAGAACAAATGGTCTAAAGCAAGCTCAGGTCCACATGAAGAAAGATTACTCACAAGATGCCCCCTTTACCACAGCTGTACTCACATTTAAGCCAGCTTTCTTCCAATAATAGTTGCTATACTGGGTAATCATGCACTTTGTTTTTTCCTTAAACTTTTCTTCTGAGTCAACAGACCACCAAGGATCCAGGTTTCCATTTTTATCATATTTTCTACCTGGTAACAAGGAAAGTTAAAAGATAACTCGTATTAGTTGTGGAAACAAATTAACTTCTTCCTCTTTCCTTTGACAAGCTCTCTTCGACAAGCCTTGCAAAAGCAGTCCCAGCAGCAGGGACCAGGCCTGGAAGGAGCTCAGCCTTCTCTCCGTGTCACAGGTTAACTGCAAAACGTGAGGAAAGGAGAAAGAGGTCTGAGGAAGTTCTTTCCTTCTAAGCACCAAAGAAGATTTCAGAAATAAGATTTATCAATTTATGGCATGTACCATTGTTAACCAGTCTTGGATCCTTTTTTCTCACCTGCCCTGACCCAAAATGTTCTCTAACTATGAATGAAATGGCCTCATTCAGAAAGTCCATGGAGCAAGTCAGAGCACCACTACCACTGAAATTCCAAACACCCAGAGGAACAGCCCCGCTGAGTCACTCGCACCCTGTGACCACAGCCCCTGACTCAGCCCAAAAGGAACGTGTTTCCTCCAAGTTGCCAGGAGCCAAGAGACACATAAAACCTCTCTTATGAATCACTCCACAGCCACTGGTGTAGATGGAAGGCCCAGATGTCCTGCTTTGACAAGGAAGGTTGCTTTAAAAAGAGAACTTGGAACAAGAATGGAAATCTCCAAAACACAATGGGAAAAAAGACTAGTCACACATGCTTTTTGCTATGGGCTCTCTCTTCATTTCCTCTACATCCTTCCAAAAAAAAGTTTGGGTGTATCTGGTGTATAGACCATCTTCTATACTCAAGGTCACTATAGGTTTAAATTTAATTATGCAGAGAGCTATTCATTGGGCTTAGAAAAAAGTCCCCAAAGCAAAGGTGTTAAGTGAAACAATCCAACACTCTTCAGAAAAGCTGGATGCCACCCACCCTCCCCGAGAGCGCACAGAGTCACTGTTCTCTACTCACTAACCAATCATTGAACAGTTACTACTGGCCATGTACTTATATGTGTAATGCAGTGTTCTAAGTATTGGTTACAGAATGAAATGCCATCTTCAGATTCTGTCCTTCAAGAGAGAATCCAGAAGCCTTCCAAAAGATTCTGAGGGAAAACTAAACTTAAATTTCCCAGGAAAAAAGCCCCAGAACCAAGAGACCACTGCTGGCTTTTGTTTTGTAGCTAAGACTCTCCTCTCAGATAATACAAACATGCAAAGACAGAAAGTGTAGCTCTGGGGAGTCAGGTGACTACAAGGCAGCTACATTTCAAGCTGGGACAGGAGACCAGGGGAGCAAAAATCCTAGATGATTAAGGAAAGGCTGGTGTGAGTACAGGAAGAATCACTCAGAAGGAGAGGAACCAAAAGAGTCTCTGGTCGTGTTGTAGGCATCTAGGAAAGGATGCTGGAGACATCACAGACATGAAAGAAAAAGGTCCCTCTAGACAACGTTGCCTTGGGCCAAGGGGTTCATTGAGTCTGCCTGTAAGTCACTTTGTGGATGTGGATGTGATTGTAATTTGCTGCTAATTCATAAGTCTCAGAGATTTCATGTAGCTTTCCAATGATACTCAAGAGTTAAAGGAAAAAGGAGTGCTGATTAAAAATGATGACTCTACCATATGATCCAACAATTCCACTCCTGCGCATACAACTGGAGAAAATTTTAACTGGAAAAGACACATGCACCCCAATCTTCATAGCAGCACTATTTACAATAGCCAAGACATGGAAGCAACCTAAATGTCCATCGACAGATGATTGATAAAGAAGATGGGGTATAGGGGGAGGGTATAGCTAAGTGGTAGAGGACATGCCTAACATGCACAAGGTCCTGGGTTCAATCCCTCCATTAAAATAACTAAATCAATGAATAAACCTAATTACCTGTCCCCACAAAAAAGAAGCCATAATAAGAAGATGGGGTATATATACACAATGGAATACTACTCAGTCATAAAAAAAGAATGACATAATGCCATTTCCAGCAACAGGATGGACTTAGGGATTATCATACTAAGTGAAGGAAGTCAGCCAGAGAAAGACAAATATCCTATGACATCATTTATATGTGGAATCCAAACAAACAATGCAAATGAATTTATTTACAAACCAGAAAGAGACTCACAGGCATAGAAAACAAATTTATGGTTACCAAAGGGGAAAGGCAGGGGGAGGGATAAATTAGGGGTTTGGGATTATCAGTTATTTACCACCATATATAAAATAGATAAACAACAAGGTCTTAATGTATAGCACAGGGAACTACATTCAATATCCTGTAATAACCTATGATGAAAAAGAATTTTCAAAGAATATATATATGTATAACTGAATCACTATACTGTACACCAATGTTGTAACACAACTTTGTAAATCAACTAAACTCCATCAACAACAGCAAAAAATGATGATTCTCAAAGGGCAATCATTTCTTTAGTTTATGCCATTTTCTGCTCTTTCCTTTTGCTTAAATGTCATCAGGATACATAGCATATTCTATATTATACATCACTAGGAAAGCATA
Organism: Vicugna pacos; assembly: GCF_048564905.1. Classification (NCBI taxonomy): domain Eukaryota; kingdom Metazoa; phylum Chordata; class Mammalia; order Artiodactyla; family Camelidae; genus Vicugna; species Vicugna pacos. The sequence goes on along the minus strand of NC_133023.1, from coordinate 16,505,233 downwards.
GCATTTCTTAAAAAATTCTGAATATATGCCAGCATAGAGAAAAACAGAGATTAAGCATTGCATAATCCTTGAAATGGTATAAAGGAACCAGTCAGCCAAGTCACAGACTCCTAACTCGCTGAGTCCTAACTTGGCAGCATGTATAATCATCTTCAGAGAAGAGCTCACACCTCCAGGGAGAGCATCTCAAAGTGGTGAATAAGTAAGTGAAAGGAAGGGAAGCTATAAAGCAAATCCTATAACTATTGGTGCAGCTAGAGCAATCCGGACCTAAACGTGAAGCTAATTTCATTGAAATTACAAGGTCTTTTCTTCATTCTGCCCCATCACCGATGGGAGCAACTATTTATTTATTGCAAGCTATCACAGCAAGACATGGAGGAAAGCTTTCAATCAGCAATTATATGGCTTTGGATAATCTTCAATCTATGATGATGCCACTATGCAAAGATAATAGCAACAATTAACATCCATATCATCAACATGACCATAAAAGCATCAGCTTTTACAGTGAACCAATACTTACCATTATTATCAAATCCATGTGTAAATTCATGTCCAACAATTACTCCTATAGCGCCATAACTCAGAGATCTATGGCATAAATATATAATTGGGAGAAAATTACAAGCATGAACCTCAGAGCATAATCCTTCAATTTTTTGCAATGAAAAGTCGAGATATTGTTTTCTAGTAACCACGGTAATAATAATCTACTAACCACAACCATGAAATTGTAAAGAAGTAAACAAATCTTTCTCACTGAAATAGACAAAGAAAATATAACTTCTAACATTGTCGTTGTGACCATGTATGGACCGTAGTTCCAACCCTCTGAAATTAGGGATGTGAAAGAGATGGTTTCTAAAGTCCCTTCCAGCCCTAAGGCTCCTATGGTTCTACATCCACCCTAGCTGCAGTTTATAAACACCCCGAGCAGCAGTAGGGTTTGAAAAGATCCTGTCAGTAAACATACCATTTATTTTTTATCTGAGAAACTGCTGAAAAATCACTATAGACTTAGAAGTTAAATTGTTTTCCAAATGTAGTCATAAAACAGGAATAGAGCAGAGATTAAAAGGGATCACTCTGCTTTCAAAGGCAGTCACGTTCCTCTGCTTCTGTGACAAATTCACAACTGAACAGCCAAGACTGTGAAGCCTTAACTAGGTTTGCAAAAAGCATTATCTTATTTCTCTTCACCTCTGAAGAAGCATGTGGTCGATTACCTACAAAGGTGACCAACGACAGCTTCACCCACCCTGAACACATGTGCCCCTCCTCCCACCAAGGGGCAATCTATTTCCTTCTCCTTGAATCTGGACGAGCCTTGGGGCTTGCTGTGACCAACAGAATGCAGTGGAAGCGCCATGTGTGACTTCTGGGCTAAGGCTTTGTAGCTTCCTTTTTTTTTTTTTTGCCCCTGTGGAAGGCAGCTGCAATGCAAAAAAGTGGGAGTAATGAGCTGGAGAGAGAAGCCAAGTGAAGCAAGTGACAGATGCCAAAAGTTGAAAGACTCTGAAGGAAGAGAGGTCCAGCTAAGCCCCAGCCATTCAAGCCAGCCCAACTAGGGCACCAGACAGGTGCGTGAAGTCATCTTAGGTCCTATGGCCTTAGTTGAGCTGCCCCAACCAATGCCACACAGAGCAGACAGAGATAAGCTATCTCAGCTGAGTCCTGCCCAAACTGCAGAATCATGAGCCAACAGTGGTGGTGCTTTGTTACACAGCAATAGATAACCGAAACAGAACACGTGAGTCACGTATGAGGAAATCAGTAAGGGGGCTTCCATACGTGTGTGTCTGGGATCTTCTCTCTCAACTAAAAGTTCCCTGAAGGCCAAACCCCTACCTACTTGATTGCAGCTAAATTCTCTGTACCTGGTACACAGTAAAAAATAACAATGATTTAACTAATTGATTAATTAACTTTATCATTTCATGCAAGTGATAGATCAATATGTAACTGATTTTAGTCATTTAACGTATGCATGAGGATTGCAAACAACTTAAAATCCTCGTTACAAGGATTCTTCCTTGTATTTGTAATTATGCTAAAAATATTTCGCAGTTGGTTCCTGACATACAACATCAAAGTCACCCAGGAAACAGACAGGACCTGTAAGTGGAAGGAACGAAAATTTTTACAGCAGTATGTTATTATAGGACATAATGATCCTTAACATGCTAATTGTTTGTCTCAACTATACCCAAGGAAGTGCTGTAAGATTTAATTTTTCCCCTTGGTGGCAATTCTTTCCTTTGTTATTTCTTTCCTGCAAGGTAATTTACATTTGAAAAAATGCTTTCCTACTGTTTTTCCATCATTGCAAACCTTCATTAAAGAAGTAAGAGTAAAATTATGCATTTCAATCATAGAGCTATCATAGCAGTGTGGGACAAACTTGTAATTTTACATAGTGCTAATTTTTGCAGCAGTAGCTATCACTATGCAGCCTGTAACATTTCGTTTTTCCAGGACTCTCAGCTCTGAGAATAGTACATGGTCCTCTGCAAGCCTTGGTCAATGCTGTTGACTGGATGAATTGAAGGGATGAATAACAGAAGCTTATAGGAACTGCTCTGCAATAAATGTCCCTTCAGAGGGACTGCTCCAATGGGCTTCCTATCTGCAAATGGTAACAGAGAATTCAGGAAATGATTGAATCACTGCAAGTTCCAATTCTCAGTTACATAATCACAATCCTTTGGACAAGAGACAAAGAAAAAGTAATTTTAGATGACTAAGCCTGACAGTGATAATGTTTCATAATACTAAATTCACATCTTCCATTTTATCAATGGGCATGATTTAAATTAGCATGGCATAAAAATAAGTAAATAAACTCATTTGCCTTTTAAAATGTGACTGGCTGGCCAGAAACAAGAAGACTCCTGCAGAGAAAATCTAGCTTTCCAAAAATAAAATGGGGAAGATAACAATTCTTCCACCTACTCAGTTTCTCTTTTGTTCTTACTACTCGATGAGTTTAACACATGCACAGGATCTGCTGTCAACAGGGAAACAATGGTACTGCTGTCTGGAGTGACCATGATCTCACGCTGTCATCAAGTAAAGGCTACTCTATGCCTGAAATAGAAATTCACAAAAGTCTCAGAGCTGCAAGCAGCTTTAAGGTCATCTAGCTCAACTCCTTAGCAGAGGCATGGGGCTCCGCTACGAAAGCCCATTCAAATGGTCGTAAGATTCTCCTTGGGCATTTCCAATACCCCGTCTGAGGTGGCCCATTCCCTCTTCTCAGTTCTAAATAAGACAGCACTCCCTAATGTTGATCTAGAATTTCTTTCTTATTGATTCCTCAAGTGTAGTGGTCTAAAGTGTTCTAGCTGGACACCCGCTGACCCACTTTCCAAACACAGTAAATCATTCCACCACCTTAACTTTCCTTCAAAAATGTTAAAAGACAGTTATGAGGTTCTCCCTCAAGTGTTCTCGAGTTCTTTCAACTCTTTTTCTTCAGTCATGAATTCCAGACCAGCATTTCCCAAAACACAGAGAAAGGGGGAGTTTAGGAATCTCTGGGTTAAACACATTTTAGATAGGTTTTTCTTGCAGAAATTCTTGGGAATTTTTATGCTTCTAAGTATTGTGGTTCTCCAGAACAAAGGGAAGGGGAGGATGACACTTTGGGATATGCTGTCTTAGGCCACTTACAATCCTGAGTCTTTACTCAGGAAACAGTTCAGCTTGTTGATGTCCCCACAATTAGACCCAACATTCACGGGAGGGCTAAGCGGACCAGTGTGAGCAGAAAGGATACCCACTTGTTGGTTCTGGAGGATATCCATCCAGAATAGATGGATGTATGGGAACCTATCTCACTAGACTGTGATTCCCATCTCTCCAGCATCTCCGTATTTCCAATGCAGAATGCCCAAAAGATGCTTAATAACTATTCAGTGAATGGGTATCTTAAGAGGATGAATGGCTTCAATACAAACACAGAACTCTTAGGGGAAAAAAAGACAAGTTTCTCTCCCACTCAGCATAAGGTTGAACTAACAGACACTAATATTGGCTAAGAGTCTATAATTTTGACTTCTGTATCAGGAAATTATCTCATGGACCCAATAAACAAATTTACTGAACCAATAATTTCAAAATCTAACCAGAATATGTCCAAGTCTCCAGGTATATAACCACAGTAATAGAAGCTCAGTTAAATTGCTAATGATAAGTAGAATCAAAGAATTCTAGGACTTTTTAGTGTGAAGCAAGCTTAGAGAATATTTAGCCTCAACCTTTAATTTTATGGAAATATATATATAAATTTCTAATCTTAACAATAGAGAAAATTGACTACAAATATCTGAACACTAATGAAAACTATGCAGCTGAGACCTAGGATGATATTAATGGATTTGGTGACTATAAACTGAGAATTTTCATTTAAGCTAATGATGGTGCTCCCCTATCTTAGGCTCTATCAGTGCCTGCTCCTATCCCTCGGCACTCATCATTTTCAAGCACATCAATGCCAGCAACTGAAACTAGTTGCCTGAGGGCTTTTTCGGGCCACCAAAGCCCACTCAGCCTAGGTTGGTCAATGCCAGGGAGTTAATACACCTGGCGGCAGCCCTCAATCAATGATGTAAAGTGAGTTGGAAGATAAGTGTCCCAGCTCCCTTGCCCCTGAGGCAGGATCACGCTGAAGCACGTTCTACAATCCCCCAGCAGGACTAAGCACCAGTGGCCAACAGTGATAACTGACTTTTAAAAGAAAATGTGGAGAAGAAGGCAGAAGACGAGAGTCAGAAGGAGATGTGACTAAGGATGAATGGTCAGAAAAACATAACTGCAAGTTTGGAAGATGAAGGAAGAGGGCCTTGAGCCATGGAATGTGGGTCACTTCTAGAAGCCAGAAAAGGCAAGGATGCTTCCCTACAGCTTCCAGAAAGAAAGGTATTCCTGCCAACACCCTGTGTTTAGCCCAGTGAGACCTAGGTTGGACTTCTGGCCTACAGAACTATAAGCTAATAAACTGACGTTGTTTTAAGCCACTAACTTTGTGCTAATTCATTATGGCAGTCACAGAAAATGTATACGACACAATTTAAGAGACGGTTTCCTCCCCTCCCTGTCTCACTTCCCAACTCCCCTACTGGCGTTTTCTGGTGTCTCCTCCCAAAAGAACTACTTGCATTTGAATCCTTGTTACAGTATCTACTTCTGGGGAAGCCCAAATCAAAACCCTGCCACCGTATCTCTCTTATTTATATATGTATGTGATCCTCTGTCTTTTTAACCTGCATAATCATACCGAAATTGTCATTTATACAAACCAAAACACAAGAGACTGCTAAAATTAAGATTAAATTTTCTGTGCATTAAAGCACCAGAGCAAGCAAAGGCACATAATAAAAGTAATGATATTACTGAAAATGAACATTATCAGAATTCTCATTATATATAAATTCTGAATTACGTAAGTCTATAATCTCTTGCTATTAATGGCCTTTAAACTGATATTCCTAAGTCCAGACACTGCCAATTTTTGACCTACTGTTACCCAGGTTATACTTCTAAAGACAAATTTAACTATCTCCACTTACTCAAAAACTTCAATGCTTTCTCCTGTCTGATGTCCAGGCTTCTTACCTGGCATCCAGAGCCCTCCAATATCAAACATCAACATTCTTTTCCAGACTTCTTTTCTACTACTTCCCTTCATATACCGCCTGGATCAGTCAAACTAGCTTCTTTGCTATTCTAAAAGCAATTTTCTTTCCTTTTCTCACATTGTTTCTTCCATCTGGACTGGCTTTAGACCCATCACCATCAACTCAAATCCCAATGATCCTTCAGGGTCCAAGTATTTGCAGTATGAGTCAATGCATAAATGAATAAATGCATAAAAAATGAAAGCTACTTGTGTATAAGTTGCCTCTCCTGTCCAGTCATACAGCCTGGTAACAAGACTCAGAAAATCGATACCTAAAACAGTCAGAGTGGGGCCAACCCCACTCCAGGTTCCATGCCCTCTTTCTGCTAAATAACCACTGGCTTTTTTTTTTTTTTGACATTATATCCTATATTCTACCGAAGTAGCATGTTCTTCCTTACTTGTTTCTTTATTAACTGGTTTCTTTATTAGTTTACTTACCGAGGATACTCTGTTCCCCAAAAGAAAGGCTTCTGGAGCTCTCCTGCTGGAAATCCTGGAAGAAAGACAAACAAACAAAATTAGAAGGGATACAGAGATTTACTTCATGATAAGGGTCGGGTTCCAGCTTTAGCCTTGAAGTTTCAAAGGTCAATTTGAAAGGTAGTTCTCATGAAGCTGGGAGCCCTGTAAGAGATCCAACAGTCTCTAAGATGATATTAATTCAACTGAGTTTGAAATAAGTGCATTACATCAGTTTCAAGGAGACCATTTTGCATGGATACACTATGGGCAGTGTCCAGCCTGCTGTGAACTGGGTTCCTTCATACACAGCACATGCAAGAGGCTTACAGTTGTCTAGTAGCTTCTCTGATGCAGAAAGGGCCAGCTTTATGGACGTACAACCTGTGCAGTCACACAGGGCCCCCCAAGCAGCCTTCTGGACTTGTACTTGATTTAATGGTCTGCTGTCACTGTCTTGAAACTCTTAATGATTTTATCTTTGAATGTGATTTTGGGAGTGGAGAACAAGGGGACAGGGAAGTACGAATGTGAGCAAAGGAGCCATGCACCACATTCCTGCCCGTGGTTTCTATTATACCCCATTTGCATGCACACAGTGTCCACGATGCTCCCAGGAGCACAAAACCCCAGTAGACCCCCAGTGCGTGTGAGTTCAGCAAGACTCAAGGAGAGTACGAGGTAAGCACGCTTCATCTAGGACTGAACAGATGACAGCCCCATGAGGACTCTTGCTGTCAGAGCCAGAATTTACTGCGATCACCAAAAGGCAGTAGTGGCATTCTAAGAAACATGAGTGACCAAGAAACTCTGTCATAGTCTTGCTTATTCCTATTATGTCCTTGTACTAGTCAACCACATATACTGAAAAGTATGACAAAGAAAGAAAGGGAAAGGTAGGGCTACCCACAGTTTCTTCCCCTTTCTGTCCTTCCTTACTCATTATAGTAAGCCAAAAGTAGAGTGTTCGTAGAATGTACACATAGTAAGAAGTGGAATAAAAGCTGAATTCGTTTTATGCAGTGTTTCCCCTGTTATGGTTAGAACAAAGTACATATGCACATACAAGCTAGAAAATACAAACTATAATTTTGATGATTCCACATATAAGTTAAAAGTTCTTACGTTCATATTTAAAACTGGCATTGTACAATATCAAGATGAATGGTATAGCAGCACTACATACAACAGCCAAGACATGGAAGCAACCTAAATGTTCATCAACAGATAACTGGATAAAGAAGTTGCGGTATATTTCTACAATGGAATACCATTCAGCCATAAAAAAGAATAAAATAATGCCATTTGCAGCAACATGGACGGAATTGGAGAATGTCATTCTAAGTGAAGTAAGCCAAAAAGAGAAAGAAAAATACCATATGATATCATTCATATGTAGAATCCAAAAAAAGAAAGAAAGAGGACACTAATGAACTAATCTACAAAACAGAAACAGACTCACAGACATAATAAACAATCTTATGGTTACCGGGAAAAAGAGGGTGGGAAGGGACAAATTGGGAGTTTGAGATTTGCAAATGTTAACCACTATATATAAAAATAGATTAAAAACAAATTTCTTATGTATAGCACAGGGAACTATATTCAATATCTTGAAAAAGAATATGAAAATGAATATATGTATGTATATGCATGACTAGGACATTATGCAGTACACCAGAGATTTACACATTGTAACTGACTATACTTTAATTTAAAAAAAGATGAGTGGTAATATTGTGTCGATGATTCAAAATTGCAATTTTTCTTACAACTTAAAATAGTAGTGAATAGCAAATTAAAAATCCCATGACAAGTCTAGAGAAAGAGAGGTCATGGAACACAGAACAAAGCTTTATATTTTAGCCCCTTTACAGCACTTTTTCCTGCTTTCTGAATAAGGGGGTCCCCATATTTTCATTTTGCTCCTGGCCCTGCGAATTACATAGCTGGCCCTGAATACAGACAAGTGGAGAAATCCCTCGCTTTGCTTCATCACTGCAATTCACCACTAAATTCTGTACCCTGGCATTGATCCAAGGATCAATACAAGAGATCACAACTGAGAATGCAAAGAATACTAAGAATACTACCCTCCAGGACAGGATACCATGAGAAGTGTAGGTAGAAAAGCATGTTCTTAATTCAGACGTGAAATATTAATTCTATGTAATTCATATATACATTCTTTACATTTTCTTAATAAAATCATAGTTTGAGATTTCAAGGTGCAAAAACCTAACTGCAAAACACAGACAGGTACAGCTAGCAATGCTCTGTTCCTTCACACAAAGGAAGATGCATCTGCCTCTGAAGGGGCAACGTCATACTAATCTTCACGATTTCCACATTTTCTTAAATATCTTTGGCATCTTTACATCAATATTCCATCCTCTTTTGGGTAATTACTCTTAGTAAGTCATTCTGAATTGGATATATATGCAAATATATATTACACATATATGCAAATCAGTGTTTATATGAAAACTCTCTCACACAATATTTTATCAAAAGCCATGATATTTCCTAATAAGAACAATGATCATAAACCAATGTGATTTAATTATTAAATCATTATGGCTTTCCTGCTTGGTTGTGCCCAGCTGGAAGCATTTATGCCCACTGCCAAGCCCTTTACAGGAAAACATCTGACATCTGCACGAGTCTCCATTTCTGCCGCTGCTGCTGTTGGAGGCCGCAGACTCGCTGGGCACAGCCATCACACTCCCCGATCAGCTGTATCTTCACAGCTTGTCAGGGCCATGGAATCCAACACTGATGAACAGAAGAATCTGATGCCCTTAGGGCCGTTTTGCTGAAGTGAATGGATTAACAGTTTAAGCTGCATTTTTGGAGATGTCAACTGGCGAGAGTGATAGATCAAGTCCCAACAGGGCCAACTCAGTATCTTATCTCATAAAGGGGGTGAATTCTATTTGGCAAAGGCAGAAGAGCAAAATAATTAAATAAATGGAAAGGGAATTCTTTTTCTTTTTCTCTCCCTTTTTTATAGGCTTTTAAAAATCTTTTCTTGCATATCCATTTTATTTCCTTTTCTCTCCATTTCAGCACTGCCTCACTACCTGTTTCACACTTTTCAAGCCCCCTTTTCTTAGAATATTTATGGCAGGAATTCCTCACAGTGTAAATGTGTGTGTGTACATACACAGACACATCTGTAAGAATATGAGAGACAGGCAGGGAGAGGGAGAAAAGAGAAATTTAACTACTGGATTGACCAAAATTAATAAATTTAATAATAGGTAATATTGACCAGGGTGTAGGAAGCCTGTTAGTGGGAGTGTAAACATTGCAAGCACTTTGGAGAGCCATTTAGTCATCTCTTAATGCTTTAAATGCCATTTAAAAAAAATGAGTAAGTATGTGCTGATAATGAAAAGGCTCTAAGAGATACTATAAAGCAACAAAAAAATTTAGTGAAAAAACAGCATCCAGTCGTGAATGGGTCCTTTTATGTGTACAAGATCTGTAAATGTATGTACAGGTACATAGAGTCAGTCTGCTATAACACTTGTATTGAAAAGGCAAATTTGTTCCAACGTGATTGATATATTAGAGAAAAGGATGAGACATAATGCCAATTTCACATTTGCATGTGCGCAATTTTGTCCATGAGAAATTCTAGATGAAAGCAAAAAACTGCACCCAAATAAACTGAGCCGCATAGGAATACACAAAACGCATACATTCCAACATGGACCGGCTACCTCTGTCCAAGAGTTAGAAGCCATACCCCGCAGCTTGTGGTGTTAAAATTTTCCTTCCAATTTCAGATAAACATACTTTCACCACTGCAAAATAACTCACAAACTGTTAAGACCTCAGACATCAACCTCCCCAAGCAAATTACAGGTCTTCTCAAGGGAAAGCACCATATTTACCGTAGCATTTATGTATTTACCAATTTAACATGGGTAAAACCATGCTATCGTTTTTATTAGGCTCCTAGCTTTTGTCTTCATAAAGTTTTTGATTGCTGTGTCCCTAACCCCATTTCTCCCATAAGCCTTGTGGCTTTTATTGCACAGTCTGGCATAGTGCTGTGATGTTTAGGAACACATATGTTACGTTATAGCAAAACTGACTATGTATGTACACGTATGTATCTATGTGTACATGGACACACATACATTCCTGCCAGTGGTTCTCAAATTTTGTCATGCATCAGAAACACCTAGAGGACTTATTGAAATATAGATTGCTGGGTCTCACTGTCAGAGTTTCTGAGTCAGTATGTCCAGAGAGGTGGCTAAAAATTTGCACCTCTAGCAAGTTCCCTTGTGATGCTGATGCTGCTGGTCTGGGAACCACACTTTAAGAACCATTGTCCAATCACAGGCTCACACACACTGTGGACTCATGGTGAAATGTGTTTATTGCTGCATTGCTGTAACTGAGAAAAGTGTGCAACAATCTAGATGTCCAACAGGAGGGGAATGACTTAATGATGGTATAATCATATTATGGACTGCAATGTAGCAAATGGAAAGAAAGAGGTAGGTCTTCATATGCTATCATGGGAAAACCTCCAAGAGATGCTGTTGGAATAAAGCAAGGTACAGACATAGATATATAAATACTATTTATATTTTTAAAATAAGTACCCTATCAGTGTGAGTATATGTATGAAAATTTACAGAAAAGGTCTGTAAAATACGTATCAAAGTGATCATAGTGGTTACTTACCTCTTAGAGATTACTGGGATTTGGGGTGGTAGGTGATTAAAGGGGTTTTGGACATTAATGTTTTAGATTTTGACTAATCAAAGATAATCAACTCGTGTAATTAAAATGAACTCTTTTAGAAATAAACATGTGTATTGCAGAAAATTCTTCTAAAGGCTATCCAAAAATGGTTTACAGTTAACTAAGCTTTGATAGTAGTATTCTGCTTTTGCATCTGTCAACACCAGCAAACTTCGTTCCTATTTTGAGCTAAAATACAGATTGTGGCTATGTAACCCTAAAGGCTAAAATTCTGACAAAAAAATAAATATTGGTATCTATATGTTGTAAGAACCTCGTTATTTGTTAGTAAAAAATTCTCTTTCAAATCTGCATGTAGGAAAATCACAAGGCCTGCCTTTGGTTTTTTACTGGGGTCAGCCTTTCACTTTTATTGGAGTTTCTCTTAACTCTCCTATCAACGGCCATTGACTAACCTACTTGGATTCTCAGCAAAAAAGCTGACCATAAAAGACAGAGTGCTTTTATTAGGAGACAACTGTCAAAGAACTGATCACATTCAATGGGTCAGGTTCAAGTATTTGACCTTTAAAATCATAAAGTTATATCCTAACTGTAGCTACAACTTTTCAGGAAAAGTTGAATGCCTCAATGTGCCTGAATTTCAGTATCCATTTTATTAGTGTAAAATCACACTAATTAGGCTTTTTGGTATAGTCCACTATAGAGAAAAAAACAAAATTAGCCCATTATTCCACAGCTCAGACCTAATAAAGCAAGCATAACCCTCAGGGATAGCAAATTCAAACTATGGAGAGACATGAACAAAAAGTAGTAATTTCCCTTTCTTCCTACCCTTCTCCCCCGAACTTGGAACTTTCCACTACAGGCTGCATAGCTAGCTTCAGATATGTACCCAAATGTCGCCTTCCCTAGTGTTTTTTAAAGGAAAGAGGTGTTAGCCTACCCCCCCTTTCTTGCTTTATATCTCACCATAACACCACCATCTATGATATTCTACATTTTACTTATTCTTTATAAATTATTGCCTGTCTTTCCCTAACTGGAATGCAAGCTCCATGACAAAAGAACTTTTATTTATTTTTACTGTTCTTTCACTGCAGTATCTCCAGAGCTAGAACAATGCCTGGCATGTGGTAAGCACTCAATAAATATTTGTTGAGTGAATGGAATCTGCACTTTGTGAAACTCTAAGGGGTGACTGGGGTTAAGCATTACCTATAAATTATGAGTGTGTGCTGTTAGCCAAAGTCTAAAATATTACACGATACTATTAGTGCCACCAATGTGCTACTTCTTGAAGTTCCCACATTCAATACCAGAATGGAAATAGATTCCATTACTCAAGTTCTGGTTTTCATTTTCCTTCTAGAGTAGGGACTCTGTTGGTTCCATTCCCTTGCATTCACACAGAACTAGTACAGTTTTGAGGTTGGCACATTTTTTTTTCAGTAAATTTTCAATCACAATGCAGGTATTAAGAAGATTAACAGCCCTGCCCAGCTCCCTGCAAGTTCCATCACCCCATGTCCTCTTAGCTCTGCTTACCATCAAGGAATAAAAGTAGGATGTTGCCCTTTTTATGGTTATGTCATATGCTAAAAAGAGAAAATCAGGCAAAGTACTGATTTAGATCAGAGTCCTTTGGTCCTAACAATATTAAACAAACATAATCTCTTTTCCCTACATTCTCTGTATGCTTCCATGTAATTGCCACATTAATTTTAAGTTCCATACGCATAAGTATGGTTCAGCAAAGTTATCACATGGCAAATATTCAGAAAGCATTACTTTCCAAAGTTTTGTTATTAGGAAGTTGGGTTGGGGGAGGGTTATACTGATGCTTACAAATGGTGATTACTTTAAGACAACTATAGTCAGCCTGGCACATCATTTCCTGTTGTTCCCACGCTTGGTCAGATTTAATAAAATGGGAGGCCTTCAACTTTCACTACAGGTCTTCCAAACCCAGACCACCTGCTTCTTCCCATTCTCCACATCAAACTTTTATAAATTTACTAATATCCTCCAGTTCAAACTTGGTTGGGTGAACTAGATACAAAGGGCTAACTGTAAAGTACAAGGCATCTTAAATTCCATCTAAATTTGGGAGCAGTTCATTAAATTCAATCACTCTCTTGACTCCTTTGAAGAAATTAGCATGATTGAATTTGTTCAGTTAGTATCCCTCCAGCAGCCTTGGGGGCAGAAGTGGCACAGCCAGAAGCAAATGACAAAGTAAATTCAGTCCAAAAGAGGGGGACAGAGGGGAAATTCTAAAGGAGAATCCAATGGGCTTGAGAATGTAAAGACCAAAGTGCACACTCAACTGTTTAATTAAATCTGCTTCCATATCTGCTGTACGTGCTTTCTCCAGAGATGCTTGAGTTTTCCACTGAGTGTGTATCTGTGTTTTCTTTCACGGTGGGTATTTGTGATATTTTAATTCATGGGCTGACTATATCAATACGCTGTATTGTATTATCAGCTTTGTCAAATAATACGACGTTCAGTCTTTCGCATGGGTTTATTTATGTGGATTTATTTATTTATAAATGTGACTTTATTCTAGTAAATGTCATGACAGTTATTTTCAAGTCATAAGTGTATGCTTATATTACTGAACTAATCCATTTATCAATCCACATCCCAGGACTTAATGGTGATGCATCATCTTAGCAATATTATTACACTTCTTGTTGAGATTCACTTGTAGTTACTTCTGCTGACTTACTTGACTATCTTACTTGTCCTGTGCAATAGCTCCAAGTTCTGTAGTTCACTAAGGGAACATATTTTATGACCTTAATTTGGGAGGTGTTAATATATTTAAATACCATTATAAAAACTACTGGAAATAGTTTGGTTTGGTTATGATGATGCAATTTCCATACATAACCACTGCCCAGTAACATTTACTGAGCACCCTGGTGTTCCAAGCCACACAGGTAAGCTTTGAACATACAAATGTCCTCAAAGAAACTACAATCCAGTGAGGGGAAAAGGATGTGACCAGAAAAATAAATTTGATTTTGCAAAATCTAAAGAGGAAGGTGAACTGATACCAAAGCTCTCTAAAATGTGTTTTTAATTGAAGTATGTCTTAAACTCAGTAAAGAAATACTAGATACATGGGAGTAGATGCATAGGCATGTTTTAGGAAAGGGGTTATCTACACACATGTGTATGCTAATGGGCAAAACATTTGTAAGGTCAGGGGGAGTCTAGAGTTTTCAACAAGCCTCCAGGTTATTCTGGTACATTCTAGTTGAGACCCACTGACTTAGATCAGGATAAGGAGTCTCAACCCCAACTGTACATTAGAATCTCTTGGGGAGCTTTTTTAAAATATACCCACGTCCAAGCCCCTGCCTCAGACTTATCAAGCCACAATGCCCAGGATGGAGCCCTGAGCATCAGTATGTTTTAAAAGCTCCCCAGGTTACTCTAACATGCAAACAAGTTCAGTTGGTTTAGGAAAGATAAGAAACTGCTTATATTTAACTTAGCTGATGTATATAAATCAGCCCTCCTGTCTCATTCTCCTCTTTTTACTGCTCCTCAGCACTGTGCTTGTAACATATGATTAGATATTTTATAATAATTTTGTAGACAATTCTTTCAAAAGTGAAACTTCACATGGCTTATAAATTATGATTGTATAAAAAGACAAAAATAGTTTTAATTGCAACTGCTTTGGAAAATCCAAGATGAATGCTCACTCTAAGAGAGAATGAGTGTTACATCTTACTCAGGATTAGTTCTTATAATCAGATAAGCCGGATACCATTCTTCTAGAATCTAGGAGGCCATCAGTTGGGACATGGCAATTGCTGCAATTACAAAGCACTTTTGGTTATGTTTTTTGCTGTAAAGGGATTTCATTGTCATCACTGCTAAGATTAACAGTGGCTTTTTTTTTCAATTTGGCATCTTGCAGTAGTTTGGTGAATGCCAACCCTCCCCTTTCCAGAAAATATCAAGTTCTAACAGCTGTGACTCATGTCAAGGGATTCAGCAAGATGCCTTAGCCATCTGCTGGTTTCCTGCAGGTAACCTCCTGCCACCGTATCTATCAGCCTAGAACTGACAAGCAGAAAGCAGCTTCTAAATTCTGCCCTCCGTTTTGAAACCTTCTCTTCTGGTCTTTCTATTTTTTTTTCCTGCCATAATTACCTCCAGGCTGCAACAAAGAAAGCCTCCTCTTCTTAACCAAGGTGACCAACCACTCCTGCTCACCCGGGCCTGAGGGGGCTCCTGGGATACGAAGCTTTCAGTGCTAAAATCAGAACAGTCCCAAGCAAACCAGGAAGAGTTAGTCTTCTTACCTTTATCCAACCAAGCTTGACCTCTTTTGCATTTGCTGCATTTTCATAGCTCAGCAGTTCTCAAACTTCAGCATCAAGCAGAGGTTTGATGGTTAAAATCTTTCTAAAACATAAATTGTTGGGCTAACCCCCAGAGTTTCTGATTCCATAGATGAGGGGTGGGACCAGGTAATGCCCATTTATCACAAGTGATGCTGATGCTGCTGACCCAGGAGCCACACTTCGAGAACTACTGCTAAAGTTCAACATCTGACAGAGGAAACACGAACTTCCTCTAACTATGAAGCTCAGCATCTCATATTCTACTCATGTGCCAACAGGTCCTTTCATACATACAACTGCTCTGCTAGGTATTTAAAACTGATACTAGAGGTAGTGATGTTCAGTCCAGGCCTGGGAGAACAGCAGATGCTCAACCAATGCTTGCGTTGGGTCACTGATTCAAATCTGGCTGTGAGATAATGGTTTCAAGAATGAAAATGTGACTCACGTGTTGCCCTTATCAACTAGACAAAAAAAAAACAAAAACAAAAACAAAACACCCGAAGTCTCATATTCACCTCCTCCAAGAGTATCTTTATATTGCATAACTCAATAAAAGAAAATCATCTCATCTACTGTTAGCAGAAATATAAACTGGATGATCACCTCAATAGATGCAGAAAAAACATTTGAGAAAATTCAAGGTTCATCATGATAAAAACTGTTACCAAAGTGGGCATAGAGGGAACACAGCTCAACATTGAAAAAGCTACTTATAGCAAAGCCAAAGCCATCATAATACTCAATGGTGAAAAGTTTAAAGCCTTCCCATTAAAATCTGAAACAAGACAAGGATACTTACTCTCACCACTTCTATTCAACAAAGTACTAGAAGTCCTAGCCATAGCAATCAGACATGAAAAAGAAAAGGGATCAAAACTGGAAGAGAAGTGGTAAAATTGTCATTATATGCACTATGTTACTATATATAGTATAGGATATATAGCCTATATATAGTATCATTTATTATATATACATATACTATATATATACATGATATATATGTGTGTGTATGTGTGTGTGTGTGTATATGTATCTATATATATACATATATATATATATATATCTTCATCTATATCTATCTATATATATCTCCTCCATAGTGGCTGCACCAATTTACATTCCCACCAGCAGTGTAGGAAGGGTCCTTTTTCTATATATATTCTACATATAGTATCATGTATGATACTATATATAGAAAACCCTAAAGACTCCACACAGAAACTACTAGGGTTGATAAACGAATTCTGCAGGGTAGCAGGATACAAGATTAACATACAGAAATCTTTTGCATTTCTTTATACTAACAAGGAAATATCAGAAAAGTAAAGTAAAAAAAAATCCCTTTTAAAATTACAGCAAAAAAATAAAATACTCAGGAATAAATCTGACCAAGGAGATGAAAGACATATACAGTGAACTACAAAACACTGATTAGGAAATTAAAGATGATTTAAAGAAATGGAAAGATATTCCATGTTCTTGGATTGGAAAAATTAATATTGTTAAAATGGCCATGAGACCCAAACCAATGTACAGATTTAATGTGATCCCTATCAAATTACCCAGGACATTTTTCACAGAACTATAACAAATAATCCTAAAATTTAGATGGAATCACAAAAGCAATACTGAAGAAAAAGAACAAAGTTGGAGGAATAACCCTCCCAGACTTCAGACAATACTGCAGAGCTACAGTAATCAAAACAGCATGGTATTGGCATAAAAACAGACGCATGGATCAATGGAACAGAGAGTCCAGAAATAAACCCACAGACTTACGGTCAATAACCTTCAACAAAGGAGGCAAGAATATACAACGGAGAAAAAATAGTCTCTTCAATAGGCGGTGTTGGGAAAGCTGGACAGCCACGTGTAAATCAATGAAGTTAGAACCCTCCCTCACACCATACACAAAAATAAACTCAAAACGGCTTAAAGACTTAAACATAAGACAAGACACCATAAACCTATAATAGAACATAGGCAAAACACTCTCTGATATAAATTGCAGCAATGTTCCCCGAGGGCAGTCTATCAAGGCAATAGAAATAAAAGAAAAAATAAACAAATGGAAACTAATTAAACTTACAAGCTTTTGCACAGCAAAGGAAACTATAAACAAAATGAAAAGACAACCTACGGACTGGGAGAAAGTCTTTGCCAAATGATGAGACTGACAAGGGCTTAATTTCTAGAATACACAAACAGCTCATGCAACCTAATATGAAAAAACAAACAACCTAATCCAAAAATGGGCAGAAGACCTAAACAAACATTTATCCAATGAAGACATAGATAAAATACTTAATATCACTAATTATCAGAGAAATGAAAATCAGAACTACAATGAGGCATCATCTCACACCAGTCAGAATGGTCATCATTAAAATGTCCACAAATGATAAATGCTGGAGAGGGTGTAGAGAAAAAGGAACCCTCCTAAACTGTTGGTAGGAATGTAAATTGGTGCAGCCACTATGGAGGACAATACGGAGACTCCTCAAAAAACTAAAACAGACTTATCACATGACCCCAGCAATCCCAATCCTCGGCAGATAGTTGGGGGAAAATACAATTTGAAAAGACATGCATCCCAGTGTTCACAGCAGGGCTATTTACAATAGCCAAGACACGGAAACAACCCAAATGGTCATTGACAGATGAGTGGATAAAGAAGATGTTACCAAAAAAAAAAAAAAGAAGATGTTACCTACACACACACACACACACACACACTGGGATACTATTCAGCCATAAAAAATAATAAAATAGTGCCATTTGCAGCAACATGGATTTACCTGGAGATTGTCATTCTAAGTGAAGCCAGAAAGAGAAAGGAAAATATCATATGATATTGCTTATATGTGGAATCTTAAAAAAAAAAAAAAAGGACACAAATGAACTTATCTACAAAACAGAAATAGATTCACAGACATAGAAAACAAACTTATGGTTACCAGAGGTAAAAGGGGTGGGAAGGGATAAATCGGGAATTTGAAATTTGCACCTCTTGGGGAGTGATGGAAATGTTAGCTATCTTGATTGTGGTGGTGATTTCATTGGCATATACATCTATCAAAATTCATCAAATTGTACATCTCAAATATGTGTATTTCATTGTACAGGAATCATACCACAATAAAGGTGTTAAAAATGAATAAAATTTTAAAAAGAAAAAAATGTCCTCAAATGACAAATGTTGGACAGGGTGTGGAGAAAAGGGAACCCTCCTATACTGCTGGTGGGAATGTAGTTTGGTGCAGCCATTATGGAAAACAGTGTGGAGATTCCTTAAAAAACTATAAACAGACTTACCATATGATCCAGCAATCCCACTCCTGGCCATATATCTGGAGAAAACTCTAATTTGAAAAGATACGTGCACCCCAATGTTCAAAGTAACACTATTTACAAAAGCCAAGATGTGAAAGCAACCTAAATGTCCATCGACAGATGACTGGATAAAGAAGATGTGGTATATATACACACAGTGGAATACTAATCAGTCATAAAAAAAGAATGAAATAATGCCATTTGCAGCAAAATGGGTGGACCTGGAGATCATCATACTAAGTGAAGTAAGCCAGAAAGAGAAAGAAAAATATCATATAGTATCACTTATATGTGGAATCTTAAAAAAAGACACAAATGAACTTATTTACAAAACAGAGACAAACATAGAAAAGAAACTTATAGTTATTGGGGTGGGGGGGAGAGGGGCAGAGGTTATAAACTGGGTGTTCAGGATTTGCAGATAATAACTACTATATTTAAAATACATAAACAACAAAGTTCTTCTGATTAGCACAGGGAGCTATATTCAATATCTCGTAATGGCCTATAATGAAAAGGAATATGTATGTATAAATGAATCACTTTGCTATACACCAGAAATTAACACAACATTGTAAACCGACTATACTTCAATTTTAAAAATCATATTTATTAAAAAAAAAAAAGACTAAGATCAAGGAAGCAAAACTGAAGTTTTTTGCCTCCCCAAAAAAACTATACTAGTTCCCTACAGCCTGTTCCTCCACATGGCTAACAAGGCCCTCATCTACTACTTCCCCATCTCATCTCCCATCACGCCTTCTTCCCCTGCTCCACATGTGGTCTGTGCCCCAGCAACTGTGACCATCTCACTATCTGATCCTGCTCTATGCTCTGCTGTGTCTGTTGCCTTTGCACCAGGCAGTACTTCTGCATGTCTCAACCTATGTTCTTTGCGTACAGAATTTTTCCCTTTCCAAGCCCACTCAAATGCCACTTTCACTGTGAAGCCAATGTTGACTCCCCCAGGTAATGACCCCTGCCCTGTGTCTTCCAGGATGCACTGCACACCCTTCTGTTGCACACTCACCATGATGTCTTAGAAATGACTGGTAACAAGTCTGTCTCTCCCCATTCCTCAAAAGCAAGACTCTTTACAGCAAAGATTTACTGACTACCTACTGCAAACCATTCTCTCTTCCAGGCACTTTATATACATTATCACCTTTAATATTCATGACAACCCTATAGGATAGCCATTACTATTATCTCTATTTTGTAGATAACTGAACTGAGGCTTAAATATGTTAAGTAACCCGCCCACGGTTGCAAGTCACTAGTCAGGATTCAAAATCAAAGCCCATACCCTAAACAACTACACCATACCATATTATAAACCCTAGCACTGAACTCAGTACCTGGTAAGCTGCAATGTCTGCGTAACTCATCTCCTGCTGTATGACAAAGTAGCCTAAAACATAGTGACTCAAAACAATAAACAATTACTATATCTGAGTTTCTCTGGGTCAGGAATTTGGAAACAGCTTATTCGGGTGGTCTGTCTCAGGGTCTGTTGTGAGGCTGCTATCAAGCTATCAGCCTGCGCTGCAATCATCTGAAGGCTTGGCCAGACTGGAGGATCTCCTTCCAAGGTGCCATGCTCGTATGGCGCTAGTCACAGGCAGGAGGCTCAGTTCCTCACATGTGGACCCCTCCACCAGCTTCCTGAGTGCCCTCCTGACACCGTTGCTGGCTTCCGCCAGACTGCACAACCCAAGAGAGCAAGGTTCTTCAGAAGCCACTATGTCTTTTATGACCTAGCCTTAGAAGTCATATTCCATCATGTTCACTGAATCCTACTAGTTACAGAAGTCAGCCTGATCCAGTGTTGGAGGGGGCTACACAGGGTGTAAACACCAGGAGGTGAGAATCACTGGGAACTCTATAAATATTAACTGAATAAGTAGAAAAAATAAGAATTGCTCTGAGTGTCACGGTCTCTTCTAGATAATGAGAAGTTTGGAATTGGTGGCCACTGAAGTTTCCTTCCTTCCAGCTCCAAAACTACAGGAGACTTTTCAAACTGTCCCCAAAAGACAGTGTGAAGTGGATTCAGGGATTTAATTTCATTAAATTCCAGTAGAGGCCTCAGGCAAGTGAGTATTTGCCAACTCGGCTCCCACTTTATGGTTTTAGGCAGAGTCAGCAAACTATGAGAAATTCTCCTAGCCTGAAACACAGTTATTTCCTTAACAGCAAAACAAGTCTATGTTTGATTTCAGGATTAATTCTCTAGTTTCATGCCAGCGTAAGCCCAGCCTCCGGACAAAGGCTTAACTTCTGTGGCAGAGTGTCTGTGATTAAACTGAGGCAACTAAATCCCTTGCATATAAGAGCAAAGACAATAAAATCATTGGTTTTAGCCCTTAGGCCTTGCTTGTTTTCAAGCCAAGGGTTTATTTGTTTAAAATAACTCCTTAATATAATTTGAGACGTATGAAGATCAAAAAACTAATATGGAAATGAGGCATGAGGCAGCTACACCGCAACACTAAATACATGAAATCAATTTTATTCTAAAGACTAGTCTGTGTTAGTAGAAATGAAAACCAAAAACGAGCCATGACCGTCTTGTCCCCATACCACCACCTGAGTAGATCCAAAGCAGTCTGGGAGCTGGGTCAGAACACATCCTCTCGGTGCTCTACACCAGGGACTGGCAGACTACAGCCACGGAAACAGTTTTACTGGAGCACAGCCACGCTCATTTGTTTATGAACTGTCTATGGCCACAATGACAAAGTTGAGAATTTGCAACAGAGACCATACAGCTTGCAAAGCCAAAAACATTTACTATCTAGCTCTCTACAGAAAAGGTTTGCCAGTTCCTGGTCCACACCTCTGGCGGCTTCACCTGCGGCAACCTGCTGTAAGCCCAACCGTCTATGCATGCTACATGCTATCCTAAAAATGTTACGGGGGGAAAGGGGTGTTACTGTTTATGATGAGGTATTATATACATACAGTAAGGCACAATTTTTAATGCTAGAACACAGTTAGTTTTTACACATGCATCACCAGCACGACCACCTCCCAGATCCAGACCATGTTTCCTGTGCCTCTTCCCAGTCAATATCCCCCAGCAAAGGTAGCCATGAGTTTAACCTCTATCACTGAGGTGACAGGTTAGCCTGCCTATTCTTGAACCGTCTATAAAAGGAACACGCGGTGCTCCACTGAGCACGGAGTCAGTGGCATTCTTACATACCGCGGCGTGGACCCGCATGCCCCTTTTCACTGCTGGGCAATATTTAGATGTATGAATACACCACGATTCATCTACTGATTCTTCTGTTGATGGAAATGAGGTTCCCTGCAGATTTTTATGATTGTGAACAGAGCTGCTATGAATATTCATGCCTGTGTCTTTTCTTGGGCATGAGAATCCATGAATCTTATCAAGAGTGGAATTTCTGGGTAACGGGAGACATCAACAAACTGCCAAATACTTTTCCAAATTAGTTGTTTCTTATGTACAAAAATATTGTTTTAATGTACAAAATCTTTTGAGAGCAAAAGTTCAAAACACATCCCCTCCCCAATCTTCAGATTCTGCCATGCATTCTATGATGGGACTACCAGTGGGCCAGTTTGAGATACACAAAACCCTGATCTTGGCAATGTGCCTGCAGTTTTCAAATTGATCTTGTTAAATATGACCAAAAACCCTATGGACTAAGTAACCTCAACATGTAGCAGATGAGGACAAGAGGGGTCAGGAAGGGGAAACGCCTTGATCAAGGTCATACAACTACATCACTGGCACTTAAGGTTTTCCATCAAGGTTCTCATCATTTCCCTACTAAAAGCAGGAAGACCAGCTGTGCATTTATCACAGAGTTAGGGAAGCACACAAGCTTAGGCACCAGTTACCTCAGCTCCTTGTTTTCCTGTTTAACCACCTTATCAGTTCAAATATAACTAAATTCTGCAATTGC
Source organism: Vicugna pacos (assembly GCF_048564905.1). Classification (NCBI taxonomy): domain Eukaryota; kingdom Metazoa; phylum Chordata; class Mammalia; order Artiodactyla; family Camelidae; genus Vicugna; species Vicugna pacos. The sequence goes on along the minus strand of NC_133023.1, from coordinate 16,482,716 downwards.
TTCTGAGTATAACTCCCCATACAGCAGACTTACATCATTATTCTTTCACACTGTGTGTCTGAGGACAATGCTACCCAGCTTGACAAGGGTAGAAAAATAAAAAGCTATAACCACCCTACAAAAATCTACCATTGAAAGATGGCCACAAATCATAGGCATGGATCTGCAAAAACAAAACCAAAAAAACAAAAAAACCTATAGGTTTTTCTATTTTCTTTTCAAACCTCTACTGCATGCTAGCTTAAATGACATAAATCAGAAAATGATAATGGGAACTGAATGAAATTCTCATAAATCACGTTACTAAGTATAGTTACATCTTAGATGTGAAACCCAATTAAACAGATGGCCACATGCTGTCAGAATCCACCCCTAATCAATAAAGATGTTCATTTTAGAAAATCACCTCAATTTTTCACTTCTTCAGTGAAGCAGAAAAGAAGGCAGTTGGGGGCTGGGGGAAGCCCCAGGAAAGTCAGTCGGGAAATGTATAAGAAGGAACTCCACCTGTCTTAATTTGTAGTCCAGAAAATCAGAAAGAGGAGAGAGAAAAAGAAGTCACCCACAGGATTCCTTGTCATCTTGCCTGGGAATGTAATTTACAATGAGAGCAAGCACTGGTCATTATGAAAACAGAAACAGCTTGAATCTCTTAATTAAAATACTGCTTCAAATTGTTCATTCCAAACCCTCTCTGCTCATGAGCTTTTGGGAAACCAGTGGATTACCCTGAAATGGCTGCTTCTTCAGTAAACCTCTGAGAGGATCAGCTCTTCCCAGATAAGAAAAAGGCTGACCCAGGGTAAATCCTGGAGGCAGAAATATTATTGGGCACACTTAAACCCCAAAAAGACCAGTAAGTGTTCACTGACACGGGAAAGTGAGTGTGGAAACACTGGTCAAGAGTCTATCTCAATGCCTTTTCTTGCACAAAAAGTGATCTATTATATTCACTAGATTGGTGAAAATTGTCTACCAATGCCTGAAAATGATGAAAGTGACAATTGATGAAAATATTTCCGTACCTTGGAACACTCATCCTGGAAAACATTTGGTGTTACCTGGTAAAGGTGAGTAGTTGCATACCCTACAAGCCAGTAATTCACTCCTAGTGTATACTCCAAACACTTGTTTCAAGAGACATGTACGAGAATATTCAGAGCAACATTGTTCATAACAGCAAAAATCTCAGGGGGAACACACAGGTCTGTAGAACAGGTAAGTAATCTGGGGTGCAGTCACACAACGGAATACTACACAGCAGTGAAAATGAAAAACCTACTGCCCCATGCTACATGGATGAATCTTAAAAACATGTTGGTTGAAAAAACACAGCTGTTTAAGATTACATGCAATATAATACCATTTTTATGCTAAAAATAAGTAAATAATAAACAATATACTGTTTAGGAATAAGTGGTTTAAAATTAATTTTTTTAAAAAACAAGAAAATGATAAACACAAAAATCAGAAGAGTGGTTACTGCTATGGTGAGAAAGAAGAAAGGGATGGGGAGGAGCACAGGCAGATGGAATGACATCAGGAATGTTCCAGTTCTTGGATGGGTGGTGGGTTGATAAACATATAAAATATACTTTATAACTTTATGGGTTCTAGCATGTTATATATATTCTTTTGCATGTACATAGTAAAATTTTAAAACAGAAAATCTAAAGAACTTTCTATCATCCAATAAGTTACTCCAGGTGATATTATTCTAATTCATATTATACAAATAACTTACAGTATTATAAACAGCAGTTCTAATTAATATCTAGAATATCAGAAATTCCCATGTAGCACAGCTTAGTTCTCAACTTGGAGCTATAGCAAAACATCATGCTGTGCATTTTAAATATATAAAATGTTTATTTATAAATAAAGATTAAATAATAAATATTATACCTCAATAAAGCTGGGGGGGGGAGAAAGCAATGGTATTTTCATGATAATAATATACCACCATCTGCTTGCTTTCCTTCAATTCACTACTCTCCCAGACTAGTCTTGCAGAGACTGCCAGTCCTAAAAATGGCCACACGAGGGCAACTCTAAGGAGATGTGTCTGCTGGGAGTGGGCTGTCCGCTATGGCCAGGGAGTCCTGTCAGGATGAGGGCCAGCACAGAGGACCCATGGCAGGTGGGCAGACAGGAAGCCTCACTGAGAAGGTGACATTCAAGCAAAGATTGGAAGGAAGTGGGAACACAAACCCTGCAAATCACTTGGGGAAGTTTTCCAAGGCAAAGAGAATCCCTAGTACAAATGCCCAGAGGGAAGAGTGTGTCATGCTCTGGGACAGAGAGGAGACAAAGGCAGCACGGTAAGAGGCCTCTGGGACATTTCAAGTAATTTGGCTTTTATTTTCGCGGGGGGGAATGCTGATAACTGGTTGATTCTGAGCAAAGAAAGGACATGAGATGACTGTAAAACATCTCAAAATGGTTGCAGTACTATATTTAGAATAGGCTGCAGTACCTCCTCCAAATAGAAATAAATTAATAAACCTAATTACTTCCCCCTCATAAAGAATAGACTGAAGGGAGAATAAGTTCGAAAGCAAGGAGGCAAGTGAGAAGGCTGTGATCAGCATCCAGTGAGGAGACGGCAGGGGCATGGTCAAAGGTACCAAGTCTTTATAAATTCCATGCCCCACATTCAACAAGGAGCACAGAGATATGCTTAAAACCACGAGGTTAGATGTGCTCCCCACGCACAGGAGGGAAGGTGGAGACCAGCAGGGGTGCAGGGGGATGTAAAGCCTGCAAGGGCCTGCACAGGGGCAGCCTGGCCTCCACCACATGTCGCTGCGACCTGAACTTGTGTGTGTCATCCTCCTGACCGTCTTCATACTTTTCACTACATATGAATGGACCACCAGACAATACAAACTGTTCTGCTGGCTTTTCAACTTTATATGGTATCACACTCTATATATTTTCCCAAGTTTTTTTTTCCCCACACACAACCTATTATTTGTGAACTTCACCCAAGTTAATACATGTCACTCTGGCCACTCACTGTCCACTGCAGTATGGCATGCCCTTGTGTGAAAATGACACATGCGACTCATTTTGCTGCAGAGAGGCATGCTGGTTACGTTCCCTTTTCTGCTATTATAAGCAACACTGCAATGAGCATCCTCACATGGGCCTCCTCCTGCAACACTTCTCTAAGGCAGCAGGCCTCAAACTATGTTAGAGTCACCTAGAGGGCTTAATAAAACAGATTTCTGAGCCCCCCATTCAGGGTTTGTGAACAACTGCTCTAAGGTGGAGCCCAAGAATCCGCACTTCTAACAAGTCCCCTTGGGATGCTGTCACAGGACCACACTTTGAGAAGCGGCATTTGGGCACATACCAAGAGGGCAAATGATATTCAGAGATACGCATGCCCATCTTGGGCATTTCTAGGTGTTGCCAAATTGCTCTGCAAAGTGAGTGAATCAATTTACATTTCCACCAGGCACTATGTGTACGTGTTGCCAGCACTCAGCACTGTCAGAGTTTTAATTTGTGCAAATCTGATCTTTAATAATTTTTCTACTTTATCAGGGTACTTGTAATTATATACCCAGTACATGTACATAAAGGAATTAAAGGCTTTAGATCCAAGGATTAATTAGAGTATTTCAAAGCTTCTCTTACAGATAGTTCCCTCAGCTTCTAAAATCTGCCCAGTTACCTGCTTGTTTTCCCTGTCAATCTTAAAAATAAATAAAACGGTATAGACAAAAATCAGTAAGATCATTAAGAAAGGAAAGTGGAAGCTTGTTCCTTTTCATGGCCAACATCACTGTAGTGTTTATTGTAGCTATTTTCTTTAACTTAATGGTGATATAAAGCGTTTTTAAAAACTTACAATGTAAAGAGAATGAGGAAAACTGGGTATATGGCTAGGGAAGCAAACTTCCTTTGCCAACACACCTGGTCATTTTGGGGGGAAAATATAGTATGCCCTGCTCTTAAATCACAGTCTGGAAAAGGTCCTTCCATTCTGCACCACATTAACAAGGAGACAAGGAGACGGTACTCACGGATCTGGTTGGTGGATGCACTGTAGAAGGCATTGACGGTTGTTGGATTTGTGAACCACCTGTAGAAAGAGGAACAAGTATCACCAAGTGATCATCATTACCCAGGCAGGAGAGCAGCAAGAACAAACATGCCAGGACTTATCAGCAAACCACCAGTGAACAATGGGGAAGTGGGGCGCACAGGGAAATTACCACTTCAGTTTGGGGCTATTGGTCTGCCAGTGAAAAATCTCATCCGAAATTGAACATGGTTTAATGAGACTATATTAACATGCCTGGTTATTCACTGTTATTAACCTAACGGGAAAAGCACCAGTGCTTCTGAAACGCCTTAATGAAAAATTCTAGGATCTAACGGACTCTCCTCCCCACAGATGGGAACGCAGCAAGACGCTGATGTTTGGCAGGCTCTGTTCAATGGGTCCATGGGACAGCTGAGTTCTCCATGCTGCATCACCTCTGACCTGTCCATTAAAGGTTTGAGATTGGTGACAATCTCACGTAAAGAGAAATGAAGAAAGGTCTGCCTGCTCCCATAGAAAGCTGACTGGTTTAAGCACCAAAAGACCTAACAGCTCGCCCTGCCTTTATCCCTAAATTGCTGAGTTGTGGTGGAAAAGTCGCCTACCTTCCCGGGGTTCATTTTTAGCTCTAAAACTAGTACACTGCATTAAGAGACCTTGGGAGTACCTTCTAACTATGAAGAGTCTACACTCCATTTCAAACACACAGTAGGCTACTTAGATCAGGCTCAGCAAATTTTTTTCTGTAAACAGTCAGATCGTAAACATTTAGTCAGGCATTTCGTGGGCCAAGAGGTAAAATCAAGGATGTTATATAGGTACTTTTACAGTGAAAGAAACTTTTCCACAGAATTTTATTGATGAAATTCAAAATATGATAATAACCGAGTACAATTTTTGGTGGCACAGGCCTATCCATGAGAAGAATGAAATTCTTTGGGGGCAGGAGAACATTTCACTTTGGTGTTCAAAGTTAGTGTGTCCTGCCATCAACTGCAAACATTTATCTCTAAAAATCATTCTGAGCTCATGGGCTGTACAAAACCAGGCAGAAGGCAAGACTCAGCCCTCAAGCCATAGTTTGCTGACCCATTGACTTAGATGCCTGTGAGTGAGGGGCACCGCCCTTTATGGTTAAACCCAAGCATTTGTCTTAAACTAAACTTCCCAAAAGAAACGTGTATAAATTCCTTTTCAGAATAATCATTTTACTAAATTATGTCTAATAGAATAATTATGCCAGACTAACAGGAAACTGGTAGAAAAAGCACGTGTTGGTTCTAGTTGGGCCACCTGTTCTCCTCATCACTGCAGATAAGGACAATGAGACTTACAAGCATTATATACTTGCACAAGGTCTAGTCTGACTTCAAACCAGTTCTAGTAAGCATTATATTATACTGGAGACATCACTGGAAATGAAGAAAGAGTGCTTCTTTCTGTCAGAGACGAAACCTATACTCATTTCCATAAAATGTATATTCTTTTCCTTCAAATTTAGGATTAGCATGTCAATAAACCCTAATGTTTAACACAAATTTACTGGCTGGCTTACTTCCCTGAGGGAAAAAGTACAGGGGAAAGCACCTTTACTGACCTAATGGCACTACCCATGGTGGGTAGAATTATGGCCCCCACAAAAGATGTCCACGTCCTAATCCCTGGATCCAGTCAACACGTTATGTTACATGGCAGAAAGGACTTTGCGGATATAATTAAGGTCAAGGAGCTTAAAATAGGGAGATTATTCTGGATTATCCCAGATGGGCCCAATCTAATCACATGAGTCCTTAAAAGCAGAGAACCTGCTCTGACTGGAATCCCAGAGATGCAACGGAGGACAAAGTCAAAAGAGATACTGCAGGATGTGAAGTCAGAGATTCAGGGGTGAGAAGGATTCAACATGTTGTCGCTGGCTCTGAGATGTAGGGGCCATGTGCAAGGACCAGAAAGAGTCCCCGAGGATCCAAGGAAGGAAATAGGGACCTCCGTTCTATAACCATAAGGAACTGGGCCAACATTTGAATGAGACTGGAAGAGGATTCTTCCCAGAGGCTACTGCTAAGAGTCCAGCCAGCTGACACCTGACACCTTGATCTCAGCCTTATGAAATCTGGAGCTCAGAAAACAGCCAAGCCATCCCATATTTGTGACCTACAGAATTGTGACAGAATACAATTGTGTTGTTTTGAGTTGCTAATAATGTTGTCGTAATTCATTACAGCAGCAACATAAAATTAATACACAATGAACCCAGAATTGGTTGTCTGCTCTTTGGGTCAAGAGGAGAGAATCCAGATGCCTCTCAACTTGGCTTCTTAATGGCATTGGACTGAGCTACAATATGCACATAAGATGATGTGTATTCCTGGAGCTCATCCCATCTCTCCCAACTCCCCTCCCTTTAGCAAAGAATAAACTTTCATCTTTTTATTTTTTAATGGAGGCACTGGGGATTGAACCCAGGACCTCCTGCATGCTAAACCATACCATTGAGCTCTATTCTCCTACAAAGAATAAACTTTCAAAACATTAGAGTAAGAGCCATGTAGGAACAATGTTTCTAACTGCTGATGGACAAAGACAGACAAAACAAAGAAATCAAAAAACCAGATGGGGCCTAATGGGGCCTCTGAAGCTTCAGCAAGAATTCCTAAAACATCTCCTATCAGACTCAGGATCTCACCTTTCCTGACTTCCCGGAGCTCCTGCTGACTCCAGGACATGCTTGGAGCCCTGATTATACCCTGATATTAAGTAACTGCACTAATGGAGCCTACCAGTTGCGGATGCTATTATTTCTTCTGATTGGTCAGTATCCACACCAAGCCAGCTGTTAAATATTTTGTATATCTCCCTGATTATATCCAAGTTTATTATATATTTAGTTTTACTATTCTCTAATGTAAGGCCATATGTACTGGTTTAGTAAGTGTTTGCAATTTCTTTTTTTTGCACTTGTTCCATTAAGAAGTAGACTCTAAATTCCTCCCTTCTCGATTATGGGCTAGCCTTGGTGACTCACTTCTAAAGCATGAAATGCAGTGGAAATGACACCACATGACTGCCAATGCTATGCAATGAAAGGCAATACAACCTCCCCCTTGTGCATACACACGGGCCTCCTTCCTTCTCTCTCTTTCAGGAAACTTGCCCTTTAAAGTTTCGTGCTCAATCAGCATGCCACAAAGAAGCCCAGTACACACGGGGGAGGGCCACAGGAGGCGCTCCAGCCAACAGGTAGCAATCAACCACTAGACGTAAGAGAGGAAGCCTCCCACGTGACTCCAGCCCCAGCCACTACCTGACCACAACATACACACACGGCCCATGAGCAAGAACCACCCAGCCGAGCCTAGTGACAAGCAGTCATGAGAGAGAAAAATGAATAATTATTGTCACTTTAACCCTCTAAATTTTGGGATGGTTCATTATACAGCAATAGTTAACTGCAGCTGGCTGTCCACAGACTAAGTCCTACCCAATGGCTTGAATTTTCCCAGAAAAACGTTTTGTTTGTCCAACACAATGTTTTTTTAAAAGTACTGAAATGAAATTCCTTTAAACGAGGTGTGCAATCACTAGTTCTCCACGGTCTTCACCACGCCCTCTCATTTATACCTGTCCAGCTCATCATTTGTTAACTGATGGGCCCTGAAGGCCTTTGAATTTGCACAACTGACCTCCCAACAAGATTTTAAGTTCCTTATAGGCTAAGAGAATTGCCCAAGTGGTATGTGCTGGGCACAGTCACTGAATCTATTTATTGCTATGTATACATGTACTTGAATAAACAAAGAGTGTCATTCAAGGGCTTTAAATTCTTTTTACTGTGTCTTCAGGGTGTTCCTGCAGTTTGTGTTTGGGGAAGTATTCAGTAGGAAGAGGTCTCATATAAATTTCAAATCCAAAAATATATGGGGATGTATTGGACAATGCGATACATAAAAGAACCATATAAAATGATATACATCAGGCTGAAGTTTTACATATTACTTATCAACTCAAAGATAGCCTAGGGATGGAATGGAAAAATCACAGAGTATTTATTGCTTTATTTCGCATATTCTGTAAAGTATATCCATCCTATTCCATGCAGTAGATAATGCTTTTGCAAACAAAACTTCTGGGCAGGACCATAATTTGTACATTTGATGTATTTTTACATATTTTTCAAAAGATGGAGAAAAATTCAGACATGTTTGTTCACAGCAGAATGATAGTGAGTTAATAGGGAGGCTGGCTTAAAATCATTTCTGTCAAAGAAAGAGGATCCTGAGGGAAAGAAATTACTTTTGACTCAAGCTGAGCAGTGAAGTAAATACTCTATTTTTAAGCAAGCTGATGAAGTGACAATTCTGAGAACTAACCCCTAAATATGTAACTTCAGGGATGACCACCCAATTAATTTCATTCTTGATGACATTTCCCATCATGTTAGAAACGTCTTAATGCACATTAGTGCAGCTAAAATGGATTCCATGAGAATGAAAGATAAAGGGTGTTTATCTCCTATACCCACAAAGAAGCAAAATGTTATTTCAGGGCTTTGTGGAAATATAATCATGATGTGCCGTTCAAAGTAAACCAGTGTAGTGGAGCTACTCCAGGATCATCCTCACTCGATTAACTCATGAATTTTCAGACTTGAAAGATGTCAATTAAAGTTGATGTATATCATGAAGCTAAAATTCCCAACAATGTCTTAAAAGGGCCAGCCCAAAATTTCTTCTAAAACAAATGACTATCATATCACTTTATCTTGCAAAGAGGACCTTCAATTTCTTAATGCTGCTTTTCCTGAAATAGACACAGTCTGAGGAATTAGTAGCATTGCACTGATTTTCATTCCTAGAGAACTTTTCCAGAAACATTATCCAATTTCATGTCCTTGTGAAAGAAGTATTTGTGTTCACTGACAGAAGAAAGCAACACAAATCACACAGTTTGCTTAAGCCCATAAAGTCAGCCAGCACTTTTCCAAGGCACAAATATTAGAAATAGTCAAGGCCATTAGACTTGTACAGCCCACGAGTATGTTAGGATGATAAAAATGACACATTCAGGAGTTTCTCAATTAGCAACCCAGGCCTTGCTACAAGCCCAAACGAGTAATGACAGGTTGAAGTTAAAGAATATCAACTTAGAAGCATCTCCAATATGGAAGGGTCCCTGAGAAGACCCTGAAAATTCACAAAAATACTGGTGAGAACGTTGAATGTTTTACAAGTTGCTACAACAGAGTTTGAACTTATCTGATGTGGACCTGAAAGGGCAGGAGGATTTATGTACTACATGCAGGTGCTCACTGAGATACTGAAAACCACCTGAAGTCGTGTGATTTGAGAAGCTGGTTTCAGAACCCTAAATCCAAAATTTCTATTGAATAATTCTAGTTGAGAGTGAAACAGGAGAGATGGACTGAGAGATACTGTGGTAAAAGGAGAAAGTCAAGGACAGTGGAGCAGATGGGTTTATACCAGCTCTCTGTCATTTCCAAACAAGTTCTACAGTCTTCTGCTTTCTTCCTTTGTATTTTTGAGTGGAGTCAGGGATAGGTAAGAGGAGTGGTTCAGCTTTAGGCCTACTCCTTAGAGTCAAACACTTTTAACTAACTTTGGAGGTGCATACTGTAAGACAGTTTGAAGGGGAGAGGGCAGGATGGCTGGATGGGAGCCACGGCTCAAAGAGAGGCGGTCATCATAGCTTAAGCCAACGGAGGGTACAGGGGCTAGAGTTTTTCCAGAGGCCAGAACAGAGCAGGGAGTTGGAAGACAGAGTAACAAGAGACCCAGGGACCATAAAAAGAGGCAGCTAAAGATCTGGAGACCAGAATATCAGCCAAGGTCAAAATGTGGACCGTAAAAAAAAAAAAAAAAAGCAGGCCGTGGAAGTCAGGCTTCCAGCTATGACACTATGAAAAGGTCAACAAATCCTTTCCACAAAAACCAAGTATAAAAATGGACAAAACTGTCAACAAAAAACCACTTTAAGGCTCTGGGAACTGATCAAAGGCAAACAACAAATTGAAAAATGTTAATTTTGAAAAACTGCAATAACCTACGAGTAAGTGAAACAGGAGTCTGTGGCCTTCTTGCCCGGGACTGTTCCCATCCCTCCCAGCTCAGTAAGTGAGAACTTATTTTGTTAGGATAGGGCTGACTAGAGAATCTGCCATTTTGCTGCCACAGGGGTGGACTCAGTTAGGTGTGGGGTGAAAACCTGCAACCCTGCCAACTAAAAGTGATACACTTGGTAGAAAACAAATGAGGAAAACCCACAGCTTTCCTAGCCTGAAGTTACAGTTATCACTGAGGAGAGTGACAGACCAGCCAGAAATTTAAAAGAGAGCTCCTAGAGCTAAGAGAGTCACAGATGAGTGAGATAAGTTCTCCATACACCTCTGGCTGACTAGGAAACTAGGTACGTGCGCAGGGAGACCCAAGAGAGCCCAGTGGCAAGTAAACTCCAAGGGTGACTGAAAAGTCCTTGTGACTTTGAATGCACTCCCAAGCCCCATGCAGATCAACGGGCAGAGGGCAAAAACCCTACAGGTCTGAAACGTTTGAGCACAAGCTCTGCCACGACCCCTGGCTGAGGACCCAGCTATGTAGACACAGGGACAATCTCTATGAAGGGAGGCTAAAAAATAAGAATTTAAAAAATAAGCAGAGACATCCATGGCCACATAGTGTAGGGGAGACAGATTCCACAGTGTAAGTCCAGGAAAGTTACTTTTTAAAAAGCCTCAGAAAAATAAATCAGAATCCACAGCTGCTGTATTATCTAAAATGCCATTTTCAACAATGACAAAAAATGATGTTAGAAGAAAAAAATGTAAAAAAAAAAAAAGCAACTGATAAAAACTGAGTGAGTGACTGGATTTTTCAGACAAAGACTTGAAAGCAGCTATTATAAATTAGTTTAATAAAATAAACTATATTCAAACAATTAATGGAAAATATGATGACAATGACAACAAATAAAGAATTATAACAGAGAAACAGAAACTGTAAGAAAAATAAATGAAACTTCTAAAGTTGAAAAATACAGTAAAGGTGAGGGTGGGTATAGCTCAGTGGTAGAGTGCATGCTTAGCATGAACGAGGTCCCAGGTTCAATTCCCAGTATCCCCATTGAAAACATAAAAATAAACATTTTTAAAAAGAAAAAGAAAAATACAATAAATCAAAATGAAAAATGTGTTAGACAGGTCAACAGTAAATCTGAGAATGCAGAAGAAAGAATCAGTGAATTTGAACACAGATCAATAGAAATTATGCACTCTGGAGAACAAAGAGAAAAAAACATGGAAAATTGGACCATAGCAGAACAGAAAGTAATCTAAATCTGAGCTGAAGAATTTCTCAGTTGTAAGCCTCTTACTCATTTGTAAATGGGGCTAATAAATAGTACCTACACCTCACAGAATTGATGAGGATAAAATGAATTAAAAAATGTAAGACACTTCCTGGCACACTGTAAATATGTAATAAATTTTAGTTGCCATCATCATCATCATCATTATCATACATGTTTTGCTATGGAAGAAAATCATGGCTGGCCCTAACCCCAAAAGTTCCTAAGGAAACTTCTCTAACCTGTAGAAAAAGTTACTACCAGCATGTGGGAAGAAGGCAATACATCATAACTGCTATTGAAGGAAAATAACAAAGCTATCAATTCTCTGACACTCATTACCTCAACAAACATCCTCTAATTACTTCATAATCGAAGGCATATCTTAGAGATTGTGGGTTCAGTTCCAGACCACCATAATAATGTCAATACCACAATAATGTGAGTCATAGGAATTTTTTTGGCTTCCTAGCACATATAAAAGTTACATTTACAGTATACTGTAATCTATTAAGTTTGCAATAGCATTATGTCTAAAAAACAATGTATATACCTTAATCGAAAAATATTTTATCGCTAAAAGATGCTAACCATCATCTACAACACAGGGTTGCCACAAACCTTCATTTTCTAAAAAACACATTATCTGCGAAGTGCATTAAAGCTGAGTGCAATAAAATGAGATGCGCCTGTATGCAATTACTTCTACACTTGTAATCATACTTTATTTTTTAAATATTTGCTTTTTTTAAAAAAATCTATCAGTTTCTGCCTGAGTGTGAAATTCTAAAGAAATTTGTTTCCTATATCTATATAGATGTAAATAACAAGATCTAGAAATGATTTGAACATTTGCATCTTAATAAGCCTTGTTTTGCTATGTGTTGATGCTAGGAGTGAGGGAGCCACAACTGGATTGAACAACTGATTCATTTAGTATCAAAAATAAGAGTTGCCAAAACATAACAGATTTTGCCAAGCCAAGATAACTGGCAAGCCAGCTACTCTGACTTGAGGGGAATTGCAAAGTTTTATCTAAAGAGACTCTACTTCCCACCAAAATATTTATCTATTTCACCTATTTCACTTTTTCATTATTTCTTTCTTGATTTCTTTTTCTTTTCTACTCACTCTGTTTTTGGAACAGGTTTTCTCAGCCAGAAGAAATCAGTCTGTGCTAAATACTTGCGGGTTTGCAGGACGTTGCCAAAGTAGTCAGATTCTGAAAACTTGATCTGAATAAAACAAACCACAACCATCATTGTTCTAAGTGCAGATAAGAGATGGCTCTGAAAAAAGACTTAAGCACCCAAACAAGTGACCAGTGGAGAAGCTAGCACTCCTCACATCATCTCTCAGCCGTCACCCATTAACACAGTATTCACAAAGCCATGAAATTTAATCTCAGTGATTTTCTTTTAAAACAAAAAGCTCAAAAATCAATATGGTCATTTCTGGATCACAGTAAAAACAAAAAACCAAAAGAAGCTCCAGCAATTTGCAATATGCTTTATTTGCTTTGTACTTGAAAAAAAACCTACTTTAACCTTTTATAAAACATATTACCTTAAGTTTGAAATTAATTTGCCCACATGAGTCCTTGATCTTTTCTAAAAATGTATATTTTATTTGTCACATAGGTCCTTCTAATAACATTCAGCTTGGTTAGCTGAAACCTCGTTTAGTTTATAGATGATGATTTAGTCTAATGTTGAAATCCAATTTACTATAATCAGCATTTGTTCACGAAGGAAAAAATGAAAGTGATTCAGACTTATCTTCTACCCTAAGCACAATGGAGTCACTAGAATAATTTAATTATTAGTAGAAACTATCTGTTAACACTCAAAAAATGCTCTGGTCATTAAAATTAATGAAATTACAGAGGCAAATCAGATTATAGCTTGCATGGAAAAACAGGAAGTTGATGGCTCATGACAATGTTGTCTATTAAAATAGGGAAAAAGACAACTGATCCTTGAGTTTGCCTTTTTTTTTTTTGGAGGGAGAATGGCAGACAGTTTTAACTGTATATGCACTCTGTGTACAAAACTAGCAGTACTTAACCTAAATATTGTAAATAATATCTGTGTAACAGTAAAAGCAATGGTTTGCAGTCATCCCTAATGCTTTGGTTTTAAAATATATTACTGTGGCAAATGAAATAAGAAAAATACATATTTGAATAAGCAAATAATGAAGAGTAATCAAATTCTTATTATCTATCATATTTTTATGAATTTAAGCCATGATCCTCTTTTAAAAGCAAAAATTACAATGTGGCAAATGAGTGTATATGAAACCCACAGGCATCACATTATAGATATGAATGAATACATACAACATAACGATTACAGACTGGACGGTGGACTACGTGTTGGCCAATGTCTGGCTCAGACTGATCTCTTCCCTAACATATCACAGGTACTCACTTTGTCTGCAGAGTAACTTTTGTTAATCATTCATCTTAGCAATCTCTGGCCTGGGGGCAAGCCAAAATATAAAGAAAGGAGTAAAATAAAGGCACAGGGAGAAAGGCAGGAATAAAAGTATCAATTCCGGACATCCTTGGTATTCTACTTAGCCAACAAGTTACAAAGATATGATTTATTGTTCCTCCCTCAGTCCTCTTGGGGCAGGGGGGATGGCTGATAAATAAATCGTGGTATAGTCACATAATGGAAAACCATACAGAAGTCTAAACAAATAGTCTGTATGTGTGAACATGAAATAATCTCAAAACCAAAGCTGAGTAAATACGGCAAGTTGTATGTATGAGAGAATGTAAAGTTCTGTAACATGTAAAACAATACTACATGTTGTTTATGGATACATAGCTCTGTAGCAGAAGCATAAAGAAATGCATAGGAATGAGAAACACTGAATTCAATAGAGTGTTCGTACCTAGGGAAGGACATAGGCAGGGAGGAAGGATGTTAGGTCAAGGAGGATTACACAAAGAATTTCCAATCTATCTGTTTATTCATCAAAAATGTATGTGTGCATGTACACAGCTAAGATGACAATATGTTTAATATTTGTTAAAGGCAGAGGTGTTCAAAATATGATTTTATATACTCTTCCAGTGTTTCAGATGGTTCATAATAAAAAGAAATACAGTCAATTGTATTTTGATAGATGTTTATACTCAGCCTCAGAAGAAACAGAGTAAGCTCCTTGCTTAAGAGGCAATCGTAACTAGCAATCCTAAGGCATTCCCAGATCACATAGTTTAAAGAGGTGTCCACTGTTCAACCCTTTTTAGCTTTTGTTCCCAAGACAGCTCTGCCAGAACCTTCAGAATGTGACTGTAACTGAAAGAAAATTCAGATACGTTCTTGGGTTCAGAGCACTTTCCAGGAAACTCTCCCAAAGGAATTTCCTTCAAAAATACTAACTTTTTTTTGGTAATATCAATGGGGTCAAGCTGTTACTTTTAGAAGAGATTGCTAATGGTGATACTCTCCTGTTTCATTTGAAAAAAAAAGAAGAAGAATCTTGATATTCAGGTTGTTCTACAGGCACTAAATGGAAAACCATTCAAAAATTTCAAAGAAGAAGAGTTTCAATTTAAATAAATTTGGTTCCACCACAGCCACGGAAATAATCATGGGCAGTAAAACTCAGGGGCAAGTAATTTGACAACAGATTATCTATGCTTAGAAGGATAAGTTTTTAATTGTTTTAATTATTAAACTGAGAATATTTTCTATTTCTTAGCCTGGTAGAGTTGATGTAGTCCATTTATTTAATGGAAATCACAGGGACCAATTTTGACTTTCTCCTGTAAGACAGGAAGGGCCTGCCGCTGTTATTCTCGCATGACAGATGGGAAACAGAGACAGAGAGATTATGGAACATTGCAAAGTCGTAAAGTCCAAATCATTAGGCTGCTACTTCAGTGTTATTTTCATTCGTCCTAATAAAAAAAAAGTGACAATTCAACAAAAAGAGTACAAGGAAGGAGGAGGAGAAGGTAAGAATTATGGGTGGGAAGAGCTGCAGTGATTAAATAAGTCAGAGTACAGTTTACTTAGTATCAGACAGCTGTTAAAATCCTAATGATGGCTGTGGAAGACAAGGCAAAACAATGCATCACCTGTAGAGGTCAGTATGCAAAATTATACATAAGCATCAATTATAGCTTCCCCAAAATGGAAAATAATACACTAAAACAGAAGTATGTATTACTATGTTCAAGTACAAACATTAAGGGTGCTTTTTCATTCCTTTTCTCTACTGCCCAAATTTTCCACCATGCAATAATACTTTGATAATTTCAAAATTTTCAACAGGGCCTTGAGTGAGAAAAAATGATGAAATGCAGTAATCACCGGGAAAGTTTTACTTGTTGTAGAGACAACAAGAATGAATGCACATGAATATTTTAGAACCACTTGTAATCTTCAAAAAAAAAAAAAGTTTAAGCTCTGAAAAGGACAATAATTGGCCCAAAAGTCTCTTGTCCTTTCAGTTACTGCTGAAAATCTAGGTCAAGTTGATAATGACTTTCAATCATTTCCATTGCCTGACTTTTCAATTGAGTGACTTTCGGGGAATTAATTGGGGCTCTCATATCATTTCCTAAGAACAGCTGTCCAGATCATAAAATTTAGGGAATCGTTCTCTTCTTGGAAATCCTATCCTGGATGCCAAGCACCAAATGCCACAGGCTAAATGGAAGAATAAAGCTATTATCCTCCCCATGGTGAGGAACACCATTATAATAAGGGCATAAGAAGGAAATGTGTTCAGCTCCTCTGTAGGATCAGTAAATACAAGTTGATAAGAATCTACATAAGCCATTAGGAAGTACAGATCTAGAACCCTTTTTAAGCTGAATCCACTTAAAGATACTCAGCTATATATCCAAATATCTCTAAGAAAGATTTTATGTTAGGCACCCAGAGAATTCTCTGAATACTTAATGGAATCTGGATTTTAGATTCGTGTTTTGCTTTACTTAAATAATGAAGTAATATGCAACACTGCCATGTTTAGGTGGCTATGCCTGTAAGTAGTACGTATGTATACATATATGCATGCCTACATACAGGAGTGATGTTCAAAATGTTTACCAACCTACATAGACAGTACACCATGGAAGATACACCTCACATAAGGAGACACAGAAAGGTCACTCTGAGGGAGCACCAGCTAGCACACCAAACTCAGGAACCAGATGAAACCAGGTGCCCTGTTGCCAGCACCAGGAGTAAGGGGAGATCTTGGTCTGCTCTGGCCAGTGGAACACTCGAGATGGAGGCCGGTGTGATAGGTAGGGAAGACTGGCTAGAAGGTTGGTGGGCACCAGTGCACCTCCCTCCAGTGCCCACTCTTGTCTCTCCAGGGCTGTGGTGGCCAGAGATCACTAGAGAGCTGGGGGCAAAATTTCATTTTGGTAAAAAAAAAAAACCCACAGAATTATTTCAATATTTTAACAACCTATTTTTCTGGAGCATTCCACCTAAATATCACCTTACTCTTGCACAGTGGCAGCAGTACTCCCTGTCAATTTATACACACACAAAACATACACACAGAAACACCCAAGTGTTCCACTGGCCAGAGCAGATCAAGACCCACCCCTGAGAATATTACATGGCTTCACATATTACCTATGTATCTCTATATGCATATTTATGTCTATATGTGTATGTGTATATCACTCACCAGAAACACTGATCATCCCTAAAAAATTATCCATGTCTAATTCTCCTAAGTAAATGGAGGCCAGCTGTGATTCTGATTTCAGCTTCTACTGCAATTCTCCATTGGCCTTCACAAGAATGAGTGCCTAATGGTGTTGATTATTTACTGTTGTCTCTCAGACACATGGCCACCCTTATACTCTGCTCTATAATGCTGGGGCTGAGAATCTGAAAACCATGTTTCTTGGGCTCCATTGCCAGTTGGCTTCCTGTCAATAGGAGGCTCTGGGGGAAATCAGCAGGTGGCAGGAGGGTAAAGGATGCTGTGGTTGTCCCCTTTCATTTGCTCTCTCTCCTCTTTCTTCTGACAATGGCTCTGGAAGAATCTTCAGTCCCAGCTCTCCTCCAGAGTGGCAGTTCCTCCTCTGCTTTTCTAAGCAATGGTACCATGACCTCCTCCCTTCTGAGTCCCTATACACAGGAGTGGTAACTGCTTCCTAAAAAATTGATTAATCTCTGGTTTACCTCACCTTCATGATTTTCACCTTCCAATCTATTTCCTGTATTAAATCTCCTCTCCTTGAAACACCTAGTGTGGTCTGGCTTTCCTGGCTGATACAGAAATCTTCCCACAATTGGTATCAAATTACTTGAGTCAATTTCCATCAAGATTCAGTAAAGGTACACTTTATACAGTTTATTTGAAAGTGATGTCTATCTTTTTAGGCTAACTAGTAGGCTTTCCTGTGTGCTACCCAGGGGTCCACACAAAAGGCATTTCCTTTTTCCTTGTTCTTTCCAAAGACTATAGAAAGACTGCTGTTCAGAAACACTTCGCTGGGTATCGCAGTTTACCTTATCCTCAGAAGAGAAAAAAAATTTCTAATTCTTTACATTTGCCTCTAAATTCTTTTCCATCTGCCCTTACCTACACATGAGCCCAATTTCAGTTTTCAGTCTTTCTCCTTGATCTTCTTCCAGCTCATTTCCCAACCTCTATCCTCTTTCTTTCTGCATCTGTGCCTGATGAATCACATCTTCACTTGCATCAAATAACATAAGCTGTTTTTCATTTGTAGCAGCCTCTCATGCTCAGAGCTTGTATTACCAGAAATTTCTCATAGGCCCTACAGTAGTCCTTATCTACATGTTTCCCAAAACTGAAAACACAGTCCCATTGTGTATCAGCTATACTTCAGTCCTTCTGCTATTAACGTCAGTGACACTATTACTATCTAGCACATCAAGCATCCTTTATCTATTCTCAGGTTGGGTTTTATTAGTTTTCTCTATCAGTTTCTGAATAGAAATGTATCTTTCTTTCAAGTATTTGGATTTTTTTCACTGTCTGTTTTTTAAACTGTTAGAAACTCTTAGGGGTAATTGTGTCTGCTTTGGCAGTGAGTCAGATGGAAGCCATTTCTTCACAAAAGTGCTTAAAAAGCTTGTTATCTAACAGCTTCAAGTTCAGGCCCTGGAGAAACTAGGAAATATACCCAACACTGCATTCTGTTGGGCACCTGCTTTCTTTTCACAAAATACACTACAGTCATTGAATTCCTAAATTTCAGGTATTCACTTTTTTTTAAATTTTTTTATTGAAGTATAGTTGATATATAATATTGCATTAGTTTCTGGTCTACAGCATAGTGACTCAGTTATACAGATACATATTCTATTTCATTATAGGTTACTACAAGATACTGAAAATAGTTTCCTGTGTTATACAGTAGAACCTTGTTGTTTATCTTTTTTACATATAGTAGTTTGTATCTGTTAATCCCAAACTCCTAATTTTTCCCACCCTCCTCTTTGATAACCATGAGTTTGTTTTCTATGTCTGTGAATCTTTTTGTTTTAGAAATAAGTTCATTTGTATCATTTTTTTTAGATTCCACATATAAGCAATATCATAGGATATTTCTCTCTTTCTGTCTGACTTATTTCACTTAGTATGATAATCTCTATGCCTATCAATGTTGCTGCTGCAGATGGCATGATTTCATTCTTTTTTATGGCTCAGTAGTACTCCATTGTGTGTATATATATACCCCCATCTTCTTTATCCAATCATCTGTTGATGGATATTTAGGTTGCTTCCATGTCTTGGCTACTGTAAATAGTGCTGCTATGAACACTGGGGTGCATGTACAAAGATCTGGCTTTCAGATGACAAACTCTAATTCAAAAAGATACATGCATCCCAATGTTCACAGCAGAGCTATTAAAAACAGCCAAGACATGGAAGAAACCTAAATGTCCATCAACAGATGATTGGATATACAATGGAATACTGCTCAGCCATAAAAATGAAATAATGCCATTTGCAGCAACATGGATGGACCTAGAAATTATCATACTAAGTGAAGTGAGCCAGAAAGAGAAAGAAAAATACCATGATATCACTTATATGTGGAATCTAAAAAAAAAGTGACACAAATGAACTTATTTACAAACAGAAACAGACTCAAAGACATAGAAAACAAACTTACGGTTACCAGAGGGGAAAGCAGGTGGAGAGGGATAAATTGGGAGTTCGAGATTTACAGATACTAACTACTATATATAAAATAAACAAGGTCCTACTGTATAGCACAGGGAACTACATTCAATATCTTGTAACAATCTATATTGAAAAAGAATATGAAAAGGAATATATATAACTGAAACACTATCCTGTACATCAAAAACTCAGACAACATTGTAAATCAACTATACTTCAATTTAAAAAAAAGATAATGTGCATGAATATGGCAAGTGTGTCAGTATTTTTAATTATCATAGCAGTAGTTAGATTTTTCAGTATGGAAACAATGTATACTAAGTTGGGCTGCATGAGCACTGGAATTCTGTGAAGCGTAATTATTTTCCTCCATGGCAACTGGATCGATGCTTTGGAAGGCCATATCTTGGAGCCCAATGGAGAAAGTGTCTAATTAAAGTTTTCAGTCACTTTTGAATAATCTTGTAAAATTCCGATGTGCATCTACAAAGCTAGGATTGCTTTCAGATATGCAACTTGTTAAACCACAATTTCAGGAAAGAACTACACCTCAGAACCATAGTTATTTAATAAATTCCAAAAAAACTACTTTTTCAAGAAAATCTAGTGAATGATAAAAACAGAGGTTTTTGTAAGGAAAAATAGTTCTTTATCAGAACTATTTGTAGGAAAGAAAATAACAGTGGGTGATTAGAAAGACCTGTAATGAACATATCTACTGGAAAATATATGCCCCAAAATATTGGAATAAAAAAGTACTATTCCTCCATCAGTAACTCACTGCAAATATACAGACCAACTCACAATAAATTATCATCATATGTATATGCATTTAATTTGCCAAAACACTCATAAAGTTTAATGCAGGTAACTTCCGACAGGCAGATTTATTACTGGTCATTTAACATGAACGAAGCACATAAAGATGGTTTAACAACAAACATCATTCAGTCAACATTAGATCATGCTCACTAATTGTAAAATACTCAGTTTGCTTAATTCTTTCCTTTATGATCAAATTAGACCAAATCCAAGTCCATTTGCTTTATAGCACCCACTCAGCTATACATTCTTTCTGACACTTCCTTTGTTTTGAATCTGCTCTAAACCTTGTGATTTGCCTGGCATAACGAGGCTCATACCTAGCCAAGGAATGAATCAAAAGTTGGTGCTTTTTGGCACCACCAGATTTAATTGCTGGACTTGAGTTAGGTGAAAGGCATGAGGCCAGTAAAACTTGCCAGAAAAAAACAATAGAGTAAATTTAGCACTTACTGCCTTGAGGTCTTCATTAATATGAGTATCATTCATTATAAACTCAGGATAACCAACTTTTGCCAAAACAGCTCTTGCCTACAAGGAGGAAAAAGAAAAATGAAGTCAGAGTTTCGGCACTTAAATCATTAATAATCACAGGATGTAGAAATGCAACCTTCATCTGAAAACTCAGTTTACTGAATATCTACTATATGGAGCCCAGTGCGAAGGAAAAAAAAAATCTAAGTTAGTCCCTGCCCCCAGTATACTAAAAATATAGTGAATGTAGCAAATAACCATATAATACAAGATAAAATTTCATTTTTAGACAATATTGTTTATAAGTAGACAATTTTTTATTTATAGGCAACAGTGTTATCAAAGTTGAGAGCAGAGACTACTTCCTCTTGGGGAAAAAAGCTTATTGGAGAAGCTGACCAAACTGAGTCTTTGAGAAGGGTAGGGATTTCAAAATGCAGAGCTAGGAAGAAGGACATTCCCAGGAGAGCAAACGGCAGGGGCAAAGACAAGGAGATGGAAACAAAGAGCACAGCAGAGAAAAGGTGAGTAGCTTCCTGTAGCTGGATTAGAAAGCACGAGGGGTGGAGAACGGAAAACCAGCTTGGGCCAGATCACAGGGATTCCTGAACACCATGCTGTGAGTCTGTATTTTATTTTACAGACCAGAGAAAACAAAATATTTTTAGCAAGAGTAACATAAGATGAGTCATCTTCAGCAAGATTTACTGTACAACTCAATGAATGATGGCCAGGATGCCAGAAAAACTGGAGGTAAGGGGTCCAGACTAATTTAAGATGCGTCATTACCATCCTTGTGATAGACATACTAGTTATTCCCCATTTCACAGTATATAGGGAATGGATGAAGGAAAAATCACCTTAGGCACATACATGGAGCCTCCACAGGAGGGACTGGCAAACTCCCACCACTGGGCCAAATCCGGTCTCTGCCCCCTCCCCCCTCCATCTGTTTCTATAAAGTTTCACTGGCTCTCAGCCATGCCCACTTATTTACATGGAATCCATGGCTGCTTCTGCGCTACAACAGCAGAACTGAGGAGTTGGGACAGAAACCCTAAGGCCCACGAAGCTTAAATATTTACTCTCTGGCCCTTTACAGAAAGGGTCTGCCGACCCTTGCTCTTGAGAAATGTTACAGTTTCAGGTGAAAATTTGTCTCTCTCCTCTCCGCAGATGCTGGGTTTCACAAAAACAAAAGAATAGCCTACTCAAAGGGTACAGGGCGGAGCTCTGCCCAGGTCCCCTGGGATCCCTGTTATCCCTCCCCAGCACCCCTGTTCTTTTTCTTTTCTAATGGCCAGCACCTGAGACTCTGAAGGCCTCCCCAGGGCTATAAGGATACCTTGCTGGCACTCCAAACAGTTACTTCCTGCGAGTCTATCCACCTTGGGCCCCCTCCCCACTGCCAACCCAGCATCCCTCAGCCAATGACTGACTGTAGCAGGAATATGAAAGTCCAGCTCCTTTGCTTCAATTCAGGACAAACTATGAGGTATAATTTGCACTCCAGACTTCCCCATGGGATCAGGCTAACTGAGACTTCCCCTGAAATGGCACCCTGGCCTGTCTCTCACCCTTCCCTCTCTGGCTTCCTCTATTCCTTTGCTAGCTTCTCTTGGGAGCACTTGCTGAATAAATCACAAATCACTTGCACATGAATACTCATCTCTAACTTTGCCTCCAGAAGACCAAACATAAGACACCAGGCAACCTCAAACACATTGCTTTCATTCTACCAAAGCAAAACCAGTGACCTTCGCACACTGCTCTTAATAATGGGTTTTTTCCCCCTTTAGTCCCTTTCAACTTTCCTCACTCAAGAAACAAATAGAATAAGATGGTATGCTTTCCTTATCTTCCTTGAGATAATTCAAATATTAAATATCAGCAGAAAGTTGAAACTCAAGACTCAGAGAGGATTTTACAAGTGCCGTAGGACACAGTCATAATGGGTTTTGCTGTTCCACAGACTCAAATATAGAACAGATCAACTTCTGCCTTCCAACCCTGTGGATTACACTGAAAGCCTGATGTGACCCAGATAGCAGGTAACTAGAGGTTACAACTCTCCCCCAACAGCAAACAATACACCATGTGTCTATATGTTACCTTGTTCTGAGACTGTTCTATTACTTCCCTCATAGTATTTAATTCCTCACTATACTTCCTCAGCTCAACACAAGTCATACACATAACTATAACAAGTAAAGAGCTCCAGATAGTTTTAAAAAATGAAGAAATATGTAAGCTGAGTCATCCATAACTATTTTCCAAACACTGTTCTTTCCAGGGCATGGTGGTAAATTATGCATTGTTTTTCAAACCTCACGCTCTGGGACCCCCACTGCACTGTGGAGCTTCACAGAATATATTACCTTCTGCACTATAGATGCAGGTCATTGAATCCTGTTTTATTATTGATTTAGCAACAACATGACTTGAAGAGAGCCAGAACAGAGGTACAAAGAATCTCTACTCATCTCCTAAAAACACAAAGACAGAATAAGGTAATAATGCTAGTAGCAACATTGCCAACATCTGAAAAGAATGCCCTTCTTCCCCAAAAGTGTGCTGTGTACATACGTACACATGCCTGTGTTCCAACTCAAGTGTTCCTTCTGCCAGACAGTCTGTTGTCACTTCACATCTCCCCACTCACCTCATTCTACATTCTTCCCTGAGAAGCTTCCGAACTACATCTCCCAAAACCCCACAGGACATGGCTCCAGGCTAGATTCTGCCCAGGAGAAGCGCCGCCAGGAGACTGGAAAGGTGGAAGAGGAGGAGACACCATGGACTCACTCGCTGTTGGAAGCTGTGGGCAGGCACCGGGGCGTCTGCCGAGCAGAGTGCTTTGGCAGCAGCTTCTCAGGTTCTCCTGAGAAGACCCCTTTCATGTGGGAGCATTAGAGATCACTGGCAGGCTCTGCCCTCCACTCCCCAGCCCTCCTAATGATGCACAAGCCTCCACATCCCCACGTTAAACATTCATCTGCTTGACACACTGAGAAGGGTGACCATTTTCCCAAATGAACTCTGATATACCCTTTAAAGCAAATAACGATCACACCACTTTTTAATTTTTTTCAGAATGGAAGAAATGAAGCACCAATAGTACGATGGCTTATGAAGGGCAGGCCTGAAATCAATTACTCCTTGGGTTACATAACAAGAAGGCAAGGCACGTCCCACTGCAAATACTGAGAGAACAGTGGAATAAATGGATAAAAGACTGCATGTTATCTCCTGAAATATTTCCTAGGCTGCTTGTAGGTGATCAAAACCTCCAGAGTTTTCCATAACTAGTGTATGCATTTCTATCCCTTATTCACAAAGACCTCTAGAAAGGGCTGCACATGACAATTGGACATCCCTCCTCAACAGAGGAAGCTCAAATGATCTCAACTACTCGCGAGACCCTGAGCAAAATACTTAACCCCTCTGAAGTAAATACTGCCTATTATCTACCCAATATCCACCCTCCTTTCCCTCCCTTACTCTCAGACCCCAATCCTGCTCAGGATGACAACGGACCCAACAAAAAATAGCTGCATCCCCCAGCTTCCTTTACAGTTCGAGTTAGCTATGGGATGAGATTTCGGACAATGACATGTAACTCAGAGTCCTTAATGCACTCTCAGGAATCCATTTTAAAAGACGAAGACTCAGCGGGCACATGCTCTCTGCCTTCAGTCCAGGGTTTCTCAGCCTTAGTACTACTGACATTTTGGCCCAGATAATAATTGTTGTGGGAGCTGTCCTGTAGACCATAGGATGTTTAGCAGCATCTTTGGCTTCTACACACTAAATGTCAGTAGCAATACCTCCCAGCAAGTCGTGACAACCAAAAATGTCTTCAGACATTGCCAAATGTCTCCTAGGGGCAAAATTGACCACTGGGTAGGAACACTGCTTTAGCCTTTCCTCTTTCTTCCTTCCTGCAATGCTGATGCAATGCCAGAGGTAGGGAAGTCATCCTGCAACCACAGGCAACTAACAGGAAGAAGCAATCTACATGCTAAAGATGGTGGAATGAAGAGTCAGTGACATCTGGAGCCCACCGTATCAGGCATGAACTGCCTTCCCTCCCACTCCGTGACATGAGGAAAATAAACCCCTATTTGTTTGAGGCCTTATATGTCATGTTTTCCACTAGCTGCAGCAGAATGTGATCCTAACATGCTCTTCTTTTCATCAGAAGTAGCTTGAGAAAAAAAACAAACAAACAGTACCTACACTTCACTGGGTTGTCTGCAAGGATTCAGGATGACACTGCACACAAAGCACTTTTGTATGCCTTGGTCCAGAGTACATGATGAATAAATGTTGGCCATAGATTACCCAGAGAAAGTAGGAACATGACTTCTTCTAAGGATCTAGAATAACACTGTTGTGTACCAGTTTGGAGGGTTTTTCAGGGGAGCCGAGGCCAGGTTATATCCTTAACCAAATACTTGAACTCTCTTGGGGAATAATGTCACTCTCTTTAGCCACAGGTGCAGTTTCAGGGGGCCACACCGTGTGGTGAGGGAGAAAGGTGTTGAAGCAACCCTGTGATCAATGAAGAGACAGATATACCCATGAGATTCCTGAAGCATGGTGGAAGATTTCACGAGTGAAGCCAGACTCTAAGCATGAGCCAGGAGAATTCAGGTTCTTCATGTCTCCCTAAAAGTCTGAGGATTCTTTTGAGGGCCACTACTTGCACACCTCAGAAAATAAACACAAGAAACACTACAAAAGCTAATTCTAGAAAAGATCAAAGAAAAGGTTTCCTTCAGCACTCACCATCTTGGATTCTGTGTTTCCCTCCTTTCTCTTTCCTATATCCATTCCTCCCAACACCTAGCAGGCCTTGTGCGTTCACACCACTTGCTCTCTGATCATACTCAAACTGGCCTTTCCTTGGTAATACACTGTGCTCCCTCCCTCTTCCCTCCTCACCCCATTAAAACTGTTATTCCCTCAAAGCAGCTAACTCATTATCTGTCACTGGGACCTCAAACTAATTTATAATGAAATGTGAGTGACTAATAGCAATCTAATGTATTAACCTGGAGAGATATCTATATTTAAAAGAGTAGTTCATTAACCAAAGGAATAAATCACATTATAAAGGAGGTTTCTTTAGCTGAGACAACCTTCTTTCTGATACTACTCAAATCAAGCTAATGATCTATTCCACTTAATCATCATTGTGTTCCCCACATGGAACACCCATGGTAAACCCATTCTGATCAATGTCAACAATACTAACAGAAAATATAAAAGGTTATAGTCTAACATACGACCAAGAACATCATTCAGTTCTGCTCCCATCAAGGCACACATCCATATAAACCAATCTTACCAGAAGAGAAAAAAATGGGGGAGAAAAGAGATTTTGTGAGAACCTAGCGAACTTTTTGGAAAATGGAGCAACGTTTAAAATCCATTAGAACTGATTCTTGATGGCAACTAAAAAAAAAAAAATACACACACACACACATATATATCTGTCTTCTGCTGTTGGATGGAATGCTCTATATACATCTATTAGGTCCATTTGGTCTAAAGTATGGTTCAAGTCCAGTGTTTCCTCATTGATCTTCTGTCTAGATGATCTCTTTGTTGAAAGCATTGCAGTCCCTACAATTATTGTATTGTTGCCAGTTTTCCCCCTCAAACTATATTTTTAATATAAGTTATTTCAGTTAATGAATACTTATTGAGAATGCCCTCTAGGCTCAGAACTCCCCTCAGTGCAAAAGGAATATAAAAATATATAAGACAATCCATAGCTTCATTGTATCTGTACTGAAAAACTGAGGAAAAACATTCTATGACAACTTGCCATGATCGCTACTACAAAGTATCAGTGATACCTTAATTATCTGAACCTCTCTGTTCCTCAGTTTCCTCATCTGTAAAACGTGAATAAAATTGCTTCTAATACTAATTTAGTGAAATAGAGAGTTGAAAAAAGTATTTGGATAACAAAGGAATTGGGAAAAGATAATTCGGATTACCTAGATCAGGGGTTAATAAACTTTTTCTGTAAAGGGCCAGATGGTAAATATTTCCAGCTTTGCAGGCCATATGGTCTCTGTCAAAAGTATTCAACTCTGCCTTGTACCTGGGAAAGCAGCCGTGGACAACGCATAAATGAATGGCTGTGTGCCAATAAAACTTTATTTATAGACACTACTGAAATTTGAATCTCCTGTCATTTTTATGTAACATGATATATTGTTCTCTTTTTTTTTTTGACTTTTTAAAACCATTTAAAAATGTAAAATTCATTCTTACCTTTGTGGACTGTACAAAAACAGGTGGCATGCTGAATATGGCCCAAAAGCCATAGTTTGCTGGGCTGAGGCAGATAATTCAATGAGGGTAGATTGTTCATTGAGTTGCCTCAATTAATAGCACAAGGCCTAGTACACAGTAAGTGCTCAACAATGCTTGTCAAATTGACCCACCCTGAATGGGATGGGGTGTGTGCGTGTGTGTGCATGGCTTAGCTATTAAGTTTTTTGTTTTTGTTTTGCTCTTTGCTATTACTAACGTGTATATGTATACACAACAAATCTTAGTTGCTTGGGAGTTTATTCCTTGCCTTAAAGTCTTAGGGCTAGAACTTAAAAAATCACAATTAATTTCTGTAGAGACAACAGACAGTTCATAAGGCAAAGATTATTACCAAGAGAGAGAAAGAGAGAGAGAAAGTGAGAGAGAAAGAGAGAAAAGCTATCACAAATGAAATCAGAAAAACAAAGAACACTGAAAACACAACAGGATTTAAACTCCCAAGTCACCCCTTCTTCCCAGAATTTTCCACAAGGTATACTACAACCTGATAGTGCTGGTGGGAAGAACAGAACCAACTATAGTTCTGCTTGATTTGGCTATGAGCACTTAAACAATGTATAATTTTTACACAGATGACCAAACTGATATAAAGTTTGGTTAGGTTGACTGCTTTACTCCGGAATTTCCAAAGCCACTTAGTATTAAGCTGATCAGCAGAAATCGAGACAGAAAGCTCAGTTGTTTTAATCCCCACTGACTTGGCCATTTAGGAGAGTCAGGTAAATTCGCTAATGTTTTGCATTTATTACATCAAAGGGATCGCTTTAATCACTTAATTAAACTGCTTTGTGTTTCCTCTACATAGGTAAGTCACTTAGCATATTTTTTTCTTTTTTACCAGTTTAACATAAAAAAATAGAACAACTGATGATCAACTGCTCTTTTACAAGAAATTTACAGCACAACTTTCTTACACTTGCAATGGCTTTGAAAGCTTCAGTCAGGCTTAACCACGCCAAGGTCTCATTTTCTCTGATGAGTTCTACAATAACTATTAAACATCAATCAAAATCCTGAGGTTTAAGCACCTGAAAGTTCAGGAGACTGTGCATGAATTACACTATCCTTCAAAACAATAGCAATTTCCATAATGCCAAATAAATGACTGACTAGTATAGATGCCTTGGCTGAAGATATTACCCTAAGCAGAGCTAATGGTATTGATGAAAATTAGCCTGGGGAACAGGCTTTAATATCTTTGGGGGCTTTCTGGATTCCACAAATAATAACAACACAGTTATCTGACAAATCACATTTTATCTGCTTGATAAGGATGGCAGTGATTTATTATGCGTCTTCAAAAACTTCAATTCTGCAAATTGCTTTTGGGTGTGGTTTGTAGGCTCATGCATCATGCTTGGGTGGAAAAAAGATAAGTGCCCCCATGAATCAGAGGGCTTTATAAGTGCAAGTCACAGTTCTGATTTTTCAAGAGCTGGAAGACAGGAATGCTCAGATTTCAGGTCTTCCATCCTTAACCCTGCGTGAATAATGTCCCAGTATAGCAGACGATCCCCATTTCTCTCCCACACGGAGATATGAACAACATTCTAAAAAGGTACGTTCCGAATTACAAAGAAGCTCCATCCATCCATCCTCTCTCCTGAAAACACCTACTCCACGTATCTTGAAGGTGGGCAGTTTTTCCAGTCTGAAAAAGGAAACTCCTCCAGCACAGGTAAATCATAATTTAGCCATACCAGCACTAATTATTTCCCTGGTATCTTTGTGATAAGCCTCCCATTTGGGTGAACGCTCCACTCAGCAAAGTTATAAAAAAAAAAAAGGCAACATATGGGTCTTCTTTGTAGATAGATGGAGCAGGGAGTAGCAGACTTAAGAACCCAAAACCATCCTATGATTAATCCATAAAACAACACATCTCTCTGAGGGTTACGGGCAGTATTATCTTAAAAATAATGGCAACTCTCATGTATTCCCTTTAAAGCTGAATAGGAGAGTAGCCAGATCATATAATTTTTTAAAAATCAATGTCTTTTTATTACTTTCAATTACATGTAGAAAACTGCTCACAAAATTTGCCCAAACAGAACAGCTGCTAGACCTGCTCAGATAAATCTCCTAAGCCTCAATTAACCAAATCCATTTGTCCAGACACAGTCAAGATAATAAAAGCCCAAGAGCTGGAACAATCTTGTATTATAGTTAGGCTTTGATATGGGCCAAAGTAAATGGTATTTTCCTCTGTTCCACACAAGGGCTCTATATCAGGGGTCAGCAAGCAACAGCCCAGCCCACAGGCCAAAACTAGACCATCACCTGTTTTTGTAAAAAAAAAAAAAAAAAACACTTTTTGGAACATGATAAAGGGATCCAGAATATCCCACTGCACCATGAGAATTACTTTGAGCTGAAGGCATTGGAGACTCAACAGATATACTCTGCCCTCCCCTTATCTGCCTAAAAGCAGATTTTCTAAAAGAATTCCAGTCATAAATCCCTGTTAAGGGAGGCTTCCCATACCAGGGGAACATAATGACTCCTACCACCAGAGATGAGAAGTCAGCGCCAGGATGAGAAATTGCATAAACAGACCTTACTAAAACAAATCTTACCTTCTGTTGGTTTCCCCCATATATTTCTCAGTCATTTCCCACCATGTACTGTCCCTGGAAATCCTAATTCCCTCCCCTTTTTAAGATGGTATATAAGTACTATGTATAAAATAAATAAGCTACAAGGATATATTGTACAGGGAATATAGCCAATATTTTATAATAACTATAGAGTATAGTTTTTAAAAATTGTGAACCATTGTGTTGTACACCTGATATACAATATTGTGAATCAACTATTCTTCAATAAAGAAGAAAAATGTTTTTTAAAAAAACGATAGTATATGAGGCCCAAATTCTCAGTGCTTCTTTGAGCGGCATTTTCTTTGAGCTCCCACATATCTAAGGGAATAAACTTTGTCTTTTCTCTTGCTAATCCATCTTCTGTCAGTTTCATTTGCAGACTCCCCGAACACTGAACCTCAAAGGGTAGTAGAGGAGAACTTTTTCCTCTCCAACAACCACCACGTTCATTCACCTATGTATTGTCTAGGGCCACTTCCACGCTATAGCTGCAGAGTGGAGTAGCTGCAACAGACACCACAAGGTGCCCAAAGCCTCAAATATTTACCATTTGGCTCTTTGCAGAAAAAGTCTGCCAACATCTCTTCTACCTAACAAGTTTCCAAATTTTTCAAAACTAATAGTAAAGATGGCAAGGGAAAAATAAGGGACAAAGGCTAATCTTTTGGGGCAGTTTCATCAAAATATAAATGTGATTAAACGTGTAATCATGCTTCATGTTTTGTTGAGGTAAATACCTGAATTTTAAAGCAGAATCAGCATACAAATATTAACCAGAATGGGGAATTAATACCATGGAAAAATCAATGCACCTTTGGGGGAAAAAGAAAAAAAGCACACAAATTATTAAAAATCATTTTCAAATGTCAAGATTCAAAGGGTTTAGAAATGCACATTTTACACACAGTCCCCAGGGGGGTGGGTATATATAGCTCTGTGGTAGAGTGCATGCTTGCATGCACAAGGTCCTGTGTTCAATCACTTGGAGTTCAATCAACCCCCCCATCCCGACCAAAAAAGAGGCTGCCTTTTTTAACACCTACTCCCTAACACCTAACATTTCTCAGATGAATTTAATCAGCTATTTAATCCTCCTCTAATTGTTAAATTACTTACTTAAGCAGGAGGCAAGTTGGAGATTAACTTAAATAACATATCCCTTCTCTCACCAACAGTCCAACTGAACAAGAATTGTCCTCATTCTTTCCACTGAGGTCTACCTCTGACGCAAACAATTCTTTACTAGACTAAAAAAACTTCAAACTACTTCCCTCATAACGTAGGAGAGTGATGAAACAAGATAACTTCACTGAATTATTAAATTAGGTAAATGTAAAATGTCATAGTTTTCCTAAAAGGGGGATGCTGTAGAGCCAATTCCCACACATACTACTTGTTCCTTTGACACTGGAGTCTTCTAGTACAAGACTTCTCAAAGCTCTGTCCTTGAACCAACAGCATCAGCATCACTTGAGAGCTCATTAAAAATGAAAATTCATGGACCCTCCACACACCTACTAAATCAGAATGACTGCATTGCAATTGAGGAATGTGCACTGTAATAAACCTTACCATAAGGCAGGGTTTCTCAGTCTCGGCACTACTGACATTTAGGCGGAATTCCTCTCATTTGTGAGGGGTCTGTTCTGTGCAGCTCTAGGATGCACAGCAGCATCTTTGGCCTCTACCCACTAGATGCCAGTCTACTCTTCCCTCCTGCCAGTTGTGACCAAAAATGTCTCCAGACCCTGCCAAATATCCCCCTGGGGGTACAATATCACCCTGGGTTAAGAACCACTGCTGTAAGGATTCTCATGCATGCTCAAGTTTGAGACATTCTCTGATGTCGATTGTGGTACTTGTCAAGGTATCTGGACCCACTTCGGAGAACTCCTGACATTGTATTATCCATTCATAAGAAGAGGGCTCATCCACTGCTTCCATATTCCTTTGGCATTTCATTAATAGTCACCACTATTATGCCATTAGGGATACTTTATGGAGAAAACCCCATGATCTGCTCTCCCACCAATTGTTTAATGTGTCTCAGGTACTTGCAGTTCAACCTAATTTCTGGCTAATGCCACCTAAATCCCAGGAAGATAGAGACACAGAATTAACCAACAACAGCAAGGTGCTCTGGAACTATAAGTCATGATGCAAATATATCCCCATACCTCAGAGATGTTTAGATTAAAAGTTCTAGTAACTTTTCTCTGAGTAATTTGGTAAAATCTATTTTTAAGTACTCTGAGGCATCTAAAAAGCCACGTAAATACAATTACAGTTCACTGAAAAATTAGCATGCAATCTAGTTTGAAAGCAAAAATCAGTCATCGCAGGGTAATATTCCATTTAATTATAAAGATTAATTCAACCTTCATTTATTTGTTCATGTGTTTGGTCTTTTCATTTTTCACAGAACACCCAAGATTCAAATACCATCTGCTAGAATTGCCACACAAGTGTCGGCAGCATCTATGAGACTTGCAGATTTCATCTCAAAGCAAAATTCATAAAAGACAAAGGGAGGAGGGGAAAAGAGGAAGGTAGAAGCAATAGAGACTCAGTTAAAAATGACGTTTTCCACCAATCTGATGGAACTGTATCCTTCTCTCTCCTTTGTTCCCTGCCATACCACCCGCATAAACCGTTCTAAACAACAAGTCCTGCCATCCCCATTTACTGAATTTTCTGAAACAGCCAGGTGAAGATTCCAGCAGTGTTGTGAATAACAGTGTGAACTCTAATTATGAACTATGTACACCATGTTTTTCAAAATGTATGTTACCTGTTCCTTAAAATTTGGCCTTAGTCACAGGGTGATCAAGATTGACCACTTCCTTCACTGTAATATCTGCTCAATATCCCATCTTTTACTGAGTGATTACTAACTGCCAAAGAAGCACCACAGGCTGGAAAATCTCTTCAAAAATTTTTTTGAGTTACACACAAAGTACACAAATATTAAGTGTACAAATCAAAGACTTGTTTTTAAACATACACAAACCTGTGGTAGTGGCTCTGAGATAAGATTTCAAACATTTCTAGTATACAAAGGCTAGCTCGGGTGCCTTTCCAGTTAATAAGGCATCTTCCCGCAAGATAACCACTATTCTGACCTCTGAACCACAGATGAGTTTTGCCTGTTTTTGAACTTCAAAAAAAAGTGTGTACTTTTGGGTCTGGCTTCTCTCATCTCAGCATTACATCTATGAAATCCATCTGTGTTCTGTGTGTAGTAGGAGTTGAGATACACAGTTTAACAAACTGTATTCCTGTCATCAAGGAGTTCACAGTCAGTCACAGGTGGAGAATGGGATGCAAAAACAAAAACAGAAGAATGTAGAAGAAAAGATGGG
This sequence comes from Vicugna pacos, assembly GCF_048564905.1. Lineage (NCBI taxonomy): Eukaryota > Metazoa > Chordata > Mammalia > Artiodactyla > Camelidae > Vicugna > Vicugna pacos. Next base: position 16,449,534 of record NC_133023.1, on the reverse strand, counting down.
AGGGAAGGGAAAGGACCTGGGAGAAAAGGTCATCTTCAAAGAGGAGCACTCTGAGCTAAACAGAATCAGTAACAGTAGAAATAACAGCTTTAGCAGTAACAAAAGTAATGTTCTTCGTTAAACCTCTACTGTGTATCAGGTACTGGTTGTGAGATTAGAAATGCAGGAATATACCGTAAGCAGCAGACCAGGAACCTTGGACCTTACTCAAAGCCCATGAGATGGAATATGGGCCTTCTGAGAGATGAGCTCTCAGTTTCAAATCCGGGTCCCCCCAAATTCTGGCAACTTGATCCTGCATTATCTGCTTGTAAGAATATATTATCAGCAACATGTAACTTTCTGCTGCCATAGCAGACACACATATGGGTAGGACATACATCAGCGTGAGCCACGTGGGTCCATGTACCTTGCTGCTGTCTACCTCTCAGCCAGAGGACCAGCCTCCATCCCTTCAGACTAAACTCCAGAAGTGAATGGTAGGAGACAGATAAGCCGTCATAATTCAGACCTGGTTATTTATTCTGGGGTGCTTATGGGCCATATTTTGGAACAAATTTTAGCTCTATTTTGCTCTACCTCTGAAAAGGCAGTCTAGGGAAGCAAAACTGAAAGGCCACCTATACTCAAGTCAAAGCAATGAGAAACAGCCAAGGGACAATGTAGGCTGTTTGTCAACAGCAGCCTAAATGTCATCATCAATTATTCATCATTCAACAAAGCCATCGAGTAACCTCTTACAAACCCACTCAATTCTTACTCAAGGTTTAGCCCAACAAGAGAAGAAAGCAGCTAGGTGTTGGTCAAAAACTTGAGACTAGAAAAGCTCTAGATCAGGTTGGCCAGCTATGGCCTGAAAGCCAAATTCCAGCTGCTGCCTGATTTTGTAAATAAAGTTTTATTGACACACACCCATGCCCATTTGTTCACATAATGTCTATGGTTGCGTTTGTGCTACAGCAGTAGGTTTGAATAGCTGCGGTAGAGACCACATGGCCTGCAAAGCCCCCAAATCTTTACTATCGGGTCCTTTAAGTGAGAAGTTTGCCAACTCCTGCCCTACACTATCACTGCTCAAAGTGTGGTCCATGGTCCAGGGACACCAGCCTCACCTGGGAGCTTGCTAGAAATGCAAAATTACCAAGAATCTGCATTTTAACAAGGTCCCTGGGAGAGTGGTGTGCACATCCAAGTTTGAGCAGCAATACTCTAACAGGGCTCTGCTTCTCAAGCTGGGCTGCTTTTTGGAATCGCCTGAGGAGTTGTTTTGTTTGTTCTGATTTAATACTGATGGCCTGTGTCTGAGCTAACTCCAGGCTGGAAAGTCTGCAAGAGCTTCCAGCTCCTCCTCACAAGGTCATGTGGCAACCCCACATAGCTCTCACTTTCATTAGATGATGATAGAGGACACTCAAATATAAGCATCCCTTGATCAGGGATGTGGGGAGAGGAGAGAAGGGGAATGGACTTTCTCTTCTACTCTGTCAGGTTTCCTCATTTCCAAATCGCTCTCTCTGACAAGCTCTTTTTTTGTGAGTAATTTTTAATGGAAATCAGAAATGACTTAGGACAACTCATAGGACCTCATTAGAACACATCTTTTTACAAATCTATACAAGCCACTTTGCCAAAACTCAACTTTGATTTTCAAAAGCCTGGCAGAATAAGCCGAATTATTCCATACACTCATAAATGCATTTTATGACTTAACATCAGAATTAAGCAAAGGCTCTGTTCTGCAGCCCTAAAGGACACAACCTTGACTCTGCTCTGCTTTGGGACAGGTCCATTCGGCTCATTAGTTTAATCCTTACAAACCCCTGCAAAGAGGCTCTCGTTAGCCTGCACAGTGACTTCAGCGCTGGCAACACTGAAATATACCTAAGGCAGCAGATTTGTCCCCTTTACCTTAGGCCAGCAAGGACACAGAGTGAGGCATGGCCTTTTGCAATGCTGAGTCTTTGGCTATAAAGTTCAGGAAGTTGGTGTCAGGAGTATCTATACTGAAATTACATTTATTTTCTAAGGAACTCAAATGTAAAACGGGGGAAAAATGAAGTGTCTACTGGGAGTGGGTTGGGACCCTTATGACTTAGTCTGGTGCTGGGGCCCTAACACCTAGTAGGTATTTCTTACACCTATGCAAAATTCAATTCAATTCAATAATTCAAACAGTTTTGTAAGTCAATATATTGACTTATTATTACTGGTGGTTTTACTTATTACTGGTTTTGAGCTAAGTAAAAAAAAAACCCATCAATAATAGGAAATAATCTATCCAATCAAACAGAAAACAGGGGGGAAAGTTTAATGACACTCAGTGGTCAAGTGTTAAAGAGAGGGAGCAAAGATAGTTCAAAGTTCTCTACTGTAAACAATGAAAAACTGAACACAGATGAGAGAGGCGAAGGACACAGATTGTAAGTAGGTAATTTGCAAAGATGGCTGCCAATAACATCTTCCCTGCCCATGTGCTCATACTGTTCCTCACAGAATATGGACTGGCCTTGTCCCTGGCTCTGACCAAAAGAATGCAGCGTAAGAAACATTCCGGGACCTCCAAGCCCAGGCCTTAAGAACACTAGCGGTTTCTGCTTCCTCCCTCTTGGAGCCCTTAGCTCCCCCATAAGAGCACCATGCTGCCCTGCTGGAGAAAGAGGCCACATAAGGAACACTGAGGTGAAAAAGAGTGAAGAAGCCACCTCGGATGTCCAGCCATAGCCGCCATCTGATGGCAACTGCCTGACAGACTCCAGGTGAGACCAGCAGAAGAGCCACCCAGCTGAGCCCCAGGCAATCCTCAGAATGATGGGAAATAACAGAATACTTGCTGCTTTAAGCTCCCGCAGAAGATGAGTCATTCTACCCACATGAAGAAAATTAAAATCTGCTCTCTTCCCTGTGGCAATGGATGGATTCAGAACCAAAACAGCACAAAACCCCCAAATCCTCTAAGAGGAGGAATCAATCCTTCCACAAAATCTTTTTCAGAAATGCATTTTGTTCATGTGAAATGCCAAGAATTATAATATTTTAAATCAAAATGAAATTTATTTTACAAAGCTGTCAGCACCTCTATCGGAACACTCTGATCATGCCATTTCTTCCTAGCACTGCTTCCTCCAGTGTTTCCAATCCCAAATCTTTACCTTTTCCCAGTTTCTTTTATTCTTTCTTCTCTTGGTATCACGGTGTTTCTCTGGCTCCTAAGTGAGATTCTGTCAGAAGTGGATTTGCTACCACGCCCTCTAGCCTGCCTTTACCCAGCTATGCTAGGGTCTAGAAAATGACAACTCTGAACACCAGGTTAAATGCAATTTCTCTCTTTGCCCATTTTCCACTATCTGCCTGTCCGGCCCCTGGGTTATTAATGGAACTGACATTCCCGTACAACTGACTGCGCAGGCCCAGCAGCCAGATAAGAAGGGAGCCGCTGACAGAGGCAGGCACAGGCCCAGAGATAGCAGATAAGCAGACACATCATGGCTATTAGTTTCATCTTGGGCCGAAGAAGAGAAGCAGCATCACAAAATATACACAGAGATCTCAAATATTCCTAATGGGCTCTTTTCCCATGAAATTAAAAATCAATATATCAAAACTGATTCTTCTTATCAAGCCAAATATGTATTTGTAAGTGAATTCCTAACATATTCAATTTGGACTTGGACCAAAAAGGAATAAAGATAGGCCTTAAACCTCCCCTACCCATCCCATGAATAAAGGTAATAAATATTCTCCATAATTTTTTAAAAATCAGCCCTCTGCTCTGGGTCTCTGCAATTTCACTCTGAGGCTATCATAGCATTTCCCAATTGCTTTCCAAGTCCTACAACCAACAAATCCTATAATCCAAAATAACCCCTAATATACACTTGAACACTAAACACTTTTACAGTACCACGTTTAAACTATTGCTGCTTGTTGATATTAACATTTTTGAATACTCACTATTCTCAGTTTCATCTGTTAACATAGTTCTACTGTTACACATTGTTCAAATTAGTTCTACTCGACATTAGCATTAATTTTTAATGCATGGCATGGTCATACACCAGTTACATACTTATTTATATTCTTGATGATCAGTGTTGAGAATGCAACACTGCAGAAACTTTCAAAAACCATCGAGTATATATTACATGTATACCCACTGACATGAGCTAGTGCCGCTTATAAATGATAATTCACATAAATCTCTCACTCAAATTTCTGCAAATCTGCTTATTACTGAAACTCTGTATTTCAAGTTGGTAAGGAGTCTCTCTCCTTCCCCATAAGGACAACAAAAGATCAATATATTGCTCATAGGTAGAAAAACTAATTAAGGCACTGATTTATAAATTATTCCAAACAGTTTGAGACTAAATAGAAGTCAAACATTAAAGGATATCTTCTTTGCCAGGAAGCAAAGACGCTGTCAGGAACAAATGGAGTCATGTCAGAAGTCCCTAAAGGAAGAGCCTCATGTTGGCCAAAATGGGACAATTTGTACTAAAAGAGAATAATGATTGCAATGAATCTAAACAAATCAACTATACAGAATTCCCTGAGTTGATCATGATATTAAAAAAAAACAAACTGCTTTGGTAGCTTTGGAAGTACCAGGACACCAAATCACTGTGAGAATTAATAAATTAAGACAAAGACACTTACACTGCCTTTCAGCAGTTTGTATCAGTATAAACTGTATGTCAGCATAATCAAGTGGTAGATGAGAGAAAATCCTTTTTTATAGAAAAATCCCAGCTAATAAATGCAGAAAGAATAACAGAACTGGAAAATCACCAGCTTCAATCCCTAATGAATTCATGTATCTATGCACTATATCAATAACCGCTTAAACGATTAAAACAGTGGTTTTCAAACCTGGCTACATATCTGCATCTCCTGGGAAACTTTGAATACTGATGCCTGGGTCCCACTCCCAGAGAATCTGATGTCATTAGTCTGGGGTGTGGCCTGAGCATTTGGACGTTTTAAGCTCCCCGGGGGTGATGTGAAGGCACAGTCAAAAAAAAAAAAAAAAAAAAGACCACCACCTGAGGGGAAAGGCTGATGTGGAAGTTAAAGAGGAAGGAGCAGTCCGACAACACCTGAACGCACTGATCAACCTATTCCGTGGAAGCAGGACAACACAGCGTCCTGTGCCTCTTGGAGGTCACACAGGGAGCGCACAGCACTGCCCATCAAGTCTTCTCGCCAAAAGAAAACTGATGAATCTAATCAAACCTCTAGATTTAAGTACCAATTTACAGGAAAAGCAAGGGACAGAAGAACATGATAAAAACAATAGGATATTAATCGGCCAAATCAACAGTGCTGAAAATTCTACCAATGACACCATTTGTCCAACAAATAAATTTCATGGATAAAAGGGGAGGGGAGCTCTTAAAAATTTCAAAGCCTTAAAAGATGGACCTATTAACTGCAATATGTATACGTTGCTTAAATACAGATTTGAACCATTTAAAAAACAAAAACATCTGTAATTTGAGATAATTACAGAAAATTGTACACAGACAAGATACAAATTAATGAGGTATTGTTGTTAATATTGTTGGGTGTGTTTAGGGTACTGCGGTTAGTTTTTCTAAATCCTCATCTGTTGAAGATACATAATGAAATGTTTATAGTAAAGTGATTCCTGAGATGAGCTTTAGAATTCTCAAGCACAAAAACAGATGGGGTGGGGAGAATATGAAGTCAAATAGCAAATACTGCTCATTGGTGAGGCTGGATGATGAGAACCTGGGGGTTTGTTATGTACAGCTTTGCGCACATTTAAAATTTCCATTAACAAAATGTTTAAAAATATTGAACAGAGCCAAAGTTAATAAAAGTCCATTTTGTACCTCCACCTCAAAGAAACCAATGTAACTGGCATCAGCTTTTCTTTCCCGATTTTAGGAGACTTTCATGGAGCATTACATTCTTTGGTGAGGAAGAAATAAAAGGAAACTTAGGAAAAAATGAACATGTCATCTTACTGAGTATTTCATCTTTGCTAGTCACTATACATACATTATTTGTTTAAGTCTTCCCAAACACTCTGTGAATACAGTTCATTTATTCTCATTTCATGGGTGAGGAAACTGAGCCCCCAACCCCAATTGTGCATGTTGCCTATGTGTTTGGTGAAGCCGTGATTCTTAGAAAGCTCTGCCCAGTGGCCAACGAAGGGAAGCCATGTTAGGTTCTGAGCATACAAGAATAAACCAGCCGGCCACAGTTCCTCCCCTTACAGGGGTCACTTCAATCCAGTAATCCATACTTTGCGGGGAGAATTTTTCAGTTAAAAACACTCTGATGCTATTTCAAAAGTTCAGAGAAGACAGGTAAGATCTCACTATTAGAAATGCTAAAATGGTTTGTTATTCTCCTTCCAAGACCATACATGGGGAAGTGGACTAAAAAGGATGAGAGGATGTATGTTACAATTTGGGTGAATCTAGAAGACATTATGCTAAGCAAAAGAAGCCAGACACAAAAGGTCACATACTGTATGATTCTATTCATATGAAATATTTAGAAGAGGTGAATTCACAGACAGAAGGCAGATTAGTGGTAGCCTGGGATTGGCAGAAAGAAAGAATGAGGAGGGACTGACAGCTTAATGGGTATGAAGTTTCCTTTGAGGGTTATGACAATGATTTGGAACTAGATAGAGGTGGTAGTTTCACAACATTGTGATCGTACCAAATGCCACTGAACTGTACATTTTAAAATGCTTAATTTTATGTTACCTGAATTTTACCTCAATAAAAAAGGAAAAATGGATGAGCCGCTAGGGAAGGAAAGAACTATGAAACAAAAATGGTAAAGATCAGAAAACTGTTTGGAAGACTCAACAGGATTTGAGTGCTTCCAGTTGGTTGGGAAGGGAAATTGAGATTTCTGGTTTGGGAGTCCCGTGGAATGATGTAATCTCCACCAAGGACAACAAAGGACCTTAAAAAGAATGGGAGCCCAATGAATGTTCAATTTCACCAAGATCCCACTTTTTTAACAGAACAGTAAATTAGAAAATCAAGGAATACCCTAAATACAGTGTAACTGGATTCTATCAAGGCATTGCTAAATATCTCAAGATCTCTGCAGGCAAAATGGAGAAATCAGACGGTAGTTCCATGAAGTTGTTCAAAGTAGAACAACTGGACTAAAAAATCCATGGTTAATGAATTGATAGGTACCTAATAAAAGACCTGCCATTGAGTGGGTTTTCCATGAATCTGCTCAATAGATGAATCTGGAAGGAGTCTCCACTGGATGAGCAAATAGGTAGGTTCCGGTTTCATTTTGTGAGCACGCTCATTAGTAACCCAGAAAAAGAATCAACCCAGAAAAAGAATCAAACCAAAAAGCGGATTTATCAAATTATGAACTAGGTGGAGACAATAGCTGATATACTGAATGACAGACGAGATTTTTAAAGGTCTTTTGAGATGTGATTCTATGGAATTAGTCCTAAATTTGGGAGGAAAGCATTATACACAAGATGTTTATCACAGTAGTATCAATAATAATACAACCTAGATACCCAACTATGGAGAAATGTTTAAGTAATCTGCATAACCACTGGAAGAATACGCAATAACTGAAAATTCTTTTATAAAGACTATGTAGTAATAAGAGAAATATTTAAAATATAAAAAAGAAAAAACAAAGAAATCAAATTTATATATACAGCATTGTTCAAGTCTACATATAGGGAAAAAATAAAGTAAAACATCAAAATGTTAGCAGTGGTTATGCTTGGGTGCTAGGACTAGCAATGATTTTTTTTCTTTCTACTTTTATCCTTTACCTTGCAGATTTTCTATAACAAGCAAAGATTTTTGTAGTAAAAATATTAAAACATATAGAAGATGCAGAAACATATACTTTTTAAAAAGAAGAGCCATGACCAAAGCTAAATAGATTTTTAATAATAAATGTGAAATTCTGGGATGAGGGTTTAAACAAAATGCCAAGTTTACGACTGGAGCAACAGGGTTTAACAACAGTTCCTGTGAGATTAAAAAAAAAGATGTAGAAATTAACTGACTGTAAATTTGTTATGAGCCAACAGTGACACGGCTGAGGGAAAAAGATAGCCATGATATAAACTTCAGATTTCTAATATAATTTGTATGCAAAACAAAGGCAGTAACCATATTCCCATTGTGCTGTGTGAGTTGGACTATATCTAGAATATTGTGTTCAGCTCTGAACTTGAGCTTTAAAAAAAGATGTTGAAAATCTGGAGAGCAGCCAGCAGGATGAGGCATCAGAACCACAGCAGAGAACAGTGATTCCCACACTTTGGCTGCATCAGAATCACCCAGAGGGTTTATTAAAACACAAGATTCTCAGGTACCCTCCTAGAGTTTTTGATTCTACAGCTCTGTAGTGGGGCCAGGAATCTGCATTTCTAGCTAGTTCCTAGGTGATGCCAATGTGGCTGGTCAGAGGACCACACTTACAGACAGACTTGCACTATGGATAAAAGCACAGATTCTGAAACCAGACTGCCAGGGACTGAGTCCCAGCTCTTCTACCTACTGGCTGTGTGACCTTGAGCAAGCTTGCTTGCCCTCTCTGTGCTTCAGTTTTCTCATCTGTGAAATGAAATCATTCGACTGACCTCTGAAAGATATGGCATTGAGGTAGTTAATATTTATAAGGCATTAGAACATCTAGCCTGGTATATAATGTTTGTTAATTTAATGAGGAACACTGGAGACATTTCATCTGAAATAGAAAAACATTTAAACATCTTCATCTACTGGAAAGGCTTTTCTGTGAAAGATATATTCCTCACAGTTCCTGGGGACAGACACAGAGTCAGGGGGTGGAAGTGACCAAGATGGAGCCTTTGGATCTGTATCAAGAGGGCTTTGTAGCTCCTGGAGCAACAATGGAGTGGGTGGCCTGGTGGGGTTCTGAGTTTCTCAGGACTCACTGAAGGCACTCCCCAGGAGAGATGGTGAATGGGGATTCCTATAAGGAGCAAGACAAAGTAGTCACTTAATAAACATTACCTAGTTCTAGCAATACAGCCTTGGCGTAAGGGAACTTTCACCTGAAATCACCCGGAGCTCTCCAAGCGCTGGCCTCAGACCAACAGCATCACCAAGAACTTGTCAGATACGCAAATTCCCAGGCCCCACTTCAGAGCTACTGACTCAGAAACTCCGGGGGTGAGGCCTGGCAATCTCTGTTTTAACAAGCCCTCCAGATGGTGCCAGTGCACCTCAAGTGTGAGAACCAGTGACCTATAACATTGCCCAAAACAGTATTTCCATGAGGCTCTACCTAGAACACTGAAACTTGATTAAGGTAAACTCACTCCAATAAGGTATCAGATATAATAACATGCCTTTGATAAGTATACGCAGCAAACTACTCCTTATACCAAATATTTGCTTTCGTGTTTAAAATGTATATCACAAAGATAATACTGAATTTGTTCAAAACAAGAAAATCCAAAATCCACAGAGAAAAGCAATGTACCCCCCCCATCATCCTCTCAGCAGGCACTGCTCACTAAGCAGTACCCTGCAGGGAGTGGGGGGGGGATGCGGTACCGAGAAGGACAGGATTCCGACACGAAGCACCAAAGCACCTGAGGGGTGAGAAGAACCTCAGAGACTGGGGTCTTATGTCACCTACCTTCCTAACCCTGAGGAAAACACAATGACCCGGACACACGGAATCTCACTTCCCATCTCCCTCCCCTCCTACACAGGACAGGGCTGGAAGAAACAGCTGAGTACACTTGGAAAGCCTTTCTCATGCTCCAGGCACTCTTATAAAGACTTTCGTTGTATTAACTCCTTGTAACAAATCTCTTAGGTAGGTACTAATCTTGCCATTTTACAGATGTGAAAACTGAGGGTCAGAAAGGCTAAGTAATTTCCAAAAGGTAATACAGCTAATAATGGGTAGTCATAGACTCTGAGTCTAGGCAGTCTTTCTCCAGGGTCTGGAAGCTTCTTTACTGTCTGGGTCAGGAAGGGAGGGGAGACACAAGTGTGAAGGCCACTACTCCAGCCTGTATGTGTGTGTGAGAGAGACAGAGAGACATGGCAGGCCAGTGCCAGCCAGCCCAAAATGGCAGCAAGTGTGAGCCAGAAATCCAGAGGGAGTGGGGCGAGCCCAGAGACGGTTTACATGCTGTTTTGTCATTCCCTGTGCCCATGGGTGAGCACTAGAAAGGATGCAGGAACTGGGGTGACTGCATTCTCAAACAGTGACGCCAACAGGCTTGAATCTGTCACAGGCAAGGGCACGAGACAGTTTGACAGAAGCCCTTCCCTTCCTTTCTTCTACAAAGCAATTTAAAAGGAATATGTGAGATGAAGCAGGAGTGAAGGTACCCAGGGAAAGTGACAGCTCGATGCAGAGTTGTTGGGATTACTAAGTAAGGAAGAGCCAGAAGCAGCCATGCCCACAGGCTGCATGGACAAGGGTAGTGACAAGGAAGAGAGAGGAGGCAGAAGGGGCACTCCCCAAGTCAGCTGTCCCCACACGGGGTGTGTGTGCTCCTTAGAGGCTTCCTCTAGACCCCCGTGACTACTTTGTGTCTCCACTGCATTAATTAACACTTCTCCCCATCTTCTTGGCATCCGTGTCACTGCTGTGCTCTCCAAGGAGTGTGAAAACCCCTGCAGAAAAGGGACTACAACTATCATCTCTGAACCTGCAGCTCCTAGTCCGGCACCTGGCATGCTGTAGGTTCTGGAAATGTTTGTGGAACTGAATTTGCTGAAATAGTGCTAGCATCCAGATGCAGTGAAATGGGTTGTCACCTTAAGGCGAGGAAGGATGGGAAAAGCGCACACCCCAAAGGCTGCATCCTAGTTAGGGAGCCCCCGGGGGTAGATCTTGGAACAAGGATTCAAGAGCAAGCAGTTCACTTAGGACAGGAAAGAAACACCAAACACCAATAGGGGACTGGGAAGTGAGTGGAGAAAGACAGGCAGTCAACAAAGGGTATGTGATAAAGCCAACTGTCCATATAAGTGGCTGGAGTTTACCCCACTGAGGACACCCCGGGAGCCTGTGGAGAAACACACTCAAGGGAGGAGGGGGCTGGGGCACATACACAGCAACTCCCATCAATCACTGGGTTGTACTCATTCCACAGACCTTTGTGCCCTCTGTGTGGGCAGCGTAGTGGGCTCCAGTGGGAAGAGAAAGCTCTTGCGGAAAACATAGGTGCTGGCAGCTGAAGTCAGACAGGTGTGCAGTGAAATGGCAATGGCAAGGAAGTGGGTCCCCCACCCACACACCCCCAGCAGATCTGGGGTGGTCCTGAAAAATCTTCTTCTCTAACAATTCCCCAGGTGAGGCTGCTGCTGCTGGTCTAGAAGTACACCCTGAAAACTACTGGGCTCGGATGTGCGCAGGACACCAACGTGGTTGGTACAGACTAGATACCAGGGGCAAATCCAATGCCTACGGCTGGGCGGAGCATAAAGATAAAGGAAACTGGAATGACACCCCAAAATACACCTCTTTGATATAAAAATTATTTTGAGCTAAAGGCAATTGAGAAGAGGCAGATCCAAAAAAAAAGCTCCTGCCCTCCTCCAACTTTCCTAAAAGCAGGACATAAATTTTCAAAGTCGTCCTTCCTCTGCTCTCTACCAGGAAGGACAAAAATGGAGTCACTGAGACAACTGTAGACCCTACAGGCCTGGAGACACTCACAGAGGAACCTACACAATGAACTCTGCTAATGAGCCTGCATCTACCATTAGTTTCCCACATACTTACATCCCCACCATCTCCCACCTTTGGAAGTCTAAAACCACTCTCCCTTTGCTTGCCACTTCTCTACAAACTTATTGTTCTCTGTTGAAGATGGCATATAAGCCAGAGTTCTAAACCACTTCTCTCAGTTACTCATTTCTCTGAGTTTCTCTCACATATGCATGAGATATGCATGTTAATGAACTTCTGCTTTTCTTTTGTTAATCTACCTTTTGTTACATGGACTCCAGTCAAGAACTTAGAAGGACAGAAGGTTTTATTTCCTCTCCAACAGAGACAAAGCCAAAGAGGTGAGCTAAACTTCTGTTTGGCCCTCTGAAGGAAAATTCTTCCCCCACCTCACCTAAAGCCTGTGCCTGGGAGTCATATGCCAGTGGAGTTGGGACCATTAGGCAGACTTCCTAGGAACTCTCTGTATCTGCTGTGGCCAAGGTTAAGGCCACTCACAGCATCCTGAGGATGCTGCCTCCTTAAGAGTTCCATCAGGGTATTTTCCTCTGGGGCAACAAAGGTCCCAGGGGCAGAGAGCACAAATACTTTAGAAAAAATCCACCTTTTGGCTACAGAATTCAATCCAGCTGGGGACCAGCCGAGTTCAGGAAGCTGCTCCTCCGGATCTGATACAGAGCTCACTAGCACAAGCCCAGCTCCTGCCACAGGGCAGCCAAAGGCATTGCTGCATCCCTTCCTGCCAGGCCTCGGAATCATTACTAGTGTAGTGACCTTGAGATCCTTCTCCTCTGTTCTGGAAAAGGCAAATCTTCCAGAAGACATTCCCCGAAAATAATCTGTATCATCTTACACTCATTCAATAACCATGATAACCAGAAAAAATAACAGGCCTCCTGTCCTTTGCTGTTTGTTTACAATAAAAGCACATACTTGTAGGGAACACAGAATTCTAAACAAAAATTGGTGCTTATTTGACCATACTAAATTTCTAGTCGAAATCTATACTGTTGGTTTCACAACACAAAACCACTCATGACTTCCTGAGAAACGAGAGGGGAAAGACAGGGAGACAGAGATAACAAATTTACACTTTATTCACAGGAGCAGAGGCATCCTTGTTTATCTTTTACAGTGATCCCCCTTAGCAAAGAGCACGACAAAGCCACATCTCCACACTTCCATTCTGAGACCAGAGTAACCACCACAAAAGCCGAAGCGTTAGTACTTAGCCCACTTCAGGTATCTGGACCCTCTCCCCAACCAGGAAGCAGGTCACTAGGAAATGCTGAGGTCAACACACCTTAGAAGACACTGTAATTAACTGCAGTCCAGAGCCTGATGGTGAGGGAAAGGAAAGCTTCTCCCCCCCACAAATCGGAACATTTTTCCAGCTTTCCCAATGGGTTGCCAAGTGACTCAGCACTGGCCCGGTGTGGGCACTATTATTGATGAGAAATCTTCCGCCTGGGTGATATACTGCATACAACACATGCCCAAAGAACAGTGCCAAGTCATACCAGGAAGAGCAGGCGAATTATTCACCTCCACTTCGGATGCAGGCAAATCCTGTCTTAATGCAGGGGCTACTCAGCATCAGAAAGACAAAGCCTTCAGATTGTCAGAGATTTCCACCTAAGATTCAAGGAATTAATAGGCAGAACCTCTCCTTTTTTGTTGACTATTAAAAGGCAATCAAATAGAGAACAGCACAGAAAAAGGGTAAGAAAAAAATAATTTTTCAAAAACAATCCCATAGCAGAAAGCTGCCTAACAGCCTTAAGCACCTTCAGTGTTGTCTTTATGAGTGCTATGAGCTCCACCCAGAGGTCATTTCCAGATCTGCATGTTCATTTAATTTGGAAAAAGAAAATCTGCATCTTCTGGGGTCCAGAGCACAACCAGCCTTGGAGAACTGCTGGAAATTCTTGGACAACATTCCGTCTTTCTTGCCTTTCACTAAAAGAACCGCTCTGAACTCTGAAATGCAAGAGGGAACCTGGTGAAATCCAGCAAGACAACCACCTCTCATATTTGCACCTGTCGAGGAACTAGTTTGAGTTCCTGGCAGGTTGAACTCAGCTCAAAGACAGCAGAGTGTTCAAAGAGTACTTTTAGAAGAAAAAGCAAGGGCTCTCACTGAAATAAAATCTAAGACTGGAGAGAAACTCAGAGGGCAAATGAGAATGTGTCTAGTTTTAGAAGGACAGAACAATCCTCCTTCAAGAAGGACGCATGGCCACTTCTCTAGAAGGCCCCATTTTAAGGCACCCATTCCCTTATGCAATGCAGAAGATCGCCCACTAAAGCAATCACCAGCAATACTCTCCAAAGAACTGATTGCAGTCCCCAGAACATTCCCCTTGTATCCATCCATTCATAACATGCTCACGGTCCTCACCACCCCACCCCCACATCAGTGGCCCCCAGTCAACAAGGCGTCAGGCTCAGATCAAGCTCCCAGTGTGTTAGGCTCTCAACTGCCCAGTGCAAGACATGCTCTGTTCCAGATATCACAAGCTACCCCAACAAAGAAATGAAGCCTTCAAAAAACAAAAACAAAAACAAAACCCCAATAATATGTTGGTGCAGAAAGTTTCATCTACTATCTGCAAAACTTCTCATCACAGTCCGCGTGCCCCTGCCTTCATCAGCTTGTGCCTTACATGACTTAAGACAGCTTTGACAGATTCTCAAGGAGGGAAAAAAATCAAACATACCCTTTGTCTTCCTCCAACACCCCCACCTTCCCACCACCCAAGTTCTTTCTTCACTATAAACACTGAACAGCCTTTTCGTGTCTATTGACAAAAATATCTATGGCAATGTTTATCCACCTCAGGTGTATTAAAGCTCCAGAAAATATCTGTGCTAAACCTCTGCACATTCTTATTTCAACAAGGCTAAGCATTCCCAGAATGTTACCTTTTTTTTTTTAATAGACTTTATTACTTAGAGTAGTTTTAGGTTCACAAAGCTGAACAGAAAGTACAGTTCCTATATACCCCTGCTCCCACACATGCCAGCCTCCCCCATTATCAACATCCTCCACCCGCCCAGAGTGGGACACTGGTTACAATCAAAGAAACTGCACTGACACATCATCACTATCCAGCGTCCATAGTTTACATCAGGGCTCACTCTTGGTGCTGCACATTCTATAGGTTTGGACAAATGTATAATGACATGTATCCACCATCATACAGAGGAGCCTCCCTGCTCTAAAACTCCTCTCCTTCTTCATTTCTTGACTATAACGCAAAAATTTCTGTGCTCAGCATGACTCAGTATGGTGGCTCTAAGCAGTGTTCCCAAGGCCTGTGTAGCGGCAAGAATCACTAAGGAGACTGGTTAAAATCACAGATGTTCAGACTGCACCCTCAATCCACTAAATCAGACCTTGCTAGGGAGGGGCCCAGAAAGCTATAGATCATCCAGGCACCCCAGGTGATTGCTATCATGAGGAAAAGTTTCAAAAATACCTCTCTAAAGAAGAAATACTCCGAAGTTCAGTCTCCCAGCGGCAGAGCAGCATCCGTTAAGAATACAGCAGGTGTTTCCTACCCAAGTGAGCTCCAGCTCCATCAGAATACCTAGACTTCAAGATGGGTCCCACTCTTTATTTTTAAACAGCAAGGCTCCTGATACTTTTCTTACTTTCTTTCCTTATCCTGTTGCAGAGCACCAGAAAGTTTTACAGGGCCTAGTAAGCGTCCATTTCTATTAGGAAATATTTTTGGATTCCTACACAATGGTCTACTATTGGTCTACAGTTTAAAAGCATGCCGTTTGGATCACTTGTGCAAAGTGATGGTTTAGAAAGTAGATCTGCTTGGTTACAGGAAAGGATTTGCCCAAGGACATGAGCACACATCGTGCAAGGAGCAGAAGGACACACAGCCAATATGGGTTTTTCTTCTGTGTGCCTTGAGGGCTCCTCTGCCAGCTGCTCCCCCTGGCTCCCCACCGCTCTGCATTCTGCCACAGCCAATGAAGGTTTATGGCAAAATTCGCTGAGCCACAAGCCATGTGGCTCTTACAGACGGCAATTAGGAGAGAAGGAAAGGCCCAATTACAAGGTGTTTGAAAATACAGTTTGAAAAAGTCAGATCTTGTTTTCTTTTACCTCCTGGTAATAAAATCTATGTATTCATCTCAAAACAGACACGGAACTCTGGGGTCATTCAGAGTCAACAGCTCAGTCAATATAAAAATCCACTACATGGTCAATGTGGAACATGAAAACTCATTATGTCAGAAGTCATACTATTTTCATCAAAAGGAATCCTTACCTTTTCTTTGGCTTTCCATTTTGTCCCTGCATCCATCCACTCATTTTCTTTCTCTAGCATGTCAACAAAGGCCCATCGAACACCCTCAATCAATTCCTCCATCTACAAGGAAATATGCAAAGAAGCAGGTCAAAACCAAGAAGCTCCAGACAGGTTTTCTAGGCCACAAGAAACAGTTCAGTGCTAAACACGGTGGGGAAAAGGCTCCTTTCAGCTTGATTCCATGCTCTGGCCACATTTCTTTTCCTGAGAAAATGCCTTTTTCCCCCCATTGCTAGAAGGAAACTAACCATTTCTTTCCTTGAGAACAATTTGATGGCTCAGTTTTAAAAAGATTATATGGGGAAAAGAATTTGCCATAGGTTATGACTAATAACTTAACTGCAGATACTATATTAGCCCAGCCTCATCAAGGATGCAACTAATTTTAATAGTTTACTAAGGGTTTGAGAAAAACAAGCCAAGGCATGGGCTGTGTACTTCAGACAAGTACTGCAGAAGAAAGTGAACAGTTGAAAAAGACACTGTTAACAGAGAAACAGGCAGGGAGAGCCAGCACCCCAAAGGACACTTTTCTGACACAAATCAGACTTAGCGCAGGACCCCAGTTCTCTCCAAATTAGAGCCAGTGCTTAAATCAAATGCTTGGCTGTCATCTTCCTCCTCTCATCTCTCCTCCCTGACAGCTCAGAAAAGTCTTCAGTTATTTCCAATCTAAAATGGTAGGTCGAAAGGGGCTGCAACAGAAAGGCTATCTTCTGAAAGACCTGTTTCAAAGTCTTCCAACAGTGAGACCACACCCACACTGATGACCTTTGCCCTGGCTTTTCTTAGAGCATACAAGGGTCAGCAGAGAGGATTGGGGGAGTGGAGCTGTGTAGAGATGTTCACATTTAACTTCACAGGTCCACACGGAGCAGTCTGGGGAGGACCTGCCTGTCTAGGGGTGCAAATCCCTGGAAATGCCATTCTCCTGCACAGATGCTTCAGTTTTCCTAATAGGACACTCAAGAAAGAATAAAATATTAGGTTTGGCACCAAAATTAAGTTTTCCATTGGAGTTTATGGGATTGTAAATCCTTTTTTGGCATTAATTCTGGAAGGAAAGAAGTTTAGATGTTTCCTTGGTTCTAGAATGAACTGTCGGCAGAATTTTTTTTTTTGTTTAATAAGTTTTCAGCTCTGTTTTCAGTTCAATAACAGTTGTAAGAGAGCTGTAAATCAGTGGGCTGGGTTCCATCATATGTAAATAAGAACAAACAGCAGATGGAAGGGGGAGGACTTCACAGTTATTTCTTCCCAACTTGGTAAAAATATTAAAAGAAAAGAAATCTGAACTTGGGGTTGGGGCATGATAAAAACATGAAATGACAGAAGGGAAATCATTAAGTCACTGGCTCTTAACCCTGTCTGTACACTGGAGTCTTTGGGAGGAGCTTTAAACAAACCTGAGGCCTGAGCCTCAGGGTGCTGAATGACGTCACTGTTGCAACATGAGGCCCGAGCTCTGGGATTTTAAAGCCCCCCAGGTGCTCTACTGAGCAGCCAGGATGAAGACTCACTGGGCTAAGTGAAGCCCATATTTTACAGACAAGGAAATTAACAGCCAAGAGAGTCCACAATCTGTCCTAGCTCTTACAGGTATGGAGGGTCAGAGCCAGGACCTGATCACAAAGCTAAATGACAGTTGTGAGCTCAGAACTTCCAGCAGCAACAGAGGTGTTCCTCATAAATCAGAGGAAAATACTAAGAAAGTAGAAGAAAACCAAGAGACGCGGCAGTGACAATTTCAAACAGAAACCCCACAGAAGGAGGGTGCTAAACCAACCAGGAAATCTTCAGGGACTACATTTTTTGCCTGTGCAGCCACCAGCACCCGTTAAGTCTTTATGACATCACTGTAGGGGAGCAAAATTTGCCAACCTAAAATATGTTTCTTTGGTATATCGTTTTAAGCTGATTATTTTCTGAGAAACAGCAGATATGGGAAGAGATCTGGGAACCAAGTAGGAGTCACTCTTTTATGAGAAACATCTATATCCATGTCTCCCTCTCTGTACCCAGAAGAGGAAGATGACCAAATCTGGAGAAATTTATCAATGGGGAAGGCAGTGACCTAAATCTGCATCACAATCACCTTGCTTATTGTGCTTTTCCTGGTAATCTCCCGTAGCTGATTCTCCTCACCCCCAACATCCTCTGTTTTTAGCTGAAGATGGTATATAAGGTGAGGGCTCGGGTCATTTTGATGAGTTACTCAGTTTTCCCAGGTCTCTCCCACATACACATGTTATTAAACTTTGTATGGTTTTCTCCTGTTAATATGTCTCACGTCAATGTAACTCTGAGGCCAGACAGAAGAACTCACAGAAGGGCAGAGGGAAATTTCTTCCTCCCTGACATCATCATGCAGCAACACACATCAGCCAGCCCATCACCTTCACATAAAAAGAGAAACAGTATCTTCCCAAACAAGGGAGGAGCAATAGGAACGGAAACAAATGGGTGTGTTCATTAATTCACCAACCAAATCAATAGAATCAGGTGATTAATTTTATGTGGGGAGGTGAGGAATAGGAGGGAACAGTCAGATTCATTTTCAGGCTTCAGGCACAGGCAACTAGGTGGATACTGCCACCATTTTCTTTTTCTTTCCTTTGTTTTTATTTTGTTTTGTTTTTGTGTGGTTTTTTTTTTTGCATTTAAAAAATTGAGGTATAACTGACATACATTATATTAGTTTCAGATGTACAACATGATTCGCTATTTGTATATATTATGAAATGATCGCAACAATAAATCTAGTTAACATTCATCACCACATATAGTTACAGAAATTTTTTTTCCCTTGTGATAACTTTTTAGATCTACTCTCTTAGCAACTTTCAAACATGCGATTCAGCATTATAAACCACAGTCACTGGGACAGAAAGAGGGCTGAGGACAGAGGCCAGACCTCAGGGGGAAGTGGAGACATCAAGTCTAGATGACCCAGTCGAGGAGGGTTGTCTAGGAAAGAGAGAAAGCAAAGACAGGGCACAAGAGGATATAGGGTTAAGAGAGGGTTCTAAGGGTGTTGTGTTTGGGTTGTGTGCATCTGTTCGTTGCTGCTGCAGTTGTGGTTGTTGATCATGTGAGAGATTTTACCATATTTAAATACTGATGGACATTCAACAAGAAGACAACTTGCTTTAAAAAACATGAGCCAAAAACCTTAACAGACATATCACTGAAGAAGACCTACAGATGGCAAATAAACATGAAAAGATGCTCCATATCACATGTTATCAGGGAAATGCAAACTAAAACAATGAGATATCACTACACACTGATTAGAATGGCCAAAGTCCACAACACTGACAATACCAAGTGCTGACGAGGATGTGGGCCACTCACTGCTGGTGGGAATGCTAAACAGTAGAGCCATTTTAGAAGACAGTTTGGTAGCTTTGTTACAAAACTAAACATACTTTTACCATACAATCCAGCCATCACATTCTTTGGTGTAAGGATTATCTCAAGCTGATTATTTTCAAGAAACAGCACACAGGAAAAGCTCTGAAAACCAAGAGGTTACCCTCTTGGAAGAGATAATTGCATTTATAAGGGAAATTTGCACCCGTAAGGGTGTCTCCCTCTCTGTACCAGGAAGAGGAAGTTGACTAAATCTCTAGAAACTTACCAGTGGAGAAGTCAAAACTTAAATCTGTGTACAACCAGAACCCTTGTTTACTGTGCTTTTCCTGATAACCTCCCTTAACTGCTCCCCCACCCGCAAACATCTTCTTTGTCTTTAGCTGGAGATGGTATTTAAGGTGTTTGGGCCATTTTAGGAAACTACTCAGTTTTCCTGGGTCTCTCTCATGTATACAGGAGATACACATGTTATTAAACTTCCGTTTTTCTCCTCTTATTTGTCTTTTTATTACAGGAAGGTCTCTGCTAAGAACCTAGAAAGGGAGAGGGAATTTTTTTTCCTCCTCCTACATTGCAAACCTAAAACTGCTCTAAAAACAATTAAATCTTTAAAAAAAAAAAAGTCTTTTGCAGGAAAGAAAATTTTAAAAAAAGGAAGAAAAACAATGGAAAGGATCCAGTAAAGAGGAGGTGGTGAAAACACAGGAGAAAAAAAAAAAGACACATATGGTCCCTGAGAGGGCAAAGGGGGATGGGATTCAGGGAATATATGGAAGGATTCACCTGAAACATGAGACAGGATTATGAGAGGCGAGAAGCATAAAATGATGGACAGGAATGTAGAAGAATCTACAGATAAGACGGTGGAAAGGTGAGAGTCCTAGCAGAATGGCATGTCTTTTCTCTATGAAATAGGAGCAAGATCATCTGCTAAAAGGAAAGTCTCTCTAAAAAGTTCCATTTCCTCACACACATCCTGGCAGCATGAACATTTGAAGGAAAAACGGGGCTGGTCTAACAAGATAACTCACAAGTCTAGGAACGTGAAGGAGAGGCTGGGCTGGGCTGGCAGGATAACTCACAAATCTAAGTATTGGAATACTGATCTGAGTTCTGCTAGACTAACTTGTAAATCTAGGTTAATTAGTGTTGGTTTGCTGTTCATGTTTTTTTGCTAGCCAGCTGGGTTTTCAAAGATACATATCTGGCTTTGGAATGTTGGTTTGCTGCCTCCCCGCCTCCACTTTTGTGATGATAATGCTGCTAAAGCTGTTCCATGCCTATAGGCCTAATACCCCAAGCTTGTACTTTACCCTACAAAACCTCATGTGCATGTCTTGGAGGTGCTCAGAGCTTCGGAGCAGAAGCCCCTCTGAGCCCGCCGGCGTAATACATCTGAGTACTCCAACCGTCCGAGTGGTGCTTGTTTCTTGACTGGCCTGTCGTTTCCGTAACAAACATACTGGTAGGAAGAGGGGTATTCACAGATGAGGACAAAGAGGGCAATGAAAGGTTTCCTCTCAAAACCCTATCCAAAATGTCACCATAACAGAAAGCCCCTAAAGAATATGTAAAAAGCTGAATATATCCAAGGAAAATATTTATATGAAGGAGTACAAAAGCTAATCTGCTTTCACAATGATTGAAAATAAATTAGTTAATCAAATAAAACAAGCACTCTCCAAGCCAAAGAGATCTTGGCAAATGTGTATTTTGGAATTTGGGGATTTTCATGGTGAATCTTAAGGTCATTTTGCCTCTATTCTCTTTGGAGCATTTTTATGAAGTATGGATTATTATTAAAATAGGCTGAGTGCTTCCAGATACCTCTCCCTAAGCACCTTGGCTTCTTAGGACTCTCCTTGGCCATTCCTGGGTGCTAACAATGGCTTTTTAATTCATTAACATTTTAATCATTTTGCATAGTTTTCAAAGCTCTCTGTCTGTACCTTGCTGATTGGCATTCTAAATGGAAATACAGTGACAAAAACATTTCAGCCTATTGCTGGGATGAAGAATGACTAACAGTTGATTCATATGCAGCTCCCTTCCTCCTCTTCCTTTCCTTCTTGCACCCTTCCCTCCCCTTACTGAGACAGGAGGAAAGGAGACAGGGCACAACCACTGAAGGAATGACACAGCCATTGAGGACAGGACAACTGTTTAGAACCAAGATGGTGGAGGATTCTACTTCCAGTAGACTTTGAGCCTCATGCCATACCCACAGGTGCCATGACAATTTCCAGACCAAAGGTCAAAAACTGGGCGGGGGCCCAATTCCTGGAACTCTCCACCCCTTCCCCCAAAATAGGTGGAATAACCCTCCTACTTGTTAGCAATATGAAATTACTGAGCCCATGAAAACTAACAACCCCACTCACAGTCGCTCTCGCTCTCTCTTGCCATCTGAGACTCTGTCTGTGGAGTACATATCTCCTGGAATAAACTTGCTTTTACTTTACTATGCCTCGCTCTTGAATTCTTTCCTGTGCGACAAAACAAGAACTTATATTCTCCAACATCATTACCACCTCTAACTTCCCTAAACCTGCGCTTTGATAGCTCAATCTTTCTGTGACCCTCTTACAGATGTAAAAATCGAAGCACAGTCAGCCCTCTGTATCTGCAGGTTCCACATCCATGGATTCAACCAAGCACAAATTGAAAATATTTAGGGAAAAAATTTTCAGAAAGCTCCAAAAACCAGAACTCGAATTTGCAGCCTCCCAGCAACTATTGTTATAGCATTTGTATTGTACTAGATACTATAAGTAACACACAGAGACGATTTAAAGTATATGGGAGGATATGTGTAGGTTATACACAAATATTACACCATTTTATATTAGGGACTTGAGCATCCACAGATTCTGGTATCCGCAGGGGGTCCTGGAATCAATCACCCGCGAATGCAGAGGGATGGCTGTAATCGCTCTCCTCTTTTCTTTCCCTGTGAGCCTTGGCTGGTCTCTGCCCTAGTCCTCTGAGGCACCACCACTCCCCATCCCAGGCCCCATCACAGATTTTCAGCTTTTTTCTTTCTGCACACGTTACACATTTATTGTATAACATTTTCTGTGAAATGGTACTGAACTACCTCAGGAGACTTTAAGAACAAGGGAAATCTCTGAAGGTGATTAATGTCATTGGTTGGCATGTCAATGCAAATAAGAGAAATAATGATTTTAGTATGCTGGATCTAGAAGATAAATTACCGAACCCTTCTGATTTTTATCTTCAGACTACTCTACACCATCACATAATAACATCGCCTTCAGTCAAGTCATGTTCCCTGAGGCAGAAAAAGTCTGATATAATTTTTAAATAAGAAAAAAAGACAGAAATACTATTTCTTCACCAAAACTTGACCTAATGCCCCAACCAGCCAGCCTATAACATTAATAGAAATCACCTAAATTGGAAGTCATAAGGTGAAGTTATCCATAGAAAATATTTATTTAGAGTCAAAAATCAAAACATAACATATAAAAATTAACCCAAGTGTTATGGCAAAATTTGCCACATTCAGGATAAGAGTCCTCCAGGTAAAGCAGCATTTTGTTAAGCATCTACTTCTTTCAGATTTTACGAATCCACACTGAAAACAGAGCTCATTTGGTCAGCCTATGGGCAGTTGGTAATTGTTTTTCTCAATTAATGTTATTTAAAAGTGATTTTCCCTTTTCACTCTTTGCACTCCAGGGTTTTGCCCACAGCATCCTACATCAGACACCAGACCCTGGTGAGTCCCAAATGCATATGCATACATCTGTTACCTTTCCAGCAAAGGTTTTTTTTAAAAAGAGATTCTTCTGAGTTAGTACATTAAAACTGTCTCAACTTCCTCTTTTGACCCCTCTTTACCCCTTCTCCCCTCACTTAGACATCGGAACTTTGTGTTCTATACAAATGGGTCAAGATGGGTTTATTAATGCATTTGAAGGGACATATGCCAATATTGCTTTGAGAATAAGTGAAACCAAGCTGGGCCTTGAAGGGCCTTCCTGGTGACAGACCCCTCTGTGTTCCGTGCTTCTTGTTTGAAGAAAAAGCTTTAGTCTCCCAGACCTTCCCCAAGTTCCAAACAGCAGACTCAAGCAGTTAATAATGAGAGAAGTGAGGGAATGCATAAACAAAGGAAAATCAATCAAGCAAAAAGTAATGATAGTTTAAGTAATAGTTCAGAAACAGAGTCACAGGACTCTTAGTTCCTCCTCAAGGGATATAAATAACAATCTGCCACATAACCTTGAGGTGGTTTATAGAAACCAAGACCCCACCAGATGGAAACCACTGACCACAAGCATGTAGACCCCAGACTATCTGGAACCAGAACACTGATGACAGATTCTTATAACATCACCCTGTTATCTCACCACCAACCAATCAGAAGAATGTCAATGAGCTGATCACACACTCTGCGACCCTCACTCCTAATGTTTCCTTTAAAACCTTTGTCCAAAATCCATCAAGAAGTATGGGTCTTGTGAGAATTACCTGCCTACTCTCTTTGCTTGGCACCCTGCAAATAAATGCTGTACTTTCATTCACCACAATCCAGCATCAGTAGACTGACTTTGCTGCACATCGGGGGAGCAAATTCAAGTTCAGTTCGATAACAGAAGAGGTCAGTTCACCTCACTGTCAGTTGTAGTTTCCTCCAAAGCTTTGTCTCTGGCAATAAAGAAATCCTACACGGTCAACTAAGATCCTACCTCATACCTATGAATCCAAAACACTTAAATCCACGCTTTCAGTCCCTTCTCTGAGTTCCTGTTAGTCTTATAATCAGAACAATATAGATGTGTGTTTAATTGCCATTATATTTATTTGGTCTCCCCAACAAATCCACAACCTATGAGAACAGGAATCATGATTTAGATCAAATGACATCATGGACATGTAAGCAAACTAAAAACTGTTGAAGGAGAGCAGAATTTGCCACCCCAAAACACACATTCTTGGCATGAGGATTATTTTACATTTTAAGCTGATTATTTTTAGGAAACAGCAGTCTAAGAGAAGCTCAGAAAATGAAAAAGTTGCCCTTTTATAAGGAGGATTTACATTTATAAGGGAAATCATCATTTGAAAGAGTATCTTCCTCTGTACTCTGAAGATGTCATGATTAAATCTCTAGACGCTCTTATCAACAGAGAAGGCAAGACTTAAATCTGTATAACAACCATACCCTTGTTTACTATTCTTTGCCCAGTAATCTCCCATAACTGGCTTCCCTCCTCCACAACATCTTTTGACTCTTGAGATGGTATTTCAGAGGATGGCTTGGGCCATTTGGGGGAGTTAGGTAGTCCTCCCGGGTCTCACCCACGTATACAGGAAGTATACATGCTATAAAACGTCTGTTTCCTGATAATGCGTCTTTTTTTTTTTTTCATTACAGAGAGGTCTCAAACAAGAATGTAGAAGGGTAAAGAGAAAAATGTTTCTTCCCCTACAGTGTTCTGAAAATTTTATGTTGTTAATTTTATGATTTCATATCTTATACTGTTAAGTTTTATGATTTCATATCTCACATGATACGACATTGCACATGATATAATTTCGTATCTCACATAATACATATATAGATGTGGGTATCTAGCAAAGAAGTAAAATTTAATCAAATATCATGTTAGTATACAACAGTTATTCTAGCAGTTATTCCAAATATAAACTTTAATGGAAATCAAATGACTCCATAAGTTAGTCCAGTCCATCTGAGACTGATGATGACAGTGTAGTACAGGACAGATAGTTAAGAATGGATTAAAAAACATATATACACACACACACACACACACACGTGTGTGTGTGTGTGTGTATATCTGATAGAAATAGCTGTTGGCTGATAGAGTTCATAAAGAAAAAGAAAAAAACCTTCAAGTTTAATTATGTGTATTAATCTTAAAATAATGTAATTTTAATGAAATTCTTAAAAGGCCTAATGTTGAAGAGATTTTTCTCTTTAATATATTCAGAAATTATAAATAGTATCTTAATAAAACATAAGATTAAAAAGTCTCCAATCTCCCCATTGGTCTACAGCAGGACATGGCTCCTTAAGTTGTAACCACTTGATTAGTGAATGTGAGAAATGAAAATTATTATCAACAATTCATGTGACTAACTGAAGGAATAGGCTCTAATCTAGGGGAAGTTCCTAAAACTTTTCTTTCTGGCAACTGTCACTTTACTAGAAATACAGACATTAAATATATCAATGTACTAATAAATATTAACTGTCCACTGACTCATAATTTATACTGTAACTATTTATAAAAATGAGTTTGAATTGGTTCCTGATAAAAATATAATAAAGGCATTGAATTAACAAGTAAAGAAGAGATCCATATTAAGGTTGGGAAAAGTAGTAGAGTCAGAAAAACTAAGGATAGTTAGAAAATGCTGAGGTTTCTGGCAGCCATGCGAGCTATAAAACAAATCATACCAATTTGTCAGGATCAACAAACTTGCAAAGTTATTAAAAATGCTGGCAAAAGAAAAAAAAAAAGAATATCAGGTTATTTTGGCCCCAGATATGCTATAAAGCTATGTGCTAGTCTGGTGGTGCAGGAGTTTAGCATGTCCTTTTACCAAAAAGCATAAGGCTAGGGTGCAGGTAATAAAAGTAAATCATATTTACTGGGTATGAACAGATAGACTGTGTTCTAATTTTATAACTCATCTTTTTCTATTTCCTACTTTCCCACTCTGAGAGGAAACGGATCAGAGAGTAGAATAATATTTCAAAATCAACCAGTCTCAAAAAAAAAAAAGAAGTCAACCAGTTTCACAATGGTCTAGTCCTTTGGCTGTGGATAAACTCCCTCCAGCAAGGAATTCTGCTTGGTCACTTCCAAAACTCAGCTCTGTTGCAGGGTCCAAGTGCTTTCTTTCAGTGAATGAATTTCCAGTACAAGGTCTTCATGGCCCACAGGTCTGATCGGATCTGCTTGAAAAGACTGTGGCTGATAATATGTGACAAATGCAACAGTATCCAGCGTTATCCAGAGATGGAGATGACAAACAAGAACATTGGGCCAAATGTGTCATCACCATGACAGCACAGTTGAGGACAAGGGTACAAGCAGTGTCCACACTTTTTTCGAAAGAATTCCCAATGAGCTTTCTAAATTACTTGTTTTGCTGGATGTCATTTTACCAAAAGATGCTTAAAAAGAGCTGTCAGGATTGGGGTCTGATGACATCTGCTATAATAAGATTTAAGCCCGCATAGAGTTGTGAAACCTGGATCTGTTATAGAAATTATATTTGGCTCCTTGCGTAGTTTCATGAGACTCTCCTATGAGACAGATTTAGCATTAAATGATAGGGCAGGTTCTGGAACGTGGCCAGGGCACTAGCATTAAAAGGACCTTTATCCCAACCGGAAGCTACTGCACTGGGCACGTATGGAGTAGACCAGCCAACCCCTCAGGCAGCTCCCTCACCCTCACTCTGTTGAAGATAAATTAGAAAGAAGAGATTGCAGTGCAGGAGAGTTGCCACAGTTCTGTGACGGTGTGAATTCTCCCCTCAGGATTAGCCTTGGGCACGGAACACAGCACTAACAGTAGCTGACATCCCCAGGCACACATGGTGCTATGCCTTCTACGTGGATTATCTCACGCAGGCCTCATCACAAACTAGCCAGGTAGGCACTGTTTGTATTCCTATCTACAACTCACTACAGCAGCGGCTTTAACTCTATACCCCCTTGCCTCTAGCCACGGCCTCCGCTGTGAGATCTTTAGCTAAATACGCAGTCTGCTTCCCCCCCTGTCGATCTGGACTGGCCGCGTGGCTTGGTTTGGACAACAGAATGCAGAAATGACATTATGCCAGTTCTGAGCCTGGGCCTCAGGAAGCCTCATGTGCCTCAGCAGGCTCACTTGCACGTCTGCCATGGCCGGGAGAACGTGCCCAGGCTAGCCGGCTAATGGAGGTAAAGCACATGGAGCAGAGCCGAGTCATCCTGATCCCCTCTGCCGAAGCCAGCTAAGACCAGCCAACCCCTAGACATTCAAGAAGTCTAGCCAAGATAAGCAGAGCTGCCCAGGGGACAACCAAGTGACTCCAGATGCATCAGCCATAACTGCTGATTGGTGAAGGCCACTGAAGCTTTGAGAGTGGTACCCAGCATTACTACTGTAGCAGAAACAGCAGAAACTCATGTATCATCAGACAGAGACACTATGAGACGCTAACTCAAGTTTTCAGAAAATCAGATATAACTTCTCCATGAGGTCAATATTAAAGCCCTTTAAAACTCAAATCATTTCGTTTGCCTTAATTCAGACAGGTCTTCCGTAAAGACCCATAGAAACTGATCCTGACATTATAGCTGATACCATCAACTAGGCAAACAGAAACAGGGACACTTGATAGCCTGGCAGAATACCCTTTCTTAGTAGGAGCTGTGTTGAAG
Organism: Vicugna pacos; assembly: GCF_048564905.1. Classification (NCBI taxonomy): domain Eukaryota; kingdom Metazoa; phylum Chordata; class Mammalia; order Artiodactyla; family Camelidae; genus Vicugna; species Vicugna pacos. Next base: position 16,421,685 of record NC_133023.1, on the reverse strand, counting down.
GAAGCTTTATCTTTATCAGTACAATGGCTGGACTGAGAGCAACCCTTGAGAGAAGCAGCATCCTCAAGGAGTGAAGAACCCCTCAGTATAAGGGCATTGCTGTAATGCATGACACTGACTTTCATGTGACTTCTGCCACTAACGTTAGAGTTACATCTCATTTACTCAACCACTGAGAGAAACGGTGAGCAGGGGAATTGAAGAACTTGAATATTAGTGGCAGTACATCAATTCAATTATCTCGGCTAACTAATGAGGTGAACTCCTAGTGTAGGGAGGTTGCAAGTTCAAACTCCACCACTGCTATTGGACCCATGTGGGTACTTAAGTCTTCGGCACCAGCTGCAGCACTATGGGGTGGGAGGAGAAAACTGTTCTTGGGGTAAGAATTACTACCAGAATTGCTCATGCAGAGCACTCAGAGAATTGGAAGATACTGCAGGTCATCTATGGCATTACTTGGGGACATGAACAATGTCCTTACCACAAAGGGAAAAAGGAATAAGCTGCTAGAGTGCAGGAGAAATCAGTGAATTGTTTTACACACTAAGTAAAGTTTTAATTTTGCATTTAATAAAGTCTAAATCTGAAGGATAATGAAAGATTCATTCCTCTTTAACTAAATTAACCTTCTGCATACAGAATGTTTTAATGTATAATAGGAGACGGGTGACTTTACCTTTGATTTGAGGGTTGAGAAAGAGTCTCTCTTTAACCAAACTTCAGTCCAGTTCCTTTGAGCCCTTCTCGACCAGGCCTCGACCTTGGCCCCATCCTGTCCTCGCCAGGTTTGCATGGCCCAGTTTTAGCAAGAATTCTGGTAAGTCAATTCAGAGAGAATTCCCTCCACCCTTGATATCTGAGCACCCTCCATACCTGGTCAAATTCTTTATACCCAACCCGTGACATCTCAGCACCCTGGCCTGCCTTCAGCAAAAGTCGCCTGACCCTTAAGGGTTTCCTCGTAGTAATTTTCCACCCACTGGCCCTCTCACTCTGCTCATTGGCCATAAATCCCCAGCTGTCCTTGTCATATTCAGAGTTGAGCCCAATCTCTCTCCCCTACTTTGAAAGTCTTAACACCCTTTGCAATAGTTGTGAATAAAGTCTTCCTTATCATTTTAACAGGTATCAGAATAATGTTTTCTTTAACAGGAGCCTATAACAAAAACAGAAAATATGAGGGATTAGCAACAAAATGCCTATTGGCAGAGTTGAGATATATGAATAAAGATAAGTAATTTGGGGACAGGTCTAAAGTGAAATGAAATCATGTGGTATAATAACTTAGCTCAGCCAAAATGTTCAAATGGGAACTCCAATTTCCTTAAATTTTCTAGAACTACAATTAAAGCACAAAGCATAAAGATCTTTTTTTTCCCTTTTCATCATCAATACAAAAGAAAATTTTTCTTTGACACAGATGTTTACATCTGTGTCTGCCTTAGTAATTGAAAAAGGGTAAACATTTTTAAGAGATTGTTTTGATGAGAAATCCTACAGAGCCTTGGGTCACCATTCCAAACATCAGGGATCACTCCTCAGAATGATATATGTAGAAGATACTGGAAATTGAGCTCAGTGTATGGACTGAGTCAAAGATACACCTCAAATGTTGCTCTTAGATGCAATCTCTGATAATCAGCTTGCTTCTTATTGTTTCCCTTTCTTCTAAAAATTAAATGAACACAAAAAATGCAATGTCAACTGGTTAAATGAATTAAGCTTTCACTCTATTTGTCTTTAAAATACTGACATACTAGAGGAAAAATCTATTCCAACTGTTCCTTACCTCTAAAATGCTAAGAAATAAGAAATATGTGCCTTTTATAAGATTGTAATACATGAATAAACAATTCCCTAATAAGAGCGAACTAATTGTAGGACAAGCACTAAGAAGTATCCTCATTATGACTGTTCTCATTCCAGTCATAAAAAATGGTGAAGACTCGAGTGTTTTTCTGAGAGAAGCAATGTAACAGAATACTGGCTTAAAGACAAATTATTATTTGGGTTTGAACTCCCACCCAAACCATTTTCAAGCTGTATGATGTTGGGGAATTAAACTCTGAGCCTCAGTGTCCTTATCTGGAAAATGGGGGCAATAATAGCAATTGTATGGCCATTGTGAGGATTACATAAGTTAATACACCAGAAGCACTTAGAATGAGTACTAGACAGTCAACTAAATCTCAATGAAAATTAGCTACTTTATTATCATCACCAGATTTCATGAACATAATATATCCATCATTGCGATCTTCACATGGACATGGATACCTATCTGGGGCATTTACTCATACAATACAGATACAAACTATCATTAATAATAAAAAGGAAATGGAAGAGAAAAATAATAAGTAACAACTTTAGGCATCCCTGCCCACACACACATACCTCTAAATCCCCTCTCCTGTCATTTAGGTCATGAGCCTACAGATCAGTTGTCACAGTAGAACGAGAGCATCATCTCTGTTTATAGTGACAATCCAGTGTGAATTCTGAGAGTTCCACTTTCATATCCTGTATATAACTTTCCACAAAAGCAACTTGTTAAATGTTTAGTTAATATGCTGTATTTTTTAAATATGTATTATCTTTTTCTAAATAAGATTTTAAAATCAAAGAAGTTCTCTGACAGACAAAGTCCTGATTTTTGGTTCTGAGAACTGCAAGAAAATGCTAGTATAAAAGGCACAAAATGGTATCCCAAGGACATATTCAGTTTGGCTTCCAAAGTATTGACCAAGATTTAAAATGTGGGAGATTTCACATAAAAATCCGTATTTCTGACTTCTCTCAAAAAACAAAACACAAACCCAGAAACCTAGCAAACCTCGATAGAGACCTTGCATGAATACAGCCTGCCGACTGCTGAATAGCACACTCATTCCTATTCACCACTACTGTGTCCCAGACACCGACGACCAGGGGCAACTGTCACTTATCACTGCCCTTGCCCTGGCTTCTGCTGACACCCAGCCAGCTTTACTACTGTACATTATTTGAAGTTCCTCGTGGGTTGTGAGGGTATTTGAGCTTGGAACCCCTGGCTTTTGACTTGACCAAGTTCTCTGCACCTTTCAGGCACTAAACACCTTTAATTTGCCAAATCCATACCACCCAGTCCCTAAGCCAATGAGAACCAAGCCTCCAAGGTGTTTAGGTCAGAGGAGAGTCTGGAATTTGCTTCTTCCTCTAAGCTGGTATCTCAGAGAACCTAAAACATCTTCACCAAGTAGCAGCTTGACTCCAATTCCCAACCCTGTTCCCAGATCATGAATCTCGTGTGATGCTGCTTGAGTCCTTCCCCTCTCATATTTGAGCCCTCCAAGAAACCCAGTTGGTCAGATACCAGCAACTCCACCTTCCCAGTCCTGGTTACTAGCACTCACTCACCCAGGGACTAAGCTCTGCCATGCTGAACTCAAGGGGTCCCTCTTCAATTCTTTAGACAGGCACTGTCCAATATGGTAACCACATGTCCAAAATGGTAGCCACACATGGGAACTGAACACCTGAGATGTGCTAGAAATATGAAATACACATGGGGAATAATGTTTTAGATATATTTGGTTACACAAAATATATTAAAATTAATTTCACCTGCTTCCTTTTACATCTTAAATAAGGCTAGTAGAAGATGTAAAATTACCTAAGTGGCTTATACCAAGTTCTGTTGGATAGTGCTACTTTAGGCAACAAAGGTAACCACTGTCCGAAGAGTTCTGCGACTCCCTACTCTCACTCCAGGGACCTGTCCCTCTAAGACAGGTCAAGTCTGCGGGCAGTCCCACGTGGATTAAGGCCCTGTCTCACTATCTGAAATATAGGAGATTGTTCCACATGGCCTCTTTACACAGTTTTCTGTGGAAAGATTCTCCTTTCTCTACATGTATTGATACTGAGCAGGACCCTGTGCAGTCCGCCCTGGTACAAATCTTTCCGTATCCCCCCCCCACCCCGTTTCTTGTTTGTAGGAAATAGGCTTCCTTGACTATCCCTGAGTTCCAAAGGGCAGATTCAAACAGTTGCTAATCTGGGAAGGGAGGGGATGCAGAAGGAAGGGCCAGGAAACAACAGCGCAGCCTTGGGGCAGAGTCCTGGTTCCCCCTCAGTATCTTCAGCTTCTGTAGGAACTATGGCCCCCCAACCCCTGCCTCTTGTTTATAGCTGATGAGAACCTTCAGAGACAGTTTTTTTCTGGGGGACACTGGGTCCAACAGGTTGCAGGCATTCTGATTAAAAGCAACTTTCCTTTTGTTACTAAGACTGTGGCTCCTAGGATCATACCCCTGCCCCTCCCTCAAATAGAAACCAATTACTCTTATCTAAGTCTCTGGAGGCAGCTGCAAAGAGAAACAGTAAGAATTGCTTAGAACCTTCAAAGCCCAAGATGGTGGAAGATTTGACTTCCAGTGGACCTTAAGCCTCATTATATTAACATGCTAAATGACACACCCACCAGGGCCATGACAGCTCAAAACTGCCATGACAGCAACCGGAAAAGCCCATACAAGGAGGGAAGACAAGGCGATTGGCCCAGAAGGAAGACATGATGGCAGAAATCTCCCATAAATGTCCGGAGGGCAGCTGACTGCTTGAGTGCCTTGCCTCCCCTCTCCCCCCACAACCCCAGCTCTGCCTCCCACCGCTTGAGCACTTTCTTTCGTTCTCCTCTTTTGAGAAATAAAGCGGCTTTTTTTCACTTTGTCCCTCTGCCTCTTCTGAGAATTCTTTCACAGCCAGCGGCAAGAATCCACACTTTGGTGGGCTTCCTAATTTAGGGGTCTTACTATCCACTAACACTATTCTTACCGTTTCTAATTAAATTTGTAAAACTCCCATAGTCATGAGTGAATGAATGAATATGAGTGTATATGTGTGCACGTGCAGACTTGCATACGGGAAGTCATAAGGAAACAGTAATGCGAAATTGTGTTTTCCCCAATGAAAAGGAAGAGAACCCTGGTAAGTTGGGAGAATGGGGGCGGATGCTTTCTCCTCTAGAAAGGAAACAAAGTGAACCGCCCTCTCTGTAAGGGTGCCAACCAGGGGCAGTTGAGCCAACCCACCATTAACAAGCTATGGAAACAGGTACCTAGGTACCAGTTGTCAAAGGAAAACTAAATAGCTCAGTGAAAACAACAGCAACAACAAGCCTGGAGGCCCTCACAGGGTTTGGCCCAGTCCATTTAAACCAATCTAAATCAGGGAAATTCTCAAAGATCTGAAAATCGGAGTGGTCACTTGCACTAATGCAATAGGTTTTAGTAAACCAAGTACTGCTGTCCCGAGTCAAATGCCTGCCCTACTCACATGACGTAAATGCAAGGCTGCATTTAGTATCGGCTTGCAAACCAATGAATGATGCAAAGACCCTGCTACTCCAAGTGTGATCCCTGGACCTGCAGCATCAGCATCATCTGGGAGTTAGTTATGCAAATTTTTGGGTCCTAACCCAGACCCAGTTAAAAGATCCTTATTAAAATAAAACGAGATTTTGCATTTTAACGGGAAGATCCTCCTGTGATTCCTGAACACATTAAAGTTTTAAAAGTACCTGAAGTTTAACCTTCTAACTGTATTCATTTGCCTAACAACTGTTTTTGAAAATAAAACAATGGCAGCCCTCCATCTGAGTTAGTATCTCTGAAATCTGTCCCACTGGGATCTTTCTGTTTTTCTCTTTGGATTGTAGCTAATAATACGGAATGTTTTTCAAGTAAATCAGTGGTTCCAGGTGGTTCTTGGATGGGAGCCCTGTAACATGGCTATAAAAAGCCAGATATTTCTCTTATAAGTTTCCAACTTAAGTATTCCCTCAGGCAAATAGCTTCTGCTTAAAGGAGCAAAATACTTTCTGTAAAACAGATGAGTATCTGCGTAACTATCACACTACCTCCGTGTCCCATGTACCTCAAAATAAGGGGGGAACTGCCAAAATCAACTTAATTTTAGAGTGTCACACCCTGACACATGATAAAGGGTCTTTCACACCAAAACTGAGAAAAACAAATCAATCCACATACCTTTCATATTACTTAAAAGTCTTCTACCGCCAAAAAAATCCTGCTATATAAAAAAAAACACCTCCATTATCCCTTAATTGTTTTTATATCCTTCCCAGGGCTTATAATGTAACCACTGTGATTATCTGATAAATTCTCAATCCCTTTACTCTGACCAAAGAGTGAAAAAAAAAAACACACACAAAGGGAATACTGAGTATTTTGAAATAAGACATTAATTCTTCAGTGGAATTATTTGCAAGAAGAGGACTTTCAGGTTCAAATATAAAGTATCAAACTTGGCAGAAAATTCTCCGAAGTACAAAAATCAGAAAGATTCAAGTAAATGCACTTAGATGTATGGTGTTCCAAAGCAAACTTTAGTACATAGTTATGTAATACATAGCAACACATGATACCAACCAGTTGAATTACTGTGACTTAACAGATTTTTTATGTCTCTGCCTTTAAATTCAGTGTTTAATGACCACCTGTATCCTAGCTGCTTACATATTTGTCTCTGACTGACCACAGTGGATTGCTATCGGTGAATGGGTGCAAAATATATCACCCCAAAATATCCCCCTTTGGCATACTGATTATTTGGGGCTGATTATTTTTGAGAGGCTGCAGACACAGGACAATCTTTGGAAACAGAGTTGAAGTTACCCTTTTGTGAGAGAAACTAACATTTATAAGGGAAATCTCCATTGTAAGGGTATGTCCCTCTCTGTACCAAGAAGAGGAAGAGAGCTAAATCTCAAGAAATTCTTACCATTGGAGAAGGCCAGGACTTAAATCTGTATAACACTCGTACCCTTATTTACTGTGGTTTGTCTGGTAAAACCCATAACTGGCTTCTCCCACCCCTCAACATCTTCTTTCATCTTTAGCTAGACTTGGAATTTAAGGTGGTGGCTTGGGCTATTTCTGGAATTTACTCAGTTTTCCTGGGTCTCTCCCAGGTATACAGGAAGTATGCATGTTATTGAACTTGTTTTTTTATCTCCTACTAATCTTTTACTACAAGGGGGTGTCAGCCAAGAACCTAGAACAACATGGGAAAAATTATTTTTCCTCCCGTTTATTAGTTAATCATGCCTGAATATTTTGTTTCATATCATTTGGAAAATATAATTCTTCACAAAGAAAATGCATACCAAAAAAAAAAAACCTAACTAAATTCAAACGTCTAATTCAAAATAGACCATCTCCTCCAACACAGCTGAAACAGACAGAAAAGAACACACAGCCAAGATGAGAAATCCTTCCCTCTTCTCCACCTTGGAACTCAACCTCTGTCCTCAAGACTCATACCCTAATGTCTCGACATCTCCACTTGGGTAACATCTCAAATTCATCATGGCAAAAACTGAACTCTTGATCTTTCCTTCCAAACCTGATTCTCCCCACAGTACTCACCTTCTCAGTTAACAGTAGCTCTGGATTTCCATTTAATCAGACTTAGAGCCCTTACTCTCAGGTCTCTCATCAAATCTGTCAGCAAATGTGCTGGTTCTATTCTCCAGAATGTATTCAGAATACCACCCTGTCTCACAACGTCCACTGCTACCACCTGGTCCAAGATACCATCCTCTCTTGCCTGGTCCCACCTATAGTCTCCTAATTGGCCTCCCTGCTTCTATTCTTTTTTTTTAAATTGATGTTCAGTTGATTTACAATGCTGTGTTAGTTTCTGGTATACAGCACAGGGATTCTATTCTTGACCTGCTACAATCTCTTCTCAACACAGCAGCCAGGATAATACTCTCAACGTAATCAAGTTGCATCAGGCGTCTACTCGAAAACCTGCATTATTTCCCCACTTCACTAAGGGTAAAAGCCAACATTCTTACAATGTCCTGCAGGTCTTATAAAATGCCACCATCCCTGTTACTGCTCTGACCTCAGTGCCTATTTCTCTCGCCCTCACTCACCCTGCTCCAGCCACGTGGAACTCCTTGCTCTTCCTTGAGGCCTCCAGGCACACCCCTGCCTTAGAGCTGTTTCATGGACTTAGAACACTCTTTCCCCAGATGGCTGCCATATCTAATTCTTTCACCTCCTTCAAATCTTTGCCAAATGTCATCTTCACAGTGGGGCTCTCCTTGACCATCCTATTCAGTCCTACAACCCACTCCACACAACCATACCCTGCAGCACTCCTTATTTGTCTTTATCCTGATCTTCTCTTTTCCAGAGTCCTCATCATCTTCTAATACACTTGTTAACATATGCATTATGTTGATTTTTTGTCTTTCCCCCGCAATAGAATGTCAGCTCAGGGATCTTTGTTCTCTGCTGCATCCCAAATGCCAAGAACAGTGCCTGGTCTATAACAGGTGTTCAATAAATATTAGTTGAATAAATGAATGGCATTAAAGCTCAGCTTTTATTAGTAGGTGTATCTGGTTGGGCCATTAATGCCACTACAGCAACTACAAATAGCCACGGATAGTGGGTACCTGGAAGTATATTACAATGCTCTTTCCATTTTCATATAAGTTTAGAAATTTACAAAATAAAAGGATTTCTTACGTTTATGAAGGTCTGACAGTGTTTTCTGTGAGATAAATGTCACACTTCTATACTTTTGAGAAGACAATGTAAGGAGAGGGGAAAAAAACCCTGCATTTTATTTCTATTTCTAAATCACTTAAGAGGTGTTAAATATATTACAAATCAGTTCATCACTGGGTCTCCAGTTTCCTCAACTCTAAAACAAGGAAGTCTGACTGGAAAAATCTCTATTTTTTGTAATTACAACAGTTCAAATATCCAATCATAAAATTATCTAGGCCCTCTCTTTTCCTAAGTATTGACCTAACACATTTAATTTCTACAGGAAAGCGGGGAGGGTAGAGCTCAAGGGGTAGAGCGCATGCTTAGCATGCACGAGGTCTTGGATTTGGTACTGGGGGTACCTCCTCTAAAAAGTAAATAAATAAATAAACCTAATTACCTTCTCCGACAAAAAAGTAAAATAATTTCTACAGGAGAAATTCTGGCTCTATGTGGCATGATTTCACCCTACTGACTCACTTCTAAATTTTCTTAATTTTCGTAACATTCTACATTTGAATTTGAGTTTTTAGATAATATGGTACTGCAGGAATTCCTCTTTGAAGGAAAACTGTTAACAAGATTCATCACTCTAAGAGCTGGAAAGCTGACACTGGCCTGTTGACCTTATTCATGCCAAATCTGGTTGACCAGCATTGCTTTTATCAGCTACAGAATAGCACTTACCATCTCCTTCTTGTCTTCCTGGAAGTGTACATCCACAAACATTTTTCCAACAACATAAGGGAGGGTACTTTCAATAAAGTTTACACATTTGTCCCACTGAGGCAACAAAGTTGTGGTCCCCTGGATTACCTGTGGGAGATAATTGATCCAGATTGAGCTTCACTTAGATAAAACCCATGGCTGAAAAAATGCCAACAATCTGAAGAAAACAGTGTACAAAACACTGCATACTCCAACCAATATACATGTGTCAGAGAGTAAAGTGAAAGATAAAATCAATCAAAGAAAACTACTGTTTGTCCCAGTTATATTTAAAACTAAATGAAAATATTTTGAGAATGGAAATTAATACAGTCCTCCTTTCCTTCCAATTTTCCCCATTAAACAAAGGATTTGGACAACAGCATAGCTTGTCTGCAGTTAGCAGGGACATGAGGGATGCTGTCCAAGTGCCCAGATAGTATTTATTTATTTTTTATTTTTTTTAACATTTTTTATTGATTTATAATCATTTTACAATGTTGTGTCAAATTCCAGTGTTCAGCACAATTTTTCAGTCATTCATGGACATATACACACTCATTGTCACATAATAGTATTTAATATCTATTGAGAACTGAAGTTCCACCACAAAAGGTCTAAAATCAATAGATGATCAAAGTTCCTGCCCAGCTCTGGGAAGTACACTCACAAGGCAGACCAGGAGAACACGCCCACCATGAACCACCCAGGAAGTGTATTTACATTGTGTCGTAACAGAACATACTGATGACCAAGTAAAAAACACATGTAAATGCTTTTCCCATCTGTCCCAATCAAATAGCTTTAAGAAAACATTTACAAACAAATAAAGAGGTTCCAAAGCAGGACTTGGAAGGCTCAAAGGTTTACTCTTGGGGATGAAAGCAAAGAAAAAAATCTCATTTAAACTGCCCTTGTAGGTCGGGAGTTTGGCGCACTCATAATGCAAAAGTGACGGCAGACAGCAAGGAAGCGAGGCCCTGAGAATGGTGGCTGGAGGTGTCCCTTGAACACTGTTAGACACAGGCTGTTGGTACAGGGCAGATGGGGTTAACAATGAAGTACATATATACCTCCTCTATTTTCTGATAACACAACCCCTCTCAGAGGTAAGAAATGAATCTATTTTTAAAACCTCTAGAGAAAGAGATCCTACAATCTTCTCTGGCAATTCAGTATTATATTTAGCACTTTACACTCAAGAAACATCCCCTCATACCAAACCTCAAGTTTTCACACACTACTTCTGACACCTCTCCCTCTTATTCTCTTCCCAGTGAGGGTGGAAAGCAGCTGGGTACCATCTTTTATGTGATCCATGGGAGTTAAAAAGACAGACACACACATATATATAATCTACTTGTTCTGTAGCTTAACCCTTTGATGTGACCTCAGTATATATAGTTGTTTTATGATGTGCTCTATAAAGCTCAATATTCTAGTGACTTGAAGGGCCACAATATATCCAAAATAATTGCTATTCCTCAAGAGTAATGACCCATTAAGAAGTTCTCTACCTATCACTTTCTCTAATAACTAAAATGTCTGTTAAATGAAATTACAGCTTATAAACTTTGTCATTACTTAATTTCAGAATGGGAGAAAAATGAACTTAAAGTATTTTTTAAGTCACAAAATTTTTTAAATGTAAAAAAACCCCACAAAATTCTTAAGTCTTGAATTAGAAGAATTACATAGGCAAAAGCCTCCGAAACAAAGAGTCACACGTATATAAGTTCAGAGGAGACCAAGAGTGGAAGAGAAGGTCTCAGAGCCTGGAGAAGAAGGGGAGAAAAAAAGTGTTTTGGGCAGCTGAGTCACATCTCACAGGAGACTAAATTTAGGCCTCTTGGGCCTAGCAGAATTAGGATGAATGAAAAACTGAAGATCAGGGTAAGGTTCAAGACAAAACTCTATCCTGAAGATGAAACTTTATCATCTAATACATATATCATGCATATTTTGAATGTTCAGAATACTGGAAATGAAAGATAGTTACAAATATATCACTAAGAAATATTACAATTATAATTACAGTGACCCAGTTAAAAACACTGGGGCAAAAGGTAATAAATTGATAAGAATAGTAAAGTCAAAACAATGTGGTGGTCCTAAGTATTACCCTAAATATCCTTATATAGCCTCATCAAAGTAGAGCTTGAGTATACTTTACTGTATGTAAGGTTTACCTCAACAAAAAGAAATAAAGAAAAAAAAAAGTAGAGCTTGAGCTGCAAAACTCCCTCTGCCCAATCCCTAAAGATGATTTTTACTGGATTAGTTAATATATAGACTGTTCCGGCATGTAAAGTTATCCAGTGATGTAACACTGCAATGTTCTCAAAACTTACCCGTGAGAATTCCAGCCACCTATATTGAAAGCGCCTGCTAAGGTTTGGAATTCTGGAATAAACCATCCTCCACACCAAATAGTTGGCAATGGTCCTGTTAACAGAGATAGATGCACATTTACTGTCTTGAGGTTGATAGCTGATGCTCTGCAGAACACCTTGGGAAATGTGTTGGCAAAACTCCATGGAGGGACCTCTTACTCATACAAAACTACAGAACTTTTTTCACTTGAGAAATGACATAAAATGATACAACGTCAATAAACTCAACCAAAATTGGCTTGCTTTTCACCACCTAATACAGATAGAGGATATGAGGATTCCAGCCCCAGGCCTGAGCACAAACATCCTGGTTTCTCTCTCAGGATACGGAGTCCACTGTTGCCCTACCTTTCACATCTAGAAATTGTCAATACCTTTGAATTATTAGATGACTTGATAAAATGCAGACGAATTCTTACCTTTGGAAACAAACAGCAATATACTGGCTAATACCAATTATCTAGATATGCGCCCTGGTTCCATATGTGTGAGCTTCGGCAAGTCACTTAAGCTCATTGATTTTATCTTCCTTTGTCATACAAAGAGGATGACCCCTCCCATATAGGGTTATTATGAAGTTAAAATAAATAACAAAGTGCTTAAGAGTAAATTTCGGATTTTTTTTATCATTGTTCACTTCCAAACATATGAACAACCCCATACACTGTGCAATGTCCATAACACATATTTTTTAAAATCTATTACATTTTGTTAAGTGTTGCCTTTTTTCTAAGCAAAAAAATGCCCTGACCTCAGAAGGATGTGTGATCTGAGTTAATTTCTAACTCAATAATGATGATGAATTTTTAATGACCTATCCCCTCCCAGCTGTGCCATTTCCATGGTGACTAATAACACATATTCCTGAGATGGCTCTCGGGTCAGCCAGCCGTGTGGGAGCAGTGTGACATGATGATGGTAGTAACTGGCCCATCTAGAACAACCCACACTCTCATTTGCATAGTATGCTAACCCAGGGGATGTACACTCTAAGCAATTAAATACACTTCAGCATATATACCAAATTTATGTAGTTATTTTAACTTACGTAGAAATATACTAATAGACTAACATATCAGAAATGTTTTTAATAGAGAAATTTTGAAAGAAAATGATATAAAGTTATTTTCAAAAGCCCTTATTTAATTCTTCAAATACTTTTAGTTAATGCCTCAAGACACATTATGCACATAGGATTAGGTCAATACAATGACAGTCAACGTAAATCAACATCTCATATAATCGTCTTGACTACTGCACAACATTCTGACGATATCCTTGCCAGATCTGGTTAGACCGCCATTATTTTCACCTTGTCATCTGGCCAACCAAGATGGCATAACTAGAGTGGGAAAAGGGCCACTTCTGCTATTCTTGCCATTCACTTTGTGCTTTCGCTATTAGTAACAGCTTCGATTCCTGGTTCTTTGCAACAATTTTTTAAATCACTTGGCCATTTTGTGAGGATTAAACCAATAATAGAATTCATGTATCTAAAGGTATATGTAAATGATGTGAGATTATTTTCAGCATTGGGAATGAAAACTAACCAGTGAGGGTGACACTGTCCCCCTCCACATACCCTAGAGATCAAATGAAGGGTCCACGGCCATCTACACAGCAGACCTCAATATAGCCTAGGCTTTTTTCAATGGAAAAAATATACATAAAAGTTCTAAAATTTTCTTCTCAGACCCAGTGGATCTTGTTCAGGTATGCACACTTCCCCTTGGAGACCACCACTCTCATCAGCAAAGTCTGACCCATGTCCATGCTCTTTTGAGGCTACTATAACAAACATGTAGTTTTAGGTCATTCATTTGGATCTTTTGAATTCACATCCCTACTCCTGAGCAAAATAAGAAGTGCTCACTGAGCACTTCCTGTTGGCCAAGTATCACTGCAGATGCCATGAGGAAAGTAAAGAAACAGGAACACAGCATCTACATTCAGAGAACTTAGAGTCTAGTTAGGGGACACTGGACTTCTGATTTCAGCTTGTTTATAAAATTGGGTTTTATTTCTGAATGGGATACACAGTAAGTACATAAGGGATCCTTCTTTCGTTCACTTATTCAGCACATCCTGAGCACCCAGATAAGTACTAATAGTTCTAGGTGCTGGGCAGATGGAAAGGCAAGAAAGATAAAGTCCCTGATCTCCTGGAGCTTTTAGCCAAGCAGGGGAAATAAGGCAAGTATTTAAATAATGATTTGGCAGATCCTAGCACCTCAACGTGCAAGCCACACCTCTAATTCTGCAAAGACTTCCAGCCAGTCACGGAGACCCTAAAACACTCTGACAAAGGCACTTCACAGAAATCCGTGGATATGAAGGAAGAATAGTGTGTGAGGCCTTCATAGGCAAGGCATTACTGAGACAACAGCACAAGACCCATGGGAACTGGAAGACAGAATCCAGGGAGCTTGCACAGTGAGACAATGGCACTGATGAGCTGCTCCAGCGTGTTATAAATACAAGACAGAATGCTGGGGAGCACAGCTTTGGCATGCTAATATTACCACACCAGGAACAGATCTGACCGCACTGAATGAATCACTGCCAGTTAATGCTCAGGTGCATCAAAAAACGAAACAAAAATAAGACTCAGCAATAGTCCTTGAAAATAACACATAATTTAAAAAAAAAAAAAAAGCATTTTCAGCAGTATGGTAATTTCCCCAAATGGCAATAAGTAGAGGAAAGCAAAGCATCTCAGAAGAGAATCCACCACTAGGAGGGCAACATGAAATCATTTCCTCAAAGCCTCCGACTAGGAAGATTTTTAAGATTTTGCTGCCCCTTGTTGTCAGTTAGTGACAGTGACAACTGACATCTGTATTGCATTTAAGCTATCATAAAGTATCTTTTTTGATCCTCAGAAGGAAGCTATGGGGTAGTTACTATTATCACCCCAAATTTCAGATGAAGAAAAAGCAAGGTCAGAAGTCAAAGGACTTCCAAGTATGTATCAACTCCAGGACTAACATTTGGGTCTTCAGATTCCACAGCTTGCAGTGTGCTCCTCTGAGCCAAATTACCTGAAGTAAGAACAGGTACTTCTCAAAGGTTCTCAAAGCCAAGAGATCTTCCTAAATCCTAGAGACTGCCCAGAGGTATGCCTCAAGCAGTGAGTGATTCTCTGAGTGTGTCCCCAGATCAGCAGCTTCAGTGTCATCAGAAAACTTGAAAGAAAATTCCTGCACCTCCCCCCAAATCTACTGAATCGGAAACTGCGGGGTGGGGCCCAGCAGTCTGGTTTTAAGCAACCCTCCAGGGGGTTCTGATGCTTGTCAGCTTTGAGAACCACTGGTCAAGGAAAACATCATCTTCTCACCTTTCTGTACACAGTTAAACTAGGACTTCCCTAATCAGTGCTTCTTAAACTTTAATGTGTGTATGAATCCCATGGGGATCTTAATTAAATGGCAGCTTCTGATTCAACGAGTCTAGGGCGGAGCCTGAGATTCTGTGTGTCTAACAAGCTCTCAGGCAAGGCCAACACTGCTCTCTGTGGGCCATACTTGGAAAACCAAAGCCCCGTATTACTCTCAGCAGCATTGAGCCCCACGGAAGGGCACATTTTCCAGGTTAGCCTCCAGGAGCATCTACGTCCAGCACAAATCATCTCACTTTAATGTTTTATATGATTGTCGAACTGAAGACAGGAAAGATCACAGAGACTTGTTTTAGCCCAGATGGCTAAAAGAAAGTTCTGCTGCAGATGACCACCACTAGGCCAGACCTTGCCGGGAAGAACACCCCAAGTCAAATCTCTCTAACCCATCCTTCCTAAGACTCTCCCCACTGCCATTCGTGCTCCTCAGACCAAATTAATGGTGAGTATGTGAGGCAGCCTCAAGAGCTAGGGGGAGAGCTGAGGGAGGCAGAGAGGGAGGGGAGTCTGCAGCGCCCCTCAAGCAGCAACGTGCTGGCACACGGTTCACAGTCGACTTGCCAAGGGGAAAAACATGATTCACAGCATGTGTCAATTTCCCTGGTGTGAATATTCCCACCAGAGGTGATTTCAAACTACGCACATGAGATCATTCAACATGAAGTTGGAAAGAGATGCTCGTCACTCAAGGGACCCATCACATCACCCTCTTTCCACCCTGAACACCAACTCCTTTTCCCCACTGGCAGCCTCCAGCTCGTGCCTCCAAATGGCCCTGCCTGGTCACGTACTCCCTTGAACCACAAGGGCCAACAGTCTCTGGCACCACGTCTGGGGGAATGTCATTACACAATTTCTGTGCCACACACTACCTGCCAGAGCCAGTGCCACCACCCCCACAGCCAGTCAGTCAGAAGGTGGGGGGCCTAATCCCACCAGCTGGCAGGGGCATGATAAAGGAGGGGGGCAGCAGTCAAGAAATGCAGCTGACACCACCGCAGGACAGCTCTGTAACCCTGAAAGTGGCAGGAGTGTTGTCTATCTTCAAAACTAGCAGTTAAGTATCTGAAAAGCATCTCTTTTCTACCCAGGGACATGTATGGAAAAGAGAAAGGATGCAGAAATGGGAAGGTTTAGAATTTCAATTCTGCCTCCTCTTAGAGATGTGTCCTTGGGCACATTGCTTAACCTCAGCTTCTTCATCTGTAAAATGGGAACAACACAGAATTATTTTAAGGGTCAAAGATAACTGTTAACCATAATGGTGGTTAACGTGACCATAACCCATATGTGATTTTCATAGGCAGATTCTCAGGACAGAGGCATGGAAGACACACCCAACTTGAGGAAGACAGGTTGACTCTCTCTTCAGTGGTGCCTCCAGGGGAAAGGCAGAAGGATGCTGGAAACCAGAAGCTGATGCCTTTCCTCTATACATCCTGAGCCCGAACCAGCCCCTTGAAGCTTCCCCCAGCTTTCCAGACTCCTGCTTCAAAGGCAACATCTAGGTTAACGCCAGTTGCATAACCCAACATGCTCAACATCCTCTTTTCCCACTCTCCCCTACCTGGCCCCTAGTTTTCCCCTAAGGAAAACCCCTCCTTATCCTTTCAGCTTCTGCTCCTGTCACCTCCTGTATAGTGGTGATTGAGGTATCTGCTTTACTTCTAGAAATTTTTAGGAAGTATCTTCTATATGAAAAGTACCATGCTAGGCCTTGAAGTTACAAAGGCAAATACAAGAGTGCCCACCGTCAGGTGCTCACTGTGTCATGGGGGTGGGGATGGGGGGACTAAATAATAAAACTGGATAACTTTTTTGATATTTTGCCAGACTCTATTTCCCAGCTTCTCTTGCAGTTAAATGGGTTATGTGGCTGAGTTCTGGCCAAAGCAATATGGGTAGAAGTGACACACACCACTCCTAGGCCTCCCCACAAAACCTCCTGTGCAATCCTCCACTCTCTTTCCCCATCCACCAGCTGAATGGGGAGGATTCCAAAATTCCCGAGGAAGGCAAAGACACAAGATGAAAGGAGCCTGGGTTCCCGAGTCCCTACCTGGAGGAAAGCTGCCTTACAGGGACACCCACGTTGTACTTTCCATAAGTACAGAGTACATTTTTTATTGTACGAGCCAACAAGAGTTTAGAGGGGCTTATTACAGTGTCTGGCTTGTCCTGACTAACATGCTAACAACAGGAAGGAAGCTAAGGGGACATCTCCTTCATCACTCTCGTGATGCAACACTAGTGAGACTCCAAGATGATTAGCAGTCTAAAACACTTACTGTGCTATGCAAATGAAGTGTTATCAAACTTCTCATACAGCGTTTTGAAATCACATAAAAAATACACAGAACGTAAGTTGTTTTTGATGAACTGGTTGCTGAAGAGTAAACTATGTGAAAGAGACTTGGTTTTTGTCTTTAATTAAAAATGAAGTTTCTTAACATCTGAGGGTTTTTTGTTATGTATATAATGTTCTGCAGGTAATTTTTCTATTTACATTTTCTTCTACTGTAGTTCATTATGTTTACACCTGTCCAAGTTATGATTTTGACAAGAAGCAGATTAAAATCCCCCTCCAATCATGGTCTTTCTTGGTCCTTTTTGTCATGATAGGTCCTGCAGTTCTAAAGTATCATTGTCACCATAAGATTATTTTTCTAATACAGTAAACCAGGGCCTATCTATCCCCTAGTTATAAATTAGGCTTTTGTGGGAATAAAACTAATTATAAGGTTCCTGAGGTGCCTGTTAAAATACAGACTCCTAGGCCTCACCCCAGATCTACTATGTTGGTCTCTCTGGAGGGAAGGCCTTGGAATCTGTATTTTTACCAAAGGCCCAAGGTGATGCTGCTGGTATTACTGGTCCATGGAGCACACTTTGAAGAGTAAGGCTCTAGTACACACGTATACTTACCTACCTCTAGATTCGATTGCCACTTAGAAATTTTTTTAAAGAATCACTATTTATCTCTAGGTGGTAGAATCTAAAGTGAATTTATTGTTTCTAATCTCCCTTTTCTGTATGTTTACTTTTCTATATGCTTTCCTCAATGAACACATTGCTTTCATCATAAAAAAAATCATCTTAAAATGAACAGCTCTTCAAAGGTGTCTAAGTGTTTTCATAGGTGGGGTGGATGCTCAATTTTATTCTGAGGACTTCTGCAGGTGCCTTTTTTAATATAATTCCTGGCAATGATGATTCCCAGCAACACAGCCTTGTCTAAGTCCAAATAAGAAAGTATAATTTTTAATCTTGGCCAGGCAATTAGCCTAGTAAACTGTCTTTGTAAACTAGTTGACCTTCCTGTGCTTCATTTTCTGTAGTCAAATCTGAATGGCTCCATGAAGATCTGACTCCAGTCTTCCCTGGATATTTTCAGAATTTCCTTGTTTCATAGTGCTAAAAGGAAGAAAGCAACAAATTCTAAAACATTCTTTAAAATAAGAAAAACCTGACAGTTCTGACACTGTTTCATCAGTTTAACTTTTCTACGGTTCTCAGAGTGGTCTTACATCTTTTCAGTATAGGTACTTAGGTTTATTGCCACAAAGCGACTTACTGGCTAAATAGAAATAAGGAAAAAAAAAAAAAAAACCAGCAGCAAAAGACCAAGAATGAACCAGGGGGCAGAAAAGATTTTCATATAGAAATCTCAGAAAATAACATCATTACATAACTAGTTCCCCAAACTAATAAACAATTTCGTCTTTCAGAGAGAAAAGTATGAAGAACAGAAATAAGGGGCAAAAACATTATGTATTTGTTGTCATCAGAGCAAGTAAATCACACCGGACAATGGTTTTGGCCAATTTGTCACAAAGGGCACCACTATTTTTCCTAAGACTCTTGTGAGGTAACTTTCTTTAAAAACAGTTTTCAAAGGACATGAGAGGGAAGGCCTTATAATTTAAAAGGAATAATAAAAGTCATGGTAAAATGCACAAGAAAGCTCTTACTTCTTCCTCTCAGAGCTTAATATCCTAAACAAATCCTTAAAGTACTGAGGGACACGGACCACTACGTTCTCTGAGGGGCCAATGTCCTTTAGCTCAGGGTAGAGTCTGGTATCGATGACCTTCTTGATGTAGCCCAGCCAGTCAAACTAAGGAGAGAAAAAAAAAAAACCAAGTGAGTGAACTTCTGCGGGGCAACAAGCCATAAGAAAGGAAAATAGAGTCCAGTGAACATAATCCACACTTTGTGATGTCAGACCAAATAATTAAAGATGCAACTGCTCAAATCTAAAAAACGAATGCCTGATCACTGCCACCCAGACCAGACCTATCGCTGGAATCATAAATGGAGCACGTGTTCAGAGCCACCTGCAATATGGACCGCACGAGCGCACATCACCCACTCCCCTGACCCCTCCAGCGCTCTTCTCCCTGCTCTTCCACCCCCTCCACTCTCCCTCCCCGTCTTCCCTCTCCCCCTTCCTCCCCTCCTCTCCTGTGTGCTCCCTCCTTCCTTCTGGCACTCTCCCTCCCCTCCCTCCCCCTGTACTCCCCCCCCACCATACTTATTCCACAGACACAGATGCCCCAGCACACCTCTGGTCTTCTCTCTGGCATGGTCTTTCTTACACAGGGGGACACAAACAGCAACAAAAAGGTGTCCCCTCTCACAGCACCACTATCTTGGTGTTTTTACCTGGCTACTCCAAAAGTCATTTCCACTCTTTTTCTCTTCTTTTCCTCCCTTGTCTGCCTCTACTTTGAAATGGAAAACCAATTACTCACTCGCCTAGCCTACCCTGTAGGTAGGGATGGCCACTTGCCCCAATCCTACTCAGTGAGAAAAAAAGGGAAGACATCTGGGAATATTCTAGAAGGCTCTGGTTTTTTCTGGTATAAGAGATAGACATGGCCCTCACTGGCCCTTCCTCCTTCTTCCTGCCCTGATGGCAGATGTGACATATGCAGCTGTGGCAGCCACCTTACAACTGTGAGTTATCTAACACAACATCAAAAGGCCAACACACTAAGAAGAGTAGAGTGGAAAGAAAGAAGCTGGCTCTTTGACAACACCGGGCAACAGCAAAACCAGTACAGCCACCTGCGTCTAGACTTTTGTCAAATAAGAAAATGGGCTTTTAAGTTTTTAAGCCACTCTTGGAAAGGTTTTCTGAAACCTTTAAAAGAAGGCATTCTGATGCACAGATAAGAGGTATTTTACGTGATGACTGACAAAGAGGATGATGACCCAAGAGACCAATGGTAGGTTTTACGAGTCAAAAATTTACAAAGAGGTGAAAAAGAATTGCTTGTCAAATGACCAGTTAAGATAAAATCTCCTCGATCGTTTTCACCAACCTGGGGGATCATAGCGCTCAGCTGGGAAATGTTCATTTTGTTGTACATGGCCTCACTGGTTCGGTTTTCATGTGGAATCATTATCTGTTGGAAAGAGACTTTGGTTATTTTTTCAAATGAACCATTTCTTACTGCATGACTACTTTCTACATGTGCCAAAACATCTGCATAGTATCATAAACTTTTTTAAGATTTTGGTGTGCTGCCAAATCTGAGACATAGAAAAAAAGATACCACTTTAGGCAAGATTAAGAAAATAAAAAGAAATTTTCCAGTCCTGTTCAGTGTGAAACACTGTCCTTGGTACAAAAATAACTACTCAAAGCCCTCCCTAACCTATAATGTGGATGAACAAAATCTATTACTGGCTCAGGTTTGACAGCCAAACTAAGGTTGGGCAATTGAGACAAACAAACATCCCGCCGTCACCTGTGGTGTCCCGGTAATGACCTCAGTAGTTCATGGACTACAGACCACCCCTTCATCCCTAGAGGAACAGTGTCACTGAAGAGCTGTCTGAACAGCACTGCCACCCGTGACCATTCTGTCCACAGCTCGTTTCCTCACGTCTCCTATTCCCTCTGGTTTCTCTGGCCTTAAGACTCCCCTGGCCCCACTGCTAGGGGTGTGGGTTCAGCCACCAGTCAGACACACTTCCAACTCTCCATCTCCAGCCCTGGCTCTTTCCATTCCCAGTACTTATGCTCTTGGCCAACTTGCCAATGCCAAATCTAAGCTTCTGGCCTCTGCCATGTTTGATCTAAGAAGAGCAACAATGATGACCTTCCTCAAGGGCCATCTTAATCACTTCCATGGACAGATAGCAGCTCCCCATGCCCCTGAGCCACACTATGATTTTGCCTTAAGGCCCTCCATCACCTGAGTCCCTTACATTAAACTTGCCACCTTCCAACTCACACAGGACTCTCCTTACCCTGGCATCCCTATCCACCATCACCACCTTCATGGTTTGAACTATAATTCAAGACTGCCTGTGATTCATTTTCTCTTTCAAGTCTTTCCAATTAGCCTCCATTTGGCTCTAATCTCAAGGGACACGCCATCAACAAGACCTCCCTTTATATACACCTCTCTAGCTGGGATCAGTTAATGCAAACTTCCATGGCTGTATTTACATTTTTTGTATTTAGCTAGGTTTTCCTGTCTCCCCAGCTTCAGAAATTTCCCTAGGACTACGTGCCCCACTAATTTTCAATGTCCCTAGTGACCTGGGACTTAAGAGACAAAGGTGAGCATTACTGGTGGACCAAAAATCCTCAAATCACAAATTTTTCAAGACAAAATCACAGAGGGCTGAGTGGCAGACATCTGCCCCTCTTTCCTAAATGCTTCAGTGCCCTCAGCTTCTCCCTCCTCGCCCTCAACTAGAGAGACTTCATGTAACTTATAAACAGCTTCCTGGCTCTAGGTGAGGCACTGCCTCTGAGAACATCCACACTCCTCCTCCCTCTACTCAGGCTCACAGGCCCAGGTTGGAGCCCTCTGGCCTCAAAGCTGTTTTCAGCTCTCTGCCAGCTACATTGTCCCACCCCATGTATTTGTCACTTCATTTAGCCTCTTGACAATTCCCAGTCTTGCCTCAGCCCAGCTGTTTTTAGTTCCCTTTTTGGTCCAAATCCCTGGCTCATAGCAAGGCCTTTCCCGCTGTTCAGAGCTTCAGTCCAAATTGGATCTCTGGGTCTCCAATTAGCCTGGGAAGGGAACCCAGATGGCCTCTAGACATGGCTTAGAGGCAGTGTGTGACTCCAGGACATCTGCAGCGGTCCTTGCACAGTCTTCAAAGGTGACATGCAGGAATGAACTTTTTGCGCTGCAAGGAGCCATCTGGAGAAAGATCCACACACACCGCCGCCGCCGAGAGAACAATTCCTCCTGACCCTGCCCATCACCCCACTCTTCACCTCGGCGCCCCCCACCACCACCTCGCCAAACACAAACCCAGCAACACTCAGACTCACATGCACTTCAGGGTTTTGGCCAACTTCTGTTATAAAACACTACCAACCAATATGCAACAGTTTCTTGACAAAAGGATCATTTTTTTTTCACTACCAGGTATCTACACAAGCAGATTTCACCATATTTGTTCCCTCTGGTCCTGGGAATGTATACAGACTTTATACTTTGCTTCTTCTAGAAAAAGTTATTCTTTTAGGATTTCTCATGATTCTCCCATAAGTTTTTTCTTATATCTTTTTGTCTCCACCATGAGCCTGAACGAATTTAAAAGGTGACCTATACAGAACACAGCATATGACAAAATGACATTCGTTAAACTGGGGCAAGAAAAGAATGAAAAACAGGCCTGGGGACAAAGCAGCAATAGAAAGACAGCTAAAAAATACTTACCAACATGCTTGAATACACTTTCTGTATCAAATTATGTATCCACTATGGGTGGATATAGACATCCCAAAGTTCCAATCTTAGATCAGACTGACTCTGAGTAGGAATGGTGTATAGAGTGGACTAGACTAAAAATAACCTTCTACTCAAGCCAAATCACTAAGGATGTATTAAATATATATTCTTCAGTTGAAGCCAAATAGGAGTTTCTGTAGGAAAATAAGTGTCTCTCCCTGCTGCTGTCCTGAATGGGCTTCAAACAGAGAGGCAGGAGGAATGAAGAGCTCTTCTTTCTGTCATGGTTTTTCTTCCTGTTACTTCCCAGGGAGGAGGGGTGGGGATGATATTAGTTCTACCTTAGACCCAAAGGACAATGTCACAGAACACTTCTTTATTCATATTTTCATTCAGGGTATACTGCCTTTAAAATAAGGAAAAGGAAAAAAAAAAGATTTTAGATTAAGACTTACCTCAGCTATCTTAATTTCCAATCTAAGCACCGACTTCATGTCATGCTCTGCTCGGGAACTATTAGCTCCCAAAAGCACGGCAGTATCCACCATGAACTTGTAAAGGGCATCCCGATACTGTAAGAGATAAAAAAGCAAGTGACCATGACAACAGCTTATTAGGAAGTATGTTTCAGGGACACGGAAGAGCAGAAACAGCAGGTGGAAATAAATGCCCTTTATTTTCACTCTGTTCTCAAAGTGTGGTATAGGCATTATGCACTACCAACTACCCACCTGCCAACTTGGGACAAAGAAGAGTGATGGCTCCTTGAGTTACTGCTTCCAAGAGAGACAGAGATGTCCAGCCACCAGAGAACTGGTTTTCTGGCAACCACAGATATTATGGATACATGAAACATCTCCAAATGAGCCCAGAATAGTTAAAAATCAGACTCCTCTTTCCAGGCAAGTAAGGCTCTAAAAAATTAATGGGGAAGAACTATTGCTAAAAGCAGGAGGCATGATCCATGAAGACTGGTGGGAACTATGATTCATTCTCTTCCAGCTCAATTTACCCACCTTCACACTAAGAAACAAAGGACAAGCGATCACAGCCCTATGTCTTTTCAGTTTTGTATGGTTTGTACAAAGTCCTCCTCACTAACTCAGGGGAAAAAGGGAGAGAAGAGAGGAATGATGAAGAGAAACCTAGCAAATATAGAATTTCCTCCCTGCATGTTCATAAACCCATTTTCAAGCTATTCATATGTTACTGGAGTGGGGGACCTTACTTTATGGGAAATGAGGAATCTTGTTGGAGGTCACCTCCCCTTTCAGATATATTTGTGAGAACTCAATACACCAGGTGTTAAACTGTTTCATACTTATGCTATGAGAATAAGATTTTCTAACAAACACCTTGATTCTGTAGAGCTGTTCTTACAATGTTCATGACTTTGAGACCTATACAGTGCTTGGCATATAGCAGGCCCTGAATAAATATTTGTTGAATCAGTAAGCAAGCTTTGCAAATAATTATAATTAGAAATGTTTTGCAATTCGCAGTTCATTTCCAAAAATATTTATTCAGTCAGTACACATGCAAGATGTATTGCTAGTCCTTCTGTGCGCATGAGGTGTACAGATGAAAAATTAAATAATACTCGAGTCTGGTCCTCAGTGTGAGATCCCGTGAGGGAGATAAACAGGTCATTATTAACTGTAACACTAGCAAGACCAAAATAAGTTTCTTAATAAAGTTGCTAAGTGCTTGGAAACTCAAGAACAGGACAATTTCAGCCTTGAGAAACCACGGACATAGTATTTGAAGGAGACAAGTTCAGGAGCAGTGAGGAGTCCTGTGAGGTGGGTGAGCTGCCTTTGTTGGGGGGAAGAATAAAAATAGATGAGACAGCAAAGGTGGTTTAGGACCAGGTCTTGAAGAGGCCTTGAACTCCCCCTCAGGAACTGAGAGCCTAGCTTATAAGCAGAAGCATGCTGGGAGCTATGCTTTGAGAAGAGAACTTGTTAAGTGGGGCTAAGAAGGCAAAGAAATGAAGGGGAGGAGGAAAGAGTTAAAACGCTACTGGCTATCGTCAAGTCAGGGTTAACAAGGCTCTAACCTAGGGCAGTAAGTACGGAAAGCAGGGACCAGGTGGAAGAGATATTTTGAAGGCAGAATCTACAAGACCTGACTGACTGATTATAGGGCGGGGAGAAGATATCAAGCCTGGTTGTTTATAGGGTGGTGACCCCAGAAGAAACAGAGATGCCAAAAGTTCAAACAGACTGGCAAAAGTTCACTCTGTCCACTATCGAGAAGAAAAACTTGCCAACTTTCTCGGATGAGTGCCCTCAGCCAGAAAGTTGCCTAGGATCTTGGCTAGCTTTCTGCCTGCCAGACCCTTCTAGATACAGGGTTTCCTATCAGCAAAGGAACAGGGAATTCCACTGCAAGCCTGCACTTCCCAGTCTAAGTTCCTGCATTCTTAGGCTGAGCCAGAAACCTGAGAGCTCCCTGGTTAAGGGTCCCCTGGGTCTGAGGCTCCTTTGGAAGTTTAATAAAGTTTCCAAAATGAATTCAAAGTGTCAGGAATAAACCAGCTCTAATCCAATCTCCAGGAAACTACTAGGTTTCCAAGCCAACCCAAGAAGTCGAACCAGATTGATCCCATCTGTTTCTCATTAACCTTACATTAACCTGGAGCACAAGTTAAGAAAACAGATTCCTGAGCCCCACTTCAAGTCTACTAAATTGGACTCTCCATGGCTGAGGCCGAAAAACGAACATTGAATAGAAATTTCTCAGGTGATCAATTTGGGAACCACTGTCGACTGGGTATCCATCCCCACACTTCTACAATATATTGTGAGCTCTCTGCACTTGTGAGGAATGGCTGCAAGCTCATTCCTTGGTTACTCCATTTTTGGGTGTCTTCCCAGCTCAACCATGAGGGCACTAAGCACAGTGACTTGTACAGCCTTCATTCCCAGACTTTCAGGAAACAGGGAGTGTCATTTATCGGCCTGAATAAAAGGACTTTGCTTCCTACATTGGGAAGATGGTCATCAAACACCCACACTGCTCAATTCCCTCAATTCTAGTAAAGAGTCAGGGATCCGAGAACAACTTACGAACCCAACAATGCCCGACAAGGTGCAGTCAAACTTACAGACTTGGCTTCTGTGCTATTATCAAGGTAGTCTTCCCTCACGGCTAGAGAGAGCGCTGCTTGGTCCAGCTGTTGAAACAAAATACAAAGCATTTTGCTTGCAGCATAAATTCTCAAGTACCATGGTAACAAGAGTCAAGAGATCTACACCCCAGCCATGTTTTGAGCATGTGTCACCATTAGAAAAACAATTAACTACGCTCAGAGTTACTTGCAAACAGGCACTTCAGCAATGAAAGATAGTATAAAGTATCAGAGACCTGCCCCTGCTTCATGATTTCTAACCCTTTTGAGGTTCTATCAATATTGAATAGCATCAAAGCTATTTGAGTTGGAATAGGTCTTAGAGATTATCTGATTCTCCCCCTTATTTGATGGGTGGAGAAACAAAATCCAGGGCAGTGATGTGACTTCCCCAAGTTAACAGTAACACAGCTAGGCAGAGCTCAGAGAATCATTGTCTCTTGTCACCAGACCCACCCTTCTTCTCTAGAGATTATCATACTCAGTGAAGTCAGACACAGATAGACAAATATCATATGATATCTCTTATATGTGGAATCTTAAAAAAAAAAAAGATACAAAAGAACTTATTTATAAAACAGAAATAGACTCACAAACATAGAAAACTTATGGTTACCAAAAGGGGGGGGAGATAAATTAGGAGTTTGGGATTAACACATACACACTACTGTATATAAAACAGATAAGCAACAAGGACCTACTGTATAGCACAGGGAACTATATTCAGAATCTTGTAATAACCTATAATGGAAAAGAATCTGAAAAACAATATACATATATAAATGAATCAGTCTGCTGTACACCTGAAACGAACACAACACTGTAAGTCAACTATACTTCAATTTTTCAAAATGTGCTACAATTGGACATCCATTTGCCAAAAAAATTAATCTCAACCCATACCTCAAAACTTGTACAAAAATTAATTCAAGATGGATCACAGACCCACATGTAAAACCTAACACTATAAAACTTCTATAAGAAAACATAGAGGAAAATCTTTTTCCCATAAGGTGACTTTTCTTTACTCCCAGTGCCCCAAACTCTTTCTAGACAGAGTTCTTAGAAACAACACAAAAATCAGAGCCATAAGAGAAAAAATAAATTGGACTTCATCATCATTAAAATTTTTTGTTCTGTAAAAGACATTGTTAAGAGAATGAAAAAGACAAGCTACAGACAGGGAGAAAATATTTGAAAATCACATGACAAAGGACTTGTATCCAGAATATATAAAGAGCCCTCACAACTCAGTAAGAAAACAAACCCAATTTAAAACTGGACAAAAGATCTGAACAGACACTTCACCACAGAAAATATTCAGATGGAAAATAAATTAATGAAAAGATGCTGAACATCACTAGTTATTAGCAAAAAGTAAATTAAACCCACATAAAACACCACTACACAGCTACTAGATTGGCCAAAAAAAACCCAAAACCTGGTAATACCAACTGCTGACAAGGATGTGGAAAAATTGGATCACTCATACACTGCTAGTGGGAATGAAACATGGCAGAGCCACTTTGGAAACCAGTTTGACAGTTTTTTATGAAGTTAAACATACACCTATGTATGACCTCTCACTTCCTAGCTATTTACCCAAGATAAATAAAAAGTATGCTCACACAAAAACCTACATGTAACATTATTCATTATCACCAAAAAATGGAAACAACCCAAATTTTCCTTAACTGGCAAATGGATAAACTCTGATACACGATGGACTGCTACTCAGTCCTAAAAAGGAATGAACTACTGATACATGCAACAACATGGGCAAATTTTAATCACATTCCAAAAAAAGGCAAAACTACAGGGACAGAAAATAGGGTTCGGGGATGGGGAAAGTGGATGACTACAATAGGACAACATGAGGTAAATTTGGGGCAAGTGATGGAACTATTCTCTTTCTTGGTTATGGTGGTGATTACATGACTCCATGCATTTGTAAAAACTTAAAAGGCTTGTGCATCACAAAAAGTGAATTTAACTGTATGTAAATTCTAAAATAAGTAAAATTTTTTAAAGGTCCAGGAACTTCTCTAAATCTATGGCTGTTCTTTCTTGAATATTAGTAACTGCCCAAGGACTGAGTAAAACTGATCCCAACAGCAGATTTTATAACTTAAATCTTACTCACATTTAAAAAAAAGTTAAGCCACATTAATAAAATACAAAATCTAAATGATAAATCTAAAGTTAGTGGCACCTGAATAAAAACTGGATCCTACATGCCCCTATCATAAGTTTATATGTCTTTACGTTGTTTTGATCTATCTCCTCTAATTTCGTCTTTCTCTTACTGTAATCTCAAAAAATTTTTAATACATAAACTCTGTATAGGATCATCATTTTCTATGAAAATCCCCTTCATACCCAAGAAATTCCACAAAGGCCAAGTTAAGAGTTAGTTATGAAAAATTCAAGGAAACATATTGCTCTTGTTTCAAGGGGGAAGAAGATGTTTTTATAACATCCATCATGCCTGTATGTATTGTTAAAAACCTCAAATTATTGTGTTCGATCTTCCCTAATTGACCTCAAACAAT
Source organism: Vicugna pacos (assembly GCF_048564905.1). NCBI lineage: Eukaryota > Metazoa > Chordata > Mammalia > Artiodactyla > Camelidae > Vicugna > Vicugna pacos. The sequence goes on along the minus strand of NC_133023.1, from coordinate 16,393,220 downwards.
CAAGTCACAAGCCGGCCTGGCTTCACTGTATTCCAATTCCCAGTATACCACCATTTCTTCCAAAAATTTAGTAAGCCAGGAAGATGAAACACAATATTATGATTAAGATGCTTTGGCTTTCAATTAGATTTGGACCACTTGGAGAATTTTTTAAGCTTTAGTCTCAAAGGAAAGGAAACTGTGTAGACAATATCAAGAAAGCCAAAGCTTCCCTCTGATGAAATGAAGTTAAATCCCCTTATTATAAAAGTTTAGACGATCCAAGTGAAGTTACCAGACATTTTTTAAACCTTCAGATTGCTATGGTTTCTAGGGAACATCTTAAATATACCAAACAGATTGAATAAAGTCAGTTAACCAAATCTCATTAGACACATACAAACTCTTGAGGCAAAAGGCTTTCTCAAGAGGCCAATATTAGGACACTATGCTACCTGAGGTTTTTTAATCCCAGCATTTATAACTAATATGAATATTGCAAGTAGGAAATATGTGCTTAGGAAATCCAATATTTTGAACTCAAATATGAATTTTTTTTGCCAACTGCAATAAACCACAGATTAGGAAACAAAGTAGTAATACAAAAAGAAACATCACACAAATTGTGATGTAGGAAAAAGGACAAAGAAGTTAGAAAAAGTTCGTTTCCAAGGAAATCTCTCCTTGTCATCCTTATGGATTTTGCAGGCCACTGGGTGATGATGACTTTAAGTCACTGTTTCAGTAACAAATACTGAGACAACTCTGGCCTTCCAAACACTCTTTCAGGATCATGTATATTCAAGTCTTTTATTGTTCCTTAAATCCTTATTCTTGCTATCTCCTTACACAAAATAAACCCAAACATATGTAGCAAAATATGTTTTGAGGCATTAACTTCTGTTGTTTCCTGCATTTTTATACTTCCTTTCTCCCATTTAAGCCTGCGGCCAATTCTGCGCCACCTTGCCACAGCGGGAACTTCACAGAGGACCACTGTGTGCATCTGAGCAACCCTTGTTGCCAAACTGCATGTCCTGGGTGTGAGAGTGCATCTGCCCATTGGAAAGGTGCCTTTTTTCTTTACCCAAAGGCGCCACCTGCTCACCCAACAGTATGCCCACAGTGCTGTGTCTTCCCGAAGGAGTCCTTTTTCTTATTTCCATGGGTTTGTAAGATTAGAAAAGCTAGGAACATTGAGTAAAGTAGAACATGACAGAAAAGGAAGTCTAAGTACAATGAGGGAGGAGAGTTTGGGGTAAGAGAGAGTTCTCCCAGAGCAAAAAGAGAATCTCCTTGACAGCCAAAGAAGTCAGTTTCTCGTGAGCAGAGAGACCAGTCAGTGCCCCCAGAAAATGGCAGGATTCGAGAGGGGGTGGGAGGTCCAGGGCCCCAGCAGCAGAGAGGCACACTTGAAGGGGCCACATGGGCTGGGATGGCAGGTTTCTTTTCAGAAACAGGTAACTGATGATCGGAGGGTACTCCTCCCAGTGCCCTTGGAGAAACCTGAGAAATGGGGTAGATGGGAGGTGCGGAAGGGCCGAGACTGGTTCTGTTTCCAACTAAAAGGTGAGGTGGAAGCTCAGAATCAGAGATGAGATTGACTAAAGAAAATGCCTATTTCTCACACATCTGAACTTGAGATCTGAGAGGTGGGTTTGGCACAAAAACTGAAGAGAAACATTCCCCAAATGGTTCTGACCAGTTGCCTGGTCATGCTTTAAGGGAAAGGTACCTTTGTCATGTGCCACTGTATACTAGTATCTCTCCTGTAAACTGTCACCAAATTCAGCTCATTTAAATCTCACAGCAACAGTGAAAAGTAAATTCTAATTCTCTCTTCATTACACACAGGGAAAAAGACTGGGAGACGTAAAACAATTTGCTCAAAGACATTCCATGAATAAATCACAAAGCCAAACCATGAACCTAATCTCTTTAACTCCAAAGCCTACTCTTTTTTACATTACAGCAGTGATTTTCAAACTATGTTCCACAAAACCTAAAAGGTGCTTCAAAGGCTCCAAATATGCTGTTAGCTTTTTTAAAGTCTTAACTATTTCTAATAAAAGCAACTACATGGGCAGCCATCAATACACTAGTTTTTTTTTTTTTTGTCAGGTTCACTGGGTTTTATGCCGTTCTCAGAAGAAAGCTTTTCCTACCAGTATCTAGACACATGCTTGAACTTCTTGCAGCTGTGTCATCATTAGGATGACTGCAGCTTTGTTCTGTTAATGCAGGTGTCTGAATATTCACACATATAAAACGGTACCCACACGGAAGAACAGGGATATAACTAAAGCAAACGTGCACTGCACTCAAATGCCAGGCCACACTCAAACATCAGTTTGGAAGAAGCTGCCATCTTGGCAGACGAGAGCAGCAGTAAGCACATGAATGCCTCTTTACATTTTGAGAGTGTTCCACCATTGACAGTTCAGTGTTTCTAGGATCAGTTTAATTGAATATTAAGCGTGCAAGGCAAGCTGTTAAAAACTGATTACCATGTTCCTCTATTTCCCACGCTTCCTATAAGCTGATAGTAAAACTAGAGGCTTGATTAGATCCGGGTTCATTTTTTTTCTTTTCTTTTGGCATCACTGGTGATAGTGTATGCTTCCCACCACGTGGTATCAGGAGGCACACAAAATCTGGTTGCCCCACTTTTAGCAATGCTACCATTTGATACATGAGTTCTTCTGATGTCAGTCTGATCTCCTTGTCCTGAATTTCCCCAACAACCATTCATCTAATAGTTTCAGCAGCTATTGGTGATAGCGGCCTTGATCCTTTATTTCATTAGGGATCTTTAAAAATGGTAACTTTTTAATCCTATTATTCCTCCTGCATTTTTAAAACTGATTCTCCTACAAAAAAAGAATTTTCCCTCATTAGCTATTAGGTTACCCTGAAATCAGTCAAATCCAGTATGTTGTATATTAAAATAGACATATCAACCAAATCCACAACGCGATTCTTTTTTGAAACCTGAATCAAAGACCAACAGTTTAATTTTTTTTAAAGGATGTATTTGAGACAATTAGGAAAACTGAGAATTAACTGAGTATTAAATGTTAATTATGGAATTATAATTACTTTTTTGGTTGTGGTAATAGTCCTTTCCATCAGATAAACACTGATGCATTTACTAGTGTAATCATCTCATACCTTGGATTTGCTATAAAATGCTCCAGCCTCCCCTCCAAAAGGAGGGGTTTAGACAAATCAGGAAGAGCCAAAAGTTGCTGGCTGTTGAAGTTGGGTTGATGAGTACATGGGAGTTTGTTGTACTGTTCTTCTTACTTTTATTTGTATTATTTTCAATAAATAAATTCAATCGTTAGACTAGGTCCAGAAATTGGCAAAAAATGAAATGGTTATCATTTGCCTGTGTGTGAATCAAGATCTTCCATCATGCAACAGAGTGCATAAACTTAGGTTTGAAAGAGTCTCCAGCCTACTTCAAAACACCACTTAAGGAGTTTAGAAAGGATATCATACTAGTTCTGGAATTAAGCATGAAAGTCTTAAAACCTGGTGTGTTTGTTTAAGTAAGCAATCTATCAACATGGGACAGCGGTCGCCTGGACCATCACCATCATGTAGACCACTGAAGAGCAGGTCTCATCTGGATAGTATTAGAATATGTCTCAGTGCCATGCAGTTGTTCCATCACCCAACGTGGAAATACAGCTGTCTCTGTAACTAAGAATTTGCTCTTGAGTAGATGGGAATTCGTTCAGTGACTAAAGATTTTTTTATTGAGACTTCTACTGCCTAAACTAGAGATGACAAATCGCAGCCCGCAGGCTAGCCCGCCGTACACCACACGCACTTATGTTCACGCTGCCTACAGCTGCTTCACCGGGGACAACAGCAGAGTTGTTGCATGGCCCACACAGCCTAAAATATTTACTATCTGGTCCTTTACAGAAAAACATTTGAATGCCCCTTGGTATAAATCAAAAAATAAACTCCAGGGTGTCAATTTTTAAAAGTTGACTTGTAGCAAGAGAGGATAATACAGTCTAAAGGTTTTATACTTCAATGATTTAAATATCAATATATCATTATTTTCTGGTTCAACAAAGAACAGAATTGGGAGGGAAAATCACTGACTCGACAAAATTTTCATTACCAAAGTAACTATGAAGCCAAAAAAAAAAAAAAAAAATACAAGATCAAAACACAAAGCAATTTGAGAAGTGTTATTTGTATTCCTGCCAAGCTCTTTCATTGATGAATCTCATTGTTGGCAGTTTTCCGACAGTCTCCTGATTTGACCAATGTAATACTCCACCTCGCAGTATGTTCTCATGGCCAATTCCTTTATGGAAGAGATGTTTACTCTCCCAACCAAAAATGCACCCAACCACTTAGACCAGAGCAAGCTCTCTTATCTTTTGAAAGGAAGGACAAGAGACTCAAGACTATACTTGACAATGAAATCTCAGGCATGTACACAAGATGTTAGCGAAAGGAAAACAAGGACTCACAGCACAGGTTCACTCCTCCATCAGGAGAGGGAGGAGATCAGAGGAAGAGTAGTTCAGAAAGTCTCTGCAGGTCTGTCCCCCCTGGAATTTAGGGGCCCCACACATACTCAGGGTAGATATTTGAGGGCCAGATCACAGATCACTTGAAATTCATTCACTGGCTTCCTGAAAGACTGACAAAACCAGTTTGTTCCTGATATACATTCTGTAAATGTGGGGGAGGGAGAGGGGATAGTCTAGATCCTAGCGGTTAACAGAATTTTTAACCCTATCATTTCACTAAGATGGTAAGAGTCTCTTTCCCTGGGAAGGCAACCCAAAAGGTCAACCTCGGACTGAACAGAGAACATGAACAAGTCCTCACTATACCTTCAAGATGTGTTCGTTGGACACCTTGTCATCAGAGGACACATACAAACGGATGAACACAGAATTACTGTACTGGCCACGAAACGTCGCAAGCGTCTGCAGGAGGCTGAACTTTCTCTCTGACCAAACCCCTTCAGGACCAATATTAGATTCAAGCACAGGCCAGCGGAAAGGTGAGTGCCGCAGGATATGTAGCAGTGGCTTGGCATCTGCTTTTTCAATCGCTTCTGAAAGGGAGCAAATATGAAGGGAGAGTTAGAATTGCAAAGAACTGGATCACCAAACTAGAAAGCAAGTATATCTTTCTCAAGAGAAAATTCCAGTAAGGCCCCGACCTAACTTTTTGGGAGAGGTGCAGTGGATTGAGCATGACCACAGAGACAGAACTACCCATGACTCACACTTCAACATGACAGTCTAAACCTAGTGTTCTTGTCAGGAGAACTGACTAGGGAACCTGCCCAACATTTCCAATAAAAGGCAGGCTCACTATATCGACCCAAGCCAATAAGCACTGTGAAGCTGACAACACTCTGCAAGACTATAGAATAGTCCTAACTAAAGGAAACTGCTCGATAAAACTAATCATTCCCCAATAAAAATGAATCACTGCCTCAGACTCTTTCATCAGCTTTGACTGCCCTCTTCTAGCTCACCAAGTAATACCCCAAAACCTAAACAAGTTAACATGCTTCCCAGAGGTACTGGCTTCTTCCTGCAATGGTCTTGACAAAACAAACCAGGTAAAATGTCCAAGTGTCTCCTTTAACTCCAATCAGACCCAGGATGCTGAGACCAGCCTACAGCACCCAACAAAGATGCCTGTTAGGCTGATGGAGAAGCAGAAGAAGCCTGGCCCACCTGGGGATCTGGGTTTCTCTAAGCCCCAGGAGGTTCCATGGGACATAGCAACAGTCTCAAGTGCCCTCCCTCCCAGGCTCCTCCTCAAATCAGACGTAGCCTCCAGATTTCGGTTTCTGCACCACATGCAGGAGGGTTTGCCCTTCTGACCCTGTCCAAGTTTCTCATGGACCAACTAACCCAAAGAATCCAAACCACCCACAGAAATAAAATTTTCTTATTTTCGCCATCAAGCCAGGAACAGGACATTAAGACCAGGCTAGTCAAAATTCAGTCTCGGACAACTGCTCCTTCCTTAAACAACATTTTAATAGAAATCTTAGTAGTTATCTTTTTACTTAAACAATATCTATAACCATTAATAGAACTCTGAAGAATAAGGGTGGTAAATATTTTATTTATTTTCTTTATTACTCACTCTCATTCATGCAAGATGAATAAAGGATTTTGGCTTTCTGTATGGCTTCAGTGTCCCTCCTTCTACTGACTGATTTCTCCAAAAGCACTAGAAAGGGTAAAAAGGGATTCATTAGTATCCACCTACACATGGTGCTGAGTTGGAGGTCATCTAATAATCATAGTCACAGTCTCCAGAAAGTTAAATGTAAAGACAGACAACTCTGCAAAAGACACATCTATAAAAGATACTCAGACAGAAGAACCTATTCCAAGTTGCTTGAGGTTTGAATAAAAAATATTTAACATTCTCTTCTCCAAGGTTCTCCTAATTCAAAGAAACCAAAAGTTCAATTTCCAACTGAGACTGGACCTTCCACAGGGGTTAATGTTTTCTCCCACCTACACAAAAAGAAACAGAATTCATTTATTTAAGAACCAAAAACAACTGAACTCCATTTCTTGTTTCTGCACTGAGTAATATTCTCAACGGAGGCAATTTCATCAGGGTCGAGTTTCTTAAGATTTTTTAACAGCCCGGCCCCTCAGGGAGGTCACCGGGAAGAAATTTCCTATTAGAAGTTTTATTCAATGTTGCATAAACACACTGAGGACACGAAAGACGTTGTTTAGACAGGAAATGGAGAAGCAAGAATGGAAAGCCTACCCAGATTGCCTGAAAACTTGCCCATTTACACATTCAAAGTCCTGGCCATTTAAAATGAGGCCATGTATATAAAATGGTCGCCAGTATGGACATAAGCCCACCTGAAGAATGACTTTCTATTTATAAAATCACTGATGCTATTGTTTGAAGGTAGAAAATGATACCTGTCACTATTTCATGAAATAAGGAACTAGGAAAGCCAAGACTCAATAAAAACTACCCTCCGCCCCAAAAATACCACCTTAGATGTATAAGAGAGTATCAATTTACTGACATGAAGCCAATACAAAGAATCCCCACAAAGCACCACGGCACTCCCTTCATCGAGCTATGTCAAACTGCAATTGTCAAGGCATTTGGTATTTACCTCTGAAACACCCTAGCAGCCTCCAAATGATGGTACAACAGATGCTCCTACAATACTTGGAATAGCTTTCAAGATACAACGTACAGTGGTAATCAAGTTAAATAATTACATATTCCCTAAAGAGGGATCTACTTCTAAACTAGAAGTTCTACATTTCAAAAACAATGCAACCCAGAGCTTCTGTCCAGTTTTCTATAAGCACCTGTACATCAAACAAGTTCATATAACTAGATAGATGCAATTAAAGTTGAACTGGATATGGGCCTATCAATTATTTCAACTTGTTCATTTCTTATGTATTATCATAGCAATAAAAGTGGGATAACTAGCCCCAAGGATAAAGGAAGGAGACTTTTTTTAATGAACAGAAATCTCTAAAACCATAGCCACATATATTTCTATTCAAATTAGATCATGTGCCTTTCCACCATATTGCTTCCACAGTCACTGGATTGCTGGGGGGAGACATTTGAAAGTAATCCAAATTTCATTTCATTTCGGGATGTAACATTATTCTGATACTATAAACACTCCACAGGCTGCAAGCATGAATACCCTGAGGACCAAAAACAAGCCATAGAACAAAAGAACTTAAAGTATTAAGTACGTACCTGAGTGTGCACCCAAGGCACTGTGTCTCACGAGAAGATGGAAGACATGTATATACAAAATAGGGCAATCCCCAAACCCTGGCCATGCACAACCATCAATAATTTGTATACATCAGAATTCTGGTTTCTGTGCCAGAATTTGGCTTTTAAAACACATTCAGCTATCACAGGTTTCTTGTTATACCCTTCCCCTTCTCCTCTCCTCCTCTTCATACCCAAGCAGGCAGGAGAGCACTGATATGCACATAGTGTTGTGACAATCAGTTGGCAGCATCCATTTTATCTATCTCTGTATTTGAATTAGTGGCAAGAAGAATTCAATCTAGCCTGGAGAGTCATTAATGAGCAGAAAACAAAGCCTCTCAAAGGCAATTACTCAGGTTATTAAAATGTCCCTAAAGCATTGAGACGGGCTCATGGGTCACCCATACAAGGGCTTTCCCATCATAATCTGTGTTGTTTCTTGGAAGATTTCTCAGTCTCCCCTCACCCCCATGCAGGTATTCTAACCAAGTGACAACAGAAAAGGGAAACTCTAGTTCATAATAACCTATAGCGCAACAAACCTCAGATTCTAAAATCAGTTTCAAGTGTCTCTGATCATCAAAATTTGATATATATATATATGTATGTATGTGTATGCACGTATATATGTGTGTGTGTATATGTATATATCTGTGTATACATAATGTAAGTATGTTTTCTTCTCACTATGCTCAAATAAAATTGGTTTTACCAAAAAAAAAAAAGGCAAAATAATAGACATAGTCAAGGGGGTGAGCTCTCACTCACAAAGACCTGGGTTCCAGATGCAGCTTGCTGCTACTGTCTACCTGGAACTTCAGCAAGTTACTTAATCTCTCTAAGCCTCAATTTCTTCATCTGTAAATCTGGATAAATACTGGTGCCTACCTCCCAGGGCTGTGGTGAGGAGTGAACACTTTAATGCACAGAAAGTCCCTATCTCAATGCCATAACACATGGCAAGTGATCAGTCAATCAATGGTGGCTTAAACCGGCTTCCAGGCTGAGTCAGCCATACACAAAATTGTCATCAAGCTTGTTTCTAGTGCTTCCTCCGTAAATGTCTTCTCCTCCCTTCTCAGGATGCTGGTCTCCAAAGGCCTTCTGCTAACCTAAGACATTGGTACTCCTTGTGCAGGACTCTTTCATCAACTGGACCTGCCCTAAGAGCCAAGCAAAACCCCATGCTCTCAGCATCTCTGCTGCTTCCATAGTAGTGGCAATGCTCCGGCAAGAGAGAAACTCTGAAAATATCTGGCTCCATTCCTCATCACAGACAACAAAGTCTTTTCCTTCTGTAAACTTTTTTCAGTGCAATTATAACATATACAGAGAAAAGTGCACCTGTCATAAATCTGAAGGACTTTCACAAAGTTAACGTATGCATGTAATCAACATTATGACCAGAACCAGGAGCTCCTTGTGCTTCCCTCCAGTCACCATCTCCAATCAAGACAACCAACATTCTCTTTTGTGAAGTGCTTCCTCAACTATTTCCCACATTTCTATTGGTAATCTACCTTTTTCGTATTGATTTATAGAAGTTCTTTATATATTCTACACACAAGTCCTTTGTTGAATATTTGTATTACAAAATCTCCCATTCCACAGACTTCATTTTTTCTTAGCGGTATCATGTGATGAACTGAACTTAGTTTAATGTAGTCCAGTGTGACCATTTGTTCCATCTATGGCAAGCATATTTTGTGTCCTATTTAAGAAATCTTTGCCTACCCTGAGGTCATGAAGATCCTGCCTAATGTCTTCCTCTAGAATCTTTACTGTTTCACATTTAGATCCACAGTCCATATAGAAATTGGTTTTGCCCACCCACTGTGGACAGCCATGCCATTGTAACATAAGCCTGGCCTCAAAGGGGACGAATCATGTGAAAATTTTAGTAAAGAAGGTATTTTTGGTCACTGGGTCTCACATTCATCTGTGAACATCCAGGGCTTAGTGCTTGGCATGGCTGGTGTTCAATGTTTGCGCAGCTAAATTCCTGGCAAAGAAAGTCTGAGAGTTTTTCACCCAAATGGAAAGGAAATGTGAGAAGTTGGACTAACTTCTTTTATTATTTCTTTTTATAATCAGCAGTGTCCTGATAGCATAAACATCCATGATCTCCTTTTCTCACATTCCAGTCCCTGTAGCAACAATACAATGACATCCAAGGTCGTGTCTGTTTCTGAAAATACCAGTTTTTATGCTACCCAAGTCTTATTTCACCACTGGTCTCAGGTTAATCAGCCACTTCCACTTTCCTGCTCTTCTGTGGAGGGGGGTGCTGAATACTTAGTTGGCACTGAACCTCCTTTAAGCTCAGAAGCCAGGTAAGATTACTAATTCTACTCACTCATCCCATTTCTCCTGCTCAGACGGGGCTTTACTGAGAGCTCTGGAACAGGAAGAAGAAATTCCAAAGGAAGAAGGACAATACTCCCGAGGACTGAGAAGTCCCCTGGTAAGGCAAGAGCTCACAACAGTCACGAACACCTCAGGCCAGTCATGTGGAGTTTGGGAAATATTCAGGACTTTGCTAACTAACACTGTTTTCAAAAACTCCACACACACAAACTTTCAGGCCCGTGAGCAAACACCTACCAAGAACCTCGGCACTGAGCTGATGCCATCTGAAGGAGAGAGCTCTCAGAGCACGGGAACTCTTTCAAAACACCCTCCTTTCTGTTCTTTCTCCAGACCCTGTAATCCCTCTATGTGCCTATTCTAAAGGGGATCCTCTGGCTACGTGCTAAGAGATCAATGAATGCTGGAGCTGTTTGCCTGATTTGCTTAATAGAAACAACAACTGCATTCTAGAACCTCCAGTCAAACATCATCCAGGTGCATTCTCAATTTCATGTAGATTATGCCAACATTTCCCTTAGAAATCAGGGGGAGCATCCTTTTAATTCTAGTGAGAGAAAGAACATGAAAAATCAACTCTGGAAAACCAAATCTACATTTTAAGGGAAGGTGTGTCCTTCCACACCTACATAAGAAACAGAATGCTCTCTAGACATATATTTTTTTAAAAATCTATCATATCATAGCCTGCCTGGTTTCTCCTTTGGTGGTACTTTAAAACTACTTTCGGATGGTCCACGGCTCTAATGTCACCTCTAATCTTACTATTTTTAGTCTCTGTTGATTTTCCAGGCTGCAGACTTCAATCTGGTTTCCAGGCTCCTCAGTTTATTTACCATATTGAGAAATTTCATTTTTCTAACTCACACTGCATGGGTATTAAATTCTTATGCAGTTAGACCTGGAGACTCTAAATCAGCTTGCAAAGGCCGTTGTTATTCTCATTAAAAAATAAAATTCCAGTTAACTAAGTCATGGTCTATGGATCCCATAACCCTCATGTTTTCACCACGGATTGTGTGACACTCAACTTTGCAGTTCTTCAGCCACATAGCCGGTCAAGCATGGGATTAACTGAGTCTGTCTGACATACTGAAAAGACAATAAGAGCTGATATTTCTCATTCTTCTGGAAAACTCCCACCTAAATATAGGGAGAGAAGCTGTCAGAATGCTTTTCTCTGTTCATTTTTTATGATCACCTCATACATGATCATTGTTGGCTGGCATTAGCTTAAGAAAAAGGGACAGGGATTAGTTTAAAGGCATTAAAAACCTCTAAGTCATCGATCTAAATCACGGGTTACCAAATAACATAAAAATATCCCCCTTTTAACACAAAAGACCTCTTTGTCCATAATGAAATCAATTTTATACAACTGCCAGACACTACAAAAGTCTAATAGAAGGCAACTCTTTTATTATGTTGACTTATAAGTGAATTTTTAAGGATTACACTTACCAGGGTCACACTTCAAAATAATTTAACTTAAATTTTAAGATTACTTTGATAGTATATCATTACAATGATTCTGCCAACATGATATTTTAACTCATAAAAAGTTTCTCTGTTCAGATAATTTGTATCATAACAGATAATTTAATGTAAGGAAGGCCTGTGCTGAACTCAATGTCATTAAAATTCATCTTCAGTTTTTTTCCTATAATAAGAACCTTAATATCACCTGCTTATTTCTACCATCTTAACATTACAAGGAAAAGTCCGTGTATGGCTATATGGTCCCTGCAGTGGTCCTTCCTGAGCAGTCCCAAGACATCCAAGGATCCTGGTGACAGTGTTCATTTATTAAGCACCTGCTCTGAACAAGGCGTACTGTATTAATGACCTCAATTAATCCCCCACCAACCCTAAACAGCATGAACCATTAACCCTATTCTACAGGCATGAAAACTGTAAAAACTTGTCCAACGAAACTCAGCTAGTAAAGGTTAGAGCTTGGATCTGGACCCAAGTCTCTGATTCTTGCTCAGATGACCATTAGGTACCCACCAGTAAAATTCTGCAGGGCACTTTCCTGCATGAGAACAAGGCCCCCAGATGGCTAAACCAGAGGCAGCAACGCACTCAGGGACTTTCTTGACAGATCTCTCCATTGTAACTGGAAGAAAGGCCTTCCCTGGTTTTACCAAGACTTGTTTTTCGCTGCAGTGGAGTGACTCTGTGCTAAGCCATCTTCACCCTTTGCCCTGTCACCCTATTTGTGACCAGGGACACACACTCCTGAGGCACCTAGCCAGAGGCAGGAGCCCTGGTGAGGTTAGATCAAAAGAAAATGAGCTGATCCCTAAGGCATGACTTTACATTATGTCCTAGACTAAACCAGGGGTTTCTAAACTTGAGCATGCATCAGTATCATCAGAGGGGCTTGTTAAAACACAGAGTATTGGGTCCTTCTGCCAGAGCATCTGATTCAGCAGGTCTGGGGTGGGGCCCAGACATTTGCATTTCAAACAAATGCTGATGCTACAGGAAGAGGATCGTACTTTGAGAACCAGTACTTTCAACCAACAGCACTCACCAGCCATCCCTTTCCCCCAAACTTTACTGAAGTATAGTTGACAGTTATTAGCAGTCCTTTGATGTCTGTGAGCCCAGGACTTAACTAGCCCAGATTCCTTCCTCCCCCATTCCCTAGTGACCCAGTCAAATCAGGAGTTTTAGCCTTTCTTTGCTGATTTCCTCACTCTGCAGCTCCATTTTAATTCAGTGTCAACATTCTTTACAGAGAGCATTACTTTCTCTTGTCCTGGAAACACTCTCCTTGCATTGGCCCATTTAGGTCTAAGTTAGTCCTCAGTTCTGCAAAACTCAGCTTTAAAAAGTTCCTTTCTTAAAGGTGAAATGCAACAGGGTTTTGAGGTGAGAGTCGATTCACTGGTTTAAGAGAGAAAAAAAATCAGCACTATGCCGGAAAGACTTCCAAAATGAAAAAGCAACACAGGATAGCTATTTTCAACTCCTGCTTATACCACACCCTACGAAGAAGAAGAAATACTGCATCCCGGATCCTAAAAAATCTGAGCTCCAGACTTCATGATTCCTCTCTCATCTACGACAGCGGCATCAAAACACTGTAAACATAGGTTTAAAAAGCCACTTCCCAACTAACCCCTGTTTTCACTCCCACCTTCCCTGAGGAGGTGAGAGCAGCAGAGGTTCTATTCTTGGCTGTTCAAACCACAGTGTGTGGTCGAGGGAGGCTGTCCTCTAAAAGTGGGTTTCTGACAGTGAGGGGTTCGGAGCTGGGCTCTCTTTCCTTCTCTATCCAGAATCCTCTCCTGCAAAAGATGGGAAGCAACAGCACCCTTGGCAGGAGCAGAGGACCCAAAGGGCCAAAGGACCAAAGGGCTGGGTGGGTGAGTGGGGGGACCAGAATTAACCTCATTGCCCATTGGCTGTGGCTTCGGCTCCCCTCACTGATTCTGCCCAGTGCCTGGGGGTGTTTCAAAAAAAACAGGGGCCACAAAGAAGAGAAAATGACCCTTCATGCTGAACTGAGAATAAAAGAGAGAAAAGGATGCCAAATAATACTTGAGGTTTTCTGTAACAAGGAAAACAAACTCTACCTTCATCTGGGTCCCAAGCTAGAAAACAACAGCATGCCAGGGCCTTCTGAACTATCTTCATACATCAATCCCCTCCTCTGAGCCATCCCCCATATGCAGTCCGTGTGCTCCGGCAAAATGCATCACTCACTGCCCCCTTGACATGACATTTACAAATGGCTTCCTGTTGCCCGAGGATAAAAGCTGAAATCTTTACACTGCCTACAAGGCCTGCGAGCTCCAGCCGTTCCTCTCCCTTCAGTTCTATCTTGTGTCCCCTTTCCCCTCCAGCTCTGAGCTCCAATCACACCGGGCTTCTTGGGTTTCCTGAAAGGCACCAGCTGGACAGAGGCTCTGCTCATGCAGCTCTTTCCGCGTGGGTTAAAATTGGAGACATTTGAAATGTTAGACCCATAATCTGTGGGGGACAAATTATATGGCTGGATTGGTTTGGGCAAGTCACATAATTTTCTTGACCTTCGCTTCCTCAGATGTAGGGCAAAGACAGAAATAAACAATGAGGGCCAACATCACAGAATTAGAATGAGGAACCATAGAGAAAACAAATGATTCACTAAAGGAATAAAATTAGTAACAAGAAATGCATGGGCCTTGAGGAAGTGAATTTATGAATTCAGAACAGACAGCAGGTAGGAGAAGTAGTTCAATTTGGAACTCAGTCTAAAAGGCCACTACAGGAAATCTCTGGTTAGTGCCACAGGCAGACCTGTGAGTGTACTAGCGCATGTATGTGAGTGTGTATGTTTCTCTCCCAGAAATGTAAGTTCCCACACGTATTTCAACTGTTGTTGAAAATAAAATTCCCCTCTCGTTTTATAAGTTAAAAGGTCCACGCATGTCTTATAAAGTATCTGTCACTGCACAAATATCAACACCGATGAGGCTTTCCAAACAAACATATCTTGTTTGTGACAAGCTATTATCCAACCAGCCTACAATTAATTTTCCTGTTATGGGTAGTGCCTTTTTACATGGAATGTTCTCTTGACACTTTAAAGCAAATAGTCCGTCATTACTAATTCATTTAGTATTCACACAGATGCTATTAATCACAATGAACTAATGTGGTATTAATGGGTGGGTTATTAATCTGCAATTACATGCAGATTTCCTAATAAATTCCAGTTGTCCAAGTTTTCTGAGGAGGAAAGGCAAAGGAAAACAAAATGAACAAATCTTTCAGAAAACAAATTAAAGGGAAGAAATACCTCTCCCTGTACCATAAGAGAGGACACACAAAATTCTTATTTTCTTTTTATCCTAAGAAATCTTTGTTCTTACCCAATACAATGACACTTGCAATATATAGGGTTTCATCAAAATAGTAATATAAACGGAAGAAAAACAAACCACCCCTGCACCCTGGAGAGGTGCTGCTTTACTGATATACCACGTCCTCAAATGTAGCAAAGCCTGGCTGCTCAATGTTTGGTCCCTGGAACAGCAGTGGGGCATCACCTGAGAACTTGCCAGAAATGTAGACTCTCAGGTCCCTTCTCAGACCTACTGAAACATGATCTGCTTTTTAAGAAGATTCCCATGTTATCCACATACACATTCAAGGTTGAGAATGGTATCAAAGTACAGCTTTGCAGCTACAAACTAGCATATAAGGAAGAGGGGGAGTGTTGCTTATACGTCACTAAACATTAAAGCCTAGGTGTGCTGAGGATGGAAATCATGCAAATCTCATTGAAACTGTTCAAGGTACACAAACAAGGTGGATATGACAGAAGTTGGGGAACTTGGATTATTAGAAATACAATTTACATATCACATTTCATGAAATCTAAGCAGCTTTTTTTTTCACATCTTAACATCTCTGAAATTGGAATCCATCTTAAAACTGTCAGCTAGGCACAGTCACGACGTAGATGCCATTACCTGCCCACGCGTGACCTTGACCTAGCAGCTCTCATCATCGGCACTTCAAATGAGTTGGTTGCATGGCTAGCAAGTTGTCACTTAACGTTTCTTCAGGAAGATTCCCTACAATTTGGCAATGAAATTAAAACTTACTACATATTCAAAAAGGCAGTCTTGGAGGAAAATCCCTGAGATGATTGAGAGCATGTTTTAGAGAAATGCTGAATCACTGCCGTTATTGATGGAAAGAGAATAATATTTTGTGAGAAAACAAAAGTACTGATGATTTCAAATCAAAAAATACTGTGAGGAAGTTTTTGGAATAACTTAGCCCATTTCTTTTGCTTGCATATTCTATTTTAATTAATGCAAAAGAGTAATATATGATAAAAATTAATGTCTAAGTCTAAAAGAACCTGCAATGAATATGAAATAAAAAGTTATAAGAAACCAATGTGTAATAGCTTAGTCTTGTTTCGTATACATGAAACAACAGTGCATCTTACAGCTGACAGTCTTTTTGATTCAATGAAATATGGTATTAATTTAGTTGAGGCTATGAAAAACTCAGCAGTGTTTGTGTGCTCTCTTGCTTAATTTTAAGTCAATAAATATAACCAACAAAATTGCATGTCACTATAGCATTACCACTACAGAAGACTCAGTATTTTTCATTCTGGGAAATAATAAATGTGTCCAGAATATTCAAGCTGTGTTTGGATTTGAATAAAAGAAAGCAATAAAAAATTACTCCAAATGAGTCCAAGAGCATTTTAAGGACAAGTGAATCTCCGGGTGAGATGAGACATTTTAATTCCTGAGTATTGGGTTTCACATCCAGGTCTCAGGGGCAAAAATACAAGCTTGGCCGAGCAGAAAGGCAGGCGTGAGGCCTCTGGCAAGAGCAGCCCCGTGGGCGTCCCGCCACCCCGTGGGCTGTGCAGCCTTCAGACCTCAGCCAGAGCCACAATCGCCTCCTTTCCTCACCCAGCACTTCCCGCGCGGTCCCCACTAGACATGCCTCCTTCTGGCAATGACTTGCAGTTTTCAAACCCCAACTTCCTCTTCCCCACAGCTTAGAGCTTCCAGACTGGCACCAACACTTCTGACGTCAATTAAAATAATAGAATTTGTATGTCTTAATTAACTTGCACTGGTGTGTATCAAGGGAGGAAAAAGAAGTCTCTTTTCTTACATTATCCAGGACTTCACCAAAATGTTGGGAAACGCAAATTGAGAGAAATTAATAAAACAGTTGGGGTACTGCCCGACATTCTTTAATGTCAACTAGCAAAGCATATTGCCAGACTGGTTATTTTGAATGGATCTCATTTCACAAAACTCACAGAATATTCTCTAATAGACAGCAGCTACAGTTCTCTACTAGGTTAGTTTGGACATTGCCCTTGAGTAGGTTCTCAAACTTGGCTGCATGTTAGAATCACCTGTGGGGGAGGGGTGGTTAAAAATCCAGAAGCCCAGGCTGTACCCCAGACCAATTACATCAGAACCTGTGAGGATGGGCCCCGGGCACCTGTGTCTTTATTTTTTTGGGGGGGTAATTAGGTTTATTTATTTATTCTTAGAGGAGGTACTGGGGATTGAACCCAGGACGCCATGCAGGCTAACTATGTGCTCTACCACTTGAGCTATACCCTTCCCCCATCTGCGTCTTTTAAGCTCCCCAGTGATTTCAGCGTGCAGCCAGGCTTGTGAAGCACTGGTCTAGAACTGCTCTGCCCGACACAAAAGCAGTAGTCACAAGGGTGCTTGAGTGCCTGAAATGTGTCTGGTCCACACAGACACGTGCTGCAAGTGTAAGATGCGAGCTGGATTTGAAAGACTTAATAGGTAAAAAAGAATATAAAATGTCTTGAAAACAAGGTTTTTATATTGATTCCATGAAATGACTGTATTTTGGATATATTGGGTTAGATAAAATATAAATTCACCTGTTTACTTTAATGTAGCTATTAGAAAATGTAAACTGACTATAACTCAATAAAAGAAAAAAAAAGAAAATGTAAAATTGAGGTGGGGTATGGCTCAGTGGCAGAGTGCGTGCTGAGAGTGCACTAGGGCCTGGGTTCAATCTATTTAAAAAAAAAAAGAAAAAATGTAAAATTTCATGTGAGTTGCATTTGTGGTGACTCAACATTTCTTTTGGACATCACTGCTCTGGAAGGTACCTTTATAGGTCATTAGCTGTGAATATGAATGAATTACTTAACCTCTCCAAGCCTCAACTTTCACAGCTGTAAAGTGGGATGATACCATCTTACCGGTTTTCAGAGGTTTTATCGGGTACTAAGAGTCAAACCATCTGAATTCTAATCCTAGCTCCATCACCTATTAGCTGTGTGACCTTGGGCTGGTTATTGTCCTGCTGGGCTGCTTTTGTTTTCTTATTTGCAAAATGCGGATAAACCTTCCATATTATAGGCTTGTTGAGTTCAGGTTAGAGTTCAACAAATGGTAACAAGGGTATTTATTAAATAAAGTCACCTCTAACATGTGCCTGGACTGTTAGGCCCTTCTCTATGTGATGTACTCTTACAAATTTGTGAACATTTTTTTCTTTTTGGCATGTTAAAGGGTCATTTCACAGTAATGAGTAGAAATACCCCCATTAGTAGTAAATCGGGAAAATGGGAATTTTTCCACTTCGTAAAAACGCTCAACTCATCCACACCTTCAAGTTGCCATTAAAAAGTTTTCAGAATTGAGGGTGAGCACACAGCTGAAGCCATCCCATCAGGGAGTTTGGAAATGTGAGGATCAAATTTTCAACTCTGTTGGAGCATGCATTTGTGTGCAACCAACTTTTTAATTTTTCTGGTGCCTGAGTTTTGTCATTGACCAGTTAGGAGTATGTAGTAAAAGCAAGGGGTAGCTATAGCTCAGTGGTAGAGCACATGCTTAGCATGCGCGAGGTCCTGGGTTCAATCCCCAGTATCTCCACAAAAAAAAAAAAAAAAAAAAAAAGGAGTGTAGTAAAAGTAAGTGATCATTCCATTTCTCAAAGACACAGGTTTCAATGCCCAAGAAATCTGAGTCATCTGCTTCTGCAGTGAAATCTGGATGACCCCTGGAAGTTCCTGCAAAAATCCTGTATTCTCAGCTCCATTTTTATTCTGGCTTCTGGCAATGAACAGCAGGAACACGTGAGGACTTAGGGGAGCATCAGGAATAGTTACCACCAAAGCTCACGTGAGTACGCCTCCGAATTCTAACCACTAAAGCCAGCTAGGATTTTTCTTCCCTTTTCAGTCATCCTCTTTCAGGAAGTGGCTTTTCAAAAATACGCAACCCTTCTGAACAACTACAAAGTAAAATACGTTATACACGCCAACCATGCAAAACAGGGCATGGGTGTGGGCAGGTTGAGAAGTGGTGTCGTAGGTGTATATGTCTTTCTCAGGATGTGCATATTGTGCCAAAAAACTTATATTTAGTCCAAAGAACTTAAATTTAGTTGACAGTCTTCTACAGTAAAATGTTTTTAATCTTCCTACAACATTCAAGCTAACTAGCAGGAAACTTTTCATAATGTGTTGCAATATTTATGCTACAAAAATGCCCCCTCATCTGTTTTTCCACTCCTTTTTTTTCAGTCAAGAGTCCCATGCATAGCATTTCCAGGCTGTCGCTCCACTTCTCAGTAACTTCAGCATCTCCTGCCACAAGTCAAAAATCTCACAAATGGATTCTGACTTCCTTCATCCGCCCATCTCACTCCTGTCAGCTCTCACCAACAGCCCTGCTCATTCCTTCCTTCCCACAGAGCCAAGTTATACTGATTTGGTCTCCTCCTTGGAACTTCACGCCAGCACCTCCAGTTCCCCTTTACCCCGTCCTTCCAAGTTCAAACAAGAGCACCTGTCTTCAAGATCAGACAACAAGCGAGCTCTTTCATACACCACATAACATGTGCTTCTGAAGACACTACTTTGTGTATTAGTATTTTCAATTATTTGCACTGTTTATAACTATTTTTAACTACATCATGGCAAAAGCTGTATCATCTTTAGTTGGGCATTGACCTTTAACTCTCTGCTTTCATAATAGGTATGTAAGAACAGACAGTAATTTCATCCATAAATGTATCTGTTTCATGACACAGGCAACCCCATAAAGCTCATACTTAATCAGTGCAAGCTTTGGCATTGGCACAAATCTCCAAACACATACCTCTGTTTTCACCTAATATCCTTATAAATAAATAAAATATAATGTGCTCATTATCCAGGGATTCTAGACAGTGGACTGTTCAAAGATTTGCATACGAGTGGACTCATGGAGCCATGTAATAGTTAGTCATCTCCAGCAGAAACACCTGAATTAAGATGCACTGAAAGGCTGGAGTGAAATAAAACTATACCTTCTTGAGGCCTGCCCCAGCAATCTTTACATAGGCAGGGGTTCTTCATCTTTTTTATGCCATACATCCCCCTGGACAGGTTCTTAAAACCTATGGGCCATTCTCAAAATAATGTTTGTAAGAACATAAGAAATACAGGTTTACAACGGGAATCAGTTATTTCACAACACAGTTAACAAAACAGTTGTTTTACTGTTTGACTTCGTGATATATGTGTCACTTCATTAACTCACTAAATAAGACCTAGCATCAAGTCGAACCACTACTATGGTTTTCAATTGGTGATGTATGTAGATAATATTTCAAGATACCTGCAACATCTGTATTAAAATTTTTAAAAGCGATTCCCATTGGTAACAAAGTCAAAGCTAATAATACCAGAGATTGTAGCCTACATTCATAATTAAAGAAGATGCTAAAGTTCCACCAGAGGTTTGCAAAAATAAAGGTGCATTTTTCCCCCCTATTCAAGTCCCTGAATTTTATCAAAAGCTCTCTTGAGAAGACATGGGTCCACGTTAAAGATCCCCTAGGGATGAGAAAAAGAGAGAGAAAGGAAATTGGTGTAAACAAAAACGACAACAACAACAAAAAATAGTGGTATCTGAGAGGATTTACAACAGCCTAAGATGACATTTTTTCTTCTACCAATTCCCCTTTCCTCTTCTCTGTTCCCCTGTAGGAGAGATTTAAAACTCATGTACACCAATGAGTGTGTTGTCTGACCAATAGATTATTATCGAGACCGTCCAAGGTTTCATGACCAAGGTTTGGCAATAAACGTTGGGAATATACACAAATATCCTAACCTATTTATTGTTTTCATGCCTGGGCTTGCTTCTTTCAGGATTAGCTGCTCATTTACAGGCATAATGAGACTTCTGGAAAAAACTAGATCACGACATTTCACTCGATAATAATGTTGCTAAATTTTTCTTATCTATTAAAGTTCTTTTTTTTTATTGAAGTACAGTCAATTACAATCTATCTCTGGTGTACAGCATAATATCCCAGTCATGAATGTACATATATTTGTTTTCATATTTTAAAGTTCTAATTTTATTTGACTAGGAAACTAACCTTTCTTAAGCACCTAGAGTCCTGAATCAAGTGTACCAAGTGCTTTTAAAATGTCAATTTAATCCTCATGAAATTAACAATAACAACAGATGCCACTTTTTGAACCCTGTAAGACTTCCGATGCATTTCACTGAATTCATTCAACAGCATTGCCAGATAAGAAAAGGAGGCTCAGAAGGAAGTGGTTTGCCTGTGATCATATAGCCAGTAAGTGGCAGAGTCCCAATTTCTTTTCAGAGCCCAAACCTGAATACCATCCTGTGAGTTCTTATTTTTCTTGCTGTAACTTACACAAGATCACACCGCCAGGGAGTCCTGGAGTCCCGGGAAGGGCTCTAGCCTATCTCATTATCCACTCCCCTGTCCTGCCTTCCTGATACCTAAAACACAAATGAAGAACTGACAATTAGCCTTCACCTCCAATCAGGGGCAAGCTCTGGTTGCAATTCAGGGCTCTTTTAGGACAGCATGCCAGCCCCAGGCACAGAAGGAGGGGAGAAAGAGAAGAGAAAGCCACCCAACCCACCCAGCCACTCACCCCAACACTGCACTCAGCCACTCATAGAGGGCACGATCTTTCTCTTTCTTCAACAAGTATTACTAAGCAACAACTATGTGCCAAGCACCATGCTGGGTGCCGAGTTACAGTGAAGCCTAAAATGGACAAGATTCTGGCTCTCAGGAAATATACCATGGGAGAAGCGGGGAGGGCAGCAAGCAGAGATGAGAAAAACAAGTAAACAAGTGTAGAGACAAGATAATTTCAGACAGTTATAAGTACCACAGAGGACACTGATAGGGTAACAGGAAAGAGAGGAACTGGAGACGGAAGGAGAGAGCTATTTTTAATAAAGGTGTTCTCTGATCCTTCTCTATCAGTGGAAAAAATCTGAGTTTCTTCCCAGATAGCTTACCTTTCTAATGGCCTGTTCAGGACACTAGAACAGCACTGTCTGACAGAAATATTATCTGAGCAACATATGTAATAGTTATTTTTCTTTTAACTGTATTTGAATAAGTAAAACAAACAGGTGAGATTATATCTAATAACAGATTTTATTTAACTCAATGTATCTTAAAATATCACTTCATTATGGAATTGATGAAATAAATCATCAGTTTATTAGTGAGATATTTTATATGTTTTCTAAACGAAGTCTCTGAAATTTGGATGTATTTTACACTTATAGCACATCTCAATTCCAAGTAGCCATATTTCAAAGGCTCAAAAGCCACATGTGGCTTGTTGCTACCATGTTGAACAGTGGCTCTAGAGTCTTGATTACAATACCTATTGAGATAGCTTGTGATGTGCAGATTTTTAATTTCCACATGGTAGTCTTGGGGGTCTCATTAACTTCTGCAACCTCCTGTGCCCAACACAATGCCTCTTGCTGGATGCAAATTCTGGTTGCTACCGGCAACAATCGTATTACCAAGCAGACTTAGAAATAAGCATGAGACAGTGGATGTACACACAAAGAAAGGAATGTAATCCTTAATGGCATAGTTCAGCTGCTGGATCAACTCTTACCTGAAGGCCACACTATTACTAGCCATTTTGGTTACATGAGCCAACAAATTTTCTTTCTTAAGTTGGTGTTTCTGTTACCTGTGACTAAAAGAAACTGGTGCCAGGAAAAAAGTAAAAGCTCAGTAAAGAGTCCTGTGTTCACAGATAAATGAATACAATCAAAATGCTGTGTAGTTCAATCTATTTGAAGTGAGCACATTTCCCTCATATTAAAGAACATACAACTCAGAATGAATGTAATTGAATAGGTCTGGTTCTTATCAACCGTACCCAACTTATTTGTAATATAAACCACTATGAAAGAAAAGCTACATTAAAGCCACAAGGGAAAAGATTAGATCTTAAAATAAAAAGCTTGGAACAGGAGAGAGTCAAAAAGTAAGACAAGGACATGCATGGGGGGTGGAATGTACACACAAGAAGAAAATCTAAAATGCTGTCGGAACTACCATAACACAAGCTTTTACACGTAGTGGCCATTCTCATGGCCTCTTTACTTCCTTAATCTATTTAGAAAGAGGTCATACCCTAGAGCTAAATGCACATTTTTCACAGAGCCTTCCAGAAGAAATTCATTTCTTTTTAAATTTTTTTTGGTTTGGGGGGTGGGTAATTAAGTTTATTTGTTTATTTATCTTTAATAAAAGTACCAGAGATTGAACCCAAGACCTCTTGCATGCCAGGCATGCACTCTACCACTGAGCTACACCTCCCACCCATTTCTGTATTTGAAGTGAATGTCTCCCAACAGGAAATTGCAAAACTTTTAAAAATTTGACAACTTCTTTCCCCTTCCTCACACTGCCACCCTACTCATGCTGAAATGGGGCACTGCAATTAAGAAAAATGGAAGCAACAACAACAACAGACTTTTCAAGTAAAATCATTTCATTTCATATCCTACAAGTCTTCGATACAAGCCCACATCTTTACACAGCACCCCTCTGTGCATGCAGGACCAATGATGACATATGTAGAATCCAGCAATGTGTTGCTCCCTGTATGGCCACATGACAACGAACCAGCATGGTCAGAAAAACAGGAATCTGCTCTGAGTGGGCACACTCACTCCAAACAGCAGACTCACTGAGACTGACAGGAGTCGAGTTTTCATCAGCAATAAAAAGTGCACCACAGTGGCTGACTGCTCCTTAGCACTTCCCCACCACATCCCTGTTTTGTTTTTTCCAGTCTGAAATCGTTTGTTTCAAAAAGCTTAACGATGTCAAGGCTCAATTTGGTACATCATTATAGTGACTAAAATGACACAATTCACAATGTTTCCAGTAATAGGAACTTTCTAATTATCAAATGACTTCACAGGAGATGAACTGAAGTCTTCAGCTTTTTATTATCTGCAAAAGATGATTGGGCTAAGATCACTAATAGGAAAAACAAGATTATGGGGGGCGGGTATTTAATTATGAGAATCATCTGAATCTCAGCCAGCAGGTATTCACAAATAAATAACCAATCTATGAATCAAAATCATCTTTCTCTGCTCATTAATGCACAGATCCTAGTTCATCTTACTGTTCTGCTGGTGCTGTCTATGCTTGAACATAATAATGTACTGCATTTCTTTATAAAATATTGGCAAAGATCGCTATTCCATAATAGAGATGAGCTGGCCCTACGCTGACTCATCTGTCTTCTGTTTGACACAAGTGTTCTATCTCACTCATTGCCTCATGTTTCATAAGGGCTCATTTGCAAAATTTTCATCTGCTCGTTCATAAGCAATGCATGCTGTGTCATCTTCATAGTCACATGAAGACAAATTTGGGAGGTTTTATAGGAAGCAAATTCTAATACATTCAAACACATGACTGAATTCAGCCTTTTTAAAAAAAAAAAAACAAAAAACCAGTCTTGGAGCAAACAAGAAATAATTTTATTTTCCAAGTAGAAATCTGAGCCTTATATGCCATTTAAAGAAAAAATTCATGAAGCCAGATTACTGACTTCAATAGAGGGCAATTTTTCATCAGCCAGGTCTGTCAAATCCATTTTCTTCCACAAATTGGACAGCCGTATCTGTGTATTCTCTATCAGCCCTAAGAAAATGGTATTCTCTTGATTGGTAGTATTGGGTTTTATTTTTGGATGTTCTCTCTTTTTATGAAGGGTGAGGAAAAATATCTAGACAGGATTCAGTATTTTTGAAAGCACATGATATTTGTGGAGGATAAGACCAGAAAAAAAGTTAAAGCACTTGAGAGACACTACTT
This sequence comes from Vicugna pacos, assembly GCF_048564905.1. Lineage (NCBI taxonomy): Eukaryota > Metazoa > Chordata > Mammalia > Artiodactyla > Camelidae > Vicugna > Vicugna pacos. The sequence goes on along the minus strand of NC_133023.1, from coordinate 16,368,401 downwards.
CATGAGCCTTAGAGCTATCTTTGAGACAAAATGGAGGAGCAAAAGGACAAACATTAATTGAGGGCCTGCTGTATGGCAGAACCTGGCCTGTGTACTTTATGTAGGTCATCTCCATTATCCTCACAAATCCTATGAAATGAGTATTCTTCTCTCCATTTGAAACACAAGAAAGCTGAGCTTGGTAAGCTAAATAACTGACCAAAAGTGACATAGAAGAGGAATGAAAGGGAACAGGATTCAAATCTAGCTCTGTGGCTTCAAAACTCATGCTATGACTGGCTTACAATGAGAAAAAAATCTGGAAACAACCTAAATGGCAACACAGGAATTGATTAAACAAATTATAATATATCTGTATAAAGCAGTCATGGCAAATGATGGTATAGGTCTATTTTATTGACCTGAAAAGACATTAACATGTCAAGGAAAAAGATCAGCTCATAAAAATAGAGTATATGATCCTTTTTGAGATCTATATATATAATTTTTCCTGTATACTTCCATTTGAAACGTTATCACGGGGTACTGGGATCTGATGTTTCTTCTTGTTAGTTATTTATAGTTGGTCTACAATGAGCTTATGTTACCTGGATGGTTAGATGGGTGAGTAGACAGACTGAGAGATACACAGATATACACAGAATAAAGAGATACAGATAGAGTTTAAAGATCTAGTATTTAATTCTTGGATTGGCTTTTCCTCCCTTCCCTCTTTCACTCCTTCCAGTCCCCCACCTCTATTTCCCGGGATCACTTCCCAAAATAAACAACTTGCATGCAAAATAAATAAATAAATAAAAATCTGGTGTTTAAAAAAATAAGACTGTCAGTATATCTGATATTTGAAAAGCTCTATTTATACACTTTAAGAATATCTAATTATCCGCAACATACTTGAAGAGTTCAGAAAAATACATATATCTATAAATCTCTATCAATAATATCATCTGTACATTTATATAGTACTTCTATCTGTATAAATGTACAGGTACAGAGAATGAGACAATATCTATACGTTTATAGACAGAGAAAATGAAAGAATAATATGATAAAGCAAATAAAGCAAAACAATAACAATCAGGGAATCTAGGTAAAGGACGTATGGGAGTTCCTTGTGCTATTGTTTCAACTTTCTCTAAGTCTGAATTACCTCAAAATTTAAATGTTTAAAGAACTAATACATATTTTATATTTCAAACACATACAACTGGTACAAGATGACGCTAATTTAAAGAGATCCTACTCTACCATTTGCTCTCCTTCTTGGCACTTGAAGCAAGAGCCCCATAGTTGATTTTTGAATGCATCCTTCACAGTGCTTGTCACAGAATAAACTTGGAGTTTATTTGGGTTGTGTCTTTCCCAGAGCATAGAAATATATGAGAAGCCTCCCATTTTGTTTCACAAGGCCATACAACCTTGATAACAGGAGTTGACAAACCTAGCATACAAAAATCCATGGATCAATTCAAACCATAAATATAGACACAAATGTGAGAAACGATACTAGCTTATTCAAGTTTAGCAATGTCTTAAAATAATAAGCCATTCATAAGTAGGATCTATTTCAAGATTATATGGTTAATTCAGCATGAGGAAAGATACTCCATGTAAAGATACCCCCTTAATAGTGAAGAGACATTTTTCTTGAGCAACACCTTTTTCCATAGTAGGAATAACAGAACACAATTAAAAAAATATTAGAAACAAAGGAAAAATACATTGGAGAGAAATACTAGAAGCATTACCACCCAAACTAGGAATAAGAAAATTATACCCATTATCATTGCTATTATTCAACATTGATCTGAGGCTCCAGTCAATACAGTAAAAGGAAAGGGAGAGACAAAAATTATAACTACTTCTAATTTTACGATTACCTATCAAAAAAATCCCAAAGAAGCCACCAAAAAGCTATTAATTAATAAAATAGTTCTAATAGGATCCAATATAGATATATCAAAGGTTTGTAACAGGCATCAAGAGTTGGCAAACTTTTTCCATTAAGGTCAGACAGTAAATATTTTAGGCTTTGCAGGCCATATGGTCTCTGTAGCAAATACTCAACTCTCTCTGCCATTGTGGTGCAGAAGCAGCCATCGATAAAGCACAAACAAAGGGATATGGCAGTCTTCAACAAAACTTTATTTACAAAACCAGGCTGGATTTTGGCCCACAGGCCACAGCTTGCTGACTCTTACGTCATACCCCTCCCTCAAACAAAAAAATTTGATAAAGAAAAGTTACCATTTAAAACAGCAAGAAACTATATAAAGACCTAGAAATCACTTTCTAAAGGGCAATTCCGCTTTATGCAACAAAAATGAAACAGTGAATACTCTTTCAACACAACAATTTCATTTCTGGGAATTTACCCTAAGGATACATTTAGATAAGGCCATAAAGATGTGTAAACTTGGCTATTTATTATAGTGTTATTTATAATAGAAGATATCTACTGACATAACCAATGTCTATGAGGAATGCATCGTTTGTTAGAGTAGGTGACAGAGTAGCATGCATAATCAGCTAATTTTTTAAAATATAGGGGCTTGCATACGAGATTATGCACATGTGCACACACAGAAAAAAAAAACTGTTAAGATATATACCCAATTGCTTTATTAGCAGTTATTTCTAGAGGTGGATTTATGTACCACTTTCTTCTTATTTTTTGCATGCTATTCTTGTTTTTTATTTTCACTTGGACATAAAATTTTTCACTTTTAAAAGTAGCAAGCAAAAAAAAAAAAAAACCAAAAAAAACTTGTGCTGCTCTGAATAATTTACTCTTATTTTTATGAATTTTAGCCCATATACAGAATCTTCCTCAAACAAAGTTCATCGATACTGATTGTAGTTTTTACATTAAGACATTTTCAGAAAGTTCTTTAAATTACTATAACTGCTTCATGCAGTTATATATAAAGATAGAAATCTTTGGGCTATAACTAATATAAAAGGATCACCTACCTGGAAAGCTTGACTTTTTCTTATCCTTCAGCGGTATTTCGGCTTGTGTGACTGTGTGTGTGTGTGAGTGTGCATGCACCATGTCTCTGTCTAGGAAGAAAAGAGCTAGAGAAGGGAAAAAGGAAATATGCAAGAATGGTAGGTAAAGGACCAACACAAGATGGTCCTACAGGGAAATAAATCTTAGTAAATTCTTTCCTTAAGGTCCTATTTACAGTTTTGCAGTACAGAAACCTCACCTGTGGGGTTATGGACAAACCCTGACATTCTTGTGAATTCTCATTTATAACTTATGAAGACTAAGTTTGAGCCTCCTACTAGAAAATCTAAGTCCATATGATTGACAGCCAGTTGTGAAATTTAAGCACATTTTTCCCTTACAGTTGACAATAGGTATTTTGCCAGTGGTTTCAGTTGTTATACATATATAAATTGATACATATTTAACTTTCATACACTTAAAGTCTTGGGGAAAAGGATATGGGGAAGAAACAAAAATAATGATTCTCAAAAATTCTTTGCAGATGTGTTACTGAATGCAAGTTACATGGCACAATTCACAGCTACCAGAAAGAGGACAAAAAAAAATACTATTTTTGCCTTCTCAAAACAATACCTTACCTGGCCTTGAAATCTCCCTACTTCCAACCCGAAGTGGTTTTCTACAGCAGCTCAGCATAAAAAAATAGATCAATTGTGAGTAGAAGATCCTCTGGCAAAAGACATTCCCAGCTTTTGAAAAGTGTGTGTGCACGCATGCATATGTGAGTATGTGTGTGTGAGCTTGTCGTTGCTAGAGAGGCCACACGAGAAAGGACAGTCTCCCCAGAGCCAACTTAGAAGTTAAGAGGAACAATATGACAAACACAAGGTCATCCAGAGTTCTCAAAAGTAATGTCAAAAGACAATGAAGTGTAAAGTACATTTTGTGAACTATGAAAATCCAGTACACAATCAGCAAGTGATGAAGTTTGTTCTGAACACAACAGACAAATAAGTATACTGATATAACATGACTTTCATTAACTATCCCTTTGCTCCTAACCTCAGTCAAATGCTATTTATCCTTCAGTAGCAGAACTTACTATTATCAAACTTGAACATAACGAGCTACACTAGGCTTGCATTGAAATCTGGGAGACTGGAATTCCACAATTTTCCTTTCAATCTTCCACTTTAAAAAATCTTAGAAATGAATTTAGTATAGTTAAAAAGTGAGCAGTCATGCTTCAAACCCAAAACTATGTTTTTCGTGTCAAATATTGCTCTCTGTAAAGAGCATCACCAAACCCCACCAGAAGCTTACCCTTCAACTTGAGGTCGACATTACGTCTCAGCCAAGGATAAATCCCATAGCTTGGCATATCTTCAGGAATTGGATTACTGTTTATCCAGCCATCACAAGCGAACCGGAAGAAATTATCACAAGGGTCCACAGACAGATTTACTTTACTCAAGATGGAAGCAGCTATTTAAAAAGAAAATCATAGGATTAATGACAAGCACTGAATATTGTGTACTGGCCTTGTCCAAATTAAACAACAATTTCATATCAACCAGTTCCCAAGTCTTGGCTTTTACATTTCCCCTCAAATGACTCCCTAAGTCAACCTGACTACATTCAATTATTATATTCAGAGTGAGCAGATAAAAGTTTGGTGGTATTATTGTTTCTGGCTTCTGCAAGACTGCTCCTAACATCTGTGGGGCCTGGGACAGGAATACAAATGGAGTGTATGTTAGATTGTTTGCAAGGATGCGTGTGACATTTCCTTCCATCCTCTCGTCCTTCTGCAAGGTGACTTTGCCCCTCTTCCCACCAAGCAGAAGGATCTATTTCTCCTGCCTTGAATCTGGGCTGGCCTTGGGACTTGATGTGGCCAAGAGAGTGTGGCAGAGAAACTTTTCATGAGTTTCGAAGCCAGGCCTTAAGAAGCCTTTCACTTTCCATGTTAACTCCCTTTGAATGGAGCCCCAAGGGCATCCTTTAAAGAAGCCTCCTGGAGGAGGTGAGGCCACATAAAGAACCAAGCCACCATCAACTACCAGACACATGACTGAGACAATCATGGACATTCCAGGTCATGATCCAGCTAAATGCAGCTGTAAGAACCCAGGCAATCTCAGCAGAAGAACCCTCACCAAACTCAAGGCATCAAGAGAAACATTAAATCACTCTCGTTTCAGGTCTCTAAGGTTTGGGGTGGTTGGTCCACAACAAAGGTTGACACAGAGGCCCACATGTCATTTCTAAGTATTGAACCGATCTATCTACAACATACCTTCATAAAGACCTCCAGAGCCAGGTCTGAATTCTTGAGGCCCTTGACATACAGTGCAGCTCATGGAGGAATGACTCCCTGGAAGGGACCCAAACAGGCCCTGAAAGGAGGCTTGGGGCCATGCGGCAGGGTATGTCACGTTGTAGAAGGAAAGGGCTGCTGCCCTGGCCTCACAGACTCCTCGACCGGGGAGAGGTATGGCCAGAGCAGGGCAAAGTGGAACATTCTAAATGAAGGGCCCAGGTCTAGGGGCAGAACTGAGTATTTGTGTAACCTAACAGAAAAACACAAGAGACTGATCTACCATTCTTTCCTCTTAAGCCCACAACTGATTACATATGTAAGACAGTCAATTCGTAGGAAGTTTGTGCATACTTAAATATATACCCATGAGCTTTAGAAAAAGTCTTTCATTACTAAATAAGACCCCAAAATTCCTCATAAAGCACAAAGATATGCACCAAATGATTTTTTTTTAAAGGCAGCCAATATTTTAATGGCATTAGAAAGATGACATCCTGGGTAATTTTCATACTCTAATGCCAGAATACATTTGTTTGAAGTAATGAAAACCCAATGAGTTTTCAGCTAAATATGAATGATTTGCCAAAAAAGTATAATCTGCATAAATTTAGATACACATATTACAATTCGGTTATATGTGTGATTCCTCCAGGTTTAAGAGTAAGGCTACATAGTTTTCTAGCCTAGTCTTTCTATGAAAATTTCAAACAGCTTTTTGTCTTTGATGAAGTGAATAGTACAGACGTCCTAATCTCTACAGAACTTCAAAATCCCCACCATTCCCAATCCTTCCCCACCTCACCTCAAAAAAACAAAAATTGGTTTGGAATCTAAGTTTGATAAATTTAAAACTGTCTTAATATTTCCATCTTTCACAATTAATTCAACTGTCTCCGATTTTTACTTACTGCTACAATTTTATCATTACTATTTAATAAGCAAACATGCTAGAATACATAAAATCTTCATTTCAGTTTGTATTTGTAGTTACTCTGGCTCTGCAACCACAGAATGAATCTGCTATGTGACACCTCAGGGACATGGATCAGACATGCTGCGATCCCACACAATATTTAGAGTCACACAGAGGCGCCCTCCCACACATTTTTATTCACATAAGGACACTGTTTTCTGGCCACCTTCCCAAACTTCCCCCTGCCCCCAACCTTCCAATGTAACCTCTCCATCTTCTCAGTGTTCTTGCAGGTACCTAAGCTGCAAGATCAGCTCTGACCTCAACCCTGATACAAAGTGGGAGAATACATCACTCACAGTGAATTTGGAGCTGAGCCCACTAAGTGGAAAAACTCTAGCTTCAGCCTCTAAATTCATCACTCACAATCCACAGCTGGGCACAAGGCTACACTTTCTGCAAGGGAACTGTGAATTCTAATTGCAAGGGACCATAGTTGTCAAGACCCCAAAACTCCTTTACCCCCATTCAGCTCCATGGAGAAAAAAAACCCCAGAGAGTCTTGTTTTAATAAAAGAAATATGACGATGAAGGAAGTCTGTGAAAAGCCAGACTGTGTATTTCCTCAAGTCATTGTATGTAAGGTAAATTGTTATGCAGTCTCCAACTAGGTTTATGCAGTACAGGCGGAGGCATTGCCCCATATACCAGCCTGACTTCTTAAGTTTAATCAGGGCTCAGGGAGAGGGTGGTGGTGGTAACAATAAAAATTAGAAATATTGAGCGTTTCCTCTGTGCCAGGAACTATGCTAAGCCCTCTCCCGGCAGTACAGACTTATCACAGATTCTGGAGCCAGACCACCTGGGTTTGAATGTCAACAACACCCTACAATAACCCTGTAACCTTAGGTAGGTTACTTGGCCTCTCAGTTTCCTCATCTGTAAAATGTGGATAATATTAGCACCACACAGGATCTTCTTGAAAATTAAATGAATAAATATGTGTAAAGTGCTTCCAACTGCGTCAGGTACATTGCCAAATAAATACGGTTGCCAGATAAAATATAGAATGCCTAGTGAAATTTGCATTTCAGATAAATGACTACTTTTATGGCATAAGTACTACCAAATATTGCATGGGACATGTTTATGAAAAAAATTGTTGCTGTATATCTGCAATTGAAATTTAACTGAGCATCCTGAATGTATGCATGTAGCTAAATCTGGCAACCGTACATATAAATTTGCTATTATAATTCCACGCTTAATCTGAAACTCTTGAGGCCAAATGTTTCAGAGCTCATAGATTCTAGAAAAGCAATACAGTGCATATACTATAGATTATACAATACCTCCAGCAATGTCTGGAGCTGCACTCCTGAAGCAAGCACATTAATAACCACATAGGAAATAAATGCATATATAAAGTGGGATGAACAAAGCCTAAAACAGCCTAACATGAGTTAAGACCCCGTTTTGCCATCACAAGAATTGAAGTTGGGTCCAATCTTGCCAAGTAAGAGTCACAATGCTCTCTGGGTTTAGGGTGAAGGATTGGGCATTGTGGACCTTGACTGCCAGTACTACCACCATCACTATTTTTTTCTATTCTCACAACCAGTAAGACAAGTAAAAACGGTTACTTCCACTTTACAGACGGTCAAACTGAGGCTTAGGATGCTTTATGGATTTAGCCTAGGATATGTGGCTTGTAAGAGGCCAGCTCACGCTTCCAACCCAAGTCAGCCTGTCTGCTCCTATCCACTATCATTAGCATGCCCTTGTTTCCTTGTTTGTTTGTTTTCTTTCTCCACCTTTTATTCTGAAAGAAGGACTAGGATAGATGGAAACAAGAGACAAGGAAGAAAGAGTTAAAGGCATGAGGCACCTCAGAAAAGATTGGCACCTGCTCAGAAAGGACTGGTAACTGGTCAGAAAAGATTCAGAACATACCTCTCCCGGAATTCATCCTGAAGAGACGCACCGCGGCGCCTAAGCACACAGCCGCCGCGCACCAAGCACACGGCGCGACGCACCGCGCTCGCACGCAGCGCAACGCCCACGCGGCGCACCGCCCACGCACGTGCACGCACGCAGCGCAACGCCCACGCACGCACCACCCACGCACACGCACAGCGAGCCTCACGCTGCACCAAAGACGACTAGCCCTGGCGAGCCATTCGCTACAGAAACAGCAAAAGTATCCTTTTCAATATTAGAAAGCCATTCACCAAGGTGAAAATTAAAAACAGGACAGCAAGGCAAAAAGCTAGCTGGCAGGAGGCAACATTATCAGTGTCATTCTTTAAATTTTACTCAGCGTTATTATGATTCTAATAAAAACACAAAACTCATGAAATGCATGGCTCTGTGTAAAAAAAGTTGACTCAAGGCAAATTGAAAATTTGAGCTCAAAAATTTCAGTTTCACACATCTGCAAGAAGCATTCCACAACAAAAGCACAAGGTGCTATCACCTCTAAGACCTGTCCTCTGATAGTCCCACACCCGACTCCACATCACCCTCGCTCCGCTGGAGAAAACCCTAGGGCAGCTAGCTGCTCAAGCTGGGAAAAGCAAAGGGCCTGGGAATTCCCACATCTTTCTCACCTTTTCACGGACAAGATCAAAAAGCTGAAATGGCTGTCTAGTCACTAGACTAGTAGCTCTAATACTATGAAAAAGCAAGACAGGACCAGGGTCAAAGAGAGTCACCTGGCATGGCCTCTAGCACCAAGGCACAGCTGGAGAGGAGCCAGACGGGAACTTGAAGCCCAGCCCGCCATTAATTCAAGCTATGACCCTGGGCAGCTTTTAGCTTCTAAATCTAAGCGTCACCTTTTCTCACAGCCCACATCCAACCCTTCAGGAAGCTTTCTATCTCCTACTAAACCCTCCAGTCTCGCTTCCCATCTCTTGAATTCAAACCACTATCACCTCTCACCTAGCTTACGGAAGTGACCACCTGCCTGAGCGACCTTCTTCCATTCTTGCTCCCTGTGGTCGGTCTTCCACCCAGAAAGACTCCACTGAGTCTGGCTATCCATAGAGATCTTTTTAAATGCTAATAAGATAATGCCTCTGAAAACCCTCCAGGGTCTTCTGAACACACTTAGGAAAGCCTCAAACTCCCTGGCACCTGGGTTCCCCACTGTTTCTCATCACCTGCACTCTGCCCCTTACCCAGATGCTCTTCCTACTCAAGTCCACCAAGCTCTTTCCTCTACCGGGTTCTTCCCCCATCCCCCTACCCTAGAAAGCCTTTTCCTCCATCTTCACACAGCACTCCCCTGTCATTATTCAAGGGCCACTTCAACATCATTATTTTTTTAGACTTTTCAATCTAGCCATCCTACCACTTGCCCCCACATTATTCTATTTTAATAATTTTCTGTCTAACATGTACTATCAGCTAATATTTTTCTTGTGCATTAATTGCCTTGTGTGTTTGTCTCTTTCTTCCCTTACCTGACCATTCTGTCTCACTGCTGAATTTCTAAAACTTAACTCGGTGTCTGGAGTGCAATAAATATTTGGTGAATTAATTCATTAATCTCTTCTGTTAAAGCCAAGACGAAAGTGAGAGGGCCGTGTGCTTAACTTATCCTATCACTTTCCCTTTGGAAAACACGCTAGAGTCCCTGGCCACTTTGAAAATGGGGTTGGGGCTGGAATCCAGGTCTTGCAACTCTACGCCCTAACCCTGGTTTATGGAGGGTATCTAATAGAGGTGGTAAAACTGAGGCAACTTTAACCACTCATCTTCACTTTGGGGTACCCACTGATACACAGCCTATCACTTCAGGAAAAATTTAACTTGTAATGTGTAATGAAAGACCCAAAGGGATTCCAGGTGACAGTGAAAGGGTGGATTTACAGAGGGTCCCTGCTTAGATGCAAGCAAGTCAGACCCACTGATACAGAAATACTGCTTAAGATAAATAGGAATCTATATCCAGCTAAAGTGATAGGAAGGTTGATGATCTCTGTCTTCAGGTCTCAAGAGAAGCCATTCAGCCTTCCAAGCCCCTTCCTGATTTCCTTCTAATGACTTGGAATGCTGCACAGCTGTTTTATTGCAAGAAAAAAAAGAAAACTTACATTCCACGACTTCACACCAAGACTTGCAAGTAAACTTAAAATTTCATCAGAATTGCATTTCATACTTGGTAAACCTCAAGCAAACAGAATACTAAAAATACCACCTGTTTTCTCTTCCATTCCCCAAGGTACTATAATTATAACTTGACACAGGATGGAAAACTGACTTACCAGCTTCAATGCATTCTGGCTTCAGGCAGTACTCCGGTTTAGCTTGGAGACTTAAGAAACCTTGACTCACTGAAAAAAAAACAGGCCAAAATAAAGAAATGACTGGCTCGCAGCAGACCACCAGCAGGTAACCCACTGTAGTCAGACACATATGCGACACATTTGATATCAGTTCATCCTTCTCAGTGTTCACAACAGAATTCAAAAATCCAGTTGGCTCAGTATCACAGAACCAGACTCTGGTCACTAGCTAAATAACTTTGGTGAGACTCTCAGTTGTTTTCAAACTTAGTTCTCTCGACAAGTGGGCACAACTAGACCAGTGCTTCTTAAGAGTGGGGTCGTCCCTGGGGCAGGGGCAGGGGCAGGGCAGCAGCAGCAGCAACATCACCTGGGAGCTAATTAGGAATGAGCCTTAACGCAGACCTGCTGAATCAGAAACTGTTTGGTGGGGCCCAGCCATCAGTGTTTTAACAAGCCCTCCAGGTCATTCTGATGCACTCAAGTTTGAGAACCACTGGGCTAAATGATCCCTAATCTTTTCTATCTTTGATTATCTGTGGCTTAAGTCTCATAATTTCACTTTTTGTTTATAACTACATTCTCATTTTAGTGATGGGAAAATTGACACAGACTATGTCATTTGGACCAAATATAGAGTTGAAGGTGAAAGCAAGCAGGTGTGGCATTTAAAGTTCTGCATCTTATTTAAACCATCTATACAGATGCGGCCCATAAAAGGGAGGGAGACTAAAAATATACTATATATAATTCTGTCATCTACCTGCCTCATATCCCACACACCGTCCTCCCACCAAACCCCGTCTAGCTACCAGACAGATGCAGCTTTGTGGACCAAGCTTCCAACTACTTGCACCAAAACAAAACCAAACAAAAACCCTGCGAGATGGTGGCTCAATTTCCCCCCAATCTGGCTGGTAATATCATCTAAATGGATTTCTGCAGAAGTATAGAAGGGTGTCCTATTTGTAAACTTCAGGTAGCACCTGGGTGTTAGCAGATGTGAGTTTAGATTTCAAAAGTATTTTTGGTAGCCAAGGAAATTGTGGAGATTCATTATTGCTGTACTCTGGGAGCAGAAATAAGGAATCATTTGGAGATGTGGCCATGGGGAGATGGATGGTGGTGGGTAAAGGGGGGGCCAAGGCCTTTCATGGTATCCTCAGCAGAGAAACAGGATCAGAAAGCATGGTGGTACCTGTATTTCTGCTGGAGATGGAAGACCTGTACATCACTTCCCAGTGTGGCAATTTGTATTATTTCTTAACCCACATTCTAAGAGGAGCCTGCTTTTCCTTTGTTCTTTTCTCTGTTGCCATCCTCCAAACAGCCTTTTTACCTGTGTTACATTAGAGATTCAAGAAAACTGCCTATAGAACATCTCAGGCCTGTTTTTGAGAAAAGAAGTATCTTAGCGTAAAGTTACATTTTGATTTCTTTAGAAAGCAAAAAAATTAAGAAGGTGAAAAAATATACGTGCAGCATAAAGATTAGTAGGGAATACTTCAATATGCCTTGGCCGTGGAGCCATGGGGTAAATTTTCCCTTCAGTCTCCTTCTATATGTTTACCAAATGTTCTTTAATGAGCATGTGGGGGTTTTTTCATAATGAGAAAACAAACTTTACTGTAAATAATAATAGTTTTAAGATTCTGGACAATACCTTCTTGATAGTAGCCTTATTCTATTTTAGAAAAAAGATAATGAAATGGTTAATCTAAATTTATTCCTTTCAAGATCAAAACTTCCAGTTATAAAATAAAGAGGTCATGTGGATATAATGTACAGCATGGTGACTATGGTTAATAATACTGTATTATATATTTGGAAGTTGATAAGACAGTAGATCTTAAATGTTCTTATCACAAGAAAAAAATATGTATGTGTGGTGATGGATGTTAACTTGACTTATGGTGATCTTTTCACAATATATACAAATATCGAATCATTATGTTGTATATCTGAAACCAATATAATAATGTTATATATAAGTTATATCTCATTTTTAAAAGTTTTAAAGATTTATTTCATGGAAAATAATTATTGACCCAAAACCTCTAGTGAAGCAGAACTAAAATATCTTTACCTGATGATGAGTTAAAGGAAAGTTTAAGCTAAATTTATTGAGACACAGACAAACCCAATCCCTCAAGGAAGAGCATTATATCCAGGAGTAATTATCTTAAGATCCTGCAAATGAAGAAGGGTCAACAAGCCCAGATAATGTGAAGGTTTAAGTCAATGAAACAGTGACAACAAAGAAAACATTTTTAATATAAAAATGAAAATATCACTATTGACTGGTTAGGAACTTTAAAAAAACTTAAAGAGCAGTTTGGTTTCTTATTTTGGATTGCTCTATAACCAGCAGAAATGACCTCCGAATGCAGTGCGGTCGTCTATAGGTGGAGAGCATGGGAATGACCGTAAGAATGTTTCAAGACATGTGAAAATGATCTGAAATCTACATTTCAATATCCAGAAATCCAAGTGTACCAGAATACAGCCAAGCCTATTTGTGTATCTATTGTCTGCGGTTGCTTTTGTGCTATAACACAGTCGAGTAGCCACAACAGAGACAATATGGCCCAGAAAGCCAAAAATAATTGTACATGTGAAATTTATATAATGTTATACACCAATTACTGTAAAAACACTGAAGTTTAAAAACAGAGATTACTCCAGAGCCTGAAATACAAAAAAGTGGTAGGAAGGAATGCTAGAAATTACAATCATGTGGCTGAACTTGCATAGGCAGAAAAATACACCAGAAGTTTACCTGGAAGCTCTTGGAAGAGAAGAGGACCTTAACCAGAATATTGTCATAAAGAGCACTGCCTGGCAGGTCTCAGGAGACTTGCAGACAAGGACTTTGCTAGGTGCACAGTGGAGGTGGGCAGCAGAGCCTGTGGGACTGGGCACAGTGAAAAGGGGTGGAGGGAAGGGAGGGAGTCAGAAATAGTGCAGAGACATTTGCCAAAAATATCATTTATTTTTTAATTTGAGAGTGTGTTTATTTTAAAGCAAATGTCTCTGAATGTATACATCCAAATGGACGGGGTCCCCTGAAGCAGTGCTTCTCAAACTTTAATTTGCAAATGAATCACCTGTGGATCTTGTGACAATGCAGATTCTGAATTGGTAGGTCTTGGGTGGAGCTCAGGCTCCCAAGTGATGGTGATGCTGCTGGTCTGTGGACCACACTTTGAGTCGCAAAGGCAGAGAGAGGCCACATCCTTATTGTCTAGTACTGTTAGAGCTCCTCTTAAAGATGTGAGGTGAGAGTCAAGTTACTGGGCACACTGGAAAGTTACTTTTTCAATTTTATGCGGCCTCCTTATCCGTATTGCCTGACTTGATGAATTTTACTGTGCTCTAAAACCTTTAGAGCTGATCCCAAAGAATCATCTTCTCTCAAACAAAGATTTGCTGTCCTCAAGAATATTCTGCCTAGTATCCTACAGCCTCGGAATGTAATCATAACAGTGAGTTTTGAAAAAGTTTCAAGCAGCAGTAACATCATTAAAAAGAGCACATATTTTTACATCAACAATAATCATTTGGATTTTTAAGTTTGGAAGTATTTGCAGAACACAAGTAGTCTAACTTTGTAGTCACTTCTCACATAGTACGTAGTCCGTTGGCATGCCCATAGTATTTTTCCTCCAGTTTTGAATTTCAGGATAAGACACTCCCTTAAACCCAAAGTGCCAAGAAATCTCACAACAGTTTTTGAGAGCCTCAAATCCAGTTGCAGGAGTAGGAGGTTTAGCTGTACCAGAAAGCAAGAAACCCACCTAATTTCCTAAATCTTCAGCCACAGAAAACATGGAAAGATGGTTTGCTCGTTTTAGTAGAGTTTTTCAACCACACAGCCCGAACTCTTTGAAAGTTTAATTACTGGTTTTTCCCTGCCAAGATAAACATAGACTCCTGCGTCCTGTATATGCCAAGGTATGTTTCCAGGCTTGCTGCATTTCAAACTGCACCGAGAATCTCCTAAGTACAGGGCTTGGTCCTATATAACGTTCAAGCTAATGAAATAGTATGGGCTGGATGAGAAAAATAAAGGAGAATAGTCAAGGGTTCAAAATGCCCAAAATTTTAGAGCGTCCCTCTCCCCTTTCTAAGACACTTCATTCTTCTCATAAGAATATGCTTTTATCATCATATATACTCCCTAGGTACTTCATTAAAATAAGTGAATCACAATACCTTTCAAATCTTGGGAGGAAAACCTCTGTTTTCCTTCATAATAATTTTTAAATCTAATAGAAAGGCAGAGTTAAATTTTTATTCCACCAGACTCACTGGATTAGAAATGAATTGAATATCATTAAAGGTGCATTTTTAAAGACTTTGTGTTTTGTGAGTTAAATTTCATGATTGACTCAGGCAAACATTGACAGAAATCAAACGGAAAGAAATTCCAACATGGTTTGATCACGATATAAAGTCTTTCCTCACTAAATAAATGAAAGTATCTGACTATGAAATCATAAATAGTCATTTTGCTAAATGTAATGCATAAAAAACATGTTTGCCCAGTGCCACCAGATCCTCCAGCCACTTAAAGCCACTTTATACCCACTTCACATCCTGGACTATGCATTTGGTACTTGGGTGTATTTCTTCATTTACCCTCCTAAAGAAACAGCTTCTTTTCATTTGCATACTCAAGAGAAACTAAGGATGCACCACCTACTAGCACAAGCAAACAGCCCTCCACCTGCATCCTGACAAGGTCTGCCAGAATAAAGCACAAGGAAACGTCACTGCACTCACCCAGTTCCCTGGCCTCCAGCGCCCCCACTTACCCAGAAAGAGGACCGTGCCCAGCACCAGAGTGCCACCAACGAACACGACCAGGGCGATTTGAGTACCTCTGTTGGCCGTCTTTCCACTCTCCATGCTGCTCCCCGTTTCTGCCTCCATCGAGAGAGATGTAGAGGCCAGGCAAGAAGAAAGTTGCTTTCTGTGGTTTGGTGGCTGGTCTCAAGAGCCTGTTAGGTGTTGACATCCAAGGTTCTCGTGCTCTTCTACTAATAGACAGGTTAAAAAAGATCCCGTCAGGAAATGTCCTCTCGCCACCCCTTCTCAAATAGTTCTTCACAAATGAAAGAAAAGAAACCCGAAATATTGGTTGCCTTGGCTTTCCCCCTGACCAGACAAAACAAACAGCGGTTGCTTTATCTTGGTGCTCTCCCCCCAGCAAAGTCCCTCTCAACCGATTGTTTGGCAGCCTCTTCTCTCAGGCGTTCCGAGTGTACATGTTTTACTAGGTTGCTGAACAGATGTTTTAGCGATTTAAATGTATAGTCACTTGGGGAGGAAAAAACAATTGTCTTTATCAAAACTGGATTCTCGTCAAAATCCCCCAAACCATGATAAGTTAGGTGGCAAGGATGCTCCGGACCCACTTCAAGATCAATGAATCACATCATTCTTTTGCCATAATCATTCTGCTCGCCTGAACTGTCCTCATCAAAGATATTCTTTTAGTGTGTGAGTCCCTTTTTAAAGCCTTCTAAGAGTTCCTGGGATATCCTGGAGCATTTTATTTTAGGAACTTTGTGTATGACAGCATGTGCCAAAAATCAGAGTCACAGCCCAGTGCAGTGCAAAGTAGCAATTAAGACAACCTACAGAGGCTGATGGTTTGGACTGGAACTTTTTTTTAAGGAAGAAGGAAAAGCACTTCCTTTCTGTGGTGCTAAGAATTGTACAAAAGGCAGGGAAGTGTTCAAATTAAGCTCATTAGCAACCACAAAAGTTACAGTAAAAGGTTTTTCTCTGCACGTTTTGATGAAAAGTGCACCAATGTATTTCGTCCTCCAGTCCGACCACTGGTTAGTATGTTTTTGTTTTTATCAAGCGCCCATTTCAGCAGATTCCCCAGGATGAATTCAAAGGTGACTGGTTTCACCGAAAAGACTGATTAATAACTGGGTCTTTGATTTCTTTGATTATATTAATGATTTAATTATGAAAATCTGCTCTCTCCATGGGGCAGGGCAACCAATATTGCAGTGCTGTTGAAATGAAATAGACTTTATTATCCAATCCTACAGATACTAATTCACAACACAATTACCACCTCCCTGTTTTTGTTTTGCTGGAGGTCATAGGACAGTAGGAGTGGAGCTGGAGGCTCTGGCTCCTCTAGAAACCAGCAGAGCACTTTTCTCATGCAAAACTTCTGCCCGAGGCCCGGGGGTGGGAGGGTGGTGGTCACACCAAAGCTCAGGGACACTGATGAGTCCAGTATGACGTGGCCCTGTAACCCACCCTACTTCATTTTCTGCTCATTTCATATTGCCCCCAAGTCAGAAAAGCATAGCCTGTGTCCAAACTACGACGTCATGGTGTCTCGTAGGACACTGTGTGCTCATTAGCTGCTGATGTTATTTGGTGATTGTTCCGTAACACAGCCCAGCAGGCCTTTGGCTCCTAGGATGGGGTCCTCCCAGGAGGTTGTGGACTTGACTCTGTAATACTTAGACTGTGAGCTCCATGAGGTCAGGAATCATGTCCATCAAGTTCAGTGCTGCAGCCCCATCACCTACAGTTTGTGGCCTATAGCAGTGAAGGGAGAAAGCTGAGAAATGAACATTATACGAGTTAGCCCCAGCCACTGACTCCTAAACAGCAGCTTCATAACCCTCAGATGCTAGTGTCTGGGGTCTGTCAGCCTCCTAATTCCTTCTAAATGCTTAAACGATAGTGATACTTCACATGGGTATAGCACTTTCATATCCTATTTTAACCTCCTGGTAAACCTACATACTTGCTAGCAAAGGTATTTCTATCTCTGTTTTACCCCTAAGAACACTGCGACCCCAGGCCTGGCCTCAGGTGACAGAGGAAAACCAGGAAATGGAAAGATAGCGAAGAGCATCTTCCAGACACAGCATGTCTCCCTGTGCACAAGGGAGACGACATCCACATAAGCATGACACCAGGGCCCGCTTCTTTCCTCTTTCCTTCCTTCTCCACATCTCCTCACACCTTTCCCGGTCCAGACTGCTATGCAGTGGTGACCGTGAGTTGCCCGCTGGAGTCACCTTCACCCACCTTTAACTGGCAGTTTCCCCAGAGGTGAGGGCAATTGGGTCTTACTCTGAAGTACACCTATCCATCACTTAACCACATGAATTCATTCCTGAATATTCAACTGCTAAGTGAAAAGCCATTAAACCAAAAAATACTCCCATGAATTAATAGGAAATTATGATGCATTCTATCCCAAACTAAGATATGCAAATGCAGACAGAAAAAAGTAGTAACTGAACAGTGAAAATAGTCTATTTTAAGATGCTGAAAATAAATAGTTTGTTGATATCATATAATCTAATGAAGGTTTGTTTACTCACCAAAGGACTAAAGGAAGACTTGAGAGTGGGTGGGGCTTGGCAGAAAAAAGGCTGCAGGTGAGTCATTCATCATCAGGCACATTCTTCATTCTCTGCCATTTTCTGCATTAATTTTTCAACCTTTTGGGAGATGATGATTATTTTGCACTCAAACTGCACTTAAAAATATAGTCATTTAACACAGAAAAACCCTTTTAGAGCCAAATAAAGAAGTTCCAAGTACAGAGAAATAACGAGCACTCACAAAGGACAAAAGCAGACATCTGCAAACGAGGGCATGTGGCCCACTGCCTGTTTTTATAAATAAAGTTTTATTAGAACAAAGTCATGTCCATTTGTTTATGTATGATCTATGATTGCTTTCAGGCTCCGAAGTCAAAGCTGAGTAGTCTCGTGATACAGATATTATGCAAAACTTAGAATATTTTCCCTCTGGCCCTTTACAGAAGTTCACCAACCCCTGGACTAACAAGCAATACAAGATGCTGCCTCTTCATCCCACAGACATGAAGCAAAACGTTCATCCACACTCGACCTGCTTCTCAAAATCATTCCATTCAATGTTCTCTAAATACAAGCTGGTGTGTCAGGGAAATTCATCCACATGTCTTTGCCTGAAACTGCAATATTCAAACTACAGCATATTATTTAGTGTGTTTTGAGGTGAAAAGTCATTATTGTGGTATAAAGAGGGGAGGGGTTGTCAAAAATTTTTAAATACTTTTTCAAGAGCTGTAAAAAGTTATGTGAAAAGTCACTGGGCACATAAGCCTATTCAGTCTGTTGTGCACCCACTCAACTGTTTCAATTAAGAAGCTCCAGGACTATCATGAACCTTGACTGGAATCAATGAATGAGTCAACAGAAGCTTCTTGAACTTTGCTCGGATGCCTGGCCCTGTGCAAGGCCTGAGGGAAGACGAAGAAGCTCTGTGCCTGAGATGTGGGACTGGTGAACTGGGCAAACTGGGCTTGGACAGGAAACTATGCAAAGCCCTTGGCCACTTAGTGAAATACTAAAAGCCAGTAAGTGTCCAGAGAAAGAGAAATCCCTGGGTGGTAGATTTGTTGGGAAGACTTCCAGAAGGAGGACCCGCAAGAATGGATAGCTTGTGGGAAAAAAAGGGAAGGGTTCTGGACAGGTCAAACCCAGCCTCGAGATGGGGCCTGCCTGGGCATGTACGTCTCCACCTGCAGGACTCATCAGTGAGATGACTGATCCAAAACAAGTGAATCCTGCCACCTCAGCCCAACTCCAGGACAGGGGGGACAACTGAAGGCGAGCCTTTGTGCTAGACATGAATGCATCTGGTCATTACTTGGATGTTCGGGGGCTTCTGTTTCTGGCAATAAAATCCCACATGGGCCACAATTTCAGTAAGAAAGAAGGAAATGATTCAAATCCTGAAAAATGTATTCATCCGTCCCCTGGAAGAAGGAGAGAGAGAGTGAAGGGAAGCAATGGAGAGAGACGCTAAACGCTGACAAGTCAGAGCTGGGAGCTGTGGTGGGGCTCTATTACCTGTTGGCTGGTCTTTCAGCCTCTGGAGGGTTCGAGTCTTGGCCCTTCCACTAATGAGACTCATCACTTACACTGTATCTGATCTGTTCAAATATCTTTCTTAGCTAGGTGTTCTCTCTCCTTATACAGATGAGGATACTGAAATTTGGTGCTGTTAAGTGATTTGGCCAAGGTCACAGAGCAGGTATTTGTCTTAAGGCCTGATGGGTTTCAAATTCAACCCCCTTTTCTCTGTGCCATGTTACTTGATAAATTTGTTTATCTACCTCAGGTAATTAGCAGAGGTAGGTATAGCACGTCAAAATGACACCTGAACAGAGAAAAAGCGATAAACTATGCTTCCTCTAATTCTCTTGTTGAAAAGACTAATTATCAGGTTTTATCTCCTTAACAGGAACTGCAGCCATCATTTAATATGGGGGGGGGAGTTTTTTCAGTTTGGAGACAAAAATAGCAATACATAAAATATCTCCCAAGTTGCTTCTGCTAGTACTGAGTGTTAAGAAAGATGTAAACATTTGAAAGGTTATCTATCCACAATTGTACTTGTTTACTTCTGAGCCTAGAGGGGAATTCTACCCCCGAGTTTTCTCACCGCCAGGGCCAGACAGCTACTATGCCTTCAGTATGGCCTCCCCTTAGTGTATTATCACCAATCCTTACAGCAGTTCTATGATAAGAATCTTTTGCCATGTTTTAAACAGATATGATGACAGAGGGACAGGCTTTGAAAGAAGGGTTCATTGCTCACAGTTTTCAAGAGGCAGGGGCACGCCATGTCACACAGGGCCACATGGGAAGCACCAGGGATGGTCAGGTGGCAGAAGGAGTGAGGGGAAAGTATAGGCAAAAGCTTTCATTGTAGTTTTCAAGAGAAGAAGTGGGCAAGGCAGGGTAAGCAACTGGGCAGGCTTAGGATCGGAATCATGTCAGCAGGCTCTGGTCTATAAGAGTGGTCTCTAGTTGTCCAGTACCTGGCCCTGGGGTGATTAGGGCAGGGGGATAGTGTCCTGGACTGCCCGAGCCTGATGAAAGGACGCAGGTGCGGGGCATGGACTTGGGATTGGTTGGTCTGCATTTCAGAGGCACTGTGGAAGGCAAGTCACTCATTCTCTCTAGGAATTAGCAACCCTTGGAGGGGCAGTCCCTCCCTGGGTCCAAAAGGCCTCAATATGTCAAAAACTCATAAAATAAAAAACACAATTACCAGCTGCAAAACCCATAAGCTCTTTTCCAAAGCATACTTCTATTAGAATGTAGTAACTATTCCTGTAAGCTAGTGCTTACAGGCTACATCCTCAAACTGATCAGACCCACCCTGACCCCTCAGTTAGACTACTAACCTACAGAAGTCACAGCCAACTGTTCAAGGATGGCTTATGCAGATGTTTATGAAGGGAAGGGGCATATAGAAAAGTGATCTCAAATGTGAGTGGTCAGGCACCAGAATCTTCGAGAGGGCTGGTTAAACACAGACCACTGGGTTCTAACCCTCGGGTGTCTGATCCAGTAGGTCTGAGTTGGTCGGAAATTTGCATTTCTAAAAAACTCCCAGGTGATGCTAACACCACTGGCCTGAGGACCACATTTTGAGAACCACTGGCTTAGAGAAACTATTGACTATAGTGCAGCAAGGTAAACTCAAGAACTAACAAATCTAAACATTAAACGTATGTAGTGAAACCAGGGATGACATTCAAAATATTTAACCAAAAAAAAAAAAGCCAATAAAATATTTTTAAAATGTGGGTAGGGTAATAGCTGAGTGGTTGAATGCATGCTTAGCATACACAAGGTCCTGGGTTCAATCCCCAGTACCTCCATTAAAAAAAAAATTAAATAAAATAAATTTTAAATATATATATATTTAGAGGGGAGGGTACAGCTCAATGGTCGAGTGCATGCTTAGTATGCATGAGGTCCTAGGTTTAATCCCCAGTACCTCCATAAAAAAATGTAATAATAATAAATTAAGAAACCTAATCCCCCCCCCCGCAGAAAACAATAAATATTTATATATTTAACAATCAGTATGGCATGGTACTGACCAGGGTACTGGGGCTAGTCTCAGGGACCCCTGCTGTGGCAAGGCGGTTACAACTATGTTAAATTCACACGTGTGAAGTGGAGCTCAGAGTGCCAGATGGTGAGCCTGGTTCAACAAAAGACCGCAAGAGAAATGGAAACGGAGTTTATTCCTCACAGGTCCTGGAGGAAGTGCATGGCACACCTTGAGGGGCCACCCGGGGAGGTGAATGCAGAGAGGCAGGACCTGGTGCACGTACCTTCCTTAGGACCCTCAGGTGGAGTGCTCTGGAGTTACTGAGCTAAGGCCAGAGTGGTCAATTCCATCCAAAAGGAGCAGGGCTGGTAAGCTCCACAAGGGTCTTATCTAAGGGGCGCACCAGGGGCCGGCACTGGGAGGCGGGGAGACTGTTCATCGCAAGGGCTGCCCTTGGAGGGGCAGTTGCATCAGGAACTTCCATTTGCTTGTGCAGAGTGCGGGCTGTTACCTAGGGCGCATGCCTGCACGAGGGGTGGCTGTCAGTTTCAGGCCCCCACAGGCTGCCTGGCCAAACAAAAGGGCAGGCAGCGCCATGGAGTAGCTCAGCTAAGCGCTCGCTGCCAGCACTACGTCGTCTGTTTTGTTACCCATAGATATACCTGTACATGCTTTCTATTTTTTTTTAAATTCTCATTCAGGGCTGTCTATGCCCGTGGGAGGTATTCGGTGCAAATTTGCTAGAGGAGAGGAGGAATGGGATAGAAAAGAAAGGAAAAGGAGGGGGAAGAGGAAGGGAGTGGAGGAGAGGGGAGGGAAGGGGAAGAGAGAGAAGAGGAGAAGGGAAGGGGAGAGGGCCCATGAAACGGAAGGGATTGAGGGCTAGGGGAGCAGCTACTTTCTAAGCAGCATAGAATTATTTCATTATTTTAAGACTCAGCATAGCCACACACTTGCTTACCAACAGAACATGAGCCTGGTGGCTCCCTTCCTCATCCGTGATCTTCAAGTCACACCAACTCCCATTCTTCTCCAACACCAGATGCAGAGATTAAATCTGCCAAAGCCAATCCTAATGGTTTTCTCTCTGCCCAAAGGGTTTATCAAAATGGTGCCTGTCCTTCATATCCGGAATACAGAAAGAACATGTACAAAGCAGTAAAACAGGTCACCTAATGGAAAAAGTGGACCAAAGACTTGAAAAGACACTTCAATAAAAAGTTATCCAAGTGACCAATAAACACACAAAGAGATGCTCAACCTCATTAGTCACTGAGGAAATGCAAATTAAACAACAATGTCCCCTCTTCTCTGGTCTCTTCACCACAGACCCGGTTGTCCTCCAATCCTAGTTGGGTGTGTTCCCAATTGGTAGTAAAGTGTGAATATATACCTGTCTGCTTCCTCTCATCTTTGAGCTGCTTGGCTGAGATCACAATCTGGATACTTTTTTTACCCCTAGGACTGGAGGAAGAAAGCATTTAACACTGCAGGATGAATGCAACTGAAATCCCAATGAGATGACAGAAGTCAGCCTGAAAGGCTAGGTTTGGAATGTGATTTTGCAGCTGGAAGAAGAGTAAGGAATTGAGAGGAGCAATAACGGATCCTTTCTCTGGAGTTACTAGACATGATCAAAGACAAAAGAGATCATTTCTTTCAAGATAGTGGCCGACGTAACTTGTTCACATCTCTTCTACCATAACTCGCCATTGGATTTCTTAATATCAAGTGCTCTCTGGGTGCACAGAGCCTGTTTTTTTTTTAATCAAATGAAGACATATCCCTGTTCTCTAGAATTTCTGTCAATAGAATACTCATTGGAAAAGAAGAAGAAAAAAAAGGATGGGTGCACATTAAATAGGGTATCTTCTAAAAATGGAGGAAGGGAACTAAGATTTTCAGATTTCAACTGATTCTTTTCACTTTCATAATGCAGTTTAAAGGTTTGTACTCTAAAAGGAGCTCCGTTTGACACAACATAATATTTGCCATTATCTTTCCAAACATGAGTCCTTACTGTTTATATTTTTAAAAAATTACAATACAGTTCCTCAAACTCATTTTCACATGGTGAGAACAGAGTACCAATGCAGGTCTATCCACATATCATCTCAAGCTGGAAACCATGTTTATAAACTGCTAAACACACTCTAACCCCCTAATTTGTAAATACACTTCTTACCCACCTGGAAGGTCAGGTTCCAATTCAAAGTTCTCAGACTCTGTGAAGTTCCATGCAAAACCATGTCAGCATCCCCTTTTCTCCACTCACACCCCCACCACAAGCAGCCCCTCAGCGTGGGCAGTGGGCAGTCTTCCAACAGGCTGTGGTTTGTTAAACTGAGAAAGAGACCCCCAGGAGCCCTGGAAGTGGGCGCTGAGCAGTTGAACAGGAAGTTTCCAGTCTTAGGAATACAAACTGTGTTCTGGGAGGGACACAGGCACATCCCCTTGGCACCTCGGACCCCTCCCTGGTGGTGAGGGGCACGGCTGGAGGAGAGCCTGAGTGAAGCCCTCCTGAGCCCAGGCCCCAGGGCAGGATCCTCCTTGACCACTTCTCAGGGCAAAACTGTAGCCCTAGTCCCACAGCTTACAATTTAAAGCCTTTCACATTCAACCTATCCAAATAGATTTAAACTATGAGAAGTTTTTTTAAAAGAGAAATACAGACCTCAGGTGTTGGGGATGAGCTCCACTGCAACTAAGGGCTGTGACACCTCAAACCAAAAGGAAAAGACCCCAGGCATTCTTAAATAATCCACACAAGTTCATTTGTTTAAGGAGACAATGTTTTTCAAAGTGTCGAATTCCAGGAACATTTTTTCATATTAGTATTGTATATAATTCATCAGGTGATATATGAATTTTAAAAATCTAATACATTATCCAAACAGTAAAGACCATTTGTCTTCCTAAGGAGGTGATAAATACTACATTACACAACAGACTGCCTCACTGATATTATTAGCCATGAATTCCATTTGGAGTTTACTGCTCATCTCAAAGGCTTAGCATTATTTAACTGAAATAACCCCCAATCGTAACTACTCAGACGATCGATTCCGTTGAATCACTGATGTTCCTGTCATGGTGAAAAGGCTGGATTATTTTTGTTAGAAGCTGGCACACCACGTCCTGTGGCATGGTATAATTAAGAACAACTGTTTACTTTTTCTTAAATTCAACACCCCTCACCCCCACCTCAAAAGCTAGACATTAAAGTACTAAATATAATGATCTCGGTAAACCAAATTGCTATGTTCCTGGCAGCCCTTCCCTGCTGTTTCCCTTAAACATTTCTATCTGAAATGATGAAGGAAGAAAAAAAAAACCAGAAACCTGGAAAATATACAGCTAACCCTTCACTGTATCGTCCACCTAACCATCAGAGTTTCCGCTCCAGTGCTGAAAAAGACTCCCTCCCTCCTTCCTCTCCCTCATTGGCCATTTGCACTGTTTCAAATGTCCATGGAGCACACCATGCAGGATTATGAGACACCAGCCATTATTTTATGTCTGTGAGGTAGTCCCCCAAGTAGACTGGGGGACATTTCTGAGGGCCTGCAGTCATCTTGGTTTGCTTGGTACCCTGCCAGGGCCTGACACATGGAAGTATCTGTAATGTCACTGAAGAAACACATGATCACCTTGTGGCCTTCATGAACTATGTAGTGTTGAGACTTATTCTGGCATAAAGAATATCAGAATCAGTTCCCCACAGAAATGAATGAACCCAGTGCATGACCCCTGAAGTGTAGACTCTAAAAATTAGAAAGTCTAGATAGAAGATTCTGGTTGATTTCATTCAAATCCCACCAGATAGGTAATGACATACAGAGAACTCCCAGAACTTAGTGGCAAAGACAGGGCTGACGAGACATGCCCTTGTGAGATCTTTTTTAAGATGCACTTTGTTTTAATTACATTTTACAACCATCAGGAGACTAGCTTTGGCTATGCTTTGAGAAATTGTACAACGTTGCACTTAATCCAAGGTTATTTTTTAGAGGTGAAATTGAAAAGACATCAGATTCTGGAAATGCTTCAAAGGGAATCACTCTGGCGCTGGAATAAGTAACCAACACAATATAGCAGCTGACGCCTTTCCTCTCCTCTCCATTCAGCTCTCCTCTTCTAAGTGTTTTAACACTGTGCACGGCCTCTGATCACTTTGGGGAATAGAAGGGTTATAAAGCATGAATAAACACAGATAACCACGTGGGTTTTGTGCTCAGCTAAGCACAATTTTGTGGTCATTACTAACCAAGTCATGTTTCTTTGTTAAGGTGGGGCCTGGCTTAGTGCATTTTACTAGCATCTGAATTGTTCCCAAGATACAGTTTTATTATTTTTTTTGGTGGATTTCATATGCTGAAGTGTTTTGTCCACAAACTTAATAATCTCAGGTATAACCACCACATTTGGTAAAATATTTTATTCAGAGCACCTTCGGTAATTTGTTACAATGCAGTTAGTTAGCCTATGAGAACCAATCGTACATAACTTAGCTGTTAAATGTTTAAATTTAATGTTTAAAAATAAATTATATAGTGGGCCATCAGGAAAAATTTCATCTAGACTGTGATCAACATATTTTTCCTTTCTGTAATATTCTAAAATAAAATATAATCCATTGGCATTCTATGGCCATCTGTGTATCTTTTTAAAGTACATTTTTGGCATAGCCCCAACTATCACTTTCTCAAAGTCCAGAAACACCATTAGACCCAGAAACAGGCCCATGAATAAATGAATAACTTAATGTAGGACAACAAATGCATTTCAAATCATTGGGGAATGAATGGACAATTTGATCAAGGGTATTGGGACAAGTGATGATCACTACGGAAATAAATACCCTCACAATCCATAGCACACCAAAAACAAAGACAAAAAATCCTCCTCACAGCCTACCAAAAAAAGGAGTGGGGAATGCCAGATCATGAAAGACCTAGCTATGAAGAGATAGACTGGGATTTCATAATTGTAGAATAGATAAACAAGATTATACTGTATAGCACAGGGAAATATACACAAGATCTTATGGTAGCTCACAGAGAAAAAAATGTTGACAATGAATATATACATGTTCATATATAACTGAAAAATTGTGCTCTGCACTGGAATTTGACACAACATTGTAAAATGATTATAAATCAATAAAAAAAGTTAAAAAAAAAGAGAAAGACCTAGTTATGAAAAGCACAAGTGTAAAATACTGGGCGGGGGGGGGCAGGAATTGTGTGTGTGTGTGTGTGTGTGTGTGTGTGTGTGTGTGTGTGTGTGTGTGTGTATGAGAAAATCAGGCCAGGGAAGGTTTCTAAAATAAAACACAATAAACAGAAACCATAAAGGAAGCAGACTGACAAATCTGACTACATTAAAATAAAAAATTCCTGTGCATCAAAAATATCATTAATAAATGAAAAGACAAAGCATAGCCAAAACTAGTCTCCTGATGAGTATAAAATGTAATTAAAACAATGTGCAGGGGGTGGGTATAGATCAGTGGTAGAGTGTGTGCCTAGCATGCGCAAGGTCCTGGGTTCAATCCCCAGTACCTCCATTAAAATAAATAAAAATCTAATTACCTCCCCACCAAAAAATTAAAAAAAAAACAAAAACCAAAAAACGAAGTGCATCTTAAAAAGATTTCACAAGCGTAGATTGGGAGTAGATACTTGTAACTATATAAGCAACACAGGACTATAGTCCTGAAGATGTAAATACAGTATATCAATAAGAAAATAAAAGCCCAAAAGCCAAATGGACAGAAGACAGGCATTTTTCCAAAGAGGAACATTGGCTGACCAATTAACTTATAAAAATGGGCCCAACCTCATTAATAATCAGGTGAATAAAAATTTAAACCACAAGAAATTACCATTTCACACCTCCAGATTGGCAAACATTTCAAAGTCTAACAAGGCCCAGTGTTAGCAATGGAGCAACTTCAACTCTCATGCCCTGATCATAACTGGTACCCCAGTTTGGAAGCAATTTGGTGATATCTAAAAAAGTTGAAGCCTGGAGAAGCAAACATGTGGGAAGATTCCACCACTTAATTTCTTTTAAAAGCAGCAGTATCTTAACACAACAGGCAGTTTGACTGCCATTAGTATAAATTGTGATTTTGTATAACTCATTGTTGAAAGCTGATACTTGCTTGTAAATAATAAGAGTTAACATTTGATGCTGAACACTGGAATTTGACACAACATTGTAAAATGATTATAAATCAATAAAAAATGTTTAAAAAAAAGAGTTAACATTTGAGCACTTACTCTGCCAGGCACAGCTCTAAGCATAGATTTTTTTCATTTGATCCTGACATGATCCAGAAGGAGGTTGCTACAAATTGAATGTTTACGTGGCCACCAAGTTTGTATGTTGAAATCCTAACCCCCAATGAGACCGTATTGGCAGGTGGGGCCCCTAGGAGGTGACGAGGTCATGAGGGTGAAGCCCGCATGAATAGGATTAGCGCCCTTAGAAAAGAGACTCTAGAGAGCCCCCTTGACCCATCTGCCATTGAGGGCCCAGAAAGACAGCTGTCAGATGCCAAATCTGCTGGTGTAACATCTTGGACTTCCCAGACCCTAGAAGTATGAGAAAGAAATTTCTATTTATAATGGTAAATTTCTATATATATATGGTATTATTATGGCAGCCCAAAGGAGTAAGACAGAGGAGCCATTATCATCCCTATTGTACAGATGCACAGAGGGCCAAGGCCCTAGAGCCAGGATACAAATGAATCCAGTGGTCTGGGCCCACTTTTACATCCTGCATATCCCATGAGTAAATTGTTTTTGCAGGAGTCGGCACTGCTTGTCCTAAATGTGATGAGTAAACTGTAACAACACTTAATACGTGTGAAGCACTACTGACTTTCTCTTTGGAAATTCAGGGTGGTTTCTCAAGCCAGTCTTGATATTACTAAAAGTAAGGAGTGGAGAGAATGCTTGGAACTCGTGACTTCCATGTCCAAGGAGCAAATACAATTCAGTCTTGTGTTTTGGGCTCCCTAATTACTAAGAAAATATGTTCACCAAATGGCACCTTTCCTAAGTTTCCAGAACAATGTTCCTTCCAGGAAGCCACAGACTTCAGCACCTCACACCAATGTAGGGTGCCTGTGAAATTCATGGTATTATTTTACTCATGATGTACCTGTTAGTGCTTTTGGTTATTTCCTTCAAAGATTTTACTATCTCTTTGCTAATAAGAGGTCATCTGTTGCCTGCTTCCCTCAAAGTGCCATCCAGAGCTATAAGATTCAGTCTTCACATGTTTGTCAGAGTCAAGGTGGACCATTCGTGCTATGGCTGAATAAGACATTTTCCCCTTTCCTTCAACACCATGAATTCTAAACAGGGGGCATTACCACTCCTTGGATTTTACGTTACATTCAGAAGTCAAATATGGTAGATTGACTTACTGTTCTCAATTTTTCACTCCCTTGTCATTCATTTCATGGTCATGGCTTTGGGGTTGACAGAGCAGACTTCCTTGCCTCTCAGCCTTGGCCTTGGCCATGCAATGTGCTTTGACCAATGGGACAGTGACAGATGTGGTACAGAGGTGGAAAAGTTGCCTGCATCATCGTGCTTGCCCTCCTGCACTTCCGTCTTTCACCAGAACATGTCTCAGGTAGGTACTGGTCCAAGGAGGAGGAGAGAGAGGTGGAATAGACTTGACTCAACTCACAGCTGACAGCAGAGCCCAGGCTAGATCAGCTGAACCCTAGCCAACCCACAGATGGGTTAGAGAGAAATCCACACTTGCTGCTGTAAGCTGTTGAAATTTCAAGTTTGCTTGTTATGCAGTTATTGCAGTAATAGCTGACTAATACATAAGCCCTCCTCCATCTGCCATATGTTGAAGACCATCTGTATTAGTTTCCCAGGGCTAATGTAACAAAGTACTACAAACTGGGTGACCTAAACAATGCACTGTCTCACAGTTCTAGAGGCCAGATGTCAGAAATTAAGGGCTTGGCAGGTTCAGTTCCTTCTGAGGGCAGTGGGGAGAACTGGTTCCATGCCTTTCTCCTTAGGCATTCCTTGGCTTGTAGAATGGTGTTCTCCCTGTGTCTTTACATCATACGTGTTTCTAGGTCCAAATTTCCCCTTTTTTATAAGGATACCAGTCATTTTGATAAGGGCCTACCCTAATGACCTCATCCTAATCATCTGCAAAGACCCTATTTCCAGATAAGGCCACATTTACGAGTACTGAAGGTTAGGACTTCAACATCTTTTGTGGGGGACACAATTCAACCCATAACACCATCCCAGATGTCTTTCTGGTGGGGGAGAAATAAGACTGGATGGGCCTGATGGCCTTTAGGTTAATGGAAAACCTAAGAGTTTATCTCTAGATAGCTGTAGAGCAGAGAAATAGAACAGCTGACTCTGGAACAACATCTTTGAACTCCCTGGGTCCACTTACCAGCAGAATTTTTTCAGTGGTAAATACCACATTATCCACCAGGGTTAGCTGAATCCGAGGATGTGGAGCTGCAGATACCGAGGGCGGAGTGTAAAGTCATACTTGGATTTTCAACTGTGTGGGAGGTCGGCACCCCTAACCCCAGGGTTATTCAAGGGTCAACCATATTAGGTGTTGCTGTCTTCTCATAAATGTTTAAAGCACTTGCAGTAAATCACCTTCATCTCTACTCCTCCCTTAAATGACACATGTGTACTTTCTTCATAGCCTTTATCTTAGTACATCTACACTGACTCGCCTTCATGCTTCTATTTCCAGCAGCCCTCACAGTGTCCTGTTGCTCTGGGCCGGTGTTTTCTGCTTATTTTTCTTTGCTGCATAAGAGGCCACCCACGTGTTCTTTGCTCTACACATTGCCCTGAATATCCAACACTGTCTTCTAGGACCCTCTAAGCAGAGCCTGCGGCAAAAGTGACCAAGATATGCTACTGAGAGCTGTTCTAATACAACGTCAGGACTGAATCATGTGACCTCTAATCCTTCCTCCTTATTTTTCTTTGTATTTTGAATAAACTTGCAAAAGACCCAAGCACGAATTAAAATTTGTTCTGGTTCTACTCTCTGCAAAAATAAACAAACTTACCTAAACCCATAAAATCAAAGCACAATCCAGGCTTCAGGAAGTTGAATGTTTAGTTGAATAAAAAGCAGAATCCTTTATCCTTATGTTCAGAACCTCCTAGCTGTCAGGGCAATGTCTGCACACTGAACCGGGTAAACATCCTTTCAGAATTATGAGGACAACTTACTGTCTGCACTGTCTGCACAGGGTCTCCACTAACTGGCCTCCATCCACCGCCAGTCTTGTAATTTTTCAAATGCTGGGGGTATAAATGCCCTTTGGGGAGCACTGTGAGGTTAAAATCGAGCCCTAGATGGTTTATCTAATTGCCTTTGTAACAAAATACATGAGAACAACCCTAACCCTCGGAAGTCAAACAGGAACTCACTGTAGCAATTACTGTGGCAACACCTATTGCTTTCAGGCCGCCTCTAACAATGCTGATATTTAAAAACATTTCAGTTCCCAGTGGTTCATGCAATGGCTTTCTGTGGTTTTTTCCTGCAAAGCCACCTACCTGACCTTCCTCTTACCAGCCTTCTAGCCCAGAGACATTCACAGTGTGGTCCGCAGACCGGCAGCATCCGCTGATTAGACTGTGAGAAATGCAGACTCCAGACCCTGCCCCAGACTTCCTGAATCAGACTGTATTTTAAGGAGACCCTCTGGTACTCCTTATACGCACTCAAGTTTGAGAAGCACTGCCCTAGTTTTTCTATTCCTATTTCTAAATAGCAGGACAACTACTGTTCCAGATGAATCTTTTAAGTCTTCAGCAAGTTTTCTCCTAAAACTAATTGAATAGCTTTTTAACGTGACCCTGTTTTCAAATTTAACATGTTACAAAACAGGGCTTTTTGCCATAAGTAAAAAGAAGGCTTCAGACCAACTCTCACTCTGCATTCTCCTCTTCTGCCATATACATGGGGAAAGAAAAACAGAAAACCCTTCAGCCCTGCAGTGTCTTAGCAGAAGCTCAGGAACATTTAACAGCAAAGAAACAGTGGGGGGTCTTTGGAGCAAGATCTTTGCCAGGGGGCCTTTTGTCTCTAAGCCAGTGGGACCCGCAAGAACTCGAGTGCAGACAGGGAGCCAATAGCCACATTGTCCTCCATTCTCACCAGCATCTCCATTTAGACGGACCACAGCAGACAACACGGCCGCTGGCACACCACTGCCCTTGGCCTTAGGGATCGCCGGTGGGAGACCTCACAGGTATGGTTTTTTCTTTGTGTGGCCATCAGAAAGCCCACAAGATATCATTTAGCCAAGAGAACTGCTGCTGCCTCAGGAGCATCACACTTATTGTGTCCTAAGCTAGATCTTAAAAGCAGCATGTGCTCATGCGGGCACTTCCCTGGCCCCTTGAGCCTCATTACTCTTAGGTTTCTGATCCTATGTCCACAAATCTTGCTCTCACGTCCCACAGGCAGACACGAGCCCAATTGTGCCATGAGAATTCCTCCCTTATTTTTTCTTACTGTTTAACGTTTTACTTGGAAATAGTTCCAAGCATAGAGAAAAGCTGCAATAAGAACTTGCTAATATTGATACAGTACTTTATCAAAACTACCATGCATATAGCAATTTGTTTTTCTATGCAATAATGCCCTTTAAAGGATCTGTCCTCCAATATGGGAGCCAGTGTGGGGTCAGATACTGCATTTAGTTGCCTTGTCTCTTTAGCCTCCTTTAATCTGGAAACCTCTTCACAGCCTTTTCTTTTTTGACACTAGTACTTTTAAAGAATACAGACCTTTTAAAAATAGTATGTTTCTCATTTTGGGTCTAATGTTCCCTCATGCTCATTCAGGTAACAGCCTCAGCCTAGCACTGCACAGGTGGCTACGGACCCTAGTTGATTTTCATCACTTGGTCAAGGTGTTGTTCCATTTCTCCACAGAAGCAACACGTGGTAAGCTGAATAATGACCCCTACAGATGCTGACATCCTAATCCAAGAAATTTATGTTACCTTATGTTGCAAAAGGGACTTTGCCTTGACAGGGATGCAGAGAGAGTCAGAAAGAGCAGGTAACGTGACAAGAGAAAGAGATCTGAAGGCGCTATGCTGCCGACTGTGAGACTGAAGGGCCCAGACGCCAAAGAATGCCTCTAGAAACTAGAAAAGGCAAGAAACAGATTCTCCCCTAGAGCCTCCAGAAGGAACCAGCCCTGCCAACACCCTGACCTGAGCCCTGGAAGACTTATTTCAGACTTGTGGCCTGGTAAATTTGTGTTTTTTTCAAGAACTAAGTTTTTGCTAATTTGTTCAAGTGGAAACAGGAATCTGCTATATAACTCATAAGCAATGTGTTGGTGACACTTGAAAAACCACACAAATATGCTCCTTGACAATTTACCCCAAGATTTTATTTACATTAGTGGATGACTCTTGCCTGATTCAGTCTCCACTGTGATTACAAAATGCTAGTTTTTCAGCTGCCTCCCCTACTGGTTGGCACTGAGCTTTCTATAGTAAGGGTCTCACCTATTTGTATATTCGTGTCCTCCACTTACTTATGTATTTATTTTCCATACAATCTCATGACTTCCAATTTTTTTGATGGTTTACAATTTATTATGCTTTTCCTTTAGGGCACAAACCCTTCTGGATTAACCCAGTGGGAACCAAGGGCTGGCTCAAACTAAGCACAAGCGGACAGGATCAGTGTCGTGGCCTTGCCGCCTGGCCTCCAGGAACTGGCACCGTAACCCAAGCCACAGCCCCCCGTAGGCTGATCCAGACCAAAGTGGAGGCCGGTGTAAGGATTCCAGCCAGTGGGTAGGACGTCACCAAGGGCAGAGACGTTCAAGAATGACAGTTATCCCCCATGCCTCCATTAAAAAAATAAGTAAATAAACCTAATTACCTCCCTCCCCCCACCAAAAAAACCCAACAACAAAAAATGACATAGTTGACGGTGGGGCACAAACAAACATGAAGAAGACTCACAGCAATGGCTGACACCCAAATGGCCGCAGATCCCACACACCATTTCGGTTTTCCGGGCACACCTTCCTGAGTTTCTGCTCCTCTTCAGCCTTTGGGGGTACCCAGAAAGAGCCCGTAAGACAAGGCCCTGGTGAAAGGACCCCCTTCACCAGCACAGCACTCTCACCTGCGCAGGACAGGGCAGGGCAGGTGGACTCGCTCCCTCGATGCCTGAAGCCCCAGCAGCTTCTCCCTTTAGCATCTCATCGTTGGCTGCTTTTCTTCTTTTGTGATGTAAAAAAATGCTTTTTAATTTTTGGGGGGAGGGTGATAATTAGGTTTTTATTTATTTATTTTTTAACAGAGGCACTGAGGACTGAACCGAGGCCTCATGCCCACTAAGCAGGTCCTCTGCCACTGAGCTCTGCCCTCCCCCACTGCTTTTCTTCTTGAACATTCCCAACCCTGCGTCATTTCCTCACACTGGCCTGTTTCTTCTAGGTTCCACCTGGCAAATTCAAAGAGTTCCCTTTTACTACAGAAAGAGTGCACTTTAACTACGTGCACAGAGCACCAGACCAGCCTGAGCAAGAGATACCGAGTGACGGCCCTTGGAGCTTCCATTCCAGCCTCAGTCAACTGAACTTGGGCTGAAGGGCTGGCTTCCCTGCCCCCATACTTCCATAAAAGGCCTCCAGCTCTCACGTGGCAGAGCCAGAAACCACACTCACATGGCCTCTCCCAGCAGGACACACTATCTCTTCAGACATGAAACATTTAACCATCTATGGCCAATAAGATAAGGGATAAAGACTAATAAGACTAAGAAGAAAAAAAACAGAAACACTGAGTGTGAAGGGACCACGGGATGAACACACAGGATCTGAAGCTCCCTAAGCCCTAGGAGGAAGGACAGATGGGTAATTTTACGTATCGTATTCAACTTAGACAACTGGAAGCAGGCAAGGCAGGGTTGTCTGAAAGTAGAGGACACAGCATGGAGTCTAAGGAGCATATCTGTCCCTTTGCAATGAACTTAGAGCTGTCAGAATCACTTACTGAGAACCTGAGTTACCAGCATCATCATCTACCACTAAGTGAAGACTATTTCAGAACTAGGACAAGAAAAAAGGATTTTCCAATAGGCGGAACCAGGAATGATCTCTACCAAGTTAACTCCAGTAACACAACCCACATCTACAGAAAACAGTGCCTCGCCGTGTGCAGTCCTGGCCTTTCATCTCTAGGCAACGAGGGGTGGGGGGCAATACCCCCAGTCCTCCCTCTGGATCTTGGAGGGCTTCTGTCAAAACTGACCTGGCTTGTTTAGCTTGCTTCACCCAGGAGAGCTCCTGACTCTTTTATTCTATTACCATGCATTGTTGCACAGAGAGGGCCTTGTTCCCTAAAACTTCACCTTAAAGGAAGCATTCACTGAAATGACCACCATGTGATTGGTTGCCACCCACCGATGAGGTCTTTATTAATTAGCTGGCCAGGGCATCGCTGGGACCCCCAAATACAGGGATACGCATACCTGTCCAGCCACATTTATCATCTGATTTCCCAGGGAAATCACATCTGAGAGTATTCAAATAGCTTTCCAAAAGTACTGGGCTATTTCTCACCCATGTTCTATTTCTCATTTTTGAAATAACAAGTAAAGCCTGAAATCAGTGGAATGACTGAGCTAGGTAATTGAGATTTTAAATGGTTCTGGCCGAGTAGAACTGATCTGCCAGTAATGCTTTGAGATTGTGACAGCAGAGTGAAGGGACCCAGCCTCCCTTCCCCACCATCTAAATACAATGAAACGATGGAAGCAAAAACTGTAGGTCAGGGGTCCTTAACCTGACATCTATGGACAGAATTCTTTGTGGCCCTAAACTTGGATAGGAAAAACCTATGTAGCTTTATTTTCACTAGCCTCTAACTGAAATCCAGCATTTCCTTTAAGCATGAGTGTAGGTGACAAACCATGTTAGCACTGGCAGTACCTATGACTTTGTTAACGAGAAGTCACATGCATTCTTGCCATATTTCAGTTGCTACAGATCTTGTTTATACTCATTATGCTTCAGAATTGTATTTGACCCACAACTAGATCCAGTTGTATAGCAAGTTATTAAAGCACAAATATTAAACCTGAAGTCTTTGAAAAACAATGTAACTTGTTATGTAAAGCAGATATGATTATAAGGTATTTAAAAACATGTTTCTGAGGAGGGGCTCACAGGTTTCACCAGGCGGCCAAAGGAGTCCATGGTACTAAAAAGGTTAAGGACCCGGATGGGGGCTTTCTTACAGCAAATTCAGATTGTTATTAGCCACGAGATCCCTGGGCACATTTCAGATTTTGACGGCTGGCCTACTCAGTGATGTTAACCTTCAATTCACAAAGATATTTTAAGACTAAGCAAGAGAATGTAAAGGCAAGTTGTGTATTAACCCAAAGCACAGTGATGTAAAAGATGACGTGGTATAAAGGCACGCAGCAACAGGGTGAAATAGAAGGAGGTTAAGTGTTTCTTTAAGGCCTCATAGCAGCTCATGTCAAATAACGCTGCCCAACCAGCCTGGAGAACAGTGCTACTCACATGGTGCTGTTCCAAGACAGGTAAGGAGTGTGTGCTGCAGTGTAGACCAACATACTGCTTCCTTCACTGAGGGAGTCTTGCTGGGGATGAAAAGCTTCAGCCAAAGCAAACAGAACAAAGTGCTTAGAAAATAAAGAGCTGGTTGAAGGACTTTGAGTAGCACTGCTCTAGAGTCTTGGGCACAGGCCAAGGATACATCACATCACGCCCCACACACACACTTCCTTCGCCCTATCCCAGGAGTCATGGGAAAAGAATGAAATTGATCAATTGAGACGAACACACACTCTGACATAAGCAACAGTTAAGCAAAGACTATTCAACTGCACAGGAAGTAGCAGCATTTTAATTTTGCCCAGCAGAAACAGCGTGAGCCCAGCCTCCTCCAGCCCAGGCAGATCACCATCAATCAAGGTTTTTAAATATTCAATCACATTTTCAGGAGAAAGCAGCATTTCTTTTTTTTTTTTAAATAAATGAATACTTGATACCTGCTGATGTGAATAGAATTTAAACTACAGCCACATTTGTCTTGTCTTTAATTAAAAAGCAGCTATATACTACAGTATATTCTATTTTAGATTATAAAGGAGACTACAACACTAAATAACACTACAGCCATTAAAGTAATATAACTGCTTAGATCTTATAACATTTCCTTAAAATGCAGCAAAAGTTGAGGTTGGTTTTAGTTATCAAGGGTTCAATTTGCATGCTTTTCTTTTAAAACAATTACAAAGATGTTTAAAACAATCAGACACCCTTTCTCCAATACAAAGAAATGAACTGGGTCAGAATTCACCATTATCACTCAAAGTCAAAAATGTGTTTCTTTCCCTTCTTCCTCACATACTACATACCTTATTGTCTCCTGGAGATGTCTTCCACCGCCTGGCCCAATCTGATACATTTCATTTCTAACCCTCAGCTTTTGGCAGGACCTGTGTGTCACCAAATTCACCAGCAGATTTAGCCTCAGACTCAAGCTAGCCTTCAAATATAAAGTTATGCCACATATTAACAACAACATATCCAGATGGCAGATATACTTGGCTTATTTCTAAAATGGAAAAAAAAAATTCTATTTACCTAAAACTGTGTTCTAACATTACAATAGTACCATCATTTTTAATCTTACACAGTATAGAGACTTTAAAAAGCATTCTAGAGGAGTCTGAGGGGGTGAGTAGGACTTCCAATGCCATTTTTAACACCTCTATGTGCAAGAAAAATATTTGCTGAAAGCCAATCTAGTTCCGACATGACTCTCCTTTTATTAGTTATTATTTCTTCTCCCGTGCCAAACCAATAAAAAAGAAAAAGCAGGCATATATTTATTTTTTAAAGAATGTTACACACCATGAACCTCTCTCAGGAGGAAGTGCTCCAGGCTGACACTAATTTTATCTCAAAACAGACATTGGCTATTTCATTTTTCATGTTTTGCTCACTGCAAATTCACCATAAATGAAATCATTCCATTGATAAAGCATAAACCTTTCATAAAACAACAGCATAACCCAGTGATTTCTAACAATCCAAGTCAATATAACCTCACCCTTGATGTGGACTGTGCACCCAGAAACACACCACCAAGCTGTTACATGCGCCTCCTTAGTTGAGTTTAAGTTGCTCTTGTGGTTGTGGGCCTCTCCACAAATGAACATCTATCATCCAAAAAACTTCTCAAAAAAATCTCACAGCAGCAACTCAAAGCAATCTTTATCTTTACATCTAATATGCCGCTAAGAGTGGGAAGAGAAATAAGCTTTTGATTTTCAAGTTTACAGTAAGGCCAAATCCTTTCCTATCCTCAGGTCCATTCTATAATGAAGAGCTGGTAGATGCAATAGGTTGTTTACCATTTACCACAGTGCTAAATGAAGTCATTACTATGGTTCAAAAAAGGCCCCAAGGCCATCCTATTATAAAGAGATAAATAGCACCCAGTGATAGAACTGAAAAAAGACCAGGAGACACTTTTATTTTGTGAGATCAGAAGTGAGAAAGAGGGGACCTGGCCGAAATAAAACAACAGACACACAAAATTTCTCATTTTAATTTTAATCGAAGCATTGCTATTCATTTTTTTAAGTCTTTTCTTATAAGCACCAAATTTTAATATCTGTATCAATTTGCGGGGGGGGGGGGGGAAGAAATTCCATCAAGAACTTCCCTCCAGAAGAAAACAATGTTTATCCCTCCAAACAACCCAATTCAAAGTCTACCAAAACAAAAAAAGCCCACACAGAAAAAAAATAACAAAAATCACATTCTAGGGGTTCAGTGCATTTAGCAGCCTTCACTGTGCTGTCTAATCATCCTTCAGCTGACTTTCAAAAAAATAACACCCTAGTTCATCAAAATATACATTTTCCATTTGATTTTTAAATTAAAAAAATAATTAAAAAAAGAAACTTGAAGGAATTCACAATCAATTGCCTGACTCGTTTCGATGTCACATACAGCACATGAAGGTCAGGAAGGCTATTTGCAGCACACATGATTAGGGGAAATTGATTTTCAAGGTTTAGCTTTCTTCCAAACAGTGTAAAATACCCACCTGGACAGGGAGTCAAGGAATAAGAGGAGGTAATTCAACGAAGAATAGGCATCACTTAAAATTTGTTTACTGGCCTACAAATTGGAAGATGGATGAAAGCTTCAGTGCTTACAGCACTGTGGTAATGAGAACGAAGGCCCCTTAAACAAGGCCACTTTGCAGCCAGGCCGCCTACCACCTGTGACACTGGGTGAGGGGGGGAGAGCAGAGAAAAGGTTAAAGGGACAGAAATATTCTCTCAGGTCACACGACTGCTTACAAGGACTCTAAAATGGTTTCAGGAATCATATTGGTTGGGGAGTGGGGAGACAAAGACAAGAGGGAGGCGAAAGGTAGGGTATAGGGGGGATGGGAGGAAAAGAGAAAAGGGGGATGTGGGAGAAGGCAAGGGAGTGAGGAAGAGGAAAAAAGGGGGGAGCATGGAGAGTAAGAGGAGGGGAGCCGGAGGGTGGAAGCCTTTTCTCCAAATGCTATCACCTGATTTCTAAAGGCTTTCAACATTGTTATCAACCAAGACCTGACTGTAACAAGCGCTCTGGAGAGGAACCCTGACGAAGGTGGAGGTCCACAGGCTGTGAGGAGCCTGGCCAGCCGCCACCCACCCCCCAACCTCGGTCACAGAGCTCAGGCTCCCAGGTTGGGGCCTCACTGGCAGCCAGCAGCAGTCACAGGGTCTCCCTGGAGAATGAAAGCTGCTGTCACAGGAAGCTGGACCCTGCCACCTCCAGTAAGGAGGCTTTGGTCTACAGACTCCAGTCCATTTTTTAGGAGGAAATGCACTATAAATTTCCAATGACCATGCTCTCATTTGGTTCTTCTCTGGGTTCTTCCCTTATCTCTCTGGACTAACTTTACTAAGTGAACTAATGGAGAACCCCAACATTAACTTGGCGATCCTCAGCATTATTTTTAGCTCTGTCTCTACCGCAAGCCAGAATCAATTGAAGTGAATATTAAAGTAGGGTAATTTTCATATGAAAGTAGAATGAGCTTCTCCAGTCAGCCTGCTACAGCCAGGGTGGTGTTTTAGGGCTGAACCTCACACATCAATCCCTGGGCAGGCTGCTGGAGACAGGTCCCGGCCCGCTCTCCAGTGTTTCTAACTGGGCGGCAGCCTAGGATAGGGCTGGAGAATTTGCAGGTCTCACCAGTTCCCAGGTGATGCCGTAGTTCTAGGGACTGCCTGTGAGAACCTGTGGGGCCAGATCGTTAAAACGACCTGGGAAGCTGTGGCAGGCCGCACTCTACAATCTGAGGGTGGGACCCAGGAATCAGTATTTTTTTTAAAGCTTCCAGGAATTCCAATGTGCAGCCAAGTCTGGAAACCAGGGTCTTATATACTACAGAACTAATTCTGTTTGTTTAAAATGTTAAATAGGCATGGGATTTATATGGATGTTCTGATTTGGCAACAGAACGATATGGTCAAAGGATATAATTCCAAGTATGAAGGGACACAGACAATCTCCTTCGAGAATTCCACAGGACAATACAGGCGCCCCAGCTGTTCTTCATAGAGTGACAGGGCTTCCGTCAAATTGACACAGTTCCCCTAAATCAAAGAGAGAGAAGCAAACAATAGGATTCCTAAGTCCTTCTGAGGGTCCCACTCATTTTAAGGTCTCCAATAAATGAGAACAATTATAGCTTTAGGTAAGAGTTCATCTCTGAAAATGAGATAAGGCTTTAGTGCTTTCACAAACTGCACGGAGTTCTATTTATAGACCCATCCGCTCATTATCTTTCTACCTCATTTACCGAGCCATTTTCAAAGTATTAGAGTCTGAAGCAATAGAAAGCAGTGAGACCAATTTCTCATTAGTGACACAGTCATTATATCAACACCATGCAATTAGCAAAGATCCAGACACATAATCCATTCAAAATAAGTTTTCCCGATAGTCGCCACTGTGTTGAGAGTGAAGTATCAAAAAGATAATGTTCTGGATTTCCAGAATGGCTTAAACTATGACCCTCCTAAGAGTCTAAGACATTGACACAGAACTATATTCATACCCCCTGTGCCTTCCCCTAAACCTGAGATTTATTTTAAGGTATAAGAGAACAAAAGTCTGTTCAGGATATATACACTAAGGATATTCCCCAGTTCTAGTGTTTATCAAACATTTTCTCTTGACTTCATGGTTCTTTTTTCCCTTTCTTGTCAGTTTTTTTGTTTGTTTTTGCCTCCCCAGCAGCTAAGGGTGGTCAAAGAGACAGTGGAATTCTGCCAGGAAAGTTTTTCTTGTTGTTGTTGAAGTATACTTGATTTACAGTATTGTGTTAGTTTCAGGTGTACAGCAAAGTGATTCAATCATATACATATTTTTCAGATTATTTTCCATTATAGGTTATTATAAAAATTGAATATATTTCCCTGCACTGTACAGTAAATCTTTGTTGCTTATCTATTTTATGTATAGTTTGTCTCTGTTAATCCAATACTCCTAATTTATCCTTCCCCTTCTCTCTTCCCCTTTGGTAACCATAATTTTATGTCTATGAGTCTGCTTCTGTTTTGTATATAAATTCATTTGTATTATATTTTAGGTTCCACATACGTGATATTTGGTTCAGGACAATCAAGTATAAACCCCCGCTCCTTCAACTTTCTTCCAGCCTATAACTTAGATGTGTTATTTGGAGCTGCAACAGCCACTGTGACCATAAAAAAATAAAAATAAAAAAAAAAGATGAAGAGAATCAGATGCTGACCAAGACACAGTAGAGCTGCTGAACAAACACAGTATCTGCCTAGTTCTAGAGCAGTGATTCCCAATCTTTAATGTGCATATGAATCATAGCGGGGGCCTTGTTAAAATGCAGATTTTCATTCAGTAGGTCTGGGCTAGGGCTTATCATTTGAGCACAATTTTCCCCCAAGGGCTTCTCATAATGGATTTGGAAAACATGATGGGTATTTTAATATTACCTATTTCCTTTTAACCTCTGAAGTTAACATTTGGAAGAATACTGAATATATGTGCTGATCCCATTCCTTCATAAGAACTTCACTATCAGTATGCCTCAAGATAACCAAGTACAATGTGTAAGATGAAAATTATTCACAAATAAAGTAGCCTGTGATGTAAGCATTCCTCAGGATGGCATTTCCAAACCAACCAGCCAGCCAGCCACGGGCAAGTGGGTAGACAGAACTATTCCGAGAGCTGGCCTTGGCGGTTTTAACTTAGCACATTCGCTCAGCATGTTGTCATCCTTCAGTGCCAGCCTGTTTAGTAACCCATCATCTAGGGTCCTGCAGTGGGATTTGGCCAAAGTGCCCTTCACCAGCATATAATTTGGTTTCAACATCAAGTTCACCACGAGAGTATATAAACACCACATGTGTAATTTAAGATTCACAAATAGAAAACACTGCCTGGTTGTTTTTAGAACACCTCACTCCTAGGGAAGCTATAGAATGGAAATGCCACCAAGGTTCACAGTTTAAGATTTTCCTTGCCATCTTAAAGTTGACACCACACTCTCTCTTTACAGAGGGTATATGGGAAGACTGCCTAATAAAGAATGTGGTAAGGAAATAGGTTAGTTTCAATTTGTTTTTCCCCAACACTGTCATAAAGCAGTTTAAAAAAGAAAAAGAAAAAACATAGATACCTACCCAAAAAAGTGATGTGATACATTTCACTGTCCTGGGTATTTAAATGAAACTACATTGTTCTTAA
This sequence comes from Vicugna pacos, assembly GCF_048564905.1. NCBI lineage: Eukaryota > Metazoa > Chordata > Mammalia > Artiodactyla > Camelidae > Vicugna > Vicugna pacos. The sequence goes on along the minus strand of NC_133023.1, from coordinate 16,326,159 downwards.
GGCACATGGGAGATGCAGAACAAAAATCTAATAGAAAATAATTAATCTATTAAGGATGAGAGGAAGGGAATAATGTGGCAAGATACAGGCACCCCTAGTGGGTAAATCCCAATACAGTAGTTTCTGTCCTAGAAGGTTCTCCTTGCCCCAAGTTACCTGTGGGTGACATTTGCTTTTTTACTTTATAGATTTCAGTATTGTACCTTTTAAACACCTTGTGTGATTTCTGTAATGTTAAAGAAAACAAAAACAAAAAAAACAGCACAGCTCTGGAAGAATATATCCTTAGTAATACCATCTTTATCAAGTTCAAAAGCAAGCAAAATTAAATACTACGATGACTTAGGAAACCACACATACGTGAAACATCTATGAAGAACAGCACAGAATAATAGAAAAAAAATAACACTAAAGATGAGTTACTCCCGAAGGTGGGCAAGAGATCGGGGGGGGAAGTAGACATGTCAGGGGTACTGGTACTGTCCAGGTCTGCAGGGGGTGAGCGATTAGTATTTTTGTATCATAAGTTACATGAATGTCACATGAATGTCGCATACATATTTTTGTACTTTCAAATAACTTAGTTTTTGGTTTTGTTTTTAATGGGGAGTAGGGTAAAAGGGGGAGGGAGGCCAAGCCACAGAATCTGACTTGTCATCCCTAAAAGCAATTCTTCCCCAGATTCAAATTGCCTTGGCCAACCTGCCAGAGGTGGCTGCACCCCCACACTCCAGGACACTTTTCCTAGTTTTGTGGCCCATTGACAAGGCTGTCTGCAGGTAGCCACAGTGACACCAGTGACACCAGGAACTCACCACTGTAATGCAAGCAATTTTAGGCAGGAACATTTAGCTTTTGTCTGTCACCAAGTAAGAGGCCCAACATTTTCATCCCATCTTTAACCTTATTCCATTCTTAAGCTACAGGCTCAGGGAAGAGGGTGGTTGTGAATCCAGGCCATCTCCTGAGCATACCATGTGGCAGCGTAAGAAAACATTACACTGTGGCAATGACATCAGTACATCCCAAGTCAAACCACACTGCGCTCCTGACTTGACTACTGCTTCTTCAAAGGCTTATGACCCCAGTCTGCGTGACACATTCAACAACCCAAGGTCTAGTGGGATTCCTGGGTATCATAAAATAGGATCGCCTTGAGTTTCCAAGTGTTATGAACAGAGGGACATAAAACAAGTCCTAATACATGTTTCGGACAATTCTTAGAAACCAGCACAGCCCTGAGTATTTAATGGCATTTTTGGTAAAAGTTGGTTGGCAAGGGGAAGTTATCAAAACCTCGATCATTATAATTACAAATGGGCAGTGGTCAATTGTCAAGCAAGCATTTCCATGACTAGTCCATACTGAGAAAGCCAATCCCCCAAAAAAGCAGTCTACCAGGCAAATAGTCACAACAAAAGACAATAGTCACGCTTTCTTCCTCATTACACCTGTTGTCTTCTACAAACTGACCGGTCTGCAGTAGATCCCAACTTCTTCAGCCTTTTTGGATTAAAGACCCCAGAGCCTCATTCTCCCTCCAGTTAAGTTCCTTGAGATGTCTTTCTATTGGCAGGAACATAAAAAGAACTAAATTCTATCAATATATGCTCTGATTGAGAAATATCCACTCATGAAAAACACAATTCAATGAATTTGGGTTGCTTTTACAAGAATAAGACGACTTTGAACAGGTTTCACTGTAGATTTCCTGTAAAGCAGGGGTCAGCAAACTTCTGTCAAGAACCAGACAGAAAACATGTTAGGCTTTGCAGGTCCTATTGTTCATCACGGGTATTCCAAGCTGCTGCTGGAGCGCGAACGCAGCCAGAGCTGCTGTGATGAACGGACGTGTCTGTGTGCCAAGAAAACTGCAAAAACAAGCAGCAGGTGAGATGTGGCCCATGCTTCACAAATACCTGCTTTTAAACAGTCAGTTCTAGAATGTGTTTCAAATTTCAAAACATCAGGGGTTTAAAAAAAAATCCATTCACAGACAGTTGCCTCTTCTCAAAGCTTCCCAACATTGTCACCAAGTGTGAGGTCTACAATAATCTGCCACGTGTTGGGGGGGCTTACGTGCAGGGGGAGGAGGAAGAAAACAGGCTGGGCTAGACACTAAATCAAGGTGTCTCTCAGAGTTACCAAGTTGCTTTCGGGATTATCTTAGATCTCATCAGCTGTCGAGGGTCTGCTTAAAAATGCCTCCTCAAGAGAATAAGGTTAGGCTCTCTCTAGCAGTTCTTGACTTTTAAATATACCAGTGCTTTAAAAAAAAAAAAAAGGTGGGGGGGATGTAGGAGTCTCCTGAAAATGCTTAAGAATTACAGGGACCAGAGGGCAATACTAAGTAAATGCTTCTCTTCTGCTTAGGGATCAAGGGATCTTTGTACCCAGTAAAGAGAATGAATCATCAATTAGCTGCTTTTGCTTCAGGACTTCAGTAGGAGATATACTAACTTCAGTAGGAGAAACACTAACTTCAACCTTTCTTTTAAAGTTAAGAATCCTGTAGAAAATGACGAAAACACAATCCGCTTCCATCTGGTGGCAGCAGCTCATACTACAGCCAAAGCAGTTTACGAAATTTTTGTTGATGGCTTTTCCATTAAGAATCTCCTAGAGGATGAGTAGGGAGGGGGAAAAAAAAACACACAATCTCTGTCTCCATCTGGTGGCAGCAGCTCATACTACAGCCCAAGCCCAAAGCTGATAAATGGGGGCAGCTGCGTTAACAGGACACAACTGAACCCATTAATTCCCGAAAGATAACGTGTCATTGATTTACAAACTCAGTGCTTGAGAGAATATAATCCAATTATGCTGTTCTATCCTTAACAAACCTAAATTTCAACAATACGCATTCAAATTTCAAAATATAAAATCTCTTTTTTCCCCCGGTACAATAGGGCTTTATTTATCCACTTCTATACTACATCTTCAACTACCTTCTTTCATATTGAGAATGCTGGGCATGATGGAATTAAAATATTGCATAACTGCTCAATTGCTGTATGCCACATGACAAATACAACCACCTCTGAATAACAATACTAATTCTATCACCTCCAATATGATTACTGAAAATGCATAAAGATGTTTGCATATGCTTGTCCCATTCTCTCCCGCCCACCGTTATTTGTAGTAGTTGTGCCACCTCTACATTGTCAGAGCACATAGCCGTCATATACTGTACCTCCTTCCTTTTAACCTTCATCTCCAAGTTAACTAGAGTTAGTGCTACCACTTAGTCTTCATGTCAGTGTCTCTCTAGGTATTTTGGTTGTCTGAAACACAAAATACAAAATTATCTTTGAGTTTGAGGAAAAAACAGTTAAGTAGTCTTTACCTGTGTAAAATATTTCCCATCCTGTTTCAATACTTTCATTGAGAGGTCAAGAATCAGTCTGAGAAACTCCCATGTGGAATCTGGATGTTAAAAAAAAAAATTGTTTTATAAACGTAGGTTTTTCATGCCTCAGAAACATCTAAAGTCCAACATTCACATGAATACTCAACAATACAAAAAAATAGTCATGCGCTTAAGATCTAATATTCGAGAGCTTATTTGTGGATGGTAAGGTACCGTCATATATTCTGTGTTCTGCACACACGTGCACATACATGCATGTACAGGCAAAGTCAAAAGCAAACGTGCGTGTACGTGGCACTGTTCTCACAATACCCAGCAAGATTTGACACAAAGGCAGTGGTTGAAATCTGAAAGACAACAGCTTTAAGTAAGGGGGAAAGCAGCAGCATCCTGAGAGAGAAACCCCAAGGGTCAGCAAGGGTCACGAGGTGTGGACCCAAGTCTGGCAACTCAGCAGGCAGACCAGGTAATAAAAAAACATTAACATGGAAATCCTAAGCATGCAGTGATTTTGAGTGTATAGCTTGAGAAGGGAAATTGTGTCTGGTGTTGCTTAGAAAGGTCACCAGATTGTCCCAGTATAAGGTAAAAAAATCAGATTATGTAAATCAATGATCAAACAAGCTAATGCCTCAATGGTATGATTATGAATCATTTTATTTCATGTTTGCTTTAAATGACTGAGTTAATGTTGTTCATTTAGTGGCAGAACAGGATTTGACCAAAGCCACATCCAGTCATCTTTCCACACTGGGCCTCAGTTTAACTACCTTTAATAAATGAAGGAACTTCACTAGATAATCTCTTAAGATCCTTTCCTTCTCATATGGTGCCAAGAAAAACATTTCCATCAACATTACCTTGGTTGAAAACAAAAAAAATCAAAACAGAATCTACCTTCTTCTGGAGATGTGGAGATTGGAACAGCTGTCAAATCATTAATCACATAATCAAACTCTCTCCCTTCTTTGGCGTACCTCTTCAGGACTGGAATACAGTCTTCTATTAGAACCTTCCAGAGAGAACAGGAAGAGAGATGGGTGAGCCAACACACGTGGAAGTAGTTAAACCCGTGTAGAAGGAAGGGGGAGATGCACACTGGGGCTGAGATCCACAGCACCTGCCAACTGAACAGAAATGGCTTCCATTCACGCCTGCTACTGGCTGAAATTCAGGGCTCAGCGCTGGCTTTAAGTGCTTCTCATTTACCCTGAACTCATTTCAGGTTCTTGATCATCCCCATTTTACAAATGGAGAAGAAACACACGAGAAAGGTCACCAAGTTTGCTCAAAGGCACCCAATCAGAAATGGAGCCAAGAAGTAAACCTAGATCTGAACACCAAGTTCATAGTCATCTATGCTGCCTCTTCTACTGTACGTACATTGTTCTACTTTTAGTTGTCCTTTTATACTAAGCGCTGAGTGATTTTGTTGTCTATGGATTTATTTTTGCATCTTACCTTGAACTATTAAAAAAAAACCTATGGTTTTTTTATTTCCTCTAACACTCCAAGTACAGCAGGTACTAAAGCCGTGTAATAAATGGTGGCTGCCATAGTCCCCCGTCAGAGCGCAGGTAAGCAGTCAGAAGCGGGAATTGTCATAGGACATCAGTTTGGGGTTTGCTGTGTCTTTGAAGTACTGAAGCTATATGCTGGAGACCCACCCAACTGTAGGCAACTTCTTCACCTGGACAGGAGTTGTTCTCCTAGTCTTTTGATTTTTCTGGCTACAAACTACATGTTTCAATCAAGTTTGATCCAATCCCCTAAAATAGTCCATTCTAGATTTTTTCGTAGAAATTTTCTTACAAATGTCCTCAAAAATCACAAATTTTTTAAAGAAACATAATCTTAGCATCCTATTGTTTTATAACTTGCTTCATTCAATTTCATCAAGTGCAACCATGCATAGAAGGCAGCAACACCCCAGCTGCCTTCAATCTATGTATCAGACCTATTTAATATGCTGTTTTTTCCTGTGCTCACATAGACTCTTGTGAACACTCACCTGCACATAAGCACAAATGCTTGTACTCTTTTGTAAGAACGAGGATCACACACATCATTGTAAACTCGGAAATTTTCACCCAACACCATTCCAGGTAATGATTTTTTTTAAGGGTATCATTCCACTAAAAATGTACCCTTCAAGCCTTGGTTCCTAAACACAGTCAAAACAAAACTCCTTGTATAGATGGCTGCTGCCTGGATGCTCAAACACTGAGTGGCCAAGACAAAGGCATGTGTACTTTCATTTTTAATTGAAGGCTATTTTTGCTCCAACCAGCAATGCAGGCAAGCACCTGTGTCTTTGCATCCATCCCAGTACTGGAGGTTGTCCCTTTTCTCATATTTTGTCAAGTTCCTTACAAAAATTTTCACAAGAACTTCATGGGCCACCAACGGGAGTGAGCATTTTGTCCTAAGTTTGCAGGCTATTTGACTTTTATCTTCTGAGAACTAACAGTGAGATCAAGTCCCCCTAGAGCCGAATCCCTCTGTCGAGTTTATGATTGACCTCTCTATCGAAAATTTTATTCCATTTTTGTCCCTCATCTCTTCCCATCAAGATTCATAAATATCAAAGAAAAGGAGTAAGTGAAACTGAGCAGGGCTCTATAGGTCCCTCCCGCGTACAAAAGCCCTTCTGTGTCCCTATACGTAACAACCTGCTATGTAACCCTGAGCTCTTCCACGGGAATGAAGGCCTTCAGGGGGAGGCCGGTAACTTCTGGCTGAGCACAAGCACAAGGACCCGGGACCCACTGGAACCAGAAGGCTGATGACTGAGATTTCAGAAACACCACCAACCAGAGGAAGGTCACACACCCTACAGGCCTTCCCCCAAATTCTGCCTATAATAAACGCTTCCCCAAAACCATCAGGGAGTTCAGGTTTTCAGAACATGAGCTGCCTGTTCTCCTCGCTTGGCCCCGAAATAAACCTTTCTCTGCTCCAAACTCCGATGTTTTGGTTTGTCCTCACTGGGCACACAAACTTGGCTTCACCACCACCAGTTCCTATTCTTCACACCTTTAACTTCTTAAACATTTTAAGTACTAAGGGGCTCTTTGCATTAATAAAGGGATTAACTCCCTGTCATGTTTGTTGCCAGTATTCTTCTCAGTCTGTCTTTTGGCTGTTTATGGTATTAACTTGGCATCAGTTTCTGGATTTCTTGGCTTTCTTTAAAAAGTTTCCCGATTCCAAGGTTAAATACTCTAAATTTTCCTAAATGTATCAGTGTTTGTATCTAGAGCTTAAGCCATCTGAAATTAGTTTTCCTCTGCCTTCTACAGTTAAGTTTGTTCTCATGCAGATGGACGGCCCAGTGTGTCGACATCACTTATTAAATCTCCTTTTCCCAAACTGAAGACACCTTAGGCTGTATATTAGCTTTGCGTGTACAAATACACACTCAGACATTGTCAAGTCTCTGTGCCATCCCTCTTTCTTTTTCATCATACTTCTTGTCTACTATGCTTCACAGTAAATAAAAGGGCCAATCTTCCTTCACTATGATTATTCAAAAAACTTTTTTTTGGCTATTCTTAGATATTTATGGTTATAAATGAACTTCAAAATGATTTGGTCTAATTCTAAAAACCCCCTTGGAATTCTGATTTTCATCCAAGAAATAACATCTCTCTCCATGTACTCACACTTTAGTTGCTGTCTTTCAACAAGATCTTAATTCTTATCAGCCTCACAATACCATTCTTGTTAAATTTATTCCTCCATACTCAACAATTGGTCATTATTTTGAATAGGATTTCCGGCCCACCCTCCATGCTCAATTTCCATTTAAGCTTTTGCATTTAGAATAAGGAAAAAAGTTTGTCTGCCTTTATCCAATCACACCACCAAAATCTGATGAATTTTCTGAGCATTCATATCCTCTGCAAGTAATCTGATTTTTTCTATATTCATACTATTTTCCTTCCCTACTGCATTAATGACTCAAAAAAAACATTAAATAAAACAATCCTCCTCTTGTTCCTAATTTTAGTGGAAATGCCTTACATCAAATGGCAAAATATATAACATTTTTACATTTGATTCTATTATGTTTAGGTAGTTTCCCTTCTGTTACAATTTTATCTTACCAAACAAGTCTTTATTAAGACTGCTAAATATTCCCAAGTGCTTTGTCATCTGTAAATACCAATGTTACTATTTATATACCAAATTGTGTTAAGATTCTTATCTTTACATTTATTAACTAAATCTTATTTGGACATAATATGTAAGTCTTTAAACTGCTAGATTTAACCTACTGCTCTTTTACTTGGAAATCCTGTGCATATATAAAAAATCTTTAGTTTTCTTTCTGTACTGCCTTAATGATTTTAGTATTAAAATCTATCATTATAAAAGGAATAGGAGTGCTTTGAAACATTTTTTATTTTCTAGAAAAGGTTAACACAGTAATTAACTATTTTTTCAATGATAAACAGCTGCAAGGACCTGGTTTGTTTTAATAGCAGTATTTTAATGGCTAAGGGGTTTGTCTACTGCTGCCCAACAGAGCAGGAATACCCACCCTTCGAGCTCCAGGAACTCTTCCGCCTCAGAAGAATTTTCCAGGCTCCCCCTGGTGGTGGTTTTGTTCCAGAAAGGTGGGGACGGGGTGCGGTTTAAAATATTTTGTGTTCTCTAAAATGCCCCTCTGTTTATGTCACTATCTGCCTTTGGTACTCTACCTTCAGATGCAGCCACAAGGTGAGAAGTTGTTTGCTGGGGCCATTTGTAAATCTTCCCACTTATATCTGTATCTGGCCTCTAATTACAGCAGTCTACAACACAGTACTGCAGCTTTGGGTTTGTGGTCCTAGTTAGTTTTTTCTTAATCCATATAAGGAAGCCACAGAAGGAGCCAGGAAGACATGAATTTGAATCACTCCTCTAAAGTTACCCCACAACCTTGAATCAATGTCCTTCAAAACTCTCCGCTTACTGTCTTCCATAAGACTAGAAACATTTGGCACAGGTGTGAGTGAGGTTTAAACGTTTAAACACTTCAGGCAGGGTAATTTTTAGCTCACAGTCAAACAAGTCTATCATGCTCTAAAGACCCTCATTTCTCCTTTTGTTCTTTCACGTGTACATTATATTTTGACTTCTGTGTACACTACAGCCTTCTCACCACCCAGCACCATACAGTTGATCCTCTTTACCCATTTCACCCTCCCCACCCCCTCATCTCCACCCCACCGCCTTCTCAGAAGCAATACTCTATTCTCTGTACCTATGTATTTTTGTTTGGTTTGGTTTGGTTTGTTCATTTATTTTTTAAAAATCTTTTTATATTTCACGTGAGTGAAATCATACATTATTTTTCTTTCTCTGGCTATTTCACTTAGTATAATTCCCTCAAGGTCTATCCTTGTTGTCACAAATGGCAAGATTTCTTTTTTTTTTTTTAAATGGCTGAATAGAATTCCATTGCATATATATACCACACCATGATCTTTATCCAGTCATGTGTTGATGGACACTCGGGTTGCTTCCATATCTCAGCTATTGTCAATAGTGCTGCTATGAATGGGGTGGGGGGGTGTATGTATCTTTTCTAGTGCTTCTGTTTTCTTCAGATAAATAACCAGGAGTGGAATTGCTGGATCCTCCCTCCCTTTTTAACCTTTCAAATAGTGAGAGTGAAATATGTATCTTTCTTTCCCTTTTCCCCATAAAACCATCTCAACTGCATTTTAACATAGACATAATTCCTCTCTCGGCTTAAAAAATTAATGTGATATGAAAAAATTACTATGAAATGAAATTTGGAGGCACACACAGAAGATGCCATAGGGTAAGTTAGTTATTTATATATCAAATTAAAGCACTCATCGAGATTGTTTATAAAACTGTAGATACACATTTAAGATTTCGGTCAAATAAAACATGTATTTGCTTAGCTATCTTGCTCTACCAAGCACTGTAGGTATGAGCACTGAACATATGCATCCTGCAAGTGCAATATAAGAGCTATCCTACAAACTGTAATGATTGGATAACTTGGAAGCACAGCAGAATTTAGGACAGAAACTAACTTGCTGTGCAAGAAGCAGTGATTTCAACATCAAACATTTTAATCATCTACGCCTTCCAATTAAATCTCTGAATTCTCTCTGAAAGACTCACAGAGAGCATCAGGCTAGAGGGACAAGGGTGGTGGAATGCCAGGTCATAAAAAGGTACATGACATCTTTTATACAAGAATGAATTAATGTTATTAAATTCAGAGAATCTGGAGTTGGTAATTTCCTTTTTTAATGATAGGTACACACCTTCCCTGAATACAAATGTATAGAGAACTCAGAGAAGAGAGAATGAAGGATGATGGCAGAACAGGCCACCTCAAAATACGAAGCTTTAGCATACTGACTATTTTGAGCTGTAAGCACTTGGAAAAAAGCAAATGTAGCCAGAGACTTTCTCTGAACTCTTTATCTGAAGACAGAGCCTCCAAAAGCAACTCAATTGTCATAGATCCCCTTCCTGAGAGATTCATCCAGGGTAGCTGGCCTCTTATCACAGAAGAGGAGACCGACACCACACCCAGACAAACTTTGTCACAAACTATCACACCTCCTTATCTACACTTCTAAGGGCACTGTTCATTTTTCCTAAGTCATATACTCCCCCCTAAGACACCTACGCCCCCTTTTCCCTATTAAGATGACATTTAAGCTAAATTCAAAAGCTACTTCTAAGTTATTTTTCTCTGCCTATTTTCCATATATACATGAGTTAAACATGTTAATAAACTTGTTTTTCCTCTTGTTAATCTTTATTACAGGGGTTCTCAGGCAAGAACCAGAAGAGTAGAGGGAAATTTTTCCTCCCCTACAAGATGATCTATCACCTTGATGATTTACGTTCTTGGCCAATCATACTTAGAGCAGTTTTAAGAAAGCACAGTTCTGATCAATAATCTTATCAGTTCACTTAATAAAATCATTATTTGGTGAACATTACCTGATAGCAGTCTCCTTTAAGATTGTCTAAGACATCGCCACACGTTTTTCGCATGTATTTCTTACATCCGTCAATCACCATTTGGTCAATGTTCAAAAGAGGTTAAGGAGAAATTTCCCCTGTAATTGGATTTATGAAAGAATTCTGAAATATAACACCTCAAAAAAAAAAAGGTTAAGATGAACACAACACTAATGTGGGTATCACAAGTTTAAAAAAAAAAGATGAATGAGATGATTTAATTTGTGCATCAAGAACACTCAAAAGGAATTGAATATTCTTCTAATGAAGAAGCCATTTCAGCAAGTGCTGAGAGGTAGGCATGGTACAAAGGTTACTTTTTAATTCTCAACTCTGTTTCTTAGTTGGTGGCCACATAAAAAGGCTATTGATACTAAGTTGAAATGTTTGTTCAAGGTAGTCTTAGTAACACATTTGCCTCATAACATTAACTGGAGTCTTAAGACAAAAAAAAAAGAGGAAGAAAATGAAGCCCACTTAACTGGATCTCTTATATAACAAAGGATATCTCTACCATAGTGACCATCTTTGGTTTCAGTTTGACTATTTCACATAATATGCCCCCATCTCCACCTCCCAGAATGAGTACATCTTTGCCGGTGTAATCTTCCTTGCCACTGCCCATGATGGCCCGGGTATACGCCAAGTCACTTTCTGCCAAATCTAGGGAGGAGAAACAGATCCAAAATGGTGACTCTACCCAAACGTACACACCACCCTACTTATCATACTACAAAGTGCTGGAATCTAGCCTAAAATGCAAAATTTTTCATTTTCAATGTTTAAAAACTATCAACAATGTACAGAGGTATTTTTAATTTTTTGGATTGTGGACCTTTCATTAACCCTGCTCATCTAACACCCAATATGTTACATAGATTATACACATACATAGTTTAGTCAGTGGGAAGAAAATTCAGTCTCAAGATTCTTCTGATATGATAAATAATTAAAAGCAATTATGTGTTTCTAGATGAAATAAGATGTCAGAGCTGCTTTAAAATAATGAGAGGGAGAGAAAGTGGACTAGAGTTTAGGAGAAACAAGACTGGCCAGGAGTTGATGATTGTTGACACTCAATGGTGAGTATATGTGGGTTCATGATACTATTTGGTCTACTTAGGTTTGAAATTGTCCATAACATAGACTTCTTAAAAGGAGGGCGAGGGTACAGCTCAAGAGGCAGAGCACATGCTTAGCATGCGCAAGGTCCTGGGTTCAATCCCCAGTACCTCCTCTGAAAACAAAGAAATAAATAAACCTCATTACCTACCCCCTCAAAAAAACAACAACAAAAGAAGTAATTACATTCCTTTGAAATACTCATCACCAAGAAACTAAGAGAAAAAAAGAGATTATCAAGACAAAGTTTCCACAGCTCTGCTATAAAACATGAAAGCCCAGACAATGAAAGCCCAGGTTAATCCGATGCAAATGTTCATTGCAAACAAAAAAAGCAGGGCCAAGGACAAACCTGGACAGATCCACAACAGTGGTATTTGTCAGGAAAGCACCCTAATCTAACACACGGTCGCTCTGTTACATGATTGGGGTAGCTAGGGATGGAATACTTACTAACATCCCCACTAAGGATGAGAATGTTTCCAAATTGTTTCGAGTGTAAAATTTTAATGTTCTGGTAAGGTGAGTCTTCATCATACACCACTTCATCTATGTCGTACTCAACCAGACGGCCATCGGCAGTGGGCCAGTATCTGTCAATGGCCCCTCCTCGAACTATGGGTGGTAAGCTGTAAAATAAGGGAAACAGGAATGAGTCTTACAACAAATGCTACTCTTACGGTGAGGCTGCCTTAAAAGAGGACCTGGGAGCCAGAGTACGCAGGAGCCACATGACCCCAGGCAGACTTCTAAAGAGTACACAACAAATCTAAAGCTTGGGGTTTTTAGGTTATACAAACATGGCCACTGCCAAACCTCAACACTGTTGTACAGTAAGAGTTTACTTTTTAAAAAGCCTTTCTGACAAGCTGTAAATTTTCCCTAATAAAAAGTTAAAGGAGAAAATGACCATGGCAGACATCACACTTCACTCCCAAACACTGCAGCAAGGATCTCTTAAGATTGTGTACACTGCCACTCCAACATCCATGCAAGTGCACACAGATGGAATACCGTCACCTAGCACAGAATCCATGTTCAAGTGTCCCCAACTGCCCCAATAATCCCTTTCATAGCTCTTCTACTTTTGAAGAATCGTATACTGTATTTTCCCTTTTTCTTTCTTTTTTTTTAACCCTCACTTAATCTAGAACAGTCTGACACTCTCCCCCTGCCATGTCTTGCATAACATTCACATCTCAGGAAAGTCCAGACCAGGTGCTCTGCAGACAATCCCTCAAGTAGGTTTGCCTGAGGATCTCTTTATTAGTGTCAGGTTGGCACATATTATAACAAGCATCACATCAGGGGCATGAGATGTTTGCCTGTCCTATTGGTGGTGATGCTAAGAGTGATCATGCAGTTACAGGCGATGCCAACCAGATCCCTCCATTTGCAAAGGTACCTTTTTTTCCTTTGAAATTACTAAGTAGGCAGTCCTCTGAAACTGGGTGAAGGTCCTGATCTCCCAATAAACCTTCACCAGTAGCTCTGGCATCTAGAAGATTCTTGCCTGAACCAATAATTTACTAGAGTGGCTGCCAACCGATGATTTCTAATTCCATTCTTTTGTAAATACTCAGTGCTTTAGATAGGGTGAATGTACTAGAAACTACCAGCAGAGGACACTACATGACGGGAAAACCAGACCTGGAAAAGGGGCTTGGCAACTCTAACAGGAACTAACAATACGAGAACTCAGCACACACACAACACAACCACATGCAAGTCCTGTGTTCTCAAGTACAGTGGGATTCACAGGAAGACAGCCACAGGCACCTAAAACACTGGGATCAGCTACCTCTGACTTGCTCAGATGAGTCTTTGCTCTCCCCGCTCACCTGTTTCCAAGAGTACAGTCTGAACCTGTCACAGGTGCTTGAGGCCTTCTGTGAGGAAATACTAGTATCTGTAAAAAGCACTGAATTTACAAAGCAAATTCCCATAAATTCTCATTTAATCCAAACAACTTCCGGTTTAACTACTTCATCTTTCAAGCCAACAAATTCAGCTGTTGGAATGAAGAAGACCAGAGGTTTTTCTTGTAAAACATGGAGCCCCCATCAGACAAACAGGACTTGGGGGAAAGCCTCTTCTACCCCTGGCTGATGGGTGGAATGAGGTGGGAGAGTGAGCCACCTGTGACACTGGATGACGGTGACAAATAACAAGTCACAGGCTTTCAAGGGAGGGAACCCACCCCTTGGTTGACAGACAGCCAGCTACAGGCAATTACTGAATCAAACCCACCGAAAACAAACATTGCCCATTGTCAATTGTGTCAATGGTGCCTTGGCTCAGGTACAGAACTCTTTCCTCCAATACAACACAATGGTTTTTCAAAGACATGCAAAGAAGCAACGATCTTTGAGGATGGGGAAGCATCACCTTGATGAAGTACTCATCCTACCAGGAAGTGTATCTCCCTGAAATGGGCTTTGGGAGATATTCTGGAGTCCTACACAGCTCTTGTTTCAATCTTCACTGCTGAAAATTGAAACTGGACCATAGAGAAGAAGTTAGAATATGCCCTAGGCTTCAGGTACACTGTGTAAATTACAAGAATTTGTCTTTTCAACAAAACAACTGATGCGAGCTCGTTTTCCTGTTCCTTTTCTTCTGAAAAGTAGAAAGCAAAAAAATTTTTTCTCATAAAAGTCATGGCTTCTAAGTTGAAAATTTAGATGTAATTCATTGATCACAGGGGAGTAATCATTTTAGCTAGTGTTACTGAGTCATTTAATGATTCAATTTCTAACAAAGTCATTCCCCAGATAGAAAAGTGGCACCATTCTTGTCCTTTTGAGGCCAAAAACAAAGCGCCTACAACTTTCTGTTCTCTCCACTCTAATTTTATGAAAAGATGTAAAAACAGCAACAAGCAGAAACAAGGCCTATGCTGTGTTTTGAACTGAAAATCTGCAGTGTACCTCCACTCACTTCGAAAACTCCCAAACCAACACCACCAAGGATCTAGACTTGTCATGAATGCTGAAGACAATAAATGCACTCCATCTATTTACTCACTCCTAGAAGTAACCCTGAGAAAAATCAGACCAATAAAGAAAAAAAGAAAATCAGGCATTTTGATGTTGGCCAATTCATTATCACCGCCCTGAAGACACAGTGGGAACCCATTCAATTCAAATGAATGCAGATTAGGAAAACTTTGTAAGCAGAAAAAGGGAAATTCCTGAAAGAAGTACGGGTGTGAATAAGTTCTTCAAGGATGGGGAAGGGCCTGAGGAAACCTAAACTGAACTTGGGTGGGGTCAACAAGTCAGGGTGCTCTGAAAGATTTCAACAAAGGGGCCAAGTTTCTTGCAGTTTCCAGGCTTTCTATCCAACTTTCCAGTCATCTTACATCTGCCCCAGGGCTTTCCTCCAGGCTGATCTAACTTAGCATGATGAGTCATTAAGGACAAACATCCTAGCTCCAGCCACCAAAGATATCTTCTTCTGGAGTGTGCCCTGAATTGGAGAAATCTGTATTCTGGTCATTTCCATCAGTGATGGCCTGATCTTGGTCAAGACTCCCCGTGTCTCTGCATGTATGTATTTGTCTTTAGGAGCAAGGGATGGGTCTACTTTGGGCGGCCTGACAAGGATCCACCCAGGTAGTGCAAGAGAATACTGCTCAGAATTACTTGCTGGGCATCCATGTTGACTTCACATTCTCAGTTCCCAGGACCTACCAGACTCTATCCTTCCCCATAAAGGTCAAAACTGTTACTTCTATCAAAGCTCTTTTCATATCTGTCACAACAGAAATGTTCTGTATATGTGCTATCCAATATGGCAGGCACTGGCCATTAGCTATCCGCAGGAGGTGAGGCTGAGGAAGGAACTGTTTTTATTAACTTAGTTTTAAATAGTCACATGTGGCAAAGTGGCTGCACTCTGAAACAAAAGCTTAATTGTCTTAATTATCATTTGAAAAGAACCTACCAGCAGCTGCTCAAGGTGGGTGGCCTCAGAGATTCTTAGTACCCTCAAATGTTATCTCAGCCTGAAAGCACTGAGGCAAATGTTCTGTCACCCCATCCTGTCAAAGTCTCTTAACACTGCTTAATTCCACTCTGGGGCCCAGAACTCTGAGAAAAGGCAGAAGATCCTTTCTCTTTTACTGGGCAGAGTCGGGGAAGAGTTTTCTGGCTCCCCTTTGAGGTGCCAGGCCCATGTGGTCCTCTGCTTTCATACAGTTCCAGCTCCTTGGAATCACTCCATTTCTGCCTCTGCAATCATCTCCTTTCAGCATCTCTCCCTGTGTGTCTGTGTCTGTGTCTCTCTCGTACACACTTGGTCTCCTTTGGGGGTGAGGCACCTACTCTCTCCGTCTACCTTGCTGCCAGAGCAGTAGTTGACTTTGATCTTCTCCATGTCTTAAGCAGACACTGCTCACCATTCTGATTCTTTTATCGATTAACCAAATATAAAAGGGCATTCAGGAATGGACTTACCGCTTCACCCGCTCAGTACTGTCCTGACTCAATTCTTTCATTCTTTCTTCTACTTTGTTCAAAAGCTACAATTATAAGAAAAGAAATTAATGGGCTTATAGAATAAGCCGAGTGGAACAGCTAACGTACAGACCAAGAGGTTGAGACCATGCTGACAGCTGTGATACTGGCTGACACCCAAACACACTTGTCCTCCCCCGGCCCTACACAGAGCGGCCTGCAGGCCTGGCCCAATTCCACACTCCCACACAGTCAGCCCTCGTGGTGCCAGCCTAACTTCAGCCTAAAGTACCAACAGAATAACGGGAAATGGGAAGGCTCAAAGATATTGCAGACATAACATCCTGGTTAAAGGCTTACATTCCCTTCAGTGGAAGGTGAAATCATTACTCAGTACTCAAGCAGTCGAGGGAAACATGACAGCTAGATTCCTAAAAGCTACTGGAAAACAACTGTTTTTCTTCTAAAACCACTTATCTGAAGAGAGACGAGTTTAAAATTCAGTGAACTGGGAAGTCAGCAATTCGATGAAATTAATTTTAACGTCATTAAACCGAGCAGTTTTGTGATTCTCAAATACTTGAGTAAATGAAAGTGAACAACTGACACTGTCAACTTCTTTGCCTTGCGCATCCCCGTCGTAACTCTGAAGGTCCAGCAACACCAGTCCATGTGGGTAAATTCTCAAATTGGCAAAGCTGCAGAGGAAAGCATAATTTTAGGGGGTAAGAATTGATATCATCGCACTCAAAAGGAAAGACGCCCACCCAGTTAACAGGGAAAGCCACTGCTCTTATTCCCTTAATTATATAAACCCGGCTGCTTTCTTGTTAGAGCCTCTTCATGGGGGCAGCGAAGGCAATCATTTAGGGAAAGTTTTAGGGTCACTGAATGGTAGGGTTTTCAGAATAGGTTCTTGGGCCCAAAAAGTGATTCAGCAGCAAGTTCTATGACGCTGATTTTTCTGAAGGCCCCCCAGCAGGGACTCGCCAGCCTTAGTAAGCTCTACTTGAAAGGAAGGGAGGGTGGGGAAGAGCAATTTGGGATTTCCCAATACCCTCCAGAGTTCAAAACCATGTTTTTCTGACTGCAAGCAGGTGGTGGCTAAAATCCACTGAGTTTGGGCCCTCCAAGCCAAATCCAGCCCGCGGTACGTTTTGTGGAGCCTGCAAAGGTACGTTTTGTGGAGCCTGCAAACGAAGTATGGTTTTTACATTTTTAAAGAGTTGTTTTTAAAAAAAAAAAAAAGAATGTGACAGGGACCTTATGTGGCTCCTTACAGAAAAGGTTCTAACCCCTAATTTAGTGGATCTAAGCAGCTTTTTTAATGAAGTAAAAATAAAATAGTGTCACATGCTTAAGAACTATCTTAAACTTGTTTCAATTAAACATATATATTTTGTATCGCACATATGCAGATGTGTGTGCAGGGCTATGATATGAACATCTGAAAAATACTAAATTAAGATGAAGAATTCTGTTCAGAGAATACAGGTAGTGTGCCTTGATTAAGAAATAAATACAACTAGTTAATTTTCACCTTCAGCCCTTAGATAGCCTCAAAATCAAGTTCAGGGCCCAGGGCTCCACAGACATCTACTACACCTGAATGAGCTGATCATCCCCCCCACCCCTCCTCCAAAAAGAGGAGCCAGGGGTGAAGGATAGAGAAATGCCAGCCCTTAACCACCTGGCTGCTTCTAGCAGAGTCCTATGCCTGAGAACCGCAGAACATGGAGAACACTGGAAGTGTTAATCATGAGATTAAAACCAGATTTAAAACCAAAATTAAGAAAGAGGAAAAGCTGCCGGGGTGTGGAGCTGCAGGCCCTCCCCAGGGCCAGTGCCTGGGCGTGGAAAAGAAAAGTGAGGATTCAGACAGGCAGCATGGAGATGGGGCCCAGATGGCCAAGTAAGAGAAGAGAAAGGCCAACGTTGAAAACAATTTTTTGTTAACTAAGCATGTTAACTTTTTTTCTGCTTTCAGAAGCAATTTCCAAACCCCTCTTGTCACTCAGAAACTCCTTTCCAGGAAGAATTCTAAGCCTTCTGGAAGGCTGGGATTGGTGCTAGGGTAGAAGACTCAAGAAGTGACATAGAGAGGTTGGCCTCGCCAGGTTGCAAAGGCCATTAGGAGGTGGTAAGAGAGGAAAAGTCCCAAAGGATGGACCACAACAAAGACAGCGAGATGGCAGGGAGGGTGAAGAGGACCAAACAGAGGGGCTGCGGAGCTGGATGGCTTAAGGCCAGCTGCAGACCTCTGCTTCCAGAAGACTCACCTTAACTGGGCCAGAGCCCGAGGACGGAGGCAGTGGAGGATCTGCAGTGGTACTGATTTGGGGTCACCCTTGAGAAGACATCTTTCTAGATACCTCTGAGATAGCTGCTACTCACACTGAGGACGGCTATGTCACCAGAAATACAAATCTGGTCTTAGAGGAGAGGGGTTAGGATGTCTCTGAGACATCGGGGTAGGAAACACCAATCGTTGCCACAGGGGTGGACCATGTATGTAGACTTATAAAGAGAACAATGGAAAGGGAAGGGTGAGTTCAAAAGTGCAAGTTTCCTTCATCTTACAGCACTGTCTTCTGGGCCTCTGTAAGAAGAGGGTAGAGGGTGTTTTCTTTTAATTAGAAAAACAAGGGAGAGAATGTGGCACATTAATGAAGACATGAGGAATTCTAGTACTTAGTATACATTGGGAGAATGGAATAAAAGCCATCAAAAACATCCAAGAATTCACATTTTAAAGTTAATAGTGTGAATTACTAAGAATCTTAATAGTTTTGTACAGCAAACAGTCCAGATGATACAAACCTACTACAAAACTACAAAATGCTCGAGACACCAGTCTCTTCTGGTGTCAATCTTCTCCTTTCCTACTCTCACGGTGACTTTCATTTACATATTGATTAGGTATAAAGACTTAAGGGCAAAAAAAAAAAAAACTTGTTAACTGTTGGATCCCCCCTCAGTTTCCTATCAAGCTACTTGCAGACTCCCATCCCACATTTGACTGCAGTCTGCATTAACTGATGATCAGTTATTACAGTGCTACTCACGGCAGGGCCAGCTGACTGGCAGCTGGGAGCTTGTCAGAAATGCTATTTGGGGTGCTCCCCCGCCCTGCGGCATCAGCAACTTCTGGAGCGCAGCATGGCAAGCTGTGTTTTAAACAACTCCGATTACTGCCTGCGGGCTCACGCTGCTTATGCTGCCCAAGGGTTTTGGGTCTTGGCCACACAGCAGAATCACCTGGGGGGCTCTGGAGAAACAGTGGTGCCCAGAGACCTCAACCTCTGCAGGGAGCGCTTGGGCCTGGGATTTTGTGAAAGCGCTCCAGCAACTCTGCTGTGCAGCCAGAGCTGAGAAGCACTGAATTCCAGCCCCCTCCCTAATGATGTCAAAAGAGGAAAGGAAAAAAAACTGGATGCCACCCCACCACCACCCTTTGTGCACACACACACAACCCCCACACACCCTCACACCGCTGAAGTGCTGAGATCTGAAGACGAGCACTCAACCGCCACCTCACCTGCCATTTTTGTTTATGTAGGTCGCTAAATAACCATGGTCCTGCCAGGTGTGCACCGACTCCGTCATCCCCTTCTCCTGGAAAATGGACTGGAGGCCTTTCAGAATGGTCTCACCATCAGCTGGAGAACAGGGAGAAGGCAAGATGGTCAGGGTGAGCCGCTGAGAAGCAAAGTCAGTGAGGCAGTCTGACGGCTTAACTTTTTAAGGAAACCTGAACAAAGTAGCCAGCATCATTCATCCCCTTCATTATGAGCTACGAACATTCTCAGTCCTGCAGGGATAGGCTGCAGATTACCAGGTAACACAATAAGCACACAAACACCAACCACAAAACAGCTGTGCCAGAAATGCAGACAGATGTTCAGCCAACCAGAAATAGCCTAACAAAATATTCCACCTAGCCAGCAATCAGAAATACAAACACAGTAAATGACATTCCACTTCAGTTTAAATAAATTAATGAGGATATACAGTACTAGAAAAGAGATTCCATCCACCACTAATGGGTATCATAAATGACTTCAAAACGTTTGGCTTTATGTTCCAGGTGTTTTACAGTAAGGATGGCTTGCTTTTATAACTGGAAAAAAAAAAATAACTGGTACCACTCAGTAACCTATTACTAAATGGCAGAAACTGAGCAACAATTCAGTAAGGGACAAGCTGCTAGGTGTGTGACCCCCTCTCCTACCCAAATGGAGCTCAGTGATCACAGGTAGGACTAGTCAAGGTTATTGATAATGCATTAACCTCTGCAGGTTTACATGAAGCCTTCATCTGCCAGAACATCCAACATTACAACACTTGGAATGGATGGAAGGCAAAATACAATGTATCCTTCTCTAGTTGTATCTGCCAAAGTATTCATTTCCTGAGAAGGGTAAGATAAAGAACCAAGATGAGACAAAAATAATGATTCTGTACTGTCCCATAAGCCCTCCACAGGCTGGTACTTTTTCCACATGAAAGAAAAAATAGCGTAGGCTGCAAAGCCTCGTTTTGAAGCATCCCTGTGAACTGAACTGAGAGCAGAAGAAAAAAAACAAGAAGATCCACACTTGACCGCAGTGCAGTTTCACAAGAAAATTACACTAGAATGCCTTCCATAAACTAAGGAGTGCCAAAACTTAGACTCTGGGTAGATTGAAAAATTCCATCCAGTCCATCTCCAGTGACACGTGGAACTATGCTCCCAAGACCTTCCAGCACAAACTGGGTTCAGAGTCCAAACTGGGCAGCAGAGATGTGTTATTCTGGCCTGCACAAACTTTTTTTTTTTAAATGTAAGTTAATTGCCATTTAAAAAACAGATTTCATCACCCCCATGGCAGGGGGTGGAGTAGTGCCCCCCCCAAAAGATACATCCATATCCTCACCCCCAGAATTTAGGAGTGTGACCTTATCTGGAAAAGGTTTTTTTTTTTTTTTTTTAAACAGACGTGGGTAATTTAAGGATCTAGAGAGGTGGATCATCTTAGATCATCCAGGTGGGTCCTAAATCCAGTAAGTATCCTTATCAGAGACTGAAGACTGAAAGACACAGGGAGACTGAGGAGCAGGCGAGATGAAGACAAAGGTAGAGACTGGCATGGAACAACACGTGGGCCTAAGAGAAGCTGGAAAAGGCAAGCAAGGACTCTGCCCTGGAGCCTAGAGCCCTGAGAGGGAGGGGCGCTCTGTGGATACTTTGTTTTCAGAACTGCGGCCTCCAGAACAGGGAGACCAAGTTTCTGTAGTTTCAAACCACTCAGTTTGTAGTTATTTTGTTACAACAGCCCTAGCCTGGCTAATACATTCACCAAAATGCGGATTTTAGCTTTGCTTAATGAACAATAGCAAATGGAGTAGTATCAATGGCAGTGAAGGAGTGATTTTTTTTAATCTCAATTTCCAGAGAGAAATTAGGATACCACAACCAAACCTCACAGACAACATTCACATGAAAATTTCAAAATTAAATGACACTGTATTCCCTAACAGCACGAAAGGAGTAGGTGGAGACAAGCAGCTCAGCCCAGGGACCGCTGTGCTACCAGCAACTCTGACAGGAGTCAGTGAGCAGAGCAGAGGGACTGCAACCCCCCCCCAATGCCAACAAGGGTTCACTGGCGAGGAAGGTGCCTCCTCTGAGGAGGAGGCAGAGCCCAGCAGGCCACACAAATGAGAACGGGGACCTGGGTAGGGAGGGGCAGTGTCGGGGTAGCGCAGCCCTGTGAACGGCCAAAAGGAATGGAGGCCTCTTGCAGGAAAAAGCCGCCCATCAGAAAGGGACCACTGGAGCTGCATCCACGCAGCCCCATTAGAACACAAGCATCACCCAAGGCGAGCAGTGACCTCAGGTCTCATTCAAGTCTCACTCGGTCCCAGCAAACCATGCCTTTGGGAAACTCATTTGGCAAAAAATAATCTAGCTGGCTTCACTATTCTGAAATTGCTTTCAGCAAATTAAAAGAGGGAGACCTGAATTATATCCCTCAGAACTGTGGTTTTAAGACTGAATTCTGTCCCCCTAAAAAAAATTTCCATTTCAAACTCAATGCAAAGAACTGATCTTGTTCCATTAGTGTTTGTCAATGAAGCCCAGTGGAGTCAGGCCACCGTGGAAGTGACCGAGCTGCAGGGCGGTGACGACCAGCGCACCCAGCATGCCGGCGTGCCACACGTCCTTGAACCGTGAACAGGAAAGCCACTATGCAATTATTCAATCCCTCCTTGGCCAGAACAGATGTTTTCTGTTTTGAAAGTGTATAAAACAAATCATGACTCCCGGTAAATGGCCTCAAGATCGGGTAGTGTTGGCACATTGCAAAACAAAACCGCGTGTGCTGGTGAAGGGGCTGTCCAGGCGGGGGCCACCCTGCGTGTCACTGGCCAGGCTGTGTGGTGAACAAAGGCCCCGGGGCTGAGCTGGGGCAAACTCAGTCCCTTGGGCAGGGAAAGGGGTGTCTTTGCTGGCCAAGCCCAGCATGGCGGCTGTCCCTGTTTTCCAACTGGCACCATCAGCAGAGAGGCACCGAGTGGGATAATGGAGGCCCTCCGGCCAGGTTTCAAGTGGAAAACAACAACAACAACAACAACACATAACAAAAGAGATGCAATTTAGAGGTTTACTTTATTTCTATTCTGTGGTCTCCCCACCCCCAACCCCACGGTTCAGTAGAAATACACTGGGTCTAAATGTTATTTCTGGCTGTTGTCACTGTCCAGTGCCTGCGGCCATTGTGTGCATTGGCCCAGCCACGGGTAGGGAGACCACGTTCTGTCTACTGTTCCCCTCACCTCATAGTCACCTTCCTCCTGACCTGGGCATTCCCATCACCCACACTACTCCCAGCCCTTGGGGAAGACTCCAGAAAGGGGAGCTGGAGCTGAAACAACTGCTTAGCAGCTCTCTGCCAGAATCAAAGTTTTAAAATGAAAACTGGAAGCCAAAGACATGGGCTCACTAGCCTTAACAAGGTGGCTTCCTTGGTCATCTTGATCTTAAGTGCTCAGTAAGTGTTTCGGGGTAATGGAAAATTGCGTTCGGCTAAATAAATCATCCTTATTTGACACAACACTGTAAAATGACTATAACTCAATAAAAAACGTTAAAAAAAAAAGTCATCCTTATTACTGTATCTCTGCAGGGTTTCTAGAACACCTAGACCAGTGGTTTTCAATCCGAGTTGTGCATTATAATCACCTGGGAAGTTTTTAAAATTCTGATGCCACATCCTAGACCAATTAAATCAAAATCTGGGGGTGGGACCCAGGCATCATGATTTTTTAAAGTTCCCTGGGAAATTCCAATGTGCAGTTACGGTTAAGAACCACTGATCTAAACCACTCGATACAAAGAAGAAAAAGAAAGCCTCAATTTCTCCCCGAGATCCATTTACAGGGCTCTCTTGGATAATGAACCTCATTCCTCGGACCCTGACCATAAGCTCTAGACCAATCACAAATTTGGGGCCGAATCCCAAATGTCTACATCCAGCTGGAATCTGCCTCCCACAAATGCTCACCACCCTGTCCCAATCTCAAATCTAGAATCAAAATCCGGCTTCAGACTTCCCTACACCTTCCCATCAATGGACAATGCCCCTGCTGCTTAAGATCCTCCTTCATGGCCCCAGACGTTTCCCCAAAGGCCCTCCACCACAGCCTAAGACACCAGGCACCATGGCAAAAAGACAGGAAAACATGCTTCCATTAGATTCCCACTTCTTCAGTTTTAAGAAGCTAAATACTATAACCTTCGCAACAAAGTGAATTCCATTAGAGAGGATGCCCTCAACAAATAAGCAATTTTCACACCTCCAGAAAAACTCTGGACTCTTCACTCCTGACCTTGACTTGTGCCTCTTAAGTCTTTCTCAGCTGCAGAAGCTTCAACTACGAGAACTCTGGACAGAAGGTGAGAGGGCTTTAAGCTCCACAAGGCCAAGTCTCAGGGCCTGCGGGGCCATCACCTTGCCAGCTGTGGGCCCGGGCTGCACCGCCTCCTCTGGGGGTCAGGCTGCTGCGGGCCTTCCTGCTTCCTCATGTTCAAGCAGCACCTGGCTTATGAAATTAGGAGATGAATTCCTATGCTTGCCAAGAATATCTTTAATTACATGGGCTGGAAATTCCACCCCTCACCACCAAGCGCACCCCCTACCCCAGTTATATTGTCTTCTAGGTCTCCCTCCCACAAAGCTCAAACAACTGAAGTTCCCAGGGGTGGTTAGTTACTCCCATGGCTGCACCATGCCCAAGTGGTGAGGCCCAAAGCCCAGCATCCATCCAGCCCACTTTCCACTCCCCAGACCCCGACATTTCCAGAGCTCCATGCCCTAACTTGTCCGCACCTCTTGGCTCCCTCTGATCTGCTGCCTCTCCACGCACACTTTCCATTTACCATCCAAGTCAGGGAGCCCAGCCACCTCCTTTCAGAGATCTGCTCTCTTAGTGAGAGAATGGCCCTGAAACTGGTGGCAGATCCGTTTGCTCCTCCCTCCAAGGGGCAGCATAAATGCAGGCCTCCTTCCCCAAACCTGAGACTCTGATGTCAGAGAACCTAAGAGTTGGACTTAGGTTGTGCCCATTTTACCAGCTTTCTGATCTTCTTGATAGAACCTCAAATCTAAAAGAAGGGAAACTGGACTCCAATAGTTTGGAATCATTCAAGTATCTGCTTTAAAAAATCCTCTCAGATGTCCTCATCTTGACAGTGTTATGCCTTGATCAAAACGCAGAACTGTACACTAAATTTACTCTATGTAAAATATATCAAGGTAAAAAAAATCTGTTCCACAGCTACCACCACCACTGACACAACCACTCTTGAGAACAAACGAGCATAACGTTCGTTTCATGGGCCCCTCTCACCCACACCAGTTGCTCACAACAGCCTGAGTTCCAGAACATCTTTTGAACTCATTCTGAATATGCTAGGTGTAACAACAACAACAACAAAATTAATGTTGAGAGGCAACAAATCTAGATTACTGAAATCAAATGATATACAGAAATAGACTTCGTATTTCACAATCAGAAACAGCTTAACACTTAAATGTAAAATTATATTTTATTATCTTTTTAAATTTTAGCAAAGAGTCTGTGCCTCAGGAGATTTCTCAGACATTCAAAAGCCTAATGAATTTCCAGGGATTAAAGTGAAGATCAAGCAGGTGCTTCCTCGGCCTGTCTTAGGTACAACAGCTTGGTCTTATATTCTACATCCAGTCCTTTTTACAACAGCTGCAGGATGATTAATCTCATCACACAAAACCCAAGCCAACAGGAATGTCCAAAACAGCATGACTCATAATACTCAAAAAGTGAAAACACCCCAATTGTCCATCAGGGTGTAAGTGGAAAAGGGAAATGTGGTCATATCCACACCATGGACTATTATTTAACCAAAGAAAGAATGAAGTGTACCAACACATACTACAACATGGGTGAATCTTGAAGACACGATGCCAAAGAAGCCAGTCACAAAAGACCACATATTGTGATTCTATTTATATGAAATGGTCAGAAAAAACAAGTCCCTAGAGACATAAAGCAAATTAAGTGGTTGCCAGGACCTGGGAGGAATGGAGGTGATAGCTAAGGGGTACAGAGTTTCTTCCCGGAGTGATGAAAATGTTCTAAAATTGTGATGATGGTCGCACAACTCTGAATATACCAAAACCATTGAATTGTATACTTTAGATAGGCAAATTGTGTGAAACATCAGTTATAGCTCAATAAACTTGTCCCAAAACATCCAAACAAGGGGCACTTTTAGATTCTCAGTTACTGTGAGGTAATCAAGGCAACAGAAAGTTCCAGAAGCCAGTTTCTACCCTCAATCAACCATAAGACAGGCTCCAGGCACAAGGTTAAAGGGGCTTCAAGAGGCAGTCTTCTCTGTCCATCCCCACCCACCCCTGAATAGCTTGTCTCTGACCCGTCGCTCTGTGTGGGCACTATCCCAGGGCTGCAGCCAGTAAAGCGTGCCTGCGGCCAGCGCCGATGCCTCAGGCTCCATCACAGCAGCCGCCGCCACCGTGGTGACTGATGTTATTAATACTGAATTGTATCCTTGAAAGCTGCTGGGAGAGTGGATCTGAAAAGTTCTCATCACAAGGAAAATAATCTGCAACTATGTGTGGTGATAGATGTTAAGAAGACATTGCAGAGACCATTTTCCAGCACATATTGAATCATTATGTTGTACACCTGAAACAGGTTATAGGTCAATTATATTTCAATTAAAAATAATTAACAGCAGAAGTGGGGCTGCAAAATACTGAAAGGTTCAACGACATAAACAACGTGGAGGGCTTATTTTCATAGCAGTTTTTGGTATTCACAGAGAAGAGAAACCCAACCAGGAAAAGTTAATTACAGAAAAGAAGAAAAAAGACCTACCAAAGTTGGACTGACAGCCACACAACACAGAAATGACACCCCAGCTCTTTTCATGCAATCGTGCTTTAAGGAAAACCATATGGGACTGTTTACACTACCAGCCACAATGACTATTTCTTAAAACTCACACTGCGGTACGCTTGGTATACTGTAAACATGCTGTCAATTATCTCACTGCCCTGCCTTCCCTTTCCCACTGCAGGAGAGAGCAGTTAAAGGGGTATTTCCCACAGACACGTGGGCCCCCAACACCTACTGGAAAGGGGGCAGGAGCCTCACTCTACTTTAAAATAACACCAACCCAGAGCCAATCTCCTTAAAGAAATTAAAGTGCTTATTAAACAAACAAAGATTTTATGAGACAATGCTAATCCCTCTGTAGTCTGGAATCAGAACGCTAATACAATATTGGATCTTCTTCCTGGTAAGCCAGTTTCCCCCACAGGACTAGGAGAGTCTTTTTTTTTTTTCCATGTTTATAGAGTTTATTTGTTTTCTAAGTCAAACAAGATGAAAAGGATTCTTCCTTTGTGTTCTTTAATCAAAGGTAGAGTGTTATTTTAGACATCAAGAGCACATTCCAGATGTTTTTGTCCCTAAGATCCCTCCCAGCATCCCCACTTCCCTGTACCCCAAGTGGGCAGTGGGGAGAATTAAAAACCCAGGTCCAGTCAAAGGTTCAGTCTATCTTTACAGGCAGGCTCATCAGAACACAGAGCACTGAGAAAGCAAAAGCCTTGATGCCCTGCGAGCCTGCTTAGGAGAGTCTTAAAAGTAGCCACAAGCAACAGGTGGCACTGCAGGGTCTACCTCCACGGAGCTGTCACGTGGCTCCAACTCTCCTGTCCTCACATTCTAAGCCCACCCGGAAGGCTAACCAAGAGTTTTAAAATAAGGCACAGGAAAGAGAGATCAGGCAAAACCCTGGCTTTCATCTGGGGGAAAGCTGACATGTTAGTTTGTGGCCACAACACACTGAACACCAGGCCACTTGCCCTCTCCCAGAAGGAGTCACTGGAGGAACATCTGGTGGACAACGACCCCATGGAACGTGGGAAGGAGTCAACTTGGCTGGAGCTGGGGAAGAGAGCCGGGCAGAGGACACAGGAAGAGGTCACGACACAGTGAACCCTCTTGTGGGCCGGCCTCAACTTGACAGGAAGTAGGAGTTAAAGGAAGCGAAACCAGGCCCAGCAGCATCATAAAAGGGACAGGCAGGTGGCAAGAGGGGACTTGCAGGGTTTGAGGGTACAGGACAGAAGACTTAAGACATCTGGCCCAGGAAACGGGACAAGCCCTTACCTTTAGTTCAAAACTGCTGTCCACAGTCCACTGAGAGGCATGGAAAGGGTTCCCACCACCACGTGCCACCTCCCCTCAATTCACAGAGCAGCAGGATGAGAACAGGGGACAGGCGGGCCCCAAGTGGGCTGGCAATGGTTTCCTTCAGCTCCACCCAGAAGGAGAACAAGATTTCTTTCCCAAAGTAGAAATGGCAGGACTTTTTTTTTTAATCCAGGAAGGATGAAGTATGTTTTCCGAGCATTTAAACACTGAATCTCCAGCTTTCCTGCCACTAACTTTAGGTGGGCAGAACCCTCACAGGTCAGACCTCTTAGCAGTTGTATTTCTATACAAAAAATTCTAAGGTTTCTGCCAGAGCTGCTATGCCAGACTGCAAATCAACAATGAAAATAGTATTTCCAGAGATAAAGCAGTTTAGACTTTGTGAATCTGTGATGTCAAAAATCACATTTGCCTCAGAGAAGTCCCTTGCTCTGGCTTTGGCCAGGGCAGACTCAACCAGGTCAGCACTGAGGTCTGTGCCCCTCAGAAGGGCCCTCCAAGGAGACTGCTTTGCACCCAGGAGGCGCTGGGCAGGCAAGCATGACTGGAGAACGGTACAGAAAAGGACCCAAACTCCCCAGACACTGGGACGCGGCCTGTGCTACAGCAGATTCCAGATGATGCAAAGGCCACAAGTCCGTGTGAGGGGCCTGGGCTCTGTACTTGTGCACTTTTCCAGGTGGCTTTGAGGCAAGCCACGGGACTCAGATGGTCTAAAGGCAGAGGTGGGCAGGCTCGCTCTGCAAAGGGCCACACAGGACAGATGCCAGGCTTGGCAGGCCACGTCAGGTCCTGTCACCAATGTATGTTCGTGTTTTACTGCCCTTTAAAAAGGCAACAATCATTCTTAGCTGGAGGGCTGTACAGAAAGAAGCCAGAAGAGCAGGATTTAGCCCAAGGGCCTTAGTTTGTTGATCCCTGGTCTGAAATCTTTTCCAGCTCTAAATTCTTAACAGGGACACTCAGCTGTAATTCTGGATTTCCAGAAGTGACCTTCTAGAATTTCAGACGAGAATAATCTGAGAACATTTCCTACATTTCCTACATTTAACTGAGCAACTTAGTAAATGTGGGAAAAATTACAGCTAATAAGCTATGTAACTAGGACCTCCGTGTCTTAAGAACTACAGAGAACTAATGCTAGCAGCTAATGGGAACTTCCTCACGCCAGAGAATAAGAATGTGTAGGAGTACCAGCCTCCATGTAAGTCTCAAATCACTCATCTATGCTCCCACTTCAAGAACTTAGAAAAAAAATTAACCCAAAGCAAGCAGAGGAAGGGAATAAGGATAACAGCAGAAATCAATGAAATTGAAAAACAAAACGAAAAACTATAGAGAAATCAATGAAGCTAAAAGCTATTACTCTGAAAAGGTCAATAAATTGAAAAACTAGAGCAAGAATGACAAAGAAAAAAAAAGACAAAATATAGATTGCCAGAATTAGGAATCAAATTAGAGATATCATTACAGATACTGCAGACACCAAAAGGATAATAAAGGAATCCTACAAACAACTCTAGACAGAAATTCGATAATTTAAGGAAACGAGCAAATTTCTCAAAAAACACAAACTACCACAACTCACCAATATGAAAGATAATTTCAACAGCCCTATAACCACACTAAGGTAATTAAATGTGTAATTTTACAACACCGCCAAAAAACAAACAAACAAACAAAAAAAACCTTGAGGCCCAGATGGTTTCACTGGAGAATTCCACCAAGCATTTAAAGAATTAACACCAATACTATATAATCTCTTTCATAAAATAAAAAAGGAGGGAATATCTCCAAATTCATTTTGTTTTATAAAGCCATTTATCCTAACACCAAAACCACAGAAAATCCAAAAAGAGAAACCTACAAACCAGACCAACATCCCTCATGAACAGAAACAAAACTCATTAACAAATCCTTAAAATCCTTAATAAGAATTTATCGATATGAAAATAATTATATAACATGACCAAGTGGGATTTATTCCAGATATGCAAGGCTGGTTCAGTTTTTTTTAAAAAGCAATGTGGTCCACCGTATTAATAGGCTAAAGAAGAAAAAATCACGTGGTATTGGTCAATGCAGAAAAAGTATTTGACAAAATTCAGCACCCATTCAAAAGAAAAGCACACAGAAAATAGGAACAGAGGGGCATGTCCACAACTTGATAGGGAGCATCTACAAAAAACCGACAGCCAGCACCGTCTTCAATGACAATAGACTGAGTGCTATCAGGAATAAGGCAAGGACGTCCGCTCTCACTGCTGCTACTCAACCAAGTAACGAAAGTGTAGTCAGCTCAATAAGGCCAAGAGGCCAAGATGTGTCCAAGGTTACACAGCCAGTAGGTGGTAGAGCTAGGTCCAAACGCAAAGCAGCTGGGCTCCAAAATCCAGTGCTTTTAACCATGACATTGTGTTGCTTCCCTTAGTTATAGATGGAACAAGAATAAGCCCCTTGTCCTATACACAAAACATCAACAGTGGTTATCTACGTGTGCTAAGATTAGAGATCTGGCTTTCCCCCTTTCTTTCTATTTCTCTACACCCTGTACTCGTCTGAAATCAGCACATGACCTAAATGACAACAACAAGAATGTAGAAAGACAAATGCATAAACCATTACTTGAACAGCTTCTGCAGTTTCTTCAAGTAAAGCCATATCCTTTGCTCAAAGGTGATAAAAAAAAGCACACACAGGGGCTCTATTAATAATTTAACATTCACCAAAAAAAATTTTTTAAGACCTATCCTATTCCAAAGGGACCAAGTTGGTGGTAAGCACTTTTTCTCTCCAACCTAGACAAATTCCACTTAGGAACATCAAACGCTTGGACAGACAGGCCCATGACCCTCTTCCTCAAAACCCCAGAACCGACTGGGCCACTTAGTTGCAGCACTCAACAGTTCAAAGATTCAGTGTTAAACCATTTATAAAACCTACACCATTACTGTTTCTCAAAGCATGACCCACGGCTCCAGTTCTAAGAAAAGGGGTCCCATAAATAAGTCATGGGATGTAATGTACAGCACAGTGACTATAGCTAATAATACTGTATTGCATATATGAAAATTGCTAAATAGATGTTAAAAGTTCTCATCATAAAAAAAATTTTTGAAACTACATATGTTAATGGATGTTAACTTGTGATCATTTTGCAATGTATACAACTACTGAATTGTGATGTTGTACACCTGCAACTAATGCAATGTTACGTGTCAATAACCTCAATTAAAAAGAAGGGCCCCATGTTGAACCCAATTTGAGACATCTCCTAATATTCACTTCTAGAAACTCAGAATGCCCGTTAGCCTATCAGTTTTGCTTGACCACTATGACCTGCAGTCCTTCAGAAGAGACACTTTGGTTATTAACAATATCCTAGAAATTGCTCAGGAGTCTCATTGGAGAAATATCTATTCCAGGGAAAATGGAGTCGTGCAACACAAACCCATGGAAGTGCTATCTTAAAAATCAACATCTTTTTAAAATTCTGCTTTAATAACTTAGAGAGGTCTTTTAAATAAAGTAGATCAACCTTCAAATCACATGCCAACCCATTATATTCTGCCTCTTCTTTTGCCAGAAGAACTTTCCTTATCTTTCAGTAAGTTAAATTTACACCTCTTTATAGCTGAGCATCTTTATCCACTGGCACCATTTCAAAGTACTCAGCGCTAAGTATTGCAATTGGTGTTAAGTGTTTTATGTATCATTTGACACTCTTCCAAACATTTTATTGGACATCCCACCCAACAACACAGTGTGTGGGATTTTGGTATCATTAGCATCTTCAAGCAAAGGGTGAAATTAAGGTGCATGGGAAACTACCCAGAGGGTCAACTCAGCTCAGGAACCTAGAATGCTCTACTGGCTCTTATCAGCTCCTTTTGACTTTGTGACTTAGCATATAAATGCCTTTGATCGTAAGCATGGCCACTAGCTCAGCAGCTCTTTCCATGACACAGGTGACATTATCTGTTTACCAAAATGCAGGCGGACCACAACTCAGGGCTCCAGAATCCTTTTTCATGGGGTCTGGAAAAGTGCCTAGTTATAAGGGTTTCAAAGAGCATTTGTGCAATGGTTTACATACTTGGTTTGCAGAATTCAATTGAGGAGGTTTCCCAACTTTTCAAAAGAACTGAGCCTGTAATTAAACTACCATGAAATGGTGGTTGGAGCCGCAGCGCACACCAGCAAGCTTGGGTTACAACTGCAGTGAAATGGTGGATTAAAATGCCCAGAATGTGTGTGACTCCAAAAACTAAACTCAATAATAGCTTTACTGAACATGGTTTTAAACAGACGCCCAACCACAACTCAGTCACTTTCTAACTAATCCTTACCTGCCAAGGGTTAGTATAACCACAGTGGTCTCAATTCAAACTATAAAGCCTGTAATTCCAAATCTTACCAGGGTCCCAAGTCCAACACCAAAAGCTCTAGCTTTTCACAGCTATGGGAGACCACAGGACTTCAGTCTATCTCCCAAGAAGGAGGCAAAGGCCTGCAAGTGCTGATTCAAATACGGCCAATTTCATTATATACAAGTAAGAGGCTACAAAGAAGATTCCAAATCGGTAACTCCTCCACTGCCAAACAAAACCAGCTTTCCTCCACAGAACAAACAAAAATCACAAGACAAATCATCTACCAGTTCGTTATTAAACTGAAAAATGCTCTTTTTTAAGAAACACCACATGCAGAGCTTTGGATTACTTGAAAAAAATATTTCTCTCTTGGGGTGGGGATTGTTTCTAGTGCCTGGATTATGAAATCAATTTCTTAAACAGCTGTTATCCCTTCCAAAGCATTTTAAAACAATAGAAAATTACTAAGTGAAAACTAGAGGTAGCTTTTTGATATAAAACACAAAATAATTTTACCATACACTACAGGTTTACCATACTCTACAGGTTTAAAGACATGGCTACGACTTTGGAACTATACTCTAAAAACCCATTAAGGTTTACACAATTTTTTAATGGCAATCTCACAAAATGAATTCCCAGCAATGTGCAATTATTCAGCCTGTAGTCAAATAGTGCATGATCAGCGCAATTAAGAATCTTTTGCAGAGTTGGGGGAAAGGGAGGGTTTTTTAAATCCCAACAAAGCAAAAGAACATGTCAAAGGTGGACTCCAACAAGGGACCTCCCCCAAGCAGTCCAGAAAACATCGTCAAAGACAATAAAGGTAGCTACATAATGGACAAAAAACACATTCCCCAAAGCTGTTAGGAAATTCTGAGTGCAGGTGCCTCCTGGCTACTTGGAAGCAAAAGAAGTATGAGACTCAAGTGTGTTGGGTGAAGAGGGAGAATTGGACCATCATGGACCTTGTGAATGCTGTTAATGAGTTTCAACCCACGGCAGGGTTTTTAAATGAAGAAAGGAACAGGCATCTGTTGAGCTCCTGTTGATTGAGCCCTTCCCAAAAATGGAGACAAAGAGGGAGATTATGGCTAAGAACTGTAGCCGAGGGAGCAAGGAATTTGAGAGGGTAGCAGGTAGAACCCACAGGACTTAATGACATGAATGGGTGCCTCAAAGGTTTCTGGTACAAGGGGTTTTTTGTTTTTAATGAAGATCCAGTTGTAGTGGTTCTCATATTTAATCAGCATCAGAATTACTGGGAGGAAGCTGGTTAAAAATGCAAACTCCAGGTACTACTCTCCCCTCAAACACTGTTATTCAAGCCAGTCTAGAGTGTGGCCCACGCATCCATTTTCCCACTCCCAGTCACCAGCCGCCCAAGGTTTCCCTGTTAAGGCGGCTGTGTGGGTGTGCTGCTGTCTATCAAAATGATGGGTAAAGTGTGGTGGGACAAGGGACAGTGATAAGAGGGTAGGGAGAAAGTTTTTTTCTATTCTTAAACAAAAGAACAAAAAAGCTAGATGCAATCAAACCTGGATTGTTTTAGGTTTTATGCTTAAAGTTATAGCTATTTTTAAATACACAAAGACAATATGCTTCCACCAGAAAGCAGCTCAATAAATACGTGGGGGAGAGGGAGCTTGGTGGAGAGGTACAGGAATTCAGGGAGGGAGGGTCACCTGAAGCCACAGGCCTTGGCTGGGTAGGAAGTGCTAACCAACTCCAGCGCAAAACTCGGAGGAAGGTCTGGCCCATCCTCCCTCCCCGCAGCGCAGACTTCGAAAAGAACCAGATAAATTTTCCTGATGATTTGTCATCCAGATCACTCCAAACTGGTTAGAACTTACACTGGGGATCCTCCAGTGCTCTTTTGAGCTGTCAATGCTGTGCACTGCTGGATGTTCAGCAGCATCCCTGGCCTACTAGATGTTAGTCCCCAAGCTGAGACTACCAAAAATGCCTCCAGATAGTATCAAATGGGGGGGGGGGGACGGAAGAGGGAAACAGGGGCATAGAAACTCTCTGCCTTTACTGAAAGGCTTTGCAGTAGTGTAATTACCAAAGGCCTTGAAATAAAATAGACATGGCTTTGAATCAGATATCCCACTTAAAAGGTGAAAAACTTCAACAGGCCTATTTATTCAATTTCAAAATGGAAATAACAGGACTTACCATAGGGATGTTATGAGGATTATATAAAATGTGTTATGCGCTTAGGGCAATGGCTAGCCCAGGAGGCACTTAGTAAATATTGGCCTTTTTTGTTTTCAAAAAGATGTTCTGAAGAGAAACAAGGGGTATTTGCTTATAGCTTTGGCCTGAATGGAAACCGACTCCCAAAAGGAACAACAAACAGAAATGATAGTCCCAGTTATCTCTCCAGCTCCTTGCGGGGGGTGGGGGTGGGGGGTGGGTCTGAACCTGGGGTCCAAGGGCTCCGAAGGGGCCAGTGGACACAATTCAGGGGGTCTGCGAACTTGGATGGGAAAACATTTTCCACTAACTGAAATTTAACATTTTCTTCAGTTATGCTTGTAAAACCACACATCAACTATATCTGGCCATTGTCACCAATGATCACACAACAGCTGAAATACTGACTTTCTCAGCACTACTGCAAAATTATGAAAGTCATGAAGGCCTGCAGCTAGACCGCATTTTTAATCTCTTACTAAAGAAGCACCTATGATTATTTACTATGTCACCTATTTGGGGCTTATTTTGGAATTTTTAATTTAAATAATTGAGTTATTTTATGCATTTAAAATTCTTTCTGAGAAGTGCTCCACAGGCTTCCCCAATGAGGGTCAAAGGCACACAACTTAAGAACCCCCATGCTAAACCTTTTTCAGCTAAGCCTGTAATTCCCAAGCAGCCTTCTGTTCTTAATGTTTTAAACACGATTATTGTTATAAAACTAATTTGTTGATTTGAACGGCACAAGTCACTTTATTTCCCTAAACTATAGATCAGTGATCCAAAAGACCCTCAGCATCAGCCAGGTTTCCCCCACTCGCTATCTTCTTAATTCTAAAGGTAAATAAATGTGTGCTTTGTTTTCACCTAGTGGACTTGAACTAGCTTTCCACCTTTACCATAGCACCCACCGGGTTCATTTAACCAGGACTTCTCAAACATCTCTGATGTATCAGAACTGTGTTTAGGATAGACCCTGAAGGTATGTCTTCAAGGACACTCCCAGCCCAGAAGAAGTGGACATGGAAAGGAGGACTGCTACCTTTCCAGGGTAGGCAGAGGCCGGGCATACCTCACTCACCGCCGTCCATGCAGCACGCTCGCTCACTGCTGCGCATAAACCAACCATGTATCCTCCACCAGCCCAGAGATGCTTCAACTATACAAATGTAGGACGTGTTTATTCTTGTTTGCCTCAGGCTGAGAAATCACAAAATGTTTTCTGGGCTTGAGAGTCCTCGAGTCCAATACTTCACTTACATGATCAAAGATGAGATTTTTTTTCAGCAGAAATTAAGATTCACTGAGTTACCTCATCAGCCTGAACCAAACAGGTACCGCCAGCCCAACCTATAATTGCCCTCAGTGGCCCAGTGGCTGCTGGATACTAGCTGGCTTGCACTGGTAACTAAGTTATACAGAATCGCAACATAATAACATAACAAAGTGGTTCAAGTTTAATTCCTCTAAAATCACATCATGGAACTGGAGCATTAGGAAGGATTACTGACAAATGGGAAAAAGAACATGATTCCAGGCTCCACGGGCATTTGACTCACCCTTGAGTCACATCCAATACTCACATGCCAAGAGTAATGCCTTTTGACTCATTATCATCAATTAAAATAAATGTTTTGGGAGACCTCACAGGTGGTAGATTTCTCACCAAGCGTCCCTTAATGAAAACCAAAGCCTTAGATTCTCGTTTAGCCAGACCCCTTTACAACTGTAGATACCTACGGACAGCAAGGGTGACATGCATCCCCTCAAAACCAAGTGATTGGGGGAAATGCAGTAAGAATCAGCTTTGTTACTTCCCAGTTTTGTAGGGACTCAAGCTCTCACACAGATGCATACCTACACATCCCCCTTAATATGGTTTCTTTCTAGAATGTTTTTCATCTTGCCATCTTTAAAATTAATCTGGGAATTAAGAATAACTAGCGGGGAATTCTCTCTCTTATTTTAACTTTCCCTTGGCACAACTAAATTATTTAGATGCCACTTCCACACTTTGCCCACTAGAACCTGCCAGTTCCCCCTGCTCCCTTCCAAACAGTCCATGCGTGGTTCTTTCTCCCTCTCTAGCCAGTGTCCACCCAAGATGTTCACGTTCTCTCGTTTTTTCTTCATACAGTTAAGTGAAGGTTTTTCCCGCTTTTACAGCAAAGCACAGAAGCCCAGTGTGGGCAACAATTTCAACAGACAACACCTGAATTAAGCTAAAAACTGTTTAAGGCTTCAGGCAAGGACACTCAGACTGAGGGAAGTGCCAGAAGCTTCCGGCCTCATCCTGAGATTACCCTCTTCAGAGCCTAGAAAACCCACGCTCAACAAGCATAGGTGAGTGCTCCCACGTGTTTGCCACCAGAGAGACTTCCTAGAGTCAACTCTTAGCACCTGGGTGACCCTGAACCACGGTTTCTTCCTCAAGCCTCACCCTCCTCAACTCTAAATTCAGTATGCTAGCACCTTCACTAAGCCCTAAAGCTGGCAGGATAACTAGTCAACAAAAGCTTTTAGCTAGCTCCAATCACCATTTTATCTCCTGATTCTCCCCAGTCGCTTCCCTCCCCTGCAGCCGCACCTAAGAAAGGAGGAAACTAAGAAATGCTTTGTCTTCTCCTCGTCACCTCCCCCCACCCAAATACGCTGATATTACTTAACAACCCGTGGTGTTTTACAGCAACTCCCTTAATATTAAAAGCCCTATGAAGTGTGCACCACCCTTCCCTTTTTTACCACAGAGAAAATGAGGCTCAGAAAGGTTGAGAAATAAAGCCGAAGTCCCAAGCAGAGCTCACCAAGACAGGGAGCAAACCTACGTCTTTCTCCAAATCCTCAAAGCCTTTTTCCTTTTTCTCACTTTATGCCTTCGGAAATCCTTTCAATTTGGGGGAGAAAAACGCAAAGTGAGTACTCAGAAGTTAAAAAAAAAAAAAAAGGAGAGAAAGTGTGACAGTAATGTTTTCAATACTAACAGAAAAGGTGGCTCCAGCCAATTGAAAAAGCAAGACCTGGACGCAACGCTCCAAGTGGGAGGTACGGGAAGCAGATTCAAGTCTTTGGCAGTCACAGGTTTAAAAGCCACCAGAAAGTCCTACCCCTCCCCCCCACCGTGTTAGACGCACCCACAAAAAAGCATGCAAAATACCCTTCCTCGCCACAATTCCTACCGTCAGTCCCAACTTTCCCAGCCCTCTGTTCTGGTCGCCTATCAGTTCTTCCGAGCCTCCCTGATTCGGGGAGTTTACAGTTCCCGCGCTCCGACCTCACCAACCCCCCCAATAATATGATCATCGTTTCCTTTTCCCGTGCCCCGTCCCTTTCCGGGGAATCTGTCTCCTACGCAGACAGCTAAGAATTCTGCGAGCACCACGCGGTCCTGCCCCAGCCCCGGCTCCCACGAGGGGAGCCCCCGCCCCCGGGGGGGAATTACCCGCCTCGGGGAACGGGAAAAGGTCCCGCGGGCGGCCCTGCACGCCCCCCGCCCCTGTGCCCATGCCCCGGCGGGGGCCTGCGGACCCCGGGAGTCTTCCTCCCGCGCGGGGGGCAGCCAAGCCCGCGGGGATCGCGGGTGGGCGACCCGGGCCCCAAAGGGCGGCTCGATCGGGGTCGGAGAGGGACCTGGCGGGCCCCTCCAGGCCCCGCGCCGCCCCCGCCGGCTGGACGGAGCGCAGTGCGAGCAGGAGCGCGGCCTCCGCGCGGGCGCCGGTGCACGCGGCAGCCCCGGAGACGCCCGCGCCGGAGCCGGGGCCGCGCGGCCGTCCGCATTGTTCGGCCCGCGGCGCGCGCCCCGCCCGGCCCCGCCCGGCCCCGCCGGCGCCGGCCCTAGCAGGGCAGGTGGAGAGCGCGCACCCTCACCTTTGGCGCCGAGCATGAAGTCGAGGGTGCTGTGCCGTGCTGCTGCCATAGTGAGGCGAGGCCCTGTGCCATGCCTAGGGCAGGCGGCCGGGGAGACAGGGGGCCGCGAGGCGTGTCAGGCTGCGGCCGGCGGGGAGTGCGCCGCGCCGGGGAGGCCCAGGGTAGGAGGTGGGAGGGACAGCCGGGAGCCACCCGGGGCGCGGGGGCGGGGTCGGGCCCGCCTCCGGGAGGGAGGACTTGAGGACGCCCGCCGCCCCGAACTCCGAGCGCCGGGTGTGAGGCCGCGCTAAGGCAATGGTGGAAACGTGGGCGCTGTGCTCCCTGGCGTGCGTCACCAATGGCCGCGCCCTGCGCCGAGGATCGGGCGGGCGGTCCCCACCATCCGTTAGGTCACCTTAGGTTTAAACAGCGCCGCATGACTTCCGGGGGGCCCACCCCTGCACTTCCCCAGACTGGCCCCCGAGCCCAGGCCCCTCTGATTTCCTGGCCAAGCCCAGAAAATAAAATGCTGGGATCCACCCTAGAGCCTAAAAGTACTGCCGCCTTTTTCTTAACTCTTCTAAGGCTGCAGTTTAATCCATTAGAATTGTCATGTCCATTATCAGGAGCCAGGGCCGGCTTTGCATTTCAGCACCGAAGAGAAAGCTCGTGGATTTTCAAGTTTGTTACCTACTTTTTCGCGAAATTGGGAATGGGGAGGAAGCAAGTGAGAGGAAAACGGTGTAAACGTTGATTGGGAAATGACAGCTTCTGAAGTTGCTTCTCCATCACTGATGTCTCCATTGGTGGCACTGAACCTCGGCCGTGGGCTCGTCTGACTTCGGGGTTATGCCTGGTGTTCCACAAGATGTGACAAAGAGAGAACATCAGTGTCTGCACTAAAGCCCTCCTTTATTACACTGACAGTATCACTGGTCAAATGCCTCCATCATCCCATCAGTCCTCAGTGCCTCGGTGTTCAGAAGCTCCGTACAAATTGCTGTAATGGCTGGAAAGAGCTGAGATCACTGAACTCTTGTGCTTCCACAAGCGCAGGAGGAACCTAGATATTAAACTCATTTCTCCCGTAAACATTCCCTAGTGGCCTTTTTGCCCCAGTCCTTTCTACAAGAACTGCGCAATGTCTTCACAACTGTTCTTCAACAGATCATCCTGTTAAGAACTGCATTCCCTTTTATGTCCCCTACATTAATTTTCTCCTGCCCAGGCCACCTGTTTGTTGCCCTGCCTCTTTTCCTTTCTTTGGATCCCAGAGTTTTCTATTTCCATAGCTGTTCCACTATCTCAGCCTTGAGTCTCTGTTCATCAGACTGCAGCTCCTGCTTGCTTCCTGGGCTGTTCTCCAGTTCATGCCATTCCTCCGGAGTCAGGTCCCTGGAAAGCAGTTGTTGTCCTCTGCCACGTTGCAGGGGCCCAGGTCTCCAGTGTGCCTCTCTTATCCGCAGCATGGAACCTATGCAGTGACACAGGGCCTCACACTCCGAAGGGCTCTGCACTTGCCTTAACTCTCCACTCTTGCTGTCTTGAAATTGTTAATAATTTGTGAACGAGGGCCCTGTGTTTTCATTTTGTGCTGGGCCTGCAAATTATGTAGCCGGTCCTGCTCAGCAGCTTGTGTCCTGCAGGGCAGATGGCAGCAGCCAGCAGCCAGTGCTAGTGCCCCGCCTCGCTTCTGCAGGTGTGAAATAGGTGGAAATGAAAGTCCTTGAGATGCTCTGCCATTAACTAATCAGACAGCCACAACCAAAGTGGAGTTTAACAAAAACACTTCATCAAGTTAGTATAGCATCAGAGATAAAGGGGCCTTGAAAAGGAGGCAACATTGTTGCGGTGATTTTAGGAGTTACTGTCAGAATGTATCACCTACCATAGTGCATGTACCGCCTACCAGTGACACAGTCTTGGCAAGATTGTTAAAGGTGGGACATGGACAGGAATCAAGGGCTTGAGGCCTTTTTAAATACCTCCCACTGAGCTGTGAGTACCTATTCGGATTCTGGAATGTGTCCTCATTGCCTGAGTTTTATAGTCTAGCCCCCTGGCTTCAAGGCCTGTTAGAGGACAAGTAATCACTTTGTTGTGAGAATCGTTTGTGTTAGAGTTGACCAGTATATCCTGTGCGATTTTTGTCACATCAGAGAATTCAGCAAGGTATCCTGCAACAAAAAAAGAGAGACTTACCCAGCTCCAGCCTGCATTCTCAAAACAGCCTCCTAATCAACAAAATCTTGGCAATGATGAAAATGTGGCTTATCATGGATTAATGTCCTCTCGCCTGCCTTTGTGTGCCCTGGGCCAAAAGGAGGCCTGAAGCAGAGAAAAGCAGCCCCTGGCATCCGTCAGGAGCTGGCCGGGAGCTCTCCTGTTGAGCATGAACAATTCTCCAGAACACCAACATCAGACCAGGCCACTCTGTGAGCAGGATGGGCCAGGACAAAAACAAGACCGCTCTGGAATCATGTTAGAACCCGGACAAAGCAGGAACTTGTCCAAACCACAAAAGTCACCCAACGGCCCTGGCTTCTGACTCATCTGAGAGACTGCAGCTTCTTCACTAACCCCAGCCTGGTTGTCTGGTCTTCCCGCTTCTCGGGAAGATTACTAAGAACCTGATCATGGAATCACCCCTGCTTCCTGACAGCATCCAACCCAGGGCAGTGCCCGGCTTCCTTAAATGCTCCCCGAAGCACCTGACACAGGCCCCACTCCTAGTGCGGTCCTTCCTGACAGCCTGTTGCTGGGATGCCCCACAGTTCCCCATGGAGTATGGCTGTTCCACTGCAGGTGTTCCTGGAAGGGGCGGGGTGGCGGAGGAGTGGCTGGAGGGCAGTGACAATAAGATGAAGTCAATACTTAGAATAGAAAAACTGTAGGTGACCCTCTCAGCAAAATGCTACTTAGTGTTAGATATTACTCTTATCCAAAACTGACGTTCACACGGGCCCGTCTGCTTATTGGCAGTCTAGCCAACTTGCACATCTGCAATGTTGCAACAGTTTTTAAAAACTCTGAGGAAGAGCCACACTATCCTGCACAGTTAGCAACAGTCACTGCCTCCTGGGAAGAAGAAAATCAACAACAGAAAAGAACTCTCTGTTAAAAAAGAAGGCAGTGGTGGTGGCAGGGAAATGGGGGTGCTAACTGGAAACCTCCCCAGGTTGCAAGAACCCACAGGCCACCTTTTGGGCTGGTGGCCCAAACCTTCCTTGTGAAGGAAGGGTGGGGGACACTACCCAGTAGCCTGTTGTTTTATTGTTTGGTTGTTTTGCTTTTGTACCAGTTCACCTGGGACCCTGGGAGACATTCTGCCTCCCTGCCCTGTGTGTGCAGCTGTGGTGAAATCACTTCCTCTAAAACAACAACAACAACAACAACAAAAACTGGCTTTAGCTATTAGGGTTGCAATGGCTGACAGAAATCTGGATCACTCCCTTGCCATTTTTCAGATGAATGTGGGCCTCACCCAGCTGGTTAAACACAATTTAAATTTCTGATTAAAATGAATGTATAACTGAGAGGGGCCTACAATCTTTTGATACTGTGATTCTCAGCTTTGGCTGCACATTGGAATCACCTAGGGAGCTTTAAAAACTACTGCTGCTGCCTGGGCCCTGACCCAGGTACAGCCCAGATATCAGGTTGTTAAAATAAATAAGTAAAAATCCAGGAGATTCCAATGCAAAGTGCAGCGTGAACCCCAATCGATACACCCACGAGGATGGCTCTGACACAAGTAAATACATACATTTTGAAAGCCAAAAAATAACAAGTGTTGGCGAGGATGTGGAGGAATTGCTGGTGGGAATGTAAAATGGTGCAGCCGCTGTGAAAAACAGTTTGGCGGTTCCCTAAAACATTCAACATACAGTTACCACGAGACCCAGCAATTCCACTCTTGGGTATGTACCCGAGAGGAAGGAAAACAGGTGTGCAAACAAAAACTGGTACACAAATGGTTATAGCAGCACTATTTACAATGGCCCAAATTTCCATCAACAGATGAATGGCTAAACAAACGATTATTCAGCCATTAAAAGGAATAAGTCCTGACACATGGCACAGCAGAGGTGAACCTCGAAAACACTACACCAAATGGAAGAAGCCAGTCACAAAAGGACAAATACTGTATGATTCCACTTGAAATGTCCAGAATAGGTAAATTCTTGGAGACAAAAGTTGGGTTAGTACATGACAGGGGCTGAGGGGAGGAGAAAGGTGAAATGACTGGTTAATGGTATGGGATTTCCTTTTAGGGGATGAAAATGCCTTGGAATTAGATACAAGTGGTAGTTGCACCAAACTGTAAATGTACTAAATGGCAGTGCATTTTTCACTGTGAAATGGCTAATTCTATGTTATATACATTGTATCTCAATTTAAAAAAGAAAAAAGACCTGTGGCCAAACCAAGTTGGTAAGGCAAAACAGGTAGAACTATATAGAAATTTTTAATGAGGTGAACCTCATCACCTGAAGCAAATTTCAAGTAAATGCCTGATGGGGTGGCATTGAAGTGAGGCGTTTGCAAAAAGGTGCAGAAACCAGCTTCCTGGCTGTAGTTTTCCCACAGAAAAGCATTCTCCAGCTTCAAATGCTAACTTATTTAAACCTTACCACAGCCCTAAGAGGTAGGAGCAATGATCCCCATTTTATAAATGGATTAACTGAGGCACAAAGAGGTTCGGTAGTTAGAAAGTGGCAGAGCCAGTACTCGAACCCAAGCAGGTGGCTCCAGAGTCTGGCTATTCACCCGTTCATGGTGCTGCCTGATTGTCCTGCCTGTTGTGTCAAAGTGCCCCCCTTTTCTTACAACTCCTCAAAGCCAAGGTGCATGAGTCAGCCTCCCTCCCACAAGCAGGTGCCCACTCCCCAACAGAGAGTGTGACTAGAGAGGGTGTCTGGCTTTCCTCCTCTCTGGAGCGATTGCCTATCTCCACCAAACAATTTCTGGGGTGAATTCCTACTCAACCTCTTACTAGCTGTGTGACAGTGGACAGGGTCATCAACCTCTCTGTACCTCCTTCCTCCCCTCTGAAAAAATGGAGCTAATAACAGTACCCACATCATAGAGCTGTTGTGAGGATGAAATGAATAAATATATGACAAGCACAGAGGGCAGTATCTGACACATGACAAGTATTCAATAAATGGCTACGGGGACGAGGATGCTGATATTATTACTAAGGCACACCCTACCCTAGGCAATAAGCTCCTTCAGGACTCCTGACTTTTCATCCTTGGGTTCCCAGTGCTTATCACTGTGCCTGGCACACAGTAGGCCCTCAATATCTGTCCTCTGAAATGAACTGAGGACTAGAGCATGTGCTTAATACCCCAATGGACCCCAAGCAGAGACCACATTCTCTGGGTCGGCGAAGCAAACAAAGTGACAGCCAGCGAACTCTGTTCCCCACTCTGGACTTCCCCACTTTCTTCCCCATCATTCGACTCATGCAGTCTGCCCTCTGTATCCGTGAGTTCCGCTTCTGCAGAGTCCGCGTCTGCAGATTCAACCAACCTCAAGTTGAAAGTGTTCAAAAAACAAATTCCAGAAAGTCCCAAAAAGTGAAACTTGAATTTGCCCATGTACTGGCAACTATCTACACAGCATTTACATTAAATTTATAACTATTTACATAGAATTTATATTGTATTAGGTATTACAGGTAACCTAGAGATTGTTGTAAGATACTAGAGGATGTGCTTAGGTTGGTTAAATACAAACACTATGCTATTTGATATAACTTGAGCCTCCTCAGATTTTGTTATCTTAGGGGGGTCCTAGAACTGATCCCCTACAGATGCTGTGGGACAACTGTATTCCTGACCCTCAGGGTGCCAGTCAGTCCACGGCTCATTCAGAAGCCCCTTAA
The DNA here is from genome assembly GCF_048564905.1 of Vicugna pacos. Taxonomy (NCBI): domain Eukaryota; kingdom Metazoa; phylum Chordata; class Mammalia; order Artiodactyla; family Camelidae; genus Vicugna; species Vicugna pacos. Next base: position 16,282,116 of record NC_133023.1, on the reverse strand, counting down.
GAGTTCACTGGTAGAACTCTCTGGATGATTCTTTAAGAAAAGTAAATGACAAAATAGGTTTTCCTCAAGACATTTTGAGCCAGTCCCCCGAGTGCCAGTCATAATCCTCATTCGTGTCCCTGCTGACCCTTGTCACAAAAGGATGAGAAGTTGGTTCCTGCTATTACCCCGCAGCCACTTTCCTCATCCCTGCAGACTCCAAGTGCCCTGAGATGTGTCCACGCCTGCCCTCCTTTTTCCAAGTGAAATACTGTCCAACCCACCCACCCCACTTCCTCCTCTCCTCTCATTTCCAGCAAAGAATGGTGCAGTACGGGGAGGGGAGACTGAATGGCTGTAATGCACTACCTAAGTGCCTATGCTCAAATAATGACACAATCAAAATTATTACCAAAGCAAATAACAGAGCATGTTTTGATCCAAAATGTAATGTTCTGACCTCTCATCTGACTGAAGCATTTACCACAGCTATACTCAAAGATATGACTAAATTTTCAACTGTTAGTGCTATTAAATACATACTTTTCTGTAAGATGGAGTCCTTACTTCCTTGGTCTCTAGAGGCAGTTTGCAGAATGGTTAGGATGAGGGCCTTTGTCAGCCAGCCTGGATCGTAATCTTGATTCCTCCACTTGCTTGCAGGTGATCTTTGACAAATGATCTAATCTTTCTAAGTTTCTTCAGCTATGAAGGAGGTATCATAACAGCATCTCTTTCACAGAGGATAAAATAAATGAGAATTCAATATATTAGGATTAAATAAATGAGGATTAAATAAATTAATAGAAGTACTGCACTTAGAAAAGTGCCTGGCACATAGAACATAGAATGATTAGTTATTATTAATGAGTTAAGACTGCTGTTTAGCTGGTAGTTTCCTTTACCCCAGCCCAAATGGTGAGTACCCTGGGGTTTACAGGGCTTCCCGTGTTTCAGTTAGCATTTCCTAGAGTAGAGATAAAAGATTTCCAAAGCCCACAGAGTCCTCTTGTCTTAAATGTATTTCATACAACAGCCAGAGGTAGTCCCAGAAGCTGATTGCAGTGAGTTGGGTATGAGCCGCCATTCTGCAGCACCGTGCCCTTTCTCCTGCCCGACACGGGTTGTGTCCTGAAACACCTCCTTTCCCCAGTGGGAAAGCCCACGTGTGAGCGTTCAAGGCCCAGCTCAGGTGTCACTCCTAATTCAGGCAGAGCTGATTGCTTGTTTGCTTGCTCACCCGTGCTCCCACAGCACAGTGGCCAGCACTCCAGTGAAGAACCTTCCACCTTGCACTAGTGGTAGCATGCTAGTGCTCGTCCAACTAGACCTGTGCTTCTCTCCAGCCAACTGTCCTTCCCTCATGGGACAAAAATCCAGAAAGTGTGAGGGACCAGCCCAAGGTTAGATGCTTGTTAGTAAAATGAAGTCTCAGGGATCACGACTGTAAGCAGAAAGGGTAAGGGGTCCCCGGAGAAAGAGAACCAGGCGTGGCTTTCTTGACATAAGAGAAACCATTTTGGCCTGAGTCAGGCCACGATGCTGTACTTGAACAGACCTCAGCAATTCCTGATCTTAAGGGAAGTGAGGGAATGCAGGAACAAAGGAAAAGCAGTCAAGAAACAAGTTCAGCAATAAAACAGAGTCCGAGTTCCTCCTCAAGGGATTTACGGAACAACCTGACACTTTCAGCTCTGGAGGAACTAAGGCCCCCACCCAGGTGGAGGATGGGAGGAGGATGTTGACCTTTTCTGACCCTCATGACTCCAATCCACTAAAGCTTGGACTTTCTCAACCTTTGCCCAAGTTCTATGCTGAACTTTCCTCTGCTCAAGCCCCTTCATGAATATTCACCTGCCCTTACCCTCAAATTTCCCGTTTTGCTGCTGGGGAGGCACTGCTTTGGGAACGATCCCCAGTGCTCTCCTTACTGGCTGCCAGTAACGACTCCTCCCTTCTTCCGATCTTTGGCCTGGTTGTGTCTTTTGGCTCGACAGCCACCGAGGGGCAAACCCAGTTTTTCAGGTAACAGGACCCGGGCGCCCCAGTTCTCAGGCCAGGGCTCTTTTCTTTAACCTACGTTGTCCTTATGTCCAGCTTCCATTACCAAATGTCCACCAAGGGCCACAGTATTTGTAAAGCACTGTGAGTTCTTTAAACATGTCATTTCTAATCCTCCCAACCCAGCAAGATTTATTCCTTATTTAAAGACATAGACACTGAGGCCAAGTGACCTGCTTAAGGCCACATGCCGGTATGGGACAGAGCGAGGCTTTCAGTGTGGGTCAGTCTGACTCCAAAGTCAGGAGAATTTCTAGTCTATCAGGTTGCTGCTCAGGGCTGGAAATGAGAGCAGAAAAAAAGCGCTGAATGGTTCATTTAGAACACACTCATTTTACATGCAGACAATTGTTGTTTTAAGGAAAGGGTAGAAGAAAAAGAGAGATTAGATTTTGGCATGCAAAGGCAAAACAATAAATATTCTTTTTTCCTGTTCCTGGATCCCATTGCAGCTTCTTCAAAGCAAGTGAATTTATGCATGTTGACACAGCTCTTATTTTAAAATCTTCTTTGGCTCAGTTTTCAGCTTCTTCCCCTTGGCGCAACCAGATGCATGACTCCCCTCTGAGAATCTGCCTAAAATCATTATGCAGCAGTTACTATTAAGATCCACACTACAAAAATAATTCACTTCTCTCCACTCAGCCACAGGTTCCTTCTGGTTTTATAGTGTATTTCCTGGCATATCACCATGTTAATCATAAAGGTCTTGTACTTTAAGGATACATTAATATTAATATTGAAAAAGTAGTTTCATTCCATCAGGAAGTTTATCCTTTTTTCTAAATTATTTACAAGTATATAGTTTTCTCATTTTTGTTTGAAATAGTAGATCTTGTTTCAATCTAAGTATACCTGTTGACATTACAACTCCACAAGTAAAAATGAATAGATATTATTTTATACTTGCTTCCTTAGAAAAACACCAGGTTACTGCACTTCAGTTATTTGCAATTAATCAACACTGATTTAGAAACTTCACATTATCATGCTAGTGCAAAAAAGAAAAACATACTGCAACACGAGATGCTTGCCAAATGGGAAAAATAAAGCTCAGAGAACATTCCATTGCTGTTATAAAGCAACGGCAAGATCTTCAATTAGGCCAAACTGACATCATGTGCCTCCTGCTGGGATGTACTGAGAAGGACTCAACATCCCTTCTGTGGTCTTTTTGCCAAAAATGCACAACTTGAATCTAATCATGAAGAAACATCAGACAAACTCAAACTAAGGGACTTTCCACAAAATGAATGGCCTGTATTCTTTAAAAAAAGTCAAGGTCAAGAAATACAAAGTAAAGTTGAGGAACAGTTCCACATGAAAAGAAACTAAGAAGACAGGACAACTAAATCATAGTGTGTGAGTCTGGATTGGATCCTGGACTGGGAAAGAAAAATAGCCATAGGAGACATTATTGGGACAATTGACAAAAGTGGAACATGGACTATGGATTGAAGAATAGCTTTGTAGCAATGTTAAATTTCCTGACTTTGATCAGTGTACTGTGTGGTTGCATAAGAGAAAGTCCTTGTTCTTAGGAATTACAGCCTGAAGCATTTTGGGTAAAGGGGTATAACATCTCCAACTAACTAGTGGTTTGGGGAAAAAAATATGCATGTAAAAATAAAGAGAAAGAGAAAGAGAAAGAGAAAGAGAAAGAGAAAGAGACAGAGACAGAGAGACTGACGAAGCAAAATATCAACAATGTTTGAATCTGGATCAAAGGTATAAAAGAGTTCCTTGTGCTCCTTTTACAGCTTTTCTGTGCATGTATTTAAAATTATGTCAAAATGTAAAATTATCCAAAACAGTGAACATACAGAAAATATAAGCATATAAGAAGGGGAAACAGAAAAGCAATGCTCCTGAACTGCGTACAGTGTCTAAGACAGGTCTAAATCTCTTGCTAACAGGCAAGCTTGACTTAAGGGAAAACACCCTGACTTTTAAAGTGCAGGATTGAGGAAAACAGGAAGGTGGCCTTTTTGATACTTTCAGCCCATTGTTCACAGACTTAATTAAAAAAACCGCAGGAGGTACATGCCTCATCCAGCCCAGTCACTCTCTACCGGGCCTCCAGGTCACAGCTCACCTTCACCGACAACTTTGACACCTGCGTGACCTCAATTCAATGCCTGCCTCATCGTGGGTGGAGTTTCGGCTTCTGGGTAGAAGATTCAGCCAGCGCCCTGTCTCAGTTTCTTAATCTCCTCAACTCCAGTAGTTCTGGATATTTGGGACGGGTTGGGCGGTGGGAAGAGGAGGCAGCTTCATGTAGAGGCCCCGGGCCGCTCAGAGTCCGTGTGCTGTGCTGGTTCTTTGATCATATCAAGACCTTCAGTCCCCGGACTACACTATTTCCCCTTTGCTTTCAGTTACCTCTTTTCCGTTGCCTCCCCCACGGTTAGTTATCAACCATTTAATCCCTTGTCCTTTGTCCCTGCAAACTCCCAACCCTGGATCAAACCAGCCATTTGCCTCTTCCTGTCCTTCCCACTTGTTGCTCAGAATAGTGGGAAAAACCTCACGTTGGTGCTGACTGGTATGTGTGTGCACGTGTGAGCGTGTGTGTGTGTGTCCCACTCCCCAGCATGACTGGGCTTTCATCTTATTTGGCAATCTTTGTTCACCTTTTCTCGATTCTTTTATCACTTTGACTTACTTTAAGTTGCTGAAACCTCCTTTTCCCGTGCCCTCCATGACTGTCTTTGGGTTCCCACTGCTTCTTTGCCTTGACAGCTTCACAAACTTCTTCATCGATTCCACTCTCTGTTGTCTCTCCAAATGTTGAGCTGCTGCAGGTTTCCATCCTTGGTATGTCTTCTTTCCTTACCCTGCACCAGTGGTTCTGAAATCTGGCTGCATATTAGAATCACCTGGGAAATTTTAAAAATTAGCATGCCTGGTTCCCATCTCTGATTTGATTGGTTGGTGGTATGGCCTGGAGGGCATTGGGGTTTTTCAATCCCTCCAAGTGATTGGAAGGTGCAGCCAAAGTGAAGTTGTTCCTCCAGCTGATCCCATTTACTCCTACAATTCTAGCTACCTCTATGTAGAAGATTCCTAAATCTTCATCGCTAGATTCCACTTCCTGCCTTGAGCTTTTGGACCTATCTATTGGTTAGGTTCACTCTCTGCAGAGTCAAAGTCAAATGAACAAACTGAAGGTCTTTACCTTCCTCCTTAACTTGATCTTTCTGAAGTAATCTCACACTTGAGATATTTGCATGTTAGTAAACAGTGAACAGAAACAGATTGTGTCCCACCATCATTCACTGAGGTGACCACATCAGAAACTTCAGACTCATTCTTCACTCTTTCTCTTCACTACCCACACTCCACCAATCCCCAAATCTTTCTTAAATCCATCTTATTATTTCCCTCACCCCCTATTTCCCATTACCTAAATTTGGGCCTTTATTCTTTCTATCCTGCATAGTAATAACTGGCTTCCTGCAATTCATGCCTCTCAGACTTCAATATTTACCTTTCCAGAACACAAATCTAATGATGCAAATCCCCCCTGGCTAAAACTCTTCAATGGCTGCCAGTTGCCTACAGAATAAAGATCAAATGCTTAAAGACTTTTCACAATCTGGCCTTGGACTTCCTTTTCTGACTTAACAGCACTTACTCTTCCAAACACACAGGCTCTAAACCTGTTAAGTTACTGTGAGTCTCACACATATCATGGTCTTTCATGAGCCAATAATGTTAAGAAAAATTATCCAAAATTTGGGAATAAGATTACTTACCAAATAATAAAAAGACTATTCTATGCTCTGTCAATGTTGTACTAGAGAATTTTCAAATAAGGACCACTATGTCACCTGATGCACAGCAGTGCTGTCCAATGGAGCCACATATGCAATTTAACATTTTCTAACAACCATACAAAAAAGGAAGTAAAAAGAAACTGGAGAAATTGATATTAGTAATGCATATCATTTTATCTAATATATCCAAAATATTATCCTTTCGATATGTTTAAAAAAGTACCAAAAATCAGTTTCCTTTAGTATTTGCCTCCACATTGATGAAACTAGTTTATTTTTTAAGAAGAATTGATTTGACTTGTAGTTAAAGCATGATAGTTTCAAAACCATGTCTATCCGAGTTAAGTAAATAGACTAACTCAGCATTCTTAACATTAAATCCAAAGGGGTATTGTGCTATTTGAGAAGCAATTCTAAATTTAGCAACATTCTTCAAAATTTTCTGCCAGTATTTACAGGTAATTAACCTAATGCTATTATTATTAAAATCTTCTATATATTGATTCATGTTAGAAAAATGTATAAAATCATAATTTAAAAAAATCATAATTATTGACTTAAATCATGAAAAATTTCAATTTTAACATAAATTCTTAGACCTGTCTAGCTCAGTTACAAGCTTTTCTCTCCCTGGAGTTTCAAAATTTATATTGTTCATATGCCATGTGAAATCTGTGAGAAAACATGCACATCACCTTGCCTTTATTTTTTGGTTAATGCACATTTGGCAAGCATTACTTTTGTTTCAAGGAAATCTTGAATTGGAGTTAACAGCACAGTAAATCTTTGTAAAACTCTTTGTGGCTCAACCAACAAGTGTTGGCAATGAATACAAGATCTTTAAATTTATTGCTTCTTTCAGCATTTCCATAAATTGGTGATGAGTCACAGCATTTGCACGTATATGCTGAACAGTTTTAACAACTGTATCCATGATGCTTTTCATAGGGTCTGTTTCAGAGGACTGAGCACAAATATTTTCGGTGTGTATCATACAGAGATATGAAGTCACCAGAAAAACATCGGTCTCTTGTTTTTAAAATTCCAACAGATCGAGAATTTTGACCTAACAGCTGAAGCACCATCCGTTGTGATATATTTTTTTCATATCTAACTGAATTTCTTCTTTAACAAATGTAAAAGATTTAAGAATATCTATGTCACAGTTTTTTAGGCTATGAATTGGTACTTTTTGCAAATATGGCAGTCCTTTGAGACAAAACTTACCCAAAATATCAACTAGGCAGTGTCTAGTATTACATGAATCACCTAAAGCTATAGAAAAGTACTTGCACTTTTTCCATAACTGAAATAATTTCTTTTACTATCACCATCTAAAACATTTTTCTTTTATGTGCAAGAATCCAAGCCATTATAAAGCTGGCCAAAGTTACAAGTTCAGAGCCTGTTACCATTTTTTAAAACAATTTTCATTGGACATTTCATTTTGAATGTAGGCAGCTAATTTTATTGATTCTTTTTTGACTGTTCTCATCAAATTCACTCCGTGCTTGCTGAAAATGTTCCTTACTGTTATCAACTTTATTATCTTTAAACAATTTTTACACAACAAACAGCTTTTTAAATTTTGGTCTGCTGCAGCAGATTACATGAAAGTACAACATATGTCCTTCCAATCTCTGTTTTTTCCTCTTCTGGTATAGTGCTAGTATCCACATCTCCACTCAATTCTGCCTCAGTACTATGCTTTCATTTTAAATTTAAAAGTTAGTCCGTACTAGTACTTAAAAATAGTTTAATTATAATTTAAAGCATAAGAAGTATTTTAATTTAGTTACCAATTACAATGCACATAGGTATCACTGTAAATGGTGCTGTCTGTATAAAGTGTTCAAATAAACACTTTTCAGTGTTAAATTAATGCATAGAAAAAAATAATTTGAATTGATTCAACTGGTTGACACTAACTAGAAAGATGATGAGTTTACATGTAATATTGGAAACAACTCACAAATTACAGTATAGCAACATCCACAAGATACAACAGTTAAAGTGAAATGTAGTCCTAACAAAACAATAAAATTGAATTTAATGGAAAAATATTTTACGCTGCTTCAGTTTTAAATTAAAATTGAGTAAAATTAAATAAAACCAAAATTTCAGTTCCTAAGTCACACTAGCCTTTCAAGTGCTCAGTGGTCACTTATGGCTAGTGGCTACCATATTGGATAGTGTGGCTCTAGAGAAGGGTAACTTAAACTTACTAATTACTATTGATAAGGGTCCAGACTCTATAAAGTCACATTCTTACATGTTAACTTGTAGAAAAGACCGATAAGGTTGTGAATGTTTTATATATATATATTTAGTCCAGTAGAATTGCAAATGATTTCTGCCTGGTAAAAATGATAACACTAACATTTGCATTTGTATCTAACTTTGTAGCTTAGTCAACAATTTTATTCCAACATTCTCTCTTTTCATATTGTGCTACCCTTACATTTTATATCCTAGGAGAATATTTGATGCTGTAGAAAGATATTCAGAATGTATTAAGTGAGAAAAAATAGGTCACAAAAGAAAATATAGATTAGTCTACTTTCATATATTTTAAAGTATGTATGTTCTAGAAAAATAGGGTATAAACAAAGATGCTTACCATCACCTATGGGTGGACTTATACATGATACTAAAATATTTTTCTCTTTTTGACTGTCTTCATTTTTAAAACTACAGTTGACACTAAGAGAAATCTCATTAAAGTATTTTATAATTTTAACTCAGGTTAACTGCAGAAGACCTTTTCTCACCCTAGTTTAGCAAGACTGGTAATCCTAGCTACTTGACAGCTAATTCAAATTCTACTTTTAAAAAATGACGGTGATGACACTGAGACCGTGGGGTTCTCTACGTGTCTTTTCTATAACTATGCTAGGTTCTTTTGCCTGCTTACTGAGATACTGTGCTTTTTTTGCCCTTCCTTGTGAACAATATTTTGATGTGCCTAAATTGTGAATTAATTGACAATGCCTTATAAATACAACAACAAACCCAGTGCATATTTATATCGGTGCCTGGACCCAAGGTTTAGGATCCATTGTTTATGTGTCTCTCTTCCTCTCTAGCCTGTGAGTCTTTGAAGCAGGGGCTGCGTTTTATTAACCTCTGTGGCTCAGTGCCTAGGAAAACTTAGGGCATGTAACAGGAGAGTGGGCATGCTGTAAATCTGTGAGTAATGAATGAAAAAAAGGGAATCCCCTTGTATTCATTTATCTGTGCGTGTACACACTCTGCCCCTACTATGTGCCATCCTTGGCATGAGGGATATAGCCATGAACATTTATAAGTCTGGAATACAAGAAGACCATATTTCAGTATGATCAAATCATATACTTAGAAGCAGAAGTTAAAAGACATGAAACCAAGCAGGCAACATAAGCCTGACTAGCTTTATACAGTGGGATATTCCTCCTAACCAGGAAACAATTGCATTGCTGTGAAAGAGAGAAGCAGTGTCCTTAATAGACTTCTTTCTCAGCAGGCATGTGCTCCTAATTCCACAGGAAAAGCTTAAAATAAAAAGATGGCTCTTTGCTCCTTTCCTTTCTCCAAGTCTCGTGATTTGGGATCAGAATTTCAAGTTGGCAAACTACACAGAGTTTGTAGCATTCTATTTCATTCTGTTTTAAGTACAGACTCTGTTTAACTACAAATAGAATCAAATATTTTCATCACAGCTGGATGTCCACCTTTTTACACCAGCTCTGGAGTCCACTAGCTGGATAATCTGTCAGTGGTGCTCACCTTCTGTCTGTGTTCCCATGGCATTAAGGCAGGTATTTCCACAGAGAAAGACTTAACTCTGAAGTAGAGTCCTTTGATTGTTGTTGTTATGGTGGTCTTAAATCTGTGTAGCAAAAAAAAAAAAAAATCTGTGTAGCAAACGTTATTAAAGAAAGTAGACACTGCTCAGATTACTTGTTAATTATAATGAAGTAATCTGGTAAACAAGCCTTTAACCAAATGATACGACTTTTCATCATTGATAATGGGACAAACTAAAATCATGTGCCTTGTGATACGATGCCATGGTGTCTGGGTTATCCATTGCTGCCAGATAAAGCAACTCAGAAATTAGTGGCTTAAAATAATAATTGAGGGGATCTTAAAGTTGAATACAAACAGAAACAAATGAACTAAAGCATTTTTCAAATAAATAACATAGTAACGTTGGGGTGGGAGTATTGATCCAAGTCACTCTGATACACAGAATTTGTACCACATGCCCTCAGGCTAAAGAGAAAAAGAACTCTAAACAAATATTGAACTCTCTAGTAGGAAAGCTTCTTTTGGATAGGCAAGGATTCACAATTTTGAAACTACTTTCTATGCATTCTAGGATTAAGCAAATAAGTAAATATATTGTACGTAATGGGATCCAGGTTTTTCTGTTTTGGAGAAGGTAGTCACACTTATGGAAAGAAGGAGGAACAGATCAAACACTACTGTGTTGGAACTAGAGGTATCAGTTTATTTATATATATTATATGTATAATAGAGAGAGAGAGAGAGAAAAAGAGAGAGAGAGAGAGGCAGAGAGAGAGGGAGACATGGATATAGATATGTGTGACTGTGTATGTGTATTCAATATGTATTTATTTCCCACTATTTCCCAGCTCTGTCTGCTGAGAGCGTCTAGAAGGAACGACACTCCAGTAAAAACGAACATACTGAGAACCCAAATTACAGTTTCTAAATTAACATTCTCTACTAAAAGGAACCAGGGATTCTTGGAGAAATGAAAGCTGACCCGGGATCATCTTGTGCTAGAAAGTAAGGGAGAGCTCAAACAATGATGGGGGCATGTTAAAAGTTCACAGAAGCCAGCTTGAAGCACTCCCACTGGCTACAATTTGAGCATAAAAGTAAATAATAACATTAAGGGTTATAATCTATTGAATAAAATAAGACTCCATGAGTCCGCACTTAAATAAGCAAACAAACAAACAAGTAAATAAATAAGATGAGAAAGATCTTTCGTACAGTAGAAAACCAAATAATAAATAAAGAAGGAATAATGGAAATATAAAAATCAGCATTTGGCTGCTATCATAATAATAGTTGTTTCAGACAAGAATCATCAATGTGTGTTAAAACAAGTGGGTGAAAGTTGAGGTAGTAGCAGGATAGTTACAAAGTCTCAAAGCATCTCTCCAGAAGAAATTTATTTATTACTAGAGGAAAGCAGTAACTTTATAGTTACTTGCAGATGTCAGCGTCACCAAACGATCAAAATTAACATTCTTGAAGGGTATAGCTCAGTGATACAGCATGTGCTTAGTATGCTATGAGGTCTTGGGTTCAATCCCCAGTACCTCCGTTAAAAATAAATAACAAACCTAATTCCCTCTCCCCAAATACATAAATAAAATAAAAATAAATTGTACTAAAAATAAAATAAATGTTCTAAAAAATTTTTTTAAGTATCTCCAAAATTAACATCCTCAGTAACAGGTCTACTCGACAGGATGTGCCTACTGGTAGGACACAGTGAGAAGAACTCAACATGACTCCTAGGGATTCATGCCCTAAATACATGATCTGAATCTAATTACGAGGAACAGCAGACGACCTGCAACTGAAGGACAATCTACAAAATAATTGATCTGCACTTATTAAAAAATGTCAGTGTTATGAAATACAGAGAAAGACTTAGAAAGTCTTCCAGATTAAAGGAGATTAAACAGACATGATGACTGAAGGCAACATGTATCTTGGAATTTTCTGGTTTTCTGGTTTTTTGCTGTAAAAGAGATCACTGAGACAACTGGTGACATCGTAATCAGGTATATAGACCAGGCTATAGTATTGTATCAGTGTTAGTTAACTGTTTTTTATAATTCTACGTAATTACACAAGAGAATTTATTTTTAGGAAATACAAACTGAAATATTTAAGGGTAAAGGAGCATCGTACTACCATTTACTCTTACGTAGTTCAGAAAAAAGCTAGAGGGAGAAATACAGATAGAGATAGATGATGGAAATTGAGAGAGGAATAGGTCACAGATAGTAAAGCACTTGGGGACTCGACAGCTGGGAATTCATTGCACTATTTGGGCAATTTTTCTATAAGTCTGAAATTATGTCAATAAAATGTTTTAAAATACATTATTACCTCTTGTTTTGTAAGTTGACTGGGCTCTGTTGAGGAGTTCTTTCTTAAGGTCTCATCTGGAAGAGTCACTGCATGGTCCTTGACTGGATCCTGGGTTGGGAGAAAAATAGCTGTAAGTGACATCTGGGGGACAGTTGGGGAAATGTGAATGTGGTCTGTACACGAGACAATATTGTTGCATTAATGTTAAATTTGTTGGATATGATAATATTGTAACTTTGAAGAAGAATATCCCTATTCTCAAGAGACACAGGATAAAGTATTGTATTTCGGGACATTGTATCAGAACGTCTGCAACTTTTTTCAAATGGTTCAGCAAAAGTAACAAAAGTAAACTTAGTTGGGGGAGGGACAAATTAGGAGTACAAGATTAACAGATACAAACTGCTACATATAAAATAGGTAAGCAACAAGGATTTACTACATAGCACAAAGAATTGTACCCAATATCTTGTAATAACCTATAATGGGATATAATCTGCCCCCAACCCCCCTCAAAACCAAACCAAACCACTATGCTGTGTGCCTTAAACTAACACAATATCATAAATCAACTATAATTCAATAAAAAAGAATAAATTTAAATGTGTGTGTGTGTTTAGAGAGAGAGAGAAAGAGAGATGCAAATGTGGTAAAATCATTGCCAATCTTGGTGAATGGTATAGGGCATTTATTGTGCTTTTCTCTCAACTTTTCAGTAGTTTTGAAATTTTACAAAATAAAGAGTTGGAAATAAACACAAGAGCATTTTTTTGAAAACATTTGCCCTCTCTAACACTGTACTTATTTCTGTGATCCACATATACATTACAGAATCTCAAAATTTGACAGTCCTCGGAGTTCATCTGGTTCAGTGTTTGTCAAACTATGAGTTGTGACTCAAATCTTGGTCATAAATACCAGGTCACTGGCCAGCATTTCTTTGAAAGGAATGGAATGGCATAGGACAAGAAATACCAGTGGGCCCCATCACTTAAGAGAAGTTTGGGGTAACTTTTGCTTGAATTGTATATATGTGTACGCATGCATGCTTGTGATGAATTCCAATGGGAAAAAAAATCTATTTCTTACCATGAGTTGTGCTCAAAAAGGTTTGAAAGATTCAGCTGCTCAGGACCTCTAGACAATATCAGTTCAATTCAAGGCTGGGCATTCTGTTCTTTAACAGGGATTTTAAAATACTTGTTTTTTGGATGATGATGATGATTTTCTTATTATTATTATTGTTCACATGCCCAAAATTTCAGAGATGTAATTAAATGAGTCAGTGTAGCACATGAGTGGAGTGGCACAAGAATTAAAGAATTATATACTCAATTTTGATAGAGGTTGCACTGGATCTGTGGATTGCTTTGGTAAAGGTTGCACTGGATCTGTGGATTGCTTTGAGTAGTATGGCCATTTTGGTAATGTTGATTCTTTCAATCCAAGAGCACAAGATATCTTTCCATTTCTTTGTATCATCTTCAATTTCCTACATCAATGTTTTACAGTTTTCAGAGTATAGGTAACCTCCTTGGTTAAGTTTATTTCTAGGTATTTTGTTCTTTTTGATGCAATGGAAATGTTTATGCCAGTTAGTTCTGGTTTTTGAAGTGGAAAAAAAACTGAATGAAGGGCTGCAAACGGCAAAATATCCTTCTTTCTTGTGGGTGAGTTGTATTCCATTTTTTATGCTGTATCTTCTTTGCCCATTCATCTACTGATGTGCACTTATGATGTTTCAATATCTTGGCAATTATAAATAATGTTGCTGTTAATAGCAGCGTGTATGTATCTTTTTGAATTGTTATTTTGTAGTTGGCTTTATTCCTTTGATAACTATGTAAGTTTAAAAAGCTAAAGCTCTAAATGTTCTTAGAAACAATGAACAGTACATGTATGTAAATTTTTAAAAATATGTGAAGTATATTGTGTATATGGATTTATATGCAATACATTACATATGTGCAGTCAAATTGTAACAATTCTAATAAAACTGAAAAATGAAAAAAATAACATAAAAAGGCAAAAAAAATGCAAAAAAGGAATTATATACTCAAGAATCAGATACTAGTACATTTAATAATCTAATACATGATAAAGGAGGCATCAATAGTAGAGACAGGAATTCAGTGAATTTTTGCCATATTTAGTCAATTATTTGGTTTAAATATTAATATTAAATATTTTAAAGCCTTATTCCACATCCTGTAAAATGTATATTTTTTAAAAAGCCAAATTAAAAACAACCAGTAGACATTCAGATTGATTTGTATCCCAAACAATAGTCACATTCTTCTTTTTTTTCTTTCTAGTATTGAGGTATGATTGACATCTTAATATTATATTCGTTTCAGGTGTACAATATAATGATTCCATATTTGTATATATTGCTTGGATATTTCTTATTGTTGGAATTTATTCAAAACTTGCCTCATTTTTCTTCTGGTTCTTAGCACAGTGGCAGGATCATTTACTGAGGTACTAATATGAATTTGGTTCTTACATCTCCCCTCCCCAAGAGCCTTTGCACCAAGCAGGCCTTAGGGACCAGGAACATGGAGCAGAAGGCAGAAGTGGTTTAAGAGCAACCTCCCTTTTCCAAGTCTGTTTTTAAACCCTAGCTCTTTGAAGGAGATATGCTGAGTAGAGAGACGCCAATTGCACAGACTCCATCGATGGTTCTCTTTGAATTGATTTTATTTGAACTCGTTTTACATATTTCATATAAAAGATTCCTCACCTTTAAAGTGAAGACACTGTACTAATCCAGGCATCTTCAACCTGGAGTTTAGCAGACCAGTGAACTTGAGAGAAAAACATTTCCTCTTTACTTTCACTGATCTCTAACAAAAGCTAAGTGTTTCCTTCAACTGTGAATGTAAGTATCAAAGTATAGTTGTATTTAGAAGGACCTGTGACTTGTCACCTATAGAAATCACAAATATTTTCATATCACATGACAGTTGCTGCAGATACCTTGAAATATCATTTACACTCACTGTCACTTCAAAATCTGTACTTCGACTAACACATCGTAAATCAATTATACTTCAATGAAAAGTTTTACAAATAAAAAAGTACATCTATCACACACTTAGAATTTTTAATATTTTGATAATCACATTTGCAAACTAATTGGTTTCCTTTGTATTCCTATGTATGACGTTTTACGCATTCAAAAACAGTATTCTGAGAAGCCAGATTGAAAGGGCTCCTGGGTCAAAAAAACATGTAAAGCCTCTGGACTGGATGCTTTCTGGTTTTCAGAGTGCACATAGGTACACACACAAGATCTCTATCAGTCCTTCTTGGAAAATGACTCACAACTTAGATAATCATCTCTGTGACAAGGTTACAGTAACATTTTGATCATTCCATATATGACTTGAAATACAACTTTAGACTGAAACATCCACAGTATGAAACTTTTAAACTCAACCTTCCAGACAAACCCTTCTATTAAAATTATCCTCTAGTACTTTCATAGTAAAATATAGGAAAGCAGCACCAGAAACTGAACTAGAAAACCCATGTCTTACTCCCAGTTTTGCTGTCTGATTCTGGGAAAGTCATTTAACTTCTTTGAACCTCATCTATAAACACATTTAGATGATTTTTTAAAATCTATAAATTCCTTTTACTGTATGTACAGAATATAGTACAATTCTAGACTTCTGAATTTTTCTGCTTTTCTGCTGGGTGTGTTCTTTGGGATTTGGTTCTTAGTATTTTGTCTTTAATTAATTAATTGATCAAGTATTGAGGTGAGAATAACTCAGCAACTAAGCTAGAGAATTCTGGGAAAATATTCCTATGAGTCATATTTAAGCTGGGATATGAAGGCTGAGTAGGAGTCTGTTAAGTGAAGAGAGGATAAGGACATTCCGGGCAGAGAGGACACTGCCAGTGCCCAGTGTGCTCAGGGCCCACAGCGCACTGAGGGGCTTGGCTGGGTTTCAAGGGAGCTCAGTTGTGTACTGATTCTGGGCTCCTTGGCTTATAAGAAATGGGAGGGAAGTGCACAAACAGGTGAAGTGTCATGTTCAGGTTTCTGTTTTGGAAGAACAGCCCTGAGAGGAATGTGAAGCATGGGGGAAATTGAAATCAGAGAGATCAGTTTGAAAGCAGGACACTGCCACATTTGAGTTACGAGGTCGTGGAGAACCAAATCAAGGCACTGGCCATGGGCATAGAGAAATGAACACACAAGAATGGAAGTAGGAGATCTTTATGAGAAACTGTGTGTGGAGATGAAGGAGAAATCAAGGGCAACCCTAGTTTCTAGTGAGGACAACTGGGTGAAGGGTGATATTCAAAGGTGCAGTTCTTAACCAGAACAGGGGCTACAAGAGGAGGAAAAAGTTCTCTGGGGAAGAAAGCTAAGCTTTGAAATGTTAAGTTAGTGGAGACTGACTTCCAGAGAGAAACTCTGACCAGCCTTTGGAAATAGGGGCATGGAATTCTTGGGAAAGGTAACACCTGGAGATACAGAATTATAAGCATCATATGAAGTAGCTGAAGCCATTTCATCTGCTCCCCTCTTGCCACCAGTGGCACCACCATCTGCCTGGTCTCTCTGCAGGGCTTCACCTTTCCCAGCCCCTCCGAATGCTGACTCCTGAGCTTGCTATTACAGCTCAAAACAACTGCTTCTTCCTCACTCCCACATTTCCAACTCACCTCTGTTACTCCATAACACATCTCTGAATTAGTTAGGGTACAGGGAAAGTTGCTATAGCAAAGGAACCCCAAAGTACAATAGCTTGTATACGATAGGAGTTTCTTTCTTATGTAACAGTCCAGGGCCTGCAGGGCAGCTCTGTTTCATGAGGACAGACAGGAACCTAGGCTGGCGGGCAGCTCTGCCATCCTCAGCATCCCGCTTAGCGCCCAAGCGATTGTTTCTATCATACATCGCTTCTGCTCACATTCCATTGGCCCAAACTTGGTCACACGACCACACTTACCTTTGAGGGAGATGGGAAATGTAGTATCTTACTGGGTGGTCGCGTGGTAAGCTCAGACTCAGAGGCTCTGTTACTGAAACATAGAAAGGGAAAATTGACACAGGACAACCAGCAAACTCTGACACATCTAAAACCCCTGGCCATTGAAATGTCCATGCACACTTTATTTGCAAGCATAGAATACATTCGTCCCTCCCCTCAGGAGATAACCAAAGCAGAATCCATTTACTGAGTACAAAGTCAAGTCTAACATCTCTGGGTAGTGTGCAGTCCTCTCCATCGAGTCTAGTTCCAGCTATCTATATAATAACAGAATGGTATTACCCCACCACTACTCAACTTTCAGTATGCAATGTGGAGCAGAAACAGGGTATCTACAGTGAAAACTCCATTTGGAAAAGGGAGAATGGAAAGCACTTAGCAATCACTGGTACATAGCAAAAATGAACTATGTTGGACAAGAATTGCAAATTCCCTGCCCTGGAGTAAAGACGTTCTCATGTCAGGCCTTGGTTCTGCCCTTTGGGAGGAATGTTCTGAACCTGGTCCTCTCTGCACTTTGGCTTTCTCCTTGTCCACTATTCTCCATGGTCATACCTGAAGTGGGATGTAGAGAGTACCCTGGTGATATTAACCTAGGTATGTATCAGCTTTCTTTTCATTAGCAATTGTGGTGTAAATGTCATTATTTTCTACCTTTCTTTATTCTTATATTTTAAATGTATCTCTTTATAAAACAAATAGTTGGGTTTTGTTTGCTTTCCATCTCATAACCTTTGTTTTTCCACTGGAAAATTTAGTTCACTTATACTCGGTGTAATGACTGATACATTTATATTTAAATCTACTATCTAATTATGTATGTCTCTTTTCCTGTCTATTTTGTGTTCCTTTTCTTTTTTTCCCTTGCCTTCTTTTGGATTGCTCATTTTTATCATTCATTTTTAAAAATCTCTTTTAGTTTAGAAATCATGCGCTCTTCTTTTATTCTTTTGGTGGTTATCCTAGAATTACAATGTGTACCCTTCACTTATAAATATCTAATGTTAATTGGTATCTTTCCTCTCCTCTAAATCTGAGAAATTTAGAACATTTAACTCCATTTAACCTCCTTCCAAACTGTTATGGTATTATTGTCATGCATTTTAAATAACTATCTAATCCTCCCAGGACATTATAATAATTGTTTCACATAGTCAATGTCTTTTAGATTTACCCAGTGGAGCCTCTTTGCATCTGTTTTGGTGCTCATTTTCCCTAGTGGTTCTTGCTCATGGTTTTCTGTTTTCTATTAAGGCTTAGTCATTGACTTTGTACAAATTATTTGTAGAAATAATTTGATGTCCAGGTTGATGTTATCTTCCTCTAGAGAGGATGTTCATTTGTTTTTTCCAGGCTTGCCTTATTTCAAGTTCAAGATTTGAGATTCTCTAAGCAAGTCATTTCCAGTTCACCCTTACTTCTAGAGGGTGTGTGCATATGGGACAGGGAACAGTTTACCAGGTTTCCACCTGGATGGGTCCTGATCCGACTTTTGTCCCCCTTGTCCCACAAGGTTGTTATAAAGACAGCTCACCCTCTCAATTGTCTCTTCAAAATCAGCTAATAACCCTAAGGCAAAAAAGTCCAAAATTAAGTAGGCTCTCTGAATGTCTATTCTCCTTTGGATCTCATCCTAGTAATTTATCAGTATTTTGTTAGCTTTTTGATGATTTAAAAAATGTTTAATAAATTATGTTCAGCAAGAAGGTTGATCTGAATTAGCTAGTGTGCCATTACTGAAATTGGAAGTGTTACTTCTTTAGAGCTCCTAGAACAATGGTTCTCAAGATTGGGGGTGAGGGGGGTCCATGGACCATGTGCATCAGAATTACATTATACTCCCTAAAAATTGAGATTCCAGTGCTGCCCTCTCAGACGTCATTCAGAACCTATGACACTAAAACCTAGATATCTGCTCTTTTGATAGGTTCTCAGGCTGTAATTATGAAGGCTTAAGTTTGAAAAATTTTGCCCCAAAGCTTAGTAACAGGTGTTCAAGGAATTGAGTTGATTCTTGTTTAAAGGTGAGGTAGGGAGAAGAAAGCTGAATACATGCTCCAGTCAGAATTTGGTCAATGTTTAAATCTCCTATCTCCCCATCTTTTGAAAAAATCCTCCGTAAAGCAAGAGAATCCTAAAGAAAAGCTCTCAAGAACCTAACCATTATCTGGAGCCAGAGTCTAATCCTGTCACATTCACCTGTCTCATTTTGATCACTTTGAGTAGCATTCGTTTTGATCAGTCATGAATGACAGGTACTTCAGTATGCCTGTTAGTCACTAATGAAAGGTTTGAGAAAGAAGCTACCTAAAGATATCTTGATCCCAAATCTGCTGGTGAATCCAATGATGAACTAGCCTCAGAAAAACAGTGTGTGAAACCCTATCTTTTATGAACTGATGGCAATTATAAAAAGTAAAGATTTCCCCCCAGCATTATTATTTGGCAAAATAAGAAGTTAACACCATGTTGGTTTTCAATATTATTTTGAAATTTTACTGGTCCAAGAAATCTGTAGATTTCAGATCACTGACTTATAATTCCTCAAACCACCCCAGGTTCCAGTATTCAAGAAAGCTCTCAGCCTGCCTGCTAAAGTCTCTGCAAATAGCAGGCGTATCTGCATTCCACACTATCAGAAACATGATTGATTATCTATTTGCATTAGCCAACAGAATCTATGTTTTCATGTGTCTGAGACACAGTTACTTAAATTTCTTAGCTTTGGTCATGTTTTGGAGTTCCAACGCTTTTCCAAATGTTTGTCTTTGCTTTGTTGCAGAAAACAAACCAAAAAAACCCCCCAAAAAACAAAAACAAAAACAAACAAAAACACACAAAAAAACCCAATAAAAAAACAGCCCAGGAGCAACACCTTCAGATTTTTCATTTCTGTACCAACATGCGGTTTCTTAGATTTCTTCAACTGTTAAAGGAAAAGCTTTATATGAGTTTTTCACAGGTGAATAACTTTAATATGGAAACATGCTCACGTTACACACTGTAGACTTCAGCAGGTTTCAGAAAATTTGAGCTTTTTAATCAGATAATCTTGCTCTCTACTCAGAAAATGAAATTCCACGGGGAAACTGCTACTCAGAGCAGGATTTGTTCTTTTATACTATTCTTCTTCTTCTATTTCTCGTTAGCCAAGAGCATACTTCAAGAACTATCTGAAAAAAAAAAAAAGAAAAAAGAAAAAAAAAGAAAAAGAAAAAAAAAAAGAACCATCTGAATAGGGAGGATAGTGTTACAAATGAGCTGTTATGAGTTCTTTAAAAATCAGAACTATCTTGGAAACTATTATCAATTGGAGAGTGGTTTATACCTGAACTGTGCTCAACTCCTTAAAGTTAAGCCAACTCTGAATATGTCTTATCAATGAAATAATGTTTGTCACTTCAGTAACCTAATAGGCTAGCATACATTTCATAGGCCATGGTAACCTAAGTAACTAAAGATGATTGAAAATTATCATATGTGTTTATGGTTTCATTTAACCAGATTAATCTGCTTTGGTAATGGAATCATTTAGGCCTAATTAAATCTATCTAGATTAAAAAATCTAAAAAAGGAAAGGGTAATTTGTGAGTCATAAAATATCTGTAAAAATTTAGGTTTGGAGCAACATCACAATTAGGTTTTTAAAGATACCTAGTCACTCGAGTCTCAGAGACCTGGACTTGCTTTAAAACCCCATCTTTTATTTCTGTAGGCTCTTTATAAATTCATTCATGGCTCTTTGTTTCATCAGCTCTCACCAGACTGGGTTTGTGTCTGTTAAGGTAGCTGAGAGGTATGCAGTGTTTGACTATGTTAAGAAAAATTACCTAACACTTCGAAATAAGGCAAAAGGATGAGTGCTTGTCTTTTCAATGTGAGACTGAAGCTTTATTTAAAGGCCTTTATCTAACAGGCCCACCCAAGGATTCAGTTATCCATGGGGACGCCCTGTGGCTTGATTAAAGCTCAGACTTGTTAACTTGTAGATTTTTTCCCAGTGAGATGTAAAAGATTTCTGTGCAGAAGTGATAGCCCCAAAGGTTAGTTTTATTGCCCTATTTTGCTTCTAATTTAGCAAAGTTATTTCAGCATATTCTTCCTTTTCAAACATATAAATCTCTGTCTTTTGAATTCCCTTTGTACCAGATTCACCGTCCTGCTGGCTCCCTTATTAATAGATAAAACCTGTGACAAACATGCACTCTATATTTTCATTAGGGTCATGTTTTTGAAAATTATACTTTGTCTCCATGAAGAAAAGAGATGAATCTCACAAGACACCAAGAAAATGAATCTCATTACTTTAGTTCATCCAATTTCACCTCTCTGGGGAACACATTTTTAAGAATTAAACCAATGCATTTTGATTCTCTCCTTTAAATTCTATTTCCTGGTAGCCTTCTGACAGAGTCATCAAGCTTATAGTCCCAGGAAAGAAAGGACAGACAGGTGCTGCCCAGAACAGAGAGGCCATTCATCAGTTGTGAATTTCAAAGCTGATTTTCTTGACCTCTTTTTAGTAAGACAATGTACATAAAACCCAGGCTTTTTGGAGAAAGGGATTTCTAAATAACAAAGCTTCCTTTTTAATGCATAGACTCTGTGTGCAGAATAGAAGGAAGGCCCCCCAGGCAGCAACGAAGAGGGGGGAAAATCACCCCCCTTCCCCATCATTCTGGACTCAGTTGTGGGGAAAAGAGGGGGAGTAGAATCCAGGAGGGCGATCACAGGATGCAATTGTCCTGCTCTCCCCTTTCCAGGTTGAAGTACGAGGGCAGGAAGTATGGTCATTTGAGTTGCTGGGTAAGCAGAGGATGGGAAGGAGGTGCCGGGTCTGGATCCTGCTTTTCTTTGGCAGGATTAACATCTGCCCTTTGCCACTTTGAGATCAAAGAAGCCACATCCCTCCTTCACACTCCCAGATGCCTTCTTGGAGAAGAGAAGAGGGAGGGGCAGAATGCTTACCGTTTGAGCACTTAACTGAGCCATCCAAGTAGACTGTTAACCTACAAAAACATTTTAAATTATGGGATTGAATTGAGGTGAAGAACTTGGATTCAATCTTGTTCCCCCTCCCTGCTTCTGCCTAGAAGAGGGAAGCTTGTAAGGTCAATCAGAGCAGACTTAGGGAAATAAGAAAGCTACATTTTTAACCCTGCTGAATGATGGTGCATAAATCTGAAAGGTTGTCACCTATGTATCTGT
This sequence comes from Vicugna pacos, assembly GCF_048564905.1. Taxonomy (NCBI): domain Eukaryota; kingdom Metazoa; phylum Chordata; class Mammalia; order Artiodactyla; family Camelidae; genus Vicugna; species Vicugna pacos. Next base: position 16,259,957 of record NC_133023.1, on the reverse strand, counting down.
GGCCTGCTCTTCTGTCCTCTTTCTGCCATACCCAATTAACAAATGCATTGCTACCTTTTGATTTCACAAAAAGCATGTGCTATTTTTTTTTGTGACTTCTGGTCTCTACCTGACACAACTCTGCACTTTCTACAATGCTTATATCTAACAAGAGCAAGTCAGCCACAGACTCCAGTAGCAGGTGCCAGAAGTACAACCACTGTGATTATAGATTTACTATAGGAATGTGAAAAATACATATAAGCATAATTTTTTAAAAAACCCACCCTATAATCCCACTCGAAGTGAGTAGCTATCTTTGAGGAGAATATTCTTTCAGACTTACATTTACGCATATAAACATTCTTATCTCTTCCTATTCTTTTAAGGGATTTTTTAATATTTGGACTCTTCTTAACCTGCATTTTTTTCACTTAATATATTGTGAACATGTTGTCAAGTCAATAAACATTTTTCTACATTATTTTATTGACTGCTCATTTTTATATTGTATATTTGTACCATAATTGATTTCACTAATCTCTTGTGCGTGAGTTATTGGACATTTTAGTTGTTTCCACCTTTTTATCAAAAAAACCATTGAAGTTGTTTCTATTCTTTTTTGCATTGTGATTAATTTCCTTATAACCAATCATTTCCCTAGGATCATCTCTTAGAAGTGGAATTTCTGGGTAAACAGCTTTGATTATACCAGTTTATAGGATTTTGCTTGACTTCTTTTCTTTTCTTTTCTTTTTTTGACTTCTTTTCTTCCACTATTATAATCATTCAGGGAAAAAAGTTTTATATCCTGTTTCCTTTTTTAATGAAAATATTTCCCCATGTTATCACGTATGTTCTGTAAAAACAACTTTTAATAGCTTTATGTGAACATAAAGATAAATCAGGTTAATCATTTTAATCTAACCATTCCACAATTTTGGTTGCCAGTTAGGTAGTTTCCAGGTATTCACTGGGGTAAATTACACTTTTAGGAACATCTCTTTGTAGAAAGCCTAGTGTATACTTAGGATAAATTCCCAGAAAAGGAATTACTGCCTCAAAGGCCATAGACATTTTTGAGGTTAGTTGATAAATATTGTAAACTGCTTTCCAAACTAGTTATAACAATCTACACTGTAATATGTCATGTCTTATCATGACAAATTGTAGGCTAGATATTGAAACAGCCTGATAGACTGCAGAACAATCTTCCTCAGAGATCTTTAAAAAGAATTTTTCTTCCCTGTGTTCCAGGTCAGACTATCAAAGACATAAAGGGTTGCCAGCTCTTAATTAAAAAAAGACATTTAAACTATAAACACCAGGAAGGTTAACATGAACTTGGTGTTCTTTGTTTTCTCTCTTATCATCTCTTCTGATGATCTTAGATTTGGATGGTAACTTTCTTTCCAAGTGAAATGTTTTCACATTATCGCTATAAGCAAAGTAGGTGCCTATTCTATGGATAGGGAAATACTGAGGCACAAAGAGTTTTTAAGTGACTTTCCTATAGCCATATAATTTACTTTGAACTCGCATCTATGGTGCACACCTTGGGGAACACGCTTTGCGATGTTAGTCAAGTTCAGGTTCACCTCCAGAAAGACTAGATAAACAATATTTTTTAAAGAGGGAGGTCCAGGAAGGAAGGCTTCATCTAAGTTCTGTTAAAAAAACCAAAATTTAACCAAGTAGATTTGAAGATCTAATTGTGTTTACTCAATGATTCATGAATCAGGAAGCATCCCATCTAATAAAGAGAAGAGCACTCTGAGGGGTTGTACAAAATGGAAGGTTTTTATAGGCAGAGGGAGGGTGGGGCAAGAAGGTACTCGCAAAAGAAAAGAAAGGATTGTTTCAGGCCAGAGGATCTTCTTTCTGGGGAAGGGAATGGCTGGGATCTTTGTCATGCAGATTACCTCACTAGGGTTGATCAAGAAATTTCAGATTGTCTGTTTAAAGGTCATATTCTTGGGAGAGGTTGAAATTGCCAGTAGGTCTTGGTTTGCTGTTGTGGAGGGGCAAATGGCTCTATTCTGGGACTGTTATTTCTTTTTGACAGTTCTATCTTTGCATGAAATGAAATATTATAACATCAAAAGAAATTTCTCATACAGAAAAGTCAATACATAAAAGTTAGATTTCAACCTAATGTTTTACAGTTTATAAGAATCCAGCCTTCCCCTGAGAAACTGTTGAGATGACTTTAAAATGATAATAACCTACTTTTTCCTCTGTAGGAATTCTAATAAACAAAGAACTGTTGTCGAACCCATGTTCGTGTGTCCAACGCACAGTGAGGCCAAACTTGAAATATCAGAGTTTGGAGCAGGGAAAGGATTACTGGAGGGCCAATCTAGGAGATCTGGCAGATTGTGCTCAAAAGATCTGAACTTCCTGATGGTTTTCAGGGAAGAGTTTTTAAAGGCAAAATCTGAGGTGAGGGCTGTAAGGTCTGACTTTCTTCTGATTGGTGGTGAATTAACAGGGTGGTGCTAAGCCTGAAGTAACCATTCTCCACCTGGGTGAGGGCCTTAGTTCCTGCAGAACAACTCAAAGATATGTATCAGATTGCTATGTATATCTCTTGAGTAGGAACTACACTCTGCACTTTTGCTTCTTGCTTTCCTTTGTTTCTGCATTCTCTCACTTCCCTAATTAGTAACTGTTTGAATCTGCCCTTTGGATCTCAGGGAAGGCTGAAACCTTTCTCCTACAAACAAGAAACAGGGGACACAACACGGAAAGGCTTTGTACCTAGGAGGGCCCCTGCCGAGTCCTGCTTGGTTTCACTCACCCTCCTTTCTTTGATACTCCTCAATCTTGAGGAGAATAGGTCTGGGACAAAAAAGGGAATAATGTTTTTGGATAGATAGGTTATTCATAAACTCAGCAGAGGAACTCAGTTTTAGGGGAACTTGGTTTCAGAACCAGTTTGTGTTATGTTTTAAATCAGAATTTCTCAACCCTGGAACCACGGACATTTTGGAACGGATCATTCTTTATTTTGAGGGACTGTCCTGTGCATTGTGGGATGTTTAGCAGGATACCTGGCTTCTACCCACTAGATGCCAGTGGCACCTTGCCAGTTCCCCAGTTGTGATATTCAAAAGTGTCCAGACATTGCCAAATGTCCCCTGGGGGACACAATCATCCCAGTTGAGAACCACTGGTGTGGTACATATGGTATATTAATTGTATTTAAATGAATTGTATTTAATAAGCTCTTGTTATGTCCAGATGAATGACAGGTGCAAAAAGATGGGGAGCTTGGACACTAACATCCTTTAACAGATGTTTCCATATTAATTTCATTTTTCAACTTGACACATTTTGAGAAAAATATATGTCTTAGCAAATAAATGGAAAAGTAAAATGGACATCAATTGTTAAGTATAGTGTTCCAAATCTGCAAATCAAATGTGTGTGTCCCATATAAATTACAGTAAAATCTTAAATGTTAATGCAGATAGCTTTCTAGCAAAATGCTGGGTAAAAATAACAGATTTGTTCATTTTGTAATTACCTGTGAATAACAATGCTTTATTAGTAAATACTTTTTTTTTTAAAGAAAAATTCAAGTTCAGATATCTAGGTTTTTTTTTTTTTTAAGTGTTACAGAAACAACTTCAAAGCTGCTTCATTTATGAATTCTACTTTAAATCTGAAGAATTCATATGGTATTTCAAATTGGACAATTTAAAACCCTCATTACAATTAGAATAAATGACACATTTGAATTGGGATCCTTAAAAAAAGCCTTGACTAATTCAGATTGGCAGCCTTATCTTTGCCCTTAAAATTGAAACCAATTAATTTTGGAGTGTGTTCTAATAACTGTGCCAATAAATTTGGCCCCAATTTTTTCCCAATATACATTTCCACTCTAGTAGTATGTCTTTCCTCATACATTATGATCAACTCTTTCTCATGGTACAATGCCTGAAACATCACAAGGGTAACCCTTGGGCTGTATCCTGGGATCCTCCATGTATTCCCAGTCTTACAAAGATTTTCTCGTGTATTTATGTTCAGTAATATGCCCTCCTAATATCTGAGGGAAAATTAGTAATATTGGGTATAAAATAGTTTCTTCCTGGACTGTACTTAAAATATCCTTGGATCAGTTAAGAAGCTTTCAGCTGTGAATAACTATATCCAACTTAAAGTGGCATAAGGAACAGAAAGTTTTATTGTCTTACCTACAAGAAATTGAGAGGTAGGTGGTTGTCCCAACATAAACAGTGTCATCAGTGACCCAGACTCTTTCCATCCTTGTATGTTGACATCCTCAGTGGTTCACTTTTATCTACTGCTTAATGGCTACAGTATAGCCTCCTCAGCTCTCATGGCCTAAGAAACGACAGAAAGGAAGAGGTGGGAAAGAAAGTTCTTGAATATCTTGCTTTCATCAGGATGGAAAATCTTTTTAATCTTTTTAGAAGGCTCTAAACGGATTGTTGCTGAAATGCTTATTGACCAGACGTGGGCCATATGGTCAGCCCTCCCTGCAATGAGGGTAAAAGAGACAGTATCTGGCATTTCTGGCCTCTCTTATGGGAAGCACGCCCTGCCAGAAGGGAAAAGAGGGCAATGGCTTTTGGGTAGGCAACCAAATGTGTACACCAACTCATATTTTGGGAGAATGCTCCTCAATTAAAAAATCTGTGATATTACAAACATTCTATGAGCATTCTAAATAGGTACCTCTTCCCTATATTTCTTGTTTCGATTTGAAAATGAAAAATGTAACCCAATTCAGTATGAGAAATATTTTATACTATATAAAACTGCAAGTAGGTGAAGGTTATAGTAAGTTCCCAACATAGAAGCCTGCTGATTTCCCTTTGGTAAGGGAGATCCTTTGAAATCCTGGGTGTTGCCTTATTTCCACAGAGCTTGCATGTTCAAAAAATGTGCTAATAGTGTTTTCAAAGACATACAAAGGGAAATCATTTCGTATGTTCAACCCCTTTACTTTTCAGGTTGCATCCAATTACTTCATACTAACCACTCTCCAAAGTGTGCTGGAGGTCCTGGTTCAAAACACGTGAGTCAATCTCTCAGGTTGCATCTCTTCTGAGTTCCCTTGCCTGAAGTAGATTTAGGCTGGTTGAAGCATAGGCTTTCTTCCTGGAAGCAGGTGCCTTCTGATTTTCGGACATACTCCTTGAACATCTTCCTTCAGGAATGGGATTGGCGGATTGTGCTCCAGCAGAAGCTCCTGCCAGACAAAGAGATGAAGACCTGTGAGTTTCCTGGGGCTGCCCCTGACCTGCCAACATTCCCCACTGGGCTCTGAAGCCAGGTTTGTCCTTGAAGCTCTGCTGCTTCTTAGAGGTGGAGGCTTGGGCATGTTAGTGAGAAGGGACTTGAAGGCTTTCAACTTCTGACAGTCACCAGTGGGTGGCTAAGCTAAAACCTGGACCCCAAATAATTCTTGTTCCATTTCTTCTTTTTATTCTTTGTAGGAATTATTTAATAATCATATAGTATGACAAGGCAAATGCATCTCCAGTACATTCAGACAACACCAAAGATTGATGACGAATTATCTGAAAAGTTCATTCTTATCATAATGTGACAAGCCACTTTCATTTTTCTCAGAGGTGGAAAAAAATTACCTAACTCTCACTCACCTTATATTAGTAAAAGACAAGATCTTTTCTTTTCTTTAAACAATACTGCATATACATTTTTTACAGTGAGCAGGGAGCTAACTCTACATGCCTAAAATTCACATGCTTGCCGTACTCCAACCTGGGGAAATGCCTTAAGTTATGTGTGGCTCCCATTGCAACAGTAGAAAGTACAATTATGCTCATCCATCTCCTTGTCTCCAATAGCTGAGAGGAGGAGTGCAAGTGGAATGTACAACTATAAGAGAGGATCATTTTCTACTTTATAGTGGCCTGTATCCACCCACTCAAGATAGCTCGGTGAGTATTACTATGAGAGTCGCCATACCAAGAGTAAGTACAGGATCACGGCTCTCAAGGAATTCATAAACCAGGAAGGGAAATAGGACACATGAAGTCATAGGGGAATGTCATGAGCACAAATGTTTTTAAAACTTGAGGACACATGCTACAACATGGATGAGCCTTGAAGACATGCTAAGTTAAATAATCCAGTCACAGAAGGACAAATACTGTATGAGTCTACTTATATGAAGTACTTAGAGTAGTTAAACTCATAGAGACAGGAAGTAAAATGGTGGTTGTCAGAGGCTGCAGGGTACAGTTACAGTCTTGTAAGATGAGAGTTCTGGAGATGCTTGCACAATGTGAATGTACTCAGTGACACTGAACTGTACACTTAAAATGGTTAAAATGGTAAATTTTATGTTATGTATATTTTACCGCAACTAAAAAAAAAAATCACTTGAGAATAAGTATAAAATTATGATGTAACGTACAGAACACAAGACTTGGGGCTAAAAGAACCCTGAGTTCTCATCTTTGCATTTCTACTGACTGTGTGGTCTTAGCCAAGTCATTTTTTCTCTTTATTATTCACTCTTTTTTAAAATTGAGGTAGAGTTGATCTATAATATTATAAGTTTCAGGTGTACAACATAGTGATTCACAAGTTTTAAAGGTTATACTCCACTCACAGGTATTATAAAACATTGGCTATATCGTTATGTTGTACAATATACCCCTGTAGCTTATTTGTTTTATACATAGTAGTTTGTACCTCTTAATCCCCAACCTCTATCTTGTCCCTCCTTCCTTCCTCCTCCCCACTGGTTTTGTTCTCTATATCTGTCAGTCTGTTTCTTTTTTGTTATATTCACTAGTTTATTTTTTGGATTCCATGTAAGTCATATCATACAGTATTTGTCTTTCACTTATTTCACTTAGCATAATACCCTCCAAGTCCATCCATGTTATTGCAAATGGGAAAATTTCATTTTTTTTTTTACAACATATACCACATCTTTATCCTTTTGTCTGTTGATGGACACTTAGGCTGCTTCCATATTTTGGCAATTGTAAATAATGCTACTAAGAACATTGGGACACATGTGGCTTTTCTAATCAGTGTTTTCATTTTCTTCATATATATACCCAGAAATGGAATTGCTGGATTGTATGGTAGTTCTATTTTCAGTTTTTTGAGGAACCTCCATACTGTTTTCCACAGAGGTTGTGCACCAATTTTACATTCCCACCAACGGTATATGAGGGTTCCCTTTTGCTCGCATCCTTACCAACATTTGTTATTTGTGGTCTTTTTGATGATAGCCATTCTGACAATTGCAGTGATATCTCATTGTGGCTTTGATTTGCATTTCTCTGATGATTAGAGATGCTGAGCATCTTTTCACGTGCCTGTTGGCCATTTGTATATCTTCTTTGGAAAAATGTCTATTCAGTACTTCTGCCCATTTTTAAATTGGATTTCTTTTTAATGTTGTATGAGTTGTTTGTATTTTGGATATTAACCCTTTATTTAGTGAAGTCATTTAACTTCATTAAACATCCCAACCTATAAAGCAGAGAAAATGACTGTAAGGGGGAATTCAAGGAGGTAATGTATGAAAAAGCCACTTAGCTAAATGTATGGTGTGATACAAAATAAGTTGTTATCATAGGGATGATGAGGGAAAGTTTCATAAGGGCAATGAGACTTGAACTGGCCCTGGAAGGGTAGGGAATAACATTTACAGAGTGCCTACTGTGTGTCTATCTCAGTTCACATTACAGAATTTTTGAAGGTATTACCCTCAAAAACAAGAAATTAAGACAGAGAGATATCATTTGCCCAAACCCAAAAAGTAGCTTTATCTTTCAAATTCCTCATTCTTTCCACTCATAGGAAGTTGTGAAATAAAAAGGTGTTCATACTGGAAATAGATGAAAATAGAAAATGAAAAAGCAGAAATAAATGCTAGAAGCTGGTTCTTTTTTTAAAAAAATCATTTTATTTTGAAATAATTTCAAACAAAAGTTTCAAGAAGAGTACAAAGAACTCCCTCATACCCTTCATCCAGATTCAACAATTGTTAATATTCTGCCATCAACATTCTATGAAAATAGAACTACTACTAATCTCTCTCTCTGAACCATCTGAGAGTATGTTTTGAATACCATGTCCCTTCACTCTGCCATATAGCAAAAATTTTCCTCTACCCTCTTAGGTTAATGACTTGGGGCCTGCAAAGTAAACTGATAAAAGACAGATAAGGAAGAGAAAAAAACAGATTTAATTACATATATAGCACAGGAGTTCACAAAGAAATGTGACTCAAGGAGACAGAATTTAGGGCTTACCTATCATCCTAATAGGGGATGGGAAGGGACAGAGGAGCACTTCTGGAAGAACAAATGACTTCTTAGAAGCTGGGGAGAAAGGGCACTTAAGAAAAATAATCAACTCTTTGGAAAGATTAAATGGATCCTTAGGAGTATAGGTGGGAGATAGGATAGTTTTGTGACAATGTTTGTTTGAGAAGATTAGAGGTGTTCCTGGGGAGACCATTTATGATAACAGTTCTTCCGGGAGGCTCTGCTTTTAGGTAGATAGAGGATCTTAGGAACTCAAACTCCTTCAGCAAAAAATCACAATGCCTTACTCTGGACCCCTTCAACTTCAGCCCTGTATTTTCTAAGAATGTAGGTAAACACAGAACATTCTTGAAATCATGAAATTCAATGCTATTATTCCAGAGCTAAGCACTCTGTGCCTGTTCCACAAGTGCCTCTGCTGGCAGGTTTTATGTAGAAGTGCGACTGGCTAAGCTGCTTCTTGCAGCTATGTGAGGACTCCATCTCACTCAAAAGACTGTCCTAAAAACTTCAGACTCAAGTGATCTTTGATGGAGAACTTCACCTGAGGTTCTCCATCAGACCTACAGATAACTACACTTGGACCCATCTTTCTTCTTTCCCCACTTTGTGCCAAGAGGTCATTCCCTCCTGCTGAGGGCAACTGCTCTATTTGTGCGGTGGATCCCGTCTACTCCCTTGATCTATCTTTCTTTCTCTCGGGTTCTTCCCATTAGCACCAAAAACATGACCATGATCTTCCCACTGCTAAAACAATGACAAGAACAAAAACTTTTCACTACATACTTTAGCAAGTCCCACACTCTTTCTCAATGCCCCTTCCAAACAGAACTTCTTGAGGGCATTTTCTGCACTTGTAGTCTCTACATGCCCTCCATCCAGTACAACCTGGCTCAGTTTGCCCTGCTCTCTCATCTATGAACTCCTGTTAAATCCCATGGGCACAACCACATCTCATATTATTGACATCTTCTTGACACATGCTCTTCGCTTTGTTTCTCTAATACCAAAATCTCTCTTATGGTTTTATTAATTTTTCTGAAGTTCCTTCTGTTTCCTCTTCCTTTTTACGTAAATGCTGGTGTTCCTGAGAGCTCTCTTCTAGGACACCTTCTCTTTCCTTTCCATTCTTCTACATTCTCCCTGGACTATTTATCCACTCCCACGGTTTCAATTACATATTTGGTGTGCATCAGCTCATCCATGGACCAACTAATTTCTTCTGAATTCCAGACCTGTACATCCAATGGTCCACTTGAAGTCCTCCCAGGCATTCATACTCAGGAGTTTCAAACTGAACTGCTCATTTTCTTATGTTCCTAGCTCTATTAAAGTCAGTGACATCATTTAGTTGTCCAAGCCAGAAATCTGAAGTCTTCTTGACTCTTTCTCGAACATAAATTACATGTGACCATCAAATACAGTGGATTCTACTTTTGAGTTGGTCCTCTTCTCTCTTTTAATCTCTACTGCCACCATTCTATTCTGTATCATCATCATCTCTTGCCGAGATTACTGAAATAGTCTCCTGATCAATTTTATTGCCTCCAGACTTGCTTTTCTCCAATCTATGCTTTTGGAACATAGTAGGCGTACAATAAATATTTCTTAAATGAAGGAAAGGATATATATATCAGTTCTAGTGACTGCAGAATGAGGATGAGCAAGGAAAATGGAATATTTTAATCCAATAAGCATTTCTTAGAGTAGTATATTTGCAAGAGTCATACTCTAAAATTTGGCAAGTTAGAAAACCAACTACAATGATCTCAGAAGAAAAGCATTTTAAATGGGAGAAAAAAAGCACACTTAACCAACTTTTTAAAAACTGATCATTTATTATAAATAGAAAAATTAAAATTTTATAAGAAATAAAATACAAATCCATAGTATCCAAATCTCTTATTTTCATGATTTAAAGTCATGACTAAAATTAATGCATATATTTTAACAAGTAATCAAGAAATGCAGTGTTCCATACTTAATCATTTTATGTCTAAAATAGATGAAGATACCTACTTTAAAACCAGGACATCTATTTCAAAGACAGATTTTTTTTTAACCTTTAAAGCTAATATTTAAGATTTCAGAGTGAGAGAAATTGAAGTTTGAAAATCTAAGAATCAAAAAATATTTTAGTTAAGAAGGTGATGAAAACAATATCTTTAGGTAATGATATATATTAAGGATAATTTCCAGATTGCTAATCTATATTGTTTAGGAATGAGAAACACTATTCAGTAAAAATAAAAACACCTTAAGGAAAAGAAATGATTTAAGTACTCTGTTCAATTAAAACACATGAGATATACTCTCAGTTCATTATATTACTGAATTGAAAAAGTAAAATAATAATTGCCTCTTGTTAAATAAGGATAATGTCACTTATTACAGCTATTCTCTCCAAAGGATATAAATTTATATCCTGGTTGGTATGAAATTCTCTTAAGATGAAACCATCTCCTTTGAGATGATTGGTTAATCATTTGGGAATAACAAAACCCAAGATTATATCTCTTCTTTGCACCAACATCAAAATAATTGCATACAGGTTAAAGATTTGAATGATTGAAAAATGAAATCACAAAACCATAAGAAAATGTTTGTGAATATTGATAAAGTCTTGAGAAGACTTTCAAAACATATCATGAAAGGTGGAAAGCATAAGGCAAAATTGACAGAACATGATATATGAAAATATAAAAATAAGCATAATTAAATGAAGTTCTAATATACTCACATGTAACAAATCAAATGGTAGAGCTGAGCTTATGATGAAAAGCAGTAAGAAGAGCTTATGATGAAAAGCAGTAAGAAGAAAAATGGGCAAACGATGGGGATAAACAAAAAGAACACAATGGCCAATAAATACATTTAAAAATATTCAAGCTTTTTTCTAATCAAAGAAATGCAAATTAAAATGAGACGCCATTTTTCCTTACCCAATTAACAGAAAAAAAAAGTAAATGCAACAAGTCTATATATATATAAAAAAATATGAAAAACTCTGTTCACAATTTAAGATAGCAAGACTTTTCTTTCAGGATTATCTTAAGAGGTTCTAGAATTATCAAAAATCATAGATATGCCAAAAAAATTTAGTTATACAGATACACCTCATAGCTTTGCTTATAACATTGAAAATCTGGAAATAATAGAGATTGAGAAAATGATGGCATATTTAACACTGCAATATTTATAGCCATTAAAATAATACTAGAATATTAATAACATTGAAAAATACTTTGAATATTTTATCAAGTTTAAAAAGCAGCTTACCAATTAACTACAATATAATCCTATTTTTCAGTAAATTACAATTTACTTTCATTTAACTTGTTTTCTATAATGAACCTGTATTTCTTTTCTAGTAAGAAATAAATTGTTTTCTATAAAGGTCAAAAGATTACATTGTCTATCTCTTTCGGTTCCAATTCCTTACCCCCCAAGTAAACTCCTTATTACCAACCTCTTTTCCCCAGGTATTTCCATAACAGAAAAGGAGGTGCCCCGAACTGGAGAAGTGAACATTCTGTAAATTGCTAAGTGCTACCTCCCATTGTAGGTTTCTGGTGATGCATAAAGCCTAGGAAGAAAATTAGAAGCCATTAAAGGAGGGAAACAAAGTAGATGAAATGGAAGAAAAGAACGCTAGGAATAAAGTAAGAAAGTTAAAGAAGCTAAGGTATGGGCCAATATGTTTGCAAATCCTTGATGAAAATGTGAGTCCTAAATGATGACAAGGTGATAAACATTACAGGGAAATATGGGTAAAGGATGTGGATACAAAATCTACAAAAGAATAGACATAAAAAAAAAGTTTAGCCTCTTTTCTAACTAAAAAAAATGCAAATTAAAATATGTTGGAAAAAAAAGATTATCAAGATGCAATATCCCAGACTATGTACAGAGTAGACAGCTTCCTATTGTCTGATTTAGTCCTCAAAGTTCATCCTACTCCGAATTCCCATAATGGTTCATCACAGTGCCTCCTTCTTAGTTATGATAGCTTAGGTGAGACCAGATTGATTTTTTTTAGAGCAATGTCTCATATTGTTTAATGCTGTAACCTATACATTATGAAACACAGTACATGCAAACAGCACAAAGATTCTGAATCTCCTATTTTGTAACTAATACTATACGAATGTGGCACATACATAAGCTTAAAACCTTAAAAGATTATGCTTTCTTCCCCACTTTTCATTTTCTATTCATTAATCAGAAGCTAGACACTTTAATCTAAAAATAAATTAAAAAATATATTTTAGATCCTTCTGGGTAACTCACTCCTAAAATTAATAAAGTCAGTTTAGGAGCAAAATCAACAAATCCAACTCACTAGGTGAGACCAGATTTAAATGCCCATGTTACAATCAATGAATACACCCGTGAACATAGGTTATTTTGAGTAGTTTCAATGAGCAAAATCCTTAGCCAACATCCTAAGCATGATTTTAGGTTTACTTTGATTGGGTGAAGAAATGTTTAAAAGAGTTAAGGCTCCAGGAGATACTCTGGACAACCAGAACTAGCCCCAAGGCATTGGAAGCCAAAAGGCATACCAAAAGGAGGCAAGAGCTAATACCAGTATGGACTGAGATACAAGGGCAAATGTATGTCATAATTCTGTATTCTGAAAATAAATACAAAAATAAGTACATAACAGTAACTTGAAAATATCAGGCACCATATTAACAACTTTATGTAAACTGTTTAATTCAATAATCTTATAAAGGAAAATACTATTACGTCTACTTTAAAGATAGTTCATTCTACATAGAAAAATAAACCTAGATTTCCTACCTCACACCATATATTCTAGAAATTAAAGATCTCATTGTGAAAGCACAACTCTAAATCAAATAGAAGAAAGTATAGAGTATTATTTGTGACTCTGGGACAGGACAGAACTTTTTAAGATTCACAAAATACAGTGAGTTAAGAAATTATAGATTTCAATACATCAAACTGAAGATGCTTGTTCAACAAAGCACCTCATAAATAAAAATTTAGATGGGTGATAGTTGGGGAAAAATTATTTGCAACATCTAAAATGGACAAAAGATTGATATCTAGAACATGGGTTGTTCTGTAAATAAATAGTAAATATAGGTTTTGTGGGCCATATTGTCTCTAATGTAACTGTTCAATTCTGCTATTGTACCATGAAAGCAACCATAGACAATACATAAATGAATGAATATGGCTGTGTTCCAATAAAATGTTATTAGCAAAAAATGGTGGTGAGCAGGATTTGGCCTTCAAGCTTGTAGTTTGTCGACCCCTAATCTAGAATACACAAAAACTTCTTACGGAACAATAAGAAAAATTTAGGACACTCAATGGAAAACTGAATAAAGGATATCAATAAGCAACTGGCAGAATGAAAATCCAAATGGCTAAACAAATATATGGAGTACGAGTTTATTAATAATATGAGAAATGAAAATTTAAAGGTAATGCCATTTTGCACCTTAGGGATTTGGCAGAATATGGAAGTCAGGTAACTTAGATGGAGGTTAAGGGTGTGGCGAAACATGAAACCCTCATTCCTTGGCAATGAAGGGAGTATCAGTTACAGAGAGCCACTCTGGAGAGCAATCTGGCAGTGCTAAATGAAATTAGTGTCTTTCCAGACTCCAAATAAAGGAGAGCTCTTTGATAAAGGGCAGCAGGCAGCCTTTTAACAACACACATACATTATCTTTATTTTGTAATTAGAGATAATATACATTATCTTTATTTCACTATGGATCCAAAAACACCAACATAGACTGTCACTAGTCCACAGACCAGCTGTTATAAACTACTTTCTACCAATATGCTTTAGACATGAAAATCTTAATATTCTTAGCATGTAATTATTTTACAGTTTAGAGTTTCGTATCTTTAAGAGAACTGACTTTATGATGCCTGATTAATGGAATGTAAAATTCACATGAACTTAAGATAAAGTGAGATTTAATTTTATAAGATGGAGACCCAATTACAGGGTTCTACTCTTAGATACTTCTGGGTTTTCCTTCTCTACAGCATCAGGAGCACTTCAGTAGAAGTCTGAGAAGCATTCAGATAATAAGAAGGGACAATTATTGAATATCCATCAATCTTTAGCTAAATAAAACTAAGATGTAAGGGTGTTTTTTTCCTTCTTTAATAGGAAATCAAATTACACAATATAATCTGCTTGGTAATTAGAATTGCAACTTCCTTTAGCCATTTTTTCCCTACCTCTACCCTGAATACAACCTATTATAGCATTAAGTTCTGAAATAGAGGCCTTCCCCTCATTGAATTCATTGAATTCATTTGCCATGGTCTGATAAAATATACAATGGATTATTCAATGGATTATTGTGGCCTAAACAGCAAGAGTAGCTTGCAAATGCACTGATTAAAAAGGCAATAAAGTATATCCACATGCTTTACCTTAAAAATAAATGTGTTATTCAACTCTATTCCAATGCAGAAAACCACTCCAGAGTTAAAATAGCTCTGAAATACATGTTTTTTTCTTTCTTTTATCACATATTCGATACTAAAGCATAAATATACTATTGTTTGACAAGTTATTAAAAGAAAATTAGTTTGTACTGAATTGCACACTTTAAACAGGTGAACTTTCTGTTATTTAATTGTATCTCAATAAACTGTTAGATAATCAGTCATCTAGTCTTGTGGCTCTTAACTGTAGTATAATAGGATCAGAGGTAAAGAGGAGGTGTGAAATAGGATTAGCCAATCAGGAACTGGGCTAAATTCTTAACATATTTTGTCTGGCTCTCAGTAGCCTAGAAAGAAAGAGAGGAAGAGGGGGAAGGTGAGGGAAGGAGAGGGAAAGGGAGGCAGGTGGGGGGGGGGAGAGGGAGTGTTTGTGTGTTTTAAGGAGGCTGGCTCTGTGGGACAAAAGAAGAAGTGCTATGGCAAAGGGTGAAGAACCAAATGTCATAGCTGAAACACTTTCTTTCACAAATTCCTAAAAACATAGACTAACCCAGAGAAGACTTCTGTCAGACACTAATGAAATGAGACATGGTGGTTCTCTTTCTTCATCTATGAACAGGTTATTTCCAAAACGTAGTGAGAGCACAGGAATTTCTTTTAAAAAAAGACTTCTTTCCATTGCCTGCCAACAACTTTCTTATACAGATTGCTTAAGTGAAAACTGAAGGCTGCTTTTAGAATCAAGAATTTAAAAACATCTAAGATTGTACTGTATATAAATGGAACAACTTTGACAGAAAAGAATACAAGTTAAAAAAAAAGACAACACATAGATGCTAAAACAGAAAATGCTGGTACACATTCTTTTATTGCTAAACATCAAATGCCAGCAACTGTTATCTTCAAGTTAAAGCCTAAGAATGAATTACAGCTCAATTGAAAGATCTATAGAAAAAATACCTATGCACCATTATGATGTGGACATTCAATAAATACTACTGGACAAACTGATGACTGAGAGCCACATATCCATGAACCACATGTTTACAATTTACTTTTAGACAGATAATGACCTTAAGAACGAATATCAAAAGGTCAAGTTTAACTGCATGTCTTTTCAAACTGAGATGCTGAAAATATATACATTCTTTACAGATCATAGATGACTTTAAAAAACACTCAAAAATGTAAACAACGCAGAATAGGAAGACTGAAAATAAAAGTTTCACTGCTGAACAATGTGACAACACAGAACACTTTCTTCAGATCCTCAAAATAATTCATTCTTCTGATTGCTCTACAGAAACCAAAATGGATTATTTTTGTAAAGATGATAATATACCAGAGACACAAAGACCTTCTAAGTTATTTTTTTATGTTAACATATATTTATAGTAAATATTCAGTAATACTTTTTACAGCTTTCTTAAATAGAAACATGCTTTTCTAATCCATAACTAACACTAATCACCATCCATTCAAGCACATTTATTAAGTACTTATGATGTCTCACGCACTGTGCCAGGGATGCAGAGATGAGTATGACACGGTCCTTGCCCTAAAAGTGCTCACAATCCAGCTGAAGAGACAACATGTAACATTTCCTTTCTTATATAATGAGGCCATTTCTCTAAAAATGGGACTGATCTGCTCAATATCCTAATACAATGTTCCCAAATCCTGACCCAATGGAGCAAAAGATCAAAGTGTTTAAAAGCTACAAGAAAACGAGGTGTTTGGGGTTTTTTTCCACCCAGAAAAAGAAGTTAACAAGTAGGCTTTGATCTGTTAAAATTTTTTCTGTTTCAAAAAAACTGACATGCACATATACATTTTCATTACTAAATCACTCAGTAATCGAATTAATTATGTATTTCACGGCATTCCCTAAGCTCTACCACCTGAACAAGGTCTGAGCATTACTCTGCTGATATACTTTAATTCTGAAAGACTGACCGCCTAAGAATAGAACAAATGCCTTTTTCCTAGGAAAACTGATACTCTGTATGGTTTTAACTAGTGATAATAACTGATGACCTTGAGTCATACAAAAAAAATGTTAAAATTATATTCAACATATAATTTCTGTTTAAGAAGGCAGGCAGATTTACAAAGCAATCTAAAGTTTCCTTAAAAATTAAAAAGTTTTAGTGCCTAAACAGCAACTCAGTGATCTCAAAGAAGTGAACCCGCATGGAATACCTCACTTAGTGAAGAAGTTAGATACATGACTGTTAATGTTGAGTGTATGAGAGAAGCACATATTTTTCACCAAAGAAACACCATGCTCATGCACTTCTAAGACCAATAGCTTCACGCTGGCCTATTGAATTCCCAGATCTCCCAGGGCTGCATCTCTGGTCCCAAAGACCTCAAAATAGGTGGGGCTCCTTCGGGTTCAAGAGTCAGTTTCCAGGCTCTGGCAGATCCACATGTGTACTCACATGCAGTCATTCTCACTGTACTACCAAGTCTTTTGTGGACTCACAGAGGAAGCTTAGGGGAAAGATGCAAAACAAGGACTACGTATTTAATTACTCAACACAGAGAAACATGGGAGCCACTGGTGAGGACAGAGTATGGTTCAGGGCTTCAGGTACTTGCTTCTTGAAGACAGGAACCCAGGAGCTAAGCCCCGGATAGCTTCAGTAGCACAAGACAAAAGGTCTACCCCGGTAGGTTTCCAAGCTTTGAAGCTCTGTAGAGAATGGTAACCAGGACTGCAGAAGGGCCTGTGATCTGTCTTGTAATATGCCACAAGATTCACCTGGCCCAGTTCTGAGGTTCAACCCTAACTGCCTCAGCTCACATGCTGCAGGTGAGAGATACTTCCTGTAGCTCACTCTGAATGAGGGAGGGTATGGGAATATATCATCAAAAAGGCAACTTTTGTGGGGCAAACCATGTCTCATGATTTTATAGGCCCTACTTCCTATTTGTTCACTTCTTTGTTTATCATTTGACAAAGATTTTCCCTTTTGTGTCAGCAGATTCTTTTATAGAATTTTATTAATTTACTTGTAATCAGAACTCAGTTGTCAGAGTACAAAACAATACACTACTAAATTTTAAAATACTTTTCAAACAAGACAAAGGACAAGAAATATAGGCCAAGAAAATGCTCACCTTTCCACTTGGCCAAAGTCTGGTCTCCTTCAAATCTGGATTGACGATGCTTTTTCAAGGTCTTCCCAATTTATCCCACCCAATCTGTTTTCCTTTACATTATATCAATGTGATATGGAGTCACACAAAAATGGTTTAATATAAATTTGTACTTGTTAAGAAATTGTTCCACAAGCATCTGAAGTTTGTAGGTTCAGTCTTCAAAACTAGAATGTAATCAGGGACTATGCCTTTCATTTCTTCTGTTTATCCCCCATCCCAGAGTTCAGAAACTCTGGATATAGGAAGAGCAAAGTTTTTGGCTAAAATGTAATTTTAAGGAAATACTTTATATGTCATAACAAGTAAGGTTTTCAATATTGTATACTGTAACTCAGAGATTCTATCAGATGAGTGCAAATATTACCGTGCTGTAACCATCCAGAGTCCCAGGGTCACATTGGCAGCCAAAAGCACACTGCCACCAAGCAAGATGAAAAATCCTATCAGGTCTTTGACATCGCTGTCTCCAATCACTGAGGTAAGAGTAGCATCTAGGAAAGAGTTTAAAATCCACTGTCCATCCAAAGCAAAGCAGGGCACTGCATTAACAATAGCCAGAGCTCCTGAGAGGGAAATCAGGTACCTGGTTAAAATCAGTTAAGGAGCCTACTGTGAGGTCTGAGTGCAAAGCACATTTCTGGGAGTCAAAAGCACGTATTTTATTAGGACTGGATTTGAGATTACAGGTGACTCTGCCTCTCTTTAAATCTCTGCTCACCAGTACAGGCCATTCCTTTTTAGATCTCTACTATTTAAAACAAATATTATTTTGAAGTCCAAAACCTTGACTAGTAAAATAAAGGCCAAACACTTGTAAACCAAGGCAATCTGTAATGAACTCCTAGGAAGCCCAACTCTAACCCTGTAATGATACAACAAGGGAAAATAATACATAAGGAGTAAGAAATAAGGGAAAGTTACTTTTTGACCCTTACAAAATATACCTTATATTAGATTTATAAAGATTTTGGCCCCTTAAACTCTATTGTACTATCATCTATAAGGTTATAGTGTAAATATTTCTGAGATAAACCTGCAGTCTACAAAGTACAATCTTGATTGTACACATTTTTAGTAACTCATTTGTTACTAATTTGCTCATTTGTTTTCCATTTCATTTTCTGGCAAATCATTAAGGAAAGAAATGAAAACTCTCTCCTAAAAGTGACAAAAATAAACTCTCCAAACTGTTCAGTTTATTCAAATTCTATATAAAAATAAATTTAAGATGTCACCTTTTATATGAAAACGTAACATGCTAAAGTACACATGAGATTTTGCCTTCTGAATGCTATTTTAGTAGTGGAAACCAGTTTGATCTCCCTTATGCATTTCTCCATTTGGTCAGAGCTAACAGGCTCAGAGAGGGAGAATTCACCTCATTAGCAGCTGAAGTCTTCATCCTTTATAAACTTACTAAAAGGTTTTAGACCTATAAATTCAACTCTCAATTTGTATTCTAGGTTTCTTCCCTTTCTCTCCTCCTGATCAATCTCTCTCCTCCGACTTCTTCCTTCCTAGGTATAATCTGATCTTTTTCAACTTTAAAGTCTCTTTTTTAAGTTATCAGCAATTGATATGTGTAAGGTCTATACATGCTCTTTATTCCAGGTAAGACTGATCAAGTTCCAAGTAGCACACTTTTAAAAGATTTTTCATACCAAAAAGGATACTTGACAAATGTCTCCACAACCACAGGCAGATCTATGCTTAGAAAGTTGAAACGTGGGATAAAACTGGTGATGCTCACTAAAAATGAAAAACAAGAAACAATGAATATTATACAGATAAGCAAAGCACTATGAATCTTACCATATGGCTAAAAATTGGGCTAGCCTATGAAACTGACTAAGGAAGCCCTTCCCCAACATATGCAGGCAGGGTATATGCCCCACATATAAAAGCAGTCAAATTGTAGAATACCTAATTAAAATAGAGGAATACGGAAATTCATTTTCCAGTGTGTACTTTTTATTTTGAGGTGATAATAAGATAAAACTAATTATATACCAAGTATGACTACCAAATACAGAGAATGACTTAAAAAATACACTAGAATTTACATCAAAAGAGTCCTTATCCTTTTGAAGAAGTACTACCTTAAAATCACATTCACTCCAACTATCATGCCACTTGATCTCTTTCCGGTCTTGGTTTTTTCTTCATTGTTAAAACAAGGATTAAGACTAGGGGAGTTTTAAGGTCTTTTCCATTCTGTGGATTCCATAATCCTGTTTTTGTTTAAAACATTAAAGAAAAAAAAACCCAAACTCTCTTGTAATTAGCTAGAACTCACAGCACACATTTCTGAATTATCCTAAAGAGGGACATTTCTACATTTGTTGAGGGTGTATTTAATATTTGCACTCTAGAGTCACTTGGTGTCAAACTAACAAGAATGACCCAGGTTGTATCTTAGGATATGACTATGGACCAATGACAGAAGCTTTTATTTTATTTTGTTTTTTTTATAGGGGGAGGTAATTAGGTCTATTTGTTTATTTATTTTTAGAGGAGGTACTGAGGATTGAACTCAGGACCTCATGCATGCTAAGCATGTGCTCTTCCAGTTGAGCTATACCCTCCCCTAGAAGTTTTTAAAAAGTACCATAAAGCCCACATGTCCATTAACTGATGAAAACAGAAAATGTAATATGTCCATACAATGAAATATTATTTGGCCATAAAAAGGAATGAAGTATTGACACATGCTACAACATGGATGAACCTTGAAAATATGCTAAGTGAAAGAAGCCAGCCACAAAATATTTCATTTATATGAAATGTGAACAGGCAAACTTAAAGAAACAGAAAGTAGTTAGTGGTTTCCAAGGGCTGGCTGGGGTAGGGGGGATGTTTGTTGAGGAGCAATGAGGAATGACTTCTTAAAGAGTATGGGGTTTCTTTTTGGGGTTATGAAAATATTCTGGAGCTAGATTGTGGTGATAGTTGCACAACTCTGAATATATTAAAAACTACTGAATTGTACACTCTAAAAAGGTGAATTGTATGGTATGCAAATTATATTTCAATAAAACATTAAAAAAGGAACATTAGAAAACCTTGTACAACAAAATGAGCTAGATTATATGATCTTCAGCCATATGGGGAAGCTATCTATTTAGTCCAATCATGTGCCACTGTTAAAACAATTATGTTGGCCCAGTTTTGAAATTATATTCATATAAAATTCATGTGTCATACACAAATTACTTCATAGTCATTATCACTATGATTCCTGGCATTCTTTGGGGTATGCTACTCTTGGCTACTGTTTTGGGAGCCTGGATACATTTAATAAATTCTTAGAGAATACCTGAGAGATCATCTATGTGACTTGGACATAAAAGATGAAGGAAAAATGCATTACTCTCCGTAGGCAGACATGGGGTTCAGCCCCATCTTGCTTTATAAATTCAGATTATTTTTCTACTACTTAAATTTCATTTAATATATAAGAACAAGTTAACAAGACTTTGAAAAGTGATCAAATATAATAAATAAAATTAATGCAAGATTTGCACTGAGTTTCTACCATTGAGAATATATGCCATCTTAATGATGTTCTGGGGTCTACCACAATAATACCCACCTGTATAGTGAAGGTGCAGTGGATGTCCTACATACAACATATCAATTTGAGGTGGGTGTTTCACTTTTATTAAGCGAGTATGAGTTTCCAAAGAAGGTATTATACAGAAACTTGAACTTGAGCTTTTTTTACAGTCTTTATTGGTTCTACAAACTTGGGTGGCTTCAACTGCTTTCCGGGCAGGTAGACAGGTATGCTAGGGATAAAATATTAGTTACTCGATACTAAAAATGACTTAGTAACAAGAAAAACAACACTAAGTTACATGTCTTCTATATTTTTCATGTCAACTAGTATATTAGGAACGAAGTTCACATAAAGGAAATGCCATTTATGTGTATCTACTATAAATTAGATTCACGTACTCCACTTTGGCCAAGTAAAATATTACCACTATAAAATTTTTAAAGATTTTCAGATGAAATATAACATGTGAAATGTAAAGATTTTAATAAATGATACAAAGCAAAAGGGAGATGTTTTCACAGATGCCATTTTAGTTCTATGTACTTATTTTGTAGTAATTATATCAGGCACGCATGACTGCTTCAGGGACAACTTACCAAACGCTTATTAAAATTATTTCTATAGGAAAAGCACACATCTGTAAGGCTGTGATTGTTACAGCATTCAGTCGAACCATCTAGCCGTTTGTATGCTAAAGAGAAATAGTTTATGAGAATCCGTTATAAAAAAAAAAGAGTCCATTATATAGAAGTACATTTGTAATAAGAATTTTGCTTTCAAGACAAAAAGAGTTAAGTAAAATGCATAGGAATTCAGAAACAACTGTATAATTGAGAGTTCAGCTTACTGGCTGCTTGCTGCAGAGTTTGATTTTATGTTACAAAAAGAGATATATCCAATTTGAAATCAAGAAGCAGCAATTACCCTAGGTTAGTTGTCTTCATATAAACTTACCCACTCACAAAGCTGGAGTTCCAGAGTCCCAGTAGATTTTGCAATAACTCCAGCTGGTCAAGCACAAATATTTAATGAACCACAATTAGATGCCCTAATGCTGCTGATCCAGTACCACTGCTGGTAAACTCCTGAGCTGTGATGTTAGCAGAGTGACCCAGAGGATGCCTAAGAGATATCCCTAATATATCAAATATCTGTCCCACTTCCAGGCTTACCTTAGGCCTCTCCCCACAGAACCGGGGCAGCCCAATTTGACCCCATAGATGTGCACATATATGCAAGCATACCAGTAATCCAGTTACCATTTTTGGAAGGCAACAGAAACAGGACAACTATTTATTCCCATTACTCTTTTTTTTTTTCCCCAAGTTTCTTGGTAGACTGCACTTGTACCTGGGACAGCTAAGGATGAAATAGATATTGAAGAAGAATTATTCTGGGATTGATTTTTTTTTTTTTAGCGTGGAAAGAGTAATATATGCTTCAGGTTTTTAAACAAATATCTTCAAAATACAGCACTTGATCCATAATGGTGAAATATTCAAAAAGTTAATAAGGAAAGGGTTTCAGAGTATTTCAAGAAAAATTTCACTTGCATTCTGACAGGAAAAAGACAAACCTTAAACATCTGAAATGCAGATATCCTAATAAAGCAATCCTGTTAGAGAGAACTTTATTTGATTATTATGTCATTTTGGCTTTTGTAATTCAATACAGATTATACCAAATTTAGAGAAACCTAAGGAAAATAATATAGGACTTAAGGAGTATGAAATAATGATTATTTTTCTTACAGAAGAACACACCGTGGATTATATACCCAACTGAAAAGATGTAATACATAGAAAAAGATGAGGTGTAATATGAAGTACTGAGTGCGAGCCATAAAGTATTTTTGCCCCTGCCAAAAATGGATTCTGCATCTAATCAAGCCTCTAGACCTAACCACCAAGTACAGGAAATTTGGGAGACACCTGAGCATGTTAATGATATCTTGTGGATAACATATAACTAGACAAATTCAGAATATGGGAAATTTGACAAATAAATAAGTCAGTTTCTTAAATAAATAATGTATAAGAAAGTCAGGGGCAATTATTACAGCTTAAAAGAAACTTAAAATCTGAAAAGAAAAAGTATATATATGTATGTACATATATAATTGAATTGCTTTGTTGTACATCTGAAACTAACATTGTAAATCAACTACACTTCAATAAAAATTTTTTTAAAAAGGAACTTAAAAGATAGACCATCCAACTTAAATTATTAAAAAACTAGGGAAGATGGGGGAGGGTATAGCTCAGTGAGAGAGTGCATGCTTAGCATGCACAAGGTCCTTGGTTCAATCCCCAGTATCTCCACTAAAAAACATAAAAATAAAATAAAATAAATTAAAATAAATAAACCTAATTACCTCCACCAACCCCCCAAAATAATTAAAGTGGTAAAAACAAAACAAAATAAAAATTAAAAAAAAAGGAGAGTGCATACAAACTAGATATTAGGAATTATTGCTAATTTTGTTAGGTGCGGTAACAGTACTGTGGTCATGTTTAAAAGGTCATCATCTATTAAAGATATGTTAAAGTTTATGGATGAAATGCAGGATGCCTGGGATGTGCTGTAAAATAATTCTGTCAAAGGTAGGCAGGTTGGATGAAAAAACTGGCAAAATACTGACAACTGCTGAAGCTAGGAGAAGGATTCATGAGGTTTCATTTATACTACTCTCTTGACATTTATGTACATTTGAAAAATTTTTACAATAAAAAGTTCTTATAAATGAGTTATACGTGGAAGGTTTCACTTAAAAATTTTTAAATTAATTCTTACTACTTTGCCACTGTTGCACACAGGACTTTAGTAACATTATTTCTGATAACAAATCATATTTTTTTAACCCAGTAGATGTGTATACGCACCCAGGCACTTCTTGACTTAAAGATGTAGTCTGTGAGCATTAACATGTACTTTCCAATACTTTCAATAATTTGGGACCCCATGATTTTGTATAAAGAGTTGGGAGACTGATTTTTCAAAGCTGGAAGAACTAAAAATAAATTTGGCAGCTTCTGAGAATAAACCTGCTTCACCCTGTCTCCTACTACACAGAACAACAGATCTGACTTAAGGGGGTATTTTCGGACACCAAGATGACTTCCTCTGGATTCCTGCCACATAAAATAACTCTATCCCAAATAGCTCTGGACATGCCACCATCCATACAGCACAAGGATATTTAAATACTGGAATTTAGCTGGTTATCGTTGAGCTTGAATGCTGACTTAAACACAAGTGTTTTTTAAATGCTGAAAGAATTAGATACTAGAGTTCTAGAAATCAAATATGAAATTAGCTAGAAGTTCAGTAACAATATATAATAAACAAAACATATATACTGGTATCTAACTTACCAAGAAGAATGTTTACTAGTTTAGGCCTATCATTATTTTACTGATTTGTTTAAAAGAAGTTAGAACAAAATAAATCTATAGCGTTGATCTAAGTATTAGTGAATGGAAAGTACTGCTGCTTGAAGCATTCTATTATATTGAGAAAAAATACACACCTCTAACTGGGAAGCTTAACTGCTGTAAAGTTGATGCACTTATACAGTAACCAATTTGGGGCTCATAGGCGATGGTATCTAGACATTCATTCCAATCTTGTACATTAGTAACAGGACAATCCTGTAGATGGGTGACAAGGTCTCCCACAAAAAGGCCTCGGGGTCCAATGGCAGGTGAGTCCTTGGGAAGAGAGCAGAACCAAATCAGATAATGTGTGAAGACAAACTATGCTTAATCTGAGCAAATAACAGACAATGAGCTAATTAAACAGAATATTTTGAATAATGCAGAAAATAATCCAGCTCTGAATTTAAGATTTATAGTCCTAGCAAATTAACAAAATAATACCCAGCAATTAGTTATTTTCCTACTTTGCTAAGATTTTTAATTTTTTGCAAGTGAAAAACAAACAAAACCCACTTGCTAACAGTTAAGATTAAAATGATAAAGTTTTTTCCAAACTGCTAATTAAAATTTTTTTTGTGAAAGTAGTCATCAGGACTACTTCATTTTCCTGTATCATCAGTGGATAAAATTATGAGACAAGTCCTTATCTAAACACAGTCCCAAATATGCACACACTATCAGCATAATGAATGTGTGACCCAGTTGCTCACAGAGGTGATTTTCCTCTTCCCAAAGTGTGAACAGAACACTTGATACCATCAGAGTCTACAGGAGTGAAATACAGAGTTGAAGACATTAACAAACTCCCACAAAATGTTCTGGCTGGCTAGCCTAGGCCTCATCTTTCTTATTTCTTAGGAGTAAAGACATTTGATTCAAAAGCAGAGTTACAAAAATAAACGGTAAAGGTAAATGATGCATTTTATCAATAAACTACAGGTAGAAAATCTTGATATTATCTTTGTAACTCAGAACTATTTTCAGCATTTTAAAACAGCCAATGTGCTTCACTAAACTATTTCTTCTATTTAAAAGGATTACAATAATTTCTTCAGGACAAACTGAGCATTCTGTATACGAGAAGAACTTGAGTAAAAGTTCCTGACATAAAATGCTAAGTATGACATCACGAAATCTGGTGAAAGAATACCCCAAGTAATCTATTATTTACCTCAGCAACTTCAGTGATAAGCACCCCGACTCCAGTGTAGTAAAATGGCAATAGGATTACAGGGAGGAGAACAAGAGCTAAAATACCCAGGAGTGCAAGGACGAAATTATGCCAGATACCTGAAAAAAGAGAAAAAAAGGAACAAGCTCAACCAGGGGCAGGAGAGATACCATTCCAAGTATCTGTACTTCATAGCACCTAGGCATTTGGATCAATTAGTAAAGTAACCAGAAGAAGCTGTAAGGTAGATAGATTTACTTAGTAGTAGTACAGCAGACAGATGTTCAGTTAAAGAGGCTTCTTCCATTTCAGATACTGAAATCTAAATGAGCATGTTAATATAACACTAGGAAGACTACATGCTAATATGATTTAACACTATTAGAATCTACAGTCTTACATATATACCTCTATTACATATAGAGAAGTGTGTGTGTATATAAACACATACATAATTAATAGAATATCTTCTACTTACTACACCCAGTTTTCAGAAAATGCATACATATTATTTGAAACATACTTGTGATCTTTGAAAGGAACTTCAGAGCTACCAAATAAAAGTTAAGATGAAGTAAAAAACATTCTTGTTCAACTGACGTATGCATCTTACATTGACTATAACTCTCTCCACCACATATACAGGAATGATTAGGGGAACCCCACGGTGCGCTGGAGCCTGCTTGCCACAGCTGACTGTGCATCTTTCACTAACTCCTCCTTCGGGGACTTCAGCTTGGTGCCTTGAAATTGGCCAGGGTAGGAATATTTACATCACAGGAATCAGCAAATGCTACATACCAGAGCTCCCCACCCTCCCCTCCAGAGCCAGGTGTTCACTAGATAACCCCCTACACTCCATCCTTCCCTTCTTCTACAGCAGTTTTCCTCATGGGGCAGAGTGAGGGCACTATCAGCTTTTTGAGCAGTGCTATTAGTTCTGTAGGTCTGTCCCTTACAATACAGGATATATAGCATTCCTGACTCCATCCTCTGAATGCCACTAGTGCTCTCCAGTCACCAAGACAATCAATGCTCACCCCAACCCACACATTCTGAACATCCCCAGGAGGGTGACAGCACCAGTGGTTAAGAACCAATGTTCTACAGTGACAGAAATGTAACTTAAATACATCTCCCAGACTCTCAGGAAGGTTAGTATGGCCATATGACTGTGTTTTGGCCAACAGAATGTTAGTGGACGTGATAGGGATTGTCATACTGGCTGGAATGTAGCTATGATGGAGCTAAATCTGACTCCATGACATAGAAGCTGCATGTTGGGAATAGCACAGCTAAGACAGAAAGAGCCTGAGTCCCTCAAATCATAGAATTATCCTATCAGCGCTGAACTACTTACATTTGCAGTGTTTTATGACTGTTTAAGTCACCGTTATTTTTAGCTATTGCAGCAGCCAGATATTTAGCTAATACATGTTCCATGTACCATATTCACACTGTAAGATGTTCCTCTAGTCCAGGACACATTGGGTAAAAAATCTCTTCTGCTCTATACACAGATTTTCTAAAAACACCAATGGCATCAAGCTATTTACCAGAAACTGTATTTTGCTTTTTTATTTACATATTTTGGATCTTTTCCTTATCCACACATTCATATCCAACCCATTTCTTATATCCACCAGAGTCATCCATTTTTCTAAAAAACATACTTACTTATTCGTAAGGTTCCCTACTAATGACCACTTAGGCTGTTTTAACTTTTTCATACAGTACTGTAACGAACAGCTTTGCTCATATTGTTACGCATCTAATTAAGTATGCATCTGTGAGGGTATGGAAAACCACACAGAAAGGGAACTGCTCGGTCAAAAACTATGTGCATTAAAATTGACCTCCAGTGAATCTGCATTATGTTCTCATAACTGGCATATGTTTAGCCATCCTCTAAACACTGGACGCTATCATAATTTTTGACTTTACCATCTGCTAGGTGAAAAGTCAAGTCTTTGTCTTGATTTCGACTTAATTATGAGTGAGCTTGTATGTTTTTCAGGTTTATTAAATAGCTATTTGTATTTCTTAACATCTTTTATTTATTTATTTATTTTTTGGGGGGAGGTAATTAAGTTTACTTATTGAGGAGGTACTGGGGATTGAACCCAGGGCCTCATGCATGCTAAGCATGCACTATGCCACTTGAGCCATACTCTTCCCCTGTATTTCTTTTGTCTAAGAATTGCCTACTTCTATCCATTGTCAGTTTACATTTTTTGACTGGGTTGTCTTTTTTTTAAAACTAATTTATATGTATTATTGGTTGCAATATATACATTGAGAAATTTGGTCTTGTTTAAGAGATATTATAACTTCTTCCCTTTAGCTTGTTGCTTGGCTTGGTTTATAGTTTTGCCTATATAGACATTTTAAATTTTGGTGTGGTCAAATGGTTCTTTTGTATTAAGCTTTTCCCAAGCATAATATTATAAAAGACACTCACCTGTGTTTTCTTGGCAGTTCAAGATTATAGATGACACCTGTTTTCTTGTACTGCTTTCATAGCATCATTAAAAAAAATTAAAACAAAAAAACTAATTCTTTCACCCACTGGAATTTAGTGAAACTAATTTAGGAATACAGCTATACCACACTGTCCCCCATCCCCGTGTCCCCCACCTCCTGCTGTTAGTCTCAATACAATTTCACAAAATAATCCATAGAATAGATTTGCCACCATTACCATGTACTATATTCACCTTTCCCCTCAACTCCTCAGGATGGAACGATCCACTAGGACTGCCTAAAAGCTTGCACCTTCTTTCTCCCTTATCAGGATACCACCATACAACCCTGACTTTTCCCATCCAAGCAACAGTTAGAGGGGCACACAGCAGCACTGATTCTTTGACTCTCTGGGCAGCCTCCTATCTGCTCAGGGATGCAACTGCTATCAGACCTCCCTGCTAGATTCCAGATTTGCCCATGGTGGCTAAGTGGCAATGGCCATGCCTTTCTTTCCTTATTTAAACAACCTTTTGTTCATTAATGATTTATGTGTAAGTATACTAAATAAATATTTGTTATAATTCTTACTTTCTTTAGAGCAGGGTTTCTCAACAGTAGCACTACTGGCATTTGGGGCCAGGTAATTCTTTGTTATGGGGAACTGTCTTTTGCATTGTAAAATGTTTAGCAGCATCCCTGGCCTCTATCCATCAGATGCCAGTGGCATCCCCCGACCCCATTTTCTCTATCTTCTAGCTATAGCATTTATATAGGCAAGCTTTTTTTTTTCTTTCTTTAGAACAGCTATTTTATTTTTGCTTTTTCTATTACAAGTGATGTACGTACCAAGTGTTAAAAGGTCAATACATACACAATATATTCTACAACTGAGCACCACTCTCTAGCTCAAGAGGCAAAGAAATCATACTAAACAACAGCATCTGGCAGTATCTGGGGGCAATAAAAAGACTAAACTAGGTTTAAATTGACTATTACATCACACATCTAATATTCAATACTACATAATCCAAAGCAGCTAAAAGATAGTATGCAAAATGTGTCAATATCAAAGAATATAACCAAAATTAAGATAGCAAAAAAACTATATAACGTTTTTAAACAGTAAAATACTTTAAGTATGCATGTAACTATTCATTCTTTTAAAACTAATCTGCAAAGTTATCAACCTCCAGAAAAACCGTATCAAGAATTACTAAACATATTCCTAAAAGTATAAACATGAACATTTAGAAAATACAGAACTTTAAAAAAACTGTAAGCAATATGTGAACTTCATATTTAAAAGAATGTGAAAAGAAGTCCCATTTTTCATACAGTTGTATAAAGAACTGTCTTTTGATGTGAGTGAGGTTCATGAATTATCCTCCTGTTGGGACCAAACATTACAAAAACACGTTTTTCAAATGGTATTTCAGAACAAGACAGAGCATCTTAACAGTGTTATTTCATATAAAGAATTATTTTTTAACCTTTTAATTTTACTTTTACTACTCTATCAAAACCTGACCCTTAGATGTATAAGAATCATTAAAAAAAATTCTTTCCTAGAAACATTATACGAAAAAGGCATTTTTATTTCCAATCACATTCCTGGAAGATGCTTTTTGAGCTTGAGCAGGGTCTTCTCTCCTTTTCACTGGCTCTTCTTATTCTTAACGTGTGTTAAGATATGAGACTTCAGGTTGGTTGACTGAGCAAACTTCCTATTGCAATAATTGAAGGGGCACACGAAGGGCTTCTCTCCCGTATGGATTCGCACGTGTGTACGCAAATTGAAATCCAGGGAAAAGCGTTTTCCGCAGCCTTCGAAGGTGCACTGAAAAGGCTTCTCTCCAGTATGCACCAGTTGATGTCGTTTTAGTTTCGAGCCCTCAACAAAAGCTTTGCCACACTCTGTGCATACGTGGACTCTGGGACCATGGGTGTGCAGATGTTTTCTCAAAGCAGACTTATTCCTGAACATCTTCATGCAGCCTTTCTGGGGGCAAGCTATTGTTCTCGGAGTCTCGTCTTTGGTATTTTGGGGCTTCATTCGAGTAAATTCTGCCAGTTGTTTGGGATCTGAGAAGTCGACGCCACGGATTCCTTCAGGAGGAAGTTTCTTCTCGGTCATGTTCTCTGAAAAATTGGGAGCCGGGTGCTCCTCAGTCTGTCCAGTCTCAAGGTCTGTGTTATTGTTGGCAGACCACATGATGACAGAGAACTCGCCCTCCAGGGTTTTGATCGGCACCTGCTTCTGCTCCCACTTCTTGGTGACTACCTTGGAGCTGCTTGCCGCTTCGGCCTTGCCGCCGGCGCAACTCTTTTTACCGCTGGGCTTCTTGCCTTGGCTGCTGCGTGTCCGGCTGTGGCTGTGGGCCGAGGACGATGCAGAGGCTGCCAGGGAAGCCAAGGTCTGCTGGAAGGCGTCATCGTTGACCGGGACGAGTCTCTGGTTCTCCACATTGCCGGCCTGCAGGTTATCGGACTGGAAGTAGCCCACCACCTCCTCCTGCGTTTGTACCATGATCATTTCCTGGTCGTGGTCCCCTGGGTTTGGGCTGCTGATAACGAGAGGCTGCAGCGCAATCAGAGGCAGCTGGTGGTGACCGCCGTGGAACCAACTGCCGCTGATATCCTCACACCCCTCGATCGATTCCAACGCCATGGTCTCCACAGGGATGGAATCCACAGGGATGGTCTCCACAGGGATGGTCTCCACAGGGATGGTCTCCATATGGATCTGGCGCAGCTCCACAATATTTGTAGACATCTCCGAGTTTTCTGTGGTGATGTTGAAAGTGTCGTTTGAGGCCATGCTGACGGCTCTTCAGAGGCTCTGGCTACTGAGCAGCGACTGAGTGACCAGAAGGCCGTGGAAAAGAAAGGCTGCAGGAAAAGCACGAGCTCCAGAGGAAGGTGCGGGAGGTTGTGGTGGTGGACAAGAAAGACGCGGAAGACGCCGGAAGACGCCCGAAGACGCCGGAAGACGCCCGAAGACGCGGTAGACACCAAAGATGCGGAAGACGCCGAAGACAGACGCGGAAGACACCGAAGACAGGCGCGGGTGTTTCTGGGTGCGCCTTGCGCATGCGCTTCTGGGCACCCTGCGCATGCGCGCCCCACCCCCGGCTGGGGCGCCCCAGCCGAGCGCGCGCCCCGGTTCACGCGCCTGTGCAGGCGCCAGCCGTCCCACCCATGTGCGCCTCTCCGCTCAGTGTGCCAAGCTATTGTTTTTTTGAAATCGGTAACCAGGCTCTACAGAATTTTTCTATATTTCATTTACATTGATTTTCTTGTCCTTCCCCTACCCGCCACCAGGTATATAACAATATGTGGGGGGGGTGGTACGGGGAGCCTACTCCTTTCTAATGTTTATGCTTTTTTCTTCTTATGTAATTACACTGACCCACATTTACATACCATTTAATAATAGTATCACTGATAGTGGGATTGCTTGTCTTGTCTTTTAATAGAAATGGTTCTAAGTGTCATACCATTAGGAAGTATCCAGCCATTTCTACTTTTTTACTACACATTTTTGTTTTTTAGCCATTAATGGAGGTTGAATTTTCTTAAATACTCATTTCAGTATCTGCTGAGATGAGGATTTTTTCCCCCTAAGGGCAACGTTTACCACATGCAAATAAGATTTCCTAATGTTGAGCCATCCTTGCATTGTTTAGATACATCAGCTGTAGAATTTTTTTTGTGCTTTACAAGATTCTTTATCAGTGTTACACTGGGTTTAAAAAAAAAAAATCTTACTTTCCTTCTCTACGTGACCTGGAAAGTTTGTACCAAATTGGAATTAAAAAGAAAAAAATCCTTTCCTTCAAGATTTGAAAGAATTCCACCTATGAACATTCTTTAACTTTCTTAATTTCTCCTTCTTAATTTCTTAACTTTCTTAATTTCTCCTAATTACCCTGTTTAGAACTTTTTTTGTCTCCTCTGGGATTAATTCAGGCTATTAAAAAATTATCCAGCTTTTTGAGAACTTTTTGCAGAGATGAACAAAAAACACTTTTATAATTGTTTTAACTTTCTCTGTTATCAGTTGTCATTCCCCAATCTGATTGCTAGTTCTGTCTGTAGATGCTTTCTCCCATTGTCTAATCTTTTCTGTTCTTCAAAGAACTCTTGGATTTAACAGCCCTATTTTTCTTTTTTCTAATTTATTATTTTCTGCCTATACCCATACTAAATACATCATTGCCTACCTACTTTATAGTTCTTTTCTCACTTCTTCACTTGACTGCTTAACTGATTTATTTTATTTCATAACAACAGCCTAAGACAGTGAATTTTCCTTTAAGCAAAACTTTACACATTATTTCACTACCATTTTTAAACATACTGAAATTATGGTTTTGAATCAAATTAGTCAATTTTTATAAATTTCATGGGCACTTGAAAAGAAATTATCATGGTAGAGGGTCCGACATAACTACTGATTTTTTTATCTTGCTAATTAGAGCTTCAATAAACTTTTTCATACCTATGTGCCATGTGTTGACAAATGAGAAGAGCCTCCTTTATTACATTTGTGTTTTTAACTTGTACTTTTTCCATTTTTGTTTTGATGGCTTATTACTTCATTCAGTAAGAGACTCAATGATTACATTTTCATTGTGGATTACACTCCCTATGATTATTAACTGGCCTCATGTCTAATGTAATGCTTTAGTCATATTTTCATGATATGTTCTGGTCATTTTACTTTCAGTTTTTTAAAAATAATTCATGTTAAAAAATGAAGAAACTGGAGTGGAAATTATTTTGCTCTACTACTTCTGAGAGGCTTACAAGCTGAATTTATCAACCAAAAGGTGAGGTATTTTCATTTGTTATAGAAGTACTTCCCATAAAACCACTAAACACACAGATGAACAAAGAAATTAAGGTCTGTTACCTGCACAAAATATCCTTAGCTGCTGGACTGGTGATATAAGTTGCAAATGAGTGGTGAACAGATCAACAAATGCTCCAGGATAAATAATGAAGAGAAAAATCCCAAAGCCATTAAATCGAACTTGTTCCCTAAGAAATCATATAAGAAAAAGGAATTTACTACTAGTATTGCATTTTTTCAAATTAATAATGCATGTAATCTTAAAACTTCCAACTGTAATTCAAATTGACTTAAAAAACAAGTCTCTCTGAACAGACAAAAAGTCATATATGATATATATTTATTTCATTGTAATTTTATAATAGCATATAGATTTGGTTATCAGTGAAACTATATTTTGTAAAAAGGGGCACTCTGAAATAGACATAAAACTTCAAAATTTTTAGAAACTGACATGCTGAGAAAATAATTTGAAATCAGTCACATATATGAAGAAATAGTTAATATTTCTATAAGCAACTAAATGAAAAACACTTTTATGGTTTACTCTGAATTATTTTCAGAGAAGGACACAGTAGAAAATAGAATTCAAGTAAATTATCTAGATATTTATATTTGTTTTAGCTATTATAAAGATAGAGGTTTATCTAAGTGTACTCCGGTTGAATGTTAAAATAAGTACATTTAAAAATGCATAATGCTCAGATTGTCCTTAAGAGAACTATTCATTCTTTAAAATGGAATTACACTTAACAGCCTTGTAAGACTGAACAGCTACTCTAAAAAAAGCATCACCTAAATATACTGTGCTGTCACTTAGCATTAAATATGTAAGATGACTGTATAATTCACCTTTTCTTGGCAGTTGGGATTTTGTAAAAAATTACCCAAATTATTTCACAAACATATTGTGATTAAACTGTTAAAAACAATGCTTTGTATATGTAAAACCCTAAAAGCTGAAGTGCTAAAAAAGTGGAAACAAAGATGAAAGATTAAAAAAAAAAAGTAGCCGTCCACTTAAACCACCACACGGCAAACCTGTGTAACAGTATATGCTCTGTCAAGATGAGGGTTTATTGCCAGTCTATAGACTCTTGTTCATAAGCAACTGGAAAGTAATAAGAAGTGATTAAATCTTCTCCTCTAAAACCTTTTATCTGATCCACACACCCAAAGGATAAAACACATTCCCATCAGTATGTGGGTTCATTATAGCAGGGGAAGTAAAGGGGAATCGTGATTCACTTTCTCCTCCATCACAATTTTACAGGTTTAGGAGACTTTAAAATGCTCAGGTATCATTACAATGATACATTTGGGTAGTCAAGACAAGAACAGGGCATGATACTTGTACCAAGTCCCAGGTCTCATCCTCCCTTATCTTCTTCCGCTTGGTTTTCTAGATAGGCTACATTTGTTAACGAACCCAGAGCTTTCAGTGTTCTTGCTGTAGCCAGCAGAGGCCATGAGTAGAAGCAGGAAAGTATTTCAGATGATGAGCCAAAGAAAGTACTAAGAAGGCAGGTAGGTAGGCTTTGAGTGCAGTGGTTATTCTGATCCAATGATGAATAGAAAGATTAGGTTTCAGGATTAGATGAAAATACTGAAGCACCATGAGGATATAACCATGCTGGCAAAGGACAAAGGATAGAAAGATCCAGATTATAGATGTGCACATAGTTAACTGGGCATATTCATCAATATATTAATCTCCTCTATAAAAGAGAAGGCACCTTAAAATAATAATGGTAGATATGCACTGGGCAGCATCCACAGAAAGAAAAAGTATCAAATATAGCAGATTTTAGTAGTAAGTCCAACTAAATGAAAAGCTTCTTTGTATGGAGTAGAAAGAGACAGGTAAATATCCTTACCTGATAGCTGCTATTCCATGTCCAATTTCATGTACGACACCACTAATGAGGACTGCAGCAAAGAAGTAGGTCAGTTGGTTGACGGGTAAATTTATACCAGGGACCTGTTCATAGACACAATGAATACACACTTGGGTACCAAGAGACCACGATGTTTGCTCTGTATTAAAACTTAAACTTCCAAACTGAATGTTCTGTAAACTAAAAATAATATGAATACCAATGATCCACTTCTCAATTTCCATCACAATAAAAATAAAAACACCAGTCAGTTTTTTGAATGAGGTGGTTTTTGACCTAAGCACACCAGTCTAAAGAGAACAGGAAACACCAGGTTAAAAAGTTGAAACGTTAGCTTCCTGAAGTCTTTACCATGGGAAAGAATTATGGACCCTGGCCAAGTGCCAGGGAAGGCAGAGTGACAGTGAAGGAGTCAGCAGCTGATCCACCCTCAGGGGCTGGAAGCCTGGTCTGGGAATTCTTATTACAATTCCTAGTCCTTCCTCTGAAGTGTTATTGCAAGGTTCTAAGTACTTATGCGAGTAATACAGGATGTCCCCACCCCTCTTCAATGAGTTTCATTTTAGTATTATCCAGTTGTATGAGAGCTGATAATTAAAGGCAGTGTAATAAAGTGCCTTACTAGTATGGGAGCACCATGCCCTCTATTTCATCAGTCTGTCTAATACACTGGTCAGCAAAATGGTATCAAAGTGATATATAAATATTATATTAAAATTGAAATTTAATGCAGAAAGTAAGGCATTTGGACCATACAGACATGTTAAGGGCCAATAAAGAAGCCTTGCAGTCATGTGCTCCTGATTGTTGTGCATGTAAGTTTGCTATTGTAAGGGCTGCACAGTAAAATATTTTTAGCTACTTAAGAATCTTCCTGTAAGGTAAATAATCATTACCAAGTTATGTCATCTGTTAAAAAGAGATTCTATAAATTAGGCTAAGTGGGGACACCAGGCATCATTATCTACTTACTTACTGAGCATCTATTTCTCACAATCCAGGCAGTGGGACCCTAAAGGTATCCTTCTGGAGGAAAGTCCTTCTTTCTTTTATTAATTATTATTTTAAATTAATTATAAAATATGTTTAAAGTAGGGAAACTGGAAAACTCAAAGAAAAGTAGAAACCTATAATCCTGCTCCACAAACACAAAACAAAAAACAGTTCTCAGTGTTTTAATATATGTCCTTCTAGTCTTCTCA
This sequence comes from Vicugna pacos, assembly GCF_048564905.1. Classification (NCBI taxonomy): domain Eukaryota; kingdom Metazoa; phylum Chordata; class Mammalia; order Artiodactyla; family Camelidae; genus Vicugna; species Vicugna pacos. Next base: position 16,223,478 of record NC_133023.1, on the reverse strand, counting down.
TGTACACATAAAAATTATACTTTTATTATAAATATGGTTCTGAAACCTGCCCCTTTCACTTAATAGTATCACAAACATTTTTCCATGAGTATTTTCTGGTTCAAAATGATTTTTACTAGCTGCATTGTATTCCACGGAATATACTGTTGGGCATTTAATTGTTTTAAAGGTTTCTATTCTTATAAATACTGTGATAAACATATTTGGATATATATACACAAATATTTGGGGGGAATAAACTTAGACAAGTATGGTTGGTTCAGGCTCTAGAGACACATCATGTGGATTTGTTGTTTTGGCTCCATCAATAACTAGCTAAGGGATGTTGAGGAAGTTTGGATTATTCCTCCAACACTTCAATTTCCTCATCATAAAAATGGAAATAATGAAATTTACATGAAAGGGTAATTCTGAAGATTACAAGAGATAATCCTTGTCCATTGTTTAACATTATGTCTAACAGAGAGGGTAACAAATACTACCATACACAAAATTTAAAGGACTTTGATACATATCAAACTGTTCTCCAGAAGACCCTTCCATAAGCTTGGGCAAGCTCATTTTATTCAAATCTGCAATTTGAGAGGAATAGAAAGCATCATATTGTTTGATTTATAGTTCTTTGATGATTATTAAGCTGAACTTTCCCGCTACTTTTTGACCACTGATAGATCTTTTGTGAGTAGCCTATTCATGACTTGCCTATTTTTTTCTCCTAGAGTGTTCATGTTTTTCTTATTGTCTGTAAGATCATTTCAAATATCAATTATCAGTCCCCTGTGATACATGTCACAGATGTATTCTCATCATTTTGCCTTTTATTTCTAGTTTTTATATACAAAATTTTATGTAGTCAAATCTATCAATACTCATGGTTCCTACCATTAGTATTATGCATATGTCTTTCCCATTCTGTGTTTGTATAAGCAGAAACCTACTTGTTTTTCTTTTAGGGTCTTTTATGATTTCACGTTTTAATTGTAATTCAATTAGAATTTATTTTTGTGTATAACAAAGGAATTTCACTTTTAAGCCTTTTTTAGTAACTGAAGAGGAGATCCAAACCATGCTGCTTGAATGGCTTTCTAAATTCATTAATTCCAAGTGTCCTTTCTCTAGCTATGGAACTAGTTTTCAAAGTCATTATTTTTAATGTATGCATACTATTTCATTCACTGAGAATCCCCTAATTTAACCATTTCTCCAATTATATATTGTGGTTGTTTCCAATTCTTCATAATAATAAAAATTAGGATAGAGTTGATGAATACTATTTTTTCTATATTTGGAAGTGTTCCCTTAAGCTAGAGTCCCAGATATGGAAGTAAATGGTCAAAGGCTATGGACATTTTTATGATGCTCATTATGTGAAATTCTCTTTACCCAAACCCTACTAAGCAGTTCTTTTCAAGAACATCACTGTACCTTTTTCTACATATCTGCTCCATTCCCATGTTGTCAGTCACCCGTCTATTTAAATCTGTAGTTTCCTTTTCTCTGACCTCTCTCTAAACTTAAGATTAATTCTCACAAATTCCCTCTATATTACAAAGTATCCAGGTTACCTTACCTTTATTTCAAATAAATCAGTAGGCTTGATCCAATAGGATACTGATTCCTTCTCTTTATTATTTCAATGGATGTAATAATGAGATAAGGTAAGGATGTGAGTGTGTGACTATACCAACAGATGGTAGGTCTTATTTGCTGGCAACCATACTCAACTGCCCATCTGTTTTGGCCATGATCACACAGGGTATTAGATGTACCAGAATACTGATCTCTCAATAACACAGAGTGCCAGGTTTTTGAGAATTAATACTGAATGAAGCTGTAGGGAATTATAGAGTAAACAGAAAGTATGTTCTCCAAGCTGCAAGACCTCATGTCAGGAGATAAAATAAACTTATACAAAAATATGCAGGGCAGACTACAGAGGGCAGCTGACTTCTTAATGGTTCCAAAGCTTGGCTCTCCTAACAGAGTCAATATTTTTGTGAGCTCTATGAGTAAGCTGAAAAGCAAACAGAAGAAATAATTTATTCTCTAAACAACACTTTGCCATTCAGGCAACGATTTTTTTTTTTAGATATAACACCAAAAAGCACAAAAAACAAAAGCAGCAAAAAATCAAAAAATGGGACTACATCAAACTCAAAAGCTTCTACACAGCAAAAGAAACAATCAATAGCAGCCTACAGAATGGGAGAAAATTTCTGCAAACCATATACTGGATAAGGGGTGAATATCCAAAATATATAAAGAAACAACACAACTTAATAATAAACAAATAAAACTCCCAAACAATCTGATTAAAAAATGGCCAGAAGAACTAAATAGACATTTTTCCAAAGGGGACATCAAAATGGCCAAAAGGCATGGGAAAAGGTGCTCAACATCACTAATCATCATGGAAATGTCAATCAAAACCACAATGAGACACCACCTCACACCTGTTAAAATGGCTATTGTCAAAAACAAAAGAGACAGCACAGGTAGTGGCGAGGATATGGTGGAAAGGGAGCCCTTATACACTGTTGGTGGGAATATAAATTAGTTCAACCACTATAGAAAGCAATATGAAGGTTCCTGAAAAAATTAAAAATAGATCTAACATATGATTCATCAATTCCACTTCTGGGTATATAACCAAAGGAAATGAAAACAGGATTTTGACAAGATATATGCACATCCATGCTTATCACAGCATTATTCACGATAGCCAAGATTATGGAAACAATCCAAATGCCCACTAAAAGATGAATGGATAAAAACAATGTGGCACATACATATATACAATGGAATATTATTCAGCCATGAGAAAGGAAGATATCCTGCCATTGGCAACAACATGGATAGACCTTAAACACATTATGCAAAGTGAAATAAGTCAGAGAAAGACAAGTACTGTATGATATCATTTATATGTAGAATCTAAAAAAGTCAAACCTGTTGTTGAAAAGCAGTAAAATGGTGGTTACCAGGAGATGGGGGGTTAAGAGTGACAATGTTTAAGGGTACAAAGTTGAAATGAGTAGTAGATAAGCCATAGAGATCTAATGCACAGTATAATGTGTATAGTAAAAAATACTGTACTATTATGACATAATTTGGTAACTATTGCTCCAGGGGCAATCATATTACAATATATAAATGTAACAAAGTAACACGCTGTACATCTTAAATTTACAAATTCTAACGTCAAGTTTATCAAATAAAAAATTAATTAAAAAACCTTGTTACACTTAAAAAGAAAAACTACTTGCCCCTGCCCCCAATTTTGCCATTCTAATCCTAGCAGGCAGACAGGCCAGTGATATTTCCTGCAAGCCTGCTTCTTTTTCTACTGTCCTCTTTCTTGGCAAACAATAACCAATCATGCAGCCTGAGAGTCACCCTAAATTCTTCCTTCTCTCTCCAGCATCACATTCAATTAATCACTGAGGTCTGAGAACTCTACTCTAAAAGATCCGCTAAATCTAGCCCCTTCTTCTTACCACTAATTTAGTTTAGATCTTTATTGCTTCTAACATGAATTATTCCAAATGCCCTCTTAAATGGTCTCCCCATCTTCAGTGAAACCCTACTCCAGTCCATTTTGAACAGACACGTTATCTACAGAAAAAAATCAAAACTTCTTAAAATGGCCCTTCATAACCCAGACCCTACCTATATCTCCAATCTTATCTCCTACACTGTATACCTTTACCATTCACCTCTTAGACACAGGTCAAAGTTACTTGAGAATTCCTTGAGGAATTATTAGTCTTTCTTAAGAAAGTAGAGCATAATGTGCATAGGTTCTGAGGTCAGTGGTGGGTGAGTGATGGACCCACCATTTACTAGAAGTGACTGCAGGCAAGTGACTTAACATCTCTGTGCCTTGGTTTTCTCATCTGTGAATCAGGGATAATAATAATACTTACCTCCAGATTGCTATAAGAATAAAATAGGTACAAAAAACCTTCACATGGGAAACAGTGTATATTAACTAGATTTTATTATTAGTATTATTATTCTCTCTGCCTTTCCATGTTATATGCGCCCTCTGTTACTGGCATGCTCAACAGCCATCTTCCTTTCCCAGGGTATGTGGACTCTCTTCACCCTTCCCTTCTTCTCTACTCTCATCCCAGTGCCAGGCACACTTCAGCATGCCTTCTCTTTGTTTCTGCAACTTTGTACTCTGTCCAACTGTAGCACAATCATAGCAGCTCTCCCTCTAGACTGAAAGCTCTATGAATGCTAGGATTGGATACTGTTTCCCAAATATGCAAGACTCAGCACAAGGCCAGTAGGCAGAATACACTCCATAAATGACTGCTGAAGAAATAAATCATCTCTTCTGAGGCCTTACCCACCTGAATCCTTTTAACCTCTAAGAAAGAGCTATTACTATAGGAGAGATCCTCTATTTTTCTCTACAAATGACTTGTAATTTTCCCATAGTGATCCAGTTAGTAGAGGCCACAAAGAGATGAGCTAAAAAAACCAAAAAACAAAAAACTCTCACCCTTGAGTAAACATTTTTCCAAAAAGACATACAGATGGCTAACAGGCACATGAAAAGATGTTCAGTATTGCTAACTATTAGAGAAATGCAAATCAAAATCACAATGAGGTATCACATCACACCAGTCAGAATGGCCATCATTAAAATGTCTACAAATAAGAAATGCTGGAGAGGATGTGGAGAAAAGGGAATCCTGGTACACTGTTGGTGGGAATGTAAACTGTTGCAGCCACTAGGGAAAACAGTATGGAGGTTCCTTAAAAAACTAAAAATAGAACTACCAGTGATCCAGCAATTCCACTCCTGGGTATATAGCCAAAAAAACTAATTCGAAAAGATACATGCACCCCAGTGTTTATAGCAGGACTATTTACAATAGCCAAGACATGGATACAACCTAAGTGTTTATCAACAGACGACTGGAAAAAAAAAACAAACAGATGATTGGATTAAGAAAATGTGATGTATACATGCATGCGCGCGCGCGCGCGCGCACACACACACACACACACACACACACACACACACACACAGGAACATTACTGAGCCATAAAAAAGAATGAAATACTACTATCTGCAGCAACATGGATGAACCTAGAGAGTATTATGCTTAGTGAAATAAGTCAGACAGAGAAAGACAAAACATTGTATGATATCACTTATATGTAGAATCTAAAAAATAATACAAATGAATGTATATGCAAAGCAGAAACAGACTCAGACACAGAAACTTGTGGTTACTAAAGGGTAAAAGGAAGGGGGGAGGGACAAATTAGGGGTATTAACAGATATAAACTACTACATATAAAGTAGATAATCAACAAGGATACACTGTATAGCATAAGGAATTATACTCATTATCTTGTAATAACTTACAATGGAATATAATCTACAAAAATACTGAATCACTAGGCTGTATACCTGAAACTAACACAATACTGTAAATCAACTATACTTCAATTTAAAAGAAAATCTGTCACTAACTCAAACAGTCCATTCCATTAATAAGAACATGATTAAAAACAATGTCCATGACTCATGGAAATGGAAACTATTAATGTAAAAATTTAAAATAAGTTAGTGAGTGATAAAGCACCCCTTCAAACTCTGGAGACATGAATTGATACGGTATAGGTCTACAAATTGTACTTAAAGCAGGAATTAGTATAAATAGCTTACAGTCAAAGTAGTACAACTCAGCACATTATTCTTCACATCAAGAAATGACAGTGACCATTCAAAACGTCTTTTACCTTTAATTGAAAGGGTATTATTGGTTAGAGTCTGAAAGCCATGAAGAGAAAAGGGGAACACTTTGCATAGGGTTAAGATGCAATTTATTTATACATCATAGATATCTTAAATCGGCATGCTTATTCCTTCACAGTAACAATCATTTAACACCTCAAGAAGACAACATGAATTAAATCAAATACCTGGAGCGGTCCATTTGTTCTATTACTACTTCTACTACTACTACTATATATTGTAACAATTCTTTGCTATATTCTTACTAATGATTTTGTTTAAAAAAGTAATTTGAGAAATTGTGTGGCTTTTAATTTACTTTCATATTTATATTATGGATAGGAGTTAACGCTATCCAGAGGAAATAGATGTTTCAACAAAGCTACTTAAAGCAACAAGAAGGCACTTACCACGACTTGCAGCACCTGTTCGTTGTGAAGTGAGGAAGAGGAGGAGGAAGAGGAAGAGGATGAAGAGGAGGAAGAAGAAGAGGAGGAAGAGGAAGAAGAGGAAGAGGAAGAGGAAGAGGGAGAGTCAGCCATCATTTGTGCTAAAGTCTGCATCAGCGTTTTCCCCAGGAGAAAAAAAGAGCTGAACATGGCAATTACGCCAAACACCATTCCAAAATTGAACCTGTCAAGAGGAAAACATTACATAAATGTACAATTCCTCACAATCCATGGACTAACAAATTTATCAACCAGCCACGTTTCATAGCTTCAAAACAGTGTCCAAATATTTCAATAACTCTGCTTCTTTGTCCTACCTGTACTTCAGATACTTGACTGAAGCACGGACACCAGTCTCTCTAAGCAGTTCTTAAATTCTGGAGATTGCAATTCTCTCAAAACTCAACAGGCTGAAGATTGTTCCCAATAAAAAGTTTGTTTCCTCTCATATTTTTTGCTCACTTACATAGCATTTTTTTTGTTTGTTTTTGTTTTTTGAGAAGTTGAGTATTTTATTAAACTGTTTCTTATTTTCCTGCAAGGCTGTTGCTTCACTGTATAAAAACAGCACCAGCAAACACAGTATATTGCAAAATTAAGATAGTATTGTTTGTTCTTCATCTGACACGGTATAACTAACAAAAACTTTTCTCAGTTAAGTATTTTCACCCAAATCCAGGGATGGATGTAAGCAAGTTACAATATTATATAAGGCTTAAGATGACAATGTTACCCTTGAATTACATACTTTTTATAACTGTAACTAATTTTACCACAGATAATTTCAGGAATTCTGAATGTTGTAACTGGAGCCTACCCTAAAAATCATAGGGTGCTGTGAAAAAGATGCATAGTATTTATCTGATGCCATTAGTTAAGGGGTATTTTTCTTCTGGTAACATTGTTGCAAGTAGTTTCTTTTACTAAAAGCTGCTTTTTAAAAATCTGTCCACCACTTATTTAAGACAACTATGCTAGATTAAGTTGTTTCAAACTAGTTTATTTAAGGGTTCCATTTTCACTCTTCAGTAGATTTTATGCATTGCTTATACTCTTCTTCACTCATTAGTTCATCTAGTTCTGAAGGATTACTGAGTGTCATCTTGATCAGCCAACCATCTTCAAAACAAGATTTGTTAACAAGTCCTGGATTTTCTGCTAGAGCTTCATTGATTCCAGTAACTTCTCCTGATAGAGAATAGAGTTCATTAGCAGCTTTCACACTTTCCAAAGCACCAAACTCCTCTTGTCTGTTCAATTTTGTCCCAACTTCAGGCAGACTACAGTAAACATCACCTCCCAACGCTTCCTGTGCAAAATTACTGATTCCCACTGTTGCAACACCGTTTTCTGTCGTTATCCATTCATGTTTGTTAATTTACGCACGGAGAGCAGAGCCAGGCCGGCGCGCCCGCAGCCCGCAGGGCGCGGCGGGCGCAGAGACGGCGCGCAGGCTGCAGACCGCGGCCCGCACGCTCCCTGTGGCTAGCAGCGCCGTGTCCGCAGGGGTGCCTACACAGCATTGTTTTGATCTTATTCTCATGTAGTTATGAAAGCTCTTTTGACATCAGAGACATCCATTCTTCTTCATCTACCAATTCAATTATTTGCATTTTATTTTAGCTAAATTATGTAATAAGCTTAAATATTAATATGGTAAGACTTCATAGTTTCTTCTACTGTTTTAATAATTAGAAGTTACCCTTCTATAGTTGGGAATAATCTATTATATTTTCTAACTTTTTGATAAGTTATGCTTTTCAAGAAACTTGTCCATTTCATCTAAATTGTCGAATTTATAATAGGCACAGCACTGTTCACTGTAGGTTCATATTTTTAAAAATGAGTCCACAGAATCTAATGTTCTTTTTTCTCAATTCTGATTTTTAGTAATTTTGTCTTCTTTTTTCCTTGATCAGTCACGGTAAGGGTTTATCAATTTTATTAATCTTTTCAAAGACCAACTTTTGGCTTTGCTGATTTTCTTTACCGTATACTTTCTATTTCACTGATTTCTGTTCTTATCTTTATTATTTCTCTCTAGTTTGTTTGCTTTATTGTTACATTTTCTGCTTTTAATGGTCTATTTGTTTACATCTAGCTCTACTGCACTTGAAGCTCAATTTTTAACAAAAAGTTATTTAGACAAAGGCCTCCTACTCCCTTACTAGAAATTCTGTCAACTACAGAACCTATCAGTCTCTAGGGTGTGCCAGAGATCACTGTAAATCCCCAACCATAAACACCATAAACTATGATTTAAAAATTTTTTTAAACTAAAGGGATATGTCTGACATGGCCAGGGGGCTCCAGGACCCTGCTGCTGCAATCTCGCTGGCCACTTTCCCTCATACACCTACTGAATATTATTAAATATTTTTAATATCCTTCCCCTGGAGGAGTATTACAGAAGTATAGGGGAAAGCCTAAAGACTTCTGGGAGTCCTATGACTCCCAGGGCCCTTGTTTCTATGTGTGATGATGGGGGGGAGAACTTTCCAGGATTATTTTCCTGGTGGAAAATGCTCCACATGTTTTTTGCTTTTCTATTGGTGTATAACTTACACAGGAAAATGCACGAGTCTTAAGTGTATAGTGCACTGAATTTTTACATATGTGCACCCATGCATGTATCCACCACCCAGAACAAGACACAGCCCTGATTTTGAATATATGCAAAAGCACAATGAAGCAATCCCATAAATTTATATAAAGTCAGAAAGTTTTTATATTGCCAACATTTGAAAACTCAGTAAATTGAAAATGATGGAAATAGTTCACTTAAGAAGCATTTCTCATGATCACAATGACTAATCTAAACCAAAAAGAGAAAACAAAGAATACCACTGGTAAAGCATCCTCGCTTTCCGCCGTCCCCAACTGTAAAAGGCACGATTGAAAATAGCAGTCTGCCATCTTATGTGAAAAGGGGAGATGCTCAATCCGTTGTTTTCCAGCCAGTCTTCATAAGAATGCTTAAAATACACAGATGACTAAGAGAGAAAGAAAAGTTCCCCATCACTCAATTTTGAAGAACAATTTATAATGATTAAGAAAAGAAAAAAAGAAGTATTTTCTACAGGAAAGCAAGATAGTGACTGACCAAATGCTTATAATTTTAAAGCTTTATGTTTATTCTTCAGGATATTAAACTAAGTGTCTTGGACTAGCTGGTCTGCTGAGGTTAGGGTTTGGCAAACTATGGCCCCTGGACCACAAAAAAGTTTGCTGACCTTTTGCTTAGAACAGCATTGTCCAATAGAAATATAATGTGAGCTACAAATGTAAGCCACATATGTAATTTTAAAATTTCTAATAGCTGAGGTTAAAAAAGCAAACAAAAAGAGATTAACTTAAATACATTTTAAACTCAAATGATCCAAGATAGTCATTCAACATGTAATAAATATAATTATTGAAATACTTTACAATCTGTTCATTTACTTACGCAGAGTCTCTGAAATTCAGTGTCAGCTTTACCCTTATAGCACATCACAATTCAGACTAGCCCTGTCTCAAATGCTAAATGGCCACATGTGCTAGTGGCTACCATAGTGGACAGCACAGGTCTAGAAGGCTTGTTACCATAGATCTTGTGCTGTAATTTAAAAAGATCCCCAGCCAGTCCAAGAGAGGGAATGGGTTAGTTGGAATCAGGGCTTTCTATACTCTTCTAAGCAACAACCCTAAGAAATTTGGCTGAATTTGATCATGTAAAAGTACAAAACTTATCTAACCCCATCCTGGTCTCAGTAATTTCTTACATTCTTCAGGGTTGTGGGGGATAGCTGCTTATACACAGCCTAACAAGAGTTTTATCTTTAGGGAAGTTTGAAGTCTTTGAGTAATGTAGGATTTTGGATAACGCAAGCCTGTTATATATCTTTACTGCCGCCGACCTCTTTTACCTCAGTTTCAGCACAGTAAGTATTTTGTTATACAGATGTTCATCTATGAGAAAATTTTGTCTTTAGGATATTTCAGCCCTATCAGTCATAAAAAATGACCTGAGTCTGAATATAGGTATCTGTTTGCCTTTAGATCTGTAATGTTCTCTGCTCTCAGTCTTCAAGTAAAGCTTTTAAAACCTGTTTGTTTTCCAGAACTTGGAAAGTGACACACCTCTTACTGAGGAAATCCTAGACAAACTAAGGGTGGAAGAGCAGACCATGATGGATGCAGAGAAGGTGCAGGCTCCTAAAAAATCTCGGGGTCTCTCCATTCCCAGGCAGATACTCTGAATGAGAGTTAGGTCTTTTGTTTAAGGAATAATGCTCTCCTAAGGAGCTAGGGGCTGTATGGAAATTTAAGTGACATCCTGATGGAAATAGTTCACTTAACAAGCATTTCTCATGATTACAATAACTAATGTAAACCAAAAAGCCTGATCACTTCACACACCGGACCAGAGACTATGAAGGTTTGAAAAATGTGGTTTATTTTGGATTTCTGTCACATATGCAACATGAAGAAATCATATGGCTTTGTTTCTTCTAAACAATAAAATCACTGTTTAAATAAGCAATGGCCTGTACTGCTTATGACATGCTAAGCACCATGCCAAGTATGTGCAGAGGAAGCAGCTGAGGATTTTATGAGGATGCAGATTCTGATTCTGCAGGTCAGGAATGAGGCCTGAAATTCTACGTTTCTGACAAGCTCCCAGATGATGTAAGTACTGCTGGTCTTTGAATCTCAGGTTAAGTAGCAAGGCTCTATATGGATGAATGAGTGTAATCCTCTCTATCATCTCAGGAGATTACCCCTATTTTAAAGAAGAAAAAATGGAGGCACAGAGAGTAATTTGCCCAAGGACACAAGAAAGTGTTCCTTAGGAAGTGGCAGAGGCCAGTTCTTGCTCTACGGACTCTACTGTATACTCTCCTCACTTTGCAAGTTTAAATGCAATAAAGCACCATAAGTATCCTTTCATTTTACTGTTAAACCTAAAACAATACTAAACTACAGTATTCTATTTAAAACAGTATTCATAACATAAGGGTTTTGCTATTCATAACTAATTTTTATTAAACATTTAAGAACTTATATGATTTTATTCCACACATACAATATTCCCACCACCAATATTTAATTCCAAAAGACTGCTTGAAGCATGCGGTCAGACAATTGTTCGTATTTGCTACCCTTCCCAAATAACGTGTGTGTGTGTGTGTGTGTGTGTCGGGGAGAGGTGGGGGACTAAGGGGGATTGGTGTGAAGAAGCAGGGTTCAGAGTGCAAAATAGAATACGAGTAGTCAGAAACTAGCTACCTAAATCCTCGCTACTTGAGTATGCTACTTTGAAGTACGGTGTGTAGACTAGCACCACTGGTAGCACTAGGGAACTGGTTAGAAATGTAGAAGTTTAGGCCCCACCCCAAGCCGGCAGAATCAGAATGTGCATTTTAACCGGAATCCCAGATGGTCGTACGCACTTTAAAGTTCGAGACCACTGATCTAAATCACAGCTTGATTTAGATTCATTCCAATACCGAAGTCTGTGGAGGGTCGTGGCCTTAAGGACAACGAGGGCAAACAATGCCTTTCCCAAGCGGACATTTTCATTTCCTCCCTGGTGCAATGCCGCGGGGTTTGGCAGGGCCCCGGCCCTCCTGAGCCCACTACCGGCGCCTCCGGGGCCGGACCCGAAGGCTGCGAGACCTGCACCGCCCGCGCAATTCGACTGCGGCAGCTGCGCAGGCCGCCACACCCCTCCCGCGGCCCGCCGCGCTTTATTTACTCCACGGGACAGCGCGCCACGCGGAAGGCCGCACGTGGGTACCCGCCGCACGGCTTCCAGCTTGGGAGGCACGAGGCAGGGGCAGAGAAAAGGCCTCGGGCCTTGCGCCCCGGCCCTGGGCGCCGCGGGCTTGGGGCTTCGGCCCGAGGCCCTCACCTTTAGCACCAAGTCGGTCAGGTAGACGGCAGTCCAGCCGCCCACCACCACCACCACCAGCGACACCGGAATCATGGCAGCGGCGGAGGCAGCGTGGGGAAGGCGAGCCCGAGTGTCCTCCCTGCGAGCCACAACCAGCCGACCGCGCGGCGCCTATAGCCCCAACATCTGCGCAGGAACCAAGCTGCCACCGGCTCCTTTCTCGTAGTGGCGTCGTTCCCTTCCGGATCCTTCCGGTGGAACACACGGACCGCTTGTGTGGACCGGAAAAGGGCGCGGGGGCTTATTTTCGCGGGACACTCGGGCGCCGCTGTCTAGGTATCAGCTCGACTGCGGCTGCCAGCTCTCTAGCGATTTCTTAGGCTTTGGCCCTCCCTGCTGTCCGGTCTGTTCTCTCCGGTTCTGGTCTGGGGGTTGCTGTTCCTTTTTAATCTAATGAGGGTTTGGGGTCATCTGAAGTAATAATCATCTCCGCCACCCAGACGCTGTCATAGGTATCCAGATTTAAGTTAATTACATTTATTCGTTCTTTTTATTGATGTGTAATTTACATTTAGCGAAAACATAACACACAGCTCAGCTGTCCGTTTCGATGAGTTCTGATAACTATATATCTGTGTACCCTAATCAAGATAGAGAACATTTCCATCTCAGGAATTTCCTTCGCGTCCCTTCCCAGTTAATTCCCCCTCCCCCGTTTTAATTTTTAAAAGCTTTATGTAAATAGGGTCATATAAAATACTCTTGTGTCCGGCTTATTTCGTTCAACATATTTTTGAGCTTTAAATTAGGTTCTTAAACTCTAACATAAACTTTGAGATGGGTGCTATGGTTAAAAAAATGGACTTCTGAACATCTGTACATGTTTTTATGTTGCCGTGTACTTGATTATACATTGACTTGGAGTAGTGGTTCTCAACATTGGCTGTTAACATTAGGATCACCAGGGAGCTTTAAAAATTCCTGATGCCCATTCTGTAGCCTAGACCAGTTGAATCAGAATCTGAGAATGGGACCCCAGGCATCAGTATTTTTTAATCTCCTTAGGTCATTCCATTGTGCAGCCAAGATTGAGAACCATTGAACTTGCTATCTCTAACGGGAAGGGAAACTAATATTTATGGAGTTAAAAAAAATTCTCTTCATGTCCAAGTCTTTAAAAGTTATTTGTTTTAACTTTTCTGGAAAAGCATCACTAGCAATAATAAAATTAATACTAAATATCCAGAACATAATACTATCTTAAGAACAAATATCTCAAATAAAAATGCACCCTCAACCTCCTCCAAAGTAAAGGTGTAGTATAACACCAGAAACCTGTATTACAGATACTGCTACTAATTTGTCTCATACTCCCATACTTTTCCTAAAGTTTTAAAAATTTAGCACCGTATCTCTCTAGCTTAAAGAAACTTTATGCCTCAGTCTTATATCCTCTGGCATATATGTGTGTATATGTGTTGTTATGAAATGTTTCAATTTATTTTGGACATAGCTGGGTGTAAATTATAAAAATTTATATTCAAGCACCCTGTGACTCCAGTTTTTCAAGTACAGGTGTCCCAAAAGTCTTAAGTGCAGTTTTAGGTTGATAATTTCAGGAGCATCAATGCTACAAACTTGCAAAATAAATCACTTGAATGTTTATTTAAATTTCTTTTACATTTATTTAATTTGGTGAATTTTGAATAATTTTAAATTTCAAATTTTTTAGTCTCCCTAACTGAGGATGGCAAACATTGACTGAAACAAAAGTTGAAATATATTTACTGTTCAAAAATTCCCAAGACCAAATAAGCAGGAAATAAATTTAAATAATTTTATTTTTCAAGTGACGTTTTATGTAGAGTTTGTACTTCTGAAGTTATTAAAGCTTAAAACTACATTAAGACTATTGTATTTGAACTGATCTTTGTTTGGTTTTGTATAATGACTCTATTTTTTAACGCTGTTTTTTCCTAGGATGAGAATATTAACTTAAGAATTAAAATGTCTTCTCTTTTGTTAGCCTGAAGGCTTGTCTGGACCAATTGCTGGGACAAATACCAGTTACTATGTGGCTATCTGATTACCCAAAATATGTAGGCCATGAGTTGACTGTGTTTTTCTGTTTTCAACCTAAAATTTTAGTTATTCAACTGACTTGGTGTTCTCATCAAGGACCCAGCAGTCAAACAAAACACTGAATAGAATCCTGCTAGTTTCTGGAATCTATCAGTAGTGGAAGCCAGCTGGTGGCAGCAGAAGAGACAAGACAGAGGATGCAACGTGGCAGCAAAAAATACTTGAATTCCAGAAGATCAGGGTATTCTTCCTTAGAATAAATGTGACCTAGTTTACAAATAGTTTCAGGTTTCTGTCAAGTAACTATTTTAAATAAAGGACACATAGTCAAGCTTTTATTCATATTATTTTTATTTAGTATATATTTTTCAAGGGGCACCAAGATAAATTTTGGCTGAACGCAAAATAGCTACATGTTAAAACTCAATATTTGGCTTAAGCAGAATATCACCATTATATAATAAACTTCTGAGATACCAGAATCAACATGAAATATAAAAATTAGATATTATGAATTTAAAAATATCATAATTTTATTATTAAAATTTAGTATTCAGATTTTTAAAGTTTAACTTTCCATTCAAGAATATTTATTTCTCATCAGTGTAAGCTGATAGTTTGTTTCTGGGGTCATTATACTCTACGTTTATGACACTAAATTATACCAGCTACATTATTCTTGGGAGACAAGCCCTAAAATCCCACTGGTTTAAAATGACAAAGATTTATTTTTTGTTTGTGCTGCATATCCAACATGCGTTGGTAGACTGATGGAGATTCCACCATTTTATCATGCCCACATCTTAAAGTGAGGCTCAGGGTTCACTGCCGCAGAGAAAGAGAACTGGAGTGGAGTGTTTCCCTTTGGCAGCAAAATGCTATGGCCCAGACATGCACATGTTACTTCCACCCATGTTTCATGAGCCAAAAGTGGTCAAGTAGCTGTGCCTAACTTAAAGGGCAGAAAGAGTATGATCCTTTATATACCTAGAAGTAGAGAAGAATATACCTGGAAATAAATAGTAGTGTCATCTACCACTTCAAAAGATGCTCTCTTTCATCTGTGGAGGGCGGAGTAGCAGATAATGTTTGGATAGTGCTGCCATGTTGGGATACTGCTAACATTGATGTTGCCACAAAATTATTAAGCTTTCCTTTCTCTTTAGTGAGAACTGGCTAAAATAAAGGTTCATCTCTATTTTTTTTTTCATTTTAACAGTTTTTAATGAAAGTTGTATACCAGATTACTTTATTCCTGGGTCTTCTCAATTGTTTCTTCCTTATATTTGCCTTTTTCCTTTTCTACTTGGGGAGATTTGGCTTTCCATTCGAGGGTCTTTTTGCAGTCTTTGTCCAGTTTTAGTCTAGTGATAACCAGCTTCCTGGGGTGAATGCCCACATGGACAGTCATGCCATTAGCCCTTCCTGCTGCACTCGTCCAGTGTAGATGACACATCTCTTCCTGTAAACCTGGACCACTGTGCCAAGCTGCTGCCCTTTGTAGTGTCCTCTTACAACCTGAACTTCATCATCCTTTCAGATGGACATAGATTGAACATTGTACTTCTCTCTCAGCTCTTTGGAAAGAGGAGAAGACATAATCTTCCTGCAAATCTGGGAAGGTACAATGAAATATCTTTTACAGTTCTCGCTTTGGGCAGAAGTGACAGAGGGATTGAATTTCATTTTGGCCGCTGGTGTTTTGGCGATGGCTGCAAAAGGGAAGAGACCCACATGCTGCTCTCATCTTTATTAAGTCCTAGTTTTGGTGTGGTTGTTGATGATGGTGCAGCTTGGTTGAAGCAGTTCCACAAATGGAAGCTTTTGGTACTAGCTGAAGAAAATGTAACTGAGCAGGACCCTATGGGGCTTTCCTAGGACAGACCTCTCCCCTGTTATTGTCTGCTGTATGTAGCTCTTCTTATCTGATGCACATTTCCTGAGTTGTTTTACAGCTGTGAAAACTCCCACCAAATGGAAGATGTTAACTCCTTGATGACCATGAGCACAAAGCCCCCAGGCCTCCTGGAGCCTAAGGACTGATTACATTAACTCCTGTGACACCGCCCGTTACCTCACCATCAACCAATCAGAGGACTGTGCACCAGCTGATCACACACCCTGTGGACCACGCCCCCCCGCCCCGACTTTTAAAAATGTTTTGCTGAAACTCTTTGGGGAGTTCGAGGTTCTAGAGCACAAGACACCCGTCCTTGTACTGGCGCCTTTACAATAAATACTGCACTTTCCTTCACCACAACCCAGTGTAGTAGATTGTCTTTACTGCATGAGGCGAGCAGACCCAAGGTTTTTTTTGAATCTTTTCTGAAAATGTTGTCCTCACTTATATTTTTTATTCCATATGTGTATTTTTGTCATATGAATAAAATCTGTTCTTGAACCTTGGTTCTAAAATTGTGACAAAGGAGCAATATAACTGGCTTTCAAGAAACCAGTCATCTTACTTTTTCCATCTGCACTTCAGTTTCATTTCGGGTACACCAGTATCAGCACCCTCCTGGAGTAGAATGAAAAGAGAATCTTTTCAGCTGCTATCATGTAAGAAATACTTGTACTCTGAAAGCATCAGTTTGTTTACTTCTTTCTCAGGTTCCAGCAAGCAAAGATTTTTCTGCAAGCAGTTTAAGTAAGTTAAGATATATTGTTTTCATCTAAAAAGCATATTATTTTGGCTTTGCTCAAGATGACTTTTTAAATAGTAGTGGCTGCTATTTCATCTTGTATAAACATCTTGTTAAATAAATGACAAGGGAATTCCAAAACCTTTGGACATCATGTATTTTTGTCTTTGACTTTGAAAAGTCCGATGCAGTGGTACTTTCCACTATCTTTCTGCTTATAGGCAGTTATAATTGCTTTCAGATTACAGTACTGAAGCCTGTCAGAACAAAACATTGTATGCTTATGATTCTTCAATGACTCTTAACTTTGTTCTAGATTAATGATTGACATGTTTTGAAACTGATTTTCCATCCTATTAACAGTTCTTCAATCAGAATGCATTTTTTTGGTAGGGGGAGGTAATTAGGTTTATTTATTTATATATATATATTTAATGGAAGTACTGGGGATTGAACCCAGGACCTCATGCATGCTAAGCAGTGCTCTACCACTGAGCTATACCCTCCCCCCAGGATGCATTATGTTGATAGCTTTGATAGCTTCTTCCTCAGAAGGAATCACGCTTCTGGTTTCTATCACCACAGATTAGTTTTTGTCTATTAAAGTCATAAAAATGGAGTTGTACAATATGTACTCCTTTGTGTCTGCCTTCTTTCACTCAACATTACATCTGTAAGATTGATCAATAATGTTGTAGGTAGCAAAGCATTTTTTCACCACTGTGTAGTATTTCACAAATTATCTGTTTTGTGCTTGATGAACATTTTGGAGTTTACAGTGTTTGACTATTATGAATAACAGTGCTATGAACATTCTTGTATATATGCACTGGTGGAGGTTATCTCTAATTTCTGTTGGGTATATGTCCAGGTGTGGAATTACTGGGTCACAGATTGGACATATCTGTGTCTTTAGTATTTACTGCCAAATAGCTTTTCAAAGCAGACGTACTAATGTACATTCCCACCCGCAATGCAAGAGAGTTCTGGTTGCTCCATGTCCTTGTCTGAACTTGACATTTTTGAAGTTAAAATTTTTTCCTGGCTTTATTGATATATTACTGACATAAAGGTACTCGATATTTTCAGTCCTTTAATTTTAGTCACCTTTAATGTTATTTGAGGGGCACAAGCTGACATTAGAAATCTTTTCAAATTATTTTTGTTGTTAAACTCTGCTTCAATTTTTTTTTGGGGGAGGTGGTAATTAGATTTATTTATTTATTTATTTTAATGGAGGTACTGGGGATTGAACCCAGGACCTTGCATATGCTAGGCAGGCACTCTACCACTGAGCTACACCCCCCCCCAACTTCAGTATTAAAGAGTCTATGCATAGACTGGGTACATGAAGCATTGGAAATTATCAGGGTCACAGGAGGCCTGAGGTTTTGGATTTGTGCAGATCCAGTTCAGGTGTTTGAGGGAAGCACATATTTGAGAAGAACTGGAGAAGATTACTGTGTTCTTGAAGGTGAAATTTCATTCCATAAAGATGGAAGAATGACTCTTAAAAGATGGATGGTTCAGTAGAGACTGTCTGAAGTCGGCAAAGCTGTCAGGAGACTGGATGAATGCATCTTTCTGTTAGGCCAGTTGTTGAGTGTGCATCAAAGTCCTCTGGAGGGCTTATTAAAACACAGCTCGCCAGGCCAACCCCCAGACTTTCTGAGTCAGCAGGTCTGGGAGCTGGGGCGCAGAGAACCTGCATGTCTAACCAGTTCCCAGGTGATGCCCATACTGCTCATCCCAAGACCAACACTGTGCCATGCGAGCCACTGAGGTCCCTTATTGCAATGTCCCAGTGAGTGGTGAAGGCAATGACAGGTAAATTGGATTTGGGATATATTTGGAGAGGGTGAGCCAATAAAACTTGGTGTTAAACATTTTGATCCTAGAGTGTTCCTTAAGTAGGTTTCTTACTTATGTTTTTGCTTTTTAGTGTATTAAATTTAAGGGCCATGAAATTTTATTTTAAGCATACAGGCTCTAGAGTTAGAGTAGATGATTTTCATCTACTTTTTTAGTTATCTTTCCAGTGACACAATTAAAAATTGCTGAATTATTATCCAGTCAGCTGAAACACTGCCAAAGGTCAAAATCTCTGATACTGGTTTTCAGCATATTGACCGGACAAAGCAAACGATGTACAAGTTTTAAAATGTTCTCAGAGCCCAGCAAAAATCTGACGAACGAGTTGTCATGCAGGAAGCATGACACAAACATCTATTTTTCTTACCCTTTCAGAAAATGGAATTCTCCACTATATAATAATACATAATTTCAACAAAGTCTTCTGCATCCGATTAGTTATAAAAAGAACTAACCATCAAAAAGCAATCCTCTGTAGCAAAAGCATTTTATCTTTGTGGATGCCAATAAAAGTTTCATTTCTTTTGAAAAATAGGCAAAGAATATATTCCTACAACATATAAAGTCTCCATGAAAAGATAGTCTCTTCGGCAAGTAATGTTGAGAAAGCTGGACAGCCGCATGTAAATCAATGAAGTTAGAACACTCCCTCAGACCATACACAAAAATAAACTCAAAGTGGCTTAAAGACTTAAACATAAGACAAGGCACCATAAATCTCCTAGAAGAGAACACAGGCAAAACATTCTCTGACATAAATCATAGCAGTGTTTTCCTAGGTCAGTCTCCCAAGGCAATAGAAATAAAAGGAAAAATTAAAAAATGGCACCTAATTAAACTTCTAAGCTTTTGCACAGCAAAAGAAACCATAAACAAAACAAAAAGACAACCAACCTATGGGCTGGGAGAAAATATTTGCAAATGATGAGACTGACAAGGGCTTAATTTCCAGAATATAGAAATAGATCATACAACTTAATAACAAGAAAATAAACAACCCAATCCAAAAATGTGCAGAAGTCTTAAATAGACATTTCTTCAATGAAGACATACAGATGGCCAATAGGCACATGAGAAGATGCTAAATATCGCTAATTATCAGAGAAATGCAAATCAAAATCACTATGAGGTATCACCTCACACCAGTTAGAATGGGCATCATTCAAAAGTCCACAAATGATAAATGCTGGAGAGGCTGTGGAGAAAAGGGAACCCTCCTACACTATTGGTGGAAATGTAATTTGGTGCAGCCACTATAAAAAACAGTACAGAGATTCCTTAAAAAACAAAAAACAGAGTTACCATATGATCCAGCAATCCCACTCCCTGGGCATATATCTGGAGAAAACTCTAATTCGAAAAGATTCATGCACCACAATGTTCATAGAGGCACTATTTATGGTAGCCAAAACACAGAACACCTAATGTCCATTAGACAGATGAATGGATAAAGAAGATGTAGTATATATATACAACAGAATACTACTCAGCCACAAAAAAGAATGAAATAATGCCATTTGCAGCAACATGTTTGGACCCAGAGATTATCATACTAAGTGAAGTAAGTCAGACGGAGGAAGACAAATATCATATGACATCACTTATATGTGGAATCTAAAAAAATGACACAAATGAACTTATTTACAAAACAGAAACAGACTCACAGACATAGAAAACAAACTTATAGTTCCCAAAGGGGAAAGGGGGAGGGGAAAATTCGGAGTTTGGGATTAACAGATACACACTACTATATATGATACAGATCAACAAGGACCTACTGTATAACACAGGGAACCATATTCAATATCTTGTAATAACCTATAATGAAAAAGAATATATATATGACACTGAATCACTCTGCTGTAGACCAGAAGCTAATGCAACATGGTAAACCAACTATACCTCAATCAATCAATAGATCAATCAATGAAAGTCTCCTTGCATGATATGATGATCCAAGCTTGCTATTTTCTGTTCCAGTGGTCCTTAAGCAGATACATGCACCAGAATCACTTGACTGGGGGAGGGGGCATTCATCTTCAAAATACATCTGATCCTGGCCCCTTGCTGGATGCAGGGCTGGGACCCTCTGAGGATGGAGTGTAGACATATTCATGTTTACGTGCTCCCTAGGCTTCGATAGGACCTCCCTTAGGGCCATGTGGCATTTGGATAATCTGCAAGCCCTTCTGCTACTTTTATTCTTTTTTAAACCTTTTATCCGCCTAGAAGTGCTGGATAAAATAAGGCAAGCATCCTTTTAAACACACAGTTAGGATGGTAAGGGAAATACTTAAGGGCCAAAATCAGAGCCAGACTTACAGTTCCACATGGTAAACGGCTGCTGATACTTTATTTCCCTTGGAAGAGGAAGAGACTATTCCCATCTTTGTAACCAAGTACTCCTATCTTTCGGCTTGGGTTTTAATAGCTTTTGGGGTTCAGAGAAAAAGCTCTGGGCATAGACAAGTTGAGGAATTGGAACTAAGAACCCTGTACAAACCTGTGACTCTGTTTGGGCTACAGTGGGGTAGAAAGCAAATCCATCCATCAGCTGAGGTAGAAAACAAAGCTTGTCTGCCTTTGTCTGAACTTTGAGTGGAAAAAAAAGTGTGTGTGTGTATATATATATATACGCATATATATTCACATACATAAACACATATATACAAAATCTCCACGGGAATTAATAACCACCACCTTTCCTCAGGTGCTTTTCAGTCTGAATTTACAATACCCGTGTGGTTTGGCAACCCCGAGCTGAGAAATTAAGTATAAGAAATGGCCCTAGGCTAGGACACTTTCAGGGCTCTTGGCAAAAGCAAATGGAGGACTTCTGAGGGACATACTCTTAAGCCAGACCAAACTGTGGTTGTAGGTGGGGTCGGGGGTGGCAGAGGAGTAATTTAAGTAGAGCCTAGGTGCTCCTGGGGTGCAGAGTGGCTGAAGCCAGGGTGGACAGCCTGATCTCAGACAGTCACCTCGCTCCCTGCAGACCCTCATAGCTGACAGACACTGCCTTCTCCAAGTGGGTTCAAGGTGTACCCCGACCTGAGAATTTGCTTAGTGGAACAAGAGTAAACAGGTGACTATTTCACCATCTTGTCTCTAGCATGTAATACAGTTAGTGCCTTGCATGAGGACTTGTGTACAGGGAATCCTCCTTTTTGTGAACTTTAGAGCTGACCCAGATTAGGGGCTGGCCTTCAACCATCACCCGTAGATATCACGAGGCCAAGAAGTCAGTCCCTCCATGGGAATATGACTCACAGGCCAAAATAACCAGATACCTGAAGAAGATAGATACCTCAAAAGAAAAACAAAAAACTGGAAGCCACGTACTAATTTTAGTAGGAACTAAGAGATTTAAACAAATATGAGATGCCTTCCCCTTCTGGTTAGGTGGGTGTAGAAAGTTGTAAGAGATTGTTGTTCTCATTCTATCAGGTGATTCTGATGTCACCACTCATTGAAAACGGCTACTCTGTTCCAATAAGCTGTATAACCTCAGTAAATGCACACAGACTGAACTTGACAAGAATGGTGATCTATGGTGATGTTGTTTACCTGCTCGTGCTTACGTTTTGTTCAATGCCATGTAATTTTATCTTGAAACTGCTTAATTAGTGGTTAGTTGGAGGAGATGTAAAGGTGGATACAACACTGACAGAATGACTTATTACTTTGTGGTTTATTGGAAGACCAGATTGTTCAAACACATGTGAAATTTTCCCTCATCTCTTGTCGTGGAGATGTAGCCCCAAATTAAAATCAGTGTGCCAGCACTGTAGTACTGCAACCAGCTTTATAAGAAGAGCCAGGCAAATTTTAATTTATTTAGCACTACTTGCTGTGTTTTTTTTTAAACAAATTTTATTTGCCTATTCTACCACTCATCTTCCGGGTTCAATAGTGGGGCACGCCATCTTTCACTTTCAAGTCTTCACCATGCTTTTTGCCTTGTCCCGCTGCACTCTTCCCTTTCCTTCCCCGCCCTCTGTCTTCCTGTCCCCAGTCACTCCAGGGTATCCACCTCTCCCAGCCATCAGTGTAAATGTCACCTCCTGCAGGACTGAATTGCTCCTTCTCTGTATTGCTAAAGCTTCAGCACTTGATTTCATCAGAACCTTTAGCACAAGACATGGTTTTTTCTTATTTAATTGACCATCTTCCCTGTTAGGTTATGACCTTCAAGAGGTTGGAAACCATGACTCTATTTCACCATCCTGGCCCCAGAACATAAAGTAGTTAATGCCTTGCTTATAGGCAGTACTCATTTTGTTTTTATGTAATGAATGTATGTTTGAGCAAGGACAAACAACCGAGAATATAATTTGGTTTGAGAATCCGCTTAAACTAATGTATTTTGCAGTCTAGTATACAGATACATCCAAAAGACTCATGGCAATGAAATGTGTGCATAGCCTTTGCATTTTTCAAAGTCCTCTCCGTTGTTTATTTTCATTACACAAATCTCCCCTTTGTTAGACTTTTGTCATCCACAGACTACACTGCAAGACAGCCTACAGGTGACCCTAGGAGTTTGAAGAGAGACTTTGCCCTGTGGCTATAATAAAAAAGACAGAACAGGGCTGCTAATGTTTGCAACAATTCAAGGGATGCAGCTGGAATAGTGATCAGCTCTTGTGGCTGACTGGATGCCAAGGGACGAAGGCATCTCCCCCAGGAGGGAGTAGTAGGCTCTGCCTCTGTAAGAGACACTGCTCCAAGTTATTTGTTTACAGCCATGAGACTAATTTTTAATCGATGCATTTCTGAGTGAAGAGACCCAGATGTTACATGCTAATTTCCCTTTTTAGTGTGTCAATATATGCAATCTGGCTTGAGGGCTGGGAGAGTCCATCAGTCACACCTGACTAGCTGCTCTGCATGAAATACGAACAGTAAATGTTTTGTCTCTGGAATTTGAGGAAAATTTCATTAAAGACAGAAGCCATTCCTAGTCCCCAATAAAGAGCAGACAAGAAGGCCGATTAAGGATTTGAAAATGACTGACTGGAGGGTGGTGTGGGGTGGGAGGGCTGGAGTGTGCATGGAGGGGATGGGAAAAGTCATGGAAGAGACCCAAATTTTCCAGGGTCCCAGCATATGGATTTGTTTACTTTGAGAGGTAATTGCCAGCTGAGGCCCCTGTTCTTGCAGCTCATTTCAAATTCTGATGATAGAGAAATTATTCCTTTTTCTGATGATGAGAAATCCGATCCAAGTTACAGAGGCTTAGAAATGTCTCTGCTAGTAATTTGCTAGATTTAAGGATATAGGATTTCACAATTAGATTCTCATTTAAGAAAAACCATCTTGCTTATTTAGAGAATTAGTCTTTTATTAGTGAAAATGGATTTGCTTCTGAGGCCTAAACTACTTGGACTCATTTCAGGCAAATGTTTTCGAAGAGCTGAGTTCTTAAATTGAAAGAGAAACATAAGCCAGCATAATAACATATTTAATGAACTGCACGAATGCCTTGGAAAATTCCCGTCCTGGCAAAACAGTAGAACAGAAATCACAACTGAAGGTGCCAAATAGCTTCCATTTCCCTCAGAGGCCCAAATCATTCTAGGTCACAGTATATACTCGTGCATTTATTGATTTTTTTATTTTCTGAATTTCTTACATAAAAATGTGGTCCAATTTTTCTGGCTAACTTAAGGGCCTGATTGGCAACACTGAATTGATTGTTTCTCAAATAAGATCAGTAATCCGTTTGGGAAGTGTGTGTGTTTGTGTGTGTGTTTGGCAGTGATGGCAGATGGTTATGAAGAGACTTTGGAAACTTTACTTTACATGCTGGAGCAGGGATGTGAACTCTAGATTGTATGCTTGGCCTCTTCCCATCTTTTGTGTTGTGACCCTTCATCTCCCAATTATTTCAAAAGCTGCCATGAACTCTTAGCATAGCTACTTGACAATGGCCCTGGGGACTTCCCCTCTGCCCATTTCCTCCCCCACAGGACAGTGAACCCTCCAAGAGCAGGTGGGAATTGTTCTGGTGGCCAGAGAGAGGTGCCCTCACCAGGCAGGGCCTGGGTGAGGAGTGACAGCGAGGGCGAGACGGCTGGAGGGAGGGGACTATTCCAAGATCTGCGTTACTGGAGGATCACACTTCAGCATGAGGAAATGGCTTCTCAACACTCACATTTCCTAAGTTCTGGGGACATGCCCTGGAAAGTGTACTGACCATGCTGTTCTGACTCAGCCCCCTAAATATGACTTTCTCCTTGAGGTTCTCTCACTAGCACTCTTAGAGCTCTTGTAAGTGAAGCTAAGCCAGCATAGCTGCTCAGACATCGCCAGGTTCTTGGATTAATGTAGGAAAAGACTTGATGATCAGAGACAGATGAGGGTCATGGATCTCCTCCCCTACAGCCAGGTGGGATATTACTGTAAAAGCACATCGCAGACCGAATTCTGCCAAACATACAAGTGCTTAGAGCCAGCAGTCCCCAGACAGGCACCCTGGCCTCAAAGGTTTAATCTAGGGTGGATTCAGCATCCTTCTGAAGTCAGGTGAGCAGGCCTTTTAGTCAGATCAGGCCCCAATGTCCTTTATGAAGGAGTTAAGTAGTTAGGTAAGTGGGGGCACTGGACAGATGGGTGGAGGAGAGAAAGGATGGTCCGGAAGATGGTATTATGCCTGCCTCCATCATAAAGGGACTTCACTTCTTCTAAATGAGTGGCAGCATAAACAAAAAACAAAAAGCAACTGGTTAAAACCCAACAGCCATGACTTGGGCGGTAGCAGAAAGGACTTAACCAGACATGACCAATGCTCACTGTATTATAATTAGCATTGCAGTTTAGGCTCCTGCCACACCCCCCTCCAATGGGTTTTTCTGTGTGCACCATGGTTAAGGACATGCGCAAAGGGGCCAAACATGACTAAGCACTCCAGGGACAAGAGCCATCAATCAATCAATCAATCAAGAGACCACCTCTAAGCAAGGGTATAAGAAAAAGGGGAGACAAAAACCGCTGCTTTTCTTCCCTTGGGCCAGCCCACCTCCCATTCTTGGGTGTGTATTTTTTCTTTCCTTTTAAATAAATCTTTGAAGTCTTTAGCTACACAACACACAGTCTCCCGACTGCAAACTTGTCTTTCGGGTGTGACAAGAACCGGGGTCTTTACCTTTTGGGGGTAACAAAGGAAGCAGGACACCAGTTTGAACAGAACACTGTGCCTACAGGTTAGGCTGCTGGGTACACTGGATTCTTATTTTCTCACTATGCAAGAGCTGTGAGGCTCATGCATTCTTTCCAGGCCATCACATGTCTTGAACATGACTCATTTTACCAATGAGACATTATTTCTAACACCCCTTAAGTTAATATAAAAGCCCCAGGGAAGATTCAGATGGCCATGTTGGCATAGCTACCCTGGAATGTGGATGACAGATTAGAGCCCTTTGGTATTCACTAACTGCCCTTGGGGTGTAGATTAAAGTACATTTTCACTCACAGATCTAACCATTCCTGTGTTCCTCTCCCCGCCACTAATCTCCATGAATGATATTATAAACATCCTTCATGGAAATAAAATAACTCAATAAAATCCCTGTCACTCAGAGTAAAGCAGTGCACAAGGTTATTAAGCCATTGTTTCTCAATTTCAAACTCTTCCTTGTGATGCTGGGGCGGGGGTTCTGCAAACATTTCCACTTTGCCAGCTGTCCCTGTTAGGCTGTGCCTGTGGGGGCACTGGAGACAGACTGCAAAGCTAGAAGACGGAGGAGGGACTGCTCCTTCCGTGTCTGGCATCAGCTGGCGACTACACTTCACTTTATCAGTAGCAATGGCTTCCAGCACCAATTGGTTCCACTTTCCAGGCTGTTTATAGCCCTCCTAGAGCCAGCTCGTCATGCTCTCCTCAGCTCCACGAGGCTGTCTTCTCCTGTGTCTAGACCCCAGCACCAGCCAAGTAACTGCCCCCTTGGAGGTCTGGGACCCAGCTCCGTGGGGCCCCTCCTCTGAGCTTCGAGGCTCCAGCACTCTGACTTCTTTCCTGTATTTCCTCAGCCTTGGGGCTGGTACCTATTTCTTGCAGTTACTGTCTTTGTTTTACCTCAGTGTCCCCATCTGGCTTTTCCAACCCTCCAACACTTGCTTTACTAAACCCGTATATTAAATTTTCCCTGTTAAAATAACTGGCCTGGGTTCTATTTTCATACTGGATGCTGAAAAATACAGTCGGGGTCTAAAAATAAGAACCGAAGCAGAAAGAAAACATATTCTAAGAGCTTTACAAAGAGAATTTCAACCCAAAAGGTTGGCTTAGAAGGAAAGGACTAGTAGAATATGATTATCTTTGGATAGCCCAAGATCTAAAATGTCAGTAGGGCAGGCCTGTATAAGCTAATCAGAAGATTTTCCAAAATCTAGTTAGCACAGTGACCTGCAGCAGATAATGGGGAAGCAGGCACTAAGTGTCTAGGAAGTATAGATGGTGTGTTACAGTCTCCAAAGATGGCCCCAGGAATTCCTTGTCTCTCTCCATGCACACGCCACTCTTTACGTCAGGTAGAACTTATTTCCCTTCCCTGTGAATCTGAGCTTGCCTTTCAACTGGCTTCATGCTGACATTCTGGGAATTCTGAGCCCCATCATTAAGAGGACTGGCAGCTTATGCTTTGTCCTCTGGGGTTGCTTTTCCTGGAGACACTCCCTCTCATAACCCAGGCACTATACTGTGAGCAGCCTGAGCCACATAGGGAGGCCACATAAAGGAGACCTGAGGTATGCTGGTAAACAGCCCCAGTAGGGATCCCAGGGGAAGGCCAGCAGTTCCTGCCAGCCATGTGAGTGAGCCATCTTGAATGTTTCAGACCAGGTGGATCCCCAAATGACTGCGGTCCCACAGGACATCATGTGGAGCAGGAGAACGACCCAGCTGAGCTCAGTCAACCAAGGGATGGGTGAAAGAGAAAGAAGGGGTTACTTAAATCCCTCAATTTTGGAGCATGTTGTTTACAGCAAAGAGATCCAAAACAGACAGGAAGTCCAGTTCCTAGATACTGAGAGGCTAAGATCACTGACAGGAAATCACGGTTACTAATGTTGGTCCAACTCACCCCAGCAGGAGTATTTGTACCTCTACCAAGTGATTCTTTTTAAGATTGTACAGCAGGGTGAAAATTTAATTAGATCATCTGCTACCAGCATTTAGGGAAGGCTCTAAATCCTTTGGGAGGCTGCTTGGGAGATGGAAGATGGAAGATGAAGCACATGGACACAGTGAAAGGAGACAACAAAGATACAGGCAAAATCGCCTACATAGAAATGGATAGGAATCCCTGGAGTGAGTAAAGACAGGAAAGAGGAGAAGGGGAAGTAGAGGGTGAGAAAGTAAGTCAGCGAGTTAGCAAGGACTAGGGTGAGAGTCAGGCTGAGAATGAGGGGCAGGGTCAACAGGATGCTTGAGAAATTCCTGGTGGTGGGAGGGTGGATGACTTTTAGAACAAGGTCCTCCAGTACTTGGTTATGTGCTGTCAACTTGGGCCTTGGGAGAATGTTTTCTGTTGAAATTGATGTGGCAGTGAGACCATAGATTCAGAAAATTTTGACAAAGAAATATTTGACATTTGCTAAAAAAAAAATTCGTGTGAGAAGAAAGGAGGAGAATAGCTCTGAGCTAGAGCCAAAGGTCAATTTGCCTCAGTTCTTAACACATCAGCTTTAGTGCTTCTCTTATTCCTCGGTACCGTCCAGGATGCCCCCCCCCGCCCCCACCCCTTCCCAGAAATTGTTTTGGGGTCCACAGGGAACAGAGACTCTTGTATTCATAAAGAAATATGCACAACTTCAAAAAGCAATTCAAGTATACATTTGGAAAATCAAGAGAGTCAAAGTAAACAGAACAAGTGTTCACCTGAAAAATATTCAGGTGACTATTAAAAAGAAAGAATGATAATGTTCATCGCAGCACTATTTACGATAGCTAAGACATGGAAACAACCCAAATGTCCATCGACAGATGACTGGATAAAGAAGATGTGGTATATATACACAATGGAATACTACTCAGCCATAAAAAAGAATAAAAATGCCATTTGCAGCAACATGGATGGACCTGAAGACTGTCATTCTAAGTGAAGTGGGCCGGAAGAGAAAGAAAAATGCCATATGACATTATTTATATGAAGGATCTAATTAATAATAATAATAATAAGGACACAAATGAACTAATTATTATTTTGATTCCTTGAATATATATAAACACATTTGACTGTCCCTTATGATTAGATTACCACATTCTGTTGATTCTTATTTTGTAGTTGGCTTTATTCCTTTGATAACTATGTAAGTTTAAAAAGCTAGAGATCTAATCTGTTTTTAGAAACCATAATTAGTACATATATGAAAACTAAAAAAGTGCAATATACTGTATATATGTATTTACATGCAATATAATGTGTATGTGCAGTCAAACTGTAATAATTCTACATACTAAAACTGAAAAAGGGAAAAAAAAAAAGAATGACAGTATTCACACCATGTGGTGGTGTGCTCCAGACCCTGGCTAGTGAGAGGGTCCCTATTCTAGCCGGCAGGAACTTCTGGTCTCTAAGCTGGAAGGCACCTTGAGAGCCATAGAATTCAGTCCTTTACTTTCCTGATTGTGAAAGTGAAGCTCAGAGAGGTGAAGTGACTTGGCCAAGGTCAAGAGCTGGTTATGCAGCATAGCTGGTAAGGAAACCCTGCTTTTTGACTCTAATTCTAGGCCTCTTCTGAGAAATAATTTCATGTACTTGTGGTAGATTATATTACTGCTCCCATAATACCCTTCTCCTGTGGTTCATGGTCTCTTTTCCTTTTACCTCACCAGCCTTAGTGACTAGGACTTGGAGCAGTCCTGTGCTAGACATGTAGTATGAGGAGACATAGCCTTTGCCAGTTGTAAGCCACAGACATTTTGGACTTGTTTTTACCACAGGCTAACCTAGCCTATCCTGACTATTGCAATTTCCTTCTGCCTTATGAGCAAGCTGACGTGCAAGTGAGGGAATGTCTTATCCATTGGCCTGCCTGGAAACTACATTTCCATTCAAGCTATTGATTTGGAATGCTGCTACAAAATCATCTCCTATGAGTCTAGGTTAGATCTGAATGGATCTAATCAATCTGGTTAACTGAAGCATCAGAGCCAGGAATTTAGAAAAGAGAGAGTGACCTTGAAGCCTTTCCTGACTAACCCTTCCTCCACTAGAGAAAAAGCAAGGGAGAGAGGTAGGAGGGTGAGGAGAAGAGGGCCAGGCCAAGAAAGGGAGTAGGGGATTGCAGACAGGCCAAATTTCCTGACTTTATACTTCGGTGTAGGGCCAATCTTGAGAGTTAGCTCTGTACCTGAGCCTTAGAAGGTTCTTCCTTCCCTGATACCATGTGGCCCACCATCTCTCAGGAGGCCGTTCCTAATCCCTAATCAGGGGCAGAAGGAAATTTTGAAATGGTGGCTTTGGGACTCTATCTTAAACATTACATTTCAATTTCCATCCTAGCAGTCCAAAACTTTTTATGTATTCTATATTGCTCATTGTTTCATAATCAATTTTAAATTATCACAGAGGTTGAATTAGGGTAGTCATTGGTTATTACTTATCACGTTATGTCATTAATGTCACCCATGTGTGTCATTAAAGTGAATCAGCTTAAGGTGAGGTAATGGTGACCCTAGAATTGAATTATGTCATCAGAGAGTCACCCTTTGGCTGAAAATATTGTACACCTGCCTTGTGACTCACACATTATCCAGAAGCAAATCCCAAACACCCAATTTAGATAAAATACTATTTCTGAGCTTTTAGAATTTTGGTAATCCCCTTGTCAGAGGCCGAGTTACCTAAAGGTGTCCCCAAAGTCAGAGGGTGATTCACTTTCATTATGACAACTTCAAAACCCTAGGTCATTAAACAGTCCTCATATTTTAACCCAAATTTTATATATTTTAAGAAGTCAGGAGTAACCTTTAAAAGGAGCCCTGAAGGAAATCAAGATGTATAAAAAGCCTTCTTAAAATGAATTTTATATTTGGTACTTCACGGACGAGAAAGGCACAAAGCAATTAAAACAGACAGGAGCAAGCTTTGTGTTTCAAATATCGACACCTCCTGACTCCAGCAGTTAAGACCAAAGCTATTTCACGTCAGCATTGGGCAGGCAGCCATAAAATCTCTCTGAAGTAACTGCATAAGAAATAAGATGTTTTGTTTATGTACTGTTAGAAGTTCATGAAGACTCCATCACGTGGGAATGTTAAGTATAATCCAAGTGACAGCTCTATCCTAACATACGCCATGTCTGATCTTGCCTGGCCTGGAGCAGCCCAGCCATGGGGACTACTCTTTTCACAAATATTTGGATTAGACACTCTCCATTTGGGCTTCTAACTAACACAGTGTGTCATGTCCAGATGAAGTGGTCGTCACTGCCCGATGGGTGCCACCACGACCTTCCACCACAGCACTAGGGAAAGGCACCAGACACTGGGGGCCAAGGACTGAATGAATGACAGTGCCCAGCATTCCTTCTTTACCCACGTGCTTCCTACTGCCTCTGTGAGCTGCATTTTTGCCATGTTTGGTTCAAAGGACTGCAAAGTTTACTTGGATAAAGACAGCATAGTGCTTAAGAGCATGGATTCCGGGGCCAGGCTGCCCTGCTTCAAATCCTGGTTCTGCCATTTATGAGCTGTGTGCCTTTGAGCAAGTTCCTTAACCTTTCTGTGTCTCAGTTTCCTTGTACAGAAAATGAGTAGTACACTTATAAGGTCATTATGAGGATTAAATGAGTTTGGGCATCTAAAGGGCACAGAGCATGCTGTTCCTGGCTCATAGTAAATGCTACCTAAGTGTCAGCTATCACTGGTTAGCTGTCATTGCTTCTGGTGACAGTTGCTGTGATTTGGAATTGCATCTGTCAGGAAAGGGTCTATCTGGTTTATCAGGACATTCAGTTGCCAGGACACCTAGAAAGCCTATCACAGGAACTAATTTGAGGCCCTGGCTTCCCCAGGGACAACTGAGGAGACCAGCATTTTAGGGGCAGTTTCACTAAACTTTGTTGCTGGGTAGGGCCTGGTAGCCCCAGCATGGTAATGGCACCTCCATCACCTGACTGGGGCCAGGGCAGGAGTTCCTGACATCGATGCAAGGATGGACAGTGAACAGGCAGCAGCAGCTAAGCTCCTGGAAGGGGATGATGATGGACTTCACCATTATTTCTTATATGAAGAGAGTATTTCATGCACACAGTTTGAGGTTAAGGGGATTGTTCCAAAAACATTTGTCTGTGCTAATGACCGTCAACCAACGTTTTAGTCCTGTACAGGCCCTGAGCCATCTGAACAGGAGTGTTAAAAGCCCCAGCCTTGTTGGAAATGGGGATCTGGAGTTGTCTGGCTGCCCAAGCCTGGAATCTGGGGTGCTGCTGAGTGGGGAGAACTTGGACCCCAGTATATTCCATCAAAGTGCAGTCTCCCTGCCACAATGTGACAGATACTGTTGGCTGGTTATCCTAGAACCATTCCTCTTTATCCTTTGCCTACCTCACACTGTAGAAGTGCAAAGTCAAACACCACGTGTTCTTGTGGGTAGTCAGGTGACACAGCTCTGGCCAAGGAGACATAAGGAGAACTCTTCAGAAAAATATTTTCCCCTGCATTCTGCCTTAGGGGACATTTATGTGAGGATATGATGCTTACAGCTGTGATAACCATTTTGTGACCATTAGATAGCAAGTCCAAGGGCAAAAAAGCCAATATGCTGAGTAATGGTAGAGGGGAAGGATGGAAAAACCTGAAATCTCTATGTCCTTGATGAGCTGCTGAACAAATCCTGGACTGCTTATCTCTGGACTCTATTTTAAACAGTAGATGATCTTCAGATGTAAGCCACTGTTAGCTGTTTTCCTGTCACTTACAGCCACAAGCATTTCCCAATTTTACCTTAACTTTCACTCTGTGTGTCTAGTTTGTGTACCTGAACTGCTGTCTTTTCTCCTGATTTGCATACCCTTCAGCCCTGAGTTGGGCCCTTGTTTGACCAGGTGTTGGTACCCTTCCCAGCTCTTGAATTTCTCTCTCTCCAAGGTGCTGGAGTTGACTATCCTCAGCCACTAACCAAGACCCAAGGGTGCTCCGCTTACCTACACGCAGGTGCAGAATCTGGCCATTCTCGCCGTGGTGTCCCATTCACTGAATCGCACCCTTTCTGTGCTGATGTCCTTCCAGATCTAAGACTTTCCTTTTATTTGGAACATTGTGATTTGAACTACAGGCCACCCAAGGCAAGACCAGCTCCCTTAGTTCCAGGCTTGCCCAGTTCTGTCTTCTGCATACCTTCCTGATAAACCTTTGGCCAGGGTGACATCTCAGCATAGCTGCTGGGACTCATACAACCTGGAAAGTTTAGGCCCAGAAACAGCTCCTCTCAGTGCTGAAAATCTGCGTTCTCAGTGCCCTGCTCCTTCGAATTTCTCATGCTACTGACTTCGTTTTGACCTTGGCCAAGAAACCTGATCTTAATCCCTGCACTGCATCTGTTCAGCATGGTAGTTTGGAAAAGAGGCCTGGATTTTAAGACTGAGGAGGTTTTGGCTCTAGTCCTGTCTCTTCCACAAACAAATCAAACTAGGCTGCTACTGATCCTTTCTGGGCTTCTATTTGCCGTGTACAAAATGGAGCAGTGAGCCTTTGACTGACACTGCTATTTACATATTCTAGGAAGTGAATTGCAAACTTAGAGACACAATAAAAATTATAGAGTACACCTTAAAGAAATTACTTAGAACATTGAGGGACCTTTCCATAACTATTCACAGTGTCGTTCTAAATTTGAGGTTTGGGGAGTATTAATGAAAATTTCACTGGAGCCCATCTTAATTTTTTAAAAATCACATTAATTTTCCTCCCAGGGTTTTCTAACACACCAGAAATAAATTACAGAAAGGAGAAGAAAAATAGCACTAAACAGTAATTCTTCCCAGCTGTAAACGTTGCTTTTCATGTGAATTAAGTCTTTGATCCCTAAAAATCTGTTTTGCTCTTGGACAAATTCCAGAGACACTGCCTTCTTGGGGAAGCACCAGTGCCAGGGAAAGAATGGCTGTTCGGGGATGAAATTTCTCCCACGATTGTGCTGATCCAAGGAAGAAGCTTGAGGAATGGGGGTGGAGGCACAAGCTCTGTGTTGCCACGTTGTAATGCAAGGTGCCTTATCCCTTTTTCAATGTACTCTGCTCCTTCTCTTCACTGTTGTAAGGAATGCAGGCCCTGACTCTTTTCCTTATGAGTGTATTTGTCTTTGTAACTCTGCAGGACCGTGGCAGTCATGCTGAATAAACTCTGCTGGAAATGGCAAGGCCTTTTATCCTTATGTAAGCTCATCTGTTTTTCATATCTGAGCGTTTCCATGTGCCAGTTATGGTCCACAGATGTCCTGAAAGGCACAGCGGGTGCAGGGCACCAAAAAAACAAAGCCCATTTGGGGTAACTCAGATTGTGCTGGTGATGGAGACTACTTTTTTTTTCTAATTTTGTTTTTTTATTGCAGTGTAGTTGATTTTCAATGTTAGTTCCAGGTGTACAACAAAGTGATTCAGTTATACACACACATATATTCTTTTTCATATCTTTTCTATTATGTTATTATGAGATATTGAATATAGTTCCCTGTGCTGTACAGTAGGTCCTTGTTGTTTTTCTACTGTATATATAGCAGTGTGTATCTGTTAATCCCCAGCTCCTAATTTATCCCTTCCCCGCCCGTTCTCCTTTGGTAACCATAAGTTTGTTTTCTATGTCCGTGGAGACTGCTTTTTTTTTAAACAGATTTTAAAGTTATGGCAAAATATATGTAACATAATATTGGTCATGTTAACTGTTTGCAAGTGTACAATTCACTGGCATTAATTATATTCAGGATACTGTGCACCCATCACCATGATCTACACCCTAAACTTTTTCATCATCCCCAATAGAAACTCTGTACCCATTAAAAAATAGCTCCTTGTTCTTTCCTTCCTGCAGCCCTTGGTAACCTCTATTCTGCTCTCGTTCTATGAATTTACCTATTCTAGATATTTCACATAAGTAGAATCATATATTTGTCCTTTTATGTCTGACTTCTTTCACTTAGCATAATGTTTTAAAGGTTCATCCATGTTGTGGCATCTGTCAGATTCCATTCCTTTTTATGGCTGAATAATGTTCCATTGTATGGTAAGGTCACCTTGTGTTTACCTATTTATCTGCCGATAGACACTTGGGCTGTTCCCACCTTTTGGCTATTACGAATAGTGCTGCTACAAACATTTGTGCACAGAGATCTGTTTGAGTCTCTGCTTTCAGTTCTTTGGGGTATATACCTAGGAGTGGGCCTGCTGAGTCATGTGGTTTTTACATGTTGACACGGTGTCAGTAGTACCCACACAGGCAGTAAGGGTTTGTCAAGACAGGACACGTAGCCACATCCAGCCACATCCAGAGGGCTGAGGCAAGGATCAGAGCCAAGTGCAAGAAGAAATTGCTGGAAGAGAGGAGTCATGAGGTTCTCCTATAAGATGCTGAGATTCAGTCAGGCCCACAGTGAAGCCAGAAGCAGCCAGGTGAAGTGTCCCTTTGTAGAAAGACTGCAAGAGCTCCAGGGAGGGTGGAGCAGAGCAGACAGGGAGACTGAGCAGCCAGGAAGGCGAGATGCAGAGGGTCAAAGGGTGGCCATGTAGTAAAGAACCAGAGGATCCACAGGAACCAAGTGGCAGGGAGAGTGGGGGTCAGAGGCCACACTAGCTGTCCAGGAAGCAATATGGGCCCGGGAAACAGACAAGCCTTGATCCTGTGGACATTTCCCCCCAAGCTAGAAAGCCTCTTCTATCCCTCCTGCTGATACAGGGAGAAAGCACTGATGGCTTTTGGCTGGTGAGGGAGGGTATGTAGATAAGGGTCGACCCTGACCTAAGCTTTCCAGTGGGAAAGGGTCTCCAAAGCACTTTCCTTTTGGAGACCAAAGTGAGCAGCTAAAGCTCAGGATGACCCACCACCCTGGACTGTGATATGAACAACTACTACACAACAGTATGTTTTTATGCTAGATTGCACCCAAGGGTAAGTATATTGCATCTGTACCAAGCAAATTTTCTTTTAGGAGGCCAAGAGACACACACACTGAATTCTAGGTGATGACTAATTCTCAACTACTTGGCTTAAAGATAACTACAGAGGCCATTCCAGGCCATTGCCATTGCGGTCAGTAATTCCATGAGGGCACAAAGCAGGTGGCAGCCTAATCCCCTGCCGTACAGCCTGCTGGGAAAGGAGTTCACACCCTCATCTCCAGGTTCATCCCTGGGGCAGGGGCAACAATAGAAAAGGTCATCTAGTGAAGACAGCCAGGAGAACAGATGCCCCGGACAAATCCTGGGGAGCCGAGCGCTCAGCCAGAACTGTACAGCTCTGTACGTTTGGGCACACTGAGCGACGCTACATAAATCCTGGATGGTACAAAACCTGCTTGGCTGGAAACCTCAGGTGGTTTTCGAAGCGGCCTTCTAGACCAAATTATTTCTGGGGTCAGAAGTTGCAAAGCCCAATCAGGCCCTATCTGTCAGCTTATTGCGACTAATTTATACTAAAAAGAGTATCCAGATATTAGGAAAGGTTCCTCTGCCACATCCCTGCTACAGAGAATCGCACCAGTGCTTCCAGAAAGCACCCGAATCCTGTTTCGAATTTTCACAATGCATAAGCCAAGCAGAGAGAATGTACATTATGAGAGAATTCAGCTCGTGTTCCTTCCCTCAGGCATTCTAAAACAGGCCGCAAGAGGAATGGGTTCAGCTGCAGAAAGTCCTGTGCCTTCCGGCATCTGATGTGTTTTTTCAGGCCAGCCCCTTTCTCTGGTGGGGTCTCACACCCTCCCGCTTTGTGCAAATCTGAGCTCCTCTAGGCTCGGAGATGACTTTTATGAAACTCTCCCTGGGATTGCTTGCTGCTCCCACAGTCTTCTCTCTCCTCTGAAAACCTAGTCACTTTCCAGATTTCGTTTTATTTGTGTACCTTAAAATCTCCTCCACCGTCTGGTAAACATCTTGAAGTCACATGCTTTTTCCTTCATTTTTCTATTTCCCCAGTATGCCTTGCAGTTAAGAGGCATGCAGGAGATATTTATAGAGATATTTCCTGAATAAATTCATGAATATAGAAGCAAATTATATTTAGCACAACTTTTTGGAATCCCTATTCCATACAGTTGTGCTAGTATATTTTGGGAAAGAGTTCCTAAGTATCTGGCTTAGATGCGCAGTGTTTCAATATATCTACTTTTCCCCTGCCTTTTTCTTAGTAGAAAAAGCACCATCTGCTGCGTAGTATTACTTAACTAATTAATTAAATGATTAATTAGGTCCTAAATGCGTTCGAAGCTCCTCCTTCTTCAGGCTGGCGAACTCCTCCTTTCTGTCCTCTGTTTTCTACTGCCTGTGCCTTAGTTTTCTCAGCAGTGAAATAGGTCTGTATGTTACCTCACGAGGTTGACATTGTGAACACAAAATAATACAGTGATTCGAAATGTTTGGAAAAGCGATCAGTGCCAGGCAAAATGATCCTGGACCAGGAACCTTTCAAACCACTGTGTAGAATGACACATTTGACTGTCTGGGGGAAGACAGGGCCATAGAAGAAGTTATCAGCCATAATGAGCTCTGGGGAGACTATGCACCATGAGTTTTGCGAGGAACAGGCAGAGAGCAGGACTAAGGACATTTCCTCCATTAATCATGGGCAGCAGAACAGAGCTCTCCTGTGTACCCACTTAATCAAAACAGCACACCTCCCCTCCAAAGCAGCCAGCACCTAAACCACACAACTGAGTTATTTCAAAGTCACAGGAGTTGCCTTCCAGAACAAGACAGCCTATTAAAAAATGAATAATGTGCATTTCTTCCTGGAAAGAACAAATCAATACCCCTCAGTAGGCCCAGTGCCACCCACCAGCCTCTGCACAGTAGTTCGCCTTTATCCAGAAGGAGGGGACGGAAAGGACTCCGCAGTGAAAACAGTTCACATCTCTCCCCTCAGAGGCTGAGTCTGAAGCAAAGGAAGTTCACCTCCCCCAAAGAGTTCATTATACATCTCAGCTATGATGGATTCTCTGGGGGCAAATATTTCCTTCTGAACTCCATGTAGACGTTAGGCTCGGATTACTCAGAGAAGTACAAGCGTTCATTTTATAGATTCAACTACCAATCCCTTTACAGTTCCATTCAGTTAAACAGACATGCATTTTTAGTCTAATATTTCTGAGTTTCTTCTATGCACCAGACACTGTGCTAAACATTCTTTATGAATTGTCACTTAATTCTCTTATTTTATAAAGAAGGAGATTGACACCAGACAGTGTAAGTTGTATGCCCAAAGTTCCACAGCTGGTAAACAGGAGAGCTGGATTCTGAACCTGCATCTCTGGGGCTCCAGGGTCCTTTCTTTTAACCACTAGGCTACACTGTCATTTGCTGTTGGCAGGCAGTGTATTTAGTGCTAATAAGCACAGAGGAATGAATCAGATTGGCTTCTTGCCCCCAAGTGAGAGAGGCTGGTATATTATCTTGCCTATCTTACTTAACTTAAATTTAGAGTTTACTGGATATCATAACCCACTGTAAGGTAGAAACTGAAGGGCCACCGAGCTGAAGGTCTTGTCCAAAGTCTGGTTAGTGAGTGACAGAATAGGGATTCGAACCCAGGCGACATAATCTGACTCCACAGACGGTGCCACATTTCTCCCTGCAAATATTTGCAAATAGGCATTCACCCAAGGTGTGATGATCTCTTTAACTGAGTAAGTAGAGTATAACATAAAATTATGGCTTGGGGTGAGGAGTCAGGGACAGCAGATTTGGGGCTTACATGGTGCTACCAAGGGAGGTGGCAGAGGTGAGAAGGGCATTCCTTGCCACAGGCCCCAAGAGCAGGAAAGTGTATCTGTGTCCATCACACACAGCTCCTCACTTCAGTGCTGCTTTCAGAGTGACCCGATGGCCCAGACATTGCAGAGCAGTCTCCCAAGACCAGTGGTTTGGTTTGTCGTTTTCTGGTTTTGTTCCGGTTTTTACTTTTTATTGAGGTTTTCCTTACATATGGTAAAGTGCTCTAATCTTACATGTACAGCTTGATGAATCTTCACACAAGTATACACCCATGTAGACACCACTCAGAGTAAGACACAGATCATATTCACAGTTCCAGGAGGTTTCTTCATGCCTTTTGCCAGTCGATACCCATACCACTCTTCTGAGATAATCAGTACTCTGACCTCTATCACCTCTATCAGTCGGTTTTGTCAGTTCTTGAGTTTTACACAAATAGAATCATATGATTCCTTCATGTGATTGTGTGTAGCAGGAGTCAGTTCTTTTCAAGGCTGTCTCATTTCCACTGTATGAGCAGACCTCAATTTAGTCGTCCATTTCAATGGTCATGGATATTTGAGTTGTTTCTAGGTTGATGGATATTATAAATAAAAGTACTCTGAGCGTTCTTTTGTCGTTTGGTGGACATACACTGTCACTTGAGTATATACCAAGGAATTGAGCTGTCAAATCAAAAGGGGTGTGTGTGTGTGTGTGTGTTTACCTTTTGGCTACACACACACACACACACATTTAGCTTCAGTAGGTATGGCCAAACTGTTTTCCTAAGTGCTTATGTCAATTTAGACTCCTGTCAGCAGTGTATGAAAGTTACAGTTACTCAACATTCTTGATATGGTTCAGTCTGACCATTTAAAAAAACCTTTTTATTTTGAAATAATGATCGATTGAAGGAAACACAATCAAGATACAGAACTGTTCCATCACCACAAAGATTTCCCCCAAGCTACCCCTTTATAGTTCCAGCCAGCACTCTCTCCACACCACTTCTGACTGTTGGCAATCACTAGTTTGCTCCCTGTCTCTCTACTTTGGTCATTTTGAGAGTGTACATAGATGGAATCACAAGGTCTGTGACCCTTTGAGATTGCCT
Organism: Vicugna pacos; assembly: GCF_048564905.1. Lineage (NCBI taxonomy): Eukaryota > Metazoa > Chordata > Mammalia > Artiodactyla > Camelidae > Vicugna > Vicugna pacos. The sequence continues at coordinate 16,183,769 of NC_133023.1, read as the reverse complement.
TTTTCACTCAGCAGAGTGTTCTTGAGATTCACCCAGGTTATGTGTGTATCAATAGTTCGTTCCTTTTTATTGCTGAGTAGGATTCCATGGTGTGGATGCAGCAGTTCATTTAATGATTCAGTTATAATATTTTGGTTATTTCTAGTTTTGGACTATTATAAATGAAGCTGCTATGAAAAATCATGTACAGGTTTTCATGTGGTAGTAAGTTTTCATTTCTTTATGATAAATGCCCAGGAGTGAGACTGCTGGGTCATAAGGTAAGTGTATGTTTAGTCTTTAAAAAACTGTGAAACTGTTTTGTAAGGTGGCTGTACCATCTTACACTCCCACCAGCAATGTACCAGAGATCCAGTTACTCTACATTCTCGAAAGAAGTTGTCACTTTTTTTTTGTTTTGTTTGTTCTCTGTGTTTTTTACCCCTGTCTTCCTATGGGTGACTCGAACATTCTTTAGAATTCCATTTTGATTTCTTTACATTTGATTAATTTGTGTCTATTTGATTTGTTGCTTCTGAATGTATCTCCCTGAATAAGTTTTTAAATGGTTGCTCTAATTACTATATTACCTACACATAACTTACCACCATCAACTAGCTTCAGCATTCGACCAGTCTGAAGTGTAGAAATCTTACTTCCCTTTATGTTCCCTTATCATCTCCCACTGATAATTTTCTTAACTATTTCCTCTACATACACTGAGAACTACTCCAGACAGTATCATAATTTTTGCTTTCAACTGGCAAACATAATCTAGAAAACTCAAGAAGAAAAGGAAGGTCTATTGTATGTACCCATACTTTTATTTTTTCCATTATTCTTTTCCTCTCTGATGTTTTAAGATTTCCTTCTTTTATCATTTCCTTTCTGTTTAGAGAATTTCTTTTAGTCATTATTTTAGCATGGGTCTGCTATTGATATATGCCCTTATTTTTTCCTTCATCTGAGAAGGTCTTTATTACCTTTTTTATTCTTGAAGGTTATTTTTACTGGCTGTAGAATTCTGGGTTGGCAGCTCTTCTCTTTTTTCTTTAGTGTTTGAGAAATTTTGTGCCACTTCCTTCTGGACTCCCTAGTTTCTTATGAGGAATCTGCTGTCATTCAAACTGTTTTCTGTTATAGATAATGTGTCATTTCTCTCTCACTGATTTGAAGATTTTTCCTTTGCCTTTTATTTTCAGAAGTTTGACTATGGGATGTACCTTTGTGTGCAATTCCTTAAGTTTGTCCCATTTGGGGTTTTCTCAGCTTCTTGAATCTGTTTGTGCTGCTTGCCAAATTTGGAAAAGTTTTAGCCATTATTTCTTTAAGTACTTTTTAAGCTCGACCCTCTTTCTCCTCTCATTTTGGGACTCTGATGACACAGATGTTAAGATCATTTGTTATAGTCCCACAGGTCTCTGAGGTTCTGTTCATTTTTTTTTCCAGTCTACTTTCCCTCCGTTGTTCTGATTGGGTAATTTTTATTGTTCTATCTTAGGTTCACCAATTCTCTTGTCCATCCTCTATATTCTGCTGTTGAGCTCATTTATTTAATTTTTGATTTCAGTTATTGTATTTTCACTTGTAAAATTTCCACTTGATTCTTCTTTACATCTTCTATTACTTTGGTGAGACCTTCTAATTTTTCATTCATTTCAAGTGTGTTTGTAATTGCTTAGTGAAGCATTTTTATGGTGGCTGCTTTAAAATCTTTGTCAGATAATTCTAACATCTGTGTCATCCCAGTGATGGTGTCTGTTGATTGTCTTTTCTCATTCAAGTTGAGATTTTCTGGTTCTTGGTGTAATGAGTTATTTTTGGTTGAAACTCAAGACATATTTGGTATTATGTTATGAGACCCTGGATCTCATGTAAAGCTTCTGTTTTAACTGAACTCTTTTGACATCACTTCGTCAGGAAGGAGGGGTATGTGTGCTTTCTTGTTACTGCTAGGTAGGGGCAGAAATCCAGGTTCTCCATTGGTCTCCATTGACACCTGGGTGGGGAGGACTCCTCATTATTGCAGGGTTGAGGTGGGAGTTCAGGTTCCTTCCCTATTGGGCCTCTGCCAATAGCACCCTGGCTGGGAGGAATAGGGGTGCTTCTTTCCTGCTCCCCACATAGCTTCCATGGACACCATGGGTGGGAGGCCTTATTACCAGTGGGTGGAAAGTCCTGACTCTGTGCTAGGCCTCCTCTGACCCCACTCCAGTGTGAAGGATGGGGGTGCCTCCTCCTTGTCAGGTGGGAATGAAGTCCAGCTTCCCCACATGGTCTCCACTGACACCAGGAGGTGGGTGAGCCTTGTTACTGCCTGATGGAGATGAAGGTCCCGGCTTGTCACTTGGCCTTCTCTCATAACACCCTGTTGGGGGACTTTCAGTGCCTTGGTAACAGTCTGCAAAGTGTGGAAAAATGGGTTTCCCATACTTTCTTTTGCTGCTGAAGATGGTGGTGGCGGCTGCAGTGTTTTCTATGGTGCTTACCTGGAGAAGAGTGGTTACTGCCGTTTTCTGTCTTTCAAGGCTGTCTCTTTCATGGTCCTTTGGATAGAAAGGGCAGGCTTTTCTTGGAGCTTTTTTTTGGTCTGTGCCCATTGGGGTTTCCAGTTTGCCAGTTTCTCCAGTACCCAAACTGGTATATTTGGGGCAAAAACAAAAAGTAAAAAACCCAAGAACTCACCACCATGTTTTTCTTCAGGCCCCAAGGTCTTCAGCTTGTCTGCCTTCTTGTCTCTACTTTCCTGAGTCTTCCTATATTTGTTTTACATATAATGTTTAGGGGTTTTTAGCTGTACTTAGAAGGTGAAACAGGGGAACGTAACATCTACTTCACCGTTCTGAAAGCAGAAGTCCTTTCTGAACAGTGGCTCTTAAATGCTGTTTCATGGGGTCACGGGGTTCTGGGGTGTTACCTCAGGGGCTTCCATGGTGAGGGGAGGGGGTGGCAGAGGCGGATGTGGAGTGGGAACTCCCTCACCTATGATTTAATAGAGCAGCTTCACTTTTGTTGATTTTATATATTTGGGTTCTAGTGAAAATCTCAGGGACAAAAGGGTTCTGCTGCTTAAAAGAAGTTGGAAACTATTACCATAAACTATTGAAATGTCCTTAAATTCCAACATTTTGGTTTCCAAGTTATGTCTCTCTCACTGTCTTTCACACCTGAAAGAAGTGCAAAAATCTTTTGTCAAAGCCATGTGTCTATGTTTTTAATTTGGGCAACATGGTAGCCATAACCATATGCCATGAAAGCAAAGTGTCTAGGAAAGTCCCAGATATTTGCACACCTAACATAGATGTTCCATTTTGCTGTGTGTGTGTTTTTTTTTTCCAGCTAGTGGGATAGGGGGAGGATTCAGCCTCTGGGGTCTAAATGTCTAGATCTGAGTCTTAACTAATTTCTAGCTGTGTGATCTTATACAAGTGATAACTTCTCAGAGCATTCCTGTCCTCATCTGAAAACAGGGATAATAAGGTCTAATTTATACAATAACTTGTTAAATGCTAATGGGCCATATACAAGATACTCATTGAAAGAGCTGACTTCTGCAGTGCTGTCCAGTTCACCATCCATTAGCCACATGTAGCTATTGAGCATTTGAAGTATGACTACTGTCATTACGGAACTGAATTTTATTTTATTTGAATTAAAATTTAAAAACTGATACTTAATTCAGTTATTGGTAAACTTTATAGTATATCTGGAAAAATTTGGGTATGAGAATTTGGAACACCTTTGAGTATGGAACAGCTATAAATGTTATGAAATCCAAAGAGAGGTCAAGTATTTCTGATGAAAATTTAGTGTCTGAATTATGATGTGCTCTGACTATAAAACACACTGGATTTGGAAGACATTATGAAAAAGAGAATGTAAAATTACAATACTTTTTAATATTTACTACATGTTGAAGTAAAAATATTTTATTGGATTAAATATATTATTAAAATTAATTTCACTCAGTTCTTTTTATTTTTTAATGTGAATACTAAGGAATTTAAAATTACAAAAATGGTTTACATCATATTTCTATTAATCATCTACATGTGAAGTAGGTAAATTATATCACATACTTTTAACTTTGGTGAGACCGACTCCTTTAGATAATTTTATCTGCTTAAGCTATTATAATATATTTTTCTTAAACAATTGAGCATTTATAGAATACGTAGAATTTTGGCCTAAAAGTTAGCTGACAGAGGTTATGAGAGCTCTTTTCACTATCGGTGGGAATGCAAGTTGATGTAATCCTCACCAGATGATCATTCATTTATTTATTCATTTATTCAAGAAGTAGTTTTTGAGTTTCTACTTTGTTTCAGATGCTATACTGTATCTGCAGACACAGAGGTAAGCAGGTATGAGATGCCTGCCCTTGTAGACATTATTGGCTATAGGGAACAGCTGTGTCAAGTGTGCAACTATCTGGGACTTTACTGAACATTTTGCTTTCATGGCATGTGGCTATGGCTACCATGTTTCCCAAAGTAAAATATGTTCTTGACAAAAAGGTTTTTACATTTCTTTCAGACACAAAGAAAGTGAGGGAGATGGAGATTGGAAGCCAAAATATTAGAACTATTTGAAAAGTCAATCATTTGAAAAAAATAATTACAAGAATGATCATTTAGTGATACTTGTGGTAGGTTCTACAAAGTAAAAAATGCCCTTTATGAAACTCTTTTAAAATAAACATGTCATTTGTACAGAAACTCCCCTCAGGAATTTATCCTTGAGAAATAAATAATCATGGTTGTGCCCAGATGTATGTACAAGAATGTTCCCTGAAGTGTGAAAATAGCAAAAATATCTAGAAACAACCCAATGGTCAACCATTTGAGATTGACTATCTAAATTAACCATTTGATGGAATATTATGCAGCCACTAAAAATCATATTGAGAAAGACATTGAATGACTTTAAAATGTGATCCCCAAAACAGTACATATACTATGATTCTGAGTAAGTAAAACATACAAATGCATTTAAAAAGTACAGGAGTGAATTTCACCAATATGTTAATAGTGTTTATTTCTCTGGCAGGGCTATGAGTGATTTTTCTTTCTTCTTTGGCCTTTATGAAATTTCTTTCTTTTATGAGGAACATGTAATAGTTTACTATTCAGAAAAATAGATAAATATACATTTTTTTTAAAGTGAGCTGACTGAATTATGCTGTATGTATCATTTCATAATTGTATTTAATTGGGACACAAGACAGGAAATGGAAGATGGGAATGTTAGTCCTACAGGATTTAATAGTTAATTTTTAAAAGCTAGGCCATATTTATTCTATATTCATGGCTTATTTGAAACAATTAACATAAAGCAAAAAGAAATTGAAGATAAATGAAAAGACAGCAGCTCAGCAACCTGAGTGGAACAGGAAATGATTGTTTCTTCTGTGCTTGGGTTTGCCCTCATAAACCAAATTTCTCTGCACAATTTACTTTCTCAAGAGCCACATTTTATAAATTTAGGTGCTTCTTAAATTCATGATAAAGGCTTTTAATCAAAGCTGGCTTTTGTTCTATTTCAGAGATTAAAGGTCCCCTTCAGCAAAATGGAGATTACTTGGGGATGATAAGTAAGCTACAAAACAAGACATAGTCTCCATTTTTCACTGCCCATCTCGTACCACTTGGCTCAACCTGTTTCTCAGGACCAGGATTTTGGTTCACCCTCTTTTCTGCATTCCTTGGGCTGCTCCTTCCATTGTGCAAGCAGAAGTCTGCACAGCCTGCCTAGAACAGAGATGTCACCACCTCACAATCTCCTAATGCGACTGCCTGGAGGACTTTGTCTTAAGCAATAATCCTTCTTCCTTCCCTCAGATAAAAATACTTGTATTTAAGCAGTGACTTAAAGGTTGGTGGTGGTTAAAGAGTGTCAGCGGGGGAAAGAGCGCCAAAGGAATCAGAGAGTGAGCACCAAACCAAACCAACGTTCCTATCTGCTATATTATGAGGATGATATACGTTTCTGATTACATGTTATGCACCCTGGGGTAGAGAGAAAACTATGGTCCACTGGCTGAATAGTTGACACGGTTTTGAGGACATGTCCAGTGAGTGGGGACAGGGATCAGTGAGGGAAGTTCATGAGGTCTTGGGCAAACAATAACACACCAATAACAATAACTACCATATTAATTGACTACCTCCTTTGAGCCAGACACTGACCTAGGTCTTTTAAATAAGTTACTTCATTTGCAAATTGATTCTCAAAACCTTCACAAGGTGGGTTTTATTTTTCTCACTTTCCCAATGAAGAAAGTGAAGTTCAGAAAGGTTATTGAATGATATTAATACTACTGTGACTACTGCTACTACTGTGACTGCCAGTTAATTTCATTGAGCAATTATTATGCACCAGGTACATGACCCATATGTCTTTATCTCATTTAATCCTGGAAACAACCTAATGAAGTAGGCACTAGAACACACACCTAGTAACCTGAGATTCATATCCAGGTGTATTTGACTTCAAAGTCCACCTCTTTCCATTGCACTGTAAAGTGTCAGTTACCACCAATTGTTATTAAAATGGTAATCTAATGATACAAATGAAGAATAACTGAAGGAATGAAAGTTAACTTGATTTTTCTTCTAGTTCTAAATTTGCTGTGGATTTCTTTTGGGGGTTGCTAATACCATATGTGCCACTGATTTTCGTTCTCCTCTTTGAGGAGATGAAATCTGGAAAACTTGCATTTGTTACAATGTTTATTTCTATCCCATTCATTAAAGAACTCTTGGCTCACTCAGTGATGATTCTTGGGGCTGATCATCAACCTTTTCCCATCCTGACTCTCCCTGCCAATTCAGTCCTCAACAAACACTGACGGGTGTCATTATTTTCCTTAAAAGCTTGTCCAAAATCAAAGAGAAAATTACTTTCTGCTCCAAATCAGGACAACAGAGATTATGAATAAGTGTCATCTAGTCTATTGGATTTGTCCCCAGTGAAGTAATAGGAATTCCCAGACCATCATATGCTCTCTCTTAGGCACATTTGTTCTGTTCATTCCCCTTGCAGATCAAATACTTCTTAAAAAATTATTTTTTTTCAAAAACTAGACCACCTTGAGGCCAGCCTCAGCATGGTTATACACTTAAAAGAAAAATCCAGTCTAACTCCAAAGCCTTCAAGAGTATGCAGACTCATATACAACAAGTTTATATTGTATAGCACAGGGAACTATATTCAATATCTTGTAGTAACCTATAATGGAAAAGGATCTGAGAACAAATATATGCAGTACATGTATGACTGCAACATTATGCCGTACACCAGAAACTGATACATCGTAAACTGAGTATACTTCAATAAAAAAAGAAAAAAAAGTATGCAGATCTTTATTCATTTCTCAGCTAGCTTTCCTTTTGCTTCTCCCACCTTTCCCATTCATTTTCAGCCACTCACTCCTAGAAGTACACATTTCTACCCATTCCTCTGATCACAATGATACAAATATCAGAGCAGCACAAAGCAGGAGTTGGAGGTTCAGAAGAATCAGGAGTCAGGCTTTGTATATTTATAATTGTTACGTGCCTGTCATGTTTTGAACAGTGTGTTTGTCCCTTCAAGGCAATGGTTCTCAACCCACTGCACATCTGAATCCCACGGGGAATTTTTATAAAATACCAAATGCCCCCAAACCCACCCAGAGCAGTTAAATAGGAATTGCTGCCTGGGCCCTGGGTACTGACTGTTTGTTTTTTGATCTCCTCAGGTGATTTAATGTACAGCCAGTGTTAAAACCTCTGCTTTAAGGGATCTATGGTTGGATTCTTCCATTTCATCTCTTCCAAGATTTAGCAAGTTTCCTTTTTGTCTTTTCTGCCTGTAATTCTTTTATTTTTCATATTCACTTTCCAACCTTTCACTATTCCATTCTCATTTATTCCCTCACACCTATTTGCTTTCTAATTAGCATATGGGACAAGGATACAAGTTGTTTCTTTGGGAGGTGAGCCTAGGAGATTCCAGCTGGGGAGTGGGGAAGAAAGACAGGGCAGGGAAGTCAGCCAATAAAGGATGCGTTGTCCAGGGTGCCCACTCTGGGCAACTAGAGCTTAATCTAGTTGGGAAGGTAAAGCACATACCTGAGAGTTAGCCCATCTAGGGAGGAAGGGAGCTAGACTATTTATCTACAAATTCCTGCCAGTCTTCGGTTGAGGAAAGTTCCCAAGGGCTTTTCATTCTTTGCCACTTATAGCCTACAGGCAGAGTGGGCTAGAGCAACCAGAGGAGGCCCTGAAGCAAAGGGCTACCCATGCTGACAGTTGGAAGTCTGGCCGGTACACAGCAGAGTGAAGCTACACCGGGCTCTTTCTCTCAACCACTGGTAAACAGGTTCGGGTTCAGCACCGTTACACTTCTTGATTGTCTGCATCTACTCTGTTCTCCCTTGGCTTTCTTCTATTTTTCTCATTATCTCACTTCACACCATGACATCTCATACTTCCTCTTTCCTCCTATTTCCTTTTTCCTCTCTCCTTTGATGTTTAAGCCTATGATCCTCTCCTTCCTCAGCATGATGCACGGTGGTTAGGGTTACTGTAAGGAGTAAAGGACGGAGCACGATCCACACTGCTGCCAGATCTAAACACTGATGTGTTTCCAAAACACATACTTGAGCTCAGAGCTCACTGTGCTGTGCCTCGCTCCTCTCTGACATGGCAAAAACATCCACCCCTACAGAGACTGAGTGGGGCATTGAATCTCTGATTGCTATTTTCCAAAGGTATGCAGGAAGGGACGGTAACAACCGCAAACTCTCCAAGACTGAGTTCCTAACCTTCATGAATGCAGAACTGGCTGCCTTCATGAAGAACCAGAAGGACCCTGGTGTCCTGGACCACATGATGAAGAAACTGGACCTCAACAGTGATGGCCAGCTAGATTTCCAGGAATTTCTTAATCTTACTGGTGGCTTGGCCGTAGCTTGCCATGACTCTTTTATTAAGTTTACCCATTTCCAGAAGTAAATCTGAGGACCCTTTGGGCCTGACCTCCAGACTCACCCCCTTTCCTTCCAGGCTCCCAATTATCCACTCCTCACAGCCCACACATACCCTGAGCCCAGTGCAACCACATCCCATGCAGGCCACTCCTGCTTGTAATAATAAAACAGTATTATTTTTAACCCCCCCAAAAACCCCCACATATTTGATGACATCATCTTCCCAACTCTGTCCTCAAGATGTAGCCTTTCTTCCTTTCATGCCTTTACCAGATTTTGCATGTGGCTAACTCATTCTTTACTACCTAGCTTGAGTATCACTTCCTCTGTAAAGCCACCTTGAAAAGCCAAATTAATCCCCTCTTCCTCAGTGCTATCATAATGCTGTGTGCAAACATTGGCGACAGAAATGTGCTCGTCACAAGTTATCCTAAGTATTTATTTACATGCTTGTTCCCTCACACAGAACATGAATTTTGGGAAGACAGAAGTTATTTCTCTTTGTATTCCTTTCTCAAGTGGAGTGTTCCACAAAAGGATGTATTCCAAAAATGTTTGTAGGATTATTCCAAATTCATATTGAATTGCAGTTGGTTTTGGAATATGAACAGTGTTTTACAGGTGTGCTAACAAACAAATCAGAGAAGCTTTAATCAGAAATGAGTTTTGGGAATTGTCCTGATACTGGAAGGGTGACAATAACGTTAGGAAGGTACTGAGATTTGAGGAAATACAATTATAATATGATAATATAATAGTCAAACTATACCTTGGAGGACAAATAATGAGAACATTCATTATGTTAGAACCATTGTCATAGTCAACTCTTATTTGTATGATAAACATAGAATATCAATCGATCAAAGGTACAGGAGTTATAATAGCTTTCCAGAGCACAACAAAGTAGAGGTGGTAGAGAGAGGTATTAGGGAGTCTTTGACTGAAAGAATGTTGTAAGGAAAACCCTAGAGAAGAATTTGAGTCAGATTCTCCACTGAAATGGAGCTATTTTCATTTCAGTCCTATCCTATAATTTTGCTTCTGGAATGTAACCTCCTTGATTTAATCATCAGCTCATTAGTAATTTAATATAATATTTTCCTCCCTGAGATGTCATTTTGTTTGCATTGGGATCTATTTTTATACATTTTATTTTCAACATTCTTGATTCAGGAGGTGGAAGTTGGAGGGGTAGGGGTGGGGGTTCTGAGAGGGAAAGCCCTATGTTGGCAAATGGTTTGGAGGCAGACTAAGTAAAATCTAAGGATGTCCTAGAAGACATGCAATTTATGAGTTAGGGAACCTTGTATAAGGAGTGGATAAAACATTATCTCTGCCTTTGTTCTAATTGAATTTATTAGCTACCTTAACTGTCCTCACTTTAGATTCAATAAATTCCTTTACTATTTTTGTTACTTATTTATTTTTAATTTTGACAAAATTTTAGACATATAGCAAAGTACAGAGACCAATACAACAAATATCTTTGTATCCATAAGCTATAATTGCTAATGATTAACATCTTGTCAAATTTGTTTTACACAGAAGTAGGCATTATAGATAAACTTGAAATCTCTTTCCCTATTTTTTCCTCCTCCTCCTATTTTCATGCATTTTATATGTATCTTCTCATTCAATTTTTATATTAATATATTTAGGTGGTTTACTTCTCAAATTTTTAATTAGTTTTGTTTTCTGAAAATTCTATATCTCAGCTGGAGTGTCTTCCTCCCAGCTTCTCCACTTAGAAAACTCCTACTCAACCGTTAGGACCCAATTCAAAAAAATTATTATCTCTTTGAAGTTTCACCTTAATCCCTTAAATGGATTAATGATGAGTTCCTCAGTACTTCTACAGCATTCAGTTACTGCCTCTATTGTACTACCAGTCTGGTAAGGCTTATTTGTCTTCCTTACTATGAGAAAGACCCTCAGGGATCAAAACACTTCTTATTTATTGTTGCATTCCCAGGTCTAGTTCACTGCCCATTAGAGAAAACGGTCTCAGTAAATATTTGTTGAAATAATTAATTGAAGTTTAGAACATCTGAGCAGTTAAAGATTAAATAAAAAATGCTTTTGCTAGAGGAAGAGAGACCTTATGGAGTGGAAAGAAAGAACTTGGTGTATTAGGTGGTTTTCAAGGATTGGGATTTTTTTGACTTGAGTTTCATTTGAGAATTAAATACGTTTACACAAAAATTAATGAAGAAAACTAACCCAAGTTTGCTAAAGTTTACATTACCAAAATTTGAAATTTACTAAGCCTATTTCCTCCATGATAAAATGGAAATGTGAAGCTGTTTCATCTAAGCAAGATATGTAAACACAGTAAGAATGAAGAAATTATGAATATTCATGAGGGATTATCACTATATTAATAGAAAAATGAGTCAGGGCCAAATTTTGTTCAATCTAGGGCATAACTGCTCGCTAACATAAAGTACGAGCTCTAAAGATAACTGTCATTAAAATTTCCATGAAAGCACATTACCCTTCAAAATATTTTAATTAAAAGTACTCAGGAAAACACTTAGAGCAAATTCAAAGTTTTTTCCTCTTTTTTTTTTCTGGTGGGGTGGTCAGGAAGAAAGCAGGTCAGAGATGAAGGACAACACATCTCACACCAGCCTTAGAAGTGCCAAGTGCAATTAACATCTTGCAAACCACATACTTCACACTGTGTTGGCAAGTGATTTTCTACTGCTGAACTTTCATATTTCAAATTTGTGGGGAGTTTAGGTGTAAATGTTCCCAAAATTACTTTAGTTTTACTTTTCAAGGAGATTCTGGGCATCTGTCTAGTGTCTGACCTTGTTCCCAAGGACTGTGAGATGTCCCTGGACCCTGAAAGAGGCAGGGACCACTAGGGCTTCCTGGGAGCCAAGTCATGGCATTCGACTTCATGGAATGTGGCACAAACTTGTCTTTTTTGTCGTGTGTGGATGTGTGTTTGTATAAGCTACTTAACAGTTTGTAAGACTGGCATGATACTTGTATTCTAAATTCAGTCTACACCAGGGCTTCTTAAGCTGGAATTCATTCAGCGGGCTTAAGAACTTACATCTTTCTTTTCACTATCCTCTAATTGAAATGTACTATTTATTTCAATTATGAATATAGGCAATGAATCACAGCAATATTAGGCAATGATCTGTAACTTTATCTCAGATATTTTCCAAGGACATTATAATTGTTGCAATTGTTACAATATTATTTATGCTCATCACTTGGAAATTATGATAGTTAATGGAATTACCCCTAGACCTTAGTTTTTAATGCAGTTAATAAACAAACACATATATTAAAGATTTATTTAAAATATTTTGACACTTATATTTCAATAAAATTGCTTAGCTTTATAGTACTTTGATTTTATTTTATGCATTAAAAACATTTTGAGAAGGGGCCCAGAGGCTTTACTAGATGAAAAGGGGTCCATGGCACAAATTTAAAAATCCTTGGTCTATTGAAGGATTCAGCTTCCTCAACTGAAACTGTGGATGCAGCTGTGGTGTAGACACCAGTGTTTTCAAAACTTGTAAAATCACTGAGGCCCATCTTCAGATAATAGCTCCCATGAAAGGCCAACACACACAACAAATCAAAGCATCGTAGCCCTGTCTGAAGGTGGGACCATTAGCCCAAAGCCCCACCTTCATGGTCTTTCATTCTGAAGTTTGCCTTGGGCAATGTCAGAAAATGGAAGTCCATGATTGACTGGGCCTGTAGCCTCAGTAGAGTCAGAAAGGACAGTAGAGAACAGAAGTTGGAGAGAAAAATAATGGAGGTTGAGGTAGGCCACTATAGAAAGCAGAGTAACAAAAGACAGGGGAAAGACAGGGAGGCAAGTTGTCATGCCAGTGGGGAGAAGGCTATCTATGATGTACTGGAAACAGCTAGCCCTCCTTCCAGTTTTAGTATTAGCTGTAGCAGTCCAGTACTTTTATTATGAGAAAACTGTTTGCTTGCTAGAGTCATAGGAATACACATAAAAGCTTGGTCTTGCTGCATAAGAGCAGACTTAGAAAAAATGGGGGATATTCTCAGACCCACAGAGGGGTTGGTGTGTGGACTGTTCAGTCTGGCTCCTAAGCATCACTCCTGCTCCACCAATGACTAGCTCTGTGACACTGGGCAGTTAACTGAATTTCTTGGTGTCTCAGTTTCTGCATTTATAAAATGGGGAAAATACTAGCACTACTTACCTTATAAGATTGTGCAGTGGAATGACTGACATCACTAAAGCACTTATCACACTCAATATAGAAAACATTATGTTTAGTCATATTACATGTACATTCTTTTACACTTGACTCATGACTAATGGATTTGATCATAGCCAAAGTCTCAAAACCTTTTTATCTCACAAAGTTGCCTATTATACTTTTGTTAGGATTATTATATTACTTTAATTTTATGTTTTAATAGACAATTTGAATAATTCATATTTAAGATTTTTTGGCTTAGTGGCACAAAACTCTTCAAGAATAGAGATTTGATGTGGATGACATGATACTGTATATAGAAAAGCTCCACACAGAAACTACTTAGAGCTGATAAAAGAATTCAGCAAGGTAGCAGGATACAAGATTGACATACATAAATCAGTTGCATTTCTTTACACTAACAATCAACTAGCAGGAAAGTAAAGTAAAGAAACAATCCCTTTTAAAATCACATCCAAAACAATAAAATACTTGGAATAAATCTGACCAAGGAACTGAAAGACTTATACATGGAGAACTACAAAACACTGACTAAAGAAATTAAAGATGACTTAAAGAAATGGAAAGATATCCCATGCTCTTGGATTAGAAGAATCAATACTGTTAAAATGGCCATACTACCCAAGGCAAAGTACAGATTTAATGCAATCCCTATCAAATTACTCAGGACATTTTTCACAGAACTATAACAAATAATCTTAAAACTTATATGGAATCACAAAAGACCCAGAATTGCCAAAGCAATACTGAAGAAAAAGAATGAAGCTGGATGAATAACCCTTCAGATGATACTACAGAGCTGCAGTAATCAAAACAGCATGGTTTTGGCACAAAAACAGACATATGGATCAATGGAACAGAACAGAGAGCCCAGAAATGAACCCACAAACTTTTGGTCAATTAATTTTTGACAAAGGAGGCAAGAATATACAATGGAATAAAGACAGTCTCTTCAGCAAATGGTGTTGGGAAAACTGGACAGCAGCATGTAAATCAATGAAGCTAGAACACTCCCTTACACTACACACAAAAATAAGCTCAAAATGGATCAAAGACTTAAACATAAGACAAGATAAAAAACCTCCTAGAAGGAAACATAGGCAAAACATTATCTCACATATATCTCAGCAATGCTCTCCTAGGGCAGTCTACCAAACCAACAGAAATAAAAGCAAGAAAAAACAAATGGGACCTAATTAAACTTCCAAGCTTTTGCACAGCAAAGGAAACCATAAGCAAATCAAAACAACCACCTACGGAATGGGAGGAAAATTTTTGCAAAAGATGAAACTGACTGACAAAGGCTTGATCTTCAGAATATATAAGCAGCTCATATGACTTAATAAGAAAAAAACAGTATGCTCATGTATAACTGAAAAAGCGTGCTCTACAATGGAATTTGACACAACATTGTAAAATGACTATAACTCAATAAAAAAGGTTTAAAAAAATCAAAAAAAAAAAGAAAAAACCAAATAACCCAATCCAAAATGGGCAGAAGACCTAAACAAGCAATTCTCCAAGGAAGACATACAAATGATCAATAGACACATGAAAAAATGCTCAATATCACTAATTATTAGAGAAATGCAAATCAAAACTACAATGAGGTATCACCTCACACCAGTCAGAATGGCCATCATTCAAATGACAAATGCTGGAGAGGCTGTGGAGAAAGGGGAACCCTCCTACACTGCAGGTGGGAATGCAGTTTGGTGCAGCTGTTATGGAAAACAGTGTGGAGATTCCTCAAAAGACTAGGAATAGACTTACCATATGACCCAGCAATCCCACTTCTGGGCATATATCTGGAGAGAACTCTGATTCAAAAAGATGCCTACACCCCAATATTCATAGCAGCACTATTTATAATAGTTAAGACATGGAAGCAACCTAAATGTCCACTGACAGATGACTAGATAAAGAAGATGTAGTATATTTATACAATGGAATACTACTCAGCCATAAAAAGAATAAAATAATGCCATTTGCAGAAACATGGATGGACCTGGAGATTGTCATTCTAAGTGAAGTAAGCCAGAAAGAGAAAGAAAAATACCATATATCTTTCCTACGTAGAATCTAAAAAAAAAAAAGAAAAGAAAAGAAAAGAAAAAAAGAGGACACTAATGAACTCATCTACAAAAAACAGAAAAAGACTTGCAGACATAGTAAACAATCTTATGGTTACTGGAGGAAAGAGGGTGGGAAGGGATAAATTTTGGAGTTTGAGGTTTGTAAATGTTAATCACTATACATAAAATAGATAAAAAACAAATTTCTTTGCATTTCTTCTCTGTATAGCACAGGGAATTATATTCAATATCTTGTAATAACCTTTAATGAAAAAGAATACAAAAACGAATACATGTATATATATGCATGACTGGTACATTATGCTATATACCAGAAATTGGCACATTGTGACAGACTACTTCAATAAAAAATAAAAAGAATAGAGATTTGGTGATTCTTTGTATATTAACTGCTCATCAAGAGAAAAATAATTAAACAGAAATTGAGATCATATACTAGAGGTAATTGTATATCTTGATTTAGAAAAGCATTTAAAAAGTATTCTGGTTATTTATACCTTGAAACTAACATCTTTTTTTCAAGGTATTCCATTTATTCTAATCCAATGAGGCATAAAGAAAGAATGCAGACCCTGTTTTTAACTTACCAAAAACCTTTAGTTTGGAAACCAGAAGTGAAAAATTGATAAAGCTGGGAAATAGCTGCTTTAGTAGAGGACTGGAAAAGTAAACTAAACATTACCATATATAGGGACAATAATCCATAAACAGCTGACCAGAGTTTTCTCCAGAGTGGTCTACAGAAGGAATGAACCTTGGCGGGGGGCGGGGGTTGTCCTGTGATCTAGAGCAGTGTGGTTATAGATGTGTAGATGTTAACTGAGAAATTGATGGGGACACTACTGTATTAGTTTTCTAGGGCTGTCATTACAAAGTACCACAAACTGAATGGCTTAAACAACAGAAATTTGTTCTCACAGTTCTGGAGGCTAGAAGTCCAAGATCAGGGTGTTAGCAGGGTTGGTTCTTTCTGAGGGCTGTGAGGGAGAACCTGCTCCATGCCTCTCCTCTAGCTTCTGCTGGTCTGCTGACAATATTTGGTGTCCCTTAGCTTGTAGATACATTACAGGATCTCTGCCTTCATCTTCACATGGCATTTTCTCTGTAAGTGTGTCTGTGTCCATATTTCCCCTTTTCATAAGGACTCTAGTCATTCTGGATTAGAGGCCCACCCAACTCCAGTATGACCTCATCTTAACCGATTACATCACAACAACCTTATTTCCAAATGAGGTCACATTCTTAGGCACTGGGGGGGGGTTAGTACCTCAACATATGAATTTTGGGGGGAGACACAATTCAATCCATAACATCTACTAGTGGGAAAAGTGCCAATATGGTTTTAAAGCTTGGCTGTGTCCCAGAATTAGATTGCTAGTGGGTAAACTCTTCTCTTCAGATAAAGTGTGGACGTAAAATATATTCAGAATTAGCAAGAATCTTTTTAGCACTTTTCCCTAACTAAACAGAATTCTTCCTTTCTTTGTTCTGAAGATATCTCTCTTATCTACTTTCCAAAATTTTCTCATGTTAATACATGTATTTCACTCTAAGGCCTTTCTTGGCCTAGTCTGTTTCCTCACTTCGCTTCTATTTTGGGACAATATCAGCCTTCACAACAGGTGACCTTACACTTCCAAAACCACTCAATGGATGGTGACTAGAAGAAACTATGAGGAAAGAAGTCAGGGACTAGGCAGGTGATGTGTCCAAATGGCAATAACTGTGACTATTAAGTATGACTATCTTCCAGGTTTTCAGAGTTGATGTTTGTTTAGTTCTTATTTCTTCAGGACCTCAGAAGTGGTTTCCTAAGGTCTAGTTCAAATAAACCAAAGGCTTTTTCCCCTAAAACCTAATTCAAGTGTTAAAAGATAGCAAACCTGTTGGTTCTAGATAGAGTGATGATTTTTAGAGTACACATGAAATAATGTTTGGCAGGGAAGAAGAAAGTTCATGCTGCCATCTTGGTTAGGCCATATGGCTATGACTGCAGGTTTTTGATGATCACAATGCCTATATGGGATTAATCCAAGCCAACTAATATCTTAGTTTCTCAAAAGGTTTTTCACTGCTGGATATTTCTTATATTCAAAGATTAAATGGTAACTGAAACCAACCTTGGGTCTAACGCAGCTGTCCCAGAGTTATATTTCAGTGTTTGTGTGGGTTACATTCATAATACACTTTGTAAGAGCTTAATATAAATTCTTGGAACTCAGATAATACCTCTATGTCTATTAAAAGAAGTTAGAACTTTGGGATTTAAGATGAGGTTGCTTGGCAATAATAAAACAGAATAAAGCAAGTCAGCTTAACACAAGGCAATTATTTCTTCTGCAAAACAGATTGTCAGAATTTAAGGGAAAACAGCTCTCATTTTTAAGAACCAGAAAGAAGCAAGTTACCATGTTGCAGAATGCATTTTTCATTAATAAAAGCAAAATTTTATTTCCAATAATTCAGTAAAATAATAATTATAATTCTATGTTAATTATATTATATGATATAATAATAATATATATCATATAATATAATTAACAGTTGGGAATATATCAGCCATGTTTTTCACAGGATGTTAAATACTTTTTTGAATGAGTGATCATTTTTACACATAAGAACAAACACAGCTATTTCCCACAGGGGAAAAAAAGAAGATTCAGGAGACTCGAGTGACCCAGGGAACATGTGAATAACATTATATATCAGAAGTCAGCACACTTTTGCTGTAAAGGGCAGAGAGTAAATATTTTAGGTTTTTTGGGCCATGTCATTTCTGTTACAACTACTCCATTCTGCCTTTGTAGGGGAAAAGTAGCCACAGACAATATGTAATGAACAGGCATGGCTGTGGTCCAATAAAACTTTATTTACAAACACGGGCAGCAGGCCATAGTTTGCCAACCCCTACTGTATTATCATTAGGGAGATCAAGTAATGATCAAGTAATAGTGAAAATCGTATCATGGAATTCAACGTTTTATAACCTTTCAAATAATTTCACATACTTTCTTTTCATTTGGTTCACTCCAGATTTCAACTCTTTTCCCACCCCTGAGAGGGAAAGCTCTAATGAACATTGTTTGAGAGCCTCTTTCAGTCGTGAGTACCTTGAAGACATGTTTCGTTTCATTCTCCAGTGCCTGGCAGTGTCTACTGAAGCGACTGAGTGCATTTCCTGTGAACTCAATGTGCATGCTGTGTTTCCCTGCCTACTTCACTTTCCCTGTCTCAGTGATGCATTTTACTCTTCCAAGCAGCTGCTCCCTTGACCCTTGTATACATTTGGAATCTTCCATATTCAAGCTGAGTATTTATACATTTTCCAAAAAATACTCCAGTTGACTTAAAGAATTAGGATGGAGTCAAAGGTTTTTCTTCCTTGTGTCTAATCCACCTGTGTGGATGAACCTAACTGAGTATCCATCACTACACACGTGAAAAGGAAACAAGGACTATTCATTCGGGCACAGTGGACAGAGAAGGAAAAGAGAATCCCCCATTCTGCTATTCCCTTGACCTTGAAAGCAAGGCAAAATGCTCTCTTTTTCTGGCCATGCTCTTGGGATGCAAGAGCCTGGACAGGATGAGATGTTAGTAATCATTTTTGGACTAAGTTGTGACTGCTGCTAGCCCCCACTAGTCATTTATTCTTAAGCAGGAAATATTTGTGCTCACTCAATTGGATCTCAAAAGTATCATCTAAATGAAAAGATACATGCTGTAGCTGTTTCCTTAGTTATCTCCCTAGGCCTTCCTATTTCTTTTTGCCTTCATAGTAAATTGAAAAACATGGCCACATTATTTTGCAGCTTCTTCCGTCAAGAGGTAAGAGTTTTAGAGCTAAGAATTTTCCTCTGAGGATACATTGTTTTCACTGTGGTTAATTTATAGAGGGGCTGTAATTGTAATTTTGATTTTTTCCTTTGGCCCTTGAGTTATTTAGAAGAGTATTTTGGTATCTATTTTCCTAATGTCTTTGTTTTTGTTGTTAATTTCTAGTTTTTAACATTCAGGTCAGAGACTGTGGAATATACAATTTCTAAATTTGGGGATTTGAGGTCTTCTTGGTCTCACTGTGCCTTAAGCACTTCTGTAAATATTTTGTGGCAGTAAGAAATGAATGTTGAATTTAAAATTTATGTGTGTGTATGTATGTATGTATGTGTATATATATATATATATACACATATATAATCATGCATATATGCACATCTATATATTCAATCAAGTTTAAAACCTGTAATATTACAATCTTTTATAGCCATATTTAACTAGGTGGTTTTCCAAATACTGAAGTGGTGTTTCGTCAGAACTTTTTTTTTGTATTTATAATGGTCTCTGCTCCCTATATTTTAACAAAATGTTGTCAGTACTTATAGATTCATGACTGATATATTTTGGTGGCTTGTATTTGTATTTAAAAAATACTCCTAACTTCTTACAATCCTTGTATATAATGAGTGAAAGAGGAAATAAAAATTGAAATTACACACTATTAAGAAATTATTAATAATAAAAATAATATATATTCCAGTGAAAACTGGTCCTAGTCTCACTTGAAATTTATGACCGCAAACCTTAATTTGGCTCCAAGAAATGCCTCCCAGTCCTACTACGTTTCTGGAGCAATTCCCTGTCCCTCTCTCAGAGGGCTACTTTTTCTTTTTAATTCTTTTTTTTTAACTGAAGTGTAGTCAATTTACAATGTTAGTTTCAGGTGTACAGCAAAGTAATTCAGTTATACATATACATATATACATATATTTCCAGATTCTTTTCCATTACAGCTCATTACAAGAAACTGAATGTAGTTCCCTGTGCTATACAGTAGGACCTTGTTGCTTATCTATTTTATATATAGTAATGTGTATCTGTTAATCCCAAACTCCTAATCTATCCCTTCCCCACCTCCTTTCCTCCTGGTAACTACAGTTGGTTTTCTATGTCCATGAGTCTATTTCTGGTTTGTAAATAAAATTTGTACCTTTCTTTTTTAGATTCCCCATATTAGCGAGATCATATGATATTTATCTTTCTCTGTCTGACTTACTTCACTTAGTATGATAATCTGAGAGGACTATTTTAAACCTTCTCAAAACTCCAAAACTTCTTCCTCACAAAACATTTCACTCTCAGCTACCAATCATGCTTCTTATTTCACTGAAAAGTTATTCTCGATCAGACAAGCACGTCCTTATCCTCCTGCTGGCAAGGGGACCAACCTGCTCTCTCCTCTGTGTCTACAGGCCTTCTTTCCCCTCCTGTCCCACCCATCAGCTGCCCTTGCTCCTACGCTGTCTCTGTAAACTAGATCCTTACTACGTGTGGCTGCTCTGGGCTTAGTGCCCCTGTGACAAGTGTCCCCTCTTTCCTGTCTCATTAATGTGTCCCTCTCTGTGGGATCATTCCAATCTTAGCCCTGAAATATGATATTTTATCTTTTGTCTTAAAATAAGACTCCTCCTGTGACCATTTCCAGTAACTGTCCTCATTTCTGTGCCATCTGAAGAGTTAGCTGCCTTCCCCATCTTGCCTTCTTCATCTGCCATGATGTCTCTGAGCCCAGTTCAAGCAAGCATTTGCCTCCATCTGCTCTGCTCTTAAGGTCATCACATTGTCAAAACCAATGGCTAACTCTGTTGATTTCTCAGCATTATTTGATCTGGTTGATCCCTCCTGCTTTCTGGAAACACTTCTTTCAATTTGGGTTCTTATACATATTTATCTCTCGCTTATTTAAAGTTGTAAAATACATGTAGCACAGTTTACCATCTTAACCCATTCATAAATGTGTGGTTCAATGGCATTACACACATTTGCTATCACCACCATCTATCCATGGAACTCTTTTCATGTTGCAAAAGGGAAACTCTGTAGCTGTGAAACTCTAGCTGCTCCTCTCCTGCATCCTGAGTTTCTCCTTGACTTCTAAATATCGTTGTGCTCCAGGGCTCAGCCCTTTGACCCCATCTCTGCCCTAGTGATACTCCTTCCCTAGGAGATCCCATCTAAATCCCTGGTGTTAAAAACCATCTCCACAATGGTGACCCCCAAATTGGGATCACAGCCAAGACTTCTTCCTTGAACTCTGTATTTGCAGACCTAACTTCTTCAACTTCTTCAATATGTCCATTGAGAGATCTAATAGGCACCACAAACTTAACATTACCCAAAGCAAACTTTGCTTTCTTCCTCTAAACCTGCTTTTCCCATAGTGTCCCCACCCCAGTATCCCCTACCTCACCATTCACTGACTGCTTAGGCCTAAAGCTGGAGGTTCTTCCTAGAATATAAGATCCAAGAAGGCAGAGATTCCGGTGTTTTGTCTGCTGAGGTGTCTCCAGTGCCTAGAACTGTTCCTGACACATGGAATGTTCCCTAAGGTTCTACATGATCTAACTGTGGCTGTGTCTTTCCTTCCACCCTCTGACTTGCTGCTCTAAAGACATTTGGTTCAGTGTACCAAGCATGTGTCCACCTTAGAAATGTTACAGTTACTACTTTTCCACTGGGTTCTAGGGGGATTTTAAGAATATGAATTTAAGAGAAAGTTCTTTTTTTTGGGGGGGGGTAATTAGGTTTGTTTGTTTGTTTGTTTTTAATGGAGGTACTGTGGATTGAACCTAGCATGCACTTTACCACTGAACTATACCCTCCTCCCTCCAAGAGAAGGTTCTTAAGGGGATTCAGGAATACCCAAATTAATCTTTTACTAGTCATTCTTTCCTCAACCTGATCCCCTATGTGGTCCTCAGAGGAAATAGATGCATACAGGAGGTAAACTAGGCCCTGTTATGTCTCGGGACTGTGACTCCCAACCACACTGCCAATTCATAGACGTGGTGAAAAATTCCTTTATCTCGGCCAGGTACATCTCTTTGAAAAGGCAGTCTTCTCCTTTTCAAAGCCCAAACTTAAGTTTAGTCTTGGCCCTACTGAGTGAGGAAGGCCTCACCTTTCCACACTTACAAGAGGAAACGGGGTGAGAGAGACTCAGCAAATGAGCCTGTTTGTCCCAGGGATTAGAGCTGCCGCCCCAAACTTTTTAATGCAGGGACAAAGGGCCCTGCAGGTGGGCTGCCATGGTGGAGAGAGAACAGAATAAAGGGAGAGACTAATAAATAAATAGCTCTAGTTTCAAAAACAAAAACTTTGCAAGGCAGGAGGGAAAGAAGCCTGGGGAAATTGCCCTGCATAGTGTGTGGTGTCCCCAGTTTTTCAGATCCTGACCTTGGGTAAAATGCTAGTTGGATAAAAATTTTGTTCAAGGAAGCACAGGCTACAGCGATGTTTCTGTAACATTCCAGATCTCTGGTGCCTGTGCCAGGTGGCTACTGTTTCTGCTTCAGACCCTAGAGGAGGACCCTCCCCCATCTACCATGTGTCACCAAAGGGACTAGAGTTACTTTATTTTTGAAAAAGAGCCAGGTTATAGAGGTTTCATGTGACAACGCTGGAAAATGTAACTCTAAATACATTTGTAAGCTGCCAAATTCCTGCAAAAATAGTCCATTTCAATACTCCTTAGAAAATGACTAGTAAGAAACAGAAATGTTCAATATTGCAACAATACCACTTTGTAAGATTGTTCCAAGTCAATTAGGCTTTTTAGAAACAAGATGTCAATGTAATTCTGAATAACTCTGCGGAGGCTTACACGCCCTAATGGACAGCTGTATTGGGGCAAATAATAACCCAACTCAGGCCAGATCCCCTCAGATCCTCCTTCTTCAGTGGGCCTTTGCTCCCAACACCTTAGCTCTGTTTTGAGGCCAGCCCTAGGGCTTCGGGGGCATGTCTTTCCCACTGGTTAGGAGAGCCAGAATCCCTGGGAATTTGTTGCCGTGCTTCTCAATGACCTCCTCTTGACCTTTATCATCCTTTGTACCTCGGCTTCTAAAGATGTTTAAATATTGTTCAGACTGAAATAAGATAGAGCCAAAAAATTTCTCCCCATATTGGAAACCTCCAAACCCAGCTACTACCCTATTTTCAAGGGTCTAGAAGAGATGGGTCCATTTGCTGCCTCAACATTTCATTCATGCTACAACCTGCAGCTGTTAGAGCAGGCAGGTAGCCAGATATGAGCAGAGAAAGGGGGACACAAGCCAAAAGCAGGAATTGGGTTGGGCAAAAAAAAAAAAAAAGGTGAGGGGCCAAATGCAGGAAACCATACATCATGTAAACAACAGGGGTCCCTGGGCAGACAAAGAAAAGCAGGAACCTCTGGGCTGATAAGAAATCACACATTTTGGGGAGACAAGTGCCCTGGAGGCCAACAAAGAAAGGTGGGAAAAGGCAGGACTCTCCAATGTCCGAATGTAACCTTTTGCTCATTATGCCCTCATTACAATAAAATTAGCCTTGCAGATGAAAAGTACCCATCATACACTGACACCATGACACTTCCGATCCAGACTAAATAAGGACAAAAATTCCTCTTCCACCTTGGGAAGGTGGGGGCTGGGATGAAAATCAGAGAATATGACCCCAAACCCTCCCTTCCCCAATGAATATTCAGCCCGTTCATTTTTACACCCTATGTAACCAACTTGCCAAAGAAACTTGGGGCAGCTGCTCACCTGAGCCTGCCGGCTCTCCCCTTGAGAGTGTACTATGTATCCTTTAATAAATCCTCACTTTATTTTCGCTACCTCTGTGTCTCGTCCCTGAATTCTTTCTGGGAGGAGACAAGAATCTAATCAGCGGCAACACAATGACCTGCTTTTTTAATCAGCCCTGGCAATCCATTGAAACTCTTCTCTCTGAAGTCAACAGTGGCTTTCAATTCTTCATGCCCCATCTTAAGAGACTGCTAAGTTCCAGGCCCTATGTCGAGCACTTGAGATGTGGATCTCATTGTCGCTGCTACCTTCACTCCTACCCCAGAGCACCACGTTCCTCATGATCCAAGTCTGAAACTTAAGAGACACCCTCCATTCCTCTTTTCCATCCTCCTGCCTCCAATCCGTTACCAAGGATACATTTGACTCTATCACTAAAACGCATTTTGAACCTTTCTTCTTGTCTTTTTCTCCACTGCCTGCACCTTTGTTTAGGTCACCATCATCTCTAGCCTTTTAAACATCCTCTCCTCTTCCCCAAGTACTTTAGTACAGTCCACGTTCCACATGGCAGCGCTAGTGAGCTCATCAAAGATCAAACCAGGCAACTCCACTCCTTACAAGGATCACTACACTGAGAAAAAAAAAAAACCAGCATCTCTTGCCAAAATGACCTACAAAGGCCCTGCCAACTTCTGCCTGTCTTTCTCACCTCATGTCAGGCCACTCTTCTCTATGTTTGGGCTGCATTATTTTCCTGTGAGTTCTGAGAACATACTTTCCCATCTCAGGGCCTTTGCACATACAGTTTCCTCTGCCTGAAATGTTCTCTTTTCACCCTTTCAATTCCAATGCTTCTTGCAGAGATGCATCTCCTGCCACTCTTCCCAGCCCCCCGTCCCCATCCCCAGTTTCTCTTCCTCAGTCTTTGGTTTGTTTATTTTCATATCACTTAAGAGGATTTATCTTATTTATTTGTTTACTTAGCTTTGTCTGCCACCCACTCCACAATGTAAGCTCTGAGAGCAGAGACACATGTTTATTCACTGTTGTCTCCCCAGAGACAGTAGGGATAGCACACTGCTGGCATTTAGCAGAAGCCTGGGATATTCAACTCAAACATTCCTTCTCTGTGAAGCCCTCAGCACCATGGAAGGGTTAGGGACAACTTCTTCTGAATTTCTATAATAGTTTATCTATAGCACTGAAGTCTAAAAACCATGTTGTGATTTACTTGTTTGTCTCCTTGACCAGACCATGGTGAACAGGCTTCTGGAACACAGAGCTATATAGCTTACTCATTTTTAAACCCTCAGTACCTAGCACTGTGCCTGAGTCACAGTAGGCATCTGATAAAATGATGGCGTGTGATAAACGAATGTATGAATAAATGAATGAAAGAGTATTCTCATGGGAAAGGATGACTTAGCTAAAAGCTGGGAGTAACTGACAGGTGGATGCCAGCAATTTTTCTGAGGACAGAGGAGCAGATAGCATGCTTTTGGAGATGGAGGTCTGAATTCACTTTTGAGGCTAGATAGCCCCTTTTGAGGCTAGATAGCCCCAAAATACTTTGGGGTGGGGGGAGAAGCTATTGAGCTATACAAAGGTGAAACAAAGGTCTCTCTCTCTCTCTCTTTTTTTTTCTCCAAAGGTCTCTTTTTGAAATGAGTTGAAATGAGAAGTTTGGAGACAAGGAGATGCTAAGCTGTTCTGCATGATTATGTGAAAGATTTTTTCCTATGGGTAGAGTTATAACTCTATACATTACTTCTTAGAAAAACTATTTTTCCCCTCTGGAGATACTCGTGAAAGTAAGCTAAATTCCAAGTAAGGAGACAGAACCATGGCTGCTGCCTCATGGCCTCACACTGGGGCTACGGAGAGAAGTGACTGGCTTCATGCAATCACGGAAGGAAGTTATTACATAGCATGCTCCCCCAGGGGGTGAACCTTGACACTTGCTGTCCTGGATTAAAAACAAGCATTGATTCATTTGCAGTTATGGTGTCAAAAGTTTAAATTTAACACAGAAGTAAACAGTATGGGAAAATAAAGTGTTTTCCTAGGTCATGGCTAGCTTCTTTTTCATCATTCTTTCTTCCCAGCTAATCATTCTTCATTTGCTAATTTTTTCTGCTGTCAGCCTACACGGTTTTTTTTGGCGGGGGGAGGTTTATATGTTTACACATAATGGAACAAATAGTTATCTATTAATTCATTAAAAATTTTTCATAACATGATTTAGTTTACTCTTTGCCCAAACTATAGGTGGACCTTGGACAGAGCAGAAGTGAGCAAAGAGGAACCCGAAAGAAGCCTGTAATTTGGGGCTGATGGTAAGAATCTCATCCATGAGGGTGTTCAGAGAAGGGGCAAAGGTACAAGCAGCTTGGCGCTCTCTCTCTCTGTTGGCTTGCACGTAGAGGAACGAGGGGAAACCCATGGTATTCGGATCCTGAAGACTTTGATTAGGGTTGCGACTTGGACACTTGCTAGGCTTGTGAGTTTACCTTTCCCAGGATGACCTGTCATGTATAAAATGGAGATCAAGAAAAGCAACAGCTGCTTCATAAAGTGGCAGGGATTAAATGAGATTATGTGTATAAAAGCACATTTTCCAGTAAAGAACTCTGTATGTGTGTGTGTGTGTGTGTGTGTGTGTGTGATGTCTACATAACTGCCATTCTCTTTCTTTGTTGCTAAGAGCATCCTGATTTTATATAGGATGTTTGAGCTTACCTAATCATTTCTACTCCATTCACGCTCCGCCACTTATTTATTTTCTTAGCCTCCTTTGAAGCCATGAGACCCAGTTGCAGCCAACGAGATATAAGGGGAAGTCTGATGGGGCTTTAGGAGAGTTTCCTCCCTGACATGAGGAAAGCCTGTATTGTTTGGATGCTAGTGGAAGATCCTGATTCTTGGAGCTGTGGCAGCCATCTTAAGAACATGAGGTAAGAAGCATGAGGGTGAAAGTTGAAATTGTCTGGGTCTTTTTGGCTTCAGAAAATTTCTGAACCAATCTGGAACTACCTCCCTTCAAGTTTCTAAGTTTCTGAGGTGGTTAAATGACTGTATTGAGCTACTGCTAGTCAGGTATTCTGTTACTTGTAACGAAATGCATCCTACCTGATACCATATGTACAGGGCTTATGTGGGGGTATGTATATGGGTGTGCTTCCTTGAGGACACTGTGGTGTAACAGGTGAGAGCACTAAATATGGGAGTCAAAAAGCTGGGGATAAGTGGCTCTGAATTAACACTCTGAACCTTGACTTACTGATCTATACAATGGGAATGATACCATTTAATTCACAGAATTGCTAGGAGGACTAAATAAAATAATACAAATGAACATGCTTTACAACTCTACAAGGGCTAGAGAGACCTACAGTGTAACTAGGTATCCTCCTGCTGTTTGACTGTAGTGGAGGAGGGATGAAGGCAGGCAGGTTGGAATGACTTAAGTGAATTTTGCTTTTGCCAACAACCCCCAACCCTGCCCCTCCTGTCTTGGTTTGGGTGGCCTCAAATCCAGACACTGAGACAAGGACTTGCTCTTGTCTATTTGGTGGTCTATTGGGGTGATGATCCCAGAGAACAGAAGTGAGGGAGTGGGGAAGTGAGACAGGGAAAGGAGGAAGCTGATAGGGGTATAATAATGAGTGAGCAGTTTCCTGCTGTGGGCAACTGGGGCTCAGTCCTCTGGGGACCTCTGGAAACTGTAGACCACATCTTGCAATCATTCCACCAGAGAATGGGGAGGTAGGGCATTTATCACCGACTTCCATTCCCATTGGCTAAGGTTTGTCCTTAGGGGTGTCTGCTCCCTGGCGCTTCTGGTCATGCCTGCAGCCTACCCAGGCAACCCACCTTGGAGATGGAGAGAGGTCTGATGCAAAGCAGCAGAGAGACTCAGGTTTTTGAGGTGTGAAGCTGACAGTGTACTGGGGACTGTCTACACCTGAAGAATTCAGGTGGGCAGAGTGATATTGAGAAAGACATCACTGGGGTCTGCCACACCTCCTCTTGGCTTCAACTAGTTCACTCTGGGTTTCTGTCACTTATGACCAAAGAAGTCCTGATGATGCAGCTCACCTCAGCTCTTCACACAGAGGCAGCCACATCCATGTTGGGCCAGCCCTGTGTACAAGGCACTGCTGCCAGGAGCACCTTCCCTGACATGCACAACACCAGTAGCTACTGAGGGGTCGCTGGGGGTGAAAAGACTGTGGCAAAATTTATGGGCTGACTGCAGGGCAAGGGGTCAAAAAAGGCTCATTGTTGTTCATCCATGGAGTGATGCCACCTCTTGTCTAGTGAAGAGCTCTGAGTACATGGATGCAGCCAAACATCTGGGGAAATATTAAGGTGTCAACTATATTCTCTTCCTCAGTGTGTAAGTAACTCACCTTCAGTGCCATATGACCTCAAAGCATGATGTCTAAACTGAATTTTGAAGACACAGTTCTTTTAAACAACACATGAACAGAACTTAATGATGAACCCCAAACTGAGATGAGCCACAGTTACTTGTTGACCTCATAAGCTGCCAGAAAGTTGGTTTTCCTTTTGTTGACCTGAAATCAAGCATTTGGAATGCATTCAGCTGCAGGGAACAGACACCCAACTTCAGGGGCTCATTCAGATCAGAGCTTCTTTGCCTCGTGTAACGAGAGGACTAGCAGTCGATGGTTGCTAGTGATAGGTCAGCAGATGACCGTGCTGTCAGGGACTCAGACATAGGGTCATTTTCATCCATCAGATGAATTATAAGTGAGCCCACTTTGTTTAATCCTTCTACTGATGGGACATTCTATATAAAAATAATTTTAGAGACAAGAGAAGTAAAAAAAAATTAAAAGTAGTGTTATAAATAATGAGCATGTGCTTTAGGATTTGGCAGTATTCTCTTTAAAAAGTGTTTTGTGTCATACCTGGTCCTGGCCTCTGTCATGCTTAAAACAGATTATTTTCTCTTTGTTTTGTTCTGTTGTCTCATGTGCTCTAGGGCCAAAGTCATTGCCACGAGTAGAGGTGGTAGAGCAGAGAGTGCAAGGACTCTGAGCCCTGGGACCACACGAGTCTGTTGATCTGTGACTGTTTTTGACCTACAAAAAGGAGGATGTAGTTCAATGTAATATTACAATTATCAACATTTGGTGACTATTTATTGAGTGCTGATTATGAAGTGACAGCCTCAGCTCCTAAGTGACCAAGCTAGGACTCAAACATTGTTTGGTGTCAGGGCCCCCTCGGTGCCAACACCACCTCTCTCCAATTTTTATTCAACACTCCTCGTCTTCTGGCCTCCACGTAATAAAGCTATAGAAACTTTCCCTGCTTTTTGAACTTCACCGTGCCCCCTCAGAATCTGTGAGAAAATGCAGCCAAGCATCTTCTGGAAGATTAGGAGGGCAGGAAGATTCCACAGCCACCTTCCGGCTGATATTTGAGCCCTGCTTTCAGCACGGTCAAGCCTTTTGGAGGTGGCGTATGGCTTGTATCAAACTCTATATTTAGGAAGAACAACTGTGAGCTATGACAGGAATTCTCTTGAACACTTAGCCTTAAACCGAGTTCCCCTCCAGCCCCGAGCTGGGAGCAGCTCTCAATACTGGGTGAGGCGCCGAGCACTTGAGCTATTTCAGCCACATGAAAAGCATCGGGACTGAGATCGCAGCTCAGAGGACACCGGGCGTCCCTTCCACTCACTGAGGAGCCTCGTATTCCGGCACCTGGCTGCCTGGGACTTTCCCTAGGCAGTAAACAAATATCTAAAGCAGGTAAGCAGGAGGACCCAGCTCGGACAACTGGGCTTTCTGATGGAAATTTTCTTGCTACCTAACTCAAAGTGGCTACTTACAACTTTCTAGGACTGTAACCAGTGGGTGTAGCTTCCCTGTAAATTCACTGTTCATTGGTGATGTTGCTGCTTCTGTTTTATAAACTGCTTGAGGGGGAGGTTGAAAAAATGCTGAACTAAAGGGAGTTTTCATTGATAGTGACTTTAAGAAAATTTCCACAGTCCAGATACGATGACTGTTACCCTGAACATTTATGTCACTTTGATTCTTATGGCAAGGGTGCCAGTTGGTCACCTGCAGACTGATTCGGGTTGTAAGCTTAGAAATTATCAGGAGAATTTGGGGGCAGAGGAAAGCTATAATGCTAGCTCTTTGGCTTACCTAAGTGCAAATTATTGCCAGAGCTGTTAACACAGCACAAGTTTAGAACACTTTTCTCCTCTCCCTAAGCGCCAGACTTAGCCTCAATGATAAAGTGCTATCAACATATAGATCCATTAATACTCCAGACCCATCTTTTCAAAAGCCTGTGACTGCAGTGTTCCCCGTTCCCAGCAGGGTGGAGGGCAGCAGCCCTGCCTCCCTCTGTGTGGGCACCAGACTCTGATACATGGCAGTACTGAGTGCCTCTTCCCTCCCGGCATAGCTCAGGCAGAGTTGAATAGAGTTAGTTCCGACAGCTGAACATCTTTCTACACCCTTCTCAGGAATTATTTTTAGCTGCAGGACAGAAGATAATTCCCTTTGAGATTGAGCGGTAGCCATTTCATTGACCTTTAAAAAGAACAAACAAAGCCCCCTCTCTCTAGCTATCCATTTATTTTCCTCTGAATCCCTTCTCATTAAATTAGCGACATTAATGTTGACAAATTGTTAGTAAGTGAAAGAGTCTTATTTAGAAGTCAGATATGAGACGCTGTCCAATCAACTACCAGCAGAGGTATAATGTACATGACTCAGCATACAGACCATTAAAGATCCCCACTGACTTGCAGAACTGCCAGGAAAACTCAGCTATGCTAAGCTGGCAAGCATTTCCATTACAGTATAGGCTTTGTAAAAGTCAATCTATGCCTGGTCAAACTTTCCATGTTTCTAAATTGTAGCCAGAACCAAGAGACACAGTAATAGAGTGCTTTAAAGAGTACCTCTCTGGATGAAAAGCTGTGGCCCCGGTGTGAGTGGAGTTGTGCATCTAAGGCATAGCTTTCTTTTTTGGTCCAGGGACTGGGTGTGCAGATAAAGGAAGGTGCATTCTACACCCTGCATCCGTGATGGAGGTGAACGCAGGGCCAGGGAAACAGCCAGGGAACACTGTCTATTTTTATTCATCAGTGTGCTTTGCCCTGATTTCTCTCAGAATAATGAGGACAGCAGGAATGGCTGCAGAACTGATTTACGCAAATGTTATCTAGCCTGTTTGCAAGGAATGAGAGCTGGTATCTGACCAACTTTCTGGAGGTGTCTCTCTCGCAGGCTGACATACATGTTAAGAAGGAATTTGTACATAAATGAGATTATACCAAAGCTATACTGGAGACAAGGCCCAACTACCCATCTCTTAGGCTCAGAGGTCCACAAAATACAAAGCAATCCAGTAGTTCAGTGAAAAAACAAAGTCAGTCTAATTTTACAAAAATCAGTGCAGTATAAACACAATCATTTATCGCCTGAGCTTTTGTTTTTTACATTTCAACTTGCTTTTGTAATGCCATAAGGAAATTCCTAATTTGCACGTTTTTAATCGATGTACAATATTTCTTTTAAGTTCCCAAGTCATATTAAACTTTAATTGTACACATACAGTGAATACTATATGATGAGATATTAAAAGTCCTGTGAGACTCATTGTTTTGCATGACTTTTAATAGCTTTTGAGGAACAGAAACATTAAAAATTAAACTATGAAGCTTTTCCTTTTGCAACTGAGCTGTGTCCTAGATCCAAAAATTAAAAATCCTTCACTGACTCTTCGACACTGCAGGAAAGACAGTAACCTACTGGAAACATACCACAGAGCAAAATGCATTCTTGATTGTTCAATTTGTTAGTGCTTTTTCATTTTTTAATCATGTTGAAAATAATTCTACCCTTATGCACGGAGACTGTATTTCTATATTACTAAAATATTCAGGTGAAACTTAAAAAAAACCCATCGTTTTCATGTATGTGACTCCAAAGACTACATAGGTGGATACTAATTACAGAGATTTTATAAAATTATACATTTGTTCAACTTCATATAATAGAGCCTAAGACTTTAAAGATCTCAAAAAAAAAAGTTTTTCAGAGTTCTCAGATCTTTTATCTCTAAAGTATTGTGAGGCATTACTACATCAATTCTTACTCTGTACTGAGAGCTGTAGACCAGTATAATGACTAAAAAGTTACTAGCTAAAAGCAATGGCAATGAAATGATGAATATTTGCATCATGCTTTATAGTTCACAAGGAATTTGCAGGAACATTATGTAGTTTTAATTCTTACCACAACCTGTGAAGCAGGTAACATTTAAGGAAGACGAAATGGGCCTAGAGATGTCGACAGACATACTCTAGATGGACTGACGCACATGGGACTTGTGACAAATGCCAACACTGCTCTGTCTGTTCATTTATCACCAGTTAGCTCACACTTCTACATCAGTCAAGAGAGGAAACCCTAGTCAACCCGGATTATAGTTTGGGTTTAAAAAGCAGCATGCTTTAAAAATATATATATAAATAAAGAAACCCCAGAAAACAAATCCCCAAAAAGCAGCATGCTTTTAATTCACTGAGTTTCAAACTTTTTCACTCGGTCCTGTTGACACGTAATAGGCCAAGCTATAGCAACCTGAGCCCCAGTAAACCACATCTCTAGTCAGCCGGCTCGAAGTCAGGTCTCACGAGCTGAAAGAAAGCAAAGGACCTTTGGGAACGAAGCACTGCTACATATTGGGGATCTGACATGGTCACATCAGTCCTATTTGCCTTCTGAGACGGTTCACTTAAAGAAAAGAAGACAGGGGAGGCTTGCCTGCCGGCTGCCTGGTTTACAGAGCCCAGGCTCTGGACACACGGAGCAGGGAGATGTGGCCACGTCCTCCCAGCGTCCCACAGGTCTCTGGGCAGAACAGACACATGCACAGCGAGCGGGCAGCATTGCACTAGCAGGAATGTGGTACAGACCCCCTCTCTTTGGGTGTTCGAAGGAGGAGAGGTGCTCCAGATGGACTGATGCACAGTCCAGGCAACAACTGAGATCAAAAGTTCAGTTTCGAGCGGAAAGCTTCTGAGGCCCCAAACAAAGGTGTTTTATTCCCACAACCTCTTTGCTTCGCTGCTCTTGGCAGGGGGGGAGGAGGGCAGGGCAGGAGATGATAGCGCCTTTCAAGTTTCTGATTGCCTATCGTTAGCATCAGGGGCGAGGCATCTCAGCATTTCTCCTCCTGAATGATTTATCCCGAGCTCTAGTGTTCCCTCTCCCTGAGCCTCTGGCAAGGAGTCTCTAAGTAACCGGAAACTGAGGCTGAAAGAATATATGGCCAGTGAAAGGGGTGACTGCCCAGTTGAATCAGGAGTTAAATTCTAATTTATCAAGACTGAGAATCAGAATGCCGCCACCTCTAACAGTTTCTTACTTGTTTTTTTAGGGATAAGAAAGACCGCACGAATATGTCGAAACAGCCAGTTTCCAATGTCAGAGCCATCCAGGTAAGTAGGCAGATTTGTGTTTTAACATCAGCTCTGCATCTTCTAGTCTGTTTAATAAATCAGACTTTTTGAGAATGTTCACTCCTAACTGATGATTAACGTCAAGAAGGAAAGAAAGACTCGTGTAAGGTATAAGAGAGTATATAAGGCTGGTCAGGTACAACTAAGAAGGGAGGAGCTATTTTTGTGTCATTGTTCTGAATTGTAAGACAAAGTTTATGAATGAGAATTAAATGATCTTTTACAAAAATGTAGTGCGTATGCTTTCTGGTATGTTTTTTGAGGCACAAGGTTTTGATATGCTCGTGGATAAAAATTTAAAAATTCAATTTCCATTCTTATACCCCATTGAGTTTGGTGACTCATCTGTTTAGAACACATCTTTCTTTAAATAACATCCTTGTCTTGACAAATGTTCTTCCCAAGGCTTGAGTATTTACCTTTTAAAGTCTGTATGCTATTATGTCTCCTCCCAGCAAACCAATTCCTCAGTTGTTTCAACTGACTAAAGTGTCACACACAAGAAGGAACACAAATACAATTCTGGGGAAAACTTTCAGTATTTGTTTTCACTCAGTACGTAATTTGTTCTTTCTCTTAAGGGCTCTGTGTTTATCTCTCAAGTGGCTCCCACACTGAGATGCTAGGCACAATGCTTTACTGTAAAATTGCATCTTTCCTTTTCATCAACATGGAGCCATCTGTACTTTCTCTAAAGGAACTTTTAACCTTTTTTTTTCCTGGACTTTTTTTTAATGGAGGTACTGGATTGAACCCAGGACCTCGTGCATGCTAAGCATGTGCTCTACCACTGAGCTCTACCCTCTCCCTTTCCTGGACTTTTCTCAATACTGCAGAGCATATGGCAGTTCCCAAATATCTAGGGTCTGATGCACCACCACAGCATAAACCTGTTCATAAACAACTGACCATATTTTGAAGGGGCATGCATGTGGTCTGGTTGTGGGGTGAGGAATCCTAGCACACATCGGTGGTGGAAGTGGGTGGAGGGACAGGTCTTTACCTCTCATGACTAACATAGAGCTGTAAATGGATGGGGTTCTTAAGTGGCAAAGATGTATAACAATCTCTGAAAACCTTTCAGTGAACAAACCACCAAAAAAGGGACTACTGGCAAGGACTTATCTCTGCACTGCCACGTATGGCCCTCTGGTGTCCACCTAGTGAGTCTCTGAGGGACCCTGACGTTGGTAGTGGAATTCATTTTGCCTCCCAGACCTGTGGGCATCCTTGTATTGTTTGTTTTCTGAGGGGGAGGTAATTAGGTTTCTTCACCGATTTCTGCTTGGAGGAGGTACCAGGGGTTGAACCTGGGACCTCCTGAGTGCTGAGCATGCGCTCTACCACCTGAGCTCTACCCTTCCGCTCTGTGGGCATCCTTGAGCCTTTGAACTTTCTCTTTTACCCAGTATGTAGAGCTGTTAGTGGCATGGGCTGTGAAGCCAGATTACTGGAGTTTGAATCCTTAATCCATTTTGTACTAGTGTGAGATCATGGGAAAACTACTTCACCTACTTTCTCTCTCTGCCTCCGTTTCCACATCTGTAAAATGTGGATGGTACAAACCTCCTAGGGCTACATGTATAAGATGCTTAAAACAGCACAGTGAGCCCTCATTAAGTGTCAAGCTGTTATTGTAAAAATTATCATTCATGAATGCTCTATGTTAAAGTGATGAGAAATAATACCATTTCATCACTGCATTTGAAGCTCCCAAAGAGCTAAACATAAAATTTCCTTTTGATTTTGCAGGACACAAAAACATAGTCTTCTCTCAGGCTGCCTTTTCTTCTCTTCCTTTTAAAGCTGGAAGTGTATTACTTTTTCTTCCTTAGTGCTTCCTGGCCTTCCTCAAATCTACACTGAGAATCCATCAGTATTTTAGCTACTAATTTTGACCTTTATATTTTTAGGACTGTAATATTTAAAAAGCTGCTATTGACTGTTTTCAATAGCTGTTATTATACTGCATTTTTTAAAAAATCCATCCACTCTACCAACAAAGGCAATACAGTGCTTCCTTATGGATGTGGTATTGCCTCTTTCAATATGTTTTATGCCACACAGAAAGCCTAATTTAATGTACCTTCAAATGAAAATATTATTTCTTGTAGCTAAATGGGATCTGCACTATCTGATATTTTCCTGTTACCTCTGCATTAACCTGAAGTACAGTCTATTTAAAAAATATGAAAATGGTTATGCTGCACAAAATGCTTTATGGTAGGAACATTATCTAGGGCACGGTCTTGTCAGAAACAAATAGAGACCCCAATTAATGAGAGAGTACCCTCGTTGTAGAATGCTACTTAAAGACCTTAAATGTTCTATTCAATACACTCTAGTCACTTCTTTTTATTAGAAACTTATCTCAAATCCAGTTCAATGGTCATTTCCTGGGTGCATACTTTGCTCCAGGCAACATACTATGTGTAGGCTATGCAAAGATGAATTGATATCTGATCCATGAGTTTGAGGAGCTCATGGTTTCCCGGACTTACTATCTGTGTGATGTTGGGTAAGTTGTTTTTTCTCTGTGCCTCAGTTTCCTCATGAGGGTTAAATGAATGAATGCATGTAAATGCTTAGGCCAGTGTCTGGCTTACTGGAATTGCTCAATAAACATTAGCCATTATCATCCATTATCATCATCGTAATCCTCTGGTTCAACAGTGCCCAAAGTGTATCTCCTGGGATACTAGTTTGATGGGGTGTTGTTAATTAAAGGGCTCAGTGATAATAAGTGTTTGGGAAACACTACTACTAGGATCTTTACTGTAGGATTTCTCAGAGTCTATAACTTGCTAATGCCTTCATACATTTCCAAGCAGGCGGTGATATATGCAATGTTTTCTAACCATATTGGATCATTTAAATGAGTATCTTGTAGGATAGTATTTTGCAGCACAGACTTCTAAAGGTAATGACTTAGATCTCTATTTTGTCTGGATTGAGTGAATTTAAGCCACTGTCAATCATACTTCTAACAGTCAGGCATAGGTAGTTGAATTACTGCATCTATGTGCATCAGACAACATGGAGCCTAATGGTTACAAATCTCTACCCAGCCACTCACTTATCCTGTGACCTTGGTTCATCCTTAGTTTACCTTTCTGTAAAATGGGGACAATCATACTATTTATTAGGATTGTTACAATGAATACACAAAATCATGCATGGCAAGTGCCTGGTTGACAGCACACAAAATCCTTAAGAGATGGTTCCATCTCCTCCGTGCCCCAGAATAAGAGGAAGGCCAGAACCAGACCTACCCTCAGAGGATGGACGGTTGCCTTTCACATTCACATTGAAGAAGAGATGGCCTTGGAATTGTAAAGGGGATTCTATCTAAGTCTATATTTCTTTTCACTTATATTAATGAAATCTCATTTATGCTAAGGGTATTAAAAATATCCTGAAGAAATCAGTTGCTCCTTCCATAGCTTGGAGAGGGCCTTTGTCTCCTAAGCAGCTAAGGCTCTATACCAGAAGGTGGCCCACCTTTTTTGTAAAGGACCAGAGAGTAAATATTTTAAGATTTGCAGATGATTGGGTCTCTGTTGCAAGTACCCAACTCTGCAGTTACAGCACAAAAGCAGCCACAGGCGATACATAAATGAATGGGTGTGGCTGTGTGCCAATGAAACTTTATTTACAAAAACAGGTGGCAGGTTGAATTTGGCCCATGGGCCATGGTTTGCTGACCCCAGTTCTGTACTCTGAAGGCTGCTTGTTAAACCCCACTGTTGATAGGAATGGAGTTGCAACCAAGGTAACATCAGCACACTTGGCACAGTGGGTCTGATTCCTTCAGATGAAAGAATTTGACATGACAGGTGGTGGAGAAAGCTAGCATTGCTAGGAAATCTAATTCCATCAGTGATCTGCTCAGTAAGTCTCTCTAATGAGACCAAGTGACTCTGGCCACTGACAGCACCAGCCTGTCCTTCCCCTTCCTCCTGAACACACCCCCTTTGGAAACTACCACAGGCCTCCCCAGAGCCAATGTTCTCTGGGTCATCACTGGCCCTTTCTCCCCACTGTTGATCAAAGTAAGCTGAGTATTATTTGTCCTCTCCCATGAGATCTGAGAGTTTCATGGTTGAATGGAAAAGAGCCCTGTGTCCTAGTCTTAGCTCTGCTCTGTGACTTCACCCCCTTGGTCCACGTGAGCTGCAAAGCACTGGGCAGGGGGAGTGTTGCATTAAATGATCTCTAAGCCTCTGTCCAGCTTCTAATAGTCTAGGAACTTCTTAAGAATAACTTCTAAGGTTTATTATTAGGATGATAATAATAGTCACAGTTTCTTCAGGGTTTACTAGGCACTTGGCATAATGCAATGGGATTTCCATGGATTATAAAGAAGGCTTTGAAGAAGCC
The DNA here is from genome assembly GCF_048564905.1 of Vicugna pacos. NCBI lineage: Eukaryota > Metazoa > Chordata > Mammalia > Artiodactyla > Camelidae > Vicugna > Vicugna pacos. The sequence goes on along the minus strand of NC_133023.1, from coordinate 16,146,018 downwards.
AAAGAACTCACCCAGGATCACACAGAATGTGAGTAGGAGAGTCAGGAACTGAACCTGACTTGCCTGATCCCAAAGCCCATGTTTGGAACCACTCTGCCATACTGTCTAGACTCATTATTTACCATCTCCACCACAGCATGGAGACTGGGGATGGAGGAGTGGGTGCAGACCCTCTAAAGGGTGATCGTAAGTACCAAGGCTACGTGAGGGACAATTACCATTTTATGGATGCTGGTTTTTCCCTTTTAAAGCCCTCAACCAACATTCAGAAAGGGTATCAGCATTTCAGCCAAGAAGCTAATAGCTTACACTGATTAAAGTCATCTTAAATGTAAGTTGGCTAGGAGTGAAAAGTACAAAGTAAAGTGACTCAGTGACAAACATGGTCTCAAAATACAAATGACCATGGCCACTGACTCCTATTTCTCTGCTTAAGTGACTTAATCAAGCCACTTGTGAAACTAAACCTAACTCCTGTATCATCCATGTTAGAGGAATGAATCTATGAGCCTTGCATCATTAGTGAGTACGTGGCTTCTTATTGTGGGAAGTTTCCATTGTTAACTAGTCCACGAGTAGAACAGAACATCTTGATGCCCCAAGTTTAAGTACTTCTTTCCCTTCCCTACCCGTTATATCATTGTTCCTCCGCCTTCCATTGCTCAGGGCATAAGGGCTCCATGGAAGAAGAAAACAGCCTGACAAAAATATTTACAGACAGGTGTTAGGGACTCTAACCCATTTAGAATTTCCAGTTTAAAAAAGATTTCAGGAATGACAATCCTTGGTACAAAGAAGAGACTATCACCACCCACAGTTAATCAAATACATTTATTAAAGTCAAAAATAATGGTGATAATGCCTTCCTTTACTATTTTATTTAAATTTAAAAGATAAAAAGTGAACTTTCTTTTGCTACATGCTTTTTCTTTGACCATGGGTCTACTGTTCCTTTCTTAGGTAAGCCACTATAATACACTGTTTATGATTTCCAATGCTGTTTCCTTTGAAGTCAGAACTTGACTCATAGCAGTCTGACTCTAGTGTTCCCTCCAGCTGGTGATCTTCACTGCTCCACCCAGGGCTCCATATTGGTGCTCTGAGGCAAGCAGTCCTATACTAAGAGATGTCATTTTTTGAGGCTGAAATTCACAAGTGCTTCAGAAATATAACTTGCCTCCAACCAATTGTACATATTATCTTAATAGCTGTACAGGACATCCCTGAAAACTGCTTTTCCCTGGATGACAAGACTACAATTGAGTCATTCAGGAAATTATTGAAGAGAACAAAAAGTGTTGAGAACTGAGAGAGAGAGAGAGAGAGAGAGAGAGAGAGAGAGAAAGAAAGAAAACCTTTCAGTATGAAACATCATGGGTAAAGAACAGTGACTGAGTGGGAGTTTCTCAAAATTGTGTTGAGTGGGAAAGTTTTGTGTGTTCCGAATCCATTTCACATTTCTAGCATCCCTAAAGACAAAGAAGTTATGCAGTCTAGTGATACAGAATTTTATTTTAAAATAGGTTGGATATATTTTAATTGGCATGTGTGTGTCCTCTTAATTTAGCCTAATATATCAAATAAGAAATCTTATTTTTAATTAGCTATTGAGAAAACAAACCTCTTTATGAAAGTCTTCTGTGAAGATGCTAGAAATCTCAAAATGCCCTATCCTGCTGCATTCAGAGAAGGACTCGGACTATAAGAATAGGAAAGCTCAGAAAGAATTACTGTAAAATGCAACGCTATAGGGGTTCCTTTGCTCAGGGCTGGGAGAAAAACATGGGGGAAGCTATAGACTCTGGCCGGAGCTGCTGGAGACCTTTGAAAACTAAGGATAGAACCAGTAGGGGGTCATCAGAGACAAACAGGCAAAGGGAGGAAACTCCCAAAGTCTCAGCACTAAAAAGAGAGACGGAGTGGGGACCAAAAGTAGAGGGGAGATGTGCGAACAATGGCTCTGGAAAGCAAAGTGGAGTGGGATTGTTGGTACCCAGTGGCTGGCAGCTATCAGAATCCAGCTCCCTGGGAAAAGATGTCGTTCCATTGTAAGTCACACGGGAGCGGCTATGGAGGGAATATTGTTTCCAGAATTCTCTGGCTCAAAGCCTGGAGCCAAGCAGGAGAACAATACAAATAATTAAGGGAGTAGTGGAATTAACTTACAGGGAATTCTTTCTGCTTTTCTTCACCTGGTGAGATCAAGTGTAGTATTCATTTCACATCAGATAGGTCTATTATCAGGGAACTGTATCCTGTTCTGGCAAAAGATGATCTAGTAGATTTTTTCCATTTCCAACTTCGCAGATGTAACAAATTACGTACAGCTTGGGAAAGTGATGCACTGTGTCTCCTGCGTCAGGGGCATATTTAAAAACATCTAAGATGAATAAATCTCAAGGAGAGGAAAAAATACAAGGGAATGTGTTACAAAAGGAATAAAACAAAAGCCTGCTTCCTTTACATTTATACAGAATCTATATAGAGAAGGAAGACCAATCTTATATCAACTCCACGTCATTGATTTCTATGTTTGTTTATTCTTTCGTAAAAATGTAGCTCGTATTTCAAACCCATTTTGAGTACCAAATACCATGCTCAGTTTGCAGATGGAAAAATTGAGTCACTGAGAAGGTATTTGTGTTCAAACAGAGCAAGTCAGTGAAAGGAACAAGAATATGACACTAATTCTCTGGCCAATGGAATAAAAACAGAAAGCTATCGGTCTACATATTTCTATCAAATGCATGCTATAAGGAATTTTTCTTATGGCTGTGATTTACTCTATAATTTTTCACTCAAATATCACTGCCCCACAATTATATTAATGACGTATATAATTATTTACAAAGTAGTCCACCAACACTCCCTTAATGTGTACATTAATGAATGGTTACGTGACACGTTCATAGGCTGCTTTGGATCCTGTCAATATTTGCTGTCAAAAAACCCATTTACGTTCTGGTTTCTTGAGTGATGCCTTAAAGATGAAAAAGCATCAAGTCAGTGAGTTAATGGCTCATTTTTCATTGTGGCTTTTTTGGGACACCGATTCTGGAATTATCCATTTTGCGTGTGCCTTTCCCAAGGCCATTCTCAAGGTACAAGCCTGCAATTTTAGAGATAGTTTAGAGAATGTTAGAGTGGCTAGAGCTAACTTGGGCCAAGAGAAAACAACTCTTTGGAGAGGAGTCCGACAGAGTTGAGGAAGTCTGTCCCTACTAAGGTCAGGCAGCTTCGATTGGGAATCCAGGCTATTCCTTGAACTGTCTGTGCGACCTTGAGCAAATCACCTAAGTTCTTTGGGGCTCAGTTTCTTTACCAATAAAACAAAGATGATGGTCTGAACCTGAGAAGTACGTTGTGAGGATGAAGGTGTAGTGATAAGCTAGGCTGAATCCTGTGGTTTTTGGGGTGGATAAGGTAGTTTGCGGTAGATGGGGGAGGAGATGTTACCATCCCACAACCTCACCGCCAGGTTAAGGTGAAAGCTAGTCCCAACCCAATTCTGCCACTTTGTTAAACACACATTTGTTAGCAAACAAGCATAAAACCATTCATACAGCCTGTCTGTGAGCTTGAATGATGCCTCAGCTCTTGTTCCTTTAAGTGTTCTGAATGGGTGCCAGTTTGCATAAAAGGTTCCTATGAGGCAGGTAGTGATTCTGTTGCCGCTAGTTGGCAGCAGCCGGCTGGAAATCCTCATTATCGATGGCTGGAGACCAGCCCATCGGGGATCACTTCTCTGAGCTCTGTCTCCAAAGATACAAGCTGTAGGCATAAGATTCTTACACTCTGTTCAGCAGGGTGGGAATTATCTCTTAAATATTTTGACCAACTTGCATATCTTAACCTCCTCCTCCAACTTCATCAATAAAAGCCATTTCGAATACTCATCCCACTATTTCACCTATTTCTGACATTTCTTCAAATAATAAAGCCTCAGGTGTTGGTGGAGATAAGGCGAACAAAACACTTACAGTATCATGGAAGCAACTTAAATGTCCATTGGCAGGTGACTGGATAAAGAAGCTGTGGTATATATACAATGGAATACTACTCAGCTATAAAAAAAGAATGAAATAATGCCATTTGCAGCAACATGGAAAGATCTGGAGATTGTCATACTCAGTGAAGTAAGCCAGAAAGAGAAAGAAAAATACCACATGATATCACTGATAAGTGGAATCTAAAAAATGAGACAAATGAACTTAAATGAACAAAACAGAAACAGACAGACACAGAGAACAATCTTCTGGCTACTAGAGGGGAAAGCAGGGCAGGTGGAGGGACAAATTGGGAGTTTGAGATTTGCAGATACTAACTACTATACATATAATGGATAAACAACAACATCCTACTGTGTAGCACAGGGAACTATACTCAATACCTTGTAATAGCCTATAATGAAAAAGAGTATGAAAAGGAATATATATATATGTATATGTATAACTGAACCACTATGCTGCATACCAGAAACTAACACAGCACTGTAAACCGACTATACTTCAATTAAAAAAAAAAAGAAAACACTTGCAGTAGCAATCTGGGGAATGTGGTCTTAGTGATATTTTACCACCTAACCACCCCAGAAGGTTGAACTCCCAATTAGAGCAATAGAGTTCCCTGGAGCTGCAGGTTAAACCAACCTGTGGGTATAAAATATCACGGTGTCTATGCTAAAGTAGTTTAAAGTAAATTACAGACATCTTAACAATGGGCAGAGCGAACATTTTAAATGCATGTCAATACTCATCTGCTTAGGGATGATCGCTTTCAATGGCTGTCAGATTGGGCCCCCAAGTTCCAAGGAACTGCTCATGGCCTGGGGCTTGGGGAAGCAGATGGGGTCTGGGCTCCCTGCCACCTTAGCCAGAGCAGCTCCACCTCCAGTTAGTTTGCATTTCAGATATTCTGACAACACTTTACATGAAGGAAGGGTTCCATGGCCAAAAGGTTTGAAAACAATTAAGGAAACCTACCATTCATATTAAATCAATGGGGAAGATGAGACCCACAGCAGTTGTCACTTTTTCAAGCACAGAGAATCTGTAGAAGCTCCTAGCATTGGGCTCTTTCACTACCATAGCCTCCCATGGAGGGGCTACATGCATGGCTAAAATCAATCTCTGTGCAAGAAAAGGTGGTATTTCCATAGCATGTGCTTTACAATACAGTGTCCTACATGACCTTTACATGTTCCTTTACTGAAAACTACAGCCTGCCATCGGACATACACATTTGATTAAATGGGTTAGTTTAGCAATTAAATCTTCACAAACAATATGTTAACCTGAACTTCCATTAGGAAAATGCCCTCTGTAGATGTTTAATAAATGGGTCAGGATCATGGTGATCTAATTAAACTTTCAGCTGGTTAACTTTCTTCCAAATAGTCCCCATATCAACTTCCTTCCTCTTTCGTCCAAACTGTAGTAATGGAAATAGTTATTGATTCAATATACATCATCTTCTGTGAGTCTTATGTACATTGTTTTGATCTTATTTCAGGACCCTGGAAAAATATAAATATCAGGACCCTAGAAAAAAATATTTCATCCAAGACACTGTCAATTGTAATATACCATTATTTTATGTTCTGCTAAGAAATAAAACAAATGTGCCCATTAAAAATGTAAAATATCATTGGTTGCAAGACACAGGCTGATTTTAGAGATATTAAAAGAGGTGCATCTTTGAATTCATGAAGCATGCTACCATATTTGCCACCAGATAAGACATATTTTCCCCTTTGTCTTATGCCGCGTTCTCCTCCCACTCTAGGTCACCTAATATTTCCATTAAGCAGAAGAATAGCATAGAAGGCTCAGCCTTAGTTTTTCTGAAGTGCTTCCCTCTAAAAGTGTGCTACACTTATATTTTAGCATATATGATACATACTGACCAAAATACTTCTTGGCTTGTTGGCCCTAGGAGTGGTGATGTACCTCTCCTGATACCCGCCACAAACACTTTGGATCTGTTTCCTTTCTGTGGGATCAGCATCATTCTAGTAGGGAAGGAAGTTTTAAAGCCCCTATATGGAAAAAGTCAATTCCTGTTCTCCAGAGCAGAACATAGATCCGCCATGTTGCAGAAACACAGACACTGGATACTTCCTGTGTCTTGAGTTAAACATTTTCTTGGCAACAGAGCTCATGTCGGGCAGTTTCAAATGGATCTTACCACACACTTCCTAATAATTTTGTTTGGTGTGGTAGCAAAATGGTCCAAACTGAGTCATAAGGGAACAAAATATTTTGCTCTCTTTGCTCAGGCGTCATTTTTGTTCATAATATCAAAGTGCAATTTCAACTTTTCAAGCCCACATATCCAATTACTCATAAGGCAACACTTTATCTCAAGTGGAAAGAATTTACATTTTGCCTTAAAAGAGAGTTGTCATGCTTGTTTTATGTGAGTGATCCTCCTGGTGGAAGATGTTCTTGGTCTGCATTAAACATTCTTGCCTTTTGATATCAGATGAAATATGGACAAATTCCAATTTACATATTCTTTCCCACATTTGAATTACTGGCATCATTTTCCATACATAATTTAATGTTTAGCATAATTCATGTTTTCTAGAAGGTATTTGATGTTTACTGTGGATGGAGATTAATATGTTATCTTAATAAAGAACAAGAATCTATGAACTGGGATACCAGTGAACTTGACTTTCCAGCACTCTCCTTACGCATTGACCCACACAGTGGTGTGCCAGGGGGATGATAGAAGAGTGTCAGTTAGAGAGACCTTAGACCCAAATAAGGGCTGGAATAGCTGTAGGACATTACGAAAATGAGGAAGCAGTTTAGGAGGTATGATTGTTCCCCTCCCATGGTAAATCTGAAGGAGGGCAAAGAAGGGCTAAGGTGTTGGATGGTTTCTGCAAATGCTGTTTCCTCCTTTACTGCCATTATGTGTTCCTTTCTCATCCCAGACAGCAGAAAATATTAAGCACCACAGGAGGGCAACAGCCAGAACAAACTGACTTCAAATTCCTCCAACCAATGGGGAATTATAAAATCACTGCACAGACCTAAAGATGAGTAGCAGAGATCTGGAATAAATAGAAGTCAAATTCTCCTTTGCATATTTTTGTACTGTCATTACAGCAATTTTCCTAAGGTAAAAAGCTTCAAAGATGAACTTTTCAGATTCGTTTTGCCTCACAATGATCACCATCTCAGAAGGTCAATGCAATTTCTTACTTTTCTTGAGCTAAATCTTCCCTGTTTTCTCTTTTTAGGCAAATATCAACATCCCAATGGGGGCCTTTCGGCCAGGAGCTGGGCAACCCCCCAGAAGAAAAGAATGTACTCCGGAAATGGAGGAGGTAAGGAAAACTGAGCTGGCAGAAGTCAGCACTAGCTTTTTCCTCCAACGTCCTGACTAGAGGGGAGCAGAGGCAAGGTGAGGACCAACTTTCCAGGACAAGGAAGGCACAAGTGGATGTGGGTCAAGGAGGCATCATGTAGCATACACATTTCTTTGGCTGTCTTGCTCATTTAGCCACGAAATATACTGCCCCTCACTTCCTTTCAGTCGAATTTAAGTGCCTGGCACAGTTACTTGAAGATGCTGAGTTTAACAACTAGTTTATTGATTGACTGTGTGTGTGTGTTTGTGTTTGTGTGTGTGTGGTTGTGGTGGGGGAACCTCTCAGATGCTCTTGGTCCAGCAACAGTCAAAAGCTTGGTAAATTCTCACTCTTGAGCTTTTACTGAATCGAGCAGGATGTATGCAGTACAGCTTCTGACAAGTGATGAACTCCAGTGGGAGCTCAGGTAATAACCATGGTAAATTACTTGTTGCTTCAAACAAAAAGCCGTAATCTCTGGGTATTTCCTTTGAAAAGAGGAACTTGCAAGAGAGTCTATCAATTTCTGTATTTTTAACTCCCCCTAATTCTTTATCTTTCCTCCAAATTTAAATACCCAGTCTTTTTAAATGGGAGCTAAAATTAATAGAGGGTACAATAAATAGCGACTAGATCCCCCTCCATAGGTTTATATTTCTTCCTCAATTGTGACTTTTCTGGTGAAGCTTGGAAAGGTCTGATTCTGAAAAAAAAAGTTAATGTCTCGAAGCATATCTTGGAGCATTAAGTAAAGCCACAGGGTACTGCAATCTGTATTTTATTTTTTTTAAAGGTGAAAAGGCTTTTTTAACTTTTGTAGGTGACCTACACCTATCACCCTTTTAAAATTCCTAATAAAACACTGGTTATCCTGCATCTAAACTTTTTCCCATAAATAATTCCTGATGTGGTCTTAAGTCAGTGATTCCAGCCTCCTCTAAAAAGAAAGATAATTTTTGAAAGGAGGAGATGCAGAATTTGAGTGACATCACCATATTCTGGAATTTCAGTCACTAAGTCACCCTCGATGAATAATAAATTTTGATAAGTTGATAAGACCTGGCCCTACTCTGCTTTTCAAAAAAATTAATTTCATGTATTTATTACTGTATTATTTTATTATTTTTTGGCAAGGGGGAGGTAATTAGGTTTTATTATTTATTTTTAGAGGAGGCACTGGGGATTGAACCTAAGCATGTGCTCTACCACTTGAGCTATACCTTCCACCCCTACTCTGCTTTTATGGTACAGAATTTCAAGTTCTGCTGCTGCTAACTTGGCCACCCAGTTAACTCATGATCATGAGCTCTCCTTCTGTGACTTTGGCCAAGTATTTGAGTCTCTGTCTGCAAAATATAATCCCCTCCATTCCTCTGAGGGTTGCTGTGAGGAAAGAGTCAGTAATATAACAGACATGGCATAACCTTGTAGGTATTCAATGAATGGCTGCTCATGGACTGATCAAATTATCCAATTTTTATGCAGGACTCCTGGGCCTATTATTTTGCAGGTTGTGAGAAAAAGGCATAGGGAGGTAGAAGGGAGGGCAGAAAGGAATTCTTCCTTCACCTCCATTTATCTGTAATTCGGTTTTCTTCCTGTGCTTCCTCTTAAGTTGTGTCCATTGCTACCATGGCAGTCAGTCAGAAGGCAGCTTGACCCTCTTTTCTCACTAAATTGACTGATGCTGAGGAGGCTTGCATCTCCTCTTCCCTCTATGGTAGCGATCGTCCTAGCTTCTTCTCTAGAATAAACTTTTCTATTACTATCCAGTTTGAAAACTTGGAATTGCTTACTTTCTTAGATTTGGGTTTCATTGCCTAGCTTTGCATTAAGATAATCACTGTCTAAAGTGGAGGTCATAACAGATCATCCCTGAACAGAACAGGCCAACTCTATCACAGCCAGTAGCTCCTCCATCTCAATCTCAACACCATCTTAGACATGAAGAGGTACCCTAGCATGAAGCCAGGACGAGCCTTTGGCCACCTGACAAGGCCTGTGCGCACTGGCTGGGTCCCTCACCCACCTATAGTCTCTTTGAGCCCTTGTTCTGCTCACAGAGCTGGAGCACACCCTCCGCTCAGCCCAGCCAGAGTTTGGCACATGCCCGACACAAAGTCCTTACAACCAAACCCTAGTAAGCATAAGAAAAGGCAGCTGTGTGATTAAAGTAGGTACTGACAAGGCTATTGACAAGAAGGATATTGATAAGATGAAGGATATTGACAAGCTCCTACTCTACGTCCCAAATCTCTCTTTTGACCGAAATTCCATCATTACTAAGCCACAAAACAGCACACTGGATTTTCTGTTAATTATTTCCCTCTCCACTTGGTTCCTTTACAAGATGCAAACACACTATTTACTTGTGGTCTCACTACCTCCTAGCTGTGAAGCCACTGGGCAAGATTCTTACCTTTCCCCCCTGCCTCATGCTTCAGTTTCATCAACTGTAAAATAGGGATAGTAATAGCACCGGACTTGTAGGGGTGATGTGAGGACTAAATGGGTGAGTACGTGTAACTCAGAAGTGCTAGCAACGTGTTTGCTGCTATTATTAAGTCTTCAGGGTTTGAGCATAATGAGCACATCAGGCTGCAGTGTCATATGTAAGAGTTTAGGGGGAAACTCAGTGCGGCATCCGGTAGTAAAGAGGGAGAGAAGGTGAGATAGCTGGAAAATGGTTTGCCATTTTGCCAAATTTTACAGATTACTCTGTCACCCCAAAGGGGAACATTTCCCTTTGACAACAGCCATTCCTGAAACTGGGAATGGTGCTGGGGCTGATAAGCCTTCTGTCAAGCTTTCTTTATCTAAACCAAAGAATGTCTTCCACGTCCCTTCTCAATTCAAATATCTACTTAGAAAAGAAAAGAGAACGTACTTAGTCAAATGGGGCCATCTGGAACCCTGCCTGTTCATGCCTCAATTTATTATAATTCTTATGTAACAAATACGTAGAAGAAATGGGATCTGATTCACATTATATTTCAAAAGATGAGAGAAGATTCAGTTAAGAATATGTACCACTACTAACCCACCTTCCTGAGTTAATATATTAATACCTACTTATTAAATATATCCACTTATTATTTTCCATTATATGTGATCTTATCAAATCAAGTGCTAAAAGTCTTACTTTGTTAAGTAAAAAACACAGTGCATTGATGTTTTAATAACTTTAAAGGAAAGTGCCTAATATCAAATATTGTTATCTTTGATCTGTGTATGTTTGCATAATAAATCTTTGTGCACAGACACATAACTACACACAGTGGCTTTATGCATTAAATGTGCCAATATAGCACATTTTGATATTAGAAAGATAGCGACTGTGACTTACTCAGGAACTTAACAGAAGGAATTGGAAACATTTTTCTCCTTCATGCTTCTTAATTAAGATCTACCCACGTAACAACCATGGGAACATTTATAAGTGAGGAAATATTTTCCATTTCACCACTACACACACATACATATATATATATATATATATATACATGTTTTTTAAAAAGCACTTTATAACTTTATGGCCTTGTTTAAAATTTCTCTCCAAAAGCCTAGCAAAGAACATTTGGGAATACCTTGTCCTCCAAGTGGCTGTGTAACAAATAGTTTGAACTATTGCTTCTAAATCTGCATTTATAAGTGATGACTGTGCCTGCATGATGAAAGGCATCCAGTCCTATGGCTCTTTACACTGACCCAGGGAAACAATGTTTTCCAGATATTTACAACAGTTACAGCCTACATCAAATTACTTTATCATTTCGTGTGGGTGACACATTAGCTATTTCATCAGCACTGTGCCAGATTCAAAGAAAATGACTATAGGAAAAACTATTAGCATTTGGGAGAAGAGCACCTCAATATTTTATATTTCTACTAATCCCCTCAAATAAGCAATTTAAAAACATTTCTGTAAAGAACACGTCTACCAAATAATTGGTTCAAGTTTGGGAAGTTCGAACACTTTCTTCCTTTTCCCTTTAAGGTCTAGACAATTTGAGAACCAGATGTAGGAGCCAGATGGAAGCTTGAAGCATGGCATCAGCTTTAATACCAAGGGCTATTACAGGGCTGCCGAGTTAGGCTGGCAACCCGTATGGACACAGGGCTTGAACCTGAGGCAAACGTGCAATTTCTTATTCTTTTTCCTGGAACTGTACTGGTTCACTCAGTTGCTGGCAGAGCAGATGGAGCTCTGCCAGTGTCACGTGGGGCCTGTGTTAGTTTGGGTCCTCCAGAAAGCAGATCTCAAGAGGGGATTAGACGGGTAAAATATTTATTGGGGAAAAAACTTGTAAGGAAAAATGGAAGGGTTGTCAGACGGTGATGCAGGTGAAGGAGAGTGGGACAGAAGGTTGGGCAGAAGCATCTTAGACATCAGTGATGTTTTAAGGAAAATTCTCGAGCCCAGGTCCCTCCCAGAAGAGTCCCAGGTCTCCCAGGAACGGCCTGCCTTAGGATTCTGTGACACTCAGTCATTGGCCATGAGCAACCGTGGGAAGTGTGACCTCAGCATGGTGATTGGTGGGTTTCAGGGTGAAGCAGCTGGGACTGTCATTCAATTATCCTCCCTGCAGGAAACTGATCCGAGAGGCGTGCTCTTGTGGCTGCCACAGAGATCAAATGTTCCTGCGACACCTTCGTTCCAGGGCCCTGGAGAATATGCCCTCCATTGCTAGCAAACAGGGGAAATGAGCTAACCAGCAAGCCTGTCTGTAGTAATGAGCTGGAGTTCTAGGGGCTGCACACAGCACCTGATCTTACTGTTCCGTAGTCGCTGTTAATATGTATGTTTGGTGTCTGTATGCTGAGGTATAGATTTGTCACTATGGTACATTCTCGGAATTAATCAACTAAACCACAATCAATAAGTTAGTCTGTGCACTTTTTTCTGTACCAGCCATCGGAGGAGCCACACAAAAGAAGTACAGGATGTAGTTCTGCCCTAAAGCCACAACAACATACAAACATAAGATGACAGGAAATTTAAAACACTTTCCAAAGCAGGGGGGAAGAGCTGGGTCTCCTCTGACGTTCCATCCTATCTCACCCATATTCAAAGAGGTTCTGCGTGTATCAGTTTCAGTTTGTTTATGCTTCCCAGAAATGTCATTGGAACAAAGGCTGGCAGCCACTGCACATCGAACAAAAAAAAAAAAAAAGAAAATTCCAGGACCAAGTCATTGTTGGAGTCAGCCGCGCACTAACAGTCTACAAATCGCTACCTTTCAGGCATGATGATATTATGGTACCAAATTAAATTGGATCTTGTAGGATGCCTCTCTTAGAACACAAACCTTTCTAACTCGTGGTAATTTTTATTAGTTACCAGACACTGAACAGTACTCTAGTGTTTTCTAAGTAATAGGGAAATGACTTGTTTTCTTCTTCCAATTTTATTCCTCTACAAACTTAAGGAGATCTTGAAATTCTGAGGGTGTCTCAACAGCACAAGAAAAAGTCACTCTGCTAGAATTACACTCTGACGTTATTCTTGCTTTAATTTTTTTCTGCTTCGTGTCCATGACCCAGAGAGACCAAACATCTTTTTCAGTGAGCTGATTCTCTCTCCTTTCTTTCTCTTCAGGGTATTCCTCCCACTTCAGATGAGGAAAAGAAGCCAATTCCAGGAGCGAAGAAACTTCCAGGACCTGCGGTCAACCTTTCGGAGATCCAGAATATTAAAAGTGAACTGAAGTATGTCCCCAAAGCGGAACAGTAGTTGGAAAAAAAAGGTGGGTGGAAAACTATTTTCTTTGTCCCCGAAAGACCACTATAAAATGGTTTAAGGCAGACTTCCACCAAAGGAGTCTGGAATTCCAGAAGTGTTTACTTAAAGTTTCAAGGCCTTCAAGTTAGATCAGTAACTTTCCGGCACAAAGGTTGTCTGGCATGTAAAGCCAAGCTTTTAGGCCTATCTTGTTCCAAAACCAGTCAGAAGGCCATTGAGGATGTTTGTCTGCCATCCCCTTTCTGGTCACCTTCTTAGTTGGGGAAGGGTTGGGTTGGGAGAGGAAAGATGCTTGGTAGGGGGCCTTAAGGAACTTTTGATCTCAGGGCCCAGGGAGCCCTTCTTCGTTCTATGCCTCAGTTTCCCCATCCAGATGCCCAAATAGCGATGAGCTGCTTCCAAGCTGGAGGATCAGAGTAGCAAGGAGCTGAGGAGGTTTGGTGGTAACTCAGGTGTGTGTAAGGCAGACCAAGAGGACCTAGTAATGACTTTGAAGGTAAAGGAGGGAAGGGTAGGCTCAGAATTGTACCTGCTACTTGAAGAGGCATTGCAAGCAGGGCCTGTGACTTTATTTTCATTTTAATTGGATCTATTCAATAATGATCCCCTCAGGGAGGCTGGGGGCTCAGCCCCACCCTCCACCTGAAGACTGGTACGGGATTTCTGTCAGCAGTGGGCTTATGGAATTGGCCCAAGTCATCATTCTTTCTCCTATGAGATTCTGGGAGCAAATCTACTTTATCCAACATTACTGAATCCCACCACCCACAGTTTATTCTATTCCTTAAGCAGAAGTTTAAGTCTAGAGGAGAGGAATCAATACTGGGAACATAAGGTATTTATCTGGCTGAATGTCCATTCATTTGTTTGTTCATCTACTCATTCATTTATTAAACCATTATTTATTGAGTATCTGCTGTGTGCTGAACACTAGACACATATACTGATCACTTACCATGGGCCAGTGAATGGAATGGCCCTTATACCAATGGAAGAGCATTCTATCCATTGTTCTGTTAAGCTTCGTGATACCCAGTATTGCTCCCATTCTTGAGATGAGTCTTAGACAGACTGATTTTCCCCATCTATCATGCATCCTAAAGAGGCGATCTGACTTCAAAGTGACTGCTGCCACTTACTTAGTATACTGCTTCGCCCCTTCCTCTCCCCATACCTTCCAGACAGACTGCACACTCCCTGTGGGTATTAGGGTAAAATCTTCTGACCACATGCATAGTGAAGACAAGCATGGCAAGGGGGCCCTATTGTGTCTTTTGTAAATATAATGAAGAAGAGACATTCTGTGAGACAATCCCATAAGTGATGGATGGTACTTGGGTCACACTTGTGCTGATTCACTTGCAAATGTCCTAGTAAGTTATGCCGAAAAGATTTCTTCATAGAGTAGAGAAAGAAAGGAGCCGTTTCGAGTTAAAATAACAGAACAGTACCTAATGTTCTCAGCACAGTTACACAAAAGAACAAAGGAGTAAGAATAAAATACACTGGATTCTATGATCATAGAGTGAATCCCAGGAACATGCATGGGACCAAGCGACGTGAGCAGGAACTGACCTGAAGTGTGGCCATAGACACTTACTATTAATGATGAAGGAATGAAACAAATTGATGACTGAGGATTATGAGACTCAGTCCTGCTTGTGTTGTGAAGCTGAGATGAAATATTCCAATATGCTTGGGATAAAGCTGCAGAACTTTCTGGTGAGAAAGCCCGCAGAAGGAAAATGAACTTTTGGTAATATTTATTATTATCACCCAACCAAGGCTGTTCAGTTAAACACATGAATTTTTAATGCAGAGTTTAAAGGGTTTTGCTTTTATGAAATCCATGCCGACCTAAATTTAACCCTAGTTTCAGCTTCAGAAGAATCTGGTTTTGAAGATTCAAAAGAATGCTGTTTCAAAATTAGCTCAGAGAGGATCCTGCAGCGTTATTCAGCAGTGAGGCTGATTCTGTAGCCTTGGATCTGTGGTTACGCTAATGAGGAACAATATCAGCTCGATAAAATATTGAAAAGGTACCAGGTATCCAGAACACAGTTTTGTTACTCCATCTTCTCAGAGAAGACCACTCAGAGAGGCCTATTTGTCCTCACTCTGTAAGAAGGTGAAAACCTAAGCTGTCCAGTAATTAATCTGAATTCCTCATGAGTACAGTCACTGTTTTAAGCCAAGGAGTGATTTTTATTTCTTTCAGGAGAGGTACTACGCTAGTTTGTTTTTGACTCATCAATTCTTCTCCTGCAAAACTGTCCAATTTTGAGACTTCCATGGTCATGGTTTGTGGTCACAGAAGGAGAGCATTTCTTAACATTGATTAATCAGTGGATTCATAAACGACAAATACCCTGGACCAGCCATCATTTGGCCCCTCACTGCTTGGATATGATTTCCTCCTTTTCTGGGCCACCACTTTGTCACCTACCCTCACCATGTAGTGTTCAATGATTTAATCAAACAGATCATAGTTTAAAGACTGAGTGAATAAGTCCATAGTACCAAACTGTGAAAACCATAAGACTTAAGGCTCAAAGTCTAGGTTATAACTATTACCATATGTTAGACATAAGATAGAGCAGCACTTCCTTCCAGCCAAGATCAGCCCCTCCTTGTAAGTAGGATTTCAGATTCTTTCCATGCCCTGTGTCATGGCTAGAACTGTTCATGAAAAATTGGTAGAAAACATTACAGGACAAGAACCAGAAATGTCAATGACTAGCCAGTTAGAGATCAGTAACCATGGCTTGTGGCAAAGGACTTAGGGCCTGGACCCAATCAGGAACCAGAACCAGGCAACACAGAGATAATACATACCAAGTCAAGACCAAGAAACACAGGGGAATCCCAAATGGGGCCCTACACCACACCAGAACAGGCTGGGGCAGGGAAGGTCATGTGTTCAGCCACAAACCTCTCAGGATTCGTCTGGATGTGACTTAAGGTGGCCAGATGATAACTAAGCAAGCCCAGGAGACAGATGAAGAGACAGGACCAGCAGCAATGTCTGAAAACCAAGAGGTCTCCCATACTCCCATGCCTGCTCGTTTACTACATGATCAGGAGTCTGCCGCCCCATGTTCACCATCAAAAGCCACTGTCAGCTTATCTGCTTGTAGCTGCAGCAGATGCTACCGGAGACTTCACAGACAGGGGTCTGGGGAGGCTGGGGGACTGCTAATGGCTGGTATCCAATAGACTCTGTGCCCTCTTCTGCTCTCTCCCAACCCTCAGATCAGACCACAGGTGCCCGATAAAGGCGTTTCTGTGCCATGGACACTTCCTTCACTCTGTGCTGTAAGATATACAAATGTCAGACTCAGTCCTTGCTCTCAGGATGCTTAAGTCTTGATGGAAAGATAAAAATAAAATACTTCAAAAAGGGACAAAATGAATGATTCAAGAATTAGAGAGCAGCTCAGTGATTCAAGATATCCTATGGCTGTTTATGACCCACTAAGAAGCAGGCAGTAGAGAAAACTGATGTTATGACTCATGAGAGGAGGACCGCAGAGGGACCATTTCAAGGAGGTGGTGGGAATGGAATGGTTTAAACAGAGGCTCAGAGATAGCCTCTGGACACAGGGAATGTCCCGACCATCATTAATGAACCAGCCTGCTGAGACCAAACAGTTCCTCTAGGGTAACACTTGTTAGACTTTTGGGGCAGAGCAAAATAAGATCCCACAACCCACCCACACCCTCTCTTTTCTTTTTCCAGCAGTAAAAGAACTCAGTGATAACAAAGAATTGGAGAGGAACATAATAAGTATTAAAGTAGTAGTGACGCAGTAATTATGAGAAGAATGATTAACAAAGATAAACCCTAAGAATAATTCTACAATTATGTTAGTGAACACAAAGATAGCAGCAATTGAAAGCCCTGGGACCGATGAAGCACTAGAAAGAAACTGTCACTCTGAAGTTGCAGGAATTCCTCTCTGTGTTGGACACTGCAGCATGGCCATGTGTTGTGTGACAGCCAGACCTTATGATTATGTACTAAACCAGGGTTTCAGAAAAATGCAACATTTTAGTGATTCTTAATAACTCAGTAGCTTTGGGCCATGTATATAACTGAAAGTCTATGGAGTTAATCCCTATTTTCCTGTAAGAATTGAGGAAAGCACTTGCATTTTGGAATCAGGAAAACTTTGGAAGTCACCCAGTGAGCACTGGGCCATACTTTGAGAAACACTGCTGTAGGGCAGTAAGTGAGAGTGAATTGGAATGGTCCGCAACTTGTGTACACCCATACACAGCCCCATGGTCTCCAGTGAGTCTCCATCTTGTACCCCACATTGGCTAACCAGCCTTGATTCTAGATTTTGTAGATTTGAAAAGAACCATTATAATGCCTTGTTGTGGGAGGCCTGCCCTCTCCATCTAGCACTCTGCCCCACCCCTGGCATCTTCTGTTGATGCTGTCACAATCCTTACTAAAGTGATGTGTTCATTTTTTTAAAATCTTCTTCATGATGGCAGAATATAGTTTCCTAAAGGCTGGGGCATATCGGATACATCTTGAACACACCTGCCTTATTACTGGTGCCCTGACCACAGTAAGTCTGGTGTCCTGAGAAATACGTTCTTGCAGACTTTCTGTGTCCTTGGATTCTCAGGAAGATTACTATTGAAAAGCAAGACTAGTTTTTCTCTCAAGGACTAAAGGTAACATTGTTGACCATGATCAGTAAAGGGCTCAGAAATTTGACTTTAATTCATTGATTGTAACTTCATTCCTCTGGGAAACTGAAAAATTAGGGAAAATGTCAAGTTTGGCTCATATTCCTGAAAAGGGGAGAGAAACATGTAAATCCAAAAGAAAATCATTTAATTTTCAAGAATTCTTTGGCTTTATTTTTCAAAGAATGTCTATGTCCAGATAAAACATATTTACCAACCAATCATCCAGAGAGAAGTCATCTCTAATTAAGGAGAACATGAGGTGTTCACTGCTCTTAAATAAATGTTAAGCATTATGCATCATCGTCATTCTTGCTGATTCAAAGGCGAATTCTGAGAGTATTGGCAAAAGAGCAAATTGATTTACTCAGACACTTGATGAAGTGCATTTAGCACCTAACGACAGCTCCTCTGAAATACATGAAACAAAAACTGACAAAATTGAAGGGAGAAATAGATAACTGACCACTATTAGCACAAGACTTCAATACTCCACTTTGCACAACGGCTAGAGCAAGTAGACGGAAGATCAACAAGGAAATTGTCTCAGTCTGTTTGGGTCAGTATAACAGAACTCCATAGGCTGAGTTGTTTATAAACAACTGAAGTTCACTGCTCATAGTTCAAGAGGCTGGGAAACCAAAAGTCAAGGCACCAGCAGATTTGGTGTCTGGTGAGAACTTGCTTCCTGGTTCACAGATGGCCATCTTTTCCCTGTGTTCTCACATGACAGAAGGGGCAAGGAAGCTCTCTCTGGGGCCTCTTTTATAAGGGCACTAATTCCATTCATGAGGGCTCCACCCTCATGATCTCGTCACCTTCTAAAGGCCCCACCTCCTAACACCATCATATTGCAGATTAAGTTACAACATTTGAATTTGGGAAAGCAGAACATAAACATTCAGTCTATAGCAGAAACAGAAGACCTGAACAAGAGTATAAACCAACTAGACATAACTGACAGCAGTGGAACACTCCACCCAACAACGGCAGAGTACACATTCTCCTCGAGTATACATGTGGCACATTGTCCAGGACCTGTTTCATATTAGGCTATAAAACAAGTCTCAATAGGTTTAAGAGTACTGAAATCATGTTAAAGTATGTTCTTAAACTACAATGGAATGAAATCAGAAGTCAATAACAGAAAGAAGCTTGGGAAATTCATAAGTTGTGGAACTTAAACCACACACTCCTAAGTAACCAATGAGTCAAACAAGAAATCACAGGGAAATTAGAAAATACTTTGAGACAAATGAAAATGAAAATCCAAGATACCAAACTGTGGCATGGAGCAAAAGCAGTGCTTAGAGGGAAGTTAATAGTTGTGAATGCCTGTATTAAAAAAGAAGAAAGATCTCAAATCAATAATTAACCAGTCAAATCAATATTAGCAGCTCCATATTTGGGAACCATGCCCTTTATCATCTTAGAGTAAGCTGAACCCATATCTACATAAATGGCAGATGATTAAATTGATGTGTGAATGGAAATATCAGCCCTTTCAAATGGTAAAATGTAGAAAGTTTAAAAATCTCTTGGTATAAATACTGTAACAACATGATAGAAGCTGGGAAATAAAAAGTAATCACCCAAAAGATCACCATTTAGCATAATACTCATGTTGCTATCTTCCCTTCCAGTCTTTTCCCTTGGATTTACATATGAGATTCAGTACAACTGAGTTGCTAACAATATGGAGTTTGGGAGCATGAAGACTTGGTCTCATTACCTGCTACCTTTGTAACGTTGAGCTCTATGTCTCTGTTTCCTCGTTTCATAAAAGGCAGGAAATGGCGCCTCCCTCATAGGGTTTAGGATTAGGGAGATGTGGAGGTTTAGGAAGATGTATTTTTAAAAGTATATCCAGGCACAGCACCTGGGTCAGGGTAATTACTCTTAAATGGGAACTGGTTCTCCTTTGACTTTTTCCCTTACATAACATCATTCATAGTGCATGTACGGTTTTGTCTCTTGCTTTTCCCACTTTACCTTTTCTCATAAGAATACTTTTTCCAGTTTTATTGGGAAATAATTGACATACATCACTGTATAAATTTAAGGCATATAGCTTGATGGTTTGATTTATATATATTGTGAAATGATTTATAGAAATGGGTTCAGTTAGCATTTATCATTTCATATAGGCACAATAAAAAGAAAAGAAAGGAGATGAGTACTCAGAATTTACTCTCCTAACAACTTTCATATCTATCATACAGTCGTGTTAATAACCACAGTCACCATGTTGTCCATTACATCCCTAGCACTTATTTATCTTATAACTGCAAGTTTGTAACATATGACTACTTTCCTCCAATTCCCCCTGCCACCCTCTGCCTCTGGTAATCACACATTTGATCTCTTTTTCTATGAGTGAGTGTGTGTGTGTGCTTGTGTGTGTGTGTGTGTGTGTGTGTTTTAGATTTCACATATAAGTGAGATCATATAGTATTATTGTCTTTCCCTGAGAATCTTGTATGTTACTTTGAGCTTTCAGAATTAAGATGATTTATTTCTCATAGTTTTTGACTTATGATGATTTCCTAACATTTTCCCTCTCCCAGAAGCCAGAGGACTGATTTATTGTTTTACACAGAACTAAACTTTAAAAAACCCCACAAAACCCAACAACTTCTCCAAATGTCTTCTCTGTGGTTTGCTGGAAATTTTTTGTCCTCAATTTTGAAATGTTCCCTGCTTTGACCCAATTAGAGAAGCTCTATCCACTTTCTTTGAAGGAAATGGTTTTATGCTGAGATTTTTCACTCTCTAGTGAAGCCACATTTCTTTTGATTTGTGATGCTCTTTTTTTGGTCCCTGCTCCCCACTTGGTTAGGATAAAGATGAGTACTGCAGTCTTTCTGAACTACATCAAGGTTTTATTCATTTGTTAACCTGCCTGGCAAAGCTATTGTTCTAGGCTCTGGTTACAGCCTGTGTGGGTGTAAAGTACTCCTGAGGGTGAACATGAGGAACCTTTGAGCTGATTGTGGCAGTTGCTTTAAGAGCTTCTCTACAGCAAACACACAGAAGCTTCTTGGATAGTTTCTATTAAAACAGAGATCTGGAGGGCCTAGTGTGCGAATTCTCAGGAAGGATTTCGAATTGGTGAGAGTAGAAAAGAGCCCAGAGAAGCCTATCTACTCCGGCCAGCTTGCTCCAAGGTGACTCAGGACCCAATTTTGTAGAACCTTGTACGCTGGCATGTAGATTTCCATGGGGGCTAAAGGATAGTTACTACTGGCACTTGTCCTGTTCTCAATGCAATGGAACTCAGTACCCTATCTCAGTGGTTCTGGGGGCAGGGGGCAATGTCAAGAGACAGTCTGAGTTGTCACAACTTGGGGGAGGTATGTGCTGCTACTGTCATCTAGTGGGGAGATGCCAGGGATGCTGGTAAATATCCCACAATACCCAGGGCAGCCCCCACAACAAAGAATTATCCAGTCCTCAATGGGAGTTGTGCTGAGAGTAAGTGACCCTGATTTATCTACTTGAAAGGCTGATGTCAGGACCAACTTGCAAATGTTTCTTTCCAAGCAATCAATGCATTGCATTTTACAGAAATTAAAACATTAATCAAAAGAGAATAATAATTAATTGCCCAATATTTATCATCTCTTCACATTAATCAGAGACTTAGCAATAAAGCATTCAAATATGATTCTTTTGTCAACTGGTAAACTAAATATATTTATGATATATGGTACATATGGAATATCCCTGAATTAGAGTATGAGGCCTTAAACACCACTATTTTTCACAGGTTATTTTTTCATCTCAAGTGTATCAGAAAGCAGTAGGTTATCTCAGCAGCTCAAGTCTTTTAAGCTATGAAGGTTAAGCACTAAGCATTAGTAATCAACACCAACATTAATGTCATTGTTTCCACTGTTATTGCTAGCTTTTATGACGTGCTCGTGATATACCTGACACTGGGCTTCGAGGTTCACATACATTATTTCATTTACTCCTTGTGCTGACTGTGATGCCCATTTCACTTACGGGGGAAAGAAGGCTGAAGAGAGTTCATGTAACTTGACCCAAATCATCCAGATTATAAGCCACAGAGGTGAGATGCCAACTGTCATCTGTCACACTTCTCAGTCAGTCCTTTTAATCACTATCACCCACTGCATTCTTTAAAAATGTTCTTTTAATTGTAGTCTTACAGACTCTGCCAATATCTCCCTGTGGTAGGTCACAGTAAAGCAAGTAAAGGCTCAAGAGACTGTAGAAACTGTCACCTCGAGGTGACACCACAACTCTAACATGTTGGTTAAATTCTTCATCCAGTTGTTTGTTCATTCATTCATCCACTCATGCATTCATTCAGTCAATCATTCAACAAGCATTTATTAGGCGTAAAGCATGCACCAGGTGCTGAGGAGATCAGCTCTGGGGATTCAAATACGAATCAGAGTCCACCCGAGGTCAGTGGCATGGGCAGGATTGCCTGGGGGCACGAACAATTTGCTCTCTTTAGGGTCTTGGAAAAAAAGGAAGGGTTCATTAATGTCCATAAACATCCGAGAAAGCATGGGAGACAGACAGAGAAAGGCAAAGGAAGCAAAGGAAAGGAGGAGAGGAGGAAGGAGGGAGATGGAACAGCAGCAATCGTGGCCGTGCCTGGGATGACACAGCCCTGGCCCATGCTGCCAAAACTTCAGCCCGGGAAGGCCAGGCCTCTGCAGAGCCTGCCTTTGCTCCCGGGATGAGCAAGGGCTTGCCAGCCGTCTCCCACCCATGAAGCCTTTCCTCTCACTCCTTCTCCCACTGTGTGCAGCCCACGCAGAAAACTGGGGAAGTGAATTCCAGGCTGTCTAATCAGGCTCGGCTGCATCGTGACAACCGCTGCTCGTTTTAACTCCCCCCACACGTGGCATTTGAGAAGGAGAAGGAATCACGAGGAGCAGATCAAGACTAGCACGTTTAACTCGTACTCCCTCGCCCCCGCTCTCTGCGCGGGAACTGATCATCCCACACCCTCCGGTTTAGGGCTTTATGCAGATGGCGAGGTGGTGGCTGCTTTAATCCCAGGCAGGGTCAGTCAATTGGCTTCTCACTGAGGGAAATTTCTATTAAGCAGAGAACAGACTGGAGTTACTTTCGTCCAGGCAGGTGGCACCAAGGCTGCTCAGAACAATTCATCTGGACTGCTGAAAAAACAGCAGAAAGCAAGCATGCCCTACTGCCTGAGAGTCACTGGATGCCTTGGAGAAAGGACAGTGGCACTTCCTTCCACTGAGAAGACCGCCCTTACGTGTTGCAGGCACAGCCGAATCCTTCACACGTAATACACATTTTTTCTGCCTCGCTCTTGCCTCACCTCCAATTTTAGACACAAATGATAGGAATCATGGCTGCCCTTTAGTTCCAGAGGCATCGATTAATTCCCCAAAACTTACCAAACGGGGTTATTAAATTCTAAATGTTCAAACATCCATTTATTCAGACTCAATTAATTTTCATTTCCTAACTATTTTGTACATGGCTACCTGGAATTTACTTTGGCTGAATTCACTTTTATCTTTGTAAAGTAAGTGAACAGCATGAACTAGATTTGAAAGGGAAGATTCAAGTACTAGAATGAATTCCCTCATTTAATAAGTGAACATCTGTGCACCTACTGCACGCCAGGCTTTACCACAGTAGAGACAGGTGATACAAGACAACATCCCTCGAGAGACTTACAGCCTAGCTGGGTGTGAATGTGACAAGGGACATTAGCACATAAGAGCTGCAGCAGGAATGAGGAAACAAGATGTCACCTTTGAATACAGGTGACAAAAGTTTCTAGATAGGATGTTGGAAAAGGATTCTACCAGAAGGCAGTTGAAGAGCGTAAACTTTAGAGGTGGGTCAGGCACTGGCTCATGTCCTGGCTTTGCTATTCTCTTGGTCTGTGATTTGGCTAATCGCTGTTTCTTTTTCTGAAAAATGAGAAAAGTTCCTACCGCACAGGGGTGATTTTGCTCCCCACCCTAAGGGACATTTAGCAATGTTTGGAGACATTTTTGCTTGTCACAAATGGTGACAGGGTGGGTACTCTTGGCAGCTAGGGGTAGGGGCCAGGGACGCTGCCAAACATCCCACAACATGCAGGACAGCCCCCCACCAAGAAACTTCAATGGCGCTGAGGTTGTGAAATGCTGAATTAAATACATAGTGTGTGCAAAGTCCTCGGCGCAGTGGTAGCTATTATTATCGCTAATGACAGCATGTCACCATTGGAAGGAACTTAATTTAAGGCACTGAGCACTGGACATGCTGGATAGAGTAGGACACACTTGCGCTCCACTCCCAGCCATGTCACGTAAGAAGTCCGTGACCTTGAGCAAGTTCCTGATCATTCTGAGCCACGTCTATAAATAGGAATAATAATCCCGATCTTGAAAGGCGACCATAAAGAGAGTGAGTTGACTCGGATGTGGCATCTGGCACAAACCGGCATCCAGAAAGTTATCATTCCCTCTGCTGTCCCCACAACTTTCCCCTGCCCTCTGCTCTCTGCTCCTTCCAAGAGCAAGGGTTGGTTTGTTGGTTGTTAAATGAAATACTCTCTGAAGAGTAGCTCTGCATATTTCCTGAAGAAATGTGAAAAAGCTCACTGAATATGAAAACTCACTAATTGTCTGTGACTAATTGAGCTCCCTGAGGCGCTGGTAAGCACCTGGGAGGTCCTCTGTCTCAGTCACCAGCTACCTTGAAGCTTTGGAGCTGGAGTCAGTTCCTGAGATGATTTCTAACCTGCAAGTACCCCCTTTCGCCTGGAGGAGGCACTGCAGCCCCATTTTTCAAAACCTGCGGCAGCTCCTGTTTCCAAAGCCCTTGTCTCTTGACAGCAAAATGACAAACATTTCACTTGAGCACTTTCATTTGGTTTTGGAGACTTCAAGGGATTGCCATCTTCTCCCCAGCCACTTTTAACTACCAAATATGTCTGGTTTGTAATTTCGGATCTTTCTCTGAAGAAAATCAGCTTAAGAAATATTTAGAGAGTCAAGCTGCCATTTTCTTACTTCCAAGGAAAAATGAAACAATGCGTTTCAGACACCATATTACTAAGCATTTTGAATGGGCTTGATGGCCAAAAAGAAGCATCTCATCTTTTTAGTAATCTTTTGCACACAACTATGGACTACTGAAATCTGGTCCAGAAACAAGATCAAACAAGATCCATGTCGATCTAAACATCCAGAAGCTTCCTGTGTGCCTTCTCTCTGAATTTAATAATTGAGTCTTGTCTGCTTTGCAATAAGAGTAAAACAGGTAGGCAGTCAGTAATAAATACAGATGCCACATAACATGGCAACTTGGAGAAGTTGTGCAACAGCCACTTCAGGGGGCATCGCGGACCAGGCAATGAGGAAAGAGAGGCTTATTTGGAGTTTGATGGCAAAAACCACATCACATATTTTAACTAGAGGCTACTAGTAGCAATAATATTAACAAGCCCTTGTACTTCATTTTAAGGATTCCAAAGTATTCCTGGGTTCATTCTCTTTCAAGGCTCACAACAGCTCCATGAGACAGGTGGGACACGAATCGAATTTGCAGTTCATTCTTATGTGACTTCCAACTGCACCCAGGGTGAGAGATTGTGGAATGTATTGTCATGTTCCTCAAGAGAAAGTTTAAGACTAACTATTAATTCAAGTCCATCTGTAGGAAATGAGTGTGATCCCTTTTAATCAGAAAAGTAGGATCACTATGAAGTATGCAGCAGGTGCCAAGGAGGAGTTAGTTACAACCTGTGCTATGGGCTAGAACAGGACAGATAATGGCTCTGCTAATACCCAGAGGGACTTTTCTTACTGATATAGAAAGAGAGCTAGGATAAATCTATCCACTTGTACCTATAGATATATTTCAAAGGAAAGGTATTATCTCAATTTCCATTTCTATTTACTGTTTTCTTGCTGCCTAATGAAAGAAAATTATATTGTATCCTTTATATGTATATAAACGTGCAATGTACATGCACACACATTTTTGATGCTGGCATATGAAAATAAGGTTGAAATATCTTACTTTTATAAAGACCAGGTGTCAAAAAAATGGACCTAGGGAAAACTTTAAGATACCCCCAAATCATCAACCTAAAGGTCAACTCTTCTGGAAAACTCTCCACTGTCACCAACAGCCATGAAATGGTGCCCTGGATTCCCTGCAAAATTATATTTGAAGGTTATCTGTCAGGGGAGAGAACCTGAGAGTCATTCTGAGCCAAATCCAACCCAATTATGGGCCAATTACAGACCTGCTTCCACTGCCAGGAGCAGGTTACACCACCAACTGAGCTGGTCTCAGGGCCCCTGGCTGGCAGGGAATCCCAGTGCATGGGAAGAGCTCGTGGCCTAGATAAGACAAAACAGCTGATAATGCTCAGAGAGCAGAAGAAATGGCAAATGCAACTGCTTTATAATGAGCCCTGAACCTCCTAACCATTTCACTGCCATCCCTTCAGAATCAATTCCAGACTCAGTTTTCTCCTGGGTGGCACCCTTTCTCCCTCGGTGATCAAATTATGAAATTCCAAGAGGCAGCAGGCAGGCTTTGCTCCCGCACTTGGAGTCAACCTGCTGCAATCCTGCAGTCTTGGCTACAGTGCTAACTAGGAACACAGTGCCTGAATACCCACATCACCAATGACAACCTTACTTAACATGTAAGAGTTAAAATAACAAGAAAGTTGAGTTAGAAATTTGTGTTAGGTAAAAACAAAGCTCTATTAAAAATCAAAACAAATTTGTGAATTTTGGCTGGCACTTCCAACCGACTGAGATCATTTCAGGCCCACACTCTAGCACCCAACAATGTAGTTATTCCTCCAGGCTGGCTTTGCATGTCTGATCTGTCAACTTGAGACACAAGCTTGTCCTTATATTTAACTGAGATCTTGAGGAGAGTGGAGACAAGGCAGCACCACGGACAGCATCCTGTGGGCTGTGGCCGTGGAAACTCTTCAGATTGGCTTAGAGTAGTGGTTCTCAAACTTTCTCGTGCATCAGCATCATCTGGAAGGCTTCTGGAAACTTAGACTGCTGGGCCCCACCCCGAGAGCTTCTGATTCAGTAGGTCTGGGATACGCCTGAGGATCTGCTTTCCTGACAAGTTCCCACGGGCTGCTGCTGCTGGTTTGGGGACCCTACTTTGAGAACTACTGACCTAGAGCCATCAATCTGGACTGTTTAGATTTGGACATTCCAAATCCCCTAACTACCTCATCATGTGGTCCACAGTTTTATAGCTGATATCCAAATGTATAGTGAGCAACTTGGCCATATTTCCTTGCTAAAATTCAGATACATGATGCATCAATGAAACAACAATCATTAGTGCTTATAATAGTGCTTCCAAAGGTCAAGTTCTGTCCCAAGCACTTTACCTTGGAATTCTTAAATAAGTTAGTATTAGAGCTCCATTTTACAGGAGAGAAAACCGAGGCACAGAGAAGTTATATGACATCCCCAAAGTGGCACAACTAGACAGTAGGGTGGCCAAAATTCAAATCCAAGATGTCTGATGTTTAACCATTGCCCCAGGCTGATTCTCCATGTGGCAGATAGAGTAAATTCCACGGGAGTGAAATGTACCGTGTAAATTATGAGGGAGAAAGAATCCTAATATAATGCATGAGGAATTCTGCCAGTGACATCAACTTACCTACCAGTCACTTAACCTCGCTGATACATTAATTTCTGTAACTATTTGTTAAATTCTAACACTGCTACAGTCCATGGGTTGGCAAACCAGGGCCCAGGAGCCAAATGCAGCCCACCATCTAGTTTTCTTTTCAAAACCTTTTTATCCTGAGATAATCTTAGATTCACATGCAGTTGCATGAAATAATATAGAGCTCTCTGGATGCAATGATTGGGAAGAAAGAAGAATCATTTTTGTAATCTCTGTAGAAATCTTTCTAAGGAAAGCCTTGCCAAGTTTCAAATATATGCAGAGACCAAAAAGCTAGATTTGATAATCTTCATTCAAGTATACTGTTACAAGTATCTAGGTAGTGAAAGAAAAACACAAAAGAGGTTCTAAATTTGAACATCTTTCAAGTCCAGTGCAAGACAGGACCAGGATCTCAGCTACTTGGATGACTGACAGGCAAATGTATAGCTTTTCTCAAATATTATGACACAAGAACTGAAGGCAGTTTCTGAACAACTGAGTTGTCCAGACTTGGGCCTTGGGTGAGAATCATTTATTTTTACTCTAGTTATCTTAGTCCTGGAGTCAGGCAGCAACAAATTGCTGGATAGAGTTAGACCCATTTTCAGTGCTGACTACACACTAGGATCACCTGGACCTGTCTGAGCCCCACCTCTGACCAATAATTCTTTGGGAGGATTTGTTTCAAAAGACCCCTCTCAGGTCAGGGCACCATCAATGTCATTTAGTCTAACCAAGACCCAACCCAGTCCTCTTTATACCTGATGCTTTCCAGATATGTCCCCCGCCCTGGAGAGTCACTTGGGTTTAACCATTGACTCAGTAACTTTTGACCTCTATCCCAATTCATCTCACACTAAACACTGCTAGGGGTGCTCTTCCTTCCAAATAATCCCAGTTACACCCTTTGGAGTGACTTATTAAGAGCAGAGCCCAAGTAAGTCCCACTCCATTGGAATTTCTTTAGACTGTTCAGTCTCTGGGTGTAAACGTAATATAAGTGGGTTATGTTTTTGGTATGATGTGCTAAGGACTAATTGCCGGGTGTTGAACTGTAAGCTTTGGTTCAAGGCCAGATAGCTATGTTGACCTGCTCCCACAAAGTTGAATCCATGAATTCTCAGGATGCCAGGTATCTAGACACTGGCTATTCACCTTTTTAGAAATGCTCAAAGCAATATGGTCCTACCCTGCAGCTAGGATCTGATTTTTGACATAAATGAAATGCCAGCTTTTCATGAGTCCTATCAATAACACCTATTCATTGACATATAAAATATAAGAGCTGGATTTGACCTAAGGCAACTGTATTAGTTATAGATTGCTGTATAACAAATTACCCCAAGTCTGGCAGCCTAAAACAAAAATATTATTTCAGAGATTCTGTGGGTCAGGAATTCAGAAGTGGTTGAGCTGGGTGGTTCTGGCTGGCATCCCTCCTGAGGTTGCAGTCCAGATGTTGGCTGGAAATGCAGTCATCTAAATCCTTGACTAAGACTAGAAGATCCACTTCCAAGATGGCACACTCATGCCACTGGCTGATTGGTGATGCCTGTTATCAGGAGGCCTTGGTGACACTGGGCTGCTTGAGTGCCCTCACAATATGGCAGCTGGCTTCCCCCAGAACCACTGATCCCAGAGAGAGTAAGGCACAAGCTGTGATGGCATTTATGACTTAGTCTTTGAAGTCACACTCTGTCATTTCTGTAATATGTTGTTGATTATACAAGTCAGCCCTACTTGGTGTTGGAGAGGTCTATACGAGGGTAAGAATACCAGGAGGCAAGGCTGGCTGGGGGCC
Organism: Vicugna pacos; assembly: GCF_048564905.1. Taxonomy (NCBI): domain Eukaryota; kingdom Metazoa; phylum Chordata; class Mammalia; order Artiodactyla; family Camelidae; genus Vicugna; species Vicugna pacos. The sequence continues at coordinate 16,116,723 of NC_133023.1, read as the reverse complement.
ATCTGGGAGGATGCCTACCACAGCAACCTAGCCCTCTATTATTTTTTTACCAGATGAGAAAACAGGTCTGGAGAAGTGAGGTTTTGTCTAAAGTCACATAGGCTTAACATTTCAGTATTTGCTTTTCTTTCAACCCTACTGATCCTCACCACCCACAATTTCTTGTATTTATTTAAAACACCAAATGTTGTTTATCTTTGGGAAGATTAGAAAGATTATTTCCAAATGTGAAGCCAGTTTCCCTGATGTTTTTAACAGCAGAAGCTTTTGTAAACCAGACAACATATAAGCAAAGTGCAGGCTCTGAGCACTTTGGGGAAGGTTGTTCTTCACTTTCTTGAGTCATTAGGCAGGAGGTTCTCCAAAAGGAGGGAGAATAAAGCAGATGCTCTTAGGGCAAGTCCAGAAGCAAACCAGAAGTTCAGAGTAGGAGGGATAAGTCTTAGCTTTATCACACCACCCCCGTGCAGATTTGTTCTTATATTGTAATAGTTTTCCTATTCTCTCTTGATCTCTGAAGGTGAAAACGAAAACAGCAGATAGTAACACCAAAAATCAAACCATCCTCCTTGGGCAATGCTGCTGTGTTAATCAGATGAAGACCAGTGAGCAGCCACAGGGGCTTCCTAGGAGAAGCACAGAATTTTTTTTTCCCGAGAACACACACACAGATTTTTAAGCACAAAACTCTTAACTGTGATAAATACTATCATTCTTTTCTTTTCAGGATCCTCTTTCAAACAGCTCTCTTCTAAGAAGGACAACAACAAGAAAGAAACCCTTTATATAGTCTCTATCCCTTTTCGATCAGTTAAAAAATGGCAAGGCCTGTCATCTCTGATCAACCTAACTAGCCAGGACACAGGACAACTTTCTCTCTGCGTGACCTATTTTGTCTAATGGGCCCACTCCTTTGCCCTCTGACAAGCTACCTTCTCTCCTGAGTTCCATTTATAGCAGGCCTTTATTAATGGTTAAATCGTTAGGAACGGGTCTGTCTCCCTCCCAAGGCTTATTTCCCCCGTTCAATAAACTAAGCCATGGGAACGGAGAGACTGTCCATTTCTGCTTTATTTAAGCTCAGATTCTTCCTAGCCCACAAAATACTGCACACTGACAGGTGAGAGCCCGCCCGGCAGTTTGTGGTCACTAGTGATTTTTCTCGTATTTAGTAATGCTTGGGAGGTCCCTGGGAATTTGTCTAAGCCCCTGATGGAAGTCTTGAGGTCTGGAACAGTGATGCTTCAGTGAGGAGCCCCCGGGCCTTTGCTGATGGTGAAGGGCGGCCCTTCTCAATCCTCAGGCAAGAGCCTGTGGACAAGGGCTCTGAGTTCCTGAAAGGGTTGATCCCTCTCTGCAACTTGAAAGGTCTGCATATGCCATTCATCCATCATGCTTGTCATTGAGCAACTGGTACAGTAATGGCCCATGGCTGGCAAAGTGACCGGTGCACTTGACTCCTTAAAGCCTTTTCTCCTTGTTTTTCATCACCAGAGCCCTGCAACTAACAGATTTTTTTTTTAAAAGCTAAAAACACAAAAGTGATCATGTCACTGCCTCACTAAACAGCCTTCAGGTACTCCCCATTACCCCCAGGGCCTGCACTGAAGGACTCAGACTCACCAGGTTTTCCCCACTTGCATTTCTGCTCACCCAGGGCATTCCTCGCTCCAACCACAGTGAACTACTTCCGGTTCATGGAGGTGCCATGCTGACTCTAGGCCTTTCCACATGCTCAGAATATGACTTTCCAGTCTTCCTCTCCTCCCCTACCCAGGAGCGGGGTAACTCCTCCCCATCATTCAGGTCTCAGTTTACATACTATTCTGGAAAAGCCTTTCCAGAGCCCCTTAAGCTGGATAAAGCATCCACGGCTTCCTGAGTTTGTCCCTTCACAGCTGCATCCATCACCATGGAAGAGTCGACTCCCATCACTTATTTTACTGTCTGACTTTCCTTCTAGATGTTCAGTTCCATGAAGGGGGATAACTTGTCCATTAATGTGTCCACAGTGCCTACCGAATAAATTTTCTAGCATATTTTGTAACCAAATATAACCAGGCATCTGGTTTCCACCTTTAAGCCCATTTAAGCACAGAGCCTCCTCCAAAAGGAACACTGCTCACTGAAAATGGCCTCAAAAAGGAAGGCAAATCTTCACTGAAGAGTTACATTGTAAAACAACCTAAACATTCTCTTGATTCATTATCAGCCCAATAGTCCTTCATCCTAGAGACTTCTAACCCCAAATCTCTCTTCATTCTTCCCCCAATCCAGTTATTCACCGACTGCCCCAGCCTTTATTCTTTCCTGTTGTTTCAACTCAATTCACTGCTTTCAATTCTCCTCTTTACCTATTTAGACCTCCAACAACCATCAACCTTTAAGAACCACAAAGAGTTTGAAGCCAAGATGACAAAGACTCAATCCTGTTTGGAAAGCAGAGGCAGAGACAGGGATGTCTTGATTTATCAGCTTTTTGGGGTCTTCAGCTCAGATTAATAGTAAGAGTACACACATGTCAAGTGTTTACCATGTGGGAGGTACTCCGCTAAACGCTTGAATATGTTATCCTCACAACACCCCTATGAGTTTGATACTATTATCTTCCTGTGCTTCAGAAGAATATTTGCCCAAGGTGACACAGTGAGAAAGTAAGATGGCTGGGATTTGAAGGCAGAGTCTGTGCTGAAGTGTCTCCACAGTAGGCATTCAGTAACCAGTTGAATTTATAGACAGTGTCTGCTGGGGAAGCAGCTTGGAGGCTGGCAAGGCAAAGGGTGTTAAAGCAATGTCTTTGATAAACTGATTGCAAGCACATGTCAAAGCTTTAGTTCAAAGTTGCTTAAAGAAGCTTCAAAGAGCCAGTTCAAAAACTTGGAATAGGAAAAAGTGTGGTTGGATAACACTGTTAGACCGGCTACAAGTGGTCTTTAAACTCTGTCACAAGGCTAATTTAGCAAGGCAGGTAAATCTAATTTCCCAGAAGGGGCTTTTCATCTCATTAAAGCTGATCAGAAAACCGCCCATATGTTTTATCAGAAATGCTTCCCAGAAGGGACCATTTATCATACCAGAGCATACAGCCTTCCAGCTTAGGTTTGGGATCATTTTCTTTTCACAGAAACAGCTCTGTCTAGAGTGCTGGGGTGGGGTTTCTCACCCTCGGCACTACTGGCATTAGGGCCAGGGAACTAACTCTTAGGAGTGGGGCTGTCCTGGGCACTATAAGCTGTTTAGTGCATCCCTGGCCTCTGCTGACCTGATGCCAGTGGCACTCCCTCCTCCTGGTTGTAATAAGCAAAAAAGGCCTCCACATATTGCCAAATGTCCCCTGGGGGTGCAAAAATACCACCCCTTCCTTAAGAACCACTGCTCTAGACCCTTGATTCTCAAAGTGTGGTCCGCAGACCAACCATAACCGCATCCCCTGGGGGAGTTACTAAAAAGACACAAACAACCTCAGGCCTCACCCCAGGCCTTCTGAGTCAGAATCTGCAGTTTAACAAGATCCCCAGGTGCTTCCACTGGACATGAAAGTCAGAGAAATGCTTCTAGGCCTGTGGTTCTCAACCTTGTCTGCACATCAGAGGCCTTGGAGCTTTTAAAAAAATACTGATTCCACCCCAGAGACTTCTGATGTCATTGGTCTGGGGCAACCTGGGCCTTCTGATTTTTAAAACTTCCCAGGTGATTCTAATGTGCAGCCAAGTTTGTGCTTCTGTTCTGGGTGGTTTAAACAGCACCCACAACAGCCTCTAAACAAGATCCCACATCTCCGAAGACCAAAGTGATGCTTCTTTTCTTTCCATGAACAGCCTTCTTTTTTGACTTCTTATCACTTTTAAGATAACAAAATTAAAGGCCTTTGATGATGGCTTCAAAAGGTAGGCTATAACTTTAAAAATAATGGTTGGGATGATTTGGGAAAAAATTAAGACATTGATTTAAGCTTGTCCAGATGATAGCTTTTTAAAGATGGGCCATCAAAATCATCCCTCTAAATCTTGCTAATTAAAAATTTCTGTACTTGAAAAAAACCCCAACCATTAAATGGCAAAAACTATCAAGAAAACTGTTCTGCATGAAATATACAATTGTATAAAGAGCCCATGCAAATTAGGAAGCAAAACATTAGCACCTTAACAGATAAATAAAGGAAGTGAACTCACAATTCACAAAAGTGGATGTGTAATTAGTAGAGAAGCATGAGAAAATGTGCAGCCTCACTAGTCATCAAAGGGATGCTCAATGAAAAAAGTTACCTGTTTTCCTCTTGTAATAGTCACAGAAAAGAGTGGGAAAATGATCATGAAATAGATACTTGCTCATTCCCTCAAAAGATACTGTCTTCTTATAGCAGGCACTAAGCCAGCCTAGCTGGTGAGGGTGTGGGGCTTAGTAAATAAAGAAAGCTCCAGCCATTGTGGATTTAGGCCCAGTTAGGTCTTGATGGATACCATCCTAAAGAAAGTGTGTGGAAAAAGTTTTGTTCATTTAGGATAGCAAAACTGATTAAGAACTTAAGCGCCCAATCATAGGATTATGATTAAGTAAAATCTCATATGGAATAGTCCAGACACTGTGATATAATGAATGATAAATCAAAAAAGAATACAAACAGTAGAAAACTGGACAGATGATCCAGTAATCAAGCAAGTTTTGAAATGCTACATGGTGTTGTCCCCACATCCAATACACACAACATACATTTGTATGTTTAAAGCTCTGAGGAGCCCCAAAGCTAAGAAGATGGTTTATCTTTGCTTAACCTGGTATTTCTCAATTTATCTGACCATAGAAAGTTTTTTCCCCCTCTTCACTCCCTTTTAGAGGTGAAACTTGTTTTATCATCTCTGGGAACTAGTATTTCTCAAACAAACAAACAAAACCTTGATGATATACTGGCATATATGGTAGTATTTAAGAGCCATGTAAAAACAAAAGCTATACATGGGTAAATACATACATTAAAAAAATTCATGAAGCTGTTCACTTAAGATGTGTTCATTTTACTCTAAAGAAACATTAAAAAGAAACTGTAAATTCTGAGAAGGCAAAAAATTTTCTTAAATTAAATGTTGGCATTCATTAAAACAAGTACAAGAATGTTAAGTCAAATTATTTCTAAACTATAGATATATTTCTATGTATCAGTTGTTCGTGCAGGGTGCCTCTAATACTGTCAATATGTACAGATAACTTATGCCCATTTTATGCATTTTAAAAAGAGTTCATTGTAGGGGCTAAGAGCTCCAGACAGGGTTTTAATCCTGCACTAGCCACTAACTAGCTGTGAGACCCTGAACTAGTGACTCAACCCCTCTGGATTTTAATTTCCTAATTTCTAAATGAGGAGCAGTAAGAAAAGTCTAGTTCCTTGCATCTTTGAAAACAGTTTTACGATTTTAGATGATTATAAACCTTTATTGGTACATTTTTGCCTGATGGTACATCAGCAGCCAGGTTTTTAATTTGAATACTGAGACCTTGGACCACTCACTACGATTACTGTAAAAACTAACAAACAGAACGTTAATCAGCTCTAAGGGGATCTCCACGATGATGCACTTCCCAGAATGCCTTATTGGGGAGAAACAGGGACACCTAGGTTTTTCATATGTTCTGTTAAATTAAGAAATTGGTTTCCCATTTGGATGTCCCAGGACCTCTGGCTGCCACTGACTGTACCAGACAGATCAAAGAGGATACTGGGTATTACTGATGTAAGCACCGTTGTCCCTAGGTCTCAAATGCTCAGGCCTAAACAACATAAAAGGGTTTTGCTGTCTTTGGAAACTGAGAACCTCTTGGTTAAGACTAGTCTACTTGACTTGTTTGTCACTTTGTCTACCTCTGCATGTCACTGAGCTCTGCTTTATTAGGAAGTCTTGGGCCAGTGCTCCTCCAGTAAAATCTGTGGCCCCTTTAGAAATAGGGAGGTCTGTGCTCTGATGGATGGCAAAATTGACCACAAAACCAGGAGCCGCGAGTGGTGACTGGTCTTGGATTATGCCCCTTACTCCACCAAGATCTCCCCCAACAAATTCAGTATTGTCCCAGCTGCTGGCCCCTGACTTGATGTCCAGTGCAACAAACTCTCAATACAATAGGATTCAAAACCCCTTTTTGAACTTATGTTGTATGAATTTGACCTGGACATGCAAATTTGTCTTTTCCTTAAGGTCACTCAAATTCTCCACACGGGGCACATAACACTCACTATTTGACTCTGGATTTTAGGTGCAGAATTTTACTGGAAAAAAATGCCCTGCTTTTTGTGTCTTTCTCATCTTCCCTGCTTTTACTAGTTATTGGAGGAAACATATTAGTTTTTACTTTAGCCACCAAAGGCTTCATCATGCACAGAAGCCAATTTGGGTGGCTATTTCACAGCTGAAGCTTCAAAAATGTTTTTATTTGATTTGTTTCTTCTACTTTATGAGTGGCTAGTGGGGATAAAATAAAGAGTTCTGGGTTTGGAGTTACCAGGGTACAGTTTCTCCCCGACCTTGGTGTGGGGGTGCAGTAAGAGCCTTAGTTGTAGCTTGTACCGCCTTCCTCTCCTCGTGGTCACGATGATTCCATGGGCCAATGTGTGTGAACATGCTTTGTAAACTCTAGAAGACTCCGCAAATGCCCTCTGATAAACTCCAGGGCTTCAACCAGTTTGCTCTGGGTGCGTGGTCGGCCACTGCATATGGAACCGGATGGAACATGAGGCACCGCCTTTCTCTTGACTACTTTTGAGTGTCACTGTGTTTATGGCTCTATGATTTAGCACCACGTAGGAGGAAGTAATCATTGTACCGCCCCCGAGAGGCTGTTTAAACGACCAAATGCAGATGAGCGTTGAGTGGACTCCATTTCCTAAATGATGTATGTGGGGCCGTGGCAACTGAGTAGCAAAGCTATAAATGGGTCATGGCAAGGCGTAAACATCACATGCTCCTCAGCCTGGACTGAGAGTGACACATGGGAGCTATCTGGTGGGTCACCCTCGCACCAGCCAAGGGGTGCCTTTCCCAATGTAAACTTTTTTAGTTTGGGTACAGAAGGTGTGTGGGGTACCTGGAGAGTGACTTTCAGCAGGGGGCCTCGCATTCCCCATCGTCCTCACAAATGTCCCCGACAGGAGAGCAGGACGCAGGAGAGTGACTGACAGCTGTTCTCTAGGCAGCAAAGCAGTGCGGCCCGGGACACGGCCCAGCACACTTGCATTCCAATAACCCGACAAACAAGTGTGCTTTACAGCACGGGCAATTTTAGCTCTGGATCCCTTCCCCTTGTTCTCATTTTTAAATTCGAGCCCTGACCCCAGTCTCTGAATTCCCAGATTCCTGTACTGCGGTAACATAAAGGCATTCTGAGAACACGCTGAGTCTCACAAGGGCAAGGACACAGACTCTGTTCCTCTGGGGGTCTGGCAGTCCTGGAAGGACCATCTGTGGCCTTTCTCATCAGCAGTGTCCCGAGTCCAGGGTTGCTGGGCCCTCTCGGGTTCTCTCGGGACCCAGGAGGGAGGGAGAGGCTGAAGGAGGGCAGGGTGGTCTGGAGAACGACGACTGCAGTGACTCCTCTGTGCCGTCTGCTGCCTCCTGCCCGGCTCCGGCTAGAAGGGAGATCCAAGCTCACTTTCTAGATGAAATGTGGTAACTGTGTCCAGTCAGTGGCTCCTCCAGCCCCACATGAACTGCCGTTTCCCTGGGGCTAGTACTGCATGAAGAACTGTGTGTTTGCTTTTCCTAAATAATGTGATGATATCAGTGGCCACGGTGGTCTGGGCAAACTGGATCGAGGTTCCTCTGTGTTTTCAAAACTGTCTTAAAGTCACAGAGGTCCACAAGCTGAACCCAGTCATGAGTGGCATCTTAGGGTTTTTAAACAGTTACTGAAGGATCATGGCAAATGGCCCCCCATGTATTTCTCAGTGTAGCTCTAATTCCACCTACTTGAGATGGATTTGTGGTGGTCAAAGTCCCCAGCAAGCCCATCATAGAAATGGTTCCCATTTCTGGTTCCAGATGGTGCTTCAGAGTCTGGACAGTTCTTGGAGAGAAACCATACCTCATAGAACACGCTGCAGTGACAATTTGCTATGAATCATCACCCCTTTCATGCTGTTCAGGCAAGCCCAAGGAATGTCTCAGTTTCCAGGGCAGCTTGTTATGGGCCTCTTCCTTGGCCAGAGAGATGGGCCGGATGTCACCCAGCACAGTGACCACAGTAGTAAAATGGCTTGAGCACACCCTGGCCATGGTGGGGCTACGGCCGGGGCCAAGGACAGCTGTGACAGCACAGGGGGACGGAGCACATTTCATCAGCGCTGCTGGTTCCTTGCCTCTGCGTCCCCTCGCTCACTCCCGCCGCCTCACATTTCTGGTCCTGTCCTCACTTTTCCAGCGCTCCAGCTCACCTGTCCCCAGGCAATGGGATGGAGAAATGAATAGGACATGTTCATACCCTTCAGAGGGTCATGGCCTAGAGGCAGGACAGCTATGGCAGTAAAGAGAGAGGAGAGAGAGGATGCCTAGAGGCAACTAATTACAATGCAGCCTGGGACCTGGAGAATTGTGGGGGTGAGTGGGTTGTAGTCAGAAGTTAGAAGCTGAGAGGGAGAGGCCTGAAGGCTGTCACCCTGTGACACAGGCAGTAAGTGTCCAGCAAACTTGGTGCAGGGTGCAGGAGGGAGAGTGGACAGAGACAGGCCAGCGTGGTGGGCCGGGTGATGCTGTGAAGTTGCTGGTCAACAAGTAAGTTTCACCCAGGAAATCCTGGTCTGGGAAGGAGGTGATATCTTGCTTCTTCCTGGTGAATGCCCTGGACTGAAAATTGAGTTTCTAAAAAAAGAAAAAAAGATGCTACAGAAATAGAAGAGTCCCTGCTAGGCAAAGTGTTATGAGCTGAACTGTGTCCCCCCCAAAACTCATGCATTAAAGTCCTGGCCCCCAGTACCTCAGAACATAACTGTATTTGAAGATAGAACTTTAAAGGGGTGATTAAGTTAAAACGAGGCCATTAAAGTGGACCCTAATCCAATCTAACTGGTGACCTTATGAGAAGTTTGGACAATAGACAGCAGGGTTGTCTGTGCGGAGGAAAGACCATGTAATGATACAATGAGAAGGTGGCCGTCTGCAAGCCAAGGAGAGAGGCCTCAGGAGAAAGCAAACCTGCTGAAAATCTTGACCTTGGATTTATAGCCTCCAGAAGTATGAGAAAATTTCTGTTCTGTAAACTACCCAGTCTCTGGTATTTTGTTATGACAGCCCTAGGAAACTAAGACACTTGGAAACTCTTCCAGTTAAATTATTCTGAATCGTTAAAAACAAAAAAAGCAGCCTCTGCTGACTTGTGGGTAATGTTTTCAGTTCTGCCGTCATTAATACCTTCCTGCCTTCCCCTCTGGTTCCAGAACCATCCAGACCTTCTCTGTCAGTGGCATGGCAGGAGCCCCAGAGTCAGGACACTGGAGTCCAAATCCCAGTTTTTCTATTTACCAGCTATGAGACTTTGAGTTACTCACTTTGCTTTTTGCACCTCTAATGTGTGTCATCTTAGCAATGAGTATAATACAACCTGCCTCACAGCGATGCTCTAAGGTTAGATGACACAACAGGCTTTGTAATCTCTAAAAAAATACACAGGAAAGCAAAGCTGCCTAAAAGACCTCTGCTGCAGAATTCCCCTCCAAGCTCACCGGCTACAACTGGGTCCCATGGCTGCTCCGAGCTGTAAGAGAGACCAGGAAACAGTATTGGGCTACCAGCCTTGTAGGAGAGAAAAGCAAGGAAGAAGGGGGTTGTGAATGGATATGGGGCAAGCCAAGCTATACTATCTGCCCCAGCAAAGGTGGAGGGGTCCCTGGTCTGTGGAGTTTTCTTTCTACAGTCATTGGTAATAAAAAAAAAAAAAGGGAGTATTCTATTTCTTAGAAAAGATTCAGCCCATTCACATAAGTAAAACAGAAAAGAAATGACAGCAAAGAATAATGGAAAACAAATGTGTAAATAAGGCTCAACCATCATGACATCCCAAGAGCCATTAAAAGAAGTGGCCTCATTATCAATTAGCTATCGCTGCATAACCAACCACCCCCAGGTCCCATGCCTTACAAAGAAAGCACTTATTACGCCAGCTCATGTGTTTGCGGCTCAGCTGATTTAGGCCAGGCTCACTTATGTATCCACGTCAGCTCCACACGCTGCTCACCCTTCTGGGATCTGCAGGCCAGCCTGGGCATACCCTGTCTGTGGCAATGGCAGACGTGCAGGAGACTCGCCAAGAACATGTGATCCTCTTGAGGCTTAAACTCCGAACTGGCACACCATCACTTCTGCCTCATTCCGCCGGCCGCAAGTCACATGGCCCAACTCAGGCACGAGGAATCCTACCCTGTCCACAATGGTAGGAAACTAAAAAGCAACAAGGCAATGGGGATGGATCTAGGGAGGGGTGGAGGACTGGAACCATGAAGGCAAATTTCCCACAGGCACCAAAGGCCTTGCAAGTCAGTCTTAAGGTTAGCATTATACTCTAATCCTTCAGATGGAAGCCATCCTAATTTAGCTGGGAATTACTTGAATCCTTAGAGTCAGAGTTGATGGTCGCACCTTCTACTCACTTTACATTCATGGACTCAAGCTGAAGTTTTCCAGTGAAAATGAAGCCTTCAAGTTTGACTCATGCCTATCAAAATGATTTACAAGCTGTTCCTAAAAACATCTCACAAAAACTAAACTAACCATTCCTTTGGTTTCTTCTTTGCAGGCTTGATGTGAAGAATTGGAGAGTAAGAGAATGGATTCAAAGGAATATTGCTCACTAAGAAATTTTATATATTTGTATGAAGATTATGAACCTCCCGAAGGCCTGAGACTCTAGCAGAAACGTCCTGTTTGTGCATTTCCATCTCTTCCTTCTAGTTGGCTGCACTATTTATGTGCACTTATCTTCAGGTTTGGCAGCTTGCAGAGCAAAGCAGCTCAAGAATTCACCACTTGGAGGGTGTGCTTTTGAGGAGGGGTATGATTTTATGGAGAAGGATATTGATTAACAATGATTTTGATGGAAAGTTCTCTAAGCTACTTCCCACACTATTTTGGTCAAATATTTGGAATGTATTTTAGTTCTTCACCTTCTAAATTAATGTCAATAAACTTTTTATGGGGTCAAATAAATATTTGAGTAAATGAAAAATGTGCATCTCAACTAATTAATTTTCATATCTTCCGAGAGCTACATACTCCCCCATGTGGAGAGAGGTGAGATAGACACACCAACCAAATTCTGCACTGCGTAAGCAGGGCTTCTCATTCTGAATTATTGGGTACAACGGGGGAGACTATGGCTGACTGATCATTGCAAATCAAGTTAAATATTTCCTGAGGAAATGGGTATTGATGATGTTCCTCCTTTGAGGACGACTTTTATGGTGAGTACATTTTACTTCCATGGAGGCTCAGGAATTCCCATTCCCCATGTGGAATCTCATCCATTATAAGGCACAATAAAATAAAGCTGAGAGATCAGAATGAGAGGGGGCAGATCATACCTTAGCTGTCCAACGCAAGACATGTCTCCTGCTGCTAAGATGGAGAGTCTCTGTGCAACAATCATATACCAAAAAAGAATCACCCATGTCCCGCTAGAGTCTTCTGATCTTCCCAGATGTCCGGGCAACTGCAGAGTACGAAGATTTGAGGGACCAGGCTCTCAAGATCACGCAGTTTTAGAGACAAGTGTGTTACCTACCTGGTATGCAGAGATCCCAACACCCTGACTTTTTTCTTCACTTCACTGCTTACCATTTTTAAAAAATCAGATGTATTTTGAAACATCTCAAGCATAAATTAGTCTTCAGCTTTTCTGTTTCGTAGAGACTGGTTTCCAAAAGTAGGGCTATCATTGCACACACACGACTGGCTGCAGATTCAGCAGTATCTGATGAGTTGAGGTTTTCTTGAAGGGGCACCCATCTGGCTGTGGGTCCCAGACATCTCGCTGGGCTGTGATTTAGCCTGGTGATCTAAATCTAATGTAGACATACAGGGCAGCAAATATCAAACAGAACAAAATATGCCAGCAAATCATCTGTCAGCAGAACAGGTCCTCAGTAATAGGGCGTTGTGTTGCCTCAGGCCATTCCATTCCTTCCTAATTAGGGTTGTTGGCTAGGATTACAAAATTTACCTTCCTGTTGCCTTTGTTTATATATAAATGATCCATGTTCAGTTTCCAAATTTAATTCTGGTTTAATGTTATAAAAAAACTTTCTTCATCTTTTAATGCAGTCTCCTAGGTCAAATTTGCAGTACAGTACAGACCAGAGTTACTAGATAAATTCAGTGCATTTTCTGAGGTATTCACTTAACATGTATTTTATTTGGTTAAGGTGCAAATTCACGGTATGGGACTTAGCAAGTTTCATGTTCTATCATCCATCAGACAGTACATATAATACAGGCAAAGACATTTTATTTTCAATGAAGTTATAATTATAAAAAATTGACACGTTTCATGCAAAATGGCTTTCTAAAAACTCATTCATCACATTGAAACAGCCTTATTTATATCACTCAATAACCAATTATTATTCAGCTTTTTCATGAGGGAAGAAACAAGTTACAAGGAGTTGAAGGTTCATAACGAGAGGGAGGAAAAACTAGCAACCACACCAGTTCGAGCAATTAAAAGCCAGCATAAGGTCCCATGGCGTTTTCAGTGAACATGTCGCAAATGGTCCAACTCGCAGTGACTCTGCTGACAGGTGACGATGGTTGAGGGCAAACCACTGTCCCTCTGCCCACCTCAGCTGGCTGTAAACTGCGGGCAGGCTCTGCCCTGAGTGCCGGAAGGAGCATAGCATCTTCATCCAGAAAATCCCCTTGTGTACCCCCACATCCGTTCCCCAGAATGAGAGTTTCCCGTGTTGTGCTTGAGGCCCGAGCGAAAGGAGGAGGCCCACAGGGTTCAGGACCACGAGGCACACTTGAAAAGCTCCCTTTGGAGGAGAAACCATTGGGAACAAGCCAGGCTCTCCAGAATCATTTCTACCACTCTCTTTTTATGATCTTTCCTTTTCGAGAGCACAGATTGCAGAGTAATTAGCTTTGCTTCCAAGGTTACTTCCTGAGTAGCTGAATGACACAGGCGAAGTTTTAAAGTGAGGCCCAGGGCACCGGGGATGATAGTTACCCAAATGAACCCCTCATTTTGAACTAGAGCAGTTAGAGGGTTAACATGATGCCTCCCGTTATAATTAGGTCCCTAGAAGGAGTGCACTGGCATGGCCGCACCAGCCCGAGACACTCCCTCTCCTACCTTCTTGGGCTGACCTAGAACTAGGGTCCCCCCCTCGGAGATAAGGTGTGGAAAGGTTCAGGGGGCATGAAAACAGAGCTCATTTGGATTCAAGGCCTACAGGTTGATCAATTAAAACTACTCCCTTTTGAAGGTACGTGGAATTATCCCATTGCTTTGCAATCTAGCTTGAAAGAGAAACTGTATTTAACTTGGTAATTGATACTCCCTTGGGATTTTAACCTGATGCTGAATATATGCATCAATGTGGTCCACAGCTAGTTCCTTGCCTCACATCCCATTAATGAAATTTCTGTTCTTCTCCAAAGGAGATGATATATTGTCCTAACATTCAGACACGATCATGTATTCAGTCAACAAGCCAGGCACAGAGCTACCAATCAGGGTAACGCGACCTGCCAGCATGTTGCTGGGTGAAGAAAACCTTTAGAGCTCATACACTGAGTTCATTTTTTCTCCAAGCAAATGACCAAACCGGCTCAGATCCCACACAGAAGGCAAATCATACTGTCAAAAAAATATATGTGCTGATTATAAAAAAGAGGATTCAGCTATAAAATAAGATTACAGCCTTAACACCACCATCATCTAAAGGTGTTCTTCAGAGAAAGAAAAACAACCTCAATTAAGCAATCATTTTCAGATTCTGGGATGCACTTGTCCTCATAGCCCTCAACCATATGCTTGTTTATTAAAGGAGAAAATAACTCCCATAACATTTGACTTAGGTGCAAAATAATTCAGTGCCACCCTCGACGAGGACAGACCGCACTATCAGATAACAAGTCTCTTTTTTACGACTGGCTGTTGCCCTGGTTCAGTGAGGATATATTCAAGATGGGATTCCAGAGGGAAAGGGGATTCTCCCCTTGGGCTTCAGATGCCTGCCGATGAGCTGCAAGGCAAAAGCCGGTCTGTACTCTGAAGTCAAATATTCAAATCTGATCGAGTTGGGTGGAGCAACAGGGAGGGGAGGAGCAGGAAGGATTGACCCCAGTGTGCAGGCAATTCTTGACAAATAGAATGACGGCTCTAGGCTTCTCTGCACACTCTTCCTGCTCCTTAATATTGCTCACGAATCTATGGTGCAGTAGACAAGACGGGGTCCTGGAGGAATTTCTGTTCAGAAGCATTTTGGAATGCACCAGTGTTCAATCTGCCCACCCACACAAGCCACTCTGCCTTATAGCTAATGGTAGGCTTTGGGCCAAAAAACCCCCCAAAAAACAAAAAACGACCAAAACAAAAACAGGGAAGGTTTTGAGGTTTATTTATAGCTTTGTTTTGCTTTGTTTTATACTGTGTCTCCTGGCTCCAGCCACACACAGAAAGATTCTTGGGCCGAGGCAATTCTCACCCTCCCTCACCCACTTTCAGGGGGCTGGACACCCACCAGGGCATGGACATTTCTGCTCAGTATTGGAAATCAGACCGTTGCCTAGTGTTCTAAAATCATCTGGGTGAATCCAACTTTATTATAATTCCTTTAAAATGGCATGTTGCATTTGTTTAAATTTGCAGGCAAGGAAACAGGCACAGTTGTCTCTAGTGATTAATAATAATTGTGCATAAACCAAGATTCCTTAAACACCTAAAAAAAAAACCCACCCCAAACTTATTATTTTCCAAATCTTGACGTCATTGCCAGGCATCATGGTTGTGATGATGACGGCTAAGGATAGGGAGGGTGGCAAACACACACACACACACAAACAGGGTGGGGAATTCGGAAGGAGGAAAGAGCCGGAGAGATGTCCTTTAAGGAGAGACCCACTGGGTTCCAAACTCTGTAGTTAGATCCTCGTTGACTGTTGGGACTTCACCCCATAGACTCAACATCTAGACCCCACTTTCCTCATTGCTTGGTTATTTCCCTAGACTTCTCCCAATGTATTTTCTTCACCAGTTTGGGAAAGGAAGTCCCTTCTCTGTGTGGCTCTGGAATCTTCCCATCTGGATAGCTGGACTCTGGCTGCAGATTCTCTACCAAAATGACTGCGGCATTAATCTCCTTGGAGAGCAGACTTCCACCCAAGGCTTTACCAATATCTGCCACCCTGGAGTCCTTCATTCCATTTGGCCCTGGATCTAAACAATAATGCCTATTGCTGGCTGGAAAATAAACCGTGGGAATTGGCATATTTGTCAATGAGAGGTCATCAGGAACAGCACAGGCAATGGCCCACTTTATCCCCAGACCTTTCGTTTAGAGGCCGAATGGAGGCAATGATCTCTAACAGATGCACCATTAGGCAAGACCTACATCTGAAAGCTTTGTTGATTCAGACATTCAGTAATTAAGTTGTGGGCCAGCGAGCACATTATCTGCAATCAAACATGTCCCCGATCACCGATTAGACGGGCAAACATGTGACCTCATTGTCTCCGCCAAAGGATGATTATGTAACAGTCTCTCGTCCTCGGACAGCATGGTGATTTGCCAACTTTTGATCCCAGTAAATAAGCTGAAATCACTTGCTGTGGTTCTGGGAATCAGATTTTTAGAACAACTGACTGTTCCTCTGGAGGCTCAGTGCATTCAACCTGATTATTGCCGTACTGGGAATTCTAGTGACCCAGACCCAAGGTCAGTGGGTCCAAGAGAGGAGGGAGCAGTGAAGAATGGCTCAGGGGTGGCCTGGTGTCATATGAATGTACCCAAGGAGGAAATGAGAGAGGGAGAAGGGAGGAAGGGAGATAAGGAGAGAGTGCCTTTGCTCTAGAGCCGAGGTCACCAAAGAAAATTCCATGGCTTCTCTGCAGTCTGGCTGAGCAGGGGAAGCCTATCTGTTTTCATGCACAATCGAACACTCATCATCTATTTTCTTCTGAAGGGTAAGGAGGATGTGCTAGAGAGCTTCCAAGAGCATGTGGCAAAGCCAAGCGAGGACTAAAAGATAATCTGGCTTGGGGTGACCTGAGACCTCTAAATGTCACATAGTCTCGAACACACATGTGACCTGGAATTGCCTTGGGGTGACTCAGGCACCAGCCCTTTCTTAATCCCTTATTTGCTCTCCTTACTCCAGTGAGATTAACACAGCCCCAGCCCCGTGGGGCAGCTTTGAGCCGCCCTCCCTTCTGCTTTTCGCTTTCAGGGGCCAGCACCATGGTTCTGCACGGTTAAGAGCTTGGTTCCTGGACTCAGACAGATCTGCATTTAAACTCTGGATGTTCCCTTAGAAAGAGTAACAATCACTTAAACATCTGCATGTTTTCAAAACTAAACCTACAGCCAAATACGCGATGAACCTCGATCCAGTACAGGGCCAGACACTGCTACAGGAAACAATACTGCATTCAGTGTCCATTCACTCACACACTTTCAAAGTACAGTTTTGATGAGTATGTTTGAGGGCCACACTGCGGGCTGTATTTGATGAGTATATGGAGAGGGTAAATTATAGAGAAAAATTACCAATAATAATTTAAAATGAATCTATGTATCTCATGATTTAAGTCATGCTTCAAATCACTGTGATTTATTTTTTTTAAATTTTTTTGGGGGGAAGAGGTAATTAGGTTTTTATTTTTTATTTTTTAGTGGAGGTGCTGGAGATTGAACCTAGAACCTTGTGCATGCAAGGCAGTCAGTCTACCACTAGGCTATACCCTCCCCACCATCGTGATTTAATTTAAATCCCCCACAATCCAGATTCTTCCAAGGTACTAAGCACATCAATAAGGATTTTTTTTCTTTTAGGTTTGCTTCTGTCTTCATTTCTTTCCCCAGCAGCAGACTCTGAGACAAGGATTTAAGTAAAGGTAGCTTGTCTCGGCAGGGAAGGAAACACCAGCAGGGGCTGGGCAGATGAGATAAGGCAGGGGAGGCAGTTGAAGAGGGAGGCTGTGAAGTCACTTATAACTATGAGTAACTGGAGCTTAATCCTGCAGGGGAAGCTCTGGGAGTCTGAAGAGAACATGCACCCCAGTGTGATCCCAGCTTGAGCGAGGGAGTCAGGGTATTTATGCACTAGCTCGCATCCATCACTGACGGCGGGCTGCCTACTGCACCAGCAGGCAAAGTGCACATTGCCGGTCAGGGAAAGAGCCCCACAAAGGAATGTGGTGTGTGGCAGGCTGGAAACTGGGTAATGTGCTGAAATGTGGGAGCCAAGAGGATATTGGTGAGGCAAAGGGCCTATTATGGCTTCTATGTACAAATGGCAAAAAAATTAAATAAAATTCTTATTGTAGAACACAGACACATTTTCTGCTGAAGATGTGCCTGGCTAAATATACATCATTACTTTAATTCAGGAAGTGAAGCATTCCTGGCATTTTCCTGCTACAAATGAGGGGTAGAATATCTGCTGGATAGGGAAGTGGCATCTTTGTTTTTTCGAAAAGGATAACCATTTTGAAACAATATTGATGATGAAAATACATTAAGAACTAGAAATTCTACAGGACATCCTAAGTCAACGTCACGAATAACCCCACCCCCACATATTTTCCAAACTACATTTTCATCATAATGATATAGAGATAAAGCCAGAGGGACATCTATCTAGAGATAAATATCGATCTATATAAATATATAAATAAAGATAATATTACACGATGGATGATACTTGGATCTCCATATACAATTAACATACCAGATTACTAACACTGAGGGCTTGTTTTTATTTTTAAAATAGATGTGTCCCTAGAAAAACAGTTGATCAGACCCAGATTTCTCTTTTCTGTAAAAGTAGCATGTTTTCATCTATTAGGATTTTTTGAAAGCTCCAATATAATATCCTCATGGTTAAACCCCATGGCCCCAAAGCACCCTAGACTGTCAGTCTTGTTTATGTAAGCCGCTGCAAAGCTGTACACGACTTGGGGCTTAAGTATCAGTTCAATAAGAAAGCGTCCTTGAATAAATTGATAAAAAGAGCAAAAGAGAAAGAGGACTTGAACATAATGTGTAATCGATATCAATGATTTGGTAGCCTGCTAGGCTCTGCAGTAAAAATGGCAAATGAGGTAATAGCATCAAGAAGGAACAGGAAATGAAAGCACCAGCAATGGAAATGTGGTTGAGTACATCGTTCTGTGATGTCCTGAGATGCCCTAAGGCTCTAGAGTGGCAACCAAGTCTCTTCGCTTGAGTGGCTTCCCTGCTGCCATGATTTGGGGATGATGGGAGCACAGAAAAGGGCACAGGCCATTTCACCACAGTAAAGTGTAAAAATGTCTTCAAAGTGACAGAGTGCTAGATGCCCACCGATACTCATTCTCCCTCCTCTTCCTCAGTAATCAAGCCTCTAAATTGTAAGTGGCTGCACAGCCCCTACTCTTGCAGCCTACAGTGGCCCTATGACTGAATTCTGGCTAAGGGTCATTAGGCAAAAGCAGTGTTTATAATTCATGGTAAGTGTCCCTGAAGAGAAGTCAGTTACTTTTTTCCTTCCACTTTTCCTTTTTGCTTCTAGCTCCAATGCAGATGTAATGGTTGGAGTAGCAGCGGCCGTCTTGGACCATGAGGTAAAAGCTGTGTGTTGTTAGGCACCTCAGTCCATAGAGCCCCCATAGTAGGCTTCAGCTGCCTACATTTCTGAGGGAAGAACACCACACTACTTCCTTGTTCTTCGTGCTTTTGTTACTCACAGTTGAACTTTGTTTCAACTAATAGCTATTCTTCCAGGGACATGGATATGGGATCCTGTGAGTTATCTGCTGGAAGAGATTTTCCTTTCTGACCAGCAACTGTATCCAGTTCTTATTTTTAGAGTTAGGTGCAGTTATTCAGAGTCTCTCCTTGCCTCCACGCACAGAAAGGATGGAGCCTTGCCTCCTCGGAGAGCTAGAGCACTGGCACGTGCATGGAGGCAGGCCACGGGAGTAGGGAAAAAGGAGCAGTCAACAGTTTAGAATTTATTTAGAATTCATTCCAGATTGATGGAGGTGGCCTGCCCAGTCTAATGGTAGCAATGCCTGAGGCAAGGCTCAGTACTGGGCAGAGGTACACCGGTGTTCTAACTCAACTTTTCTATGGCATGTTTTCCTGTCATACTCGCCTCTTTCTCTCACTGTCTTTCCAAGCCTGTTTCTCCAGCACTCCCGCTGAAAATGTGAATTATCCAATATCCTTCCAGTGATGAGTCCATCTTTACTGCTTATGATCATAAACCTTGACTCCCACAGAAATGGATATCTGAGCGTGTGTTTCAACAAATAGCCTTAGGAAATGGGGATTATCTAAAATGAGTTACTTATCCTAGTTGGGTCTGAAGGCAGTATTAAGGGGTGGGCCTGTGGCAGCCACTGGCAAACCAGCAAATTAATCATTTAGGGTCATGGTAACCTGAAATAACATACTCATGGAGGACTTGCTCCCCCTTGGACTGCCACATCTCCGCTGGCAGCGTCGAGAGTAAAAGCCTCACTCTTGAGGTGGAATCATTTCTCTCCTGACAGAGAACAGGCAAGCAGCTCTAGGCCCCCATCTCTCCCACCCTCCCGTAACACACACCCCTTCACCATCATCTGCCTAAGACCACCAGGACTAAACACATCGCATCCTAAATCCCTCCATTCTTCACAAGAAGCCCAGACCACCACATCACACTCATTTTCTGGGCTCCAATCCTGCCTGGCTCTGCATATCCCCTATTCACATCCCATCCTCCAGCTTCCCCCAACTCCTTTGAGGTGCCCTCTGTAACCCACAGTTGATAATCCACAGGACCCCCTGTCTTCAGTCTCTTTTCTGATGACCCCTGAGGACAGGGTCCCCTACTATCGGGCATGTGCTACCAGCAAGCTTTTGCTTTCAACAAAGTGGAAAAACCTATGAGCTGGGAGCTGACACATTACTAAAAATAATTTTTGTTGATAGATCACCATGTAACATTCAGCACATACTTGGAAAGAGTTCCACAAATTGAGTGACATTGGTATAGCAAAATCCCTTCATTCCTGTATACTTATTTATGGGAGCAAGACTTCAGAACTCACATCTACAACAGTGAAAAAATAGGAATACCTTGTTGAATTGTTGCTGAACCCTGCCTCAGTCTAGCAGTAAGTCACATTCATCCATGGATATATGAACTCGTTTTTTTAAAATCAGCTACTTCCATATTACTAAGAAATTCCATTTCAATTTAACTTTGTTTCCATGTTTTATGATTATCAACATTTATATTTCTGTTGTCTTGGTAAATTGTTTTGGTCAATTATTACAAATAATAATTGCAATAATAATTGAGAATATTTTTAACACTTAGAAATTAAAATTTAAAATTCCAGTTGAGATTATATATATATGTGTGCATATATACACACACATACATATAAGCACAAAAATTTGAGGAAATAATTCTTCCATATTTCAAAACTTATCTAATTCAGTAAAGCAGTCATTGTCACTGATGAACGAAAGACGTTCCATTACATATCTTCATTTTTTTACTTTCATCTTACTTATTAATGCAAGCAGAATTATCAGTCAATATCCATGTAAGAACTACACTCATTAGTTAATGACTCAAGCAACTTCCTGACTGAATTGGATAGTACCCAAGCCTTTATTTGTACTCTGGTTTTGTCAAATCATGGTTGAAATGTGACCACAGGTTAGTAAAACAAACAATAAACAACAACACAACCTCCTCTCAAAAAACCCAACCTTTGAAAAAATTCAATTGCCTATGTAGAATTTATAATCAAGAGCATCATCTATTTTATTATTATTTGTAAAGTATGTGCTAAACTTCCTTTATGTAAGTGAAATTTGTAATGAATTTTTTTTCAGAGAGCTGGTTAAACCCTACCAGCATACTACTGCCGCCAGCCCAGGTGGGGCTGAAGATAATGGGGCCATGAAGGAGTGATGGAGGAAGGAAGTCGTAAATACCTCATGGTACGGGGCAGAAACAAGGACCATAGCCTCTACCCAGATTCTCTTCCTCACTGTGCCGTGTATTTACACATTCTAAGTGATTGTCCTTTCTTTCCTTTTCCTTTACTTCACTATTGCACACAGAGTGTGCTGGTGGTTGAGAAGGGATTATGACACATAGGTATCCCTCAGATGACCTGGGTGAGGGCTAGAAGAAGTAATTGATGAATTAGGTTTGTAGGGGTTTTTTTGGAAATAGAGTAGGTTGCATTATTTGAAGTGGAAGCATTTAAAGACTCTCAAGAAGATGAGTCTTCTGGAGTACTGGACGGCCAGAGGGGTGGAGAGCTCTGTCCACCATGCATACTTTTCTCTGGGGAATTGGCCCACGGTTTAATCTTGGAGGGAAGAATAGTCATGCCTCCTACTGAGGAGACTAAAATATGTGCTTTTCCTGACCCTTGATGGCTGGAAACTTTTTTGCGTGTTATCTAAGCTGAGAAAAATTCAATCATTCCACTTGGGGTTTTGGATCTGGAGATAACAGGCAACAGTTTAGAACTCTGCAGCTGTAGCCACAGTAGCCAGCCTCCAGAGCGACAGTCAGCGGGGTGTGGGGCAACACTGGCGGTTCAGAGGTGGCTCCTTTACTGACTCTTCCTATGATGTAATTTTAGTAGTGGATCCAACTGCTTGGCTCCCTTTGTTTAACTGCGCATTTTCAGAGCCAATTCTCTAGACCTTCCTGTTAATTCTGTGAGCTAGTCAATAAATTTTTGCAGTAAATGCATTTTCTGCTTAAGGTAGGTAGAGTTGGTTTCTATTGTTGGAGTTCATAAAAAATGCCCAGAAGGAAGCCTTTTAAAGGATCATGCCACGATTCTAAAATGCAGGCATTTCATAGTGAGATCTCTGGTTAGAAATCTGTTGCTGGGAAATTGAGAAGAGCATACAGGCTATGGATGTGCCTGGTTGTTTAGCCTAACACCCATGGGAAACAACGAAGATAAATGGCTCAAAAGTCCTGACTGTTCTCATAGGTCTGTTATAGGAGAAAACTGTCTTGATGATAGTTAAACCTTTTTTCCAAATATGCATTTTGTCTTGAACTTTTTTTTGCAAAAGTCATAGCTCTGTGTCATCTTTTAACAACATGGCTGGCCAGGCATAATTATTTCTGACGTCTATCAGCATTTCCCTTTATTGTGTTTAAGAACTTTGTAGAAAGGAACATCATCTAATTTGTCACCATCACAACTCATCTTTGGCAAGTCAACTGTCAGGCTAAATATTCCAGGAGTAAACTCACCACCAAAACTTGCCAGGTTTCTCATCTCTCAACTTGTGGTTCGTGTTAAACAATTTTAGCGACATTGACTCTGATTGTCAGCTGGCCTGAATTCTTTCCAGGAGCCTCTGGAGAAGAATCTACTTCCAGTAGTATTCAGGTTGTTGGAAGCATCCAGTTTCTTGCAGTTACAGGGTTGAGGCCCCTATATCCTTGCTGGCAGTCACCCAGCAACCTCTCTTATTGTTTATTCCAGTGACGGTGCAGCATCTTTTTTGTCTCCGGCCAGAAAAAGCTTCTCTGCTTTTAAGGACTCATGTGATTTGATTGGACCTATCCAGGTAGTCCAGGATCATCTCCCTGTTTTAAAGACTATAGCCTTCATGGCATCCGCAGAGCCCCTTTGGCCATATAAGATAACATACTCACAGGTTCCAGGGATTGGGACATGGAAATCTTTGGGGGGACATTCTGCTTATCACAGCAATCCCCTGTCAGTCTTGGCCAAACAACCAAACAACTCAATCAAAAATGGGCAGAAGACACAAATAGACATTCTTCCAAAGAAGACATAGATATATGGCAAATAAGCCTATGAAAAGATGCTCAGCGTCACTAATTATCAGAGAGATGCAAATCAAAACCACCATGAGGTATCACCTCACACCAGTCAGAATGACCACTATCAAAAAGTCTACAAGTAATAAATGCTGGGGAGGGTGTGGAAAAAAAAGGAACCTTCCTACCCTGTTGGTGGGAATGTAATTTGGTGCAGTCACTATGGAGGACAGTTTGGAGGTTCCTTAAAAAACTAAAAATAGACTTACCATATGATCCAGCAATCCTACTCCTGGGCATATATCCAGAGGGAACTCTAATTTGAAAAGGCACATGCAGCACAATGTTCACAGCGGCACTATTTACAATAGCCAAGACATGGTAGCAACCTAACTGTCCATGCACAGATGACTGGATAAAGAAGCGGTGGTATATATGTACAATGGAGTACTACTCAGTCATAAAAAAGAATGAAACAGTGCCATTTGTAGCAACATGGAGCAATGAAGAATGAAGTCAGTCAGACAGAGAAAGACAAACATACTGTTTCTATGTGGAATCTAAAAAAATGATACAAATGAACTTAATTACAGAAACAGACTCACAGACATAGAAAAGAAAATATGGTTACCTAAGGAGAAGGGCGGGGGGATAAATTAGGAGTTTGGGATTAACATATACACACTATCATATGTAAAATAGATAACCAACAAGGTCCTTCTATATAGCACAAGGAACTATACTGAATATTTTGTAATAACCTATAATGGAAAAGAACCTAAAGAAGCATATGTACATATACATACATATACATATATATAACTGAATCACTTTGCTATACATCTGAAACTAACACAACACTTTAAATCAACTATACTTCAACAACAAAACAGATACACGCACTCAATGTTCACAGCAGCACCACTTACAATAGCCAAGACTTGCAAAGAACCCAAGTGCCCATCAGCAGATGACTGGCTTAAGGAGATGTGATATATATATTATATATATACACAATTGAGTATTACTCAGGGGGCGGAGGGTGGGTAGGGATAGACGGGATTTCAAAATGTAGAATAGATAAACAAGATGATACTGTATAGCACAGGGAAATATACACAAGATCTTATGGTAGCTCACAGAGAAAAAAATGTGACAATGAATATATATATGTTCATGTATAACTGAAAAATTGTGCTGTACACTGGAATTTGACACAACATTGTAAAATGACTATAACTCAATAAAAAATGTTAAAAAAATAAAAAGAATGAAATGTTTACATTTGCAGCAACAAGAATGGAACTAGGGAATATTACACTTCATGAAGTAAGTCAGATAAACAAAAATGAAGACTATATGATACCAGTTATATGTGGAATCTAAAAAATAATACAAATGAATCTATACACAAAACAGACTCACAGACATAGAAAACAAACTTATGGTTACCAAAGGGGTGAGGGAGGGAGGGCAGGATAAGTTAGGAGGACAGGATTAACAGATACACACTATTATACATAAAATAAACAACAAGGATTTACTGTATAGCACAGGGAACTATATTCAATATCTTGTAATAATCTGTAATGGAATATAATCTGAAAAAACTCAATCACTCTGCTGTACACCAACACAATATTGTAAATCAACTGTACTTCAATTTAAAAAAAAGCTCTGGCTATTTGGGTTCCTGAGGGTACGTAGGGGACACTCATCATTTTAATTTACAGACTCCCAGAAGTTGTATGGCGCTATGGACTGAATGTTTGTGTTCCCCAAAGTTCATGTGTTGAAGCCCCTAAGCTGCAATGTGATGGTATTATTAGATAACACCCCAGAGCGTCCTTTCCTAGCCACGTGAGGATACAGCAAGGATCAGTATGCTAGGAAGAGGGCTGTCACCAGGAACCGAACTGGCTGGCACCTTGATCTTGGGACTCCCAGCCTCCAGAACTGTGAGAAATAAATGTCTGTTGTTTAAGACACCCAGTGTATGGTGTTTTGTTACAGCAGCCTAAGCTGACTAAGACACATGGGAGCATTTCGTCAGCCACATTGTGAAGATAGAACCAATGATCGTTTCTTGCTTAGCTAAAAAAATGAGCATCCTGAACAAAGTTGATGAGAGAAAGAATGAAATGTCCTTGCCTTGTAAACTTTAGCCCCTTCCTGTCTCCCAGATGACCCTAGAGCACAGTATCACCAGTGAAGGTGGCTGTAATGAAGACCTCAATCCCAGTTGGGGACATTTGTCTTTGGATGTCTCTTCCCATTGTCTCTATGGAAGTGCTTTTCACTGTAGAGCTTCTGTCCATTAGCTCTGCAGGGTTCAGACTTCACTAGATGTCTGGTACAAAGGGTGCCTTCTCCACTCTCAGCAATGAGGGGAAAATGCCCTAAGGCAGTGCTTCTCCATCGACACTTCACTTTGGAGTCACCCAGAGCACTTTCCAAAAGTGTCCATGTCCAGGCTCCACACCCAGAGGTTCAGGTTCAATCGATTAGAACAAGATCCCTGTATCAATAGTTTAAAAAAAAAAAAACCCCAGCTGCTTTGCACGTGCAGCCAGGGTTGAGAAGCACTGCTCTAAGACAACAGGCTGCACATTATCCCTGGGTGGCTCTAACAGATGAGTGAATTCCAGCTGTCAGGAACTCTGACGTTTCCCATGTCAGGAGAACAATAGAAAAGGAATAGTTGTCAAAGCCTGACATGTAGGCAGGGAGCACGAAATGTCTCAACACTTCTGTTAGTCTGCCTGCAACTCCTCTCTGCTTCTCCAGAAGGGAGGCATTAGCCGGAGATAGGAACTCTGATGACGGACTAAGGACGGCCTAGACATAAGCGAGGTAATGAGACAGGAGCACACTTCATGCAGATGGCACCCCCGTGCCATCAGCTGGGAATTGGACAACCCAATTAATGAAGCCAGGCTGACACAATGGAGGATGCACCGACCACTGCCTCTGACACCATCTGAGTGTCAGAGTCTGAGTTTGCTTGACCTTGTAAGGACTTAACCGGGGTCACAAATGAAAGAAGCAATTCTCTTGTCACTCCACCTACTAAAAAAGAATCACTGCCTTCAGGAGTTAAACAGAAAAACGGTGTTGAAGATGGACAACAATAATAGCTAATATTCTTTAAGCACTAACTGCCATAACAATTTACTCCAAACTCAGAGGCTTAAAACAACAAAAAGTATTATCTTACAGTTTTGTAGATCAGGAGTCTGGCAAAGGTATCACCAGCTTAAAATCAAGGTGTTGGCAGGGCTGGGTTCCTTTCCAGAAGCTCTCAGGAAGAAGCTGCTTGGAGCTCACTGAAGCTGGACATGGAATTCAATTCGTGAGGGTTGTAGGACCAAGGGCCCTGTTTCTTCCCTGGCTGCGGTTGAGGGCGGTTGCCAGCTCCTAGAGGCTGCCCACAACCCTAAACTCATGGCCCCCTTCCTCCATCTCCAAGGCCACGAACGGTGGGCCAAGTCCCTCTACGCTCTCTCTGTTGCTGCTTCCATCATCGTCTCTCTCTGACTCCACTCTTGCTGCCCCCTTCCATGTGTGAGGGCCCGTGTGATTACATCAGGCCCAGCTGGGAATCCAGGAGGCTCATCCTATCTAACGGCCACAACCTTAATTCCTTCTGCAATGTTCTTTTGGCCACTTAAAGTAATGGGATTGGACAGGCTGCAGGGATTAGAACACCGACAGTTGGGGGCCACTGTTCTGCCTACCACACAACTCACTAGGTTTTTCTCCAACCCCTGTGGTAGGGGGTCATTTTCATTCATTTAGCCCAGTTGTTCTTCCACTAATTTATTTTCATATTGGCTTTTCTTGGGGCTCAGTTCTGGCCCCTTTTCTTCTCTCTCTAAACTTTTTTCTGCAGGTGATTTCTTCCAGTCCCCTGGCTTTAAACAGTATCTATACACAGCATCTCAAATTAGTATCCTCTCTCTTCTGTGCCCCAGAATTTTTTCTCCAATGGAACCTGATAGTTCCATTTAGGTGTTTCACATGAATCTTCAAAATGACCAAGCTTTTGGTCTCCTTTCCCCACCGCCAACCAATTCACACACCTGCTTCCTATCTCTCTAATGACATCACCATCCCCCATTTGATTATGTCAAACACTTGGGATTCCTCCTATTTGCTTCCCTCGCCCTCAGCCCCTGACTCAATCATCCCCAAGCCCTGTGGTATCTCAAATCCTTCCCGCCACTTTCCCGTTACTCCACCACCACAATGACTACTGAGCCAGGCAACCCTGAGTTCTCCACTAAATCCACTGCTCCCTCAGCAGCAAAACAGATCTTTTCCAAACTTTAATTGGAAGTAACAATGCCAGAGTGCTAAGAGGTTATTTCTGGGTGGTGGAAATGTGGGTGGATGTTATTTTCTTCTTGGTACTTCTTTGCACTTTAAACATTTCCATAGAAAACTCAAAACAAAATGTTCCATAAAAACGAAAACAAAAATAAGATGTTACCTTCTCAGAAGGGCCCCCCTCCTCTCCCAACCCCACATTATTATCCCTCATAGTATCCTGTTGTTTTCCTCTTGATCTTTATCACACTTTGCAGTGGTATACATTTCATTTGTTTGCTGGTTTATTGTCTCTCTCTCTCTCTCACTAGCTGCAAGGCCATGAGGGCAGCACCATATTGATTGTGTTGATTACTCTATATCCAGCACCCAGGCCCATGCCTGCCACACAGTAAAGGTTCAATTCACCCAGATATCCCTCATTATCGGAACTCTCATTATCCATCTACCCACTAAAATGACTTGCAAAAAATGTTTATTCCAGGTTTATTGTCTGAATCGAAACCTGCTATTGCAAACCAGCAAACAGATGCCAGAAAGCCTGTTTAAGCTGCAAGCAAATCCAGGTGAGAGGATGTAGACAGTGTTGCAGTCCCATCTCAGCAGCTGCCTGATAACGGATACATGTTGAAATGTATGCCATTGCCATCCAGAAGATCAATGTTCCCAGTTGTTAAGTGAAAATGTCTTCTCAGATAGTAGTACTCTTTTAGCTTCATAGTCATCATTTGGAGGAAAAAGAAGAGGATCCACGTGCTGAATTGTCAAAAGAAACGGTGGCTTACATGCGCAAAAGCATTGCTGCAGCCAAGTGAATGTGATCACGATATCAAAGGAAGCACCACACTCCAGAAATGCAGTGACAAGCCTTGTCTTATGCTATCTGGAGCTGTATAACCTTAAGCAAAGAGAATCTGAACAGATGTCCATTTTGAGAGCTTTCGTTTCATCTACACGTTTCATCTATAGCTCCGGACGATGGTTCAGAACTATAACCACTTCCAGGGTCTTGCATGCTAATCAGAGGCAGATGTCCCCCAGTTCTTTGTATCTGCGTTTGTAGGATGGCAGGCATCTACCGTTCCATTCTTTCACTCAATCTTAAACCCCAAATGTGACTAAAGCTTCTATCAACTTCCTCTGCTCAGGCAACTCTTCCTTGAGTCAATAACCATGATTTGAAAATTGTCACATTATTTCATTTTATTTTTCTAAGCATAATTTTTTTTGAGTAAAGGTAGATTTATTTAGAAAGCATGATTTTAAGGATCTTCAACGTATTATTTGTACTATAGTTATTTTTTACCTCAGTAGTACTCATTGAGTGTGGAAGAAAGATGAACTGCATCTACTTCATAGCATTCCTCCTCTCAATGTCGTCCTGGACCAGCTGTGTCAGGGTCACCAGGGAGCTTGTCAGATATGCTAATTATTGGGTCCCAACTCAGACGTACTAAACCTGAAACTCTGGGTCTCAGGATTATGTGCTTCAAAAAATTCCCCAGATAATTCTGCTGTGTGCCAAAGTTTGAAAAGCCCTGCTCCACTATATAATGGAGTATTGTACACAAAAAATCAGGTAGTTGATGTTTTAAATGTTTTTACATTATGTAAAAATCCTTGGTGGATGGTTCTAGAGGGCTTTAAGAGTGTTTTAGTGATATTTGAGATAATTGGTTGTGCATTTTGAATGGGCGGGGAATACATTATTTTTTGCCATCAAAAATAATAGAATATAAGCTTCCTTTATCTGAATATTTACTATCCCACATGTTTTCAGGAATGGATTAGCTTCAGATAGCAAGGGAGGTCTGCATTCATAAAAGGAATGTTGAGAGTTGAGAGATATAAGCCAAGAATTCCTTCACAGCATTCAGAGCCTGCCTGGTTGAAAGGCCCCTTTCTTGCCTCATTTGTTACTGCCTAATGCCAGAACATGCACATGGGCCAAAGAGGGAAAATTATGGGGCAGTGGTTATGAAATGCTCAGGGAAGTAAGTGACAATTTTTTAGGGTTTTAAGAAAAAAGAGTTCAAGGAAACACTGAGGGAAAACTCAAGGCTATACAAAACGTCAGCTCACATTCTCACTCCAAAGAGTAACGATGGAGAGAGAATGGCAGTTTGCAACCAGAACTCATGTGAACCAGATTCTTCAAATAACCTGTTTCTGCAGGTCACTATCAACCACACCAGTCAAGGACAGTTCTAAGAGAAAACTCTCTTCCTAGTGGAGTACCACTTGGCAACTTTCCAAGGGTGGATGCCATTCACCAAGTCTATACTGAAGCCTTGCCATTTCTCCCAACAGTCACGAAGCAGTCTACTGACTATGTAAAGTTCAAAAGGAGTCAAACAGCATAGAATGGTCCAAGAAGAGAATTTCTTGTGGAGACAGGTCATCCAAAAAATCAGCTTTACCCTTCTGTTTCTAATACACATAGTTCAACACATACACGTTTCCCTTAACTCTGGGAAGATCTCTGTAAGAATAACTTACAAATGCCTATCTAGTTTAGGTAAATCACATCCGATGTGGAATACTCACAAAAGGACCCAGGATATGTAACAACGAACACAGGTATACAGAGATTCTCCACAAGAATAATGCTTTTAAATAGGCATTTCTAAACCATGGTCAGGGCATTTATTTCATGACCTAAATATGGCCCTAAATAATTTCAGAATTCACTCAGCATATATTGAGTTACTGGAGGGAAGAAATAGTAACTTTAAAGTGGAGATTATACTGTTGAGCAAACTGCATCAATAGCTGTAAGGAACGAAGTGCAATACTCTGTCTCTACCTGAAAAGTCAGTCTGTTCTAAGAATTCTAGATGTGGGTCGAGGTTAGTCCTGCTATAACAATTGAGACCACAGGTCTTGATATTGACAGCTCACTCTATTTTCCCTGGATATATACAATGGAGGCAGTTGATTGTACAAAATTAATATGAAACTATATATTCCATAAAGCAACTTGTCATTTCTTGGTATCATATGGAATCATCAGTTTGTTCTATTTAAATAAACCTAACTATTCATAGGCACAGAATTTTTCTATCTGCACACTTACCCCTCAAATTATTTCCCTTACTTGGACTATCTTCCATTTTCTTTCTGAAAATAGGTGTATCATCTCTTTCAAATCCTTTTAAAACTTTTTCTTAAAACCTTCCCACACTAAAGTTAGCTGTCCTGGTTCTTGTCAAAATATAATGATTGAGCACATGGAGAAGTTAGTCTCTACAGCAGGAGGAAGGGACTGTGTATAAAGAGACTATTTACCATCCTCTACTCCAAGCCTGATCTGGGGGTAGAGGAATCAGATGAGCTTTAAATTGACCCTGAGACAGGAATTTGAGGGTGAAGAAGACTGACTACTTAAGGTGAATTGAAACTGTCCTGATAAAAGTGACTAGTCAAGATGTTTTTAAGGACCTGCTACCTAGTAGAGAAGGGGGATGTAGTAATTCAACAAGACCCAAACAAATTTAGACTCCTCAACACACAGGTTCTATCTGTTTAGAGGACAAAGGAAGGCTTCTCGTGGGAAGTGGGACTTTGTAATAAACGGGAGTGCAGCTTATTGATAATTCTAGGTTTTGTCACTCTTGGCACCTGGAAAGATTTTATGTTTCCATCCACTGGATGTTAGGCAGGGTCTTGGTCTTGCGACTCTGCTGCCAATGGGCTGTGAATGTAAGTGACGTGTCACTTCTAGGCCAGAGCAGTCACTGGTTGGTGTGGGACGCAGCTCTCCTTTTCCCCTGCCTCAGGGACTGTGGAGGCCCAAGCTGATATGGAGGGGCAGTGCTGCGTCAGCCCGAGGAGGAAAGCTGCCCTGGAGAGGAGGCTAGGCCTGCAAAGGACTGTGGGAAAGAGAAACAGCTTCCAATTGTTCTAAGCTACTAAGATTGGGAGGGTGTCATTGCAGCATGACTTAACCTATCCTGGCTGATGCACAAGGGAACTGAGACCCACAAGTCAGCTGTTGGAAGGAGGACGTGGGAAAAGTGTTGCAAGTGGGAGCAATATGTGTGAAGTCTAGGAGGCAAGAAAGAGAATGGAATGTTCTGTGACTTGAGGGAAGTACAGAAAGCCAACCGATGGCGGGGATGGGTGGCTCTGCATCACTGATGAGACACCAGGAACCAGATCATGAAGGACCTTGTAAAACACATTTAAGAGTTTGGGCAATTTTTAGATCACAATTTCTGTAAGGATCAGGCTACAATTTACCCTCCCCAATGAACCCACTGCAGACTTAAATGCAGGACAAGCAGGCAGCAAATGCTGGTGATGGCTTTGCTCCCAAATTGAATCCTAACATTCAGGTTTTTCATAGGTGAAATTTTACTCCCTTTACTGATTTTTTTAGGGTTCAAGGAAGGGTATCAGAGATATTTGCACATTGGACAGTAATTTGAAAAATAGAGTGGCTGGCTCAGTAATAGAGATTTCATGAACATTTATCAAATGCACAAAAGCATGAATAAATAGAAGGCTGTTTTCAGAAAGTCACTAAGCCAAATGCATCTCTTGGTTTCACAAACACAAGTGGAGAAATCGCCATTATTTGATTTTGATTTATGCCTCTAACACTGCTTATGAAAGCATGGCCCACACGCTATATCCATGCTCCAATAATTCATGCAGTTTGTAAGAGATTAATAAACTATATCATATCAATGTCACCATAATTTTGCATAATTCTATTGAATTTCTTTTCCTCACTAGAATTGATACTCATAATTTCATCAGATTCCATACACTGTTGATTTTCACAGCCTGCTATGTGAAATTACCTCATCCTCTAAACAAATATTAATGAGCAATCTTTATCCTTTGAACCTGGAAGTATTGCTCAAACCCACAAAAGCTAAAAATAGAGAACTGGCCTTTTAAGTACCATGAGCACCAGATGCAGGAAGGGAAAAGACATTAGGCCCACGGCTGAGAAACTTTATATACATTTAAAAATAAAAACTGGAAAGGAGAAAATGTCAAAAGAGTGATTATTACACCCAGTTCCACTAGGCAAGTTATTTACGGTGCTCCTTCTAAAACTCCCTACCCTGGAATCAATTTCTAAATCAATTGGAAACCAATCTCATCCAGAGCGAAACCCATATATTCTCGTTTGGAACCAGCTGGTATCTTTCCATTGTTCTCCAGTCATCCTCCTGTGGATTCTGTTTCTGGATGTGGAAAAGGGAAGAAGGGAATTGTCCCTTCTCATTTAACTTTCTGCCCAGAACAGGTTTTAGGAGACACATCATCCCCATGGTTCAAACCAGTTACCCATACCAATTCTTTGTGATTTTTATTTTTTCTTTTAAAAAAAACTTATGGTAACATTTAAAACAGGTACCAGAGAGGAATAACAACCCCCCACATACTCAACCACTTAGTTTTACCCTTCCCAGCTGATGGCTGATCTTGTTTCATCTATCTACCCATTCAGATCTCCCCTCCTATAAAAAATTGAAGTAAATTCCACTTCACTGATAAATATTTCAGAATGCAGAGGGCTCTTATCTTTGGATAAGAAATTCCCCAGTCTTCCTCCCAATTCTCTCAGACGGTGACAACAGAAAGTTACCTGGTGGTGCTATTTAGGGAGTCTCCTCTTTGCAGGCTGCTCTGGAGGCACATATCTTGTCACGCTACTCATGTATCCCATTTCAGGAACTCTACTCTTACTTGCAGGCAGGAAAAATGATGACCCACATGCATCATTCAACCAGCTTCCCTTCTTCTGGTCTGTGGGAGAAGCATGAGGGACTCAAATGCTTTTCATGAACTGTAAGTTTTTGCTTATTTTTTCCCCTAGGTATATTTCTGTTATTGATTTCTGGTTTAATCTGTCATCAGAGAGCTTACTCTGTATGACTTTCATCCTTGATTTATTAAGACTTGTTTATGCCCTGGAATATAGGTCTATTTTGGTTGATGGTCCATGAAATTTTCACAGGTGTTGTGCAAATGTCAATTGGATCACTTTGGTTACTGGTATATTTAAAAATTTTATATCTTTGCTAATTTTTTCCTATTTGTTCTAGCAATTAATGAGAGAGAAGTTTAAATGTATGCAACTAAAATTGTTGATCTATCTCTACTTTTAATTCTGTCAAGTTTTCCTTTATATATTTTGAAGCTATGTTATTAGAGGTTCATTCAGATTTAGAATCATTATGCCTCCCTGTTTAGTTCATTCTTTTATCACTATGAGTCATCCTCTTTACCTTAAGTAATACTTCTTTCCTTAAAGTCTACTTTGGCATTAATGTAGCCAGAGAATTTTCTTTTCTGTGTATCTTTCCCATCCTTCTATTTTTAATTTTTCTGTTCCCTGATATTTAAGGTTTGTCTTATATAAACAGCTTACAATTGGGTGTTGGATTTTTCACCTGGGCTGCCTTTGTCTTTTCATTGGAATGTTTAGTCCATTTACATTTAATGTAATTATAATACAGTTGGGTTTAAGTCTACCAAGTTGACTCTATACCCAGTCTCCCTCACTGCCCCAGAACTCAGCAAAAGGCCTGTTGGAGAATACTGGCTATACGTTTGGGGCCCTACTTGATTCCCATCAGTCATGTCAGCCCATACAACTGTTAGAAGCTTCCCTCATTTCCTTTTACCCCGACAATGTCTCTCTGCATACAGCAAGCTTGATCCTCAGTCCTTACCCACCCTTGGCAAATGCCCCGTGGGAGGAAAGCACTTGCTGATCTCTGGTCACTTAGGAATAGTTCTTCTGTCTTTGGAATTTTATTAAATGGAAAAGAAAGGGAACAGAGAATAAATGAAATGTGGGGCAATAGAAAATAGTCTAAATTTCCATATATCCTATACCTATATTCACTAATTGTTTAACATCTTGTCACATTTGCTTAATCTTTACCCCAACCACCTCCAACACAGAGATGTTTTATTTTGTTTTCTTTTTTGGAGACACTGAAGTAAGTTGCAGATATCATGGCACCATTACCTCTAAATGCTTCAGCACGCATCTCCTAAAAATAGACATTCTCCTATATACCCACAAGACCACTGCCACACCCAAGAAATTTAATGTTGGTAGAATAATTTTATCTAATATACATTTCATATTCAAACTTCTCCAACTGTCTCTGAAGTATTTGTATCTTTTGTAAAAAAAGCTATGATCAAGTCTAGGATTGCAATTGCTTATGGCTATCATGGCTTTTTAGTCTCCTTTAATCTAGAACAATCTCTCCCTCTTTAATCATCTCTCATGACTACTGAAATTTTGGATTTGTTGAAATATTTCCTCACTATTAGATATCGGTCAAACATTTTTGACAAGAGTTCTACATAATTCTACTGTGTCTTTCTACTGCATCATATCAGGAGGTACATGGTATCAGTTTGTCCCATTACTGGAGGTGCTAAGTTTAATCATTTGTTTAAGGTGGGGTCTACCAAATCTCTTTAGCATAAAGGTACCTTTTCCCCTTTGAAATTAGTAAGTAATCTGTGAGGTAGTACTTTGAGATTTTATGAATATCTTGTTACCCAGTAACTTTTTACTCATTAGTATTCATTGATAATTTTTGCCAGAATCAATTATTACATTGTTGGTTGCAAAATGGTGATTTTCGAATTCCACCATTCCCTCTATATGTCTAAACTGACATTCTTTTGTAAAGAAGAACTTTTCCTCTTCCCATCTTTCTACATAGTATTACTGTGGACTTACTGATTTCCTTTTGTTATAATCCATTACTGTGATTAATCATTGCAACCCTCAAATTATCCCAAATTTGGCCAGTGGGAGTCCCTTCCAGCCAACCCCATTGTTCTTTAGGTGTATCCCTATTGTTTGAACATTTCCTTGCTTTCTGCATCAGAGGATGCTCCAGGATCACCTTGTACCTTCCCTGCCTCATGCCTGGAACCAGCTATTTCTCTAAGGAGGGCAATGGTCTTAATGGTGGCGTCCAGCCGTCAGTAGTGCACAAGGTGTCCAAGCCTAGGGAAGCACTGACAATACCTATGTGGTTTCAGCTCTGGAGTGTGATTTGGTGCATCTTTCCTGGCTCCATAACCTCCCAAACCTTATATTCTGGCCCTACTGGGTATTTTATGAGCCACCAGACACCAGCTAATCATACTTTGTGCATTTAAGTGAGCCAGAGTGTCTGTTGCTTGCAGCCAAGAACCTTGATTGATACAAGCACCAAATGATTCACATAATAAGCCTGAACTCTCTGTTCTCTGGGTGGCAGTAGATGATCCAGAGCTTGTGTAAGTGTGATGCGATAATGGCTCATAAGAGCAGACTTGATAAAAATGAATTTAATAGCACTTTTCAGTTCCATGGTACTTTAAGCATCATCTTTAATATCCTTGACATGTTTGAGAGATGTATTATTTTCCTCATTTGAAAGATGAGAATTTGAAGTAAACGTTATAAGAACATGTATTAGAACTGAACTGTTCGAAGATAAAAGATGTACTGAAAACTCAAGTTAAAAAAAAGTAGAAAAATATACCCAACTAAATTTTTTTGGAAGTCACTTCAAGAAGCCAAATCAACAAGAGCATCCAGTGGGGTGGGAAGGGACAGACTGGGAGTTCAAAATTTATAGATACTGACAGGCATATGTAGAATAGATAAACAAGATTATACTGCATAGCACAGGGAGATATATACAAGATCTTGTGGTAGCTCACAGCTAAAAAGAATGAGACAAATATAAGTATGTTCATGTATAACTGAAAAATTGTGCTCTAACTGGAAACTGACACAACATTGTAAAGTGACTATAACTCAGTAAAAAAAATTTAGTCCCAAAAAAACAAGAACAAAAACAAAAACAAAAACAAAACAAAACAAAAAAGCCAAGAGCATCCAAATGTTACAATCTAAAGCTAGAATTGTCTTAAATTGTTCTGGACTTGTCATTTATCTGTAGAGTTTTACAATGAATTCATGAAGAAACACCAGCAATAATTAAAAGAGCTGTATTGAAAATAGAGTGAGGAAAGTCAGGAGTAGAAAAAGGATGTAAATTACTGAGATAGAACATTAATTTTAAATGGCAGTGGTTTGTCATAGCCATTTAAACTAAAAATGTGATCTACATTAACTTCATTCTCTTTTTGTAAACTCCCCATAACTACTCTTGACATTCTCACATGCTTTGTCTTGGCTCAGTGAGTCTCCGAGGGTGTGAACTGCCTGGAAGAGGTGTGTATTAGTATACGTGAATCCAAGTGTATTAGTTATACTTGCTGTGTAACAAACTACCCGTCTTAGTAGCTTAAAACAACACATATTTACGGCTTACAGTTTTGTGGGTCAGGAGTCTAGGCATGGCTTAGTTGGGTCCTCTGCTTCATGGATTTTCATGAGGCTGCAACCAAGGTGTTGGTGGCCCAGAGTCTCAGTCTTATCTGAATGTTCAGCGGGGGAATGGCCTGTTTATAAGCTCACTCTGTGATTGCTGGATGCACTGTTCCCTGCTGGCTGTTGGCTGGGACTGCTCTCAGCTTCTCCCACATGGCCAGTTGCTCCATCAAAACATGCAAACTGAGAAGTCAAGGCAGAAGTTACAGTCATTTGTAATCTAATCATGGAAATGACATCCCATCACCTTTGCCACATTTTTTTGGTTAGAAGCATGCCACAGGTCCCACCCACACTCAAGGGGAGAGGACTGCACAAAGGCATAAACACTGGGGGCTTCAGTGACACACTGGAGACGGTGGGAAGCCCAGGACCCAGGCCAGGAGCACCAGGAACATCAGAAACCTCTCTTAACAGGAGTTCAGGAAGGGTCAGTTACAAGACTTTGCACCTCTTTAGCCATCACAAGGTAGGATGAGAAGGCTCTAAACCGCCAATGAGAAAAGCCTAATATAACCATCAAACACCAGAAAGTGAGGAAAGAGAGGTGTGAGGTGGTGTGAAAGTATGAGCACCTCATTGTTCACAGCAGAGAGTCAATATTGTCTAAAATTGGAACAGGTAGTTTAAAAATTCCAACTCCAACCACTTAACAATACTTTAGAATCTTTTGTTTTCTTAAATTCAGGAATCTCTTAGAAAATAGTATCTCATAGTAAAGAAATAGCAATTAGGAGTTCTTCAGTTTCGCTTCAGTTTCTTTTTTCTGTGATAGTCAAGTAAAATTAAAAGTAACATTTTAATATTAAATAAAATGGCATTTACTAGCATTAAATAAAGTAGTAAAAATAAAATAGCATTAAATAAAATAGTAAAAATAGCAGTTAAGTGATTTTATTCTCATTTTAATTAAGAACTAGCATTTTCATTTGTTTCTTTAAAAAATTTTTTTTAATTGAAGTATAGTTGACTTACAATGTTGTGTTAGTTTCCAGTGTACAGATAAGTGATTCAGTTATATATATATATATATACATACATGTAATACATGTATATTATTTTTCATATTCTTTTGCATTATGGTTTATTACAGGATATTGAATATAGTTCCCTGTGCTATACCATGGGACCTTGTTGTTTATTTTATATATAGTTTTGTATCTGCTAATCCCAGACTCCTAATTTTTCCCTCTTCCACCCCCTTTCCTCTTTGGTAACCATAAGTCTGTTTTCTATATCTGTGAGTCTGTTTTGTAAATAAGTTCATCCATATCACATTTTAGATTCCACATATAAGTGATATTATATCATATCTTCTTTCTTGGTCTGGCTTACTTCACTTACTATGATAACCTCCAGGCCCATCCATGTTGCTGCAAATGGCATTATTTCATTCTTTTTTAATGGCTGAGTAGTATTCCATTGTAATATATACACCACATCTTTATCCAGTCATCTGTCGATGGACATTTAGGTTGCTTCCATGTCTTGGCTATTGTAAATAGTGCTGCTGTGAACACTGGGGTGCATGTCTCTTTTCGAATTAGAGTAAGAAATATCATTTTCTTAAAAGCCTCCCTCTCTGTATCTGTCCATATATCTATCTTTTCCCATGAATCTAGGTAGTTGTCTGGAACTCTCCTAATGTTAGTGATAATTGCTTCTGGATAGTGTTTTATAGGTGACAGTCAACTTCCTTTACTTTGTACTTTTCTAGACGATCTGAATTCTTCACAATAAACATGGATTATGTTGATAAAAGAAGACTAATTTTTCTTTAAAAAGAAAAAAATAAAGAGAAGGGAAGAAAGCATCAACTGGGTGAGGGGAGAGAAAGAGAGAGAAACCATGGAAGCAGATATGGCAAGACATTAACAGCAGATTATTCTGGATGTGTAAATGTGGACAATTTCTATTACCTCCTTTATACTTTCTTGTTTTGTTTTGTTAGATTTTCAAAAGCAGTTTTGTGTGTTGCCAAGGACATGGGAGCTTTTGGTCTCTTTTCTTCCAAAGGACAATTTGAAGACTGGGACGACTATTAAGTGAGGGGTTATAAAACGTTACTTTGTGAAGAGAGCTTCCTAACAAAAGGCTGAGACGGAGTCAATGGCACAGCCTCCTTTAAACTACTTGTGCTGAATCCCTGAGGGCGTCTAGGGTAAGTTTTGTGGGACAGGGATATAAATAATTAACTGCTCACATGTGTTGCTTCTTGTGGGTGAATCATACACTGGGTACATGGCTCGCTCAGTATACTTCTCCTGGCAAGCAGGTGGCCATCTAGGGCGATAACCCAGCGAAGCTCTAAGGATTTGAGCATGTTGACTTAGAACTAGTCATACGAACATGCTTCTATTTACCTGGGAAAATACAGTGGCTTTAAGTTTTGTTTTTAGAGTTACCCTTTGAGGTTTATACCTGCAAAACCTGAAGATGTTCAGATGTAAGCCTTGTGTAAATTTTAAATATCTCTCTTGTAAAAACTAAGTAAATGTCAACTTAGAAGTTTCTGGTATTGTAACATTTTCTTTAGAGAAATGTTAAGCTTATCATAAAAGGAATTCTTGTGAGAAGAAAAAACCCAACTCTGTACTGTCTTTGGGAGGCCACTTAGAGCTATCAGGGGGCTTTTGTCTTCAACAGATTTCGGGGCGTAACAATCTTGAGAAAGAAGCCCTTGTGTGTAGTTCCAGTTTAGCACATTGCTTCACTATGGAAGAATAAATCAGTTAAAAAAGGAAATGAAATGCATTAAACAAATGGAAAATTATTTTGTAAAATCCCAAGACTCAAATTAAAGAACCAGCAGATTCATGACAGCAGATCAAGGACTGACTAAATGACTAAATGGTTTGGAAATTTAAAGGCATGCCAGGAGAGGCCACTAAGGAGTGGGAGTGAGCACGCCGTCACTGGTGTCATCCCATCAGAATACTGGAGCTGGAAGAGTCTCCAGCAGAATAACAGAGGATGAGAAGTCACTTCCAGCCGCGAATGGAAAAGAAGACTTTGGACAGGCTGTCCTTTGGGCAAGGCCTTGTGGGAAATCGTGGGTTTCCACATAATGGGCAACAAATTTCTAAGTAGAAGAATAGTTCTTATTTCCTATTTGGTGGAGGAAACTTGGGGCAATCCAGATATCTAGCAGTTTTGAGAAACTTGGTCTCAGCTCTAAAGGCACCAACACCAGTGAGGCAAGACCTATCCGAATGGCTCTGAAGGCTGATTTCCTCCCAACTTTTGTGAGCTTAGGGACAATCTGGCTCAGTAG
Source organism: Vicugna pacos (assembly GCF_048564905.1). NCBI lineage: Eukaryota > Metazoa > Chordata > Mammalia > Artiodactyla > Camelidae > Vicugna > Vicugna pacos. Next base: position 16,076,735 of record NC_133023.1, on the reverse strand, counting down.
GTCCGGTTAACTCAAGAAAAGGACAGGCCGATAGCAGCTGCTAGGTCTGGAGGCTTCCCCTTTTTAATAAGGCCCCTTGTACACCCACGAACCTTCCACCATGTTACACAGTCGCATCTCCTGGCCCCCTGACTGTAGAATTACAGTACGTGGAGCATCATGGGAAGGGAAGGATCCTCTATGGAATGCTGGCTATGGTCAGCAATGCGACAATCTGAGTTCGGGGGGATTGCATGTGCTTTCCTCCTCTTTTATACATTTTCCTTCAATAAATGCAACTTTTTTTCTTGCACCATGTGTTGCTAGTGGTATGGGTCCTGACAATGGTTAGAAACTTGATTTTTTTAAAGAGGGTTATCTTACGAAGCAAATGGTGCTTATCTAAGTGTACAGTGATGTTCCATGTTCCCATCTAAAAGCTTGCTTAAATTTACAGCCAGACTTAAGTTTCATCTGATGCATAATCCAAGTACAGCTGGTTAATGATGACCTGGAGCAGGCACAGAACTTGATGCTTTCAAAGCTTTATTCCTCTTATGAGCACATCTGCAGGCTAGTTGCTCACAAATATGATCAGCTGAGTTTTCCAAAAGCCTAGAAGCTATCCCCAAAGAAGCTATCCCCAAATCTCAAAATTCTACACTAAATCTTTCTGATTTGTTACAGTAATATCAAGGCAAGAGTCTTTGTTATCACTGATAATATTTTAAATAAAGTTGATCATTGTTCCCCATTGTAAAAGCAATAGTGTCATGGTAGAGAATTTGGTATATGTAGAAAAGAACTAAGAGAAAAAAATATCCCCTGTAATATTCCCCTGGATGTAACTACTCTTCATTTTAATGTATATCCTTTCAGCTATTTTTTTCTATGTGTGCAGATTTAGTTAAAATAATATTGAAGTTATGCTTTTGTAACCTTATGTTTTCACTTGACAATAATACATTATGGGCATTTTCCCATGTCATTAAATATCTTTCTAAAAATAATCTTAAAGGTTACCTAGTATTCTAGGATTTGGATCTTTCTTGAATTTCATATATTTAAAAATGTTTATAAATAATATAATAAACATCCTTATATGAAAATCTTGTATATTCTTGTGACTATTTCCTTAGATGAAATCCCTAGATATAGAACCGTGGGATAATGGGTATGAGTAAGTGTGAGGCAGCCCAATTATTTCCCCCTTGTAGATGTTTTCATCAACTTCCTGAATACTTGAATTTTTTCTTTTTTCAAAGTTCAAAAACTTAAAAACAGAATATATCTCAATGTTTAATGTTCTGTATCATATTTCCCTAGAATGAAGTGTAGCATTTCAATCAGAAAATTCATTTATTTCTTTCAGGGATTTTTCTTGTATAATACTCACAAACATACCACCTTGCATTAGTGGGCATCTCTATTTCAGGGTTATCAGTTGTCCTTATATTGGATCATCATTATCTGTCTCTCACATATATTCACTTCCTTTTAATTGTCTTTATCTCTTATCCTTTCATCTATATTCCTATGATTATCCCAAGAGTTTCTCTATAGTCATAAGTAGATTTTAGCTAATAGCTTTATGAGTATTGAAAATATGAAAATCAAAAATATAAATGAGAAAAAAATTACCTACAGTTTGCCCAGTTATAATTACTGATGATATTCTGGCTCATACCCTTCTAGACTTTTATTTTTATATTCAAGTGCTTCTATATATGCCTATCTTTAAAAATGCATTCTTTCTAATCTAGGAATTCCATTAATGGACTTTTCCTAAGGAAATAATCACACAGGAATGCAAAGATGTTTGTATAAGGATGTTCTCTGTAGCTTAGTTTATCAGAGTGAAAACCTGGAAGTAATCTGAAAATCAGAAGCAGATTCGTTAAACTTTGCTATATTCATCTAAATAACACTATACAAACATCAGAAAGGGTATATATAATTACATACATTTACTTGAGAATATCCTCAAAACATTAAATAAGAATTGGTTTTGAAACAGCACATGTGGTATGATCCCACCAGTGTTAGTGGCTACTAAGTGGAAAGACTTAGGGCATTTTTGCTTTCTTTGTTACTCCTTTCTGTTTTGGTCAGGATTTTGAAATTTCTGCATCTTTGAAAAGAAATGGGGAAAATTAACAACATAGTTTATTTAAGGAGAAAATATGTCCTATGTAATCCTTAGGCTGAACACTGACACAGAACTTCATTACCAGGTCACCATGGCTTCAGGTGCACTCTCCAATTAACAGTCACAGGCTTATATGGTGTACTCTGCTTACAATGTCAATTTGTAAAACTATTCAATGTTTACTGTGTATCAAACATCTGTACTATACAAACTCATTCCTCATGGATTTTTGGATGAAAGAAATGCTTTGAGAAATCCCTTTCTGCTGCTTATTTCAATCTGAAGACATGATTGCAAGGGCAACCTCACTTGCTGCTGTTTTTCATGTTGCATACTTCCTAGCACGCTGCAGAGTCCTACTCCTGGGGCTCTGAAAACCCAAGTTCCAGGCCCTACTCTGCCCCTAAGTAAATGTGAGTGCTTTTGAGCAAGTATTATGGGGAGATCCTGGGTAAAATCCCATCAGAGGGCATGAATGTACTGACTGATCCCTCCCGTGTAATGATGTTTCCTTTCTACAGGTGTATAAATTACTAATGAAAGGTGGCTTAATACGTTAATATATTGTGCCAATCAATCCTTGCTATAAATACTATAGTTCGAGGGTTACTCTATGCTTTTCTGTAAGGTGCTTGCCTATTTTTACTGAGGGAGAGTGAACAATATATGTAAACTCCTCACTGAAAGGCATTTTTTCTGGGACTATATATATTTCCCTAAGGTACTTAGGGAGAATATCTATATTTACTATCTATAATGTATCAAGTGCTATTATGAATTAACACACCCCTCGCCCCTGTCCTATGTAGCCCTAGGATAAGAAAACTGAACTTGGGGAGTCACATAAATTGTCCCATGTTAAATGGCTTGAGAACGGTAGAGCCAGGATTTGAACCTGGGCATGCTGGCCCCAGAACCCACCCTTCTAACATTGTACTAAATGTATTTCTTTCTTTAGGTAAAAGCACAGAGTTGCTGACGGAATCATGACTGGTTGCTAGGCTCAAGGGAATTAAAAAAAATATCAATGAGGAAGATAGAGGCAGATTGGGATGAGAGAGAAAGAGCAGGGCAGGTCCATGAAGTCACCCTCAGGAGTCTTATTTGGATAGGAATGTGCTCAGAGCTTGCTATCTTTCTGTTGGATTACAATGTCCACCTGGAGGGTGAGGGTTGAGAGATGCTAGATGACTGCTGTCCTAGTGGCGGACAGAGAACGAAAATGAGCATGTTCCAACCTCCCTCACAGCACTTGTCAACCTGACCCTGTGATTTGGCTGTTTACTGATCTTTGGGCACTGAGCAGTGTCTGGGTCACCAGTGCTTAGTCATGCAGCTCCTGAGGACAAGCCTGTTTACTGCTTAATGGGCAACAGGTCTACTCAGCATTGGTGTCAAGCATTATCTGGGTACGATGTGTCTGATCTTCATGATATCATCCATAGCTGATGCTGCTGGGACCACGGATCTACCCATCCAGCCTTCTCCTGGAGTGGGAATTCTGGGGTCTCAGAGCCTCCCTAGATGTTAGTAGATTTGATGACTTTCTGTTAGTTTAGTGTGGGCCCAGCTGATGTGGTCAGTGCCCAACCATATCCCTTCATCCCCTTTACCATTTTTGTGTCCACCCACTTCTGGTGGAGGTACCTTCATTCCCCAAAACAAACACCTGCATCTCCTTGCTGGAGGGCTGCCCCTGGCTGCTGGCACCTGCTTTGCCCGTGCAAAGACACAGCTGGAGGTGCCCCCAGGGGAAGCCCCTGACCAATGACTGACAGTCCAGGAGGAGCAACTCCAGTCCTTGGGCTCCCAATGGGGACCCCTGAGGTGTGACCTCCACTGTCCACAGAGTGCCCTCAGGACTGAGCCCAGGCTACCCTCCGTGGGCTTTGGTGGCTGCTGCACCCTTGCCTAGCCCCTTCCTCCCCGGCCCCCTTCACCTCTATGATAGTGGTTTTTCTTGGGAAAATCACTTCCATGCGCTGGGAGTATATTCAAAGTTCAGACCGCTTCCGAGTCTGCTGTGGTTACTTTCTGCCAGACTCCTACGTCTCCCCTGCACAGTGCAGGCTCTGTCAGTCAGGGACATGCGTATAAAAATGCCTTGAAGGCTCCTCTGGGTATGAAAAGGGAGACTCAAGACATGGTCAGGGAACAAGACCAAGGATGCCCAGGTTTTCTACTTCTATTCAACATAGAATTGGAAGTTCTAGCTAGAGAAATTAGGCAAGGGAAAAAAAAAGGCATCCAAATTGGAAAGGAAGTAAAGTAACCTCTGTTTACAGATAAAATGATCTCCTATGTTGAAAGCCCAAAGACTACACCCTTCCCACACACATACCCCACCTCTCCCACACGCACAGCATGGTCACGATGGTCTGGCCAGGCTAAACTGCCCAGGGGAAGAGAAAGTTGAAGTGTTTTAAACAATGGAGTGGCATAATGTTTGGGGTTTCCGGGAACAATTTAGGAGGAGGGGGTGGTCAGGGCAGGGTAAAAGAGGAGAAGGCAACGAGACGGGGCCAGCAACGTGGCATAGTTGCCCCTGAGGAGGAAAAGCTGACAGGTGGGTAATTTTAAAAACAAGAACAGCTATGAGTTCTGCCTGCTACTCTACACTTTGCTGCTTCTCTGTGCCTGTCCTACCCAAATCTTCAGTGAAAGGCTTTTTTATCCATCACTGGCTGTATGGGGAATCAAGGCAGGAAGGGAAACAAAGGCTTAGGGACCGTGTTCCATGGTTGGGTGAGTGCAGAGTGGAAAGTATGGAACAACCCCAGGAAGCAAAACATGAGTGAGATGGGGCATCAACAGAAGCAGGAATTGAAACAAGGAGCTTCCTCAGAGCTACTGGGGGCATGCTGGCTTTTCCCACCACCCATGGGAAGGGGGCTGGCACCATTTTTACGGAACTATTAAAGACAGCTGGAAGGTTTCGGGCCAGCCAGGTGGCTGAGGCAGGGGCTATGCTTGTTGTATGCCGAATGGTGGTGGGTGGCCCTCCTACAGTGGGCAGTCTGGAAACACTGCTCTTGCCACTGTCTTCATATTCTGGTGGCACTGTGCTCTTTGCAGCGTGACAGGGCAGGGCACATCTGACTGCTTTAGTGGGAAATGTCTTCTGCTTGGGCTTCAAACTGTGAAACGTCCTGAGTGATGACATTAAATGTTACTCAGAGACCAGCCACTTGTTTAACGGCCGTTTCCTGCCCATGACTATATAGGTAACTCTTAGCAGATACTGTTGCAGAATCTTTCTTAACAAATGGACAAATGCGACAAGATTTTTCAGGCTGTTAAGATCACTAATATCTTTAAGACAATTAAAAGCAGGTGAGAGCGAACTATCTTTCCTGTAGGTTTCCCAGTGCTGGCGAGATCTCGTGTGGAATCTTTCCGTTAGTCACTGACCACCATCGTTAGAGAGAGATTCTGAAAACAGCAGAAATGGCACAGTTGACATATTGGCCATGTGTCAGACACAGGAAAAGTTCAGGAAAGAATAGAATATTTCTATAGAAAAGCATTGGTTTAAAAAAAGCATCTTAAGTCCCAAGCGCTGCAACTCCTTCAACAGGTGTGAGTGACTGGAGGAATTTCCAGTGTGGGCCTGGAGAGGGAGCTGCCCTCTAGCTGTCAGTCAGTCGCTGGTCAAGGGTAGCCCGTGGGAGATGTAAGTTTGCAGGCACTTCTGCCTCTCTTCCTGTGCACAGGCAAGGTGGGCTCCAGCAGCCCCAGGGCGCCGGCCCACAGAGGGACATGGTGCTGGCTGCTGGGAGCAAAGCCACTGGGACTGATGTGCGCAGAAATGGTAAAGGGGTGGAGGGGATATGGGCGGGGCTCTGACAGGGTCTGCTAAATCGTGTCACCTTGGATGAGTTCCCTATCTTCCTCCAGCTTCAGGTAACTCTTCTTATGGCCTGGCACGTTCTACTTCTACTTGTATGTTTTCTTTCAAGGTTCTATATTGCTAGAAGGTTCTTGTTTATGCTCTGGCAAAATTTTTCTTTGTAACTTCAACTTACTGGTCCTGGGCCTGCCTTCTGTCCCTCTTGCCCTTCAGAAAGTTGAAAACAGCAATTATTTAACCCACCAGAGGGTTCTTTCCTCTTAGTCTAAAATCTCCAGCTGCTTCACCTTTCTCCAGGAGGACAAATGTTTCCAGACCGCATCTCTTTCTGGCTGGTCATTTTGGGCATTCCCTGACTTATCAAAGGGCCTCTTAGCATGTGGCATCCACACAGGAAATTTGGCTCCAGTTACCTTCTGATTTGAGTATTCAATCAAGTGTTGTTTAGGAAAGTGTGTTGGTTACCAAATCATCATCTCATGCCACACTGATGGTTGTTAACATCATCTTGTCGGGGGTTGGAAAGGGTAAACAAACCCTCGATCTATTTTAAAGTCATATGGTGACTTTTAGCACAGCTGCTAATTTTTCCCGTCTAAGTCTCTGACCTCTGACTTTTTTGGAGTTAATGGGCTTCCTCTTTTTTGGGGGGAAAATGTTGACATCACATCCAGAACAAGTTGTTACTGAGAATAGTGAATTCAAGCTGTAGCAGCAATTATTAACAAGCCTCTACCACAGCGGTTCTCACACTTCCGTGTGCATCAGAATCCCTCGGGGCAGGGGGGTTGTTAAAGCAGATTGCTGGGCTCACTCGCAGGGTTTCTGGTGCAGTAGGTTTGAGGTGGAGCTGGGAATTTACACTTCTTAACAGGTTCCCAGGTGATGCTACAGGAGGACCACTGAAAACCACTGCTCTATTACATTCCCTGGCTGCTTGGCCTCTGGTATTATTAGTTTCCAGAAGGCTGGACGAAGTGGTCCCGCCTTCCTCAGTGGAGGGCCACCCACTGTGAGCTGCTTGATTCCTAGAGCTGTGAGCTCATGGCCAGACCAGGATGTGTCTGCAGCCCCAGCTGTGTGAAGGGAAGAAAGAGAAGCAGAGAGAAAGAAGTGTCCCAGCCAAGTTCCTCTTAAAAACCTTTTACTTCTCCCACTGATGGTGCCATTCCCTATATAAATGTTTAACTCAGCATTACTTATGCCAAAGACTGTGACAGGAGCTGGATATACAAAGACCAAGAAACAGTCCCTGCCCTCAAGGAGTTTACAGTCTGAAGGGGGAGGGCAACTTGTAAGCAGATCATTTTCAACATAACGATCACATCCTACTTAATACTGCAAAGAAATTAAAATATTGATACTGTCCATAACCATTATTCAAAGGACAAGAATGTTTTTGGATGGACTGATAGTTACATATTCTAAACAAGAACTTGCAAACATGTCTAATATGAAAATTTCTTCAGTTAAAACAGCTCATCATTATCCTCAATGGCAAAATATGTTAAGGTGGCATGTTGGGCCAACAGTGAGCATATACTTGTATACAAAATTGAACTTTTGATGTCAAGAGTTTAAAATCTTCCACAGCATCCTTATTCTCAAGGAAGTGTGATATTTTGAATTGAAACTGAATGCATGGTGATGGACAGATCTGATGGGATGTGATCCAATTTCGGGATTAGGAATATGCTGTTTAAAAAACTGTATTTAACCTTTATCACTCTGAAATTTGGTTTAAATAAACTGACTGTGTGTTGCACTATTTTATTTTTATCATACATGAGGTCACATAATATAGTAGGGAGGGAGCCCTGGATTCTGGTCCAGACTCTGTAACTCAATATCCAAGTCACCCAGAAAAACCGTACTCTCTCTGGGGCTCATTTGCCACATTTGTTTAAAAAGAGAAACAAGAAATTGGGGAGGAAAGGGAGAGGGTTTGGCTAAATGATCTCAAATACCCCTTCTAGCAAAATTCTATCAGATTGAGTAAAGGCCACTTTATTTCACTACACAAATCTTTGCACAGTGAACCAAACCTGTATTTTAGTTTTAAACTAAGAATTTAAGTATTTAAAAAAAATGAAAAACCCAAACTAACCAGCACCCCCCCCATCTGTAGCTCTAACATTAGGAATTCAAATTGGAGTATTTTTAGCCTCTGGAGTTTAAGCAGGCCCTTAACCTGAGTCCCTGCCTGCATTTTGTAATTTGGCTAACTTAAGTCATAAAGCAGTTCCCTTTTTGACAACAAAGCACAACAATTTTACTAATATTCTTATGAACTTCAAGAATTACTTCTAATTGGAGACCTTGTAAGTACCAACAGCATACCAGGCAGAAAATGAAAGAATTTTATCTTTCCTTGGATTTTTTTTTTCTATGAAATACAACCCCAAGTGTCAGAAATGCACGTTATTTCAGATGCCTTCAAAAGGTTCGCTTAAAGCAGATTACCAAAGGGGTTGTGTTAGAAAACAGAAAAATCAATTCTAGATGAAAAGCAAAACACAGAGAAAGTCTCCAAATTGGCAAGAAAGAAGAGCTATATTAATCATTTAGTTATTTAAGAGCAGGGTGGAGGAAACGGAGAAATGCTTTCCTAATGTCTCAAGATTGGGGTGGTTTCAGTCATTTCTGTGTTGGGTGCATCTTACAAAAATAACTTCGTGAGGAGGGGCCCTTAGAAACTCCAGCCTCTACTGAGCTTTGCAGCCTTACTGCCCACTATCTTGTCCTGGCATTGAGGATGTTGCAGGCAGTAATTAGACCAGAGCCTGGAAAGTCAGGGAGAGAAACTGGAACTAACTATTTTCTTAAAAGAACTGGTCATTCAAAGGCAGAAAAACCCAAGTCACCGACAATTTCCTTGTCCACTTTGCCAAGGGATGAGCTGGGCCGGGTCCAAGGACAGGATGGGAGAACTCAGCTGGGGTCGGGGAGCAGGGTGGGAGTAAATTCTCGAATGCGGAACGTGAGACAAGCCAGGGAGACGGAGCCGTCTCGGGAAGGGCGCAGAGTAGGCCCAGCATCTAGCAAGGGTGAGTCCAGGTGAGGGGCGTGTTCCGTGGCGCCGCTGGCGGGGAGCCGCCTCTCGCCCGGGCGCGGTTCCCGCCAGAGGCTCCTCTGAGCGCAGCGGCCTCCTGGGTGTCAGTGCGCAAAACCGCCACTTAATCCCCACTCCCGCCGGATTAATTAGGGCCTCCTCAAAGCATAAAGTTGCGAGCCAGGGGCTTCTTTCCCAAGTGCAGGGGCACCGCGGAGGGGGTCAACACTCCTCCGGCCAGCTGGGCGCCCCTCCCCACACACCACCAGGCACAGGGTCTCTGGTGACTCGCGCTTCTCTAGTGAGCGCCCCCGAACTGCCGGCCAGGTCCCCGGGACCCCTGGTGGCCGGCGGTTTGTCAGGTCACCGGAGTCATGTCCCAGGCCTGGGCGCTTCCTCCCGCGCCCCGGCCCTCCGTTCCCGGCCAGCAGCCGGGGCGCAGGGCGGGGCGCGCCGAGGAGGCCGAGGCCGCGCGCTATTCCTGTCGCTGTGAGCTACCGGCATGTTATGTGCGGCGCCCAATCACGCCTCCGACCCGCCGCGCTGACCGGCGCCCTCCCTCCCTAATCCCTCCGGCTTTGATTTGATCCTCCGCGCAGAACAAGCTCACCCTCACCTCTGCCCCTTAGCCAGTTGTCCTCGGCCCTCGCGGGTGCCCGCAGAACCCTCCTGGTCCACCCCCGGGAGGTCAGAGCCCTTGCCCCGCACTCCCGGGACGGCCCGAGCAGGGCCGCATCTGCGCATCTGGGCCGTCGGAGATCCAGCACCCCGCCGGAGTCAGTCCACCGGCAGCTCCGCCCTTCCAGGTGATGGTGCGCCGCCACTGCGGCCCCTGGCGCGCTGTTGTGGGCTCCCCAAATTGGGCCGGGGAGGGGGTTTTGGGCAACGCGCTGGCAGCCTCGGCAGTCGCCGAAACCAAACTCTGCATCCCCCGGAAGACTCCAAACTCCTTGCCCTCCCCTACTAGGGGCTTCTGGAAACCGTTCCCCGACCGGATTTGCTCTGAGAAGGGCCCGAGGAGATCTGCGGACCTGGGCGAAGAAGCCCTGGGATTTAAGCTGAGCAGACAAAAATGGGCCCCTGCTAGGGGTTCGGCGGCTCGCGCGAGGGGCTCGGGGGCGCCGTGTCCTGGGATGCCTCCGGCCGCGCCTGACTGGACCCAGCCCCCGCCTGGCCGCTTCCCGCCCTGGGCATCATGAGTTACTTCCTGTCTTACTGCAAAGCTCATGGCGGCGCGCTGCTTACCGGCTACCAGGCCCTGCGCGCCGAGGGCTTTCTGTGTGACGTGACCCTGGAGGCCGAGGGCAGCGAGTTTCCGGCGCACAGGTCGCTCCTCGCGTGTTCCAGCGACTACTTTAGGGCCTTGTTCAAGAGCCACACCAGGGAGTCCCGGGCGCGCGTGATCCACCTGCATGTGCCCTCGGCGGCCGGCCTGCAGCGCTTGCTAGACTTCATCTACACCGCCTGGCTGCCGCTCTCCATGGACACCGTGGAGGACACGCTGGAGGCCGCCAGCTACCTGCAGGTCACTGAGGCCCTAGGGCTGTGCGGCCGCTACCTGGAGCGCCAGCTGGCCCCGGAGAACTGCTGCTTTGCCGCCAATATGGCGGCGCGCTTCGGCCTGGCGCACACGTTGGACGCGGCAGAACGCTGCATCGTGCGCCACCTGAGGGAGTTGCTGGCGCGCGGCGCGGGCCCTGCAGGGCTGCTGGAGCTCAATCCCGCGTCTCTCAGGGCCGTGCTGGGTGCCCCCGACGTGGCGCGGGTGCCTGAGGCCTGGCTGCTGGGCCTGGCGCTAGCCTGGTTGCGGCAGGAGCCCGAGGCCGAACGCCTGACCCACTGCGCCGCGCTGCTCGAGCGCGTCCGCTTCGGCCTGGTGCCCACCGACGTGCTTCGGCGGGTGTACTCGGGCTCCGGCCTCACGCTGCCCACCCGTGTCAAAGGCCTCATCATTCAGGCCCTCAACTACCACACGGCGCCCTCCCGCCAGCCGCTCATGCAGGGCGAGCAGACCAGCGTCCGGAGCCCCCAAACCCGCATCTTGTTGGTTGGGGGGCGCAGGGGGCGGGAGGCGGTGACAGAGGAGGTCGTGGTCCCCCGGGAGGCAGTCAGGGGCAGGGGCGCTGCGGCGGCGCCCGAGGAAGAGGAGGAGGAGGAAGAGGAGCAGATGGAAGAGGAGGAGGAGGAGGAGGAGTGGGAGCTCACCCAGGACGTGGTAGCATTTGACGTGTACAACCACCGCTGGCGCAGCCTCACACGACTGCCCGTTCCGCTACTGGGGCACAGCGTGTGCGTCGCAGGCAACTTCCTGTTCGTCCTGGGCGGGGAGAGCCCGTCGGGCGACGCCTCCTCCCCGCTAACCGACAGCCCGCCGGCTGTCACAGCACAAGTGCACCGTTACGACCCGCGCTTCCACGCTTGGACAGCGGTGCCGGCTATGCGGGAAGCGCGGGCCCATTTCTGGTGCGGCGCCGTGGGCGAGGGGCTCCTGGCTGTCGGGGGCCTGGGTACGGGCGGCGAAGCGCTGGCTTCGGTGGAGATGTACGACCTGCGCCGGGACCGCTGGACGGCAGCCGGGGCACTGCCGCGGGCGCTGCACGGCCACGCGGGAGCCGTCGGGGATCGCGGCGTCGTGTACATCTCGGGGGGCAAGGCGGGGAGAGGCGAGGGCGGCGCGAGCAGCCTCCGAGACGTGTTCGCCCTGGGCCCCGGGGAGCAAGCGTGGAGCAAGAGGGCGCCCATGGGCACGGCCCGCTTCGGGCACCACATGGCGGCACTGCGCGGCGCGGTGTTCGCCTTTCTGGGGCGCTACGAGCCGTTCTCCGAGATCGAGCGCTACGATCCCGGCACCGACCAGTGGACTCGGCTGCGGCCGCTACCCTACGACCGCTTCTGCTACGGGCTGGCGGTGGTAGAGGAGACCGTACTGCTGCTGGGCGGCCTTAAGTGGCGGGACTCACGCCAGGTGCCTACCCGCAACGTGGTGGGCTATGACCTCGACCTGGACCGCTGGGAGGACATTGGCTGCGCGTTGCCCTGGGCCTGGAGCGGCCTGCAGTGCGCAGTGCTGCAGCTGGCCGAGGGTGGGGACGAGGAGAGGGAGGAAGAGCCTGGAGAGGCTCCAGATTTAGTGCTGGGCTTAATAGGTTAGTGCAGCCTCCTGGCCACGGAGGAGCAAGTCACGCCTGACCAGGCTTACAGAGCAACACGTGGGCTTTTCCCAAGAATGGGACTCTGAAAGCAGTGGCTTCTGAAGGTTAACGAGGCAAACAAGGACTTGGCCTAAGAGGAACATTTTCCCTAAAGCTGAGAATGGGAGACAAGAGGGGTCAAATTTAGAAAGATATATGAATCAGCTCCAGTGAGCTGGGGATTTCTAGAAATTCTTATGCTTGGCTAGAGATGGACTTTCGAAAATAAAATATGACCCTATCTTCCCTCTTAAAGTAGTTCCTAGGTGCTAACCAGTGATTGTTTTTCTGCCAAACAGCCAAAAAACGTACCATAAGAAGTTGTATACAACACCCAGAAAATTGTTAGCTATAAAGAGTGTGATAAATAGTTCTAGAAGATGACATTATCTGAATAAATAGGGAAGGGAAAGTGCCTTGGTTAAACATCATGCAATCATTGTAGGGAGAACTATGATTTTATGATCCAGAATCATGATTATAGCTCTGCTCTGATGGTTTAATATAAATATCCAACTGAGAGGGGAAAAAAATCTCTAAAACAGCACCTTATTTTTGGAGAAAATAACTTAACTTTTTCTGTCCCTTATCTTTATTTACCCTAGTCTGCTTTTGTCCTGGCTTTAGGCAGCTCACTGGTTAAGTTTTATTTCAGCAGCCGTAATCATCAGACTCCTCTGGTTTACTGGATCATCTAACAAAAGCGAAACAAAATCCCATTTCTTTCATCCTCTTTAAATGTTCATTCAGCCGACATGTTGTAGGAATATTTGTAAAAAAGTTTTTTAAACTTATTTTTGGTGGTACCCCTCCCCTACCGTCTGCCCCACCTTCCCAAAGGAATCACAGAGAAAGGAAAGAGGAGTAGGTGAAATTTTAAAGTTCGTGTCAGGTAAATGGGAAACCAGCTTGATTTTGTAGGATCTCAAGAGAAGATTCTTATATACACTGGACAGATGCTTCTTCTGGTTTGTCCTACCAATGACTTGAAACTGGGGGGTGGGGAGTGGGGAGAAGGTGGCTGTGTGATTAGGTAACAAAGAAATGTGGTGAGGACTCTGCATGAATAAAATAGGTGCTTTATAAGGATTCAGTAAGAGCTGAATTTATTTGACTTCAGTTTACAGTGCTGCCTCTCTCCTAGATTTGAAACTAATGCAATAAAATGTACAGATATATAGTGTTAAAAGGTCTCTTTCATGCTAGGCTAGCCACAAGTCTTTTAAAATTCATTAGTTTAATTTTTACCCTTTAAAACAACAGAGCCAACTTTACAAAAGTAAAAGCCGCTTAGTAGCAACACAGCTAGCTAGTCTTTCCATCAACTGCTCACTGTTTATAGGGCACAATCTGGCCACTGTATCCACGACACATCCATCAGGTACAGATATTTTTAAGTGAATGTACACATTTGGTCAAGTAAACATCAACAAGTCTAAACACCTGTAACAAGCACACTTCATTTTAGGACAAGAGGTTTTGGGTTTGTTTGGGTTTTTTTTTTGCTTTTTTGTTTTTTAACATATACAAAATCCCACAAATTTAATGTGCCTCAATATCCATGCAGTAAATAAATGTTTTTACAAATAGTTTTTTTTAAATGATAAAAATATTACACTGGACCCAAAATTCCATACAAACATTAATACATGATTTCTCATCCATTTTGACTAAGTATAGGATTACTGAAAATGTGCTGTAGAAAGGCCACTCTCCTGTACAGTTGTGCAAAGTTTGCAAAATGATAGTGATTCAATGGTGGTTTCAAAAGCAAAGAAAAAGATCCCCACTGTGGAGTTTTTACTTTCTCCTCTACAGCAAAAATATTCACTGGCAGATATCTGAACTCTTAGAGATGAAAGTACATTCACTGAGCTGTACAGGCAACAGTATAAAGCTGATTAGAAGTAGATTTTAGGATATAGAATAGTAAAGGAGGGTCTCTTCCTCCTCCGCCTCCTCAAAAAAAAAAAAAAAAAACCAAAACCAAAAACAAACAAAAAACAAAAACCCCAGTAAATTGTGACTTGTACGGTATGCAGCCAGACACTAAAAAGCAGCACAGTCATTATCATGCTGTGATCACTTTCAAAAACGAGATGCTTATAAATGGAAATATATGATGAGGATTTTTTTCATAAACTTCATCCACTCTTACACAACAAACAATGAAGCTAGGAAAAAAACCTCTAAAATTTTTCTCTCATATAATTCAATGTAATATATCTGAATGACCGCCCTCCTCTTGCTCCTCAGGAGAGAGGTACATTTTTATTTTTCAACATTGTTTTCTATATTAGAACACATATCAGCCTGTAACTAAACATATTTTACTTCCCTGTGTGAAGTATAATCACATAAGTTTAATTAATAGACTAGGGGGAAAATTGGAAACCAACTGGAAAGTTAATTCATTTCAGTTTATACCTTATAGCTTTTTAGAAGTTTGAGTTTAAAAACATGAGTTTGGGCTGAAATTATATATATGTGTGTTAGCTGCCTTTCTGGGTGAGTTAAGTGTGTTTTAAAAAATCCACTCTCAAATTCCTCTGTACACAATCAGCATTTCATCACTACAAAAATAAAGGAAGATTTAAACCAAGAAAATAAAGCAGCTCTATCTTCAATTTTGGTCTCAGTTACAAAAACATCTTACAAAGCTTTGCCCTGATACACCATTAAGTGTCCCCATGGATTTGGAATAGTATTTCCATTAACCAGCTTTCACAAGTTAATAGACTCTTAAGACGAATATTAGATACCTGAACTTTTCTTATGTTGATGCTCTTCTATTTTGCTTAACTCTTGTGTGCGCATCTACAGTTCACAAAAATAAAACTACAGCATTAAACTTTGTGCAATGTTTAAGAAAATTCTTAGAACATTTAATAAATATAAAAAAGGTTTAAATTCTTTCCCACCCACAAGGATGTCTGCACCTGAAAAAATGTGATTTAGATTTGAAGTCTTGTTTATATAAAATTAACTTAAAGGGAGAAAAGATGACCTTAGATAGAAAACTGCCTTTTTGTGTTTTCTCTACTTGAAGACCACCTGTCTTCAGAGTTGTTTGCAAAAGTTAATTTTAAGTCATTGAAGACAGTTGATTTTGCACATGGTAAACATAAGCTGAGCACTAACTGCATATAAAATATACAAATGCTCATTAAAGACAGTGGTATTATGACCATATATGGTTTGTTTCATATAGTTTGTTAACATTAAAGTATAGCTTGTCAAGTGTCCCACACATTGATATAAAATCTACCTTATATACTTGTTCAAAGGATCAGAAGGTACCAGATGGCTGGAGGGCAGAATACACTTACACATGCGTTTCAATGTACGAATGAGTGTGTGTTAGAGAGGAAGTGATTACATCTACTTCAGAGGAAATACTTAGTGGGTCATTTGAGGTGGTGTTTTGACAGATATCCAAGAAAAGATCGAGGTACATCTGCTTCCACTGTTGGAATTCTTTAGATGTCAGGTCTGGATTGTCTAGGACTTTATCAATAATGGCTACTTCCCCTTCTCTGGCCTGAAAAGCAAACGGATTAAACAGTTATGAGAGGGACAGACTTTTCTTTAAATTTAAAATAAAACGTTAATAGGCAAAATATTAAGAAACCCACAAGAAACAGCTCTGGTATCCTCAAACTCAGCACTTGAGACTCAAATACTAGTGTACTTTTTTCTACACGTGGCATGGGTCGTATTGCCCATTCTGTGTGGTTTAGTTTTTCTTCTGGCCCATCCTGTATCCCATCTCTGCCTATGGAAACCTTCCTCATTCTTTAACATCCAGTTCATAAGCCTCTCACTTATTGAAGTCTTCCTTCAACAACTGGAAAAAATGTTTTCTCCCTCATTCATATAAGTCCCTATAACACCTGATTGTTGCCATCGAGTGGACATTCCACGTCTTGAGTTACTTATGCACTGTCCGTTCTCCTGCTAGAGGGTCAGTTAGCTCCTCATGCTTGCGTGACAGAGAGCACGCCCCTCGGGTCACCACAGATACATCATTCTTGCTGTGGGCACGTTTTGGCTCCCATCCTGTAGCGCTGAGAGCCTGCAATGCCAAGTGGCCCTCCCTTTTTGCATTGCAGCAAATAATAAGCTCCCTCCCAGTAAGCTTCCTGATGGGATAACTCACCACAGCGCAGCTATCTCCTGTGGGAGCAGTGAGTCTCCCAGGTGGGAGCAGAACAGGCTGAGAGGCTCGGTCCTGTCTTTATGGGCCCGGCAAGTGGGAAGGCACGCCTCTGGGGCAGCCCGAGTTGGGGTGGGGGGAGACAGCACTGTGCCCTGAGCAGTGGTTCTGGTCGTCGGGGCCAGACCGAGACAGTGGGGCTGAGAGCCAGGATGGCGGTTGTGAGTCTCCCTGTGCTGGCTGAGCCTGTTACGCACACAGGGCTGCTTGGGTCCTTGTCCTCCTCCCCTAATGGGAGATTTCCAATCCCTCTTAATTTCTCACACTAAAAATGACAGGGCTGTGTAGTTCGTTTTACCAATGAGGGGCTTTTCTTTACACTGACTTTTGGTCCTCTTGCCCGCGAAGAGTGGCGCCCCGGTCACATACCTGGTGATCAGTACTCACTGAACCCAACACTGGCGGGAGCTCCTACTCTTTGCTCCTGGAAGTAAACACTTTTGGGGGCTCCACAGAGCATAAAAGGCAGGGGTGAGGGGCTGAGAGGGAGAGGGACAGGAGCAGGTCTTTAAAATAGGTGAGCCTGACCTGCTTCAAAATGCCTGCCTGCTCTTGCAACCAGGTAGTTTGGACCTGAATGGGGGCGCAGGTTGGGGGTGAGGGAGGGTATGGCTCGGAAACGTGGGAGGGTGAGGATATCTTCGGTACGGCTGGACACCAGAGTTATTCTTTTGGATATTACAGATCTTTAAAAACTTCTGGTCTTAGTTACCAAAAGGCCATTAAGTTGTCCCCTGGATTTGCGTTAGTCCTTGCACAAATACCAATGAGAGCTAATTGACTCTGAACACTTGGCTGCTTGCTACCAGAAATTTTTCCAAATCATGCATCTCCTATTTTATCTCTTTGGTACTCACCTCTGTTTCAAAATCACAAAACCTCAGCAGCCTACAATGAATCAGAAATGTTTCCCAAAGGAGCCCTTTGACCTTTTGGTTTCTGAAATTACTGCATCACATACGCAGTATGACAGCTTTTTTTTTGTTTCTTTTTTTTTTTCGGGGGAGGGGAGGTAATTAGGTTTATTTATTTATTTAAATAGAGGCACTGGGGATCAAACCCAGAACCTCTTGAATGCTAAGCACGCACTCTACCACTGACCTCTACCCTCCCCTCCTCTTTTCTGTTCCTGAGTTTTTAAGGGTGCAGAGCCTGCTGAGGGAGGGTCTGTATGGCAGGCCTTCTCCATAATACACACACAGTGAGGGGCTGACTTTCCCGGCTTCTTCAATTTCCTGCCTCTCCACTCCCCTTTCCTCACCACCTCCTCCCCAGCTTGGGAGTGGCAAAAGAAGATTGGAGACAGTGTAAGCACTTACAGAAATGTGTAATAAGAAAGGCACATGTGAGCTGGGAACTGATAGTGTATACAGAACAATTACAAAATGTCTACATGGAACATGATCACAGTAGCTTCACTCCAAATGTGCTGCAGGAGATAGTCACAAAATATCTCAAACTCTGTTAGTACCCACTCTTGCATTCTGCATGCGTGCTGTGTTCCTTTAATAGCTATATTAATTACACGACATGGCATATTTATCTCGGGAAAACAAAGGACTGAGAAATAACACCAGCCCTGCATTTTGGGGGAAAAATTAATTACATCCTGTTTTCTGCTAGAACTAAGTCACATAACATTTAGTCAGGGCTTTGAGATGTTAATGAAAAGTTAAGATTATTTCCTCTTTGCCAAATACATTTATTCCTCTAACTTGGCTTCGAGTTCTTTCTGTTTACTCCCTGCCACCCCCATCCTTCATTTTGTATTTTGTCATCCAAGTATCTGATAAGCCACTTTGAGTTCAGGAATGAATCTCTTGACAGGAATTTCTCCTTCCATTTCATATCTTACCTTTAAAGTGCTTTTGAGAATTCTCAGCCTGTGTAGTTTTTCATTCATCACAGGATCATTACATCTCTTTATAAATGATAGCTTGTATTCCATCTTGGTTGAAATGCGGTGTTCTCCCAGCGGTGACAGACTGGCTTGCTCCAATGCCCTGTATAAATCTTGCAAAGAGTCTCCTAACTTTTCTTCCCTACTTTCACCTGCAATGTCCAAAAGAAGAGAGAAATGAATCCTGTGTAATAAACAGTTATTTGACACTCCAAAAATCTACTTAAAAAAAAAAAACTATCTGAAAAACGGGATAATGAATGATTGGGAAAACACTCATATTATAAAAAAAACCCCAACAAACCCACAGTTGTTAGTTATATTGGGTAAGATCAGCTACAGGCAGCTAATTGTTTTAGAATGATCAATTTATGGGATGCTTTAATTAACAAAATATTCTCTTAATAGCAAATCACCGTACAGATCTTGAGTCCATTAAGTTCAAAGAATTAGAGTACAAAAGGTACACAACACAGAAACAATCCTGCACATAATTTAATATTTTAAAACATTAATGAATATCCCTTATGATTATACTGACAAGCATAGAAGTGCTGATTAACAGAGCTCTCCTGGTTTAGCAATACTGAATGAACTGATTTTAACAATTTTCCAGACTTCATAAGATGGAATGACATTCACTGGCGTATATGATTGTAAAAATCTTCCAATTGTGTGGTGTAGAGCATTATTAGGTTTCATGTGACTGCCATAGTAATGCCTGCCACATTGTAAATATGGTAAATGATCATAAATTATCATCAATGACACCGCTTTAATTAGAATGAAATATGGGAATATTTACATGCAAATGTAAGGGGAAATCTGGCACGATCTAAAAGAAACTACTTAGCATTTGTAAGACCTGGGAAGAAAACACTCCAATTAAATATATTTGAGAGAAAAAATTAAGAGACTGGTTCAGGAAAGGGTCTTAGATCTATTTGAACAAATCCAATTCCCATCTTATTATTTAATTGTGTGAATACTGATGTCATATCTTTCTCAACAATGATAAACAAAGATGAACTTGGATTTTGCTTGGATTGGGAGATAGGATTAGGGCTCTATCACATTTCCTTTAATAGAGAGCCAAAGAGTCCCATTTGAGGAATGTTAATTACATTGGCCCAAGAAGTAAATATGGAATATTGTTCATTCTACAATGGTCCATGTGAATACTTTAGGCTTTCTGATGTACTTACAAAAAAAACCCCCCAGCCCCCCCCCCAAACCCTCCCTAACTGGTAACAATGTAGTTAGCATTTATATGTGCCAGGGAGTAGGGTAAATGCTTAACACTCATGATCTCATTATTCCTCACAGCAATACTAGGAGAAGATCTACTTGATTTTCATTTTATAGCAGGGAAGTAACTTTCTCAAGGTCACATTTAGTTAAGTGGTGGAGCTAGAATTCCAACCGGGCAGTCTGGCTCAAGAATCCAGGATTTTAATAAAAATTCTAGATTGCCAATTTTGTCAGTAATCATTTGAGCTATATATTTACCAGTACGTGTTAATGAATTTGTGAGACTCCCTTAAATGTAGCATTCTAAAAAAAAATTTTTTAAAGACGGTACCTAAAACTGGCCCCAGAGCCAGTCCCTTAACTTGAGGGTATCACCTTTAGGATGAAAAAGTAGCTTCATTTAAGTTTCATATTCAATTTTTGGCTCTGCTGCTGAGGTTAGCAACTACTGTTAAGTATGACTGTTATCAGCACATGCTAGCATTAATTATTCTATAACAAATTTTAGCTTCCTAATCATATATCTAAGTTAGAACTATAATCTAAAAATACAAAAATCCCTTTAAATAACAACATTTTAATTCTCTGTTATTGGTTCATCCTTCAGTGCCTGCAACACCTAGAGGATTTTAAGGGGTGGGGGCAGGGCAGAGGACTGCAAAAAGGAGGAACTGCTTTAGGGGCTAAGAAGAAGATGGAAGTGAGATAAGGAAGTTTAACTGAGAATGGTTTGGAGCCAACAAGGCACAAAATCATAAGGTCATTCAGAGTAACTGAATGGAATTGTAAAAACGAGGATTCATTTGAAGAGCATAATTCCATTTCATAAAATCACAGGCCAGGAAAGGACCCTGAGGAATTATTTAGGAGTTATCATTCTTTTTGCCTCAAGGCAAGACTGCATCTAAAAGCCAGATATAATTTCATAGAGCAGAGGGTAGGGGAGAAATGAGAGGCCTAAGAGATGTGAATTAGAGTAGTTTAGATATCAGGTAGCCTAATGTATTATTAGTTTTTCAGTTCTTGAGGGAAAGTAAAGGAAAAAAGCAATTCACATTATAGTTTCAGGACTTAAGGGAGGCAGAAGTATTTTCACATAGTAAATTTTTATTTTATAATACCCTTCTGTATTACCTAATACTGTAGGGAGTATATATTTTTTTGAAAAAAAAAATTCTTACCCAGTTTCCATTCTCCCCAATTCTTAAAGTTTGTGGAATATGGGGCCAGATGATTGATTTTTTTATAAAATTTCAGTGTAATTTTACTTCAAGGGTAAGTAAAGATTTAATATAAAAAGTGACAAACAGAACTAAAAACTGAAAGTTTTCATTTCTTTCTTGCCATTATGGGCAGGGGGAAGCATTCAGTCAAAGGATGACATAATTCTACAAAGAATCTGGTTTGGCAGCTGTTAGAAGAATCAAGTATGGATTTATCTCTGGGCAGCACATTTGAACAAGGAATCACAATGAGACGGAACACAGAAACACTTCCAAGTAGAGTAATGGACTAGAGATAGCAGAGATCAGTAAGGCCCCCTTCCCCCAGCCCTGCACACCATACACATAGGCAACACCACAAGACGCAGCAGTGGGATGAGGAAGGATGAAGGATTGAGATGCCAGGCTACCACAAAATGCCACCAATTACTTAACATTTTAAGACTAGACAAAGAGTCCTTTTATTTTTAAAGGAGAGGGGTGAGGGGCAGAGTCACATTATAAAATCTGACTCACTGTGCTCAACAGTCAAAACAACACAGAACTCAACATTCAAGACAAAAACAGACCTTTATTTCCTTTTATAATTTTCAATTGGTTTCCTTGCCTTTTTTTTTTTTCTCAGATGAATACCAATTAAGTCAACTGGGGCTACTGTTGCAACTGAAATCGTGAAAGCACCTTTATCTTCTTCTCTTTCTGCCCTCTTCTTCTTCGTCTCCTTCTCACTTCTCTTCTGGTTTCTTTCTTTTTTTAAACCCTTGCTTCTCTTCTTCTAGAAGAGACTTGCTTTGGAAGAGGAGGCAAGCACTTGGTGAGGTCTGCTTCCTGATTGATTTTCTTTCAGTGCGCCAGTTCACCATTGGAGCACTGGCCACAACTCAGCTCTTTGGTAATTTGAGTGACTGTTTTCTGAAAGTTTGGCAAAGTATCGAAGACCACATGCAAACCACAGGACATGTATAGGACCTTCTGTAATTCCTAATGAGGAAGTGTCTCACCGCTACAATGACATTTTAATTTGTATCTAACGTATTCATGAATTCTGGGCCTATGCAGGAGTAAATTCTCTCTCAAATTATATTTATGTTTACAACATATAAATTAGTCCTGTGTCAGATGACACTTTTTTTATTCCAATTTCAATAAAGCAAAGAGAACATACATACAAAGTTCTTTTTCCTATGCAAAATTTCATTAATAGATTTGAGGATCACAATGAAGTTACTGACAAATTAACTTGAATTCTGAGCCCAGGGAGGGTCATTTCTGGCTGCATCATAAGTTGGGGGTGGGGGCGGTGGAAGAAGATCCTCTGATTGTTTCATTTATAGTCTAGCTACACTATGAAACACTGTGACCCTGGGAATGTGGTGAGCATCACAACAGTTGTCTGGTTCTTTCAGGTTGCATATGAACTCCAGGTAGTGGTAAAGAAAAGCTTAAAGAAAAGATTAGCTAATGCAAAAAATAGTTGGTTGAACGTTTCTTGCAAATGGCTTATTAGCAGATGCTAATACATTTCTTAAATACTATAAGGTCTTTGGTTGATATATTCCCTTACATTCCTGCCCAGTGGTTTCAAAATATTTTTGATTGTGCACCCTTATCAGTTAAAAGACTTCTGTTATCGATAACATATATATATATATTACTCTATATTAATAGATATGCATGTTACAGACACAGAAAAGAAATTTGAAAGAATGACATATAAAACCTGAGGAGAAATCCCAATGTTTTTTCTTCCTGTACCTCAATGGCCCCACGTGTACCTGCCTTCAGAGACCTGCACTTTGCCTCTCCCTGAGCCTACAGACCTCGCTTTCATTGGCATTTCCCAATATTCTATCTGGCACATTGTCTCACACAGCCAATATTTAAACTGAGTGATGGTTTTCTCTACTTTATACACTAAGTACTGCACAGAGGGCTCCCTATCAGGTGACTGTGTAACTTATCACAGTCTATTGTGTAATTTCGTTCAAGTTTCTTTGGTGAAAATTACGGAGAGCATAATACAAATTTGGCGACCTGAAAATGTCTTTCTGGTGTCCTCCCTGTTTCCCTGTCTCTGTAATGACCATGTGGAAGGAGAGAGAAAAATGAAAACAAAACCAAACAGAACAAATATACCAACTGGGCTCTTGAAGAACTAAGCCAACAATGAATAATCAGTTCTGGTACATGTTTTGGAAGGGAACTGTGCTCTTTTAAAATTGGACAATGATGTCCTCGTGGAAACAGTTGTTCCTTACACAGCACAACTGGGTAATGAGCACAGAAGGCTGGGAAAGGCTAAGTCACAAGTGGGAGAGAAGGCTGGACATAGTAGCATTAGTCACCAGTCAAATGTGAGAGGCATTCGTTCTTGCAGGGCCGCAGAGTGCTCCAAGGCGTCCAGGCTAAGGGTGTCACGTATGGGAAGCACTGTTCTCGCCATGAAAGGCAATTAACATTTGTTAATGTTAATTTACTAGTATACCATCATGAACAACTTATTTATATGTAAGGTGACAAAGTTTCAACAGGCTTAATATAGATGGGTTTAATGTTTGTAGGTTTTATGCTAAAGATGATTATGTATTCAGGAGTTTATACTGTAAACTTGAATTGTTCTACAATTAAATATTAGCTCTCTTCATTCATGTCTTTATATAAGTCAACTAACTATGCTTTGCATTTTGTACCACTGGAGAGAGAGTAGTTTGTTATATCTGAAAAAAAGCTAAGATTTTAAAAGCTGGCTTTCACTTGTAGCTTTGTAATCAGTTACCCTTTTCATAATTTTAAGTAATTGGTTTATTTTCTTTTAGGCAAAATAAATAATTTCTCTGATAAAAAAAATTGACTTTAGTGAGGAAAATCCCTTCTTTGGAAAGGACAGCTTGAATGAATCCATCAATATTGCCAAGTGTATTTTTAAAGAAGGACATGTGAAACCCAGCCAGCCCTGTAAGAATGACCCTGCGCTTCACCAAAAAAGTACAGCCCATCCCAGTGTCTGTCACTCCCTTCTGCGCAACAGTAAAGCTTACTTGCATCAAGATGTGACAAAAGAGACAGAGCTGAAGCTTATTCTACACTTCATTCTCTAAGGATGTAAATTCTGCCAAATTACGTGGTTTAATGTCACAAATATATGACAGTGGTGGAATTTGCAGGGTACTACGGTAGTTTTTCTGACAAATAGTTCAGATAGCAAAATCTTGGTGTCCTCGCAATGATTTATTGACCCAAAGGGAAGGTTCTTTGAAGGACAATCGAAAACACAAATGACAGATTCTATATTTGCCCACAGAATTTGGAAAATTTAATTAATAGAGACATAGAGGTCAAGGTACCTGGTTCTTAGGCAGGAATTCATAAAGGGGACATTTTAAAATGAAAACTAAGAGATGATTATATTTATAAATTAATGTGGAGTCACCATATTCCTTAATGAGAAAAAACTAAAATTCTTCATATCATAACATTTTACTATGACTTAGATAGGGCGAATGACCCAAGACAACCCCACTAATATTAAATGCCAACAAAAAGCTTTTTGATGCATTTCTACATATTAGAACCATCATTTTTATATATTCTTAAAAAAACATTAAAATGGTTAGAGCAGAGGCAATTGTAAGGCAGATCAATGTGATTTTATTTACAACACAAATTCCATTTGTGAGAAAGAAGCATAGATTACTTCTCTTTAGAAAGAGATTTACTATCAAGCATACTTAGCAAATTATTTAGCTATCTAAAAAGATCTGATACCAATTGGTCATATTTTTATTTTTACGTAATTTATATTTTTACAGGTATTCACATTATGCAATACCACACACTGCGGCGACAGGAAGAAAAAAACATTTCCAAATACAATATTAAATTATCTGTTCATTGCACAGTATGAAATATCCATTAATTAGCATTGAAATTATTACAGAGTATGTTATCCAACTAAATGAATGAAATTTCACATCCGCTACAGAAGAAAAATAAGCAATATTGAGCCATAAGGGACCCAGTTACATAGTGTTAAATCATATCTGAAGCTAGTTTGAAAGACAACCAGACAAAATACTTTTTCCAAAGTGAAAACCACAGCCTATATAGATTTGGAAAATTTTACAGAAAAGAATAGCTCATGCCTGTCCTATGAGGCAACACCATTTGTATACAAGTGCCAAGAAATAAGGAGAAAGTTAGGATTTTAGCTGAGGAATCTAAAAAAGCCTGGCATGAGGAATTTTCTTCATTAGCGTCACTGAAAGCAGTCTCTGTGTTACACCTGAATACACTTTATAATAGAATAAACATAGGAAGTTTCAGAGCAGGTTGTGGATACCTTGCCTTAATAGATTACACTGAATTCAGTACAATACAGCACGTCAAGTTTTAAAAATGCAAAATACACTTAATACACAGAATTTGCTTCCTCTGCTTTGCCTTCAAGAGGCCACCAAAGAGTCCATTAAACAGCCAGGGCTTTCTAGTTATCGGAGCTGATCCCTCTCCTTTCCTGGTGTCAGGAAAACACAACTGAGGTGTCACCACACAGAGCCCTTCCCCAGTCAGTGCCCTTCCCCACTGTTCTCCCACAGAAACGGCAGTTTTCTGTTACTGTGCTCCATCTTGATTGGCTTTGATCTTATGCTAGTCCCAGTGGAGAAAGCTTGCATTCTTCTTAAGAGTGGCCTGCCCCTCTTAATATCCCTTTAGGGAGGCCCCCAATCCACAACACTTGATGATCTAAGCTTTTTAAAAGTCTGTTTTCTGTTATAAACGGCAAGGATGAGGCCATTTTAGTTGCTTGCAAGAGGTTGATGTTGAGTCTGCGTCGTGCCGACTCGCTCCGATCTAAATTCTCTAAACATTAGCTTATCAATCTGTCAGTCCAATGGGTTGAGTGCCAACAGAAGTGGATCCGATTTGGCATGGAGAGGTTCTACCAACTCTCGCAGTGTATTAGCCTAATATGATAAAGCAGTGATACAATATAATGAAAGACCTGCGAGTGCCATTATTCCCAAAGCACATTAGTATTCGTATTAGAAATACTCTCATGCAATACACCCATGAAGAGAAAAGAGAAAAATATGGCTAGAATTGCATATGGCTTTAATACCATAATGTCCTTCTGTTGGCATGCAAGTCTACTTGGCCATAAATGGGACACTTTGTGTTTTAAGCTTGGTTATTTGGAAATGCCAATCTTATGTATACAAAATAATACACAGCACAGATACATCTTTTCCCGACTCTATACTTGTATATGCACCTCTGTAATTTTAATCAGGAAAGCTTACGTTAAAAGCATTCTCCAGAATCATGTAAGATGATCAGTCCTTCAAGGAAATTAAACTGTGTTTCTGTCAAGATCTCTCCTCAAATTCATCCAATCAAGAAGTATGAGGAAAAGCTTTCCTGTCTACCTGCTGTCTAACTACTCTGACTCATATGCTATCATGTGCTAACTGGTGAGGGAGAAAAGCCCAGCTAGTGTGGCTCCGAGGAGGTGGTTGAATACTGACCAATACAAACTGAAGTGAAAAGCTCTAACAGGGTCAACGTGATGAAAGGGTGTTTTGACACCTGAGCACAAGCCACATTTCAAGGAATTGAGAAACTAGAAGAGACTAAAGTTTCTGAATGAGTTGGGAAACTAAGAACAATTGGTGTAAAAGAAACTGTAGTCTCTTAGTTCATTTTATTTTAGAATTTGAGGAATACAAATATTGTCACCAGGCACAAATCAGCAGTATTTTTTTCAAGCCTAGAGCAGATTTTTATCTGCAACATCCTGTAGTAATTTTTGAGTTATATCAAGAAAAAGGAACAAAGTGGGAGAGGGAACAAAGAAATCATGTTGTTCATTACAAGCTCCCTTAGAAAATGGGAAAGGTTTGTGCTGCCCATAGCATAGTATCTAGAAAAGGGGATGTGGCATGGTCCAGAAATAAGCAGAGCTAATTTTTGTTTATCAGATCATATACTCTTCTTTTGCAGGAAAAGGGCCGGGAACTCAGTAATCTTCATAGGTAGGTTACATGAAACAAAAGACAATATCTCATTTTTTAGAAAATTATAACACTGGAATGCTATTTCTGGATTCTACTACTTTGTTCCATAAGGTCATGGAATTTCAAACAGCAAAATCAAAAGCAATCTAACGTTGGGCACAAGGTCATTCCTAAATTTAAAGGGTTCCTAGTTTATCTATGTAATTCGAACAGTTTCCCCTCAGAAACAAGGTTACATGAACATTTTAATTTCTAGTGCGCTTAACCCATACTGAACCTGAACCAGAGCCCTGGTAATCAAGTCACATTTAGTTACATTTAAGACATTGTTTATATAGGACTGCTAAATTCTACTTCAAGAGACTGGAAACACCTCCTAAACTGAGGCCTTGCCAGAGGGCAGGATGGTTGGGGGCGCGGGGAGCAGACTGCTGTTTCAAAATGGCTACAGCTAGTTCTAGTCTGTATGTATTAGCATAAGAGAAGACAACACTCTTGGACAAGGTGTCTCTTCAACTCACAGTGGTCAGACAGACCACTGACTACCAAATCTCACAGGTGGAGGTTTGTTAATCACAGATTTCTGGGCCCTACCCCTAATCTACCCAAATCAGAATTTCTGGGTACGGAACTCAGGAATCTGCTTTTTAAGCAAGCAACCCAGGTGATTCTTGTGCCACTGCAGTTTGAGACCTCCTGCTTTGAGCCAGTCACATTGTGGTGGGCTGCACCGTGGGGAGGGCTGGTTGGAGTCATGCCAATTTTTGTACTACACATACAAGTAGCTTGTAGTCAGAAGTCTTAGAGTTGGGCATGTCACATAGGGTTTTATTTTTAGTTCCGTCATCAGTATAACTTGTATTATGTAACTCAAACAATTTCAAGGTTTTTGCCAGGGAATCTGATGGAAATATCCTGCTCTACTGAGAATACAGCAAAATTAAAGAGGCCTTGGTAAACTGCTTGAATAAATTCTTTAAAGCTATACTTTTAGGTAGTGTTAAATAGTTCCTCTTTATTTTCAAGGCAAACAGAACAATTATATAGACACTTCCAGACTCAAGCCTATTGAATCAACTGTACATCTTGGTATGCGCATTCTGAATTTCAAGTATGAACAGCAGTGGCAGGCCAGGAGGGTCATAAATGATGGAATGGCAAGTCCCTTTCTGGTTCTCAACACTCTCTTTTTCTCTCCCTTTGTATTTTCATTGGGCTTCCTCTCTCTCTCTCCCTATTTCTACTCTTCTCTTTTGTAACTGACAATTTCATTTATCCCTATTCAAATAGTCAAAATATTCAAACCAGTTAAAATTATTTATTATAGTGACATTAATTTTATGCCTGTTTTTAAAAGGATAAGTGGAAACTGCATATTCCTTAAACAAACTGACAAACAACAACAAAACAACCAAAACTTCAAAATTGTATGGCTCTTGATTGTTTTGTTTTCTTTTGGCCAATATCCTAACTATAAAAATGATTTCCTACTTCCTGCTATTAAAATAAAGTTCACTATTTACCAAGCTTTCAATCAAGTACATTTTGAAACAATAGCAACATATCTAAGCTACCCCAAGAAAATCAGTACTGCTTCTGTTATGCATATTACTTAAATATTTATTGAGCTTCCATTCATAACTGAAACCTCCAACTGTGAGGCTAAAAGCCCAGCTGGATATAAAGAAACAGATTCTGTTTTCCTGAATGATGTGATCTGCATGCTACACCCAGATGCAATGCCATGTCGAGTCATGTATAGGATGACTTATTGCAGTGCGGATCTACTTCCCATGCAAGCTCTTCACAGACTGAATCTATGTAGGATATGTTGAGGAGGATGTTCCTTTCCTTTTTTGTTTTATGAATTTAAAAATCTCCCCATTAAGGACCACTCAAATACTAAGCAGAAACAGAAATTCTAGTAACATAAGTTTTAGAAATGTAATCAGGCTTCTAATAGTGTACCTGTTAGGAGTAGCTGATGATCCTTCAATCAAATCCTGACAATTAGATTATAAGGTAAGGATGGAGGCACAAACATTTGCAAGAGAATGATTAAGTTTGAATACAAAATAGGTGAAAAACTTTTTTTTCCCTTAATGAATGAAATAGAAGAAAATATGTGCAAATGGAAATAAGAAGTGCTTAAGCCAGAACATCACTTTCAAAGATTCAGGCTTCAGAGTTTTAAGAGAAAACTGTTTCCACTCTCTTGAATTATCAGTGGGATTGAGGGCAAAGTCACTGCTTACCAGTCTCCAGTCGTAAACTGCTTGGAGATGACAAAGCAGACACCCTCACCTACCAATAGTAACACTTGTGGAGATCCAGGGAGAGTAGAACTGTTTTGTGTGCTTAAAAAAAATTATTTAACACAATTATCTGGATCTCCCCCTTCTTCTAAATGTACATGTTCAGACTTGAGTTTTTCTTTTTGTAAAACAGGAATATCTAACACCATGAACTGACAGTCAGTGACAATTACTTCTTTTACTGAAAGTATTGGAAAGAGTGGCCTGAAAACTTGGTTCAGAATGTTCGGGCCAAGAGAGAGACTTAACTGTGGCTTGAGTAGTAGCTGTCCAAATTTTGAGGGCCTATTTTCTTGTAAAGGTGGAGTTCAAATAGACAGAATATCGGATTTTCAAAAATCTGTTTGCTTATTTTTAATACCATAGGGGGAAAGGAACTGAAGTCTTATTTTAAGTGAGGAGTACAGTTTTCATGATAAAGTTTTCTTTTTCAAAAAAGTGATAAACCGTAGAAGGTAATACAGTTTGTGCTTATGCTTATAACATTTCTAGTGATCTTTAATTAGCAATTTCAGGTAAAATAAAAATATCTGATGAATCTAGCCACAGGCAAAACAAATTAGATTAGAATGTTTCCAGATTAGAATGTTCCTCTAAATTGCCAAATCACAATCCATCCTCTGTGCATGATTCACTGGAGACAGAGTATCTTCTTATGAAAGTAGTATCTCATTTCAAAGTACCTACCGCTATACTATGACCTTAGAGTGTAGTTAGGACTTAGTTATATAAGAGTATACCTCACACTCTGGCTTTTTCTGTCTGCATTAAAACCACTATCTGAAATAAAGGCACACCTAAAGTACCCTTGAAATGAAGCCTACATATTAGCAACAATTGAAAAGGTCTTTTATATTTAATAGTCACAGAAGTACTTAATATGTTAATTCAATTTACCAACACTTTATTTTCAAGGAAGTGTCTACAGATACATCAGAAAAGTGAACTAAGGAATCCTGCATTATTATACTGTCACCTCAATGTCCCCTTTCAGATTTTAAAATAGAAAATAGGAGGAATTCATTTTTACAGACAAGTATTGTTCAATAAGGACTTAATGGGTGCCTATGGGAATATATACTATATCAAATGTTAGGGATAAATATACAAAGATAAGAGTCTGACCTCAAAGAGTTCATGGTATACTTGTACAACACCTTTCCCATTTCTGTCTTATAATTTTATAGTAAAGGACTATCAATAAAAAAGCTCTACTTTATTAAGTACAAACATATATATATATACACACATACATAATAACAAATCAAATTGTAAGACTATAATGTTATTATACAATTACCCTAATAATGTATATTATATGCAATTATACTATATGCAATTACATTATATATTATATAGATATACTAATTTTAATTGATATATTTGGAATACATAGAAAATAAAAATATTTTAAATTTGGGGCAAATTTAAAGAAGGTCATTAAAATATGAATGTATGTGTATATATGTATATGTGTATATATATGATATAAAACAGCTGAGTTCTGATGCTTACAATAGACTTTAAAACTGAAGGGGATTACAATATGCCACTTTGGCCTAAGGATTATTTTGAGCTGAAGGTAATTAAGAAGCAGCAGACATAGAAAGATCTTTGGCTATCCCTGTATCTGTCTAAAAGCAGGACATAAATTTCCCACCATGAAGGTGTTTCTCCTCCCCTCTTCCATACTGGAAGAACAACTCTTATCACTGAAGACAGAAAGCTGGCATCAAGATGGGTCTGCACAAATAAATCTCACTAAAATAGCCCTTATTTTCCGTTAGTTTCCTCTATATATAAACTTTCTCAAAGTTTACCACGCTTTTCCCTTTATCTTGTCACTTCTCCATAATTTATCACCCTTTGTTAAAATGGTATGTAAACCCCAGGTCTCACTGCTTCTTTGGGTTTTTACTTCTTTCCCATGAAAGGTCTCTGTGCACATAAATATTCAATTAATGCAATAAAATATGCCTTTTCTCCTGTTCTTCTGTCACTTGCCAGTTTAATTCACAGGCTCCAAGTAAAGAACCTAACAGGATAGAGGAAAAGTTTTGTTCTTCCTCTATAAAACATTTAAATCAACTCTTAAAGCATTCTATCCTAAATCATCCATATTTAAAAATATTTAAGAATATTTATATTCAAAACATTTAAACATGAAATATTTAATATGACATATTCATATTTAAATATGAAATACATATATTTCATAGGTTATTTTGAGATAACTTTAAGCAATGTGGATAGATGGCAGCTTACTGGCAGAATGAGCTGCTGTTGCAACCTATTTTATGATTAATAATTACTTATTTTAAAATAAACTCTTTAAAATTCTCATTTCCAAATTAAATAGCTACAGAGGCAACATAGCTGAAGTCTGAGACATGAACCCATTACAAGAAATAGACTTTTCTTTTTTACCCTTTAGTAATTTAGAGATGAACAATGCATATTTTTAACTTATGAGAATTTTCAACCTCTACCACCACCTTACATGGTTATATTAAAAGGATGCAATTAAATAGATTATATTCAGTCTAGACAATAATCAGTGTGAAGTAACTCAGTGATGAGAACTGCCAATGGGGCGAACAGGTAAAACCCATGTAACACAACACTTCATTTGTGACTACGTCTAGTCTGCCAAAATGAAAAGGTAAATTGGGACCAACTACATTTCAGTCATTTTCCTGCCTATTTCTTTCAATGGATTCTTCTTTGGTCCTTCCAACCCTACTAGGACATTCTCTTTCCTACCTGATAATCACTCTAAAAAGCAATTCCAATGTTATCTGAACCTTGAACCACTTACGCGACTAGGTAGATAAAAATACCTTCAGAACACTGATTATATACCTCTATGATCCAAACTATTTCATTTGCCTGTTGCACTTGACTTGAATTCCCCAAACTGGACATTCTTATGGACTAACAGGTAAGGGTATTTGTACCTGGGGAATTGGGAGTTGTAAAGATACATTTAGTATGTTGAGTCCATCAGAACCTGCTCAGAGTAAACAAAGGACTTTTGCTCTATGATGTCCTCCTCCAAGTTGCTGATCAGCAAACATGATCTATGATCTGTAAATTCTGATGCAATGCAAACTGTGCTTTTACTGTCTAGCTTCCTTAATAAGTAGACAATCAATGGAAAAACTTTTAATTCTTGAAAATTTGATCTAAAATAAATACGTACATATATTTTTCAAATTAACAATAATGTGAACTTTGTGAACTTTTGCTCTGTAGAGTTCTACTGTCTTCTTATTCTCATATTAAATTCATATATTATCCTCAAAGTACTGCCATCTTGATTTTGGTGAGGTTAGTTTTTAAAAAAAATATCATTCAGTGTCAGCTCCAGTATCATGATATCCCTCCAAACTAAATGAAGGGAAAAAAGAGGTATTGATCTGCAAAAGTGACTGAAATACTAAATTCTTTTCAACAAGAGTACAACAATGGATGTGTGCACACATGTGTATGGATTGGGAGTAGAATAATAAAAGGAGTGATTCTTATGCTAAAAATTTAAAGACATTACTTCCTGTCACACTATAACACTGTTCATGATTGTAGAAGCTTGAAATGGACTTCTGCTTACTTTTTCTGGCTGAGCTTATAATACTACAAAAAATTACAATATTGATTTCCCCTCTTTATAACTTCTAAATGCTGATGCCTTATTACTAACCTTCTTGGCATACCAGCCTGACATTTGGGATCATTTGCTCATTAACAACTCTGGCAAAGAGCAGCTGTTTTGGCGGCATTGCCAGCTGAATTTCTCGGCAATAAAGACAATCAAAAATACCTTCCCCAGAAAAGCAAGTGCCAAGAAAGGTGCAAAGAAAATTCAAAAGATGTAATAACCTAAAATTTTATCTTAACAGTTACTTATCAGAATTCATATTTTCTTTACCTCACATCTGTTATAAATCTAATCTCTCACCTTAATCAAGAACATTTTCATATTCTCTCTTTATTAATCTATAATTATATCATAGACTATTCTCATAAATCCCCATCATTAGCCATCTACATATTATGATATTTAAATTATTACATTTTTAGGTATTTAAAATGTATTATGTACATGATAAGAAGAAAAAATTACTTTGGTAAAAACCACTATAAAATCATGCTTATTAGAAATATAGCACAGATGTAAACAAATCAGCACAAACATCCATCTTAGCAAAAAGCTCAGATGTTAGAAGAATATTCATACCCAGTCTTGGTCTCAAAATCATTGGTTATTACATTTTGGACCAACAAACTCATTTTACATTTGGAATGGAAAACTATGGAATCTAAGACATACTTTTTTTTTTAAAAATAAAACATCCTATTATATATGAGTTTCACTTTTTCCCCTCCTGACAAAATTGTATAGCACTGCCCTTTTAAAGAAAGTTTTACTAAAGAGTTAGAGATACGCTGACTCTCAGTGTTCTTAGGGAAAAATACAAATGACTTTATAGCGGTGGCAAAAGGTTTCCAGCTATATCTGTGTTTAACATGTAGCATCACATGTTGAATTTCACACTCACCAGTGTGATTACAGAAAACTAGAGTCATACAGGGACTTCATTAGGGTGAGAGCTTGTTCTGCAATTTCAACTGTTTGAAATGTCAGAAGGTTCTCCATATTGTACAACTTAATTTGTATTCAATATAGCAATGAATCGCTAACTTCCTGCTAGTGAACAAAACAAAAAATCCAATTATATTAACAAATTTGTTTTCTATTTATAATTTAATTAATTTTCAGCAGCTTTATGGTGCTAGCTTATTCATAACATCTTTTAAAAATTAAGGACAATTCCATATTTCATCAAAGTAAGGCTTTTTTGGAAATCCTATTTAGTCTATTTATATTAAACAAGGACCATGCTGCCTTCTCTAGGGTGAAAAAATACAACAATCAAACTAGATATGTGAATTTGTAAGAATATGCAAATCAAGGGGTGAATCTGGGATTCTCAAGTTCCACCTAAGACTTCCTTACCATCTCTTGTGACTGGTGCCACGTGGGGAGGAGGGGAGGAAACAATGATAGTAGCTGTGGTGTAATTAGTATCTTCTTAATAAATGTGATCATCAGACAACTGTGCAGAACTTTGGCCCTTTTTGTGATACTGGTTTATATATATAAAAGAATACATTACTACCATAATAAAATAAAAATGTTACAAAAGATAACACATTAGAATACAGTTGTACTGGTGTATATGATCTTTCATAGACAACTGATCTGCTCTACCTGGATGTACTACAACTGGATTTACAGTGATAAATTACATCAATCCTTTCTTGTTAAATTCATGTATAGCTATGATCAGGGTTCCAGAGTAACTTTTCTCATACTGATTTTACGGTGAACAAGTACAGAACTAATCTACAAGACACTAGCACTGGATATAGAAACAAAGTTAGACAATCCAAAACCAAAATTAAAATCAGCATTTTAAGACCACCATGAAGTGTACATTAAATGTGTTTACTACTATTTAGGAAAACTGTCACATAATTTGATAGGGAACATTACTCTATAGTAATTGACAATGCAGAGTATATACCATAAATACAAAACCAGAACCTGACCAAGGAAAATGTCATGATGACATTTTCTTTCTCCTTATTATAAATCTTCAGCACAGCACTAGAAAGCCTGCTTTCTCTTTGTGGAAAATCAATAAATACTTCAAAAGCAGAAGCAGGAACTCTTCTTTAACAAAACAATACACTGTAATTATAGAAGGCCTTGGTTCCCAAGGCCTTAGTTTTAGCCATACTAGGAATGGTTTCAGATCTTAGTTGTGTGGGCAGATCTGGCCTCCATGGTGATGAAAAAGTCAGCCTGGGAAGTGGAAAGAATTGTGGTACACTGCTCCCCATAGAAACAGACAAGCTGAAATCAAATGCAGCTTCTGTATTTAGCATCGACAAACCCTGAAGCTCCAGTGAACTGGTACTTTACCTCAGGAGTTGCCATGGCAATTTGCTAAGAAAGGTGGGTTACAGATACCTACATCAATTACTACTAAAACATCAAATTAAGAGCCAGAATATATGTATTAAAAGCAATAATTTATTCACTAGTTCTGAATTTGGCTCTGTTAAATAGGATCTAGGGGTTTAATAGTGGCATTATTGTTTTTGCAAAATTCATATAATCTAATTAGTATTTTTAAGAAATTCTAAGAAATAGCCTTGAACAACTTTTACTCTTCTTCAATTTAGTGTAAACATTCTGAAAACAAATCAATTATGATACTAACATTTGTATTTTTCTTTCCACCTTATAAAGTGCTTTTTTACATGCAACGTCTCGAAAGAAGATGTGGAAAATATTAGAATTTCACTAGATTTCACTTTGTGATGAGTTTTCATTTCATACTACATATTGCATAGTGCAAGAGAAATTAGAAGTTGGAAGCAGATGAAAGAGTGAATGGTGTGTTCTTTAATAGTTCCTTTCAGGGCACATGAATTAAATTTCAGATTTGTAACAGGTGACAGAAAGTAATGTTTCATCATGAGAGAAAACATGGTAATCCACAATACATCAATTTGGTACCTGTGAGTAGGAACTGGAAAGATCAGTGACACCTTCAAAGTTTACTTTTAAATCTGTTGCTTCTCTACCCTCTACCTTCATCAAAAGATTAAAAAAAATGTAAATAAAAAGATCCTTTAGTTGATATAAAAAAAAAAAGGCAGAAGGATTCAGATTTTTCCAAAGATGGATAAACTGGAACTTGGAAGGAAAAACTGAAGTTAACTTTGGCCACCATGTGAAATAACTTTTCAAATTGGTCTCAAGACTTAATTCTTCAGAAGCAGTTCTTTTTTAAACATCTCAGTATTAACCTGACACAAATTAGCTACAAAAAGAATCATGTCAAAGTTTAAAATACCAAGATAGAGTTTTGACTCAAGTGGTGGAATTGTTTCACTGCTTATACATATTGAGGTACATGATTTTGGACACTGATTAGTTAAAATTGTAAAGTACACTAATTACAATTTTTTGTAATAAAAGGTAAAGTGGTGTGTGGGGTTTTGCTTTACTTGATGGAGCATGTTATTGGTGATTTTGACTTACTGTAATAAAACCTAAGCATTTTAGTTTCTTTCACATAGATGTGATATATGTATACACAGAAAAAGGAAACATTTTGCTAAATTTTAATCTAAATTAAAATGATAGATATGAGGGGCAATATGTGTTTGAGAGCATTCACTCTCTTTTCAGGATGTCTTAGTCTGAATCTCAGATCTGCCATTGACTAGCTGGGAGTCCTGGATCATGTTATTTAAACCCAGTTTCCTCATCTAGAAGGTAAGGGTAATACAAGTATTTACTTCTTAGATGTTGTGAAGATTAAGTGGGTTATATTATGCAAGGACACTAGAATAGTGCCTTAGAATAGCTAGCACTCATTAAAAAATGTTAGCTATTATTTGTGATAGATTAATGTGTTCAATAAACCTATAAAATTTTTTAGAAAATGTACCATATTATAGATGTGTTGGCTTTACCTTAGGGAGGCAACTCTATTTTAGTATTTTTTCCATGAGGAAAAATACCTTTTCTCTATACATTAGAAAAGAACGAAAGATTCAGATTTATGGGCATGCCTGGCTTTGCAGATTGCATTTCAAGGCCAGACTATGTAGCATACCTTTATAGAAAAGATAAATCACTAAAATGTCTTTCATTCAACAGACAGGTATAGTCCATAGGAAAGATGAAAAGAGTTTTCCTGAGATAACAGTGAAAGTAAAAGGACAAATGCATGTAGTTCAGTCATTCCATTCAGAATGTTCCTGATATCATACTCACAATTTTGTTCAAAGACTGACCAGTTAATGATGTTGTAAACCTGACTGAAATGAGTTGAGATTTATTTAGAAGGGATGTAAGCAAGTTAAAACATCTTCAATTTTCACTTCCTTATAATTCAAGTTATGTTCATTGAATATATTTCACTAAACAAATGAAATATGTAATAATAATGTTAATATAAATGGTATTTATTTCCCATATCAAAGAGTGTTTCCCTTTTGCCATCAGACAGCTTACTTTATACACTAATGTGGCAAAGTGTTCCAAAATTTTTTTTTCTTCAAGGTTTAAACAAAAGAGGGATATTAAAGAATTATTTTGAAATAAGTGCCCTCTGTGTTGGATTCTTGCTGTCAAACCAAAAAACACCACATATTTTAGCTTGTCATCATGGTGAACTATGTCACTTCTGACATATTACAGCTCTTCCTGATAACAGCTTGCTCTCCTGTCTCTCCCACTAATCTAATCTTTGATCTAATTAAGAACACAGCTCCTCCTGAATTCACTTCCTTATCCAACCTGGACTGTCCTTACCAGACCCCTCAATTCCCACACCCTCTTGGACATGTACTACTCATAAACTTTCCAATATTCTACTCCTGCTTGCCTGCTTTCCTACCTGGCCACTGAGCATTGCTAGAGAAAATTGTATATCCATGCTGACTGGCACCATTCTAAATGTGTTTTCTGCCTTTTAGTAATTCAGGACTACTTGGCAGATCTCTTAATAGTGCTTACTTAGATCTATTTACAATTCCCAACTGGGGAATGTTCAAGTGTTCCAAGCTTCCATTCCATTAGATTCTTCAAACCTATTCTCTACCTGTGGATCTTCCTCTGAGCAGAAAACTATTTGCCTCCACACTTGTAGAGGGATATAATAGCTCTCATCTGGACTCTTGAAGTAGTTTTTCTACCTGGTCTCCCTATCACGTGCATTCTCTTACACCAGTACATCTTCTATACTGCTATGAGAGTGACCTTTCTGAAACTTATATTTGATTACATCACCTTCCTACGGAGATCTCCAAAGACTCTCCACCATGCCTTTTGGGATACAATCCAAATTTCTGGGCATGGAATACCAGGACCGTTATAATTTAGTTCTTGCATAATTTTTGTCTCATCTCTACTCATCTATACTATATGCCATATTTCTCTAAATCATTCTTTGTTTTTCTTCATTTCTGTCTTTGCTGATGCTATCAAGACATCGTAAGTGCTGCTGTGGAAGTTAACATGTGCCATCTTTTAAAAAGTTCAATATACTGTATTGTTACATGTGGATGTCCTTCTCTCCTATTAGATGGCAAACTTACTAATTCTTTGATTTAAAATTTTTTTCTCTTGCACTTAGCAGAGTAGGTACTCAGGAAATTGTGGTTGTTTCATAAATATTCTTACATTGAATTAAATCACTAAAATAATTTTAATTTAATGTATAAGTATATGACATGCAAGCTGAATATTGAATAAAGTGTTCTATTAAACAACCAGGTAAAATGATTTAGCTCACTAGAGCTTCCATTTTTGTAAGATCTATCTCAAGCCTTTGATGTGAACTATGTGGAAGAGGGGGAAACCTTAGGAAAATAGGCCACTGAGGACAAAGAATGCTATTTATGGCATTGCTATGTCAGAGAAGAATGATCTAGACCTTATATGAAGTGATAGCCTAACCACTGCTAAAGGGTGTTTTCTTTGAATGACCTAGATTGTCAAGTTATTCACATGTCATTCATATTCAGAGTAGATGAGGTGAGTTAAAATCTTACTAAGACTTAGGATGAGCTTTCAATTATAAATATAGCTTATAATTACATTCTCAAAAGGTCCTCTGTTGATAGAGGCTGATTAGTAGGAACTACTGCATAAAAATCTCATCACCTTGCTACCTTCAAGAGATGTTGGAAGGGGCTGCAACCAAATTATCAAAATATCAATTTACTGCTTTGTTCAAAACTTAGTCCTTTAAGAAGATTTTGTATCGCTAGGTTTCAATACCACATGGATCAGGCAAAATAGATGCCATTATAACATAACTACTCATTACTATTTTAACACTTAAAAATGCCATGCTATCTATTCATCTCTATATTTCTGGTGAAACATTGAAAAATAAACAGATAAATAGCCAAAATTTACCCAAATATTTCAGTGACTCACTCATTTGTTCATTTTTTTTAACTTTTAGAATATATCATGCTTTTATTTTAATAATCTTTTTAGAAAACCTAGTTGAGATTGTTTAAATTCATTTAGAATTAAGTGAATTCTAAATGAATAAAAAGCATTCTCCAACCCTTAAAAAGATCTGATTTCTTATAGTATCACTGGATCAATTAAATGGCTTTTCTAAAGATTCAGTCATCTCATTAGAAACAATGATAACATAGGAATCAGTATTCTACCTTTCTCAAATCTAATGGCTTATATCACTCATATTTTCATTTTATTGGGCAATAACCACTTCAGTTATGATCTATTGGAGGTAATATACAAGCATGTCAGATATCTGAAATCTAAGACAAGTTCTGGTTTTAGTAATTGATCAATGAATAGAATAAAAGTTTGGTTGGGGAGATAAATTAATACATCATAATTCTACTTAACTTGGAAATGAATGGAATAAGCCATGATGGAAAACTTAAGGGCAGTCTATTCCTTTTCACATCAGAAAAGGATTCTAGATTGCTCCTATTCTTTAACCATAAGAATTATAACTTCATAGGCACAATTCTCATCACTTTAATGCCACTAAACTCAAATTCAAATACAATAAAATGTTCTTGAGTGTTTAGTCATTAGTCAGATATATGACCTGTTAAAAACACCCAGTTTATGACTGCTTTTATAATTCACCTTTGGGATGATAACCAAGCTCTGCTTAGCAGGCTTTTGATTGTCAAGTAAAACAACTGCATTATGTCTTTTCCCCTTCTTTTTCTTTTTTTAAAAACTTAAGACACAGTGTGAAACAGAATAGCTCTGCATTCTGTAAAAATAGTTTAACTGGCTTAAAGCCCCTCGTTTGATGTCAATCATCTATCTCAATATACTAAAAAGATAGTTCTGAATATCAGTAATGCATAGGACTTCCTTATATATTTCAGAAACTGAAGACTGATTTGAAGTTGCCAGCAGAAATATTACTGATGCTTGAACAGTGAGTCACTCATTAATTTGACTGTCTCATTATAGTTGTTGGGTATACATATTAAACTCTAAAAGCCCAAAAGTCATTTATCAACTCACTGCTCAAAGTAATACATGGAATTGCTAAATTTTAGCTGTAATTATAGAATAATTATTCCACTCTCTTTTTTATTCTCCATATTGTAATTGACCAGAAACCAATTTTTGGACACCTGTGTCCTTCTTCTTCCAACAGTATACAGTATTTTGCAAGCTATAAATCCCCCAAATAGTTTCATTTAGCATCTATTTAATCTTGGCTCCATGACAATGAAGTATATACTATAAACCTTGTTTAATACACATGTGCTTAGTAATTACTTAGCAAAGTAATTTTCAAAGGGCTAAATCTGGTTCGTTTGTTTTTTAATTTTTACCATCAGCTATGTTAATTATTCAGATGAGAGAGGTATATCACTGGCTACGTGTGACAAATCTCAAGGAACATGGACAAGGTAGCTCAATACCATTTTTCATTAAACCACATATTATGAAATCTTACCATGTATTCTCTAAAAATCATAATAAAAGAGATCACCTTCAAGAAATATCTTTGTCTGTTATACATATGCAGCACATGTCTAGCCCTGGATACGTTATAACAACATAATTTAATAAAAGAAGAACGAAAAGGTCACCCCATAAATTGTTTAGAGTAGAAACTGGTAGTACAGTTTTTTAACTACCAAGACATTACTATTTTATATAAATAGGCTTAACATGAAGCGGTCTTAATGCAACTTGTTTCTATAATTTGAAGCTACAATTGATAGGGGATGTGAGCTGAGTTACAGTATAGAAATACTAGTTCTTAGGAACCACTGAATGCAACTGACCAAGGAATGTGGCTGATCAGGTATAGGACTCCAGTCCAAAAAAAGAAGTTATTAGAAATCTTTGGTATTCTTATTTCCTTACTCTTACTAGATTCTACAAGCAGCCAATGTCTGTATGGTTTTAATACTCTATCCTGGCACATTCTGGTATTGACTGAGAGATACAAGAACAAAGGGTTAAAAATCTTGCAAACTGTCCTAATGAAGTAACCTAATTTTTATAGCTCCAGTTTTCCAATTATTTCAAGAATTAAAAAAAAAAACCTGATGGATCAGTTTCTATGAAATCTTCTGAAAATAAAAAAATATAAAACCATATAACCTGAGCTCCAATATTTTTTGCTTGTCACCAATATACTAACTATAGGATTTAACTCATTAAAAATGAGATTAATACTTGTAAGTAATCGTTGAGTACATTAAAAACCTGATAATTCCATGTCTCAAAAATATAAAGAAATGAGTAAAATCTATTTGGACTCTTAACACTGAACAACAGGGAAGTGGCATCTAGACCTGAAGGGGACTAGAAGAAGTTTTTGTTTTTGTTTTTTTCTAGTGGTGAGGAGAGAAAACAGACAGTTGGATATGGTCCTTACATGGTAAGAAATATGGTTTTGAAACTTTAGACAGACAAATATAAATTTGGACTCATCAGTAGTTTTAGAAAATGAAATTCTAGTCATACAAACACAAACTATTCCAATGAAAGAGGGTAAGGAAATGCAGCTGAAGTGAAGATAGTTACAGGGAGATTCCTTAGAAAAAGCTTTAGTTTAAGGAGGATTTCTATGAAAGATGGAAGAAGAGGCTACTAGAAATGAACAAGTGGAAAATAGTATCAATTGCTTGTAAGAAGAGTGCCAGGAAACCAAGTGTTAAGCTGAGGCTTGTAAAAATGCTGAAGAAAGAGCTTTAAAAATTTTTTTTAAAGGAAAAATAATGACAAAAGGTAGAAGCATATGGCTTCAATGATATTTCTCCTGCAAGAAGTCTTCACACTAGGAAATTAAAAGACATGCTTCTTGAGATAAGGGACTAATAAGATCTACTTTGTGGTCTCTTTGAACTAGCAGAATAATTTTAGGACTGAATGAACTTTTTGGAAATTATCTTAGGGCCACTATCAGAATGCCCTGAGACTTCCGTTTAAGGAGAGAGTTCTCTTATCCAAACAAAAGCCAGCATGGGTTCTACGGAGAACACAATGATAAATCTGATATAGATACACAGTAAAGTGTTAGAACAGACTGTTATTGGGAGGAGTTTCATTTTTTAATTTTAATCAAAGGACCAATATGTATTCAATAAAAATGAAGCATTTTAAACTGTTTTTTCCCCCCATGGACAGTATCTCTAGGTTGGGAGACAAGAGGAAAGCCAAGGGCACTGTGCCATACATATGATGAAATTGTGCATGCTGTCCTTATGAATAAAATGCTATAATATGGACTGCATAAAGATTATGAATGACTGAATGAGTTTAATGTATGAAATTTCAGATTAAATGCTTCGCAGCTCTGTCCCTGCTCCTTTCTTCTTTAAAATGTTTTCTTTAAAAATGTCTTCAATGAAGCAGTTAAAAACATAGAAAGCATGCTTAGAACCTTGGTGAGTTATTCAACAATAGGAGGGAATATTAATATCACAGATTCACAGAGGTGGCAGCTTCTGCTCTGAGTTCAAACTTTCTTAATAGGACTGAACACTGCTGGATAAAAAGCTGAGAACTTAAAACTTAAACAGAAATAAATATAAATAGTTGCACTTAGGTTAAGAAATAAATAAGTGCGAGATATTTGATAACATAAAAGCATCATATGAGTCAACAGTGAGTAGGTTAAAACTAATGTAATCATGTCCACAAAAATATGGTATCCAATCACTGTAACAGTTCCAGTTCACTTGGCATGGGGACATGAAAAAGAAACAAAGCGTACAGATGTGGGTAACCAGGATAGTAAGTTGTCTGTTAGTCATGTCATAGGCTACAAAGTTAAGCTGATTATATGCATTCAGCTCAGAGATGAGAACGTAAACTATGTTTGATAACACAATTCCACTGTATAGCTTTGAACGTGTACATTGTGCAGAGCACATAACAGAACAAAGGTGAGGCCCTTATGCTGAAGAGAAACATAAAACCTTAGAGTGAGAAGAAGCCATCAGGTTCAACAGTCCTGCTAGCTCAGGGAGCCCTGTCTGGTAGCTGGTTTTCAGTTCCTTCTTAAACACTGAGTAATGGGAAGCCCTCTAAACTGACAAAGAACAGTTATTTCACTCACGGGTAAATGCAATCACTGGAATGCTTCCCCCGAATCAATCTAAAAATCAGCCTTCCTGTACCTATTATGTCCTCTGGAATTTCAACGACTATCTCATACCTCTTCTGCATGTCAGTCTCTCAAATCTACTTGCTCTGTATTTTTCTAATTTGCAATGTCAAGATCCATAATGAGTAGGAAATTTATAAGAAATCAGCTTTTGTATCAATATAAGGAAGAACTTTTAAACTAGAGCTGTCCAACATGGAATGCCCTGTCTTTGGGGGCAGTAAGCTATAAGTTTCTAAAATATTCAAGCAGAGTCTCAACAAAAATTCTTCAAGTGAATAAAAGGACAAATACTTAAAACTCTTAAGTTCTGTGGTGAGATGGCTAATTATTATGCATATTTACATACAGCATGGCACATGTTATATTCCTCCTCCAATAAAAAACAATTTCTCTATTATTAAATGAATTCTTTACCTTAATGTATATCATTTAAAATGGGTTTTATAGTATTTACCAGAAAGATATCACTCAGTTACACAAACAAAAAAAAAAGGTGTTATACATTTAAAGAAGATTTCAAAATTAAGTTCACTTAATTTTTCAGCAAAGATGTTCAACATTGGTACAGAATTATTTTTGGAATGGTAAACATCTTTCTTACCTCCAGTGTTGAGGCACAATTCTTCTAATTAGGTTAATAAAAGATCATCATGAGCCTTAGAACCAGAAGGCTAAATCAAGAGATGGCTGCCCAGCAACTACATAGGGTATAAGAAGACAATAGAGTGCAAAGTGAGGGGCGGGGCTTGCTGCCAGGGTTGGCAGTGTGTGGTATTGAAGCCCAGATTCCAAGTTGTCCTTCCTCCCTGTTCTTTTTAGAAAAAGCAAGAAAACCCCCGTGTGTTGGCATTGTTAAAGAACAAGGAGAAAACAGCAGAGATGCTAGGGGAAAAAAGGTAAAGTTTAAGTTCAGTGATATTGAAGTTATGGGCTATTTTTCTCTCACTAAGAATCCTAAAGTGAATGACTGCTTTAAAATAT
Organism: Vicugna pacos; assembly: GCF_048564905.1. Classification (NCBI taxonomy): domain Eukaryota; kingdom Metazoa; phylum Chordata; class Mammalia; order Artiodactyla; family Camelidae; genus Vicugna; species Vicugna pacos. The sequence continues at coordinate 16,032,383 of NC_133023.1, read as the reverse complement.
CTATTTCACAAGGTTACAGAATAGACTCTCAGTTAGGTCTACAACAATATTTAAGGAAAAAATTAAGCTAAAGGAACCAATAAAGTCATGGATAAGAAAATTTCAAGGTCTTAAATGAATGGATCTTAAGTATTAAGTCAATAAATTCTATAGATGATTTACTGAGAGAAATAGCACAATAAATATATCAGATTCACAATCATGGAAGATATGGTATTACACATGTGGAAGGAAGTAAAAAACTGTTTAAAATGTTAAAGTTCAAATTTCCCTGAAGTAGACATTAAAAACAGCATAATTTTCCATATTTGGTACTCTGCTAACATTAATAGTTTTTCTGACAATCAAATACTGTATTAGTTGTACTATAAAATTAGGAAGCATCTTCTCAGTCACCAAAGAAATATTTATTTGTGGTCAGCATAGTATTATTTCAGTGTGATACTATATGTCAGTATAATATTATGGCCTATATATTATATTGACCATAGATTAATACTTCTTTGATGAATGAGAAAATACTTCCTAATTTCAGAGAAATCAATGGAGATTTTTATTTATTATTTATTTACTTACTTACTTATCTATTTATTTTTACTTATTTTTCACTCACTAGATTATCAATTTATATAAAAAGATATTAAAGGATATGAACCAATTGCCAGATACATAGGGTGAGGTCCCAAACAAAGGAGGTTTTGTCCTCGTGGAGCTTAAAGCCCAGCAGAGTGGCCACGGAACCAATGTGGAAACTCCAAAAAAGGGTCCAACGGAGAGTTTAGACATCTGATTTGAGTTAATCAGTATACCCGAGTAACCAGAACATATTTTCCCCAACTATATTGTTTAAGGAATGAGTGAAATCAGAAATAGCTCTAAAAGTAATCTCACCTGATTTTAACCAGTTTTATAAATTTTGCACAAGTGATAAACACCTTAAAATGAACACAGAGTATCTTGTGCTACCTCTCAAAGAATCATTTTAATATTATCAATTGGTTACTAGGGGAAATTATTGGTATAAGCAAAGAGGGTGCATGTTTTGAATTATTTGTTCTGTATCATGTTATCAGAAAGACCTTTCTTATTTTTCAAAGATAATTTACAAATTCTTGTTGTAATGTAGATTTATGGAAGAGCCAGATATACTCTTAACATATTACCTGGCATGTAGTAAACAAACAATAAGTGTCTGTTGAATGAATGAATACATGCTTAGAACTAATTAGACTATATACTGATATAGCAAATTAAAAGTACAATATGGAGGCTCAGTTTACATCTTAGTAGGCTAAATAAATCTAGAAATTGAAATATTAGGGAATGACTAAGAATGCTAAAGAATTTATAAGTGTGAAAATGAATCTACAATTTCTGTGAAATAACCTAGAAAGTTGATTTTATTGACATACTCCATGTTCGTAATAGAAACAAACATATATGAAATTTTCTTATTACATACCTGAGACAAGAACCTTTTAGAAGTTTTCAAGGATGAGGTTTAAATATTAAAATAATTTTAATGACCAACTCTCACTTATATATTTAAAATATATAGTAATAGGTACTTTTTTCTTATTGGATGACATATTAATGTATTTTTGCATTAAAGGAAAAATTTCAGAGTGTAATAGATTGAGCTATTAAGACCAAATATTAGGGCTCAGGTGCCTATGGCTAAACATAAGAAAGTCTAGGAGACCAGAAGAATGGAACTAGTGAGAACAATGGAAAAAGGAAGTAATGGAGATGGTTTAGTAGACAGTTTAAAGCCAAAGCCACAGGTAAAAAACTCTGAGCACCAGACACCCATCTCTGAGTTCTACATCCTGGCTTCTGAAGGCTAGACTTGCTATGTTTTTTAGCCAGTTGGCTCTGGCTTAGCTGTTTTCATCACAGAGCTTTGGGATAAGTTGACATTATTGGAAGATTCCCATAAAGAAGGGTGGGCAAAAGTGATCCAGAACTAAAGACATTAGGCAGGTAGGCAAGGAGCTTCTGACACATGAGTATGAGTGTGTGTGTGGGGAGTGTAGGCGTTCATTTTTAGCCGTTGTCATTTCTTTCCTCTCACATTTCTCCTTCTACCATTTTTGAAATGGTCAACAGGTAACTGCTGCTGTTTTCTAGGGTGATATATGCTGGGACTGGGGCTGGGTTCTGAGGTTAGTGATCTCACGAGACTGCTGCTTATACTATAAACTAAGGTTACAATATGAAAATTTCTGAGGCAATTCTCTTACTGAAAGCCAACTAAATCATACTTTACCTCTCTACTTGCATTGAGTATCAGGAAAAAGATACATGAAAAAAACTAATTAATACAAGAATTTTTAAAGCCTTAACTTTTAACAAAAGTTACCTCTGAAGAGTAAGAAGGAGAGAAGGTTGCTTTTTACTTTCATCATCATTTTATATATGTATGTTTGTATGTATGTATGTATGTATGTATGTATGTATGTATTTGGCAAGTTTGTCAATAAGCAAGTTACCACTTTTCAGTTAAGTAATAAAAACATGTATGGAAATTTAAAAACTTCCAAAGTGTATTTTATGGTGCAATGCTATTACGTCTTAATCTACTATCTTCCAGTAGTTGGTAACCATAGGAGGAAGATTTCATATGTAGAGGGAGAAAAAGGAGACTCCCTTATGACAGGGTCTCATAAAATAAGCTAGAAGTAACTCCACTGAGAAACTGGCCACCACTGATCTGAAGAAATTGTTCTGCTTTTTTGATGTGTGAAAATAGTAACAAGTAGCAGTGTGGTTGAAACTACTTATCTTTCTTGGTAAAACAAATTGTAAATCATATCTTACCTATACTGGTGAGGGGCTGTCATCCTTCTATGTGAGCTTTAATTCTTATCTGTCCACATCTTCTGCTGGTATGACGCTGCAACATCTAGAATTCATTCTTCCACCATTTGAATCTGGCTTTATTACTTACTATAACACATCTGAGACTATTTTCCTGGCTGATGCAGGCTATTGGTTATTCACTAAACTACAAGTTGCAATTTCAACACGTTTTACAAATGAATCAGGATGAAGCTAGGTGGTGGGTGACTTCTGAGGGGGCTGATCTTCCTTCTATAGGCAGCAGATTTTGGTAGGAAAATCATCTGTCTAGGGGTGCTGGAAGAACTGCTTATCTCACATGTCATATTCTTGTGGCCTTCATCTTTGAAATGGGAGTAAAATAGGAAGAGAATGGATTCAGCATAGAGAAAGTGACTATAAATCAGTCATAAAATAAACAGCAGTAAATCTAGGTATTAGTATCCTAGCTTTGTGGTGCCCAGCATGAAGAAGGTATGCTGAACAAATGCAGTCCTGTCCTTCCCTTTATAAAATACCCAAAATGAAGAAAATTGCAATGTTTTGATTCCTGTCTCATGTCACATAATAAATAAAACAATAACCTTAGTTTTAACTACTATATAATAAAATGGAAAAGAATTGGTGATAAAAGGGTTTAGATTATTCATTCATTCACTCATTCATTCATCCAATAGTGCCTGGCCCATTATGGGCCATATACTCTTTTAGGCACTGGGTGTACAAGACAGGAATAAAATCCCTGCTCTTAAGAAACTTATACTCTGGTGGGTAGAGATGGAAAATAAATCAGTGAACAATATTTGATATTGTACTCATAGTGATAAAGCTGTGAAGAATATAAAACAGAGTAACATACCCAAGGATGAGTGGTGATGGTATGCTGGGGAAGGGCATCAGATTGGGTTTTCAGGGTAGGACTCTTTGAGGGGAAAATATGTGAACCCAAATGGAAAGACCTATAAACACATATTTCAGTAAACATATATAAGGTTATTGCTATTTGGAATACAAAGTTTCTTTTGAGTTCCCAAATATCCAAAGTCAAAAAGGAAAGGAATAGTGAGTGATAAGAATGTGAAATGAGGGACATTTCTATTTTAGCTCCCAGAGTACAGCTAATATATTGTGTTGAGATATACAAAATTGCTGATATTTCATCATTTTGACCTACAAAAACAGCAATTCATATGGTTCAACTCAATAGCTGGAACTGTACAAAGTTAGGTCATGTAGTCAGATAAATGTTATTTAGTTAGGTTTGCCAAGACTAATTCACTATTTAAGTATTGTAATTGCCCTCTTTGCCTAAATCCAAATCTGCAATGAAATCTACATAAATTATATACTTATAAAACTTTTATTGGATAACCTTACAGTGTGTCACAAATGGAAACTAAGTACTTTCTGGCATTACCTCATTTGATCCTCATACAACCTCCAAAGGTAGGTACTGTTACCACATCAGTTAACAATGGAGACACTGAGGTCTAGAGGTGATAAATAACTTGATCAGTCACACCGCTTGGAAAGCAGTAGTCTGACAAAGCAAGGATGTGAATCGAGGAATGTCTCCGGAGACTGTATTCTAATCTCTGACCACTTAGTGCTTATAGGAAAACATGATTATTCATTTCAAAAATCAATAATTACACCTAATTTGCTATATTTTCAGGGCTATATAGTATTTATTCCCTTTCTGATATCTAACATTTCATTAGGGCCAAGATTTTTAATGATGTGATGTGATCTGGGGTACGTGTTTGCATATATACATTGAAAGAGTGAAACACTGATTGAACAAATATATTGAGGATATACACAATAGTAGAGAGGCTCACGTAGATAGTAATGTTAAGCAGTTTGGCACATTTCTTTTCTTTATGATCTTACAAACAAATCAAGGTTAGTCTAAACTACTCATAGTCATTCCATTTGCCCTGCCATTTAGGCATGGCCTGTGATGCAACATTGGCCAGTGAAATCTGGGGCTAAGTCTACTGGAACAATCCAGGGAGTTTTCTTTGATTTTACAAAAAGGACTAAGAATAGGACCTAGTCTTCGGCTCTTTGGATACTATCTTATAAGAAGTGATGCTTGGAGCTGCTGGCATTATAGAAAAACTAACTAAATCCTGATACTGCAGAGCCATGAAATTTATACCAGAACAACTCAACCTCTGAAGTTCCTGTAAGTTAAGATAATTAACTTTTCCTCATTATTTAGGCCAAAAACCGAGGGAGGTGTGATTAAAAATCCAAACTATAACCAGTATCAGAATTATAGCTACATTCCACTTTCTATCCAATCTTTAGTGTTTTATGTCTCCCTAATAGTCTTTCTTCAAAATCAGACAATAAGGCAGTAAGAGAATATTTGTTTACTACTTTCCAGATATACTTGTTACATAACCAGCCAAGAATGTTGTCCTTAAACTTCACAAAAGTGACATATTTAAGGTTCTCTGCTATTCCTTCTCTGACTTCAGTGCATGTCTTTTTATTCACATTGCGTATATATCTTTTCCATCTATTCTCCTTAGACCTGAACTATAATTTGATATTATTGATGATTATGCTCTTCTAAATTATTTGTGTTTGAGCATAAGTTATCTTGACAATAAATAAAACAGTACAAAGTGCTGCCACATTTTTCTTTGTTTTCAACTTGCTCCTTTTTTTCCTTTAACACATTTAGTATTCTGCGAATATCTTCCCCTTGCCCACACACTTCCTACCTGAATGTTCTTAAAAATAAAATTCATGGCTTTTAGAAACTCTTCAGGAAATTACTCTAGGACCCTTAAAATGATTGAAGAGGATTAATCTATCTCCTGCACGATATTGGTAGTCATTATCTTGCCTCTCTGCCTAGATAATTTAAGATACTAGGCCACTGAGCTGCATATTTTGTGCAGCTCTTAAGTTACCAACGGTGTGCAAAAGATGGTAGATTTTAAAAAATAACTTCAAAACACATTTCTTGGCAGATCGCATTTTGAAATTATCAATAAGTATCTTGGCCAGATAACCTGATGCATATTGTAGCTACTAGGTGACATTTTAGCCACCCCATCTGCAGCCTCCTAAAAAAACCCCTAAGTTTTGCTTTAGATTTGTAAGACCAAGCAAATAAAGGTGTAAATTAAGTAAGAATACTGACAGGCTATCTCTAAGACAATGAAAAAGAGCACATTGTAACTTCATTGAGTACCTGGAGGCACCAAGAATGTCTGCCAAAAGGGAAATCAGCAGGATTAAGGGATAAAGCTTTCAAAAACCTCATCTACATTGCCTAGCATGGCAAAGGAAAGAGCTATTAGAAGCAGAACTTCAAGCTGCATTAACCAAAACCATATTTTAGTCTTACGGCTGATGATTTCTGAATAAAGAATAAATACAGTATCTTTATATTTTGTCCCACACTTTTCATGATCTACACTCCTTGAAAGTTGCATAGGCTGACATAATTTATAATTTAATTTCACTGAGGTATTATTATAAGGCTCACACCTCAGTAAGCTTCGAAACTGCTAATTGGGATAATAGGAAATTACTTGTCTTCTCCCAAATGCCAGTGAAGTAGGTCAGGATAATTAACATGCAAGCTGACTTTTCAGTCAAAGGAAAACAAGACAGGTCTCATCTGTGTACTTTCAGTATCATCCATTTTAGACCCAAATGAGTTCAGCCTGAGAAAAATCACAGTATGACTCAGTTAAATAACAGAAATTTCAAAATAAGACAAAAGGTAGTTCAGCCATGAGAACATAGATTGAAGTATGCTCAAAAGAAGACCAAATTTACACCTCATATGCAGGGCCAAATTGCACATGTACAAAGAAAGTGAAAAAACATCTATGTCACAGATTTAGGTACATCTTGCTCCCTAGAGTGCTCTGTAAACTCATAAGCACTATATACAATATAGATATCATGAAAGGGGTTTGGTTGATGATGACATAATTCTTCACCCTTAAAGCAGGAGATAGGCTATATTTTCATATTTTCTCCCACTGTTCCATCTGTTCACATGCCTGATACTTCCTATTTTTAATTTCTTGGCAAACTGAGAAAAATGTTTGAAGCTACAGACGTGAAACTTATTTCCTCTACAGGTCTGTACCTGATTGGCAAAAATTCATTTTAGTAGGTCACACTGCATGCTGGCCTTGAGCAGGACACACAGTAACACACTGCTGCCAGACTTTGATTCTAACAAATACGGCAGCCTGCTGACCCGAGCAGCAGCATGGGGAGCGCTCCGTGTCGAGGGCACTCTGTAAGTCTGGGGCTGATGGGATAGCCACAGCTTCCTACTCGTGTGTAACTTTTGCTCTGTTGACATAACACCAAGAAGCTTGATTTGAATAAGCAGCCTGGAATACTTATCCCTAATGGCCAACAGGGCAGTCATGAACAAGACACGCCTTCATTAGACCTTGAAGATTCTTTTGAAAACACTGATTTTAGAGCTGATGTTTCCAAAATGAAGTGTTCATCAAATTGCACATTCCTAAATATTAGAAACAGTAATGCAGAAAACCCATCATTAGGAAGGCAAACATACATTCCATTAAGTCAGAAGCATCTTCTAGGCAAGCATGAAACGCACTGCTCTGTTGAGAATGGTTTAAAGGACACTAATACATCAAGTGGCAAGATTAATGGAAAAATACCCAGAAAGAAATGGGGTCCTGAAAGATAGTGCATGGCCACCGTTAGTGAAACAGATCCGACTGAAACAGTGTGAACTGCCCCACAATATTGAACCATAAAGACAAAATGTGCAATACCAAGTTCACCGACACACTTCCTAGGGCTGTTCTGCCTTATCGCAATTATTCCACAAAGAGTCTGCTGAACAAGATGGAAAGTACTAAATAACTGTCCACTTGTCTCACTTGGGAACCTGAAGGAAAAAGCCACCGATTTAGGAGTGTACCTGTATGGCTAAAAATACATCCAATCAACAAAACAGAAAAAACAGACACTCAAGGAAACAATAATCGAAAGCCATCTAACTAGAGATGCTCTGTGGGTTACTGGAGCCTGAAGGAAGGGTGAGTCCAGGTCCGAGGACACATGTTCTTCTTTCTAGTCCTCCCTACACAACGACCAGGAGGAACTGCTAAGTATCCAGCTTAAGTGAAAAAGACAACTTCAATGACTTCTGCCCATGGCAATGACGGAATGTGTTCTGAACAGGATTCTCTATTTCAGAGGGTTGTGCCTAATTTCAACACAATTTATTTTAAAATGGCAGAGATGTTTGTAGAATACAGAATAAACCTCACAAACTTAGAGCAGCTGTGCAGCACTTGAATGACAATCAAAATGAGGTTTCTTTAGGGTTAGTTAGGTTTTAGAAAATAATTTATTAATCATCTTAAGATTAAAAATGTATTATTGTGCTTTCCAGAACTCCTACAGAGGCCTAACACAGCTCCTAGATCTTTCCTCCACAAGACACTTCAATAATCTCTAATAAATACGAATGTTGCAAGGGCTTGGCAGGTAATCACCTTTCCTGAACCAACAGTATACCTTTTATAATGTCGCTCATGGAGATCATGGCTAAAATATACTTTACATGGAAACTGCTTTAATATATGAATTTTATTATAAGCAACTCATATTTTGATAGTAGAAGAGGCTCACTGTATTTTCTTGTTAATAATCTCTGAAGTAACCTACATTTTAAATCAGCCAAGCTAGACATTGCTATGAGGTCCCTGATCTGCTGGTAACCTATAAGCTTTGAGTTGTTTTTTCAGTTGTGAAGAAGAACTTACACTAATATATCCTTTAATCAAAGTCTCATATACTCCGTGAAATGGGCTGAAGGATACAGTCTGTATTCTTTAAAAAGAGAAGTCTAATGCCCTAGTGGGACCAAACAGTAACTGTGGTTTCATCAGCACTGGCTTGGGTCACCTGCACTAACTGACCCACACTTCATTTTGAATAAAGAGATGCAAATGATTTTATATGATTTCTTCTATATGATTTTTTGGGTATTTCAAGTCTTTTGGCCAGAGCTAGATTTTTTCTGAGTAAAATAACTGAGTTATAACCTTTCCCTTAAATGAGCCTGGGTTTCTGGACTGGTGTATCACATTAGTTATAAACAGAAGTTTGATATGGCACACTGGATAAATAACTTGATAACTAGTAAGCATATTCTTAATGCCAACAAGACAGAGGGTTACTTAATTGACTTGTTTCTCTCAAGAGCAGATTCACATAAACTGACTTTTGCAATCAACATACATAGCAAGAAAGTAAACGGACGCTTTTGGCAAACTGGTTTCTAGAAACAGATTCTGCTATTTGGAGTTGATAGAAACGCTGTGTAAAATTTTTTTTGGGAAAAATTCTTCGGGATTTTTCCTTTCAATCTTCTAATAGGGAAAAGGGAATTGTATGTGTGTGTGTATGTGTATTCACCTACTTATTCAATTAAGGTTCTGCTTACACCTTGCTTAAAGCATTTATAGTTTCTTAACCCAAACTCAGGGGGCAACAACTGTGGACGAAAGGGATGATGCATGCACTTGAGAAGAAAGTGGATTAAGAGGAGGAAAAAACCAAATGAATACCATTAACTTTGCAAGGCAAATGGGTAATTAAAGAAAAAAACTATCTGCTCTAGTTGTGGGTGTCCTGGGATAAAGGCTTCATTATTCATCTTTCTTTCTCCCCAAGTTACTCAAGTTCTGAAAGTAGGACACCAAGGGATACCTAACTTCCTATGTAACAAGACCATTATTTTAAGAAAAAGGGGAAACAAAATTCTACTCTGTTAAAATAAGAAGTTTGAAAAGGTTAGGACTCCGTGTATACAGGCTAAGAATCTCCATCAACATACTTACTTTTGTCTCCTATGTTTTCCCCTGCTGCCTCCCCTTCCTCCTCCTCCTCCTCCTCCTCTTCCTCCACCTCTGTGGGCTGCACGTCATCCTGCGGGTCACAGGCACTAACCGGCGCATTCAGACAGCAATGGTTGAACCCGCTATCTCGAGGCAGAGTAAAACTTCGAGGCTTGCCCCCGTTTCCATTTAACACTTGCATCCTCTCGCTCTCGGCTAATGGGTACGGCCCATAGTGATCCTGTAGGTGGCACTTCTGAGTTGGAAGGGTGGACTGCCGCCTGTGCTCTGGGGAGATGGCCGCGGAGTCAGAGAAGACAGAATCCTCCAGGGGCAGAGTCTGAAGATAGTGTAATCCTGAGCTTGTCAGGGGCGTCTCGATTAAATCCTGCCAGGAGCGGCGCTGACTGGCCGTCTTGCGAATGGGGGACACCACACTGCTCCCAGTCACTTCCTGGCGAAACTCCTCATGGGAGGATTGCGACTGAGATGTCTCTGTCGAGGAGAGCCGGCTGTGTTTTGCTTCCACATAAGGACTGGCACAACTCATCTGTGAAAAGGAGCCTCTGATCAGTCTCCACAGAAATAACAGACCACTCTTATCACCAAGGAATGTACTCAATTTTCACCAGGTAACATTTACTACTTGAGTTAATGACTAGTCAAGTTTTCAGACATACCAAAGTTAGGCCCCAGCTGACATTTTAAAAGACTCAGACGTGGATGACTGAAATGCTATACTGGGTTCTCATGAAAAATCTGACATACTAATGCTAACTTTTACAACAATCAAAGTATAAGAAAATGCGAATGTCTATGTAAGAAATATTCAGCAACTAGAAAAAAACCCCAAAGTTTTAAAATCTCTATGCATTTGAAATTCTGAAGAATTGTTGCCAAACACATATTTCCAGATTTTATGGACTTTGGGGATGAGAGCAAGGCTTTTGGATGTGAAAACAAGGTGCCTATAATGGGACAGAAAGCTTCCTCTTCTTCACAGGTGAATGATTGCTCTTATGGTGTCAAGGAAAAGCTTTCTTATAGTCTTGTCAATTCTGTGGCACTTTCTAGAGAGTTAAAAATGTAGGATATGATTACACCCTGATGAGGATTAGCATTTGCCTTGGGCACAGGCACTTCACGTCACATAAACACAAAAGGAAAATGGAATATTTTTATCCTTGGAATTTATAGTTTGGGAATGAATATATGTTACAGCACAGAGCACAACCAAGGAAAAGGACTGGTATCAAGTGGATGCTGTAAAAGACTTGCAGGCACCCCTACCGGGACAAGCCTTACTCGAGCTCTGTAGGCTCACAGACCAGCCCAAGCCTCCTCTTGGCAGGAGCCAGATTTGTTAAATGTGATCATTGCAAATTGGGCTGAGGCTGTGGCCAGGAACAAACAGCCTGACTAAGGTGAAAGTGCATTTGCCCCTATGGGTAAAGGAAAATTTAAGTGGCATGTTCTGTGGGCAGTTTTTCTTCCCATATGCTAATAAAAATGCAAAGAGTTTCCTTCTTGAAATTTGCAAGTTGCTATGATTAAAGAGCAGTTCAGTCAAGCTGCAGTTTCTCTTCCTTCTACTTTTATAAATATTTTGAAAGAATTATTCGGACTCTGATGTTTTAGGGAAAGCGGGAAAATATGACATAAACTATATCTTGTTACTGACTTCATTATTTCATTTCTATAGTTCATCCTTGCATTCTGCTTTACTTGGTACACTGTAGCATTTATTAAGTAAATGTACATATAAGTAGGAACAATTCTGTATTTTTTTCTACTTCTCTCCCGTTTTCCTTAGGTAAGAGATATATCATCAAACATTTTAATTAAAAATGTGACTTCCCTTTTAGTCATTAGCCAAAAGTATTCATTCACTTACTTCACTTATTAATTTCAGAAATACTTACTGAGCACTTAATAAATGAGTGCCAGTGCTGTGCTAGGCCATGGGGATGTGCAGATGAACAGAACAGGGTCCCTGTTCTCAAAAAGTTCACAGGACAGTCCAATGAGCTGTTCACAGTCTCAAATATTGTGATTTAATATGCCTGAGCATCTGCATTTCTAAAACACTCCAGAGGTGATTCTCATGCACAGCCAAGGTTAAGAAGTGGCCTAGAATTGTATCGACATCTTGCAGAGCACTTTTCTTGTTAAAAATCCCCTGGAGTAATATGGAGGTAGAATTAGGTTGGCTGTTACTGTCACCTAAATCCAGCTTCCATTTCTTATGTGGAAGACTCAGTCCCAAGATAGGCCGAATTGACTCTTAAGGTACTGCGACCATGCAATGGATTGCTTAAACTGGGACAGTATTGAGACACTTTTGGTAATTCTCATGGGAAATAGGCATAAAGTGGGATAGTACCAAGCAAACCAGGACAGTTGTTTACTCTATTAAGAGATCAAAGTACAGTCTATACACAGAATAATTTATGTAGGTTTAAGAAGTCTTAAGAGCACCACATAAACACATACACATTAAACCAGACCTCGTGACTGTCTAAAAAGCTACATGCCAAAACATGTTCAATACAGATTTAACATTAATTTTTATGAGTTGCTACTAGAAGACGTAGGAGTGAAGTTTATTAGTGTAGAATAGATAAGGTCAATTTATACATCTTTTCCTAAGAAAAAATTTTTTGTTGTTGATATTTCCATGAAGGCTACTCTGACACAAATGGTATGTTTTCTTATTAAAACTGGTAAGATATTTATTATGTGTAGAATCTGTGGTGACTGTTTCTCCTGATTAAATATTCTTTGTATACTTAAAATTTTCCCTCTTATTGCTTTTAGACTCCCTATTTTCTTTCCCTCTGAAAAACCCAAAGTCTGCCATGCAATTCACTACATATTTTTTTTTTAACATACAAAGGGATGGTTCAGATCAAAGAATCTGATGCTATACTGAGTACATTCCTGTTGGCAACTTACGGAGGGAGGCCGTGGGTATGTATCGTAGGGGGGTGGAGGGCTGTCCTGTTTGGGTGTTGATGGAGTATCTGCTTCTTCCTTGTCACTCTCACTCCAGTAATCTGAAAATTCACACACATGGATACATCAACATTCTATTAAAAGTTTCTAGCCATTTTTTTCAGGAACACACACTATCAGCTAACAAAAGGAAGTTTAAATTCCATGCATATGCCCTGCTCCCCAGCACTCCCTACCCTAGGCCCACCAACTTTTATTTTCAGCTGGGTTTTGAGGAGGAAGGAGGAGTACAATCACCTAACTCCAACCTCCTTTTAAAGCAAGCAATTACACATAGCCGCAGTTTTTTAAAGAGTTAAGACACTGCATAAGTCAAATCAGGTTTAGGGTAATCTTAGATTCCAGATCAAACTACTTGAAGCTTCAATTAATGAATGATGTCACATGATATCTCTTAAAGGTATATCATTTTATCCTAAAGATGAACATTCAAAGAAGAACTATATACATTGCTGTGGATCTCTACAGATACAAACAGCTCCAAAAATAATGTTCTCAGTTCTCTTCTCTGGCTTCAGTTCACTGGTTACCTAACAATCACTGTTTCCAGAGTCATGCTGACATGATTCTCTATAACACCATACTCCCACCTCTACTTCGAAACACATGGCAAACCCTGATTCTTGCCAAATGCAAAAGGGCAAATCTGCTGATGTGGGCTGTAAGTTCCAAACTTCTAGAACTACTTAAAAGGGTAGAAAATGTAAGCCGCTAGACAAAGTGACTTGGCAGACCTCAGGCAAGAGGGAAGGGGAAAAACTCTGAGAGATATATTAGTTGAGTAAGTAAAATACAGCACAAAGGTCAATAATCAGAATCTGTTCTACTAATATCTCAACTGCCCTGTAACTGCTGGGTTAATTCTTTATGTGATTTACAGGGAAAAACCAAGAAGCGATACCCATCTGAATTTCAGATGATAAAAGAAGAGAAAAGGTATCAAAACAGAAGGTTCCTTACTCTTATGAAAATCTAAATCATCAAAGAACCATCAGAAGGCTTAACTGATACTCAGATTTAGGTAAAAAATTATGGCACATATTTTTATAGGAACCCCTCTCCTCCCAGGAATTCCCATATTGTAATATTTTTATATATTTTCCTTGTAGTGCTGATTAATATTACTAAGTACAGCTAACATTTATTGAGTATTTACCATGTGTCAAAGAGAGAGCAGAAGAGCTGGGATTTGAACTAAGAAATTGCCTTGCTCTAAAACTCGAAGGGTTAAGTCACTGGGACTCTTTTGTATGACTTGGTGGGAGAGTTTAATGTGACATATATTCACGATCCTTCGAGCACCCCCTCCTCCTGCTGCCCTATAACTCTGGCTACTGTGAACAGAAATTTTTTAGTAATGGAGATTATTATATTTGGGCCTCAAAATACAAGGTCTCTGAAAATTCTACTCTTTAATTATTCCCCTTGACTAAAAGATAAGCAAAGACTAGTTAACTTAAATTTGATATGTGGTTTTCACATTGGGTCACACCGGTGACGGGCAGTATACTAAATCTCCCCTCAAATATGAATTGACACAGTTGCCCAGAAATAGATCCAGTAAACACTGGTGGGAAGAACATGAGCTATATACTCCGGCAAATGTAGGTTCAATGCTCAGCTGTACCAATTACCATTTCTGTGCTCTTGCGATGGTTACTTAAGCTCTCTGAGTCTGTTTTGTCATCTGTAAGTAAGAGGGGGCTAATAATAACTGCCTTTCAGAGTGTGTGAGGGGTACTAAATAAGGTAATATATTCTCAAGCAGCTTGCACCTTGAAAGCACTCAATAAATATTAGGATCCCTGATATTCTTGGGTGGATTTGTAGGTAGCATGCCAGGACAGTCTGACCCAGATCATAGGAGATAAATGCCTGGTGTTCATCTTCTTGGACATTAGCTTTTCCTTACAGCAAGTTCCAGCGACAAACAGTACATTCTGGAGCTCTGGGGCCTGGGTTGGGTAGTTTCGTGGGAGCATGAAATACTACTGGGAAATTATTTCTGGAGGTGAAGGGACTAAGCCCCCCTCAACCTGCTCCCGAGCAGTGGGCTTATCAATATCACTCTGTTCTTACCCTTCTCACTATTTCCAGAAACTATGGCACCTGTGCTGAATTTCTTCTTCACCTTTGCACTGAGACCTTGGGTTTCAAGGAGTCAGCACCTCAGGTGGTCCTGTTTGGACACTGAGAAGGAGATGATACACACTTTATCAAGATGTCTTTACAGCTATCACTACAAGTGACAGATTTGGGAGATTCTCTCTCTACTTTTTCTATCTCCCTCCTATCCCTGGCTAAATTAGGAAGAATTCTAGCCCACTATTTGATATAATTCTTCGTTTATTAAAAAGCACCAACAAACTAAAGCTTTCCTGGGTTGCCTAAGAAAAGGCTGAAATACCACTCTGCAAATTAACTTCATTTCTCACACTAAGCTGTGTGTCTCTGAGAAAGCAAGGCCAGAGAAGAGGCTATACAGAAAATTTGGTCAGGCCTTTATGGATTTTTGTGGAAAATTACAGGCAAACTGCTTCCCAGAGGCTGAAACCAGTGTGATTTTCATTCTAAGAGCAAATTAACTTATTTTTCTTAGCTCTTTATTTAGCACAAAATAAATGGATACTTTTCACATCTCTCCCAGTGATACTCAATTTTACAAGTAACTAATCATGAATAAACAGTGCCATCAATAGAAGAAGAAAATTTCCACTTTACTTCTCATGTTGATAGAAAAGGATAATTTGAAAAAAATTGACTTTCATCTAGAACTATCAAAGAAATACAATGCATTTCATTCATTTTTATGTAATTAAAGTTTTAAAAGACCTTATGTATGACTGAAAATAATGTGTCATGAGTGTCTGATTTGAAGCTAGAAAAATATAGAAAATTGATTAGTAGACAATTAGCCAAATTATGTTCTTGGCAGAATTTAGTGTAACCTTGTTTTCTCTAAGTAAAACAATGCATAATGAAAAAGAACCCCACATCCTTTATACTTTTGTAGTTAAAGACAGCAATTCACTAAACTTTTATTTAAGTCAATGAAAGAGTCACTTCCAAGCTGCACTGGGTATTCTATTTAAATAGAAACAGTGGTTAGCAGTTATTCATTTGCATCTTTGTGAAATATTCTCAACCCTCAAAGAGCTATATTTTGTATCAAGTTTAACTTCAGTATTAAGAATGGTACTCAGATGTCAAACAATTCTATAGAAGGGTGTTGTGGACACGTGCACCCAGTAGTTTGCTACATAGAACACCCTGAGATCTAGTCCTGCAGAAGGTAGGAAGTCTAATATGTTTCTGACCTGTGTTCCAGTGCCTGGTGAATGTATACTCCATGTGGAAATCCAAATTATTTCAGAGATTTCAGTTGCACTGTATTAGCAAGAGAGACTTGAAATGTAACTATTAACTTCTGCTTATGATTGTCTACCATGCTCCAGTAGCCACTAAAATATATACTCACATGACAGACCATGAATCCATGGAATGCACACTTTTTGGAACTTGCACGTATAATGTAACTTACCAGTTCTTTCACCCATCATGAAATTTGTTTATATAATACCAAGTACAAAGGAAAGGAAATCAACTAAAATCAAGGCCAAGCTCAACTTCAAAGCAACGCCGAGTGATAAAATACAGAAGTTAAGCCTGAAAATCCAAGGTTTCTTATTCATGCAAATTGACCTTTTTAAAGATTCATTTGCCTATCAGTACATTGCCCACACATCTAATTCCTGTATCTTAAAAGAGGAGAAAGAAATCTATATGCACCTTTAAAGAACAGTTTTTATGCATTTTAAAGAAATTTGAAAAGGCAGGCTGGTGTGTGTATGTGCACGTGTGTGTGTATTCAGCTCTTACTACAATTTTAGGCCTACAATTTAAGCTCAAGTATGAAAGTGGGGAGTATAATTTTAACAATGAAGAAATGTGACTTAACAACTGGCCTGACACTTCATTGTCCTGGCTAGCATTTGCTGTGCACAGTGATTTGATGGAGATGGTTTCCACGTTATTTGTGGAAGTATTCATGCTGCTTCTACTCCCAGTAATGTTTTATCATCTCCTTGACTCCACATCCTTCTCATCCTGTGAGAACCAGTTTAGATAAAAGAGTCAACATTATGTCTTTCCCCATTTTCCTCCTGGAAGGAATCTCTCCAGCCTCATTCCCATGGACCCTGGTTTCTACTTTCCCATGTTTTACTTTCTGGATTGTACTAAGAGTGTCTTTTCTACTAGAATTCAATGTAATTTCAGGCAGGATGGGTGCCTATTTCACCTTAATACAATGAGAGTGCTAACAGAAGGCCTTACACAGAAATACTTTAGTATTTAATAAAATTTCTTCTCTCCCTCTTCACTGCTAAATCTACATCAAGCTCACCGATTCTCCAGCAAGTGTTTCCTCATTAATTCTGCCTCCTTCTCAGGTTTTTAAAAAAAATTTTGCATCCACTTGACAAATTTTTTAATCAGTTGCATGTTGTGCAAAAATTAGTACTCATTTACTTTATGTGGCTCTTTAATTTTTCCTAAGTAATTTCAAGTGTGTATTTTTGAGATCCTCAACAAGATGGTAAATTCCCATTGGCAGTAACCATGTTTTGCTATTTCTTGGAAATCTTTCTGCTCTATTTCCTCACCTTTCAGTGCTCCACCCACCCCCATTCTCTCACCCCAGGGCTCTAAACCAGGGGTTGGTAAACTATAGCCTGCAGGACAAAGGAGGCTCTTTGCCTGTTTTCATAAAGCTTGTGGGTCAAGAATGGTTTTTACCTTTTTAAATGGATTAAAAAATAAAGTCAGAAGAAATATGTGAAAAATGTCATGAAATTCAATCTCAGTGTCCATAAATAAATCTTTATTGAAGTACAGAATCTCCACCCCCCTCATGTGTCTACAGCTGCTTTTGTACTGGAACAGCAAAGTTGAATAGTTTAAACAGAACTCTTAAGGCCTGCAAAGCCTAAAACATTTACTATTTGGCTCTTTACAGAGTTTGCTGACCCCTGACCTAAACATTTGCTGACAGATTGGTTTTGGGATCTGGTTATCTCCTTTAGATCTCTCTAATCTTTAGTTTTTAGATGTTTTAAAAAGTTTTGCTCTGAGGTTTTACTCTGAGAGGAAACAGAAGGTTTTCAGAATTTTCACATCAACAAACAGGCTATGCCCACTGGAGACAGAACTAGAAATATGTTTGTATGTGTATCAACCTGTGGAATTCTTTTAACTTTAGGATGTCTCAAAATTTTCAATAAACTATTTATGCTTCCAAGGGATGTACAACAAACATTCTTTGGGAAATGTGAAGCCATTTTATAAAGGTGATCACAACTTTTGTCAAGATTTCAATTCTGCATGAGGATATTTTGTTTCATAATTGTGAGGTTAATACCAAGGCAAGTTCCATAAGACCACAGAGTTAACACAGTAACAGAACTGAATAACATAACCAAATGAGATAATTTATGGAAGAAGGGATCATTTATCTGAGCTCTTCACATTTAAAAGACTACTTAAATGTCTGTGAAAATGCAAAGTAGAAAAAGTAACTCACCACCAAGGACCTGGACTTGGGTCAATATATAGGACCAATTTTAGGCTTTTTAATTTTTAAGATTTTTTTTTCCTCCATAGGAAACAGGCTGAGGGAGATGGCAACAAACAGGAGAGAACTCCACATTAGCTGCTCCAAAATTTGACAGTTTATTCCCTGTTTAACTTATTAAACTCTACCCATAAGATGCTATGGTTTGGATTCAAAGTACACAGAAGAGAAATAACCACAGTCTGACATATACATTTTCTCTCAAGTGATAGCAGTGAATCACTGTATAGGATAACAGCAAGAAACAAAGGTATAACACGATAGTGAAAAAAGTATTCCTTTACCTTGTTCTTGCTTAATCCTCTCTCTTTCTGCATATCCTGCAGTCAGCATATTAATTCTGTTAAGCCACCTGAAAAAACAAATATTAGATTCAGTAACAGTGTAACTGTATTTCTTATACTTTACTTCTTGGAAATACTTATTTTAAAATGTGTAAGAATATACTGAATGATCCTACATAAAAGGTGTTTTTTTCTACTCTTCACACACAGTCTTCAATGAGCTTTAATTTGCTGTAGTACAAATTGTTCTCATACTGAAGATGCTATTTCAATAGAAAAGTCTTGGCAAACCTGTTAATATCTGTAAGGTAAAGGGTTTTGAGATGACCAAAGCCTTATTAATTCTGTTGCTCTAAATGTAGAAGCACTACAAGTATGTTTGCTGTTCTGTTCCTTCAGAACCAATGCTCCTTTAGAAATATTTAAACAATATCATATATATTTTGCTCCAAGAAGGGGAAAAATTATGGACCTTGCTTGTCAAAATAAGTTTTACTATGAAATATTAGTTTTAATGAAGTTCCTTTAAGTTTAATGATTCAAGGGGAAACACATCTCAGTAGTACTTTGGAAATATGTCTCTAAATACAAGGGTATGAGGTTTTCCAAAAACAAAACAAGCACATACAACTTTAACCTCTGTTTAGATCCTGAAAATTTATTTTCACGAACAACAGTAATTTAAAAATAAATCTTAGTTCTGTCCTTTCAGTAGTGTTGCTATTGCCAATGGAGGGGAATGCCTGAGGCAAAGCGATGTTTCAATCTCCATCTTTTGTCCCACCAGGTCTTTCCTTGTATTCATTATGTCACCTGTTTACACTGCATCAGATTATCAAAATCACAAAGTCTTTAAACTAACATGACAATTTTCCACAGGTCAATCTTGAGCTATGATCCATATATTTTCACAAATAAGAAAGTAAGGAAGAACCCACCTTCCAAACTAGGTTGAGTACATTTGGAATTGCTAGTATTGCTAATATTATTAAATTGTGGAATCATTTCATTGAGATACATTTTTAGGAAAAAAATTGTGTTTGAAAACTTTTTCTCCTAAGAGATTTTTATCTCCCCTGTCAAGTGGAAGATGACATTCTATGAAATAACTCATATATTTCATCATTTTTGCCAAGTAATATTAACTGTGCATCAGATACTTAGAATATCTTGAAAAGGGAGGGAGGAAAGTTGTTTCTCTAATGGACAAAATCATAGTCATGGAAATTTAAGCTTTAGTTTTAAGAATAAGTCACTTAAAGCTCAACTTTATTTTGACCAAACCTACAATGTAATTATCACCTCAAGTATGTCTGGGAAATAAAGAAGGAACTGGAACAGAAATGAAGAAAAAAAAATTGGTCAAATGAATTCAGTAGCATGGTATACACACACACAATCCAGAAAATTATATACTGTAAGTCAAGAAGTCAACTTCATGACAAATAACCTTTTAAAAATGATTCTAATCATTAGTAAAAGGTCAAAATTAAAATCTAGTCTATAGGTCATTTGTAGTAAAAAGGGGTCAAATTTGTACTACAAGGCAAATCTAAGCATTCTTCAGAAAGACTGGAGTGGTGCTTTTTGGGTGAAAATGATGATACCACTACAGGAACATTTGTTACTGAATTTTAATCCAGTACCTCATATTTATTACTTTTTAATACATCATTGAAATTTCATTTTACCAGAAGTCTAAGGAACAATGAGGTCTTTATGAGATGAATCAGGAAACTAAAAAGGGATTTCTCCATTTTTCAGTTCAACAACATATATTAAATGTCTGCTATATGCTGAACAATGAGCTATGTTTTGGGGGGTCCAAAAATGAGTAAGACAGAATTCCTCTCTTCAGTGAGCTCCAGAATTCCTAAATTTCATAAGACAATTAAAAAGTTAAACTACTTTTAGGAGGAAAATTTCTGTTCACAGTAAAAACTCAAGAAATTGTGTGCATAAACTTGGACCAGTGTGTACAGACACAAAAGGCTGAATACTACACAATAGTTATTGCTGTCTTAGATAAATGTCCTCAGGCCTCAGCTAAAAGATGCTTCTCTAAACATTTACTGCAGTTATGATTTGGTGTGTATATGCTATTATGAACAGCAAATAGATATGCATTTCTTGACATGAGTCAAGAAATACTTATTGAGAGACTATGTGTGCCAGCTCATGTTCTAGGTATTGAGGATACACTGATAAATGGAAGAGTATCTGTCTTTGTGATGTTTATATCTTTGTGAGGCAGACAGACAACAAATAGGGATAACAGGATTGAGCTGACAGTGAACATTCCAATGAAGTTGTCAATAATTGACACAGAATAATGTACTGAGAGGGAAAAAAGAGTAAGAACTATGGAAGAAATGCCCAAATAATAATTACCAAATAAAAGTTGGTGAGTTCTCACAATTACAAGGACGTATGTGCTGACAAGATAAGGAATATGTAGGCCAAGTGAATTCAGTAAATAAGTCTCAGAATACTTGAGAAACATGATATTTTGTTTTCTTCCCACAGATTTCACACAGACTGGTAAAAAAGTTTTTTTTTTACTGTTTCAATGCTCATTTCTGAGGAGGGAACAGATGGATTGGTGGTAGGGTACTCAAAAGTGTTTTTGCAAATTACCTCACAATCGAACTTCAAGTTACTTAAAATATAGAAGGTGAGACTTTAATATTCCTTGTTATACATATTTAGGTATATGTATATGTACTTATATTTGGGTGTATGTATGAGTGTGTGTATGTATGTGTATACACACACACGCAGATTTTTTAGAACAAAATTAAAGAATTACTTTTTCACTCCAAAGACTAGCACTACATTTAAAAAATCTATGATAAAAATATATATGATAATACTTTAGAAATTATGAAATAACCAGATAAGGCATTTATTTGTAATTATTATAATATAATTATAGTTATTAATAATGATATCATCTCTTGAAGACTTGGGCACATGCCTTCAAAGGATTACATATAGAATGAACCAGAACCTAGATCATCTTGCTGTTAGGTAACAATCAGGTTATTTATAATAAAGTTGTTGAAGTATGTCTCTCCCCATCACCAATCCTCTGTGAATATTGCCAGCACTGACTCTCCTTTCTATTAACAAGTACTTTAAAAAAGAAAACTTGCCTACTGAAAGTAGACATTAGGAAGACGGTTATTAAAGACATAAAAAACAAAGCAAAATAATAAAAGCCCATTATACTTAAATTTTAAAAAAGATTCAGTATTTCAGGACAACTTAATTCAGAAGGCTATAGTATAGCATGGCAAGGCTTACATAAAAAAGCACTCTTAAATGTACGATGTGGAGATGACATATTTGATCAGATTTATTTTTTCTTTGCCCCATTCCTTAGAAAAACCAACAAAATGAAACATGGGTTTGGTTTAGCTTCTTTGATACCCTGAGTCAGATACATCCATCGGAATATCAGGGAAGAGTACTGACATCATACACTTGTGAAGTTATTGCTAACACAGGGTAGAGAATGGAGACCAAGAATGATTTTATAGTTCATAAAAATGCACTGCTGAACAGGCCATTTTCTAAACCTAAAAAGACCCTGATTAGTAAGTGTAAGGAATGATTAGATTATGTTAATTAAATTTTTTGGATGGAGGTAACTGTGTTCTAGTGGAACCAGCTTATTAGAGAAGATATGCTCATAAATACCACTTATTTCCTGTTTGGTCATGATGTAAATCTTTCCTATTTATCCCAAGGCATTGAGCTCAATATGTGGCAAAATGGATAGTGAGTAACCACAACAGTAGGATTATAAAATTATTAAAACACAAAATAGAGTACCATCCCTCCCCCATGAGTACATAAACATTTTCATTCTGAGAACAAGCTCCCCAAATTCTGATTGCCTAGTGTGAAATTTCAAGAATGATAACATACAAATCAAGAGAAGATTATGGAAACTAAACGAAAGGCTCAGTTCCCTTACTAATAATAAAATATTTTATCAAGTGTTCTCAACACCTTTCTTTGCCCTTTCCTTGTATTCACATCCTTGCTTTGGAAAAACCATGCCTATACTCCAAAGTGTCAAAGAACAAGATTATTTATAAAAGCATAGTAAGTGTCTATTTGTGTGTTCAAACAGCATTTATGAAGTGGCACAACTTTGCTTAAAGTATATGGATACTAATTCTTTACAGATACACAAAGAAAGTTATATGCGGTAGAAGCTCAAAGTATACAAAAGGGATATATATTGATGGCAAACATTTATTTACAGTTTAGCAGGCACTATTCTAAGCCCTTTGTATGTACTTATTTGCTCCTTATAAAAGTCCTATGGATGGAAATGGTTATTATCTCCATTTTTTAAAAAATGAGTCAATACCTGGCATAGAGACGTTAAGATCTATATCCAAGGCCACACAGCTGGTAAATGGGAGAGCTGGGATTTGGACAGCCTGGTTTCAAAGTCCATGCTCTTAACCACTATGCTATGCTGCCTCTCCCTAACTGTTGGCACATTATATATGTAAGTAACATGCATTGTCTGCTGAAGACATGTAAAGGGGAAAATTTTAAATCTTAAATCTAATTTCTACAAATCTAGAAAAGGGAAAGGAGAAGAAGAAAAAAGAAGAAAGGATCAAACTCATAAGAACTAAAGTGGAAACATGAAGCATAATGTTGTAGACGATGAAAAAATATATAGAGATTTTCCCAGAGCTACCAAATAACCATGTACCATCTAGTCACTTGGCTGCACAATCCTGTCCAGTGATACAAGAAAGGTGACAGAAGGATACATTAACTTTGCTTACGCCTGAATTATTGAAATGGATATTCTGTCATAAATACTCAGTACTTGGAAAAGGCAGCATTTTTGGTGGGTATCTTTTTTTTCTCACCTGGGAATAAATTTGAAGACATATTTCCAATATGGACTTCTAAAATATATATATTCTTTTCTACAGTGGAGTTTTTGGGTTTTTTTTTTTTTGGCTTATATATGGATTCTGGCACATTTTTGGTAAACTTGACAAAAAGTCTATTTATTTTGACTTTTTTAAATGCTATTTTTTAAAATTAGGTATATGGTTACATGGAGCTATAGCTGCGTTCATTTTATTTTAAACTGATTGGTCTAGAAACTTCAGTGACATTATTCTCTAAGCATTAATGTGGAAAACTTACAATTCTAAATGACTTTCTAAGTATTTTGCAATTTAAGTAACACTTTACCTGTTCATATCATCAAGATGCTCTGCAGCAAAATAAAAGCTTTTGATTTTAGGATGACAGGCTTTGAATGCACTGCAAAAGGAAACAGGGTACAGTTACTTTATTTCAAATTGGGAAGTAAGTTAGAACCAAATACTTTTTATGGATAAAATTACCTCAGCATCTAACCTGAGTTCACATATATAATGCTTCTGCCATGATGACAGAAATCAGTAAAAAATTCAATTTTCTGCCCACAAAACTGCTTTCTTATTACCTCAATTTGAAAGCATTAGACAAGCAACCTATAATTTAAAAGCTAGAAATTAGAAAAAAAAAAAAAACCCTTCTCTTCTCTCCCCAAATAAAATCAACTTACTATTTCTTGCGGCATTCACTGGCTCTATCAATTTTAAATTCAGGCAGACTGATGAATCCTTCTGCTTTTTCATCCTAAAGAGGCAACACTCTTTTTAGGGTATTATATACAAAGGTTTGATGCTGATGCTACTATACAACTATGCCTTAAATATCTAT
Organism: Vicugna pacos; assembly: GCF_048564905.1. Lineage (NCBI taxonomy): Eukaryota > Metazoa > Chordata > Mammalia > Artiodactyla > Camelidae > Vicugna > Vicugna pacos. Next base: position 16,007,985 of record NC_133023.1, on the reverse strand, counting down.
ACTAATAAACCTGTTCATTTAATTCCTTAAATTTAACATTTCAGAGATAAGAATTTCACTCTTAACTGTTATAGTTACATTGAAGGTGTATTTTGAACACTTAGAATATTACAAACTAAAATATATATAGAAATTTAAAAAGCCTTTTTATATTAAAAGGAAAATAGAAAACATTTTAATTCTCAAAGTGAAACATTTTGCAATTAATTTCTCATCAGAATATATATACATTTCTTATAACATAAAAGAACTTTAGTCCACATTTACAATTCACAATTTTCTATCATTTTAAATGATCAGATGTAAAATATAGAGATGTTTACTAATTCCTTTACTGCCTCCAAAAATCTCTTATCAAGCCCAAATTAAATAATTATTTTGTGTATTCAAGATCTTAAAAATGAAATAAATGAATTTAATTTTCAAATAACTGACTTCGTTTTACAGGCTATATATATAAAAGTCATTTTTCACTTGGAAAATTGAACAAAATCCATAAAATCCCTCTCTCTAATGTGAGTTGGAAAAACAAGATAGGAGAATTATCCAAAATCTTCCATTAGATACAAGTTATTCCAACTAGGCTAAGACTATTTTTGGCTAAACCCTTTAATTGTTCTTGTCCCTTTGAAGTTCATGAGCCAACTCCTTGGACTTTTACTCTCCCGAACTTTGATCTATGCTGTACCAGTTCATGGTTCCTTATATATCAAGTTCAAGTGAGATTAAATACTCATCTGCTATCTCAAAGAAAATGAATAGAAACTCTCAGTTCTATTAGAGTGTGTGTGTCGTATATATTGAAAACTTATTAAAAAATTTGATGCTAATGATAGTGACTGAAATGTGTGTTATATAAAAGAGCAATATTATAACTTTTAAAAATATTTATCAATATTTGAGTATTTTTGTTCAATCTTGGGATAAATACAATAGTATCAAATCTCTTTCTCAACTTTGATTTCTGTTATGTTACCCTTGACATCTTTAATGTTAAAATTTAAAATTCTGAACAATTTAAAATACTTTTGGGGTAGTTATGATCTCCCCATTAAACGTTCAAAGACAGAATACTGCACAGTAGACAAATCTACAAGTGATCTTAAAATAAAGAGAAACATACAGATGCTATGTTTTTTATACTACTTGATTGGCATGTAAAAAGTATCCAGCCAGCACACTGTATTAAACCATGTACATTTTTAGGAAAAAACAGGTTAACAGTAGAAATTGTTGTTTAAGAAAAACTTAAGGTGAACTGATAGATGGCTATAGCAAAGGAATCAAGGCAAATGTAGAGTCAAGGGAATATCAACAAATAAGGTATATTCTGTGTATCTTGTGATATGCGATAGGTTATATAATTACTCTGGTTATAAAATCTATATACTACAAATGAAATAGTAAATCATAAGAGCAATTTGCATGGATTACATATCTTTCCCCTGCTGCCCCTAATGGGCCAAATGAAATGAATACTTGCAGATTTTCAAAACTAGTCTGCTAGTTCATTTATTCTTTAAGAAAAACTGAACCAAATACAGGTGACATTAATTAACTTACTAAAAGACTTCCCAAGAAAAGCAAACAGAAACAAAATTAAAAACTTCGAACAAAAGCAAGACATTTAAAAATCGATACCAAATTTCCAGGTGTAATCCTTTCAGTTAAGCTATTGTTTGAATTAATTTGGTATTTTTGATTAGAGAATTTTATAATACAGAGAATTTTATTATACTTTATCTGTGTTTCAGATATGTTTCTACATTAGAATAACGGAGACAACTATCTTCCCAGAACCGAACCTCACAATGCAATCATTTTAGGAAGGCAGACTGAAAAATACTAGAAGTCTCCTGAATTAGCCTTAAGGTGATTATTATGATTTTAAAATATAAGTATAAAAATGGTGGTTCTTTCGGTTAAGATAGAAAATGGATGAGAAAACAAAATGTGCTTTGTCTTACCTCCTCATTAATATACCAATATAGGGATGCATCCTTTAGGACAAACCAGTATTTCTTCCATTTCTGTGAAAAATAACTCTTTGCATCTTTCTTTTTCCAAAGCCAGCCCTCACAGTCACCACGGCCAAGATCTTTGCAAGAAATTCGTCTTTTGCTCTTGCCAGCTATAGGACCTAAAGATAATAGTGGGTAGAAATGCTTTTTAAATTTTGTATAGGTGTGAGGGTAGACAAATAACCTAATAGATCATAAAAATAAGTCTAGGTACTAAACAACCTTTAACATTCTCATTTTCTTATTGTAACAGAATAGAAAAATATGGAAATCTTTAATACCTTTTTGCCCACATAAGTGACATATAATTTAATCACAAGTGTGCGATCCCAGTCTCAAAACCTGTTGAGACCATTTGCTGTAAAAGGTATCTTGTATTATAATCGACCTGAAGGAGAAGCTGGTCTTAGTAGCTCTTCTGCTAGGGTGTTGTGCTCTTCCAAACCGCACTGGGCTTAGGCAAGAGAGGCTGGGTGAAGTGTGCTGGTGATTATCCCAGTGCAAACTAAGCTACTAAATGCTTCGTTTTCTTTTCTTACCTTTGTTTTTCTTCTTTGATTTGTGCTGCAGAGAAGACTGCTGAAATGTCTGAAATCAAAGATAGGGAAGAATGTTATCTGACATTCAAGGTGCTATCGGAGATCCAGCGAGAGGCACAGAACTCTCAATAGCTGAACGATGACTCTGAATCCCTTTTCTAAAGACTCAAAACAAATTCTTAATCTCTCCTGAAGTAAGAGAGGATAATATCTTTGTCCTGATTTTGCAGGCAGAGAAACCAGGGCACAGAGTAGTGGTGAAAATCAAGGCTCTTATCTATGTATAGTATCACTGGGTACCTTTTTAAGGACTTTATTGTGCTTTCTCGGGCAATATCTCATTTGATTCTCCCCCAAATCTTATGAATTAATCAAGTAAACACGACTATCACTTGTTCCTTTGAAGTTCATTCTATTCCATAAACCACCATCACCTACTGATCTCCTTAGGCACTCCCCCTCAGTTGCTATCAATTTCAGCACTTGAATCAGTATTTTCTTCTCAAACCTATTGTGTCCCTACTACTGGTAACTAATCTTCATATATGTGATGTCAGTACCCTGGCTTCTCAGTCCCTCAGCTCTAATTCCTCAGCTACCCATCCCCATTACCCTATGCTTGTTATTCTTAAGCATACTCCAACGACTGCCTCCATTATCTCCATTTTACATAGTACAATACCCCCAAGCCAGCAACTTTTAGAAAATCTCCACTGAGACATTCAGTTCATTGACTTTACCACCCTTTTGTGCCGTTTTTTTTCTCTTCTTCCACTTGGTTTCCATGGGACATCATTATTATCACTCCCTTGAGCTATGCTCCCTGCCTCATACTTGCCTAGCTAAAAGACCATCCCAGTTAAACTCACCTATCAGTCTACTCCATGTTAAGGACCAGAAGAGTGTAATGTCTTAACAGAAAAATCCACAACTGCACTGACTGGGCGAGACTTTAATTTATGACTATAAATCACTGGTTCCAGACAGTCTACTAAACTAGATTATTCACTGTTCTAAATAAGGTTAATTATGTTCATATGATTAGCTAACTAACAGGGTACAGAGACAGCATGTGTAATTTTAATTCACAGATAATCCCTCAAAATGAATTTCTTTTAACAAATTCTTCTTTTTCTTTACAAAGGTATATCTGTAAGGGACAATTGGATTTTGTCTACATAAAATTCGCTGGTCTTGGTTTTATACAATCAATTTGTATTCTGTGACATACTTTTAAATTAAGTATCTTTGCTTGTAAAATAACATTCTTATACAACAATTTTCACATTCTGTACATGGTTTACAAAATTCTCATGAATATAATATTATGGATGGATATTAGCCCTAAAGAAAAGGATTAGATAATTTGCTGACATTTAGTGTAATCCAGAACTAATCACTCAATTGTCAAAGCAATATAAGTACATATGTATGTGGGAATGCGTCTGTGTATAAAACTTTGCAGGATCCATGGCTACAGAAATTCACAATCAATTTTTGAGAAAGCATAAAAGATAAAACCCATTATGCTGTGTTGATTTTCTTGAGTGAACTTTGCTTCAAAATAATAACTCAGGCTAGTGTGCTTAAGTATAGTTAATTTACATATAGTTATTTTCCCTAAATTGTTTGGCTGTAAAATTAGTGATTGGGTTTTTTTTTCCCTTTTGTGTTTCCACAAGTAATCATTATAATTTTACAGCTCATTATTTTTAAAAATGACAAAGATGGGGGTGGTTTGTTTTTAGGAAGCTACATGGATAACAGACAGCTTGAAAGAACTGTTATATAATGTACCTCCTATGCTTTTTGCACATTGTTCCTTAGAACCAGAAGGTCTACTTGAAAATCTACACAAAAATATATCTTACGCTCTCCAGGTTTTCTTTTTAACATGATTATCTTTTCTTTCCCTATAAATAGATATTCTCGTACCAACTGTGATTGCAGAATATAATCAGTATACATATTGTTGAAACCTAAGAATTCCTAGGCACAAAATACAGATGTATCCATCGTTCAAAGAAGCAAAGCTTTAGATGTCTTTTGTATATATGTTAGTATTACAATGGAATTCTCTTAAGAGAGACTTTCTTATTTTTCCAATGAAAATAACATGACATTTTCTAAAATGAAAGAGTTAACTGAATTATATGCTTTTGAAAGTTAACAGGAAAAACAATGAAACCTACACTTAAGGAAATAGGTTGCTGTGCCGAAGAGTTAATACAGCAGGCCTGAGGCTATCTTAGAAGGGGTTGCTAGCAAGGCTGGCCCTTAGCTGACATCAGGGAGCTTGGCTGGTAAATAGTTCCCTATACTGACATGAAGGTTCTCTAAGCAGTAAGACTATTTTGCCCAGCTGGGGACTAAATGCCTGCCTTCTTTTTGGGAGTCTGGAATTTAGGTAGTTGCTAGGCAGAAGATACCTTTGTAAGCAATCCAATAAAATCCTTGAGTGATGAGTCTTCAATGGGCTCCCCTGAGCAGAGACATTATACATATGTGACTGCATTTTTGCTGCTGGGGGAGAACAGTCTGTATGATCTGTCATGAGAAGGAGAGAGCACAGGAAGTCTGCATATGGATTTCTCCAGATTCCATGGGTATCATTTTTCCTTACTGATCTGGCTGTATATGTATATGCTTGCTGTGTCACTGGAGCAAATCTTACCTGTGGGTAGAACTATAGGTTGAGTCTTATGAGTCCCAGTGAATCAGTGAACATGTGGGTGATTTGGGGACCCCTGAAACAGCCTCATTCTCAAAAGATTCCTTACAAACTTATATAAGAAATTGTTCATTATTCATATACATAGATAAGCTCTTGATATTGAAGTTTTCCTCATGTCATCAAGCAAGTGTGATTAAATACCCCTGAGGTGCAAATTTATAATCCTGCACAGTCTTTTCTAGTAGAACTTATGGAATTATTCATTCTGAGTGACAGATATTAAATTGGTATCCTTTTTTCCAGTTTTTAATGGTATCATGAAATATTTAATAAGAGCAAGACATTAAGAACAGACACGACTATAATGGATAACACAGCAGATCATACAAGGTATTGTGACCAACTTAAAAAAAAAAGAGACCTGGAATCTTTGCTTTCATGATGATGAATGTTTTTCTCATGAGAGCAAAAATTTGTAATGTATTTTATTTTTGTATTTTTCTTATTAGCCTCAGATTATTCTTCTTCCAGGTTCATGCTTAAAGAAAGTATATCCTTTAGAAGTTCTTTCATAGCAGTCTATGCGTAGCAAACTCTTTTAGATTTTTATGTTTGAAAATATAAAAATCCTTCATTCTTAAATAATAGAATTTAAGAGCTGGGTATAGAATTCTGAGTTGAAAATAATTTTCCCTCCACAATTTGAATATATTACTTTATTTTCTTTTGACATCTATTGTTGCTGTTAAGACATCTACAGCTACTCTGTCATTTATTATAATTTGTTTTAGTCACTCTGTAGCTTTTAAAATACTTTCCTCTTTATCCCTGAGATTCTGCAGTTGCTCTATGATGTGTCTAGATTATAACTGATCTTAATTAATCCTATTTTGCATTCATTGTATTGTACTTGAAGACATTATTTCTTTAATTCTGAATATTCTCAGACGTTCTCTCTTCAAATGTGGTCTTCTTTACTAGTCCCTCTTTTTTTTTCTCTAGACATATGTTGGCATCTCTCAATTTAGGATCCATGTATCTTTCATATTTCTGCAGTGTGTTTTCAGTGAATTCATTCTGCTGTCTTCCAATTTCCTAATTCTTTCTCTGATTTTATCCAGTCTGAAGTTTATCCTATCTATAGAGTATTTATTTTACTGACTATACTTTACGTATCCAGGATATCTAGTTGTTATTAGCGCTTGTGAATACCCAGTGTTCTTAATCATCCTGTTATTTCAAAATCTATTTTAAAGGCTTTTGTGGATTTCCTGTAATTTCCTTTTAGTAAGGAAAGAATCCCCTTTACACAAGTCTCAGCTCTTGTCAATGGTTGTATCTTTATTTAACCTCTTTACTCATGGGTGAGAAAGCTCTTGCCTTCCCAGTTGGTTTTGCCCAGTGAATCAATCTTCAGTTTCCCGACATAGCTGTGGTCCATTTGCTCTTTGATATCCATTAGAATAGACTCCCACTCATCTCTAGCTCTTTCTCGACAATGTATATGCCTTTAGTTCCCATTTATTACTGCACAATTTTGTTCTTTCTTCTGGTCCTTGGAGACTAGATCTCATTTCAGACCATGACTATTATTTTTTTGTATTTGGGGTAGGGTGTGTGTGTGAATTTAAAGTATAAGCCCATAATGTTTAGGGACCACCAAAAGTAGATTCCTTTGGCAAACATTTGTGGAGATCAATTCTCTTAAAAAACACATTTTTCTGAATCATCATTCAATAAAATCTTTTGAATGCCCTCACTAGCACTTTCTGTTTATTCTAGTGAGCATATGTGTGAAAGTTCTAAGAATGTCTGCGAACTCAATCTAATCTTATGAATTCATATAATCAATCAGAACTTCTTGGCTGAGCTGCAGGATGCCTAACTCAACAGATTCAATGTGTACAAAACTGAGCTCATGATACCCACCACCTGTCAACCAAACCTGTGCCTCTCCTAGTCTTCTATACCTTAGTAAATGGCAATTCCATGTTCCCTCCACGGTGGCTCACATTCAGAATACTGTAGTCAACCTTAACTCTTTCTTTTCTCTTACATCCCATAGCCAAGCCACCAGCAGCTATATCAGCTCTGTCCTCAAAATACATTTACAATATGACTTCTTCTTACAATTGCTACTACTACCACCTTGACCTCAGCCACAGCAGCCCTCACGTGGATTACTGAAATGTCTCCTCACTGTTCTCCCTGCCTCTGCTCTTCTATTTTTAACACAAGAGCCAGAGTGATCCTGTTAAAATATGATTTGAGTCATGTCATTCCTCCACACAAAAACTCTCCAATGGCTTCTCATCTCACTTGGAATAAATGTCCAAATCCTTCCACTGACCTTGAAGGCCCTGAATTTCAGACCTGGCCTTGTCACCTTTGCTTCTTGCCCTGATCCTTCTTAACTTTGCTCCAGGCACATTTGCTGTTCCTAGATTATGTCAAGTAGAGTCCCTTTTAGGTCCCTTTTAGGACCTTTACCCTTGCTATTCCCTCTGTCTGAAATGTTTGCCCAGATACCCTTGTGGTTTGCTTCCTTATCTCCTTCAGATCATTACTCAAATGCTTTGTTTTTAGTAAATTCTTCCCAGGCTTCCCTATCTAAAATTGTTATTCTGATTGTCCTCAAAACTTCCTGTTTTCCTTCTCTGCTTGATTCCTCTCTCCTTAGAACTTAGCATTACCAAAAGTACTTATATTTCTTATTTCCCAGCCTTCTCTCCAAATATAAACTGCATGAAAGAAGAGGAATTCTATTTTATGCACTGTTTTATTCTTTGACTAGAACAGGGCCTACCACAGAGGAAATACTAAATAAATACTGGTTGAGTGCATGAAAGTTGAACAAACCACCAGCAAAGAGCACAGGATACTGACTGTTTTAACCTGAAGTCCTTCAGCAGGAAATAAACAAGCCAGGTGTCTTTTCTCCAGTAAGTCATGTCCAGCGTATTACTGAAAGTTCTGTTCTTTAATAGGCTATTCCTTTTGGCAGATAAGAAAAAAAATCCTTTTTATCAAACCTCCTTTAGCATTACTTGTACTGACATTGTCCTAGTGCACTTAACAGTTTAAATTTGAATTCAAGATGTGGCCAGCAAGAGTGCATTAAATCTCTGTCAAAAGATATTTATGCAAATAATTATATGATGAATTATGAATGGATGTGTTCAAATCACAATTCAATCCATAAAAATAGAATGTGCTAAAATAAAAGGCCATTATGAAAGCATTGTTGATCCTCTTAACCATGGCGATGTATGCAACAGTATTCTGTTTGGCTATAAAAGATCCTTTTTTCAGACATTTGCCTGAAAAGACCATTTGTCTTTCATTTTGTCCACAGATGTTCTGTTCAAACTCCATTCCCCCCTTTTCGGGATGAGGAAGTATGGGGGAGGGTAATTTGGGTCATTCTTACCCTGAAACTTTCAGAAGCACTTACTTTAATTGTGGAAGAAAATGACAGTTTCTGTGTTACATTTTGAAAGCTCAGCTACTATTAAATTCTTCTCAAGTTGCAAATTGCCACACTTATGGAAAAATTTGCAATCAAAATACTCTCTTGTTGCAATATAGCAACTTCCTCTTACTGTAATTTTCTGCAAAGTTCCAAGATTTCTTCAGTGACTAGTCAAACCAATAGCTTATTTCTTATACACGAGAAAAGGTGCTTGGCAATTTGAAACACTCAGGATAAATGATAACTACTTCCACATATGTAATTTTTAAAATAAATAAACAAAAGCCTTTGAGATTTAAATATTTCACAAAGAATTTTCCTTTACTTTCTCATTGTGTGTCCGCAGAAAAAAGTCTAAATATGAGCAGGTAGGGTAAGATGGTAATGGGAGTAAATATTAAATCAAGAAATCTTCCATTTATGTGAAGTAACAGCATAGAATTGAACAAGTCTGCTGTCGGTGGTGGTCTTGCCCATTCTGGTGCATGAGAGAAACTCTGTGCTGAATGGTATCAAAATGAGGCACTGCACACATGCTGGGTCTTTGAGGACAGTGGGGTGAAGTTGCTCTGGATTCTGTCAATAGTTAATCTGATTTTAAAGTAACTGAAAATGGCTCTACATGCACTCAAAAATAAGCATGCTAATAAATTATCAGTCAAGTAAGAACAAAAAGGCAGTAATGGACAGAGGGATCTAGAAAAGGTCAAACTTAATTGGTTGGGCAGAGTCAATGTTTCCTTAAAAGAATATCATGCATATCCGTTTCTGAAGGAAGGAGGTAAGTGAATCTTACACAAGACCCCATAACGTGGTTCCTCTTTTCCTAATGGGGTGGTAAGTGGTAAGGTGGGAAGAAGAATGAAAAGTGGTGAATAGTTAGGAAGGGTAAGAAGAGTCATCACCCTTGGGAAACAGGAACTGTCATTCTTGGCTCATCATAATTATCACTTACTGAGGGCTTAGGTGTCAGGCACAGTATGAGGCACTTTATATGTTATTAATCTTAATCCTTACAATAAATCTTTTAAGTGGCGATCATTAATGCTATTTTAAAGAGGAGAAAACAGAGTAAACAACTTGCTCAGAATCACATAGGTAGTGGCAGAGTCAAAATTCAAACCCAGGCCTATTAACTCCTAAACCTGTTCTCCCACTCACTTCCTGCAATACTGCCCCTCAAGCAAGTATTCTGTAGTCATAGTAACCATGTGAGAGAAAAGAAAAACTGCTTCTGACAGGAAGACATCCACTTATGAAAGCTTCCCATGACATGTGATGTAAGCACCCTGCCAAGTAGAAACATTCTATAAAACAGAGAGATATTAAGGATAACACTTTTATATTAATGGAGATAATTCAAACCAGTAACTTCAATCTCTAATTTTCATGCTTTTGTCAATTTTATTTTAATTAGCAAGTTATATTGCTCTGTGGGTTAAAAAAAAAGATCTGCAACTTTTTTGGGGCAACCATTAATCATATCTTCATGAGAGGAGGACTCATGTCAACATTTTAATTTTGCAAATGAGATAGAAACTAAGGTACAGAAAGGTAATAAGGCTCAGCCAAGTTAGACAAGGATGGGACTGCAATCACATTTTATTCCAAACCTATTAACAATGTTAATTGAACTCCGTGCAATTAGAAAACCCTATGTCAATACAGATGAGAAAATCAGTGATCCAAATAAGGCAAGCCTGCCTCGCCACTAATTCTTTACACGGGAGAAATCTCTTGGAGCTGATTCATTGTGTTATGCAATTTTTCACCCGATACACCGCTGATTATTATGCAATGACTTAAAATTACTGGGTTCATTTTCTCAAGATGTGGTTTTTAACCACTGCATTAGTTTCTACGACCATCTGCTTAGCTTACCACTCTATACTCAACTCCTAGCACTGGACCTGAAATATAATTTTCTACCAAAAGCATGAATCAAACAGTTACCAACCACCTGTGTGTGCAGACACTGAGGCTATGAGTTATGGCCTCAGTGGCAATCTGTCAGCACATTCTGTCCACTCTCCCTTCAAAATATATCCAGAGTCCAAGCTCTTCTCACCTCTTCTACTTTAGCACCCAGGGCTAAGCCCCTATCATCTCTCACCTGAATTAGCCAGATCCGATCTCACCTTCCTGCTTCCACACCTACCCCCAGCCCCTCCAGTCTATTCTCAACACACTAGGTGGGGTGATACACTCTGAGTGTTTGTGTTTCAGCAAGAATGGAATGCACAGTATCAGTAGAACATAGCATGGTAGTAATCAGGAGACTTGACTTCTAGTTCTCCATATTCCAGCTCTATGACTGTGGTCAAGTCACTGAAGCTAATCTTGACCTCAGTTTCCTTATCTGCAAGATCAGAGATTTGGGCCAGACGCTCTTAGAAGATCTCATAGAGCACTAACTGTACATGATCCTGACTTTAAAATGAAGGGAAAAATGGCTAGTCACCAATGTACATCTAATTATTGATGTTTTAGGAATTACATATTCCTGTAATCAGTGTCAGTCTTAACATTTAATGCTAGATTATTCACTGAAAGGCACTTAGTTTATGTTTAAGCTCCACCATGTATGGAAATAACTCATCACCAGCCATATTAGGTACAGCTATTTTGGGTGTTTGATTAATGTGTACAACATGAGACAGAGGCAGGAAGTTTGAACAAATGAAAAGCAGAACTAGGGCAGTGCCTGCTCCTGACACTTCTGTTTCACAAACTGATGACATCTGGGTGTCAGAGAAATCAGGGTGGGCTTGCCCAAATTTTATGACAAAGAAACATTTATGGCCAGACAAAATTAAGAGAACCAGATATGCTTCCTGAAGGCTACTCAATGATAAGGAAATAAATACTCTGTAAAAGAAAAGAGAGAGATAAATAACCTAAAAGAATCACCTCTACTGAAGAAACCTAAGAATTTCAATTAAAGTCAGTATATATGGCATGATAATTTCGTCAGCAATTTTATGACTGAATCATAATTACTGAAAAAATTTCTGGTTATTGACTCAATGGCTTCATTTTAAAGAATCTGAAATTAAACACCTTTTTGGGGTTATCTTTATTTTTTTAAGATAAAGTTTGTTGCTCTGATATATTGTACATATTTTCTCATCATGGAATTCTTGCCAGGTCAGTGTAATTCATTCCAAGAATGCTAGCTTTTACCTAAATACCTTTATGGCTAAGAGTATGTTTATATGAAGCTCTTATTCTGAGAATTTTGCTCTTATAAGGAAGACAAGCTCTCCAAGACAACTACTTCATATGTTTCTACATCTGTTAGTTTTGCTGCAGTTTTCCTGATTCAGAGATTTTTTTCCTTAACAGAAAATCTTTCATAGAGAATGCTGGATAAAAATAAAAGTCAATTTTATAAAGTTTTAAAAGTCACTATATGCAATTCATATGATAGTAAAATAACCAAGAGACATAAATCATACATACTTTTCCTTCTCTTCCATACTGAACTATCTAGTAGGACATGATTTTAAGACTGCAAAAGCAAAACTGCTTTTTATCTAACAGAAGGGAAAAAAGAACTTGATGGCAAGATTTTAAAAAAATTTGTGTTTGCAGCAGGAATCAAATTATCATTATGCTGTCAATTTAGATGGCATTTTCTATAGTCCTCTCTGCAGTGCTATGCTCATCGTGAAAATGAGAAAACTGAGTAAGAGAAAGAAAGCAATTTATAGCAAGCTCAGCTACGAAAAATTAGATTTCTGCAGGGCCTGATGCTTGCTGCCACCTCTCCAGAACTGGTTGCCTCAAATGCACCTAGATTAGGCTTCGCTTGTTCTTGGCCCCCTGGTGAGGACATTTTGGTAGTATGGTTGAAGGAAGGATGCTAAGAATATTTCTGCACTACCATGGTACTAGACATTCTATCAGATACTTTCTTTATATACATTGTCATCATGGGGAGCCAAAGCTCTTACCCAATTATAAAACTATATATGGGGGGCACAAAGGAGTAGAAAATACAATATCCTCAAAAATATTTTATGAGCCAACAAAGAAGTGGACTTCAAATGGCTGTTTCTTGTACCAGCCTTCTGATAAAAATTGAAGTCATGTTAAAATGCAAGTAAGAGAAGGAGATTCAACAATTGGCTGAGATAACATGGTCTAGGTACATAGCTTTCTAGTACTCTTCCTTGAACAGAGTATGAAAGGAAATTTTTTAATGAATTGCCTAATATGTTTTATTAAGTAGAAAACTCTTTAGGTAAATTAGACATTTTATCCTAATTCTAATTTACGTTAGTTAATATTTTGATTGAAGACAGATAAAAACCAATTTAAAGTCATATTTTCTAATACACGCTTTGGGAAATTAAATAAGTGGGCTATAGGGATGATACCTTCATAGAGGTGGGCTGCACCTTGAGTCCACATCAAATTTATGATCATTTAGGCTTTTTCACTTTACAACTCGTCCTCACAGAGACTGTCACTAGAATTTTCAAAGCAGGCTTTACCTGATAGGTGCCTACAATGCCCACAGAAAAGGAACTCTCAGCGTGGTAGTTACCGACCACGTCAACTTGGCAAAGCTGAAACTCTCTCAGAATTCCCTTCCCTGCATGGTGCTAGTTAGGACATGCATCTGTGCGACTTTAAGAGAAGACAAGTGAAGCAGCAGCCGTTCTGCTGCGAAGGTCAGCAGATGGGGTCAGTCATTGCCGCAGCTCACACATACTGCCACCTTTCTGCTGGCTCACCTTGCTGGTATGGGTCAGCAGCCAGGCCTGCAATTCCTTCAGCTCCTCTAAGTCATGAACCAGGAGACCACAAATCTCTAAGGCAGAGGGTACCAGCTCTGCTGTTGAAGTTGGAGGCAGGGTTTGAGTTTGTGCTCAAGGGATCTAGTCCGTCTTGCTCTCCCCCTGGCTTCACATCCAGAATTTCTTCATAACCGCTGGCTCTGCTGAGCTGTCCTCACCAGCTCAGCTAAGATCTAGCCCTTTAATCCGTGCCACTTAGTGCTTCTGCTTCCCTGACTGAACCCTAATCGACACATTGATTAATGCTCAAAGAGGACAGATGTTTTAGTCCTAGAAGGCTTTCTGATTTGCTCATCAGGAGGTAAATTCCCTTCCAAGTAAATGAATTCACTTCTTTTCTATATGGTGTTAAGAATAGTTACTCTGAGCCCAGCACAGTGGAACAAACTGTATGTGGAACAAAGTGTATGATTTACTTCTGAAACAGCCGAGTGAAGTATTATTATCTTCTTTTTACTGATGAGAAACAGGTTCAGAAATGTGTCTAAGTTCATATAGCTGACTTAAAGCTCATGTTCTATTAACTACAACATTATTCTTGGCCATTTGAATATTAGAAAAGACAATTCTCTTCTTTAATGTTGAACCCTTTTACCTGGAGGTGATTAGGTCCAAGTGCTCTAATGAGGCCACTCTAAATTTATGGTAATAAAAGAAATCAAGGAGAAGGTTACTTATTCTCCTGTTTCCTACTTCAGGGAAGTTTGCACCTAGTTAATCTAAAATCATTTGCAAATAAAGAATAGGGATGGAAACACTGATCTGTTTCTCAACATTCCAGATTGCTTTGGGTTCAAGTCTACGAGGAAACTGTTTTCGCTTAGCCTGTTACATGTAGAGATGTTAAGAAACAGATTTAGCAATATCATTTAGAACTGAGACTTCAGACTGAGCTCATGCACTTTGGTCCACTGCCAGTTGCTGTGATCCAAAAGCCAAAGAAGAATCCATGAAGGCTTCAAACAATTTAACATTGTTCTGGGAAGTTATCTTCAAGAAACCAGGATGTAACAGAAGTCAGTAACTGCACCTTAAACTTCATTCTCACATAAGATCTGGGCCAAGAGACCAGATATGTAGATAATAAAAAAGAGTCTTTGGATGAGATTTGGGCACATATAGCAAATCATTAGGCCTATAGTTTTGTGGAATCGGAGGATGCTGAAACCATCAAGGAAGTAATGTATTTTAGGAGTTGAGTGAAGAAAATAATTTGATGTAAGTTATCGTCCTTCAAGCAGAAGAAGCTTTAAACAGTTCTGGGGTAAAATAATTGTACCCAGAGTTTCATTAAACTTGAGATGCTTGATTAAATGAATTTAGGTGGTGAGGTAACATGGGTAGGGTGATTATGGGAGCAAAAAAGGTCTATTGCCAACAAAACTTAAGGAAGTTTTCTGAGGCTGGGAGACACAAGCCTACAATGTGAAAGAGAATGAGGCTTCTTTAGCCTCTCTGATCAAGGCAGGTATGTCCCCAAATAGTTCATAATTACTTACCATAGCAACTAAGCCAAGGGCTTCTCATCAGAATTTATGTTTTATTTTATTTTTAAAGGCAACAAGGAATTTGTAATAAGATTTAAATTTAATGAATTTCAACTTAATAAATTCCTAATTCAATCTTTCTCTGTCCTGTTTTGCATGATGCCTCACTAATTAAGCCAGATTCTGTGTTTTGCTTCCTGGCAGCCATTATCTTACTAGGAACTAGCAGAATGTGGCCCACATTGGTTCAAAAGGACTGACTTCAGTTTCTCAATAATTTGTTTCTTACAGCGTGAGCAGAAATCTCTCTCAAGAGTGAGAGCGTATCAGTGAATCTTTTAATTTTCTTTGAAAAATATTTAATTTATTAAACTTTAAAAACTTCATAAAACATTTTCCAAACATTTTTAAATAGTATTTTCACAATCAATAAAATTTATGAATTTAATCAGTCTCCTAGGAATTCCATTAAGTCACAAGCCCTATACTTCAACTATTTCACAGGCTGCCAACACTTTAAAAGCCCCACATAACAATGAAAGCCAAGCGGATTACTGCTGCACTTAACCAATATAAAAGTGTTATATGTTTGGCTCTTTTTTCAGTATTTCTACTTATTTTTGGAAGTCTTTTAATGATTACTAGTTTAAATAGTTATAGGATACTTAGATCATCGACTTCATCTTGGGAGTTTAGGTAGCTAGTACATTTTGGGGAATTGGACCATTTCATCTAAACTGTTAAACTTAAGTACACAGAGCTGTTCACAGCACTTCCTTATTATTCTGCTAAAGTCCATGAGGTTTGTAGCGATAACCTCTCTTTCATTCCTGATACTGGTAATTTGAGTTTTCTCTCCTTTTTTTCTTTGTCAGTCTTGCTAGAAGTTTATAAATTTCTTTTTTGATTTTTCAAAAAATCTATACCTTTTGATTTGACCGATTTTCTGCTTTTCTGTTTTCAAATTTCGTTTCTATTGTCTTCCTTCTACTTGCTTATTTTTTGTTGTTCTTCTAATTTGTTGATTTGACACCTTTTTCCTTTTCTGATATAAGCATTTAGAGTTATAAAATTTCCCCTAAGTATATGTTGTGTTTTCATCTTCATTCAGTTCAATTTTCCTTGAGACTTCCTTTTTTATCTATGGATTATTTAAAAGTGTCTAATTTCCAAGTGGTTGGAGACAACTTATTTGTTAATTGTCATTGATTTCCAGTTTGATTCCATTATGGTTAGGGAACATACTTTGCATGATTTTTGTTCTTTTAAAATTAAGGTTTATCTTGTGACTAAAGATACGGTCTATCCTGATGAACATCCCATGCACAATTGAAAAGAATGTGTATTCTGGTTTTGGGAGTCAGTTAGATACCACCGGTGGGTAGTCATTCAGCACTTCTACACCCTTGCTGAGTTTTTGTTTAGTGGCTCTATCTACTGAGAGAGGGATGCTGAAGATCTCCATTACTATAAGGACAGATCTGTCAGCTTCTCTTTTCAGTTCCATTGGACTTTGCTTCTAGTATTTTGAATCTCTGCTGTTTGATGCATATACATTCAAGACTGTCATGTTTTCTCAGTAAATGGACGCTTTTTATACCTGCTGTGGTGGAGGAGGAACATTTTTTTTCATGGTTTTTGCAAAAGTAACTATTAGTATAAATGGGTTAGGAAACACAAGTGAATTTTCCTCATACTTTTCTTCATGGACTTGCATTCCATAAAACTGTTTCATACTTATAGATAAGTAAAGCCATGCTAGAAGGCAGAGTAAGCAACCTGAAACAAACTAAAATTGATAGTCATGATGTCTCATGATAATATATAATGTAAAAAACAGCAACTCAAAACTACAGGTAACAAAAAAATCCTGATGATGTACCAATACAGCATCCCTCCCAGAAACTGTGGGAACCAGAACCATCTACACTTGGGGCTTGTGCAATAAGAGCACAACTGCACTGTCGGTTGCATGGCTATCAGGCTTCTTGGAAAGACAGCAAATCAGAATACTCAGTAAACTCGAGTAATGCATTATTTAATGACTATTCGATTTATAACCTTCTAAAGTCATTTAGTAGGTTACTAGTAAGCAATATCTAGTCATAAGTGAAAATGAAAGCCTATGAAATTATGTTATTTTCTCGTTAGAATCAAAGGAAAAACCACCATTTCTGCCTCAGGGCTCAGCCACCAGGAGCCGTTTGCCAAGGACAGCCCATAGTTTGAGAATCACTGCTCTAGTGAAGTGCCCCAATGGGAAACACTTGTCACAGTCCAGGCTGTTCCCATGTAGGGCTTTGCCAGTGCTACTATGAATTTGGCATGAACACTCTAGACATAACTAAGTCATTCACAGGAATACAGAGAATACAGTATGAATACAAGAATATTTAGAATGGATATCTAGCATGTCTGCATGCACCCCAGTGAGGAGAAACATCATGTCATATTGTACCGTGGCTGTCATCTAGGTGAGTAAAGTAAAAATGTGGAGCAAGTGGTTGTTATAAACAACTATTACCTCAGAGATGGCTATCTAGGCATTGAAACTAACTGCCCCCTTGTTTCAGTTACATTGATCCTAAAACAATGCTGCTAAGTCAGGCAGATATTAGACAAATTGACTTTTATAACTGCAGATAAATTTCATTATAAATGTTTATAGGCTGACAATATAGCATGTTTTTCACCTTTGTGATAATAATATCTCTGGCTTCTCTAACAGATAGTAAAATACTCATGACCAGGAATGGCTATTCATCTAAAAATGTGACTTTTGGAGCCAGACTGCTTGGAGTCATATTTCAAGTCTGCTACTTTCTGGTTGTATGACTACGAGCAATGTAAACTCTGTGTTTCTTCAAAATAGATATAATAACCGTTGCAACCTCAGAAAGTCAACTTGA
The DNA here is from genome assembly GCF_048564905.1 of Vicugna pacos. Taxonomy (NCBI): domain Eukaryota; kingdom Metazoa; phylum Chordata; class Mammalia; order Artiodactyla; family Camelidae; genus Vicugna; species Vicugna pacos. The sequence goes on along the minus strand of NC_133023.1, from coordinate 15,990,078 downwards.
GGATTCAATAAGATAACGTATTTAAGTTTTTAGCATAGGAACTTAGTAAGCGATAGGTAAACATTAGCTATTATTATTAGTAGTAGTGGTAATATTATTATTATTTATAATATATTCCACAACACTTCAATTGGGTCTTGAAGATGGTTGGCACTACTAGAATTACCGTTGAGTTTCTGCTAAAGTATGTTATTTTTTGAGGGGCAATTTGAAACACTTTGGACAAATGATAACTACTTCCACATGTTTAATTTTTTTAAATAAACAAATAAATGAACGCCTTTGAGATTTAAATATTTCACAAAGAAAAGTATTTTCCCTTCCTTTCTCGTTATTGTGTGTTGGCAGAAAAAGAGTTTAAATATGATCAAGTGGAATAAAATGGTAATGAGAGTAAACATTAAATTAAGATATCTTCCATTTGCTCGAAATAACAGCATAAAACTGAACAAGTTTGCTGTTGGTGGTGGTCTTGCCCATTCTGGTACATTAGAGAGAAACTCTGCCAATGTTCAAATCCCAGCTCCACCACTTAACTACTTATTAATCCCTGTGCCTCAGCTTTCTTGACTGTAAAAATAGGGATAACACCAGCACATTCCTCATAGGTTTTTTATGAGGATTAAATGAGTTAAAATTTGCAAATTACTTAAAATAGTCTCTGTTTCATAATCTTTATTTACTTGTTAAATTTCCAAAATAAGATGTCTTTTAGCAGCTCTACCCCTTTTCCCTCTAGAACCTCCACCAAAAATCCCTTCACAATTGGATAAGAATGGCTAAAAGTACTTATCAGAAATAAGTTATATCCTAAATTAACCAAGACAAGCCACACAAATGTTGGAATGTTATGAAAGGAATTATTCAGATTTTTAAACATCTACTTAAAGTCTGTTTTAAATAAGCCACCTAAAATTACATTATTCAGTTTATGAGAGTATACCTGCATGTTGTATCCATTATCACATTTTATTTTTCTGGTATCTTCACATGTAGATTTAAAATAAATTATTATTTTGTTTATGGATTTAATTCATCAGCTTTAATGTGAGAGTAAAGTGTCATGTGTATATAATAATAAGGCCAAAAATGAATCCTGAATCTAATGATTCTTTATCTAAAGGCTTTTATCACGACATTTGGATTTCACAACACACACATGCACACAGACACTGCTGTCTGCTTTTTCTTCATATGCTCTCAGGTCAGACGAGGGCTCTGGCAGCTAACAACTCCCACATTTTCAGACAGAATTGTTGAGTAGGTATAACAAATTCATACTCTTTTGCAAAATGCTGTAACATGCTTGGCTGACAGGCATACTGGGATCTCCATAGTGAGAGGGCAGTGATAGGAAGAGAGCAAGAACTAGGTGGACTTGAAGCTCTGAGCTAGAGCAGAGGCGAGCCTGAGGGGGAGCTAATCCTGCTGCACTGGTGACATCTGTGGAGCAGAGAAGAGTAAAGGTGCAAACTGGGACCTGCTTTGATAGGGAGTCCAACATGGTGAGTGTAAATTACTAGATGCTTCCAATACTCTTTTAAGTGGGTGGGTGGTCAGAGTTAGGCTCCACATGGTCTGTCATTGGTATCAGTAAATCAGCCAAACACCTTGGAGGAGGGGCCAATAAGGGCAGGGCTCCAATCTTTGGAATGAAATGGAAAGTTAATTGATAAAAGAAAGTAGAATTTAGTCATGTGGACTAGACAAACATGACAGAGGACATTCAGAGCCCTAGGCTCTCCCCAGGCACATGGGACATGGAGCCTATGGCAATAAGTTCCTTGTGATTCCCACTATGAATACACTCCAACTGAAGGCCTGCTTGTGCCAGGCAGGGCTGGTCTAAGACATGGAGGTGGCTCTGTTTTTGCAGGCTGAGGACAACAACTGAGGGATACAGACGAAGGCAACGATGTTCCTGTCACATTCACTCACTCTTTTTCATTTATTCATCACACTTTTACTAATCACTTATAAGGTACTAGACCTAGACTAGGTATTGAAACATAGTGCTGAACAAAATGGAGAAACTATCCTTTCCCTCCCATGGACATTCCCTCCTTGCCATGTACAGTGAAGAAAGACACTAAGCAGATAATCACACAAATAAATAGATAATTACAAACCATAAGAAAGTTTTTGAATAAATATACAGGGTGCTAAGAGACTATAATAGGAGAAACTGATTTAGTTTAGGGGGTAGTGATCAGGGAAAGTCTCTCTGCAATTTCAGGTTAAGGAGTCAGCCACGGGAAAAGAAGGGATAGAAACACTGTCAGTAGAGGGAAGAACATGTCAAAAAGAAAAGAGGTGGCGAAGACTGGTGGATGATCAGGGTAGTTAGAGCATAGGGAACAATTTCCTTCCAAATAAATTTAAGAAAAATACATAAACTGAATAACAGATACATGGGGTTAATTTTTAAAATTATGTATTTTATAATACCATAAACTTTAAAATCTTCTTTATTATTATATAAACATTTCTGCTATAATTGCTAGCAGAAATGAGTCACACTGAAGTCAAACTGTATTTGCCTGGCTTTGTGTATCTTCATTGTGCTGCTTTCTAGAACAGACTAACGGGGATTGTAATCTAGATCTGCTTAGAAGAAATATTCTCCACACACACACCTTTAGTAAACTGTTTAAGGGTATTTACTGCTGATATGATCCTTCTATTAAATTCAACTAGATTTTGTTTAAATTGGAACTCAGACCACATGAAGCTAGTATTACAGCAGAAATAGCAGCTTATGAAACTCAGTATTCAATCTTTATAGTCCTCTTCAGCTTAAGTCCCATTTTATCAAAAATAGTTGTGTTATCCAAAGGAATAATTGGTAAGAATGAAAACTAATGGTAAGAAAGAAGACTAATGGTTTGCCATGAATGTGACTGCATTACATATTGATAGTGATCTGGTGTTTTAGGAAAATCAACATAAGGAAACATCTTTTTATTTGATATAACTATGTACATACAGATAAAAAATAAAACAAAAATTCCTGTGAAATATAAAAAGCAATCATTTAAGTATGTGCTATTTTGTCTCCAAGGTCCAGGCAGTTTTAACTATAATACTCTGTAGTTTCAGCAATAGATCACGCTGAGTAACTACTTGTGCTTTATAACAGCTGCAGCTCTGTATGTTTTTATGAACTTAATAAAAAATAGTAACATAGAGCAACAGAGAAGCCTGGGTAGAAATCAATCCAGTTACTGAAAATGTTATTAAAATCAACATATGAGTGCACATGTTTCTTCAAGTCAAACTTTTTGAAAATTCACTCATTTAGTCATTAAAGCACAATTTTTTTTGTGTATGCAATGCCTACTATGCATGGAGGACCAAGCAGAGAGTGGAAAGACCCCTGGAGTAGGTGATCTGGGTTCTAGTCCTTACTGTGACATTTTTTTTTCCAACACAGCTTTGGGTAAACCACTTAACTTAACGAATTTGAGTTTCATCATTTGCAAATATAGTTGTGAGGTTCAAAAGCTATAACAAATGTGGAAATTCCCTTGATAACTGTGAAAGCACTAAATAAGTGCAAGTAATGTCCTCAAAGGAACTAAAGAGTCTAATAAAAAACCCAACAATGAAAGTTCTTTCTTTTTGAACACTGGTTAGTTAACAGGCATCTAACATGTACTTTGGGGCTAACAATTATTTAGCTTCTCTTAAACCATAGAATAGTTAGAAAATGTTCAGCCTTCTATTCTGAAATTAGTGGGCCAGTGTTACATGGGAGGACTTCCCCCATGAATAACAATATTCCTTACCCTGTGCTGTCCCTCTGTCAAAAGTTAGTTGAGATAAATATCATCTATCTGGAAAATACCATGTTACAGACTCAGGACACAGAATAAAAGTAGGAGGCAAAAGTAGGCCCTCTGATTTCTTTCTTGGAATAAACTACTAGAAGTGAAGTTACTAGACCAGGCTTTTGATACATGTAACTAAATAATGCCCTTCAGAAAGATGGTAACAATTTATACTCCTCAACAACACACAAGATTCCTGATTACCAGTTTCACTTTTTACTATCTTCCATAATTTAATAACTCTAAATACACACGACTCATCCACTTTTCCTCTTTGCACAGTATACTCCTGTTCAGATGTGCATGGCAGAATGGTACAGGCTGAATGTTTAAATGAGTCTTCAATGGCTTACGGCTCCTCTTACGATAAATTCAAACTCTTTACTAGTTTATACACTCCAGGTAAAGTGGCCTCTTCTTCCCTCTCTAGCCTGATCTCTCACTATCATCTTCGCTCTCGAATGGGCCGGCTGTCTAATGTTTAGATCTCCATTCAGGCTATTACTTCTGAGTGGAACACTGGATTAGAGAGGGAGCTTAGCCTTAAGACAGCATTTCTGACTAGTGATAGCAAAAGTGGCCCCTATCATACAGCCATGAGTATGGATTTCAGAATGACTGCAAATATCTGTAGAAAAAAAGAATAATCTGACTTGTCAGTTATTTAAAGGAGCAGGTTTTGATATGGATACTATTCTCTTGGAGAGGAAGAGGCTTGGGAGTATTTAACTGGGGACAGGAGAGGGTAGAGAAAGAGCCCCCAACAGTGCTAACTACACTCCTACTTCAACCCAAAATAAATGAAAATGTTTTTCTACACTTTAGTTTTATGAGAGAGCTACAGAATAAGTAAATAGGTGATTTAAAAGATTTACTCAGAAAAACAATTCAAGTATAAGTTATTATATCTTTCACACCTTGTATATCTAGATGGTCTACTTTTGATAGCAGTAACAGATTAAATTTTTTTGATACTTGAGCACTAAGTATAGTTGTTCAAGTTACTTAAAAACCTGTAGTCCATGTTTCTGAAGGGCTCCTAAGAAGAAGCTATAGTCCCACTGGCACAAAAAACTCTCTTTTAACCAAAATGTCATAAAATGGGTTTATTGTGTGAATTTAATGTCCTGGATAACAGGATTCTCAGCCTCCACAATGCCATTGTCCTAGTTTCTCACCATCCATCTGCCTGGGCTTAATGGCCCTGCCTTTGGCCTCATACTTCTTGATCTATGTTCTGTACCAGAGAGATCCAACGGGCCAATCACATCACTTAAGTCCCCAGGTCAAAATTCTTCAATATCTCTTTATCACTGCAGGCAAGAGCCTAAGTACTTTATCATAAAATTCCCGATCTAAGCCCTGCCTACCCCTCTAGGCCCATCTACTACCCCTTCTCATATGCTTTTCCTCAATATTTTTAATTGATGTATAGTCAGTTTACAATGTTCTGTGGTGTGTTTTTCAGCTGAAGTATAGTCGACCTTCAATTTTTTTTATGAACAAGTAATTCTGAGCCACATGAAGTCCCTGGAACATGTCTTATCTGCCCACATTTGTGGCACACCTCCATATGTCTTCTCACAAAAATACGGCTACTAATCTTTCACTCTTTGCCCAAATGCTCCCCATTCTGAAGCCTTTTCTCACTTCCCAAGAAGGCCAAGACTCTCCTTCTCCTACATTCCTTCTACACTTCTTGCACCCACCCATTCCAAATTGTATTGGGACTGTTGGTGTTTCTTTCTTTCCATATAACAGTATGCTACGTCTTCCCATTTTCACCTCGAGCACCATGATCCAAGTCTACTGCATAGTAGATACACATTTTTAAATGAAATCATGAATATATTAAAAATCCTCTTTAATGTTGAATTTTATAGCTATTCATTTACTGTGTATTATCACACTGATGATTAATCAGCTAATTATTACTTTCCATCAATTCGGTGCATACTAAGTTGTTTCATTAAAAATGTAACCTGCTATAACATATAAACTCATTGAATATACGAACTGAAGAACAAATCAATAGCCATCATTTTTTTGAGGGCATGAACTCTCAGTTAAGGATCTTTTGCAAAAATCTGGCAAGAGGATAAAAATAAGTAATTTGGAATTTATCCCAAAGAGTCATATGCCAGTCTGTCAATAAAACTGTTATTACAGAGTCTTTGAAATTTTACTTACATGGTACAGTGTGGTCTCCGGCACAGGCGTGCCCATGATGTCTTGTCTCAATGCGTCCATTTGCAAACTAGGTAGCAATGAATAGTGAGTCGGGCTACTACTCTTATCACCCTTCTTTTTAGACTTCTTCCCTGTGTCTTTTTTGCTGTTTCTCTGAAACATGTATTCTTCTTGAGCAATTTTTTCATTGCTCATATATCGAAGTAGAGAGTTTTCTATATAAAAAAAGATAAATACACCAATGTAAATATGCAAATATTCCAAACTTCCCATTCTTTCCTAATTGTGCTATTAGATTTCATTTCAGAAATGTAACTTGATTTAATTTATAAAATATCTATATAGTGAAAATATAGTGGATCTTAATTATTTGGGATCATAGGGCAATAAGAAATAGATAGCCTATAGATTCTTTTTCCAAGTTTCAGCTCTGAACCAATTATATCAGAATCACCTGTAGAACTTGAATCAAAAGTTCTGGGTATGTGTCTCATAAAACTTTTGACAAGCACCCCCAGGGAGACTCTGCTAAAATGACACACAGGATGACAAACACTGACCTGTGGTAGGCTAGGGAGCATCCTTGTAGAAGTTAAAGCCCACATTATGGACCAATAGTGAGGAAACTTAGCTTATGAAATCTAAGCTTAAATTGATAGCCAGCACTTACAGTAAGTACTTCATAGGGCTTTTTTTCCTCAAGATGTCACTATCATATCAAGTCCCAAAAAAGTGACTCAGAGTGGCATAAGTGCTTCTGTTTTTATTTTTTTCTTAATTCTATAAAACAGATGAGGTTAGAAACTGAAGTTTGGGAAATGGAGCTAATATACAGATGTAAAGGAATCTGTCAATGTTCCTATATTTACCAACATTTTCAGAAATGCTCACTCTATAAAACAAATGTTAAGACTAAAGAAGCAGATATCCATGCTTGCTTATCCCTGTGTAATCTGTGGATCTATGCATTAAATAAATTCTGTACACTGGCTAGAAATAACATGCAAATGGGTTAAACATAAAGGAAGCTTAATGAGCTTAGGTTCTATGAACAGTTTTTTGCTTTGTATTGATTTATTTTATTTTCATCTACAACCTTATGGATCTCATTTCAGAAAATGGAAGTAGCAGCATGACCCACTGGGTCCACCATATTCACACTTGGTTGAATCCTATTTAGTAGTGAGACTTCCTGTTGCTCTCTCCACTGCTCACCTCAATAGGATAAGTGAACATAAAAACTTACTTTTGGTAGATACTTCAAGTGTAGCCCACCCCCAAGTAAGAAGATAACCCTGAACAGCAAACAGAAGAGAAAAAAAAGCAAAGCAGTTTTTTTTCCATTTCTATGTGGTTTTCATTAGATTCACTGGCCCAGTTTCTATTAGCTTTTACCCATGTGCTTCAAAACTCATTTCAAGGTTATATTAATACAAAAGTAGTGAGGTTGCATTGCGGACCAATGGGGACTGATCACAAAGTCTTCCTATTCACTGAACTTAATTCTTTAATGCAGTTTCACACTTCTGACCTTGTTTTCCAAATATTAACTTCCAAATAACAATCAGATATTAATTTTTTACACTGTTACTTATCTACCCTGAATCCCTGAGAAGGCATTCAGGGAAGATATCTACTTAACAACAGATCAAGATAGTTAAAGATTGGTCTGAGTTGGTTTGGGCATACCATAAAGACAAAGAGAGAATGAAAAGTTTTCCACTGAAGCCATAACATCCTATTTAAAGAACATTTAAATTTGCTGTTTGTTTCAACAACCCAGCCTACACTGAAATTCTAGAACACTTACCTCTTCTACTATCTCTCTTCATCTTATTTGGATCTTCATAGTCCCCCACCCAATTATATTCCACTGGCATAGATATAGGTCGTAGCTTGCCTAAACACAGAGAACAAAATTCACATCACATTGTTTTTCTTCCCCATGTCCGCTCAAACTTAAACTGACTTTTAGCTACAGTCTGCAAAACACACTCACTCATATGCAACATTATGGTTGGCATTTGTGTAGATGAAAAATATGTGTGTTTTGAGCCAGAAGGTGAAACTGCCTGTGGCAATTGGCCAGGTTATAATGCAAACTTAAGGCACTTTTTATAAATAATAAAGAACAGCTTAGGTTTGCTCTCTTTGGAGCCCCAGATTTTAATTAAGAGTGTGGTCCTTTACAAAGAGGATCATTATTTTAGTGACATCATTTTCAATAACTGGATCTCTGTCTTATTCTCCAATGCCCAAGAGTCTAAATCTTGATAGCCAATCTCCAAGATAGTAGCCCCTTGTGTTTAACCTGCCTGCCAGAACAGTAACCCATTGTTTCATGTTGGAACACTACAATACTAATTTCCCATCTTCACTGCCTCCTAAACTCCTACATTTTGGATACCACCATGCTTCAGCAGTATGGCTAGATTTGCTTTTCTGGCCTATAACTGGGTCTGCCCCAAGCATCACTTTTGCTGTTGTAAACTCTAGTTTCCAGATCCAAGTAATCACTAGTTTGGTCTGTCCCATTTCCCTCTGGGTCTGTATTCTTATTTAACAGCATTTAGCAAGCAGAACTCATGGCATAGACTTTAAGGATAACTTTTTGGTGAGGCTGCAATGTACTATTTCTGACCAACTTGAAATTTCTGAAGCACAAAACAGCCAAAAGAAAACCATACAAAAGTTTAAAAAGGATACCTAGCACAATGCTTGACGTTTAATAGTTGCCTAGTAAGTTTGGAATGAATGAAAAGTAAAGACTCACAGGAGACTAGATCATAATAATAACGATGATTATGATTATCATAATAGTACTAACATATGCCACATACTATCTAAGGGTTTTATATGTATTAAATTGTTTAATTCTCATAATTATGAGAAATACACTATTACTTTCATTTTACCAGATGAATAACCTGGGACAGGTTATGTAACTTGCCCAAGGACACTCAGTTGGTAAGTGTGTAGTAGCAGGGTTCAAACCTAAGCACTCAAATACTACCTCTGCCATGATTTTTGGTGAATTCACCCTCCCATAGTCTGGACTCTCAGCTTCTTGATGTTCCCTCCTACCCATTCTTATGGTCTTATGTTTAATCTCATCACTTGCAAAAGCTGTAATCCCTCTCAATACCCTCACTTTGCAACTACCACCTTCTGTATTTTCAGCACACTCCCTACAGCACTTCAAGTCCAACAATCCTTCTTCCTTTATCTACCCATCTTCCCACTTTCCAACACCTTTAGGTCACCATATGCTCTCTTCACTTTCTTCCTCGCCCAGATAAATTTCTCAATCAAATTGCTATGAATATTACAGGTAGTTTAAAAAAATCTGTTAAATTACTTCTTTCCCATTGTGTTCTTAAGAAAAATGTGCCAACCTTATGGCATTTTATTATGTATGCTGATATAGTTTACTTAGTAATTTTCCTAAGCTATTTGAAAGTCTGAGGATGAACCAGACATGATAAAATTAATAATGAGCCAAAAAATGGAATGTTATTTAATGACTTCCTTTCAAGGTGTGCAAACAACTTTAATCACCCCATTTTCCAAAATTCTCATGGGGTATATCTATGCAATTTTGCAGAGGGAATCTGGGTGAGCTGACGCAGGTCAATACAGACTGCCTATACAGGTGGCATAAAGGCTTTAGGAAAGGTCTCCTTTTGTTATGTCTGTTCAACTGCTTTGCAGAATCAGCTCTCCAGATTTTCAATGCTATGAATTCTATATTGTAAAAATACCTACTACTTACTTCTTTAGAATCTGGCTTTTAAGATAAACTTCATTTCAGCATGGGCATTGAAACTGAAACAGTTAACTGTTCTAAAACTATTTCCATACGTCACCAAGAAAGTCTTTTGAGAACGGAAAAATCCAATAAATAAGCAGTTGTTTTACTTGCTCTCTCTATAAAAGAAAATAGTTTGAAACTTTTCGAAGAATTGATTGTTTTCTGGAGTCAAATATATGTACATAAAAACCAACAAGAAACACTTCACACATAGAATGTGAAATAAGTAATTGTATTCATTATATTTCAGGTCATCTTCTCTAAGATTCCCATGGAACTAAGTCATTGAGGAATGTAATTAAGCCTTTGATATATCTAGTTACATCATTAACCATGGGAAAATATTTACAGATTTAAACACTGATTTTTTTATACAGTGATCTGTTTAAACAGAAGTATACTGTATATTACTGATACAAAATTGAGGACAATATATTGAAGTATACCAAAAAACTGAGATAAAGTCCTAACTAAAATTTACTTTTATAGGACATGAAGCTTTTGCTTTTACTAGTTATAAAACTATGAATTTTAGCAATGCAAATCAAAGTAAGTATTCTTAAACGTAAAGTGCATTATTTATTTAGTTACAACAAATAATGTTGCTTATAAACATTGCTTTTATAAATTTTTTATTATGCTAAGATATTGAAACAGATCTAATAAAATAGCTAAAGTAATAACACAGTGTAACATTCTTATATAAAAAGCAGTCTTTGGCAAACTGAAAAATAGACAATGGCTTAAATTATTTCTAACTCCAAAAATATAGATCTTTGATTGCAGCTTGGAAATGTTTGCCACTGCATGTGTATAGCTGCGTTTTAATTTCATAAGACAGCAAAGTTCAAATGGAAAAAGAACTTTATGGCTTGACGCTGTAGTGTTGTTGGTAAGAAAACGTTCTACAAGCATCATTGTTAGATTTTAATCAAATGTACACTATTATTAATAAATGTAAAGTATTTTTATGCTTGTATGACCTTTTAGGGCTTATTAAACACATCTGACTCATTCCTATGTAATTGTACAAAAAGTAATAATAAATCTGTGAGAAATAACCTGGAAAAATTTAAGGTATCTCTTTAGGTGGTAATGCTTGTATTTACTAATTCATAATGAAAGTTAATAATAGTCAAAAATATAGTAAAAACATGAAGATAAGGCCCATTTAAAATTTTTGCTGACTGCTTCCTCTTAGAGTAATTTTTATTCCTCTAGGGATAAAACATTTATTAATCATAGAGTTCATATAACATGCTATCACAAGCTTTGTGATATCTCTGTGCCAGAGTCTCATAGTTAAATTATTCTTGTGTTACTTGACTTTTCATATCTGCTGCACATCTGGAGCTTTCTAACTGGGGTCTCTATAGTGGCAGGAATTGTGCCCTGTGTTTCTTACTGTATTCTAATAAATGTGGAAGAGGTCCAAGATAAATACTTTTGGACTTTGAATTTTATTCTGAAATTAATGGCAAGTAGCTTTTTAAAAATGATGAACTATATTTAGCTGTAATTAAACACAAAGAGAATATGAAATTAAAGAATACTGACAATGATGGAGTGCCTTATAATGATTTAACAATCTGTTTTAATGTTAAATTGCTATGTTTTAATACTAGTGTACAGAACTGCTTGAAAATAAACCAACTTCTTCCTTACACAATAAAGCATTTTCAGTGCTATTACAAATGCTACAATGTTCTTTGGCAGAGGTAACTGCCTACTCTCTTGAGCTTCCTTAGCTATTTCTTAGTGTCTTTGGTATATATGATCCTTAATTATACTAAATTGTAGCTATCTGTTTATAGGCTTTTCCACTTTTTGGCAGGAACTAGGTCTTACATATCTTTGTTATGAAAGTTCCTGGCAAAGATTCTGACCCAGACCAAGTAGTCATTAAATTTCTTTTGAATGCTCGAATGAAAGGATGGTAGACATTAGGGATATCCCAAATTACTGGGTTGTTCACTGGATCCTACTCCCTCTTTCTTACTCAAGAGCATCTTTTGAGCAATCCTCCCTTACTTTCTCCTGTAGCAGCAATTTTTCCCTTTCTACCTAATGATTCCCATTAGCATAGAAATATACTGCAATTTCTTCAATCTTAAAAAAAAAAAAGAACCTCTCTTCACCCACCCAACTACACTTTATTTCTCTGAAATTCTTCACAGAGAAACTCCTAAAGTTTCATTTCTTTTCTCAGTCTCCAATTTCTCTCTTCCTTCTCTTTTTTTCCCTAGCTCTATTGAGGTATGACTGACAAAATAAAAATGTTATACATTAAGGCTGTACAACATGATTTTTAAGGTGTGCAATGTGACTTTAAATATATTTAATATAGATGTATATATATACACTTTGTGAAATGATTACCGCAATCAAGTTACCATATCCTTCACCTAGCATAGTTACCACCTGTGTGTGTGTCTGTGTGCGTGCATGTATGTGTAGTAAGAACACTTAAGATCTACTGTCTTTGCAAATTTCAAGTATATAATGGAAAACATACTGGAAGTTCCTCAAAAAATTAAAAATAGAACTTCTATAGGATTCAGCAACCCTACTTCTGGGTATACATCCAAAGGAAATGAAATCAGTATCTCAAAGAGGTATCTGTACTCCCATGTTCATTGCAGCATTATTCACAATAGCTAAGATCTGGAAAGAACCCAAGTGTCCATCAATAGATGAATAGATAAAGAAAATGTAGTATATGTATACAATGGACTATTACTCTGCCATTTGTGAAGACATGGATGAAACTAAAGGACATTATACTAAGTGAAATAAGCCACAGAAAGACAAATAATGTGGAATCTCCTCCTTTCTCCTGAACCTTCTCCAATTAAGCTCTTGCCCCCTCAACTCCACCAAAACTACTATTGTCAAGGTCACTAGTGCTTCCATGTTGCTAAATCCAATAGACAATTCTCAGAACCCTTGACTTTTCTGATCTATTTGCAACATTTGACACAGGGGATTACTCTCTTCTTGAAACACTTTCCTTACCTGGCACCCAGGATTCTGTCTTCCTGTGATTTTTGTCTCTTCTTCCTAAACTCACATGCATCCTTCAAAACTAAGTAAAAATGTCATTTCCTTAGGGATACTCCCCTTGACCTTATTTAGGTTGGGTTTCTCTGTATTGTTCTTATTTTCTCTTGCAATTTTTTTCCACAGCATGCCAGTTATAACCAAGTAAGTATTTATTAAATTATTTGCTTGAATTGTGTCCCCATTCTAGAATGTAAATTTCACAAGGGAACAGGAATCTCTGTTGTTTTTACCATGGTATCTCCAGCACTCAGCACAGTGCCTTAAACATAGTAACAACTCAATGTTTGTTGACTGATTACTTGTTAAAAAAGTTAACAGGGGGCCTTCCTCATATACCGGACTGAAAAGAGTCTAAACTATACTATCAGTTTCTATTTTCAAAGTTTCCTTCCGCTTCCTTCCTGTCAACTTTCCATTCCTCTCCCTCTTACGTTCCCCTCCCTTCCTCACTGCTCTCTCCCTGGCTTCCTTCTAAAGAACTTGATTGACCCCCTTTATGGTTCTAACAAATTGAGCCTTACAGAGCAGTTTGGTAATCAAGCCAAAACTAGAAGTCCTGCCTCCTGATTTCTTATCTAGAAATCTTCACATAATAAGATACCCGTGATGTCTATGGAAATATTACTGAATTGCTGCCTTTTCCAATTGTATGCCCCTAACCTTTTAAAAAAACTGTCACCAAATATTAAGCTTCAGGGTGATAAACAGCACCTGAGAAAGAATTTTTTCTATTACAGTTGCCAAAGAGTTGGAAAAAAAAAAGACTGCAGAGAAATTTCTCAATGTCTGACGTATCCGTTAAATGCTCACAAAAAAAACTTCCTCTAGAGTCTAAGGAGAAAAAATATATATACGTACACACACGTATACACATCTGTTCTGAATATTTTAGCCAACATTTTGATGAAAATGAGTGTAGTAGGAATGTTAAGCTATAAGCATGCCACATACACCCATCAGACTCCCCACATACCAGACAGAAAAATTACTTTTGGATGGTTGACTACATTTCTAGGAAAACATCCTGAGGTTATTTGAGGTAGAGAATCACACACTTATAGAGGAGTAAAACTCAATTAAATGGAAAGCCAGTAATTTTTTTAAGGATAAAGGCAACATATCTGGATCTAATAAAATAAGTAAGAATGGACACTTTGATTTCTAGGGTCATATTTTTAAAATTTCATTTCTGGATAAAAGAGTTTGGGAAAAAACTGGCTTGTAAACATTGCAATGTGATGATTATTTAAGTACTGGCTTTAATGCCTTATAATAGTATAAACCAAACACAAACCCAATGACTATTAACTTGAATCTTTTCAGTTGCATTAAGGAAGAACAAAAATAATTAAAATCTCATTTCAAAGAATAAGCTACATCTGCTTGTGAATTTTCCTATTGCTTCCTAAAAGTGATCTAGACTTTAAACGAGGAGTAACAAAAATTGTTGGAGAAAATTCTGAACTGCATCAAAAATTATAGGGAACTTTAAACATTAGATTCCAAGGCTAATTACATTTTGAACCAAATTACATTCTACTAAGAGAGCACATGTGCTATACACACTGGGGTTAAGAAAGACAGATTTTTTTTTTTCGGTTGAAATGTTGCCACTGTGCAAAGACAATTCTGCATTTAGAGAGGTGTGGGAGGATTGAGCAGGATTCAGATGGTTTAAATACTGTCTAAATCGCAAAAGAGTTCTGGGTTCTCCTCTGAAGGCTCTGGTGAGTAAAAAAAGAGCTATGCTAAAATGATTTTGCCTCTTCCTGTGCTCAGAAATATAGTTGTGGGAAAGAAAGATTACATGGGCATGTAAATATTACTTGGTTCAAAATATCCCATTTTCAAGTTAAGTAACTACAAATTGAAGCAATCTATTTTTTTTTAATCTTAGTAGAGTCTTCAAAATGTTATCAAAATGTGGAAGACAGTCACCCTTTCTCATGAAAAGCAAAAAGGACAATGATTAAGACCATCATTTGAAGACATTCACATGAAATAAACAAAATGACATCTTATAACTTTATAACTCCTTTCACAATATTTTTCTCCATGGGATCATATTAGTCAACGAAGCTAGCAAGAAAGGTAGAGATGAAAAACTTCACACACACCATAGTTAATTTCTTAGAATTTCACTGATAATCACTGCTAAAGTCAGCCTGTGAACATAGACTTTCAACTTCTATCTCAGTACTCTTTTCACTACAAATTGCCTCAGTGATGAATTCAAGACCATTGCATTACACAAAAATTCAATTAATTTTTCTTCAAAAATAATTCACAGACAAGTATGATTATTGCTTTTTTTGAAAGTATCTTCCCAGCCAGTTTGCAACTCTCGCAAAAAATTCTTAAAGGCTAGGTAAAGAACTAATGGATGATCAGAACATAAACTGTGGATGTAACTGTGTTTGTTGTCCATCCCTTAACAAAGATGGAAAATAAATTGATTTGACATGATGTGTTATTTATAAAGTAATGCTAGGTTGTCATATGTATACTTTTAAATGGCTGCCTATTGTTTTAATTATTTGCTCTAACTCTCCAGTCATTAAGGTAATCAGTGTATAATTTTTACTCATCTCTCTTAACAAGATTGGATATAACACTTGACATTTTCTAACCCCAGGGATCTATTTCCTCCGTGATTTCTGGCAAACTGTTTTGCAGTTACACCAGTAATTCTACAAGGAGCCTGGAGTATAGAACACCATGCAGTCTTCTTCTCAGTTAGCAGTTATTACTTCAGTTTGAACTTTTATCACAATTAAGATTTACACTAGAAAATGGCTTTCTTGTAAGATAAAAATGAAGATGACATTCAACAAGCTGTCTGCTAGGGCAGGCTTCAACTTAAGAATAGAAGCTTTTCCAAATGCTTATCTGTTAAGCCAGCTGTTTGTAACTTGAAACAAATTTTATCATTGGTATATGGGTTGTTAAAGTCTATTTCAACCTTTTCCAAAATACATTCCATCAAACATTAGTTCCATTGAGAGGTTAATAAGTATTTTGTGACCAAAACCAAAGAAGATGCAACGTACAAATATATTTGGGAAACAATAAGCTAACTCAAGTTCAACAAGATTTTCAAAGCCTTTAATATGCTAATCTATACTTATTAATCTCCAAGAGGGGGATAAAATATGCAGAGCTTCCCAATCTTATTTAACCACATAACCTCTTTCTTTTACAAAGATTCTCTTTCAGAACTAGTGATCTGAAAAACATATTTAGGAAAGTGCTGGATTACTTAAAGCCACACTGTGATTTGAAAACTAACATTAACCACTCTATTTAAATTTCACTTAGCTGCCATTTACTACAATTTTTCCCATAGGGGAAAATGTTTTCTGATTTCAACTAGGGACAGCGGGTTCCCTCCTGCTCCGGAGGATGTCATGATTAGGTTTTCTATTGTAGAGCAGGGTAGGTCATCCCAGATACTCACAACTTTATACTACTTCTGCCCAGAGAATATGCTAAGTGTGAATAAGTGCAGGTCTATCTTTCCAGAGCAGTAAGTTCCCAGATTCTTTGAATTAAAAAAAAAAGAGGCAATTGGCCTTATGTCATACAAGGGCTCTTTGATTTTGTAGTCATATATATCTGCTTCTGTATACAATATGTCTGCAACTGATTCTTCTTAATTTAGCTAGGGTTTCTCAGCAGCAGCATTCGTGACATTTTGGACTGAATCATTATTGTTGGGGGCTGTCCTATTCATTGTACGATGTTTAGTAGCATCCTGGGTCTCTACTCACTAGATATCAGTAGCACCTCCAACTCCATTTATGAAAACTACAATGTCCCCAGAAATTGTCAAATGTCCCCTAGGGGGCAATACTGACCCCAGTTAAGAATCATTGAGTTAAACTGTTCCTATTCTTGACTTTCCCATTTTGTCTTCAAGGGAAGCGCTATTTAAACTAGCTCATTTCTTTCTGTTAATTCATTCGAAGAGTTTTCTACCCCTCTAATCGTTGCATCAGCTTTGTTTATTTGGTTTGCTAATCCTTCCATTTTATCCACATATTAACATTTTGGAACTTTATTAAAAATTCCTTTTTCTTAAACTTACTGTTTTATCTATTACTTAGTTCTTTCAATTCTTTCCAGACGATCTTTTCTTGCCAGGTTTCATTTCTTTGAAAGTCTCCAACTATTTAATTTATTTCATGTATTATTTTCTCTATCCTTTTTTAAAGCACCTAATATTAAACTTTAAAAAGGCGTGGAGTTTAAATTGTTTTTAAAATTCTGATGCTGAAAAGGTTATAAAGAGGCCTCCTTCAGCCCAGCACATGAGCTAGTGATTTTAGTAATGGAATTTAAAAGAAGACTTGGATCAGGGCAGTTTCTAGTGTTAGGAGTTATCTAAATACTCCTCTTTCTACTTTTCAAAACCAAACCAAAAGAAACAAGCAAACTCTTATTTATATTTCTTTTAATTGCTATGATTTAAATGGCTGGTTATTGGGTAGGTAGAGGGACCAAAATGAAGGAATACTTCCAATCCTTTTGTTCTTTATTAAGTCCCTCCACACGAAAGGAGGAACTGTTAATTTGATTGATCAGCACTTGACCGTCTTTGGGACATCACTGTTTACGAGCAGCAGTAATTGATTATGCTATTTAGGCACCATTTATTGAGTACTTCCTATGAGGCAAGATCAGTGCTCAGCACTTGACATATATTATCTTATTTAATCCTCATAAAAACACTATGAGTAGTATTGCTATCCTATTTTACAGATAAGGAAACAAAAGCATGGTGAGGCTAAGACTCAAGTTCAAGGTCAATCCATTATTAAAGGCCAAAGCTAGGCACCAAATTCAGGTCTAGCTGACCTCAAAACTCATGCTCTGCTATTTCTATCAGTAAAATTATACAAACTAAGGAAGAGTGCCTTCCCTAGGTGATTACTCTAATTTTTACATTAGGAACAGACTATTTTCTATTTCTATGCCAAAATACTGCTGAACTACTTTTCCAACGGTTACATGGTCTCATATCACCGTTAGCTTGATATTCAAAATTATTTTGTGAAGCTAACCAACATGCTGTCTTCATGAAATGTACTAAATAAGTCCAAAGGAATAACAATTCCTATGAGTATAGTACATATCTCATAATTCTGCATTTTTGACTAACTTCTATTTCTATGGTTAGTTCTGCTTTGGAAGTGGTACATTTTACTTGAACACAGAAAATTCCTGTGGTTAGAATCCCATTTTCTTTTCTCTCTAGCATAGCTGATGAATGACAGCTGAACTTTTACCCGATACCGATAAGGAAGATAATTTATATTCAAAAATCACAGAAAAGAGAACAGGCTTGTATTTGGAAATAAAGAAATGTGAATACCTTTAAGAAATGTTTGAAATAATGCTGTTTATTATAATTCAACGCCCCAAAAGATAGAATGAAGTTGTAAGACAGAGAAAGGTGATGTTGAAATATGATGAGAGGCCCTGCAACCTACAGGCTATATCCTCACCTCACACTGATGAAACTTAGTTTATATTATCACTGCCCATAGGTCCTTCATCATGCTGCTGTGAGTCACTTCAACCCATTTGCTATTCATGTGGATAAAAGGGACATGGTATTTGGTTTTCTTTTGTCCCAACTACTCAAGTGGAAAATGTTCACGTATAATGTTACAGAAATTAATTTTTCTCAATGCACACTGTGTACAAATAACATTTATGAGGAGCACTTGTAAAATATCAGCCTTACATTCATTCATGTGCTTTTTGTCAGGTGCTGGATTTTCAATAAACCAGAAAAGGTCCAAATTCTGTCAAACCAATACTATTCTATAATATTATTGTAAAAAATATGTTTTCCTCCTATTCATATAAAATCTGACCACTCATGACTACAAAGGGACTCAGCCAACTGTGTCTACCTTTTAGCGGGTATCTACACATAGAAATGTGCTGTGATGAAAGAGCAAGGGGAAGGAGTCTGTGAACAGTGAAAAGGGAAAGCTGACGGGAAATATCATTCTGAAAAGTTGCCAAGCAACTGATCTCATCAAATCTGAACCTTTGCCTTTGAAGCATGAGCAAATGAGACCAAATAGTTAAAGTGATTTAATGCTATCCTTTCCCCCTGTTTTATTTTCACATTGAAGCTTTTTCCTCTGAACTTTCTGTTTATTCACTCTATCTTACTCTTCAAAGAATTTTAAATGGTTGATATTATTATTATTATTTACATGTTGAGATAGTTCAGCTCTTTTATTGTTTTTCTCAGCTTTATTGAGGTATAATTGACAAATAAAAGTTGTATATTTTAAGGCGTACAACATGATGATTTGACATTATACGTATACATTGTGAAATGAATAACCACAATCAAGATATTTATCACATCTATCATATCAAATAGTTATCCTTTTTTTATGTGGTGAAAACCCTTAAGATTTATTCTCTTAGCAACATTAATGTCTTTATATAATAATGACAACAGTGAATAGAGATATCTAGCACATATTGGGCACTTTCTAGGCAATTTACAGTGTGTTGTCATAAATTCTCAAAAAAGTCTATGAGGCAGATATTTATCAACTTCATTTAACAAATGAGAAAACTAAGGCCTAGAGTAACATTCCTAAGGTCACACTGGAGTAATGAGGTGGCAGACAGGACTACCAAGTATGGCTGATGATAAACCTAATGCTAGCAATCACCTATCTAGGTTGCCTTCCCTACTGTATCTGTGTTCTGAAAAATCACTCTTGTTTATCTTTTTAGGACAGTGAAACCTATCTTATGCTCTCTGATAAAGACATAACATTTTGTTGCTAACTTTACCCCTCAATTTAGCTATCTTCTCCTAAAGTGTGTCAGGGCCATGTCTATGTAAATGCATGTTTATTACAGTACCAGTAAATATAAAAAATATAAAAGAACATACAAAATCAGACCTAGTTCTGCTTGCCTGAAATCAAATGCTTGAATTTGGAAGGAGTAATGCAATTTTTAGAATTATTTTCCTACAATTTACCAAATTATTTTCATAATATTTAGTTAGCCAGAACTGGTAGATTCAACAAATATTCATGGGTACTTAATCCTAGCTTCACCACTTTCTAGTTGGGTAAATTATTTAACTCATCTGTAAAATAAGGATTCTATTAGTATCTACCTTACGGAGTTGTTGTGAGGATTAAATGGGTTAATGCCTTTTAAAAGCTTAGAAGAGTACATGGCATATATAAAAGGTCAACAGGTATCATTTACTTTCTTTCTAGATGGGCTTTCCACTCTCTATCCATATTATATTTGTCTCATAGCATAGGGCAAATAACCATTCTTTAATTCACTCTTAGCCACAAATAGTGGTTCCATGATATAAAATAAGATCCTTGATTAATCAATATATTTTAAAGCTCACAATTAGGATATTTTCAAGAATTTTTCTTTACATCTGTTTCTTTACCATTGTGTCTAATAACAGCTTCCCTAAATATTTTCGTCTTATATACCTAACTTTAAAATGAATGAAACCAAAAGCACACACTAAAAACTGTATCATGTTTTTCCTTTGCTTCTCAAAATCCTACCTAGACTCTTATAATCTTAATTCTAAATCTTTTTGACCAAACAGGTAATTTGGGAAGTTAATAGGTAGTAATGATAGCTAAGTTCACATACTTGAAGATAAGGGTATTTGCAACTAAGGACAGAGTTGAACACTGTAAGGCTAAAGGACTTACATACTGCATTTGAAGCAATCACACAAGTGCTAACAATTTAAATTACTATCATTTTCAGAAAATATCAAATGTGAACTTTTTTGTAACTTCAGTATTTTTTGCAATATACTTCAATAGGAGCAAGTATGTTCATTATTATTTTTAAATCCAAGAGAATGCTGTCACACTTGGGGTTCCATGTGATGGGACCATTTTATAGGTTAAATAAAGAAGTTGTTATCCATTCTTGCTTTCTAAGGTTTGAAGTTATTCGTATTGGGGCCTTTAGGGAGACTTGGAGATTTAACTTAACGCTTAGATTTTAGATGAAGGTTTGAGAAGGTGCCAGGTATTTGGTGGGGATAACTAGCATTTAGAAATCCCAGTTGATGAGTATTCATCATTTAAAACTCAGCATAAACTCAGCATTGATGTGACTTCCCAAGAAGACTCTGGAGCCTCAGCTCCTGGGCTACTGGAGCACTTTGTTCACACCATCCTACTTATCTAAAGTGGCTGCACTGCATCTCTTTGTTTTTTCCCTCTGGGGTATGACTGCATTCCACAGAGGATTTACATTTTATTCATCTTTACATCTTCAGTGCCTGGCTGACTTTATGTACACAACAAATAGTAGCTGAATGAGGTTAACAAATGAATTAATCTTTGGGAAAATTATGGCCACAGATTCATGTATGTGACAGGTAGGTTTTACTACTTAAGATCTGATTTAAAAAAGGTAAATATATTTAACTGCTAGTTACCTGGAACAACTTTCAAGGTGTGCTAGGAAATCTACACTGAAGTATCTATAAGTATCTCTATCGAAGGCTCAAACTATATTTCAAGTACAAAAGTTAAAAAAAAAAACCTTCAGGATCAAAAGTAAAGTACTTTTTAAACTTCCTTGGCTTTCTTTTAAACATATATATACATATATATATTTCTTTTCTCCTAACTTGTTTTATAAAAATATATCAAGTATCTATAGGATATCTAAATTCTCTAAAATTTAAATAGTAATCTATCTTATTGGAAGAGATATGATTTGTGGAACATGACAGCACTACGTGCTTCAAACTGTAGTCTGAAGGAACTAACAATTCATAGACATTTAACTAAGACCCTATAAGCTATTTTTATAAAGTTATTAATAATCAACTTCATCTGATGATTATAATTTCCCCTTAAATTAAACATTCTTATTTACTTCAACACAAGTAGAAAATAGCCAGAAAATCCTGGGACATAAAAAAGAAGAGTTGATATACATTACTGCCTATCCAACAATAGGTAGTCAATAAGTGCTTGTAGAAGGAGTGAACAAAAATAAAAACCTTGTGTGATGGAGCAGAGGCAGAGATAACAAAGATGGCAGGCCTCCATACTGCAGAGGTTTACAATGTAATAGCGGAGAAAAGCAAAGGTGCAAATGCCTTCACTTATGACAGTTCAACATAAGCGCCACCAGAGTAGTACAACAGTTGAGCTATGCTAAAAAATATCATTACTTATGATAAAACAGCACATGTACAGAGAATGACACAAAACAAGACATGTATGGTTCCTATTCTTTAGGGTCATTTTGGTCAAAACTTTTCATACATAACTATTACCAAAGAGCTGTGGGGAAATAAGGCATGGGTAATAAGGTACATGATGACCAATCTTTTGGGACCACAGGAGGGAGGCACATGACCACGGTGGACAAGTAAGGGAGGCAGGCGGAAAGAGAAAGCTAAAAAACAACTTTCCTTCTGCTCAGCTCCCACTGAATGAGTCTGGACTAATCAGCAAGGATCCTGTCCCTCCCCACAAACTGAAAAGGAATAAGCACAGAATTCCAATTAAATCCATGCACTCTTGCAATAGGTCCATAGGTTTTACTACTTTAGGCAACTGTATCTGCAAATCTTTCGGCTACACTATGTCAATTTAAAGTATTTGTGACTGGGTTACTTTCTTGGTCATGCATGGAAAAACAGGAGTTAAAGATAAAAAATTCTGTGACACGGTAGCTCTAGGCCCATCTTTGCTTTAGATATAGTATGTCCTTCCTATTTAAAATCCACTCAAATTTTGCAGCTTCTTACAAAAAATAAAAATTGAGATGAGATTTTCCTTCGAAAAATCCATCTAAATATTTTTAATACATTAGATATAAGGAAATTTTATTTTAAATAAGTCATATCAACAGTAAGTATTCACTAAAAAAACTGGGGGAACCCCTTGAACTATTCCAATTTGGCAACACCTGATACACAAAATTACATGTGATTCAAAAAGGTTTTGAAAAATCATTAATGAGCTAAAATGTTACCTACTATTCTTGCTTATCTTGGGAAAAGTTAGAATAATTTTTAATGATATGCCTCATATTGTTGAGATTCCACTTGGAAGCACATGACAGACACAGATAGATTATAAAGATTCAAAAGCTATCAAGTAATTTCCACAACCCAAAAGTCTAGGAAAAGAAGTTAAGATTCCCATGCCAGACATATGTTCTTATATCAACATGAGAGAAGAACTCTTACCATAAGTTGGGGTGCTTTCTCGTCTTCCTTGACTACTTGATCTTCCCTTTTCATATTCATAGCAATATAAGACAGCATCTTCTTCAACAATATTAAACCTCTTTCGATATTCCTGATCCAGAAATGAATTTGGAGATTCAGATCCTTTATGTACTGGCTTGCCCACCATATGTCCTCTGAGGTCTTCACAAGGAAGGTTTCCTTTTTCATCTCTAAAGAAAGGGTAAAGGAGAAGGATGTAGGAAAGTGTGAGGGTGGTAAAATGGCAGAGAGGGTCTCAAACAGTAATAATATCCTTCCCATATAAGATATTTTCTGATATTTCCAAACTTGGAGGTTTATAGAGCAATTTTTAATTTTTCCTATTTTTCCAGAAAAAATGCAAAGGCTCAAAGAGGTTAAATGACTTGTCTAAAGGTTACACAGCTAGACATGGGCTGTGGATCTTCTAAATTGTGCTCTAGTCCATTTTCACCATACTATGTCATATAAAAGAAATCATCTCAGCATGTTAATTGCTTTTAGTACTCAAGACAATAGGCATAATGTTAACAATGCTAATGACATACCATTCTTCTGCCAGTTTACCTAATTCATTCACAACAATATCTGCACTGCTTAAAAACAAAGATGTGTTTAAGAACTACCACCTCTGTGAAGGTAATGTGAGCTTAAGAACCAAATCAGCACTATACAAACTGATATTGTAAGAATTTCTAACAGCTTGTTATTAATTTAAAATACACCTTAATGAAAATAATTACTCTCAGTATCTAAACTTTACGTATCTTATTTAATAGTAAAAAAGATACATTCATGGAGCTCATTCTAAATGGAAGTATCAAAATTTCATTATACATCAGCAACACTTCCTGTGGAGAGGGTGGAGAAACCTAATCATATACAGAGTTTAAGAATGAGATTTAAGGTGATGGCAAATTAATTTTTTTCTTCTGAAGGATTCTGAGGAGAAAAATCTAGTAATTTATGGGATCCCTAAAACTGTTACTCCCACATAGGATTACTCACACAACCCAGGGGATTGGGCCCATAAGAGTGGAATTTTGGTAGAAATATTCCACTTAGGATTGGTTAAGATCAACCTTGTTTATTTTACAATAATTTCACTGACTGGCTATGAAATTTCTGTTAGAAAAGCTCATGTTCTAGAACATGACTATGAATGTAAATGCAACATTTCTTGTGTATCATTAACTTTATTTCTTCCTAGTTCTTAAATCCAGTTCTATACTAAACAGTGCCATGAATGCTATCAAACCAGATATAATTTAATTTTATGACAAGTGCCAAGACTGAATTCTTAAATCCACAGAATAAACTGATTATAGCAAGAGGGATGAAAATAACATTTTTAATTGACGTATTGAGTCTTTTCAGATGGAGATGAGCTTATAAAACTAATGTTAATTCTAGCTTCAGCTCAGCAAAAATACTATATTTTTATACTATAGTATACTACACTTCTGTACTGGTACGCAAATGTCTAGATTGGGCTTGTACAAATGAAGAGAACTTTATTCTTATTATTTGAATTATGTCAAAAGCAGTAAAAAACATTCTCTGGACTGAATCAGCAAGCTGTCTTATGTACTTAACTAATTACAAAGTGAGGCTGCCATTTACACTGCCATTCACTCTTATTTTTTTTAAATAAAACTACGGCTTATTACCAAGTTGTAACTATAAAAGTTAGTTCTTCAGCAACACAAAGAAAATGATACAAAATCCAGGCAGAACTTTATTTTTGGCTAGCTAAAAACTTTTCCTGAACAAATTGCCTAGTACTTGTTACTGTTAGTCCTCTAGCAAAAAGAAATTGACACTGCAACTAACTTGGAAACAGCCCTAATGAACTTGAGGTATTGGAGTAAAGTTATGCCTATGTATAAACAGGCAGACATTTCTATCAGGGCTGTGACATAAATGTTAATGCAGCTGAGATCAGAGGGTGATTCAGCCCTAGTTAATTCACCATGCTTTATTTATATGTATACACCCCGTGGCAGAAAATGGGAAGGGCTGGCATTGCTTACTATAATGATATGAAAGCAGGGCCTTACATCAATGAGGAAGATTTATTAGACATGTCTATATGGAATACATTAAATAAAGTTGGACTAAGAAAAGTACAAACCAAAAACAAACTTTGCATTAGAATGAACTGATACATGTGTTATATATGTAAGTGTGTGCACATTTGTGTCTGTGCCTGTATGTACATGTACTCACATCATGAGCCCCTGAATAACTCAACGTATTAATTTATTCGGCTGTAAAACTTTTTAAAAACCTTTCTTAATGTTGTACATCTATACATGTATATAATAAACCTATGCTTTTGCTCTAAAAAGGATTTAAGGGAACAGATGAGAAGTTAGAGCACTGCTTTAGTGAACTTTCTTTATACTTAATGGCTCATAGTAAAATTAATAAGAGAAATTAGTGTACTTAAACTTCACAGTTGTGCAAAGACCTACAAATTATTGATTTTCATGACAGAAAAAGAAATTTGGTTAAGTAAAAAAAATTCACTGTATATTGATAATGAAATTGCCTATAGTAAGACATACAGTAAAAAACTGACCAAATTTTACTCACTTCACACACATGACTGTTTTCTCTTTTAGAGAAAAAGTCAATTTTTTTTGTTTTGGGGTTTTTAAAATTTTTTTGGGGGGGGCAATTATACCCTCCCCCTGAAAAAATCACTTTCACAATCACATTTTTTTTTCTGGAATAAATGTGTTAAAAGAATTATAATCACATGAAAAGACTTCTACCTAATTTGACTAGTCCTACCGTTTTTAAGATGAGAAAATTTTTCTTACTTACAATTTAAATTATCACTAAAATGCTGTCTACATAAAAAAATTAATATAGGAAAAAAGAAATGTTCAGATGAGTTAAATTAGGTGAACCACATTCATCCACAAAATGAGAAAATGGGTAAAAAAGTGCCATGACTGTATCTATAAAAGAAT
Source organism: Vicugna pacos (assembly GCF_048564905.1). NCBI lineage: Eukaryota > Metazoa > Chordata > Mammalia > Artiodactyla > Camelidae > Vicugna > Vicugna pacos. The sequence goes on along the minus strand of NC_133023.1, from coordinate 15,963,930 downwards.
GACATATGTAAAAATTTTTATGACTATAATTTTAAGTCAAACCAGAAAATGCAGGTAATTCACACAAGGCTATTCTACAAAGGGACTTTGATGCATGTATTGGTCTAACTATGCTGTATCAAACAATTCTGTGACTGGGTAACTAATAATGTGATTTTAAAATATGCTCTTAAATTACACACTAGACTAAGAATCACTAAGAACTAAAATGAGAGATAATATACTCTGATTATGAATTTTACTGACAAGTATGGAGCTTTCAAGCAATACTAATAAAACAAGTACGACTATGTTGATACTTCAACCTCTTACATTCTCCTATATTTTTAAATAGCAAGTTTAAGCTTTGTACTGACTTCATTATATTGCTGTAATCATATCTGCAGCACACTCAGAGGACAGAACTGGGTCCTTTTACTCCTGTCTTCTGAAGTGCATTTTAAATACTTTTTGTCACGGAAACACTTTCTTTATTACAAATTCCTCCCTACCCAAGAGACAAAGAAAGGACATTAAAAAACTGCAGAGATTTGCTGAAAATAATTTTCTGATGTTTGTCTGTATATGGAGCCCTCTGAAGAATAAGGCCTATTTAAATGATCATTTGCACTGAAATAAAAATCTTTCCAATTAAAATGAAAACAAACCAAAAATGAGTCATTTCCTACTTGAAACACACATGCCTTTATTGCTCTTCATGCAATAAAACACTCTCCTTCATCATTCAGAAAGTCTGACACTACCTCAAAAAAATTAAAATGCAACTTGTATTTGACTAAGATTTTTGGATAGATTTGTACATCTGATTATAAACTAACATAAGACTGAAATTATATATTAGAAAGATCTGTGAAATGCCAGCTTAGTAAATTATATCTTCTCACAAACCATGTTCTCACAACTACATTCAATTCTCAAAAACAAGAACTAAAATGTTGACAATATTGACTAGTTTTTTTTTACTGGATGACAACATAGTGTTTGCACACATGCCTGTTGTCACGCAGCATTGAGATCGTAAAATGTCAGAACGATCATATCCAACAGAACGAAACATCAGATGTACTGAAGTAAATAATAAAAATTAATTAAGGAATTTTGGTTGTCTTATTTAATGAAGAAATTTAATGTTACTTATAGCTTGAAAACAAGAGATGCTAAATTATTGTTTTTGAATGACTGCACAACCAATTTAAAATGTGAATCAAATACTTTGTGATTGGTATTAATTATCTCCATTTAGTGCTGGCCCTTTTCCATAATTTTTGTATTCCACAAGGCTGGAAATCAGAATGCTTTTGGACAGAATGCGTGACGGCAAAGTTATATTCTTCCACCTGCCAGGAATTTCAAATAGGAGTTTGGAATGTAAAGTGGAGATACAGCCTCCAAAAATCTGAAAATAGACTTTAAAGGTAACTCATGCTCTTGCAAACTCTCTCTACTTTCTGAAAGAAATATTAATGAACAAATCAAGTATAAATTGTAGATACAGAGGTAGTAGGGGGAAAAAACACTCCCTCATCATCATTCAAGAAAAAATATACCTCCCTCATTGCATACATTTAAGAAGGCATAAAAGTTATCCATAAGTTTCTCTTTTAGAAAAAAAGTATGAATGCTTCAAAGGAACCTGAGATTTTCTGGGGCTTCTTAGATAAAGAGCCTGACTTATTTTTTACTTACTAAAATAATCCTAGTTGCTATTTTATATTAGTTTCATATTATTTCCTATTATATGAGATAATGCTTATAGGCTATTTACTGTATATTGTGTTTAATACAAATTAGTTACTGCTATTGTTATTAACTAGAGTGCAGTCTGTATCATACAATAATTTTCCAGAATGTGTTCAAAATTCTTAACTGAGAAAGTATTCCAGGTGTTCCTTGAGGATTTACTTCACAGTTTACAAGCAGTTAGGTTAGTTGTATACCTGGGAATATAGGGTTCTGCAGGAGGAGGGGGAATGTAGAGATCCTGGAGGGCAGAGCTGTCCCTTTTGGTGGGCGTACTGATGGTGCTGGAAGGCGTGGCAACGCTGCTTGTGGGACTTCTAGGTATAAGAGGCTGGTTAAAATGAAAAAGAAAATACATACACACACAAACAACACACAAAACAACAACAACAACAATGACACATAGTTATCATTTTAAAATGATCTATTTCTGCAAAGTTTTTGAACTTGGCTGAAATCAAGAAGCATGTTATTTAGCACATGAATAGTCCTTTGAATTTCCAAAAACAAATAATTTATTACTTTAGAGGTATTCACTTAGTTCCTAACTCACCTTATTGTACAGCATAACCACGTAACTATTTGTAAGGTAATAGTACCATGTAGTGTTTCGTAATGGGAAGATTTATCTCACAGTCAGAAACTCTTTTACATTAAATTTGCTTTGTTAGAATCCTACCTTTGAAAGAAAGATAATAAAGAGTAACTTTCAGAAGAATTAGTTCACTCACATCCTGATTGATACACAAGAAAGATACTTCAGATCTTTTCCCAAAAAAGATATACCATACTCCTAAGTTAGTAGAATGTCAAAGATTCTCAGAAAAGGTTACAAAAATGGAGTATGAAAAGTTAATATGAGAGAGTATTTTCTAGGAAAGTGTACTTTCTGTGTAAATGTAAACACAACTGTCTTCTCAAAGTCATTTTATGGTACATCTTCAAAAGTATGGTGATTAGTGTGACATAATCATTTCACTTTCCATAGGCATATTACACATATATCATTCTTTAAAATAATCTTCAGTTGCATACCTATAGATCTCATTTTCATGCCTGCATTTAAGAATTAAATAAGTTTTTAAAAAAATTAAGATACTCTATATACTGAATTAAGCAATACATCAGGATGCATTAATTTAAGAGCATTCCCAATCCTAAGCTTCACAGCATTTGGAAATGATACTGTGGTTTGAGAAATTATTCTAAAGTGAAATTAAAATTCACAAATTTTCACGTTTATCTTACAGATCTTACCGATTAGCTACATATACAATAACATAATAAAAACAAGAATTTCAATGCAATCGCAAACACAAAAATAATGATCACAGAATGAAACTGTTATCTTCACATGACAAGATGTTGCCATTTTAGCCAGTATGAAAACACCTTTGGCATATCTATATAGATCCACAGTTCTATTATTTTAACACGTATGCTGGGCACTCAAAATATGGCATAGTACAACTATTTTATATTATGACAATACTTTTGTACAGATAAACAAAATTTGCTCAAAAAGCCAAGCATAAATACAATGTACAATGTAGGTCACTGGGGCAGGCTACATAATTTATGACTCAGTTCACGGTTTTAGACCTTCCTTTTTACACAGCTCACCTTAATAGCTTGAAATCACACATCCTGCCAAAATGACGGTTAACTTTTAATCTATGTGAAATAGAAATTAAAGAGAGAGAGAAGGGAAAAATAATTGATAATTTATTTTGGGACTCTATAATATTCTATTTCATATGATGTAAAAAAAAAACAAAGTTTACATGTTGAGGAATTTTGATTTATTTTAAACACACACAGTAAACACTATTATGTTTATGCTGATTTTGGTGTAGTGTCCAATCAAACTATGCGTTTCTTTTAGAAACAAAAATCCTGGCAATGGGAAATACTGAGATTAATAGGTAATCAGGAGTTACCTGCACAGATGAACACCACGAAACCTGAGGAAATAAAGAATTATATTCTAAGGATGTATTACGTGCCTCTACAACAGATCTTTGAGTAATAGATTCTTGAGATCAAGTGTTTAGACCCTGTGATGTGACTCTGCTTATAACCGTTTTCTCTCTTTCAGGACATTTTGGTGTTAAATACACATGATACTGAACAGTAAGTCTGACGAAAATTTCATCATTATAGAAATGTAAAGAAAACATTCATTACACAGTACATTATATTCCAAAACTTTCTATAACAGATGCACTGTGAGGGAAAAACTTATATTCAGTATGTTTTTTAAATGCTCTAATATTACTCTTATTTTAAACTAACCTAATACTACAAGTAAACTTAAAAAATGAGCATTAAAAAATAATCAGCTTAAAATTTTATTCTCTTTCCTCTTTTTTAGGGTCACTGCTACTGTTTTGAAGACTTCTTTCCTTTTTATTTTACCATCTATAGAACTAAAGATAATTTTTCTTGGTATGTACCTCTCCCTGCCCTCCCCAAAGAGGAAGGAAGAAAAAAAAAAAGGAGAAGTAGTAGTCAATGGTTACCAGAATATTTTAAGTACCTCTGAAGTGTGAGGTAAGGACCAACAAAATATTTTATTCTATTACTACGATTGTCTATTTAGCATACTTGTGCTTTTCCCCTTTCAGGAAATTTAAATATTAGCCACGTCAATGTCCTTCAAATTGCTAACTTCTCTAGGTTTCTGTTTTCAGCAAGGAGTTGCTATTAAGGTCCTCAGTTAACATTAATAGCTAAATTGGCAAAAACATAGAAGAGTAAGACTCTTAGATATACTTAAATAGATAACAGGTTTGATTGTCCCAGCTGGTTCAATTAATTGAAGTGGCTGGAAAAAACAACTTGCTCTTTCAGAGAAAAGAGAAACTAGTCAATTCTCTTGTTTAACTCCACTGGCTAGTTGTTTTATTCATATAAAACATTTCAATTGTTTTATCGTGTAGATATCACCCAGTTAATTAGTATGCCTTGTACCAAGTAAAACACATGGTAAATATTAAATATATTCAGTATATTTTTGTCTACCAATAGTACTATTTTTGTCAAGCTAATCCAAGCTAAAAAGTAGAGATTATTCTTGAGAATCTCATTTACAAAAAGACATTAAGCAATGGAAAAATAAAGTATGGTAAAATAGAAGCTTCATGGGAAAATGGAAATACCTACTTAACCCAAAAGGAAGTCTCTGTGATAGTTTAAAATTAAAATCTCTTAAAAATGTTCCAACTTTGGACAAGAATTGAAAGGGTACAAAATTAAATGACTAAAAGAATGAAAAAGGCATTAAAGAACATTAGAAAGGTAGGTAAAATGTGACTAAATCAAGCACAGAATAAATGATGCTATTAGGTGAAATTATCAGTGAGAAATTTCTAGTTGTAACAAGTGACATTAAAATTACACCTACTACCAATAACCATTTAAGTATGTGAAAATACAAAAGATGTAACAAATACAGCTTCCCTCAAATCAAAAAGGGAGTTCTCTCAGCATTTAATCCAAAATTTAATAGACATATTCCTTCCTTTCAGAAAAAATACCTAAAGATGTGAGTATAATAATACAGAAGGATAGTTTCTCCTAACTTGGCAACATTTACCTTTAATTACTTATCCATAATATAGTATAAGAAAAGTAGTTACCATTGTACTGTAAAGAATTTCCAATTTAAGGAAAAAGAGTAGAAATAAAGGGCAATATTTTTAAATTTTACCATCTGGTCATTTTGATTCTTTTTCTTATACTGGTAAGATCTGCATTGGAAGACAATTAAGAACTATCATCACTTATGGATAACATATAAGGGTGTTTTAAGACTGCATCTTGTTACTCAAGTAAGCATGAAGCTTCAGTCTAACTTGATCCATGAAGATATGCAATCAAGTATGACATGGATTCATTTTGGCTTCTATTCAAATGGGTCTATTTCCTGGAAGGCCCTTTTCATAAAGTTTATTTTTCATATTTAAATGGTCCTACTGACATAAAGCTTTCCTTCTACAAATTCAGCGAGGCTCCAACAGGGAAACATATTTTGCATATATCTTATTACTCTTCTAAAAAAGTCTATGATAGATTTTGGGGGGCACTGGCATGAATCTCTTAAAATATCCAATTCTTAAATAAAATTATCATATGCATCTCTTCAAATATACATTTATAACCTTAGGTCAATTAATGATAACTTACTACTGTCAACAGGACTCAGAAATCTATTAGGTAAAACGTACACATACATTTTTAATTGTCAATTTGAACTATATAAATACCTTCAAATTGTATCCCACAATACGGTACGGCACAAATTTTCCTGAATCACGAGTGATGACTTTAGTAAGAATATCCTACTCATCCAGTTTAAACATCATTGGAAAACTGTGATTATTGTAAAATAAATTTTTCAGCTTTTGTAAGGGATTACTGAAATCTCACTATAAATACTCTGATGGCCCGGGTCTTTTCCTTGTGTCCCCAATTTTAACGTATCTCAGGTAAATGAGCGCATCTGGAAGGTACCTATGTTTTACCTACAGTAAAATCCTATGGTCTTAAAGTCTATGAGAAAAGAACACTTATACTTAAGAAACTACATTTGATGTTAAAGGTTTTACTTGAAACATTTTACATTTCAACAACTCTTGGTAAGCATATCTTAAGTTGCTCCTCTGGTAAGTGACCCAGCTTTCATAGAGCTATATAAAGTCTTGAGTGAAGCCAATAACATAAACACAGCCTCAATGTTAAAGATTTAAACAGTGTATTACACATTAGGTAGTTATCTCTAAAATTCACTAATGGAAAGATCACAAAGAGTTTGCTTTGCCTTCCAGGGGGAAAATACTCATTGAAATATGAACGATTACATCAAGTATAAAACCTGGCCATTTATTTTATTCACGCTTGTGCTTACAGACTCAAGTGGATCACAATACCCCATTATTTTAGCATAGAACATTCACACAAGTCCTTACTCAGTTCAAACACATTTTTATTATAATTCTCAATACAAGTACCAGAATATTGTTTTACGTTAGCAACTCTGAACTATCTAAACAAATGCTCCAGAGAAAATGTATTCTGGATTTTGGGAGGCAAGACGTTGCATACAATCTTGTAAGTCTCTCAATCATATAAACAATGTTAGATCTAACTTGAAAAAATGTTGGGTGTAATTTTTCCTGGGTAAGCTTCTCTTAAGTAGAAAATTATTTGAAAAGAACCTAAGCAAGAAAAACACATGTATTCAAAATACTCCCCCTCTTAGTTCTTTCACAGCTTTTTCTAGAATCCAAATTTATAAATACAAAAGATTTGAGTCTTCTTTTTAAAGCATGTAATCTTCCCTTTCCTATCAGACTACAAAGAAAAAAAACATTTTTTTCCGACCACAGATTTGATCAGAAAACTGTATCTATATAGGTTAAAAATAGATGTACGTGCATAAAAATATGTATGCAGTTACACAATATACAACTAATACAGACTTTATAGAGCTGGATTACAAAATGGCTTTTTTGACTTAATCATCAATATTTGTGCATTGTACTGAGACTACCACTAGTATATTTATTCTTATGATGTCCAGTCTTATTGGCATAGTTAAACTGCAACATTAAAACTGGACTTCCAATTTTTTCAATTCATAGTAAACATCATTTTTAGGATATTAACTAAAGAATAGGAAGCTAAAGAATAAACTACAAAATAATTTAACATTTTGAAAGCATTTGGCTGAAAAACACAAATGTGATTTAGATCCTTTAATTAATTTGCTTAAACTTTGGTGAACAAAAATTTGATGTGACAACTGCTTGCAGCTATTTACTAATTTGAGCATGTAAAACATATAATTGTTTCTGTCTCCCAGTCAGCATGATTACATTTTTAGGTAAAACTTATTTTCTTCTGTAGTGTCATATCTAATATTAGTTATCTTCCTCTACAAAACATGCTTTCAAAACAAAGCTCTCAGAGACATAGAAACTTTGCTACTAATGGTTTTTTTCAGTCATCCCAACCCATAACTTTCATATTAAATAAATTTTATTATTGCTTATGTTTTCTGATTTTTACAGAATGACTTCAACCATTCATATGTGTATGCATTTGAAATGTAACATAATCAATTAGTGTTTTTCAGTTGTTACACCAGTTGAGACAAAATCAACTACTATGACTACTTGCCTTCCACTTCTTTTTCTGTTCAAATGTATTTAATTTAAATGTCCTGTAAAAATGGCATCAAGGTAATGCTAAGCAATAAAATTTAAAAAGAAAAGCACAAAACCACACCAGAAACTATCACATCCATATAAGAGATTTATGGATTAGAATACAGTTTAGGAACAATTCTAATGATACAAGCTTGATGTTATTTTATATGAAAATGTGTTTAATGAAATGTGTATCAGTACACTGAATCCAAGCACTAATTTTAGTGATTATTTCTGAGAAGCTTCTCACCAAAAAGGTGGGTCCCTAAATGTATTAAAAAGTTGCTGATTCTCAGTGATGATTTCAATCAACATTCTTGTCAGTGTCCAGCCAATTCTCCCATACATCTCTTGTAAGAAGAAAATGACACCACCCATGCAAACCTGTGACCTAAGCATGCTAACTTAAACAAATATCAAAAAATATACCTTCAGGCTTACCCATAATTCCCTGGGATTTTTTTCATCGAATTGAAAGAACTTGACTATAAGCAATCACCATGCTTACCAAAATCCAGGATGTTTGTAGAGGGTGCTACTAAGGACTGGTTTTAAAAACAGCTCTCAGAAAGCAAGGAATCCCTGGTTTGCTGTATTAGAATAAAAGATTCTACCTCAGGCAAAACATCTCTACTATAATATAAATGGGTGCAGATGACAACAGACTTCAATTCCAGGTTAAATCTGCTTATATTATTTGACTAAGATATCTTTAAGTCTTTAAGTTCTATTGCAAAATGTTTGAGAAATCAGGAATTTAACAAAAAAGCTGCCAAATTTCATGAAATGTACTAATGAAATTGCTCTGTGAGCATGAAGTTGAATTGTATGCTTTTGCTTATTTGGCTATAATTCCATGAGTGATTTTCATGGAATCCAAATCAAAATTCATCATTGCAGTTGATTAATAATGGAAGTTACTATTCATTTTAAATACTTTTAGAAATAAAACTAATTTCACTAAAACATGATATTCCTTAAAAACCTTCTACCTTAGGGTAGATAAGTTTATATTTTATTTGTGGAGGTACAAATTATTTCCTTTTTATTTTAAAAAATAATTATTCCTTTGTTAGAATAAAGTTTTTTTTTTTAGATGTATGTATTAGTGTCTATCTCCACACTATACAAACTTTGTCACATTTTATCTGAAAAGGCTAGTAGGTAAACTATGCCTGGTATAGTATAAAAGAAAGATTAAACAGACATATTGAGGTTAAATAAATGCCACAGATTTTCTTTTCGTAACCTCTATTTCAAATAATTCTTAGTAGAATATTGGTATATCCCAATTAAAAAAAGAAATAACTTAGTGCCCAGACACTCAGGTTTGAACACTGAAGATTTATACTTAGGTGAGTTAATGGGCAGTTTAGCTCCAACATATTCGTACAAATACTAGAAACAGGAATACAGTAAGAATGGTACTTATGTCTGTACAGAGGATTGTTACTACATTAAGCACTTATGTTTCACATCCAAGGTCCTTTCTCAGCTACTAGGAAAAAATGTGTGGCCTCAGGCAAAGTCACAAAGAATCCAGAACTACCTGTAAGACTTTCTTATCCTACTATCTCTTTGACTTTTCTCCCTCTGAAAGCAGTCTACTTTCAATCTCCTGATCCTGGAACCCTCAGGTTTTTCACATCTTTGGCTGTATCAAAATCTACATTCTCTAAAAATTCTGACCATTATGCTTCTGGTGTTTTTGCATTTTAGCACAGGCCAAAGCTGTAAGATCAAAAAAGAACTCTGTAATGGTACAATTTCAGGTCTTTAAAATAGATTCCAGGGAGATTCGGTGGTGGTGGTGTGGTATGCTAGAGGACTTAGCCATTGTCCTTACTCCTAACACTTTGTTTTACCACCACTTGGAAGTATTTAATTAAAACTACTACTCTTCCTTCTACTCTGTACAAAGCCAATTTTCAAAGAAGTTTAAAGTAGGTTTTTCCCCCCTGCCTCCCCTGCTGATAGTATTGTTTATCTATAAGGGGTTAAGCTTGCACAATACGTTTCAGGTAAACTAAGTACAGTTGAAATAACAAATTTACAAAAATGTTGATACATATAAGCGCTATGTGTCGATTTTCTCTTTTTCTGATTTCCGCATTCTGAAAAAGCAAATTTACAAATATACTCAGAGTAACTGAACAGGCAATAAGGAATAAATATAATTAGTGATCTGATAAGGCACAGCTCTTGGCATTTAGGAACCTAGAAACAGTGCCTTAAACATCCATTGTAATTCTAATTAAGGAATGATGTATTGTAACTTAAAAAGTTAAAGTCTTTGTTCTCTAGCTTTGCATATATACACCAAATATATTTGTACCAAAAAAGAAATGTTCATCTTCCTATTAGCCAGCATTTTAAATACAAGTGATTCTTAGCTAGATACTGTCATTACCTTAATTCTCCCGTTTGTACTTGTGGAAAAGAATCTAAAACTGGACTAAATTATCAGCTTATTTTCTAGAGGTATTTCCTCAAATAGAGTTCATGAATCAACAAGAAACTAGTGTCTTTTTGATGTTCAACATGAAACAGAAGGGACTAGAGAGAAGTTGTTAAGTTTAACCACACGTATAGAGAAGAAAACCTAATGGCTGAAAAGTGTAGGTCTCTTCTTCAAGGTTCCCACCTCTCAGACTCTGAAGAAGGATCTTTGGGGAAGACATGTCAATAGAAAACTATAGAGTGGAACAACAAAGCAACTTATAATGCAGCGAGAAAATAAAATGATGTGATGGGAAAGTCTGATCTGCTAATCTATGAATTAATGAGTCAAACACTGAGCTCTGAACTTTAATGATCATGAAAAATATTTCATAATAAATATATACTGTAAATCAAATGTATTTGGACATACTAAAATAGTTTTACATATATTTATTTGAAAAATAGATTCACATTAAAAATTTAACCTAACAGAACATTTTTGTATGTTTTTATGTTATTTAAGTATAATGCAACTTTGAAGTCAATAAGTAGGAAAGCTTTGAACAATGAGAAATCATTATAATCTGTAATACTATTCATGTGTGAAGAATTTGGGATTTCAGGGAAAAATGTCTAATAATGGTATAAAGTACTAATACAGAATTTAATAATAATTTACATAGCAGTGATAACAATGGCATTTTTATATACTGCTTTTCTTTCTGTTCTTTCAATCTGAACAATGGGCAATGTTTTATTTCAATTGGCAATTCAAATTTTTAAAAGTTAAACTTCTATAAAAGGTAATGGTCTCCTATTTCAAAAATGTGAGTTTTGTAAAGAACAAAAATTTCTTCTATGATGTGTTTAAAGATTATATCCTGACTGAAATGGGAGAAAATGTATTACTTCTTGTCTTTCATCATTCAGAATATTTATATAACTTCCTAGATACCTCTAGCTCTAAATGAAAGTTAACTTTAAAGTGGTGTTTCATGCTGAAGAAAAATGCAGGAATTCTAACGCAATAATTTCCCTATTTTTGCCACCATACATGGTGGAAAAGAGAAAAACAATCAGTCAGGAAGAATGTAATAGGTGCATTTTAATCACTGTCTAAAACTTTTTTACCTACTGTTTATCAACAACTATTCTTATCTTATGTCCTTATTTAAAATAATTCTATAAACTGGCATCTAGTTTCTTCAAGAAGTATATTCGGATATAAATTTTAAATAGAAGACTACATCATAAAATGAAACTTCTCACTTTCATTTCTATCCATATTTTGGCTTAAAATAATTTGTGTTTTTTTTGGAATTATGCTTTAAATATTTATAAATGACAATTTAAATGATTAAATTTATCATTTGGGTTTTAGTTATTGTAACTTTCAGATTTCATCACAATTAAGCCTATTAGGATAAGCTGTGAAGAGATCATTTCACAAACAAATTTTCAAAAGCATACAAGGTTAATCCATATGCTGCTGAGATGAGGCACAATAAAGAAGCATTACTGAGATAATCTATGGCTAAAATGATGGTGTATGACTTATGATTAAGCTTCATTACCTGCAGAGCAAGGGGCTTCCATCTCATATTTTTCAGTAAAGCTGGTGCTGAGGTAAGCATGCTCTGAGGTCGCTTTTTCAAAGTTAAGATAACACCACTCGGGTCCTCTCGTAGTGCATTCACCAAATTTTTCAACTGCCACCCCACCTGGTAACCAGCAAAATCATTACAATAAAATTGAGGTACAGATTCAAAGATTTAATGTTCTCCCCCTTTAATAAGATTAGTTAGAAAAAAAAGAAAATCACATAATTGGTGTACCATCCTATCAATTTTCAGGAGTTATATACTCAAGTAAGAAATTTTATTTTTGAATTGATTAACCATGTTATTGCTTTAGAGTCCATATCATTATGAGATAACATAATGGACATTTACCACGCCAAAGCAGAGACTAAAATGGTATCCTACCAATGGAGTAATTTAGAATTTAAAGAAATTATGTCATCATTAATGCTGCATAAGGTCTAGATACACGCTCTGTTCACAAGCACAATTTAAAAATCCACATGCCTGAACACAAGGATTTGGCAACATCCTGAGCTTACAATCTATACCACATGCTTTCTCATCACCATCTTTTAGACATATGTGGTACAACTGTCTTCTAAGTTAGACTGACATTATTACTACCAGTAGCTAGTACTGACACACCAAGGCAATATTCTGATGTATGGAAGACAGCATCAATAAAAGAAACCTTTTACCATGATATAAAGATAGAATAAAAAATGACAAGGCAATGCTACTCTAATGTAGCAACTGGAAATGTATTTCTTAAGACCCTATAAACTTAAAATATAATGTGCTAAATTTAATGAAGCCATTCTATTTGAATATCACCTCAAAACATACTGTATAATTAAACTGAGGTACTTGACAAACGTCCTGAAACCTGGCTCAACTGTTGTCCATGTTAAATTACTTATCATCCTTTTGAATTTTTGAACATAGACTAATTTTGGTTACTTTACTTTTAAAATGTACTGGTTGTACAGTTATCTGAAATCCTAGCACTATACTTTAAAGAAACACTTTAAAATATCTGTTATTCCAAGGTTTAAAAAAATACATTTCACATTTAAAAAGGGAGAAGAACCTTTTATCTCAACTCTAAAGGATTTGAAATTTCCAGGATGTTATATAAATACTTTGGGACAAAATTTATCCTGGATTGCAAGCAGGATTTAGCAAATGGTCTGAACAGTGGTCTAGTTTCTTCCTAGGCACCCAAATGAAAGAGAAGGGGTGCCTTTGCCTATTATCCATCATGTTTTTGCTTGGAAGATAATGGTCGAGCTGTAAAGAATGAGCACTTCCATCAAAATAAGCAATGATCCCAGAGACTATGATGAAGAGGTACTGCGGACCACAGCCACTGTAGGACAATGGGAGACTTTGGTTTATATGAGTGACTGTTCATTTAAATTATAACCTCTACTATAACTGAATTGAGTGATGGTGAAGTAAAAGAGTTAGGACAAAAAAGAAGCAATATATTATAATGCTTAAAACCTCAGGGGTCTCAGATATGAATCAAAGTGATCATTATGATACTTTGCCAACGTGAATCAGAAGCTGCCAGTTTAAAAAAACACATAGTAATGTGGATCAACTACAGTAATGGAACTAGTCAAATGTCTCCCATTATATGTAAGTCGGGATTATTATGTGCCCAAAGGTATAATACATTGATTCTGATCCTTCTGATAGCTAAGTAGTGTCACTGTAGCCATTTCTATGAGCCAAGAGTCAAAGCAAAGTTAGTTCAAATCCAAGTATTCATTGTGCTTGCCAAAAAAATATGCAAGCAGATTTCTGAGTTCCAGGTTTGGAGGGAGAAGACATACTGTTTATACAAAGAGTTTATGAATAACTTATTAATGATAACCACATTTTATCATTTATTTATTCAAATAATTGCTAACTATCCTAAAGCAATCAACATGCCTATATCCTTCTTTCAGCTTATCTATACCCGACAATGAATTACCCATAGATTTCTTCTACCAATTTATTTTCATTTTATTCTGTGACAGGATCATTGTGACTAGTTAAATTTTTTTAGGTCTAGATAGTGTTTTCCTGTGTAATATTCAGTATAATTTGATTCATCCTGTTTTCACAATTTCTCTATGGTCTTTTTGAATATACAATTCCAAAAAACAGAATTGTTTTTTCATGAGAAGTGGAATTGTTTTTTGATGAGAAAGTAATAATTTGGTTAGATTCTAATTTTATAACTGAATGCTACTTAATGGCAGAATATTATATAACTTTATTACTTTTTAATCAGTCTTCCCATTCTCACTGACCTAAGATTAGGAGTATTTTAAACAAATGTGACCATTATAAAGTATGTACCTTTAGCTCCCAAATTCTACTTTCACTACCACTAGGAAATGATTGGATAAAAGCATAGAGATAAATGTGCAACATGTGTGTTGCAGTGCTATTTAAACCAATCAAACCCTGTGCATTATGTAAATACCTATTAGCATGGGATATAAAAATTGTGTAGAAAAAAGTTTAAAAGCAGCTAATGTAATTCAATTCTCTTTTGTAAAAAAACTTATATAAATAGAGAAAACACAGAAAGATATACAATATCATTAACAATGGTAACATTAAAGGGGAGTAAAGACTACAATATATCTTTTCCTCTTTATACTTTTATTTCCTGAACTTTTGGTAATAAACATGTTATTTTTAGAAACAATAAAATCAACAAAATAAATGGACCTAGTCCATGAATAGTAATACTCCAGTTAGAAAATCGTGAATTTTATGAATTACCTAATTAGGACTGTTTATTATGAATGGAAAACTCCCCCTCAAAGTACAGAACCAGAAAGATAACACTATTTAAAACAGTAAAATGTGGTGATGGTGAAATCACACCTACTCTGTGCATTATACTTTAAGATAATTAGCAAAAGAAAAACAAAATAATTACTTAGCTGTGGACAATAAGTCAAGAACTATATTATCTGTTGATTTTTTTATTCCAGGAATGATTTCAGTATATACTTCACTTAAGTGTTAAGCCAGGTTCACCTGGAAATTGCTGAATGGGAATGAAGCTGGCTGAGTGGTTCCCAGCCTACATGTAATGTTTTTCTTAATAACAGGTAGGTTTTAGCTATATCAGTCCCATCCTAGTACTTGTATACACAAACAGCCACCAGACAACATGCCTCTCACTCAAATAATCCTTTTAAACTTAGTCCTTTTTCAAACTCCCTGACTTGGATCATTTCTTCATTACTTTCTATCTTCTCTACCACATATAATTCTTATTGTCCCCATTTATTGGGTTGTATCATGTTCTGTTTAAGGGCAAACATGGCATGGTCCTAGAGTTCCAGGAAAAATGATTCCCAGCTCTGATTCTGTGATATCCAAACATATCTTAGGTCATATAACTGTAGTGAATTCTTGAAATAAATTTATTTCTCTTTAACTGTTACTGAGATACTTATGATTGACAGATTTTATATGAGGACATGAGTAGATGGTGTGATAAAATGAAGCTAGTATGTAGGTTACAACTTCAAGAAATTTGGGAGCCCCATGTTCACAGCTAAAGATAACGGTGCATACACATCAAAATAGTAAAACATATCAGTGTATCAGTCATTTTTCAAGATTAGTTTTATATTTCCTCATTTAAGTTTCTGGCTATGGTTTTAAATTAAGTGTGACAGACCTGAATTAGAAGCCATGTGAAGAAATAATAATACGAAAAATGACTGTATTCTTTACATTTGTTCCAATGAAAGTTCTTCCATACTAGGAGACAGAGGGAGCTTTGAAGGAAGAAGGTATCCTAGTGCCTGCTAATATAAGAGTATAATCCACTAATATGGGAAGAAATTAAATAAGGTACAAAATTTTAAGAGATAATGGTTTTGGGACACAGATGAAGAAAAACATTCTAATAAGGAAAGACATGCAAAAAGGAACCGGCTGACTTGTGAAATAGTGAGTTCAACACCAAAAAAGATGTTTCAATAATCTTGCACAGGCCAAATGATTAGAGTTCTGAAGCCACAATACAATTTCAACTCTAATACGCAGAATAGGTAAGAAAATGGAAATAGGTTATACAATAGATGAGCTTGAGTAAAGGAATGTGGTCCTAGTACATCTCTACTTGTCCTCCATCTTTTCTTCCTCTTCACAACCAATACATGCAGGTGTTTCTTCTAGGCTAAGAGTTAACACTTTGAATATTTCATGCTGTCTTCTTAAAATAATCTCTTCTCTTCCCAGAGTTTTCACTAACAACTTTCTGCATGACTCACAAATCTTTCTAACCATCCCTGCTTCCTATCAAGAACTTATGACACATTTCCAACAGTTCAGTTCATCCACACTAATAGCTATTGAATAATCAAGTACCAGTAATTCACTACGCTAGATTCTTCATATCTATATTACATTCCTTTTATTTATATTTTCATTCCCACAACAGCCTTATGAGGTAAACTATTAAACCCATTTTACATGTGAAGAAACTGAAGCAAAAAGAGATGTTTTCTTGAACAAGATTACAAATATAGTAAGTTGCAAAGCCAGAATTCACATTCAAGTCTGTTTGATTCTAAAGTACAAGGTACTACAACAGCAAGCATCCTCCCCTAAATATCCATTGGTCGTTCACATGAATACAACACTTTAAAAATCAAACTTATCTCCCTGTTTTCACTCAGCAAGTACAACAAAAAGTTCCCCATCATCCTCTCAAGTTTTGAGTATGGAGTCACCTATGACAGTTCCTCTTCTTTTTAATCCAGGTGTGTCCTAAATAGAGTCTAGCAACTAATAACTCTCCTCACTGCCTTACTTCTGGCTTGGATGCCTGACTGCTAGACTTAAAACAGGATCCTAGCTGCTCTTTCTACCTGCAGTCCTTTCTAGCTCCAAAATACTGCTACAGTGCAAAAGTGTTCTTTCACTCAGAACCTTTGAAAAGCTCTCCAAAGGCCTAATGAAAGAAATC
The DNA here is from genome assembly GCF_048564905.1 of Vicugna pacos. NCBI lineage: Eukaryota > Metazoa > Chordata > Mammalia > Artiodactyla > Camelidae > Vicugna > Vicugna pacos. Next base: position 15,946,957 of record NC_133023.1, on the reverse strand, counting down.
AGTCCTCAAATAGGTCCTTTGCCAACATGGCCATAGCTATCTCCTATCATTTCTCTTTAATGTGATTCTTAAACTTCAGCAGGTGTTAGAATCACCTGGAAACCTGAGTTTTTGATCCAGTGGGTCTGAGGTGAAGTCCTAGAATTTGCATTTTTCCCACAAGTTCCTAAGTGATGCAGATGCTACTGGCATGGGAACCACATTTTGAGAAATGCCGTATTAGACAACGAGCTTCTTGAAGGCAATGACTTGCCCATGTCTACAATATTTTAATGTTTTTAAGATTAGATAATATAACTTACAGAATCAGTAAATATTCATTGTATGCCTCCCATGTATTATGGATACAATAGTGGATGTAGCACAATCTGTGTCTCACTAAAAAATATAATGAGCAGGGGAGAAATGAGCGGGTCAGTAAACATTTACAATAAATTAGAACAAAATAAAATTATAAAGTAATTAGAATAAGATAAAATAGAATGGATACAGGGTGAAATGGAAGCCTCCCAAAAGGGCATCTATCTAACCCATTCTTGGTGGTTCACGGAAAGTTTCCTTTTAGTCCAAGCTGAATTTCTTAGGAGTTGGACAGGTGCAGGGGAATGTGGAGATTGAGGAAGTGAAAAAAACCATGAGAAAAGGTAAAACCAGTCTGAAAAACTTCCAATAGTTCAGTATGGGTGGAAGAGTCAGCGGAATTAAGTATATGTTCCTCCCCAAAAACTGTGTTTTTGTCCTCAGCTATGCCTTTGCAAAAAGCACTCTTCTTCTACTTGTAATTGTTCTCCTATCAAATCTTACCTATCCATAATGGCTCATATTAAATGCAATCTTCATTATTAAGCTTCTTACAGCGAGAACCTTATTTTCCTCATGTGAATCTCAGAGCACACTGTTTATCTCTCCAGTGGCATTTTTTTCATGCAATGCCTCTTATTAAAGATAAATATATCTTTCCTCCCCCCACCCCCAATCTACCACCACAAAACTGGATTTTGAGGTTTTTGTTTTTGTTTTGAGAATAAAAACTAAGTCTTACTTGTCTGGCTATACCTACAATCAATGCCTTACACATGGCAGAGACAATCAGTATTTGTTGAACTCAGTGAAACGAAAATGTAACTGTTTCAGAGATAATAAAGTGTCAAGAAAGTTTAGTTTTATATGTAAAACCAATACGTAGTATTAAATTTTTCTCTAAGTGTACTATACTTAATTTTCAGGCTATAATAGACATTCTTTATCCAAAATTATCAAATAAACTTTCTTATAAGTGGATATTTGAAAAAAAGTATTTATATTTTGGGTGCTCCAGACCTAAAGTCATAGTGATGTGATTATGACAAGAAATACAACAGTGGATATAGTTCCTATTTGTCATAGAAAGATTCTGTTTTATTATACACGTTATATAAACACTTAGGAAAGTTTTCTTCCAGAAAAATATTTTGTAGTGGTTGTAAACAGTCCAAGTTTCTCTTTCTCAATATTTTAATAGAATATTTCATTCGCATTAAGTTCATGGGCTGGAATGAACCTTTTAAAAACCACCATATACATCTTACACAAAATACGTCTTATTATTAGCTATAATGTTTTTCTCATATGCTGAACAACTAATATCTTCCACGTTGTGCAAGGCAGGAAAAGTCAGTGTCCCTCAGCAATGGCAAGTCTTGCTAGTTTATATGTAATCCCCAACTTGAATACTGAAATGTATTTTATGTACAACACAAAACAGGATTAAAATCACCCCAGAAAGCTTTTAAGATACCTCAGGAGTTAAAAGCCAGAGGTTTTGGTTCTTTGTAGATGGGGCTTATAACTACTCTGATCAAGATGAAGGAGATACCAGGCGTTCTTGGGTTAATGGCAACATAAGTAGGAAGGTCCTTGGACAATGGCTTCCCCAGATTAGGTGCACAGGAGGATTTGGGGTTGGTGCTGAAGTGATGAGAGACTTCCATTCCTTTTTGTACACAGAGGTTAAAAGTTATCTCTGACCCCAGGACTGGCTCTAGCCTATCTAATTCCCAAACAGCAGCTGGTGAGTTATTTGACCAACACATGAAAAGAATCTCTACTCTATGGTCCCAGGCAGCCAAAGTTACAAATAAGCATAAAGGTAAGAATGTAAGCCTATCAACCTAGACCTTCTTTACCTTTCTCACAGTTGTATTTGGAATTACAAGAAAGTATCTCAACACCCACAAGCAGGACGATAAGACTTTCTTAAAATATTTTCAAAGTTATTATCCTTCAGAAGACAAAGTAAATTCATTAACAGTTACCCATGCTTCCGTGTATACACTCACTCTTACTCACAGGTTGTAATGTATAAATGATACCTCTTCACAAAGGAAATTTCAAAGAGACTTGAAGTGTGTCTATATGAATGTCTGATGATATGAGTCATACTATACCTAAAGGTCCTGCTGCTCTTTTTAAAAGCACTGAAGAGACTTAATTCAATGCACAAACCATCACACTGCAACCAATGACACTGTCTTTGCCAAACTTTTTGGTGCTGAGATATTTATTATAGTTCTCTGTTCCCTTGCATTACTAAAGCATTTAAAAACATTTCAGAAGTAACTAATTTTAATATACAATATCTTTCAAAGATCATAGAACTACTAACTCTTCAGTACCAATCTAAAAACTTCACCTTCACCTAAATTTTTTCATACAATACTGATGATAAAGTCTTATAATATTAAAATGTAGTATATTTGGAGATATCCTAATTTTGCTCTTTCACAATCACTCATTTACTGAATAGAGACACAGAACTAGCCATGGTTCAAATTAAAGGAATATAGGCTAAAAGGTATGTATTTGGCTAAGTAACTAAATGCAAAAAAAAAAAAAGTGATTTTAAATTCCAGCATGGAATAATTTAAATACGCAATTCAGAGTACTGAAAAATGTCCCAAGGTGTTATCTATTTTAAATAAAACCTTAGTAGTGATATTTTTACAAACATGATTAGAGGAGATAATCTTGGGAAAAGATCAAAGTGTTTGAAGAGAAGGAATATGGGAATGAAAGTACTATTTTCATTAGGGGAAAAATTCCACAATTTTATGTCTTTATTCTCTGAGCCACTCTTCACTTCACAGCCTCCTTAAAAGGCATTTATTTCAGTGAAATAAGACTATGCCAGGCATTTTTTTAAGGCATTTGTTTTTATGCAGCTTAGTTTCACTATAAAACTTGGACCATGTTGAGCTGCTCACAATTTGAATGTACATATCTGTTTTGGTACTTAATATTTTCATGCTAATTTCACAGTCACACATATAATATGTGTATATGTGTGTGTGTGTTTTATATTTAAAGAGAAAGCATAGAGAACATAGTTTCTTACTGCTGAAGATGGATAGGGAGTCCAAGAGAGAAAGCCAGCTTAACGACTACAAGAAGCTACTACTCTTTTTTTCACCTATTGCACATGACCTTTCTGGAGTCTTTTTCTCCATAACCAAGAAACTCTGAGAGTTAAATCAGAATTTCTTGACTGGCTCATGAGGAATTGAATGGGAGGAAGGAAAACAGTAATCATCATTTTTTTCCATTTATTTTTACAAATCATCTACATTGTTTTCACCAAAGGTGGTATATTTCAATATCTTGTTATTTGCATTATCTCCTGTTAACCTATCACTTACATAAAACGCAGCCTTTGTATCACTGGTACCTCTGCTTCTGTGGCAAGCTGATTCAAAAACAAGGGTATATAGTTTAGCATCTTGAACATACAGCTTTTTCTCCCTTCTTCCATTTCAGTATGGTATCTGGCAATATTTTGGTCTCTGAAGGCCAAAGTTTTATTTTGGGGGTTTCATGGCTTACATTCATATATGCTATAGAAAACTAAATCAAAGCCCATTTTATTTTTATTTCATCTTCATTCATAGTCTTCTTTAATTTCCCCAAAACAAAATTGAGTGAGTCTGAGACTTGGAGGAGAAAGACAATCACATCACAGTGAAAAGACTGTGGGTAACAAACTTTGATCATACCCTAGAACCTCATTCCTCTAAAAATCAGTAACATTTTAATATAATAATACAGATTTTTAACTAAAATTTTTATAAAAGTATCTGTATGGGTTAAATTTTAAAACAATTTCATATTTGTATATATGGAGATTATTACATTTCAGCCAATCCTTCTGGTTTCATTTCTGCTCTCCTTGCAAAGACATTGGAAATATGTGTATTTTAAAATAAAGAGTCCTAGTCACCAAAGCTAAGGGATGAAACAAAGCTTTGTTTTCTAAAAATTGATCGCTCCTATTTATAAGAATTCTGAGAAAGAATAAAGAAAACATCTATACTTATGAAGTAATCATGCTTTAATTTAAGAATCCAAATGAAAAATGTAATTAGAAACTAACCAAAACCCTAGTATTCAAAAAGTAACATGCTTAAAAAGTTATAGCTTTTCTATGAATAATTTTTATGTCACTGTCATTTACTGGTAGATATAACAAAAATATGTGTATTTGAAAATATTAGGAAATATTGCAATAGACGTCTATATTTATCAAACAAAACCAAAGCATGTATATATGCATTTATATAGCTAAATAAACAGCATTTTATATCTTTATTAATACAAAATTTTAGTTTAAGAACTTCCATAATAGCTATAAATACTTTCACTGTAGAAGTAATCTTTAGAAATCATTTTACCAGAAATGCAACAACTCAGACAAAAAAAAAGGTCAATGTCAGCTCTAAACGGGGCCACAGTGAACTCTCTCTGCCATTTTTCTCAATTTTAAAATATCCTTTATTGCTCAGTATTAGAGTTAATAACATGAAAGGAAATGTGAAAGTAATCAGTGGTTACATTACCTAAAATTTTAGTCACCATGCTGAATGTTAATTTAGTGGATGAATCCTATATTTGAATCCTAGGGCTAAATAACCTAAAAAGAATTTAAGATTATTATCAGTATCTCTTGAATTTCCTATTTTATGATGCTCTAATGTGTTTTCCTCTCATGCAATAATTTTTTTAATCTTCATTGGGCAGTTAAATGTTATCTACTAATTGCCTACCCCTACTAAAGACAGTAAGTAAATTAGGCAATTGTGACTGGCCGATTTTTGCCTTTTTGATGGAGGAAGGAAAGGGGATGCAATTGACACAGATTTGCAAATGAGTTGGACACTTAATAAGCCAGAGTAGGTAAGAATATCAGCCAATAGATACATTTGAAACATACAAAATAATCACTCATATGGAAACTTTAAAAAATTCTATGTAAAATAACTAAATCATATTAACTGTATGTTGACCACTGAAAGATGATTTTAATAATAAAAATAAATTAGAGAAACCATTTTTTAAAGCAATTACTCTTTTCCTGGTAAAGCTAGTAAGAACTGCATAAATAAGAAAGAAAGAAATCAGGATGTGGAGAGCTGCAGAAAAAATAAATTGGTTAATAGGAAGTTACCATTATTAAGGCATCATACAACTTATCTCCTTTATATAAAGACTTAATAAGTTGATAACAGAAAAATCATAAAATATTATATTCATAATAAAGTAATAAACTGATTTATGTAGGCAAAATAAAATGTATAATTTATATCAACATGTGGCACTTCAAAACCAGTTTCCACACAAGCTCATCAAATCCACAATATTCAATGTAAAATGAAAGGAATCTATGATCAGCTCCTAAACTACACATTATATAAGGTAGCATCTGAAATAAAATATTACCATGAATAATTAAAATCTATGATTCACAATTTCTTTTAATTTTTGGTAAAGGTCTCTATGATTTTTTTCCCCTTTTAAAAGAGAACAATTCACTTGCTGTTTTAGAATACCAAGTTCTGAGAATCCTAACAGTTATTTTAGGGTATTATTATGACCATTTATTAAGCAATACGTTAACACCATGCAAACATAGTTAATCTCTGTACTCCAACAACCTCCTGTGTTTACAGGAATAAGATATGAGGTGCACTGAAAATAGTGCCATTTGAGATTTCAGTTTTCAGTATTTTGGTTATAAGGAATTATAAGATAAATACTTTCTCTTTTGAGAAAGGAGAACAGAAGAAAATAGGCAAGAATAAAAAAAACTGAAAGAGGTGAAGAATGGAGAAGACATAGTCAAGGGAGAAGAGATGAGGATGGAAAGAATAAAATGGAATCAAAAGAAAAACCTAAAAAATAAAGATAACAATTTAGTAAATTAAAGAAGAGAGAGAAAGCACATCGGTGTTAACCAATATCATGGTACTGATTCCACTCAATGAGCCACTCCTTCCTCCTGAAGTCCAGGGGTGGGGTGGAAGAGTGAGAGGAAGGGAAAGGGAGAGCTGGGTTTTAATGGGTCACCACACTCTCCATCCATTCTGATAATGTTGCCTTCCCCTTTAAATAATACTCGCCTGTTGTTCTGGGGTTGAAGGAACAACAGGGTGAAAAAAGTCAAAAATGAGAGACTAGGGTGAGAATAAGAGAGAATAAGGGAGACACCTTTGAGAATTATATAAATGAAGTTAGAATGACATTTCCAGATAACTCAATAGTCCTTTAATTTGATCCCTTCCCTCACCGCCTCTGCCATCACTCGTAAGTCCTGTTCAACAATGTTTACCATTCGAGGGGTGACAAAACCCACTAGCTCACAGTGCTCATCTCCCATTTCTCACTCATCAATGTCCAACACCCTGACTATTTGTTGTAGCCTATCTTCTTGACTATCCCAACCTGGTTATTTTCCATTTCAGTAGGCCTTATAGCCACATCTATTAAGCCATTTCTTGCCATAATGTAGTCATCAGGTTCCAGAAGACCTTTTAAAATAATAGTGAATGTTTTAATATTTACACAAAGGAAAATTTTCTAAACGCTAGATTCAACCATCACATACCTCACTCTTTTCAACTGATATTCCTAAGAAAAAAATATCTGTTTTTACTATGGATAAAATCTTTAGAACACTTACACACCAAAAACAGTATTGACATGAAATTTAACAGACTCATTAGGAATATGCCCAAATTGATTTAATAACTATAAATAGTCTCATTAGCTAAAAAAAGTTTAAAAGTGCATCATGAGGGCAGAGTTGCCGGTTCAAACTATGCCGAGGTATCTCCCAGAGAGGAATGTAGTGACAGATGAAGTGGAAAAAATCTTGGGAGATTCCAGCAGCCATTGAGGAGTTGGATCTTCACTGGCAGGGAAGACATGCAATAGGACTCAGTCTGCTTTGCTTGAATGTTCATGATTTTTTCTTCTTTCTACCTGGCAGCCACAGTTTCTCAGCCACAGAAGTATGTTGATTAGAAAAGCTTAAAAGCCACTTATAATAAAAAATATAGCAACATGAAAAAGGACATAAAATTTCCAATTTCATTTCAAATAAGAAAATATACTTAAAAAAAAGAGCAAACTAGAAACACACATCTAATTGGACAACCTGAAGATATACCATACTAGCAATTTCAAAAAATAGTATTTGAATTCATCTGTGATTATTCAATCTTTTCAGACTCTTAGGGAAAAAATTCAAATTGCTTTTCTATGTATTTTAAAATAAGAAAAGTTATCAAATTTTATATTGTACATTACTACCTGTAGCAGTAGGAAATTTTAGAATTACAGAAAAATACTAACTGGGCTAATAACAGTCAAAATATAAGATTGAACATTACTCTTTTCATTATTAAATCTAAATTGGTATAGAATAATATTGGCAATATCTAACTATCCTGGTCAATTAATTACTGGATTAGAAATATTATTAAATATGTATTTCAAATGTATTAGGCCATACTTTAATGTAATTAGTGTATCATAAGCAACCACTAATGGTGATGAATACAGGAGGGTAGAAGGGGTAACTGCAGACTGCAAGTAATTTATACTTGTTTCAACTAATTTATCCATCTATCAAACATTTCACAGTAACAAAATCCAGATAATTTCCATTTCCCCACCTCAGTATGTTGTCTGGTAAGAACTTAAAAGCACTGTACAGACCACAATGCAGGCAGCAGCAAGGAAAAGAGGGCAGAGCAGGTTGCATTTAATAAAATGCACCATTCTTGCACAAATATACCTCCACTTGAATACAAAGAAAATCTGGTAATTGATCACATTATTAAGGAAGGCTACTTTCATGGAATTCAACATAATTTCCTGTGAGAGAATGTCTCTATTATTATCCAAAATCAATTTGTAGGTTCTAGTAGCAGTCTGCCAAGAAACTGGACTCCAGTTGGCTCAACTGCTGTAGCAGGTAAAAGGGAGGAAGGAAGGTTGGAAAGTTAAATTTTATTGAGCTCCTAATGTGTGCCTGGCATTGCGACAGGTGTTTTATATATCTTGTCTATTTGAAGGAAAGGAGCGAGTGAGGAAGTGGCAGTAAAGTTAAATTTCAACCCCATTTCTAATTTCAGTTGCTGATCCACTATCCGAATTATGTACACTCTCACTTCCTTTTCTCTTCTCTTACCCTTGGCCCCACTTAATCCCTCTCTGAATCCTGAGATTCACTTACAAGATTGTTAGAATTCTTGCTCTTTTGTTTGATAATTTTATAATTTGAGTTGGGGAGGGAGTATAAAAAAACTTAAGTAAGAGCATGGGCCTTGGAGTCAGTGAGCTCTCAGCTATGGGTGAGTTAAATAATCATTCAATGTCCACATATGCCTTCTTCATAGGATTACTGTCAGGAGTAAATGACATAAAATATGTAAAGTACTTAACATGATGTTTGGCACACTGTAAGAACTCAGTAAGTGTTGGTTATGGCTATTACTATTATTAAAAAGAGAAACTGATGCATAAAATAGTTACCATGAGTCACTTAAAACCTAAGTCAATTTCAGAGCAAAAACTGGAAACAAGATCCTCCAATCATCATTCTGTGTCATTTTTAATATTATAGAATATTCCTGTGATGCAAAGATGTGCTTATATACTCTAATAGTATTTAAATATCACCAATTCATACAGATTTTATTAGTTCACTTGAAGTCTTTTAAAGACTTTCATATTTAATAGACTTGAGAATCTTCGCTCCGCAGAGAGTTATTTTTAACAATTTTATTTTTCATGAGAGACTAATTTCTATCCTTTTAAAATTGACCAACTGTAAATATAGGTCCAACTATCCAACAGATACTATATTCGTTAAGGTCACATTGCAGATATGGAGGCAGCATGAACGTGTGAAGAGCGAGAAGCTGCCTGTCTACTGAAGCAGCAGCTTTATCCCACTGCCCAAATCCTCATCGTAGGGGACAAAAAACTTCAGTCAGGACAATCACTTTGTATAGTTTCTAGTAATGAGAACTTACTCATCATCAAAACTGTCAGAGTGTGGAAAGGCTGTGTTGATTACCATCATTCTGCGTTATTATTAACTTTACACCCAACACGATTAAGTTTTCAAACTTTCATTAACTTTTATTCACTTAGATAATGAACTCATTGAAGAAACATCATAACTTTAATTATCAGTGTTCAGGAGTCTCCTCGAAATATCCCAAACTTCTCAGTTAATTCAAATCCAAAACTGAAATAATGTCTGCCTTAAGATTAGTCACTGAGAAAGATCAGACTTTTCACACTAGTCTTATCCTCAAAATACAGCCTTTTTTTTGTTTGTTTCTTTTATGACTAGAACATGCAAAACCAAATTTCGTTAAAAGGTATAGCAGGAAATAATTACTCACGCTGAAGAGTTAGTGAGCTATAAGTAGAATATTTACAAGAAAACCCATTTTTCTCAAATGAGGATTATTAATGAATAATCAATTATTTTAATTTTAACTTCATTAAAAAAAAGCCATACCCTTTATTTGGTAGTGATAGAACAAAGTGGACCAAATGAGACAGATAATAGTTCAAAATAAAAAAAAATATGATGTTCATTTTCCATGTAAGATTAAGAAAAATTGCCCTGGAAAATCTACCATAGGCACAGAATGTCACTGTCTTTCTCAGCCTAGAAAGGGATTCGTGAGGTTCATAGAACAAAAATTTTTATAAACTTATTTAGTTAAGTGCAATAGTTTTAAAACTTAAACTACAGTCCTCTTATGGGAAATGAAGAGCCAATTCAGCTATTAAAAGTTTTTAAAAATCGACATTTAAAATAAACCAGTCTGTCAGACATTTTAATGAACAAACCAATGTTAAAGTAGATGAATGCACGTGTGCTGTTACAAAACATAGGTATCGGGTAATCTGATAATTGTAAAATGACACTTAAAAATTGTATCAATAAAAGGTTGAATTTGTACGCACTATCACTTTAATTTCTATTCCAAAATCATCCCAGTTCATGGGATAATATTATCCTGCACTTCTCCATAAAGAAATGCACATCTAACCTCAGCCACCACCAATATTTCCTCATGTTCTTTTAAACTATACCTTACATTCCTTCAGATAATTAAGAAAAATAGTCATTCAGTTATTTTTTAAAAGGCTATTCAATTATTTTGTACAGAAACAAGCATTTCATTTCATTGGTATTCTTTTAAAGCTTTAGCCAATCTTTATATTAGTTCCTCCCACTGACTTGTAAGGTAATTATACATACCACAGTCTGATGATTAACTTGAATCACTTCATCACCAGCATGGATTTTCTTGCATCGATCTGCAGGTGACTAAATTTAACATAAAGGAAATGATAAAGAACATACGTTTTATCAGTCATTTCCTCTCTGTGGAAACACTATAGCAAGTCTAAGTCTTTAAAATAGATCAAATATTTATAATCTTCAAGACATTAAACTAATGAAAACAGCTACTAAAATTAATATACTGTTTGTATTCTATGTGTAACTAGAGACAGAAAGTAGAAATGCAAAACAACATATAGATGTTTATGTTATAAAAGACCAATATGTTTTTGAGAGCATTAAGGGAAAATGTAATTGGTATTAATCTTTGCAAACTTTATACAGACAACCCTCTTGGGCTCTACCACACAACTGGTTTAAAAATATATTTCAAAACAATCTTTTAAATTTTTATCTTTTGCATTTAATACAAATATTCATATTAATATCAGCAAACAAGTATTTTCAAGTACATGTTAATGATCAGCACCAAAGCTTAGGCAACCGATGATTAAATTGCTAATTTATTTCATCATTAATGTCATCAATCCTGAATAAATGAGAAAAGCAAATTAAAAGATGGACAGCCATTAGTGCAAAGTTGCATTACACAACATTCTTTCTCTAAATGTCTAATTACAAGAGTATCTTACTTCTTATGTTTCATAAAGCGTAATATATTGGCAAACAAAACCACACTAAATAAATTAAAATGCCAACATTTCTACAGGATGTAACAATATTATGATTTTTTTCTTTATTTCCCAAAGTGATTAAAAACAAAAACAAACAAGCAACATTCACAAGTTTTATGAAGTGTTTAGGAAACTAAAATGAGATTTAAGATAGAAATTTTATAATATTATAGATATACATAATGAATTTAAAATATTATTCTTTATCTCCCCTCTAGTGACTACTGATTGACTATGCATATTATTACACATTTTAATAACATGCACACAGACTCTTGAATATACATATTTGTTTTTACGAAAATTTTTTGTGCATTTTATGTGCATTAATTTATCTATCAAATACAACTACAAATACTGTAATACTCTTCATGAGTATCTACTGAAAGCTAAAGAAGAATGATACGTTGATGGAATCTGCAAACTAAAATGCTACTTTTAAGAACTGGAATAGGATTTACTTTAAAAGTGATTTCCAGTTCCTTTAGTTTTTATTCATTTCCAGTTTCCAAAACAAAGAAGTCTTGAAACAATATTAACCTCAATTCAGCACATTTAAAAATTCACAATAAAATTATTTGCCATAGGCTAGAATCCAAGATTAGATGATATTCCAGGGAATTCCAGTTACTAAAGTAATAACACAAGCATACTGTTTAGAAGGTAGTTCAGCTAGGATGTGAACCCAACCCTTAGAATGGTGTAACAACAACAACAACAACAACAACAACAAAACCCCCAAGTATTTATTTCACAGCACCTATCACATCAGACAAGTACCATGTAACATTTCTGAAAAATTTGTAAATAGAGCTGTAACTATAGAGTCAGCCCCTGAGCTATATGGCTCACAACTGATCTTTTTAAAGGAGAGTATGAAAAAAAAAAAATCAAGCCAATGGCTCTAAGTCACGATGTAAAAGAAAATGACAATTGGTATATAAAGTTCAAAGAAACTGAAACAACTTTTTACACAGGTAAGTAAAACAGGGAATAAGTCACAGAAAGTATAGACTTTCAGTGTTAAAAGGGATCCTAGAGATATTTTATCCAAACCTCTTCACTTTACATAGAAGAAAACACGTTAGTGAGCAGCTTTAAGACTTAACACATATCTGCTAATGATAAATGACTAAGGGTACCAAAAATAGTAAAACGTTTTCAAGAAAAAAGAATTAAATGATGAACTGTTAATATATAGTTCTTATCTGAACTATTCACAAATCAATCTTTCTTTGGTCACTCATCCATTTATCAAATACTGAGTAATTAATATGAGCAAAATTAGTATGAGTTAAACTTTTTTTTTTATAGATTCCAGACAGTATAGAGAGAGATGTATTCATATCCATTCAAGATACAGTTAGTTCAAAATCACCATTTCCGTGATTCCTTCTCTGATTTCACTTGGCAGCATTTACTATTTTTCCCTTTGTCCATCTATGCAAATTTCACTACCTATTTACACAAATAAACCCTTATTTGTACTCCTTAGAGGCAGCAAGCCATTTTAATTTAAAAATTCTTTCAATACCTAGCCCTAACCCTGGAACACAGTAGACATGAAGCAGAGGTTTGTTAAATGAATGATCAGAGGAATGTACATATAAAAGAGAATGATCAATCAGTGACAAGAGTATAGTTTACAGTACCTCACTTCATTTAAAAATGTTAAATAATTGACAATATGCATGCAACCAATACTCTTGATCCCATATAAGTCTCATATTTAACACCAAATGTGAAGCTAGTACATGAATCCAATGTAATACATATTGTGTTTCACCCTTCACAAGAAACCAAGAGAAGCAGAGGGGGAAAAAAAATCAATAAATGATTAAAGCAAAATAGGTGAATTAGATGAAGAGAATGTCAACTTTTTAAAAAGAAAGGCTGGTAAAATGTTGAGATCAATAATAGCTCGAGAGTAACTGATTTCACCTCAGTCTTCTTTGAAGGAACACAGCATAAACATGTAATTTGTCAGAATTTCTAAAAGAAAAAATTCAAAGCACAGCACTTGCTTAAGAGAGTGGGGTAGAAATCTGGGACAACCAAACGCAAGAATAATGACTTAATATGAAATTCAAATCTATTATACTGATTGTGTTAATGTCTAACACAATCACTTCCCATTTTTGTAGCTCTTTATAGCATAGTCTTTCATATTTACTAGCTTATTTGATTTTCATAACAACCTAATGAGGTATATAGTGCAATGATATATTATCTTCAATTTATAGTTGAGGAAATTAAAGCAATGAGAGGGCAAATGAGTGGCCAAAAAATTACACTGCCATTAAGATGCAGAATAGGTTATAGGGACTCTGACCCACTGCTTGCAGTGGTTCTCAAACTGAAGCATGTCTCAGAATCATCTGTTAAAACAGAATCTCTTATTAAGAAATAGGCTGATCTCCAGAGTTTCTGATTCAGTAAGTCTGGTGTGGGGCATCTCTGAACACATTCCCAAGGGAGGCTGATGCTGCTGGTCCAGGTAGGGACGTTACTGTGAAAACACGTTGATCTATTTATCATGCTGCCACTCCACTGAATTAAGCTGAATTATACTTCAAGTATTCCAAAAGCCTAACTCATCTGATGTTTTTATCTTGTGTTGAGTTAAGTTTCTTAACAGAACTAAACTATTTGACAGATGGAAGTGTATTATTTTAGATGTCACAATAACTTGTCATGAATCAGAAAATACTTAACAAAGATGAGTCTCTGCCTACAAACAGAAAACATCTGACTTACTTCAGGTAAACAGCTATTCTAAACTAACTAAAATGACTGAAATTCTCCCCAAACTAGTACTTACTACCTCAGTATGTCTTTTTAGTTTTATCTCCCAATCTGTTCATGTCCTCAGAAGTTAACCTCAATTATGTGAGATATACAAGTTGTTTAACAGTAAAAGGAAAAATACACACCAAAATTTGAAATGTTAGAATACTTACATTTTCTGTAGTTCCAGTAATTACATGGAGGCCATCATAAGTTGATTTAATATACATACCCTAAGAAAAAACACAGCATCAGAAAAACAAGTGAAGCAAACTGAAATATTTTCAAGTTTATTGTAATTTCATTTACAAAAAAAATTGTCCTATCAAATTAAAATTGCCCCAGGGATGATTCCATGATCCAGCAAGGCTGTCTTTAAACTGGTAAGTTCCTACCTGAATGTTCTGGTTTCTAAAGTTTGCCTAAAGAAGCCTGTACTCAGCTTAACCAAATACTCGATAAGTTGATAATTGCCTATGAAACTTATAAAATGCAGCATGGCGATTCAATATCCTGAAGAAAGAACACACCTCACTCCCCTCGAAATCCATACCATATGTTCTATGACAAAATGAAAGTTACAAAGGGAAATTCAAATACTGGGATGTTATTAGCTTATTATAATTGATAGATATTGCTCAATAAAAAGTAGGTTTCTACAGAACCACTTTAACTGCTGGAGACAGAAGAATGATAAAATACTGTTTATAAAAACCTTTTTTCTTCTGCTCTTTCGTGTTATCTTACATTTTCTATTTCTTATTGATAAAAGTTTTAATAATTACATCCAATCATCTCTATATCAATAATTAAGATGTAATGCATGGCAAATCTTCCTCCCAATAAAGAGGGTGAGATTCCGTTCTCCATTTAAATAAAGCCCTTTTAGAAAAAGCTTTAAAGTTTAAAGATTATCCAGAAATCTTCAAACTGTGCAAGTTTTAAGAGCAAATGAAAGCTTTAAATTATGCATAGGGACAGGACATTAAAAAAAAAAATCACAAGAAAGTGTTCACATTTTGAATACTGAAATATTTTCATTTAAGTAAATCAGAAAAAAAATAAATGATTCAGTGAAGGCCTTTTTTCCTTGTGTGAGGAGAATTCTGTTACTTTAAATTCTCTTTGGGGAAAAAAAATCAGAGTTTTACTTCAAAAGTGCTTTGCATTTCAAAATACTGATTTTAAAAATTAAAAAATACTAATTTTAACAAATGTGAAGTCTAAAGTATAAGGGACTTAACAATAACTAACAACAGCATTTCAGAAAAAGCATTCATTGAAGCAATTATGTAAAGTAGACAACTACTATGCTAATTTCCCATACCTTTATGTCAATTATAAATTTAGATACTTGAATGTACATGTGTTTTCATTGAAAATAAGTAAGAAAAACAAGAAGCAGTAAGTTCATGGTATGGAACTATTAAGAAGTCATTGGGTAGGTTTTAATTCTGAAAAGTCATTTCAATAATGTCATATGTCTAAGATGTTGGCATTAGTTCCAAAAATGGCCGAAGCTGGGTCTCTAGTGTGAAACAAAATGAATGCAATTTTGAAAGATGTTCATTTATCTGTGAATTCTAGTTTCTTATATGAAAGTTCACCAGTTTATACAAAATACATAACTAATCTCAACAAAAGTACAAGTAGAATTAATTAAGAAATTGGCTAGTACTTCTTGGCTATAAACATGTGGTAATATTCAACTATATACTGGTGACAACTGTATAAAATAGTTTTGAGGTTAATATTTATCACATTATTTATTGGAAGATAATATAATGGTGCTACTATAGAACCTAGAAGAGGACAAGATCCTTGCAATCTTTTCCCCCACAGGAATTAACAAAATGACATCAAATTAATAAAGGATCTTCAAGTACATTTGTAAGACCTAAACATTAAATTTTGTTTTAGTTGGTTTACATAGAAGGATTATGAGAGGATTAAGTGGAAAAGGCCAATGAAAGAAGCAATATATATTGCTTGGACACACAAAACAATCATCACTCATCATTATTTATCACCATCATCACTAACATCTACTTGATAAAATGTGCTAGGGACTGTCATAAGTGTTTAACATTAATTTCACAGTAGTCTATGAGACATAAACTATCATTACCTCTGCCTTAGAAGTAAGGAAACTAAGGTACAGAGAGGCAGGGCAGTTGGCTCAAGGTGAAGCCAGGTTTCAAGACCAGGCAATCTCACTCCTGACCACCAGGCTCCTAATTTACAGATTTATTGATAGTTAGGAAAGTTGTACACTTTCACTTTTCTTATTAGAACATATTTGGCAACTGTAGATATTGAGTCAAAACATTCACTGTTTAACATCTATTCTAAAAAGACTAAGACTTCTCTAGCACACATACATTCTGTGTAATGTGAGAGTTCAAGATTTGCAGATACTAATATATATGCAATAGATAAACAACAAGTTCATACTGTATAGCACAGGGTACTCTATTCAATATCTTGTAGTAACTTATGGTGAAAAAGAATATGAAAATGAATATAGCTATGTTCATGTATGACTGTAGCACTATGCTGTACACCAGAAATTGACACAACCCTGTAAACTGACCATACTTCAAATCTATCTATTTATCTACACAAAAAAAAGAGTAACTGGATTAGATATTCTATAAATTTATTTTAATCACCCATTTCTTCTGACAACTCGAAGCAGAAGTTTATTATATTTGTCTCCACACTTCTTTCAACACTGCATTACTGATTATGAATTAAAGTGTTTGACAAGAGCTCTACATCGTTTCATAAATGATCAGGTCATAGAGAAAGTCTAGTAACCTAAGTAAGATAAATGTTTGGAAAAGACATTATAGTCATTGGGATAATAGGAAATCATGGAGATAATCTAGTTATAACTTAGGAAATAAAATTTGTATGTAATTATTGCACATACCAGGAACTTTAAGTGGCAATTGTAAGCTAAAGCAAGTATCTAATAGTTATAGGAAGAGGATTTCATCATTATTTATATATAATTAAATGTTATATAATTTATATTTAATCTAATTTTTTTCAGATGGATAAAAATATAAATGCTTAAAGAAGGATCTTAGCTATGTGTACAGAGTTCAATTCTAGCAACTTCAAAGTTATGAGCAATAAAATAGAAATAAAGCACATTTTTAAATGCCCCAGAGAATGAAGATATTTTGTTTTATGCAATATTTCTGTTTCTAACCTAAATAAACTATTTGTTGTAATTGCTTTTAATAATCAAGACTGACTTCTTCATCCTTCTCATCTCCCTCTTGCAGTACTAATGAGAAAAATGGCCAAAAGTCAGGCACCAAAAGAAAGTAAGAGAAGAAACAAGTTGCTTGGATGAATTTCAAATTAATCATCTTCTGAATAACGAAGAGTCCACAGAAATACATCTCATCACCTGGTCGCCTCTGAGAAATGGTCAAACAGCAGGAGGACATGTAATTCAAATGGTTCTTTTTTCTGGCACTGAGACAAATGTGGTCTTCCATTTCATCAAAATTTTCATTCTTCTTTCATTTTTTTTAAACCAATTAATTAATTCTGGAGCTGACTCGAACAGATCCCTCTCTTTAGCTCATCTTGCCAAAATAACATTTGCTTCACTGTTTCCAAAAGTCAGTTAACCATCCGGAGCCAAAGCAACCTCATAGTCAAGTCAATGGAATAAGGCATAATTGGAGATAGTCCAAGTGCCTAAAGAGCAGAAGAACTCTGAGGCAAAGAGGCTTCCCCAAGGATGACCCCCAAGCCCTTTCCTCTCTTTTCAACCCATCTCTTGGCTCTGATCTAGTTCTGATATGTTCCAGTAGCTCTCATTTTCTTTCCTTTAGTTTTCTGCCAATTATTGCTGTTTAAAAGCATTTTAGACCAGTTTGATAGGTTTTAACCATTACTAAGCATGCTTCCCATCATTCCTTATAATGCCCAGGACTCAAAAATAAGAAGTCCTAGGAGATAGGACTAATTAGGTAGAAAGCTGATGAACAATCTATCCAGCTTATTAGCGCAAGAACAGAACAGTTACTATTTACCTATGAGAGACATTCGGTTTTGAAACAGGCAGAAGAGCTTCTGCAGATGTTTTAAGCTGATTAAACTTCATTAAAGCTTGGTACTCTCCCACCTCTTTCTATTTCTTTCCTTCATTTAGACACTTCCTATGGCTAAGCACATGTTAAATGTTACCAAAATCCTCAAATCTATTTCAAATGTGACTGACAAAACTTACTTAAAAGTGGCTGGTTTTTACAATGATACCTTGAGTAAGTCACATAAAAATTCTACTTGGTCGTCTCCTCTTTAAAATGAATCACAAGAAATAGTTTTATAATTAACTCTTTTTATTAATATTCAATATGCTAGGTTTTTCTTTTCCTCTCTTGGAAATACTTTCCCAATGAAGTGCTGACGACTGTTCTTTAGAATGGATTTTTCTAAGTAGTTCCAGTTTTAAAATAATCCCCCTAAACTTCTCATATGTCACATTACCAATTTCAAGTTTAAATGTGGGATAATGGAACAAGCTTTCATAAGATGTACCTCATTTAGATTTACCTGGATTTAAACCCTGCCTCTAATGTGTATTTACCTGTATGTCACACAGGGCAAATTGGTGAAGATGTGTAATTCCATTTTCTCATGTGCAAAATGAGAAAATTAATACCTACTCTATAGAGCTGTGAGGATGATACCTGGCAAATGGTAGGCACTTCCTTTCTTTTCTCTTGAAGCTCTTTCCCATACTAACTGAATCTGGTTCTTAGCATTTTAAGTTCATGACTATTCCAAAGAGCAGACTCGGATCTACTTCCCTGGAATTAAAAAAGTAAAAGACCTGTCCAGGGTTATCCCTTCATTAAGAAAAACACCACCACCAAGACTTCATCCAGTCTGTTAATTAGCACTGTGTTGACTCACTTCACATGGTTATTTTTCCCCATAATTTCAGTGGAAATTAGAGGGAAAAAAATCAGGCTCTTTTCTCAGAACAATACCATTCTTAGAACCACAAACTTATAGAGCTAGAGGAAGCTATAGAGAGGAACTAGTCCACTCCTTCCTGCCCCCAAAATTCTGCAGATGAAATATCAAGGCCAAGGAGGTTAAATTTACTCCCTCACCTCCAGATCACACTCACAGCTATATTTTATGTAAGTGATTTGCATCCAGGTTTTCTGACTTCTAGTCTAATATAATATATTAGTTCATAATTTCCCATTCTACAAATCATGCTTAGAGAGCTTTCTTTCCTTCAGAACTAATGAAAGGGTAAGATATAGAAAGGAAAATCTTTAATAGGTGGAAAGATGTTTTAATTAAAACTGTACTTTGCAAAGTTAACAAAAAAGAATACTAAGAATGTAAAATCATCATTATTACTTCAAGTAACTTTATAAATGTTAGAAATAAGATTTTAAAACTAATCAAAGTTAGATATAACACATAGGTTACAATGACAACATACTTTGGCTATGTCTTAGATGCTGGTTTCCATCTTTCCAGGAAAACATGGATAAAAGCCACAAAAGCACGAGGAGCTATGGTTACCCAAAACTAAGTTGCTACATATCAGGAGAAAAGTCACTCTATAGAACACATGGCTTTAAACTAAAAAAAATCACTGGTAATCAATGAAGGCTTTCCCCTCGGTTACAGTTATATAGATATACATATACAACTGAAGAAGAAAACCCATGTAAGAATTTACCTGCTTAGAGAGCTTTAAGAATATATTATCTGAATTAAATTGTTAACACTAGTTTCCAAGATTGCTATTTCCTAAAATATCATTAATAGTATCCTTAGAAAATTCATCTATAAGGAGAAAGTAGAAACACCGTAGAACCAAACTAACATGTAACAGTTGTGTAGTAGGTAAGATATTTTCTAGCCAGTTTCTTGGTTTTTTTGTTTCTCCCTCATTAATATTAATATTATATGCTTTCTTTTTAGAGGCTTATTAAAGAAAAACTTCTCCCTTGGGTTAAATTTAGAACCAATGCAATTTTTAATCAGGTGAACAAAATACAGAAAATGATTATCTTTATTATTATATAATAAAAAATACATCTCATAGATGTTAGCCTTGTTTTGGCAATAGCCATCTGCTTACTCACCCTTAAAAGAAAGAATGGATGAGAGTTATAAAGAATATTGAGTTTGTTTAGCTTACACAACCTAAGGGAAGAGAGACCTATTAAAATTGCAACAAATAAAAGCATAATAAACAAAACAACCACTTGCATGGGTAAGGTAACACTATGGTTCTTAATTTAAACTTTCTTTAAACCTAAGGAACTTTGGTAGGGGGTGAAAAATATAATTAAAGCGAATTTATTTATCAAAGTAAATAGGATAATTCAGAAATCACCATTTAAACTTCTCTTTCATTTATCTCTACAAAATTTCTTATAATGACTAACTCCCATTACCTTAATTCCTCTAGAAAAAAATACCAAAACATTCAAACTTTATTAAAATTCATAGATTCCCATATTTGGGGGCTGTTCTGCCCAAATCATTAGCTGTTGGTGGATGGAGGCTTTGATAAACATGGTATCTCTTACCAGCCCTTCACTTGGTTTAATGTTTGCCAGCTGAATCACTTCAAGGTGGGCAGACTGTGAAACCAGAGGATCTGAGGACAGGGATATGATGTGGTCACAGACTCCAGAAAGAGTTTTACACTGAAAACAACAAAAATTATGGTAAACACATGTTGTAAGTAGCATAAAGATCACTTTTTATTATAACATTTTTTTACAAGGAAAAATAAAAGAAACAGTAGAAGACAGTAGTTGGCATTTTATTCTATAAAATCTGTATTAAAAAGGTATTCAGGTTAAACAACACACCTATATTCTAAATTATGGATATAAGAACTATGCAGCAAAATATTCAAGGAAGTTATGGTTATGTTTTGTTTCCATTATTTGATTCATCTGACCTAAAATAAAATGATTGTTTCTAAATAATCTTAATAATCTGAGAACTTATTGATAACAACTACTGGATGGAAGTGAATTCAATAATTTAGAAAACGTTGATGGTTTTTACTTCATAATTAGAAAAGTCAAAAAAAAAAAAATTCCAACCAAAGTCCAGGGAAGATGAATCTCCCAAATCTGCTTGGTGAACTCCTTCTACTTATTTGTCTACTTTTTCCTGCTCAAGGTTACCTTTATATAAAGTTTGCCCCCTCCTCCAGGCAAAGTCTGGCACTTCCTCAATCCTGCTTTCTTAGTATTCTAGGAACAGTCTAAAATTGCACGATGACTCCATTCTAAAACCCTCTAAGGCATATACTATGTCCTACTCATCTGACTTGTCTTCCTGCCCTATCCATAACAGACAAATCCTAACACATATAAGGTACTCAATAAATATAAGCTGAATAAACTGAAAAGCAAATGACCTTTAACAATTAGTAGATTGGCTTGACTGTGGACAGAAAGCTAGTGCTTATAGTTAGGACAAATCTATTCATGCTGATAGAGAATAATAGATTTTAAATGTATGTTATATCCAGAATGGTATGGTTAAGTCTTGGACATGGTAAAATCATCAATAAATAAGAACACAGGTGAATGAAGCTTGGAATATAGTGTTCTAAAATGTTCTGGCCCTTGGATGCTTCATAGACTTAATGTACTTACTGAAGCCTGATTGTTCACCATTTGAGACTGTTTTATTATATTATTTATTTATTTATTTATTTATTTATTTATTTATTTATTTATTGCCTTTACTGTAAGAGGACCCACAATTTTGCAGCACTCAGGGTGTGACCTTCTATCCATCTTCAACATGTTACATTCGTTCTGTGACCACTGCATCACTCTACTGTAAGGGAGATAGTTCCCTCTGCCTGCTCAGGATAATGACTTTATTTGCTACATTTCATAAATTGTCTACAGCCTCAGTCTGTGCTGGGTTCAGCTTCTTTACTCCACAGAAACTGACAGGCTAAATTTCTCTCCCTCATTGCAGTCCTGCTTTTTGCATCTGCTTCTCAATACTGCACTTTTATTGTGGCTATCAGCATCTACGGACTGACAGTGGCCAGCATGGAAAGAACATGGGCTTGGTACGAAGAGATTTAGGCAATCCCCACACTGCCAGTTACATCCTGTGTGACTGTGAACAAGTCATTTTATATCCTTGGGGTTCAGTTTACTTATGTAGAAAATGGGGTAATAAAATCACTTCATATCGCTTACATGACAGATCAGGATAACGTATAAAAAAAGAGCCTATTACAGATCCTGTCCAAAGAAGACACTAAATAAATGCTTATTCTCTCCCTGTTGCTTTCTCGACCCTTATAGGGTTCACCTCCCATTCATGGGATGAATTATCTCATTATTCTTAGTTTCATGGCCTCGTTGACCATCTTACAATGACCAGTAATCACACTGCTTGGTCATGATGGACAGTTCACATCTGTACTCTCTCTGATGTTCAAGCTTCAACGTTCTCAAGAGATACAATGAAGGCATTTACCCTGAAGAGCTGCTAAGCAAAGTGCCAACAGGAAGACCACCTCTTAAAAATAGAGAACCCCACAGGGCTGGCTTCATGGACGTGTGACCTGTGTAATCGCACAAGGGCGTGCATTTAGTATTATATTCTGCTGTTAACATTTTGGAATTCTCAATTGTTTTTGAACAAGGGGCTCGATGTTTTCATTTTGCATTGGGTCTCACATACTATGGAGCCTATCCTGGGACCCCACTTTCTCTCTCTGAGTTATTTTAAGTTCTTCTTGAAAATATTCATCAGCAGCCATGGGGAAAAGGATACAATGGAGGCACTTAACATATAAAAACTGGCTGCAGTTCAAACTGCTGCTGCTTGACAGAAAGAAAAACAACTTGGAGTAGATTTAAATCTTTTTCAGATTCCTTTCCTTCCATATGTGGTTACATTTTCATTCTTATTTTCTCTTTGTCTCAAGGGGAAAGATAACATTGTTAATTCTGAAGGGTTTCTATATAGGATACTTTAATTGCATTATAATCTGAAAGTTAGGAACTCAGTATGCTAAAAGGAACACTTTGTGGTTTCTACAAATTGAAGCATATTTCAAGAGTCCAATGTATAAATCAATAGGAAGGTAATGGATAAAAATGGGCCAACATGTGTGCAAGACAACACTTGTGCCCTCATATAACACACTGGTAATGAGCAATAGTAGCTCTCCTATTCAAGCACTGGCAGCACTTAGAAGTGGAGAAGGAGGAAAGGCGGAAATACTAGACTGTAAAAGTTTTAACAAAAAAGAAAATACCAATTAAATCCACCGTATTAAGTTGTAAATCATTTTTTCGGATTCCTCTTCTTAAGTAATTTTCTTTGCCAAATGCCTGCTATGTGCTAGATTTGCTGGGAATATGAGATGAGCAAAACATTGACTTTACCAGCAAAGCTATCAGGATTTAATAGATTAAAAATCTTGGAAAAAATAATAGAAAGACTGCTGCCTGTTTTATATAATATATTTAACATGTTCTTGTAAAAAGTGAATTTGTTCATTCAGTGAAATCGTGGTATTATGCTGTTATCATTTTAAAACACTGTATTATTTATTGCTACCTAATAGTGTATCCCGGAAAAAGATTAACTATATTATAGCATAGCAAGAAAAATACATTCTTTTTTTGTTTGTTTGTTTGAATTGTAAAAAAATACATTCTTTATTATTATAAGTTAACAACAATATTATAGAGTACGTACTCATGTGTCTGGCACTACGCTAAATACTTCATTATTTCATGTATCCTTCTAACAACTTCCTGAAGTAGTTATTACTATAGCCAATTTACCAGATGAGAAAACAAGGCTAAATAAATAGATCAAGGTCATTGCCTTGGCAAAGGAAACACTTGAATTCTTCATCATTATGCTTACCATCTCTTATTGCGATCCTTAAATCTCTACTTGTTTTTGATCAGTTTCACTTTGTATTGTTTAAAAATCTATGTCAGTATTTAATGGATATTGTATAACATGTTTAAACTACACAGTATAATGAAATATAAGGTGAGCCTGCAAGTGTTCCTGCAATTTAGAATGCAGTTCAGATAAGGACTAGTAGATCTGAGACTGTGAAAGACATAGCTCTCTGGGAAAACTTAAAGCAATTTTAGCAGCAAAAGGACAACTCTGTTCTACGTAGAAGATGACTGGTAACCACTTTTGTATAAAAGGGATTCTTCTGATTTTTTTTGGTAATATTTATACCAAAGGATTTTAAATTCTATTTATCTTAAGTTTTAAAAACAGAAGGAGAGTTTTAAATTTTAAATTAAAGCCTAGTAAGTAATATGCCTTTAATAAAGCTAAAGGGAACATAAAATGGTAATGAGTATTATAACTGACCCTCTGGATTCTGTTATAAACTACCCAAGATGGCAACAAAGGATTAGTGACTGAATAGCAGTTAACAGACAGGGCTAGCTATGACTTAAGAAACTTTTAAAAACAGAAGAGTGTCACAGGCTGGATTTAATGATTTTGTTATTTTTTTTCTTTCCATTTGTTTATATTAATTTCAAGTATGAATTAATATAATTAATAGAGCATATTCTCAGGAAGAAATGGGAGGTATTCATACTATGTTCTATATTCATATTATATTTTATATAGATTTGCATATATTGTGTATGGCTGGTTCACCCAAATCTGAAAGTTCCTAAGGGGAAAAAAGATCCGAACATAGCGCACTTAGTATAAAATAAATAATGGCTTTAACAGTTGTAAAAACAACATTTTAGTCACTGTGGAGATTTGAAAAACAGCAACTCAACATTAATATACTAACCAATAACAGATAGCATTATTTCATTATCTCTGAAGAGCATTCCTTCATTATTACTGAATTTACCAGACAACTTCCAGATCAATATGTGAAGCTTCAGCTACTGTATTTTAAAAAAGAAAGGAAATGCAGAAAGTGTTCTAAGTACAAACAATAGTGAAAAGGTAAGGAGTAAGAAAGAAATCCTTTATCAGCCTTGGAGCACACTTAGCCAGACAGACATGACTGAGCTACTTAAAAGTATTTTTATTTATATTTTTCTAAGTAAGGGGAGTACTGGTCAGTTATTCTTCTAGTATATTGGAGGAAATGAAGATTAAATTTAGATTAAAAATCAGAAATTCATCTGATATAGGAAAGAATTTCAGGCTCATAAGCTTAACAAAAGGTTTTACAAAAGGAAATTCCTACTTCTGGGTATATACATTATATAAAAGGAACAAGAGTATAAAACCAAGATAAACTGAGCAAACAATAAACAGATGAATATGCATTTTAAGATGGAAGAATGTCATCAAAGCTACAATTTAAGTACAGCTTAAACAATCCAGGTTTCTTATCAATAACATGGAAAATAAAAACAAAAAGTTTAATTTTGATAAATAGTGTATACACAAAAAGTAGTTATTGAGGTAAATAATACTTCAATTAAAATAGTCTAGAGGACAGAGCATGTATTTATTGGCTTATATGTTAGTATAATTCAGTATTAAAAATCATGCAACTCTGTGTCAATTTAGGATACATTTGCATTGTATCTGGTGAACAAGACAGGCTTTGTTTTTTACAAAATATTACACATTTATTTAAATATTAAACAGTGAGAACTCTAAATGATGTAAGCCTCATTCAGAAATACAGTACTTCAGTACTGTTGAGCTAGCAATTTTGCACTTCTAACTATGATAGTTTCCTAACAAGACAGGAGTGAACAATCATAGGTAACTTTGAAAGAGTTCACAAACAGAATTTAAATTGATATTTAAAAGTATTATTCTACATACATATTTCCTAATGCAGGAAGAATTTCTTGCTCATATGAGTAAAGAGAACTGAATGAGAAACAATTTTTAAACTTAAAAACTAATATAATAGAGTAAAATTTCAATTTTAAACCAGTGTAAAAATTATATCTGTATACAACAAAGATTAAGAGTTTCAAATAGCTTCAGAAAGCAACTGTAGGTGCAAATAAATAATAAAGGTCATATCAACTTTGTTCCAACAAGGCCTAGAAAACTGTGATCCCTTTAGGTTTCGAACTCTGATGGTGGGGGAAAAGCTCAATAAAACAATTAGCAAAGTGGAAAGAAACCACCACCACTGCTTCATTAAATCAACAATCACTGAGTATCTGCTACATGATTCAAATGGCAACTGCTACATTCAAGGATTTCACAACCTGGGATAGTGTTTCCGGTGAAATATTTGGCTTTGTCCTTAACATGACTGATGTTAAGCATGCTGCTGTTGTGTTCCTGATAACGGAAAAGAAGCAAGAACACTTTAAAAATAACAATCACCTAAGAATTACGAGGTTAGTACTGAACAGTGACAGAACATCAGTCCCACTGTGCACCTACTTTGATGAGCAAGAAGTGGACTCGTGACACTTCCAGCTTACTTACGACGACCTTCTTGAGACATCGTAATATGAATGAAAGTTGAGACAAGAGCCTCCACCACTCCTCTGATTTCCAATAGGGAAACAGAGCCAGGAGTCCCCAGACAGATGAGAGCACTCATTAGAAGGCACCCTACTTTCTAGGCTCAAGATTGATAAGGATCTGGATATATTAGTGGCTCAACTAAGATATAGGTTATTAGGAAGATAATTTACTTCAGATTCAAATAGCAAGAGTGAAGCAGTTTGTTACAACTGGATGAGCTTCTGGAAAATCCAGGCATTGTATATTCAGTTTATGGGCAAATAGGGAACAAACAGCAGAAACCCGGAAGCAATGTCTTTAATTATAGTAGAAAAATTCAAAGTTGTCATATGTGATTTTATGGAGAAAAGAGCTAATTACATGGTACCAGTTATCAATTTACTGGCTCTCAGCTTCAAATTCGTCCTTCAGTGCTTGCTCTATGATAATAGGTAGGACTTTATGAATATTTCTGCTTTATAATAAGCACAATAAGCACAATGTTAAATTTTTGTCACTAAAAGGTGCTGAAGGGATACTGCAGGAACAAAACGATAATTAAAAACCAGATTAAAAGCATTATAAACACAGAATAAATCGTGGATTTATCCTCGGTGTGGGGGAGGGTGTCTGCCTACAAGCTGTGCTTCCTTGGGTACTGTCCCCCAGTCTGAGGACAAGCTTTAGAGTCTCTTTACATCTATATATATATATATGTATATATATATATATATATATATATATACACATAAGTACTCTTCTATCATAGGTTAACAGTTATTTAGAGTAAGCTTCCTTTAAGTTACTGTGTGATTTCCATCTCCAGAATGATTCAATTACCTCAAAGAAATCTTTACATTTAGGGTGACAAAAACCATAGTTTAAAAAAATCCAGTCTCTTTGATCACATAAAGTGTGGTCTTAGATTAAGACAGTCCTTCAGTTTATCTCTTTATGTGGCCATCACGTTTTCTACTGATTTTGAGTTAGTCATCAAAGAATTATGGCATTTAGACCTTTAAAATCAGACACTCCAATCCCCTGACTTAATCAGAGAGGCTAATTTAGTTCGTTCACAGCTAAAGTGAACAAGTGCCAGAACGGGATGAGGACACAAAACCTCTTTAACTCTCAAATTGGTGCTCTTTCTGCATTACTCTGCCTCACTTGATTCCACAACAAAAACAAATACTCTTTGAGAACAAGGATTGTACACTCAGAGTCAGCCTGATTATGAAAGTATTTTACAATGCATACTGTGTTCAGCAAATACGATGTTAGTAAGAACATCCATAAATATATCAACTTATACACTGTCTATCCAAATTATAGTAAGGCACACTAAAAACAGATTATTTTAATTTTTTATGTGCGGTCACATTCCCTTTAGTATATATACATTTTTTTCCATCACAGAAAAGACAAACATCTAACTCCATCATGTTCTGATTGGATTTCTTCATTCCTGAATAGGACATCGGTTGTCTGGAAGTTAATTTATAGTTAAAATAATTTATAAGGCAGTAAACCATCAAACTGCCAAAACCTGAAGATAATCTAATACAATACTCAAGAAATCAGTGCCCATTTCAGTAACAGTATTAGTGTAATTCTTTGGGCTGGCCAGAAAGATTGTGAAGGGGGGCCAAGATAGGTCACATTAACTTCAAAATAAAAAAAAAAAAGCATCTGAATGCTTTTCATCTACAAAACCCAGTATTAGAATTCATGTTTTAATGCAGTTAACCATAATTTGTATGTTCAAATGCTACAGTTACAACCAAAATGTCAACCACACAAAAGCATTCAGTTTGCAATGGACCAAGATCACAGCTTAGAGAAGAGTCTACTAACTGGCAAAGCTGCCTTTTCACAGCATCAAGGACCTTCTGAAGACCAACAGAAAATTATTTTTATAAAATCATTAGAGTGCACTGTTTTTGAGACATCTCTAAAAGTAAAATATTAATATGATCACTTTTATTTTATTATGGGGCATGGTGTTGCCCTAGTACTTACATCTTCAAGGTTTTGGGAGATTAGGGGAGGAAAACTATGGCTACATAAACGACAGGATGCAGACGGTGGCGCAAAGCCTAAGATGAGCTTATTTTCTCCTCCAAGCTTTTCTCTTAACCCAACTGTTGATTCTGTACAGTTTTAGCCATTTCTAGTCTAGATAGCAGAGAAGGCACAATAATCACAGCCAAAATGGATCTTAGGAGTAGAGGTCAACATTTAAAGAAAGGGAAAAATTATATACAAAAAGATCATGAAATAAAACAGATAGTTAACTGGCCAAAATAAGCCTAATTCACAATCAAACCTAAGAAAGTAACAAACAAACAAAAAAAAATAAAGACAGGAGAGAGAAGAGGAGAGAGCATTCACGAAAATGCCCTGTAAACTGTAAAGTACTATACAATTAAAAGATAATACTAACAGTAAAATAATAAAATAGGCATTCAGTCTATTTATTCCTCTTATTATGTTTATAAAAACAATGGGGTTAAAATGCTAGTACAATTAAATGCCATATACAAGATCACACTGTTGGTTAACGTCAAAGGTGTATTTGAGCTCAGTACAATCTAACATAAACAGTGTGACTCTAATGCTCATGCCTAGCCTGGCATTTCCATGAGTTTATCAAAGCTGAAAAGTGTTCCTGGCTCACCGACTAGAGCAGCAGGGCTGTGACAAGCAGAGTAAGTCTGCTAAAGCACAAGGTCTGAAATGGCTTCTCAGGAATGCTTCTCTCCCCAGAGTCAAAGCCTGTAATGAAAGGTAGGAATGGGGAGGAAGTAGGGTACAGAACTGAAGAGAACTCCAGATTCCCTGTAACTGTTTTACTGTATAAAACAGTGATCTGGGCAGAGCAAAAACCGATGGCTCCAACATGCCAGGGAATGTGTGTAATCAAGGACAAAGCCTAACCGAGAGGGAGTATCAGATCGAGAGGTGAAATACATTACTCTTTATCATCAGTTGACAGCCATTCAGAAAAATAGTACCCTAATATCTGTACTTCTTTTTGTCCTTTACGGTTGCACTCTGCCATCTGTTCCATTATATTTAATGGCAAATTCCAAGGAAACTCAAGCTGTCCAGTCTCCTTTGATTCATTCTCACATTTCACATTAATAGACATCTCTGTCTACTACTGGAAACAAACAACCAATCCTCCTTTCTGCCCAGCTTTTTGGTCTTCAGAGTCTACTACTTTCCCATTTTAAGCATAAACAACTCTCTCCAATTGTAAAGATAAAAAGGGTGAACAGGAAATCTAGCCTAAGGATAGTCCAAGTCACTTATGACTATTTCACTATGTGTAGCATAAAATTATCCATTAAAGGCCATCAGGATTACAAACATACTAAATGTATACTTTTATAATTTTTCATTATAAAAATAATGCAAACTAACTGAAGGAAATGGAGAGGACATCTGAAACAAACGAAAAATCAGCTGTTATCTTACAACAGTAGATATTAATATAGAATATTTTCTTTCCCAATTTTCAATGATGATTTATTCTGTTTATAATGCTTTACCCTGGTTTTTACTTAACATTATCATTTAGAATCTTTCCATTAATTTTGGCACAAAATATTTTAGGTATATTCATACATTTATGTATGAATAGTTTATTTAAAAATCATATATTCACAAATAAAATTTCAAATAGTAACTATGAACAGTAAATATTTCATCCTGTGAATGCACCATACTTTACCAAAGCATTACCCTATTATTTCCTATTTTTCATTATTACATATAATGCTGCTATAAATACTTTCCACAGAAAATGTTACTGTGTTTTAGAATTTATTTTTAGACTAGATTTCCAAAATAGTATTGGAATATGAATTCTGGGGCCAGACTACTTGAGTTAAAATCCTGTCCTAAACCCTTTTCAACTATGTCACTTTAGGAAAGTCATCCAAACTCTCTGTGTTTCAGTTTCCTCATCTGTAAAGTGGAGATGACAGTAATAGCATGCACCTTTATGAGGAACAAATGAGTTAGTTTGCATACAGCATTTAAAATAGTGCCTGAGGTATACTGTAAATACTACATGCTAGTATTAATGTTTTTGAGCCCTGAAAATGACTAAAACTTAAAAAGGTTTTATGAATGTACATGCCAAGCAGTGAAGTATGTCCATTCCAATTTCATCAGATTCTCACCAGCATTTGGATATTATTTGGATATTTTTAGTGTGTGTAACAGTGTGTGTATTTGTGCTTATGAATTGATAAGATGAAAATTTGTATTTTGTTTTCTGAGGATGACTGCCACTGGAAAGTCATGGTAGTCTTTATGATTTAACTTAGAAATGCAGAGCTTGTTTCTTTAAAAAATATATAAATCCAATGACATTTGCATTATCTTTTCGAGCTATCATTAAAAACCCTCATTTTAAAAATACTAGTGAGAACTCACATACTTTCTTATTCCTCACCATCTGTTATAGACTCAATGTTTGTGAACCTCCCAAATTCCTATGTTAAAACCCCAAGGTGATGGTATCTGGAAGTGGAGCATGTGAAAACTGATTAAGTTATGAGTTTGGAACCCTCTTGAATGGGATCCCAGAGAGCTTCCTCGCCCCTTCAATCGTGTGAGGACACTCTCTGAATCAAGGAACAGGCCCGCACTAGACACTGAATCTGTTGGTATACTATTTTATTATTTTTTTAAAAAATAACTCTTATTGTGAGAAAAGTAATACACAAGGACATGACCCTCTAGTGAAGGCTGGGCCATTTTGCATACAAAGGCCAGGAAGGGAAGTAGAATAAGAACATGGAAATACAAGTGCTTTCTGAGCTGAACTGACTGGTTAGTGCCTTCCACTGTCTCAATCATCATTAGACAAGATCTTTAAAGTCTCAAATTGCCAAAGTAAATATACTGCATTCATTTCTAAACTTCAATGTTGCTTATGTTGTCCCGCATTTCTAAAAGAGGTGAAATCATTAGGATAGACAGCACCAACTAAGAAATAGATTTACAAAAAAAGCAGCAAACTGTGGACTAAGAAGAAAGAAGATGCCTTTCTACAAAGTATAATGTACTCACACTCAATATTTCTAGTAGTAAAATAAAATACCTGCAAGATCATTAATTGATTAAAAAAATATTGTCATGTTAAAACCTAGAAGGTTGGCGAGTATAGAATCACAGCAGAGGCAGTTTGATATTTTATGAAGTATTTCATTCAAATGACAGTAGAGGTGAATTACTTCTGTTATACAACCAAGTATTTTTCTCTGACCTCTTTTTGTCACAGTTTAACAGTGAAAAATTCCAATATCAAATTGTCTTCTCCAGATTCTTAATTTTATTATATTCCAACCTTGCTTTATATTACATTAAAATCCTGTATCCTATTTTTTTATTAAGTTACAACAGAATAGTTATAACTAATATAACCTGTTAAATTTTGACTCTTTTGTACTTTTCCTATAAAATACACCAGGCTTACTTTTTTTTTTTACAAGCTGCAGCTTTTAATTTAATAACTAGTTAAAATAGGGAATATAAAATTTTTAATGAAGATGAAAATTAATCCAAGTATACTTACCACATGAAGAATTTTATTCTCTGTTTCATATACAGTACAATCCTAAAAAAGAAAAAGAAACAGACACATTAGTTTAAAAAAGAATCAAGCATTCTTTTAAAAATACTTCCTTAGGAATTATACTACAATTTTAAAGTCTTGAAAATTCAAGCAAAACAGCAATAAGAATGGGGAAAAAACCTGGAATGCTATATGCCAAAATATTCACAGTAGTTATCTCTGATGGTCAGTTACAGGGATATTCTTTTTTATTTTATTTTATTTTATTTTACATTTTCAAATTGAGTAATAGTTATTGTACAATGTTGTGTCAAACTCTAGAGTAGAGCACAATTTTTCAGTTATACATGAACATACATATATTCATTGTCACATTTTTTTTCACTATGAGCTACCACAAGATCTTGTGTATTTTTCCCTGTGCTATACAGTATAATATTGTTTATCTATCCTGCATTTTAAAATTGCAGTCTGTCCCTTCCCACCCCCCGCCCCCTTGGCAACCACAAGTTTGTATTCTATGTCTATGAGTCTGTTTCTGTTTTGTATTTATGCTTTGTTTTGATTTTTTTTTTATTTTTTAGATTCCTCATATAAGTGATCTCATATGGTATTTTTCTTTCTCTTTCTGGCTTACTTCACTCAGAATGACATCCTCCAGGAACATCCATGTCGCTGCAAATGACGTTATGTTGTCAGTTTTTGTGGCTGAATAGTATTCCATCGTATAAATATACCACAGCTTCTTTATTCAGTCATCTGTTGTTGGACATCTAGGCTGCTTCCATGTCTTGGCTATTGTAAATAGTGCTGCTATGAACACAGGGGTGCAGGTGTCATCCTGAAGTAGGGTTCCTTCTGGATAGATGCCCAGGAGCAGAATTCCTGGGTCCTATGGTAAGTCTATTCCTAGTCTTTTAAGGAATCACCATACTGTTTTCCACAGTGGCTTTCCTTGCTTCCCTCTCCCACTCTTAATGATTTAGATGTCTTCTTTTACAATTTTGTGTTTATTCTTTTTGTAATTCATGGCAGTTATCTCCTTTCCAGTTATGAGTTTCTCATTTTTTTAGCATCCTGCTTCTTTTCTATTTAGAGCTGACCTGTGAATATTTCTTTTAGCATGGGTTTAGTGTTGCTAAACTCTTTTAGTTTTTGCTTGTCTGTGAAATTCTTTATCTCTCCTTCTATTCTAAAGGATAGCCTTGCTAGATAGAGTATCCTAGGCTGCATCTTTTTTTCATTCAGGACTTTGAATATATCTTGCCACTCCCTTCTGGCCTGTAGTGTTTGTGTAGAGAAATCAGCTCAGAGCCTTATGGGGGTTCCCTTGTAACTCGCTCTTTGTTTTTCTCTTGCTGCCTTTAGGATCATTTCTTTTTCCTTGACTCTGGCCATCTTGATTATGATATGTCTTGGTGCGGGTCTGTTTGGGTTCTTCCTGTTTGGGACCCTCTGAGCTTCCTGTACTTGGATATCTGATTCCTTCTTTAGGTTTGGGAAGTTTTCAGTCATGATTTCTTCAAATACCTTTCCAATTCCCTTTGTTCTTTCTTCCCCTTCTGGAACCCCTATTATGCGTAGATTGGCATGCTTTATATTATCCCATAGGTCCCTTATGTTGTTTTCATTGTTTTTTATTTGTTTTTCTCTCAGCTGTTCTGATTGGGTGCTTTCTGTTGTCCTGTCTTCTAGGTCACTTATTCGTTCCTCTGCATTATCTAGCCTGCTTTGTACAGCCTTTAGGTCAGCTCTCATCTCAGCAAATGAGTTTACTAATTCTACTTGGTTCTTCTTTATAGCTTCTATTTCATTTTTGACATATTTTATATCTCTAAACACTATTTCTTTTAGTTCTTTCAGTACTTTGATCACTCCTTTTTTGAAATCTTGATGTAGTAGGCCATCAATGTCTATTTCCTTGATCGTGCTTTCAGGGGATTTCTCTTGATCTTTTAATTGGGAGTGGTTCCTTTGCTTCTTCATATTGCTCATATCTCTCTAGCACTGTGGCTTAAGGAGTATCAATTATCTAGTTCTCCTGGAGATGGTGTGCTCTTAATAATTTTATTGAGAGGTCTTTGTGTCTTCTCCCTGTTTCACTAACTCAGCTTGCTGTTTCCAGAGGCCCTCTGTTGGCGCCTTCGTCTGTGCTGCTCCCAGTGGCTGTCGGCTAGCAGATCGCGCCCCCTCCTAACACTGGGTCAGGAGCTGAGCTCTTACCCAGTGGGTGGGCTGGTCACTCCCCCTCCCGATGTCGCAGTCAGATGCTGCGCTCAGGGGGAGGCAGGTGGGCAGATCGTACCCCCTCCCAGCACCGTGGTCAGGTGCTGCATTCTACAGGGATATTCTTATTTTTGCTTAACTGCATTTTCTAATTTTACTAATTTTAAACACACATAATAAATGTCAATACACATTAGACATAAAAATATTGGAAAAATTATTGTAATCATTTCCTGTCTAAACTTTTACATGTGGATAAACATATTTTGCTGAAATAGTTTCAACATTTCAAATGTTAATTTATTATAGACTGGAACATTAAGAAAAACTAATATTTATTTCAATAGACATATCAAAATCTCAAGAAATGCTTTATAGCAAGCTATTAAACATACCTTATATTATGCATTTAAAATTGATACATGCTACCAATAAATACCAAGATTATAGTTCTTGCCTAAATTTGAGTCCCTGAAATTATAAAAAATTATTTAAAAAAATTCACCTTTGTCTGCAATTGCTAGACTTAAACTAAGCAGTAATATAGCAATGTGATCTCTGCTTAGAAACTTCGTGTTTCTATGGTTCAATTTCCTCAAGGAATTTATAAAATGGTATAAAATGGGCATGATTATTAGTCATAACTCAGTAAGAGTGTGTAAGAATCAATTGAGATAATGAGATAAACAGCTTAGCACAGCAGCTGGCATACAGTAAATGATAAATACATTTTACCTATGACTTATTGTTGTTCTGCATCATTATTTAAAAAATTTAAACTATTTTTACCTCAAAAATGTGGCTATCTAATTTTGAAAAAAATATCCATTTTCCACAGTACTGCATATTTCAAGGAATGAGAGTCCATTTCATTTTTTCCCCTGAATTTAATTTTAACAAAAAGGAATCTTGTTCAACAGTTTTTGATAATGTCATTTCACTACAGTACTTTGTCAGAAGTAGTACATATTCCCATCAGGGGCAAAATATTTAAAGTTCAATTCTGGTCTAATTCACTTCACAAACTAATAGAAATACTTAAGGATTGTGCCTTGCCATTCTGAAGGGCTCCTATGCCAAAGGAGTTTGTTACAAACACAATCATATCTATGTCTATATACTTTATATAAAGTCAACTCAATAATTCAGTATGAATTATACAGAGAGAGAAGCCAAGGTGTAGACAATACATTTATATTTGGGAAATGCATTTGTACTTACATCTCAATTTGAAAGAGTTCAATTTTACAAAGTTAACTTCAAACACAATTACACTGGGAAGAGATGACTTGGGAAAAGCTGGGAAGCAGCCCAGTCTCCCCCAAGCTGCCTCTACAGCTTGCTTCGGCTGTAATGGAGGCAAGTTTCATTAATACTTACCTTCCTAGAATCAGAGAATATGATTAAGCATTCAAACTTCAAAGAGATTCTCCTCAAGGAAAAAAGTAAATATGATCTAAATGTATATCATGCTTGTGATAGAATAATCACAGAGAGTAACTATTTCAAGTCTCTTCAAAATATACTTTACTTGTACATCCCTAGTGTGATATAACAAAAGAACTGTTAAAGTCATATACTATTTTCAGTAATTGTATTGTTGGTAGCAGTGTGTTATTCTGTTACTGTTTTGTTGAAATTGTTGTGTGTTTTATAGGATGAAGCAATAGAACAATTATATGATAGTATCATTCTATCACTCTTGGTAACATTGGTAAGTAATTTCATCATGGGAGAAAGCAGATATATAAGAAGTTAAGTAAAAACCTTTAGAGTCTCTTGATGTATTATGTATGTATATATGTATATATGTTTCTTTTAGCTCTGTCCACTGAAAAAGCCTAGAAACAATGACCAATCTATTAATAAGTGAACTCCCCCAGGTGGTGGTCTTCAAATACCATTTCCCAGGCCTTTGTAGAAAATGACTGATTCCAGGTCTGGGGTAGGAATTGAACAAGAGGAACTTGGATTATATTGTGATACAAGATAGAAAGAAAAAGACTACAAAGATTGTATCAGTAGGACTCAGAAGTCAGCAAGAAGAGATTCACACTGGCCAGAGATGGAAGAATTTGAGCATCTAAAAGGATAACAGCAATGGATGGAAACAGTAAATATTATTAAATATATTAATGTTTGATGCTAAATGTTAAATATACTAAATATATCCATATATTTAGTAACAGTTTAGTGATACTGAATATAGTAAAAACTAATTGGACAATATATAACAGATGTACTTTTTCTCTTGATTCAGCAAACATTAATCTACTGCACTAGGGATATAAAGATGAATAAAACATACCTGAGAGAAACAGATTAAGGAGATAGGCATTCACACAAATAAGTTAAAATACACAGAATTTCAATCTTCATGCAGTTTTAAGTTTCAATAACTTTATAAGTATAAATGCCATAAAATATACAAATCAACATATGAAAGGTCAATTACTTAAAATTTTAAAATATTAATATATTTCTTATTAAAATTCAACATGACCATTATGTTGTGCTATACACTATGCAAGTCAAATTCC